>NC_071500.1:10000000-11250000 GCF_028408465.1 Anastrepha ludens
TTCCTATGAAACTCAAACCTACAAATTACCTAATTCTTAGAAGAATTGATGATGAAAAAAATACTGCAAATAAATAAAAATAAAATAAAAAACCCTCAAAATACTTGAATCACTTGCCATGGAACCACTCAAAAATCTCCTATTCATATTTGTGTAATTTTTGGCAGAAGTTCTGTGTCCCGGAATAAAAGTGCTGCGACTATAGAATTCCAATAAAAGGTGTTATTTTGATATGCAAGGAAAAATGCTGTTTTTTTAAATAAATGATCGGATGTTTATTTCATTATAAAGCGAAAGGTATGCCGTTGATAGGGGAAAATAACATCAGGCAAAGGACCACCACGACTACGCTTACAGGCCAATATCCTTTTCATGAAATTTTCCATAACCGAATTGCAAATTGGCTGCCCTATGTCCTCGATAGCCTCACGAATTCCATCTTTGAGGACGCTCACAGAGAAACTGCTCAGTGCTATATGCCTCCTCCAAGCAAGACAGGCCCATCGGGTCCACAACGATTTCAATGGTGGTCATATGCTAACCCCATGGGTTGTATCCTGTAATAATACCGACCATCAACCGAACGTCTTTCCTTCCAAGTTTTAGTAGAAAGTTTGATAGTTTTTTGTTTGGACTTGTCACAAAACACTTTGCAGTTCGGCAGCGTTCTAGACCGGACCATCGCTCTTTATGTAGATTGCCTACATAATCGCTGATCCAATTCATGATTTCTGCGGAACTGATTTCGATTATTGGTTAGGGTAGGTTAGTCAGCTTGCTTGTTTAAGACAAGACACTAGGTGGCCCTAAGGTGCATTGTGAACCTTCCCCTAACTAAATTGCTTCAACCACTTGGATCTTTTTAATAAGCTAACTAGTCCCTCTAGTAAGACATTTTAAAAATTTCCCAGGCACGGCTTCTGTGAAGTGCGGGGCATTCACAGAACAGGAGTTGTACCGACTAAGCTGGGAAGCTGCTGCAGAAGTCATTGTGAGGTAGACTCTTTCTACTGGTTAGGGTGCCAATAGCGCAGTGACCCGTTAAAACACCTGTTCGGGCGCTGGTAGTTGATCCGTTGAGTCTAAGCCGACATTTTGTACTTTTGCGATTCAGTTTTGGCCAGAGCACTTTGGAGACCCTGCAGTTAGTAGTAAGAGACCACCTTCTATTGGTTTACGCTCTGGTCAACCGCAGTGTGTAACGCGTTTAGAGGAATGCTTATGTCCTTTACCACTCGCTGAAGGTCCAGCTCAGAGCTTATCCTTGCACACCCATGCGCTTTTTCATTTCGCTCCACTCCAGAGTAGACGGGAGCCCAACAAAGTGTGGTCTTGTGTTGTTGGATGAGCGAGAGCGACCTTCTGCGTTCTTTAGCACCCTTGTTTCATATAATTTAGGAAACATACAAAACATTAAATATAATATAAAATAGTTCCCATTTCGCCGATTTTATTTAATTCTAGAAGAATACTTTTTATTCTAACAAAATAAATAATTATTTTTTTTTTCAAGTTTTAAAGTTTAAGGCAGTAATTCCTTTTTCCTGTCGCTTATGATCGAATAGGTGAATTTTTCTTTTTTTCTTATCACTCCGTTTAGAGTTAAGTTAGCGCACCCCTCAGAACTGGTTTCTGGTTACGCCCATTTGTATTGAAATTTATGTGCATATTTTTGTTGTGCTTGCCGCTTTTTGTTCTGCTGATTGCCGTTGTCTGACTTCTAAGCTAATGTTGTTATTGTTGTATGCTCTGTTTTGTTCTAAGCATTCTTGCTGTTGCATTTCCACTTGCACTTAGACTGCAGTTAACTGAACTGCACCGAACTGCTGCCTACCTAAAGTGCCTTTGAGCCTAAGCGAAGGGACCATTAGACCTGTCGGCTTCGGCCCGCACCGCATCGCGCGCTGGCACTCCTTACTGCATATTATATGTTGCACAAACATATACGTATTTGCGTTTGTGTTGCAAATGCGTTTGTGCTGCCTGCACTATAAAGATCGTCTGCTGCATTTGTTTGTTGCGTCGCATGCATAACGAGACGCGTTTGTGTCTTTAGTAGTGCTCATTTGAATTGCACTGGTGTATTGATGCACAGCTCACCTCTAAGCACTCAAGTATTTGCACGTATGCACGCATACATGCATGTGCATGTATGGCTCGCCATCTCACTGCTCGTATGCTTTTTTTCATACAAAGTCTAAGCAATCTTCTTGCACTGCTGGAAGCACTACCAGTCTAGGCAAATGCCATTGCAATGTCTGCGTTTAATGGTTTGTGCCATGTAATTCTTAACTTTATGACTGACTGTATGTTGTTGTGGTGTTGTTGTTGCCGTTGCTGTCCGCATTGGAATTGCAATTGAAGAGTTTGAATTAAGTGCAATAATAGCTGATGCAACAACAATATCATCGATAGTAGTTGCAACTGGTAGTTAAAAAATGCAACAGCCGAGAAGGCGAAAAAGCGGTGGGGAAAAACTGAAAGCAGTCAGGCCCGTCGACGGCTGGCGCGAATCAGTCGAAAGTGCACTTCATTCAAGTATCTGCGAGATTGGTGGCAGTAAACTTACGTACACAAGTAAAACAACAACAAGAAGTTCAAATGTACACACATACGAGGGTTACTCAATAAATTCTTGAAAATTAGAAGAAACGAGAAAAATTTAAACTCGTATGTGTGTTTGTTTAATATTTCACGGAAACTAAATAAAAATAAAAGCTTGAAAAGTATACGAGTGTAAGCGACCGCCTTGGTCGAATGGGTCCTCGCAGTTGCGGCGTCAAAATGGCATAAGCGAGTGAACGAACTATTCTCTCATTCAGCATATTCGCTAGATTTAGCCCCCTTCTGCTATTGCCTGCTTCGAAATATGTATAAAGAAATGAACTCGCAATTTAGGTCGAGTGAAAAAGTCATCTATCAAATACCGATAAATATTGAGAAAGCGCATCATCCAAAAAAATGGAACGTTTCGTGTCACGTTTTCACTGTCAAACATCTTCAGTTTGGTCTATAATTTTACCATAAATCGTCTTACAAACGAACAACGCTTGCAAATCATTGAATTTTATTATAAAAATGGGTGTTCTCTTAAGAAAGTTTATCGCGCGCTTCTTCCATTTTATGGTCAGTTTAAATTTAAATTTAAACTTTAATTTAGAACCAAATTTACTTTATTGGACATCAAACCACCAACACGCTTACGTAGAGTGCGAACTGAGGAAAATATCGCAGCTGTATCGGCCAGTGTTAAAGATGACCATCAATTATCGATTCGTCGCCGTTCGCAGCAATTGGGCCTCTGTTACTCAACAACGTGGAAAATTTTGCGAACGGATTTAGGTGTGAAGCCTTTCAAAATACAGCTGGTGCAAGAATTGAAGCCGAACGACCTACCGCAACGCAGAATTTTTGATGAATGGGTTCTTGGAAAGTTGGCCGAAGATCCACTTTTTTATCGAAAAATTGTGTTCAGCGACGAAGCTCATTTTTGAATCAATGGGTACGTAAATAAGCAGAATTGTCGATTTTGGAGTGAAGATCAGCCAGAAGAATTGCAAGAGCTACCAATGTATCCAGAAACGGTTACATTTGGTGCGGTTTTATGGTATCATTGGACCGTACTTCTTCAAAGATGCTGCGAATCGTAACGTAACTGTGAATGGTGAGCGCTACCGTGAAATGATATCCCAAAATGCAAGAGCTTGACTTGCATGGCATGTGGTTTCAGCAAGACGGTGCCACATGCCACACAGAGGCGAGTTCGGTGAACATTTTATTTCGGGACCTGTTAATTGGCCACCCAGATCGTGCGATATAACGCTTTTCGATTATTTTTTGTGGGGCTATGTTAAAGCTCTTGTCTATTCAGACAAGCCTGCTTCAATTAACGCATTGGAAGACAACATTAAAGCATTTATATGTGAGATACCGGCCGAAACATTGGAAAGAGTATGCCAAAATTGGACTAAGCGGATGGACTATTTAAAGCGCAGTCGCGGTTAACATTTGCATGAAATAATCTTCAAACATTAAATTATATGGACTGTACTATCGATATTAAATGAAAATTTCATGCATTTATCTGAACTTTACGTGTGTTGTTTTAAAAAGCTTTCCTATAGCTCTTAAAAAATCACCGTTTATTTAGGTAAAACACTTTTTCTTGCCAAACACTTCCTTATTCAGATTTTCATGTTTTTATTGGCACATCCTCGTACATAAATGAAAAAAAAAACAGCAGAGTCTTCCGCTTTTGCCGGCGCCTCTTTATGTGGGCATATATTCATGTACGAATGTGATTGCGTTGCTCATTTGTTTGCTGAATTCCATTTCGCTTTGCCTATTTGAATTGGTTCATTGCAATTGAACTTCTTCGCCGCTTAATGTTGGAAAATTTGTTTCGTGGAAAAGCACGCCTGTACGCCGCAAAAACCAAACACAATTGAGAAATAAAAATCAAAAACTCACAAAAAAAAAGGAAAAGGAAAATAAAACAGTCATACTCGCATATTCATGCATGTAAATATGTATGCATGCATGCGCCAGATGTTAATAAAAAGGCAAATTTATGGCATCATCAAAATGTCGTGGCATTGTTTGTTTTTTATTATTTATGCCATTCCATTTTCCCTCTTAAGCACACCACTTTTAATTAAGAAGGTGAGTTTTCTCTGTGGGCAAAATTGAAATTCAAGTTCATTGTTTGGTATGTAACTGTGTGCACTAAACTTGTAAGCCGGAAGTATGCAATTTTATAGTCATGGAGAGGAATTGCTGCTAATTAGAAATACATGCAAAAGGTTTGGGAAGAGCGCATAATGGAATGCATGAAGTTACATTCACAAAAGAGTATGAAATTTGTTTGTGCATGCGCGTACATACTCGCATAGCGGAGCTCAGAAGTCAGCGCAGTTGGTGTACTGCTATAGTTACAATTTTTTGAGAATGATACAAATTATTTAATAGTATTCGTGTTGCTCGATTTCTCAATAGCTTCTGATTAGTGTGCGAACAAATTTGTTTTTTTATGTGGTAGGATTGAGAATAAAATGTGGTAGATGTGAGTAAAATGCGTTAGACTTTCTCTTACTCAACGTACGACTAAGAAATAATAGGCATTTTGTTTTTGTACCATATGCTTTAAAAAAAGTATTTATCGTCGGTATAGAAAGCGTTTAAAATTTATTTGATAAAAACAAGTTCCATTCACAAATTTATACTTATGCGCGAAAGTCAAAACATAAATATGAGGTCACTTTCAGAATATGAGGATTCAGTTTGAATTTTGCAGCCGCCGTAGCCGAATGGGTTGGTGCGTGACTACTATTCGGAAGTGCCCGGGTTTGAAATTGCAGGCAAGGAACACTAAATAATAACGCTTTTAATTGTATTTTGTTTAGGAATTTAATATTAAATATTGTTCCATTTGTGGGACAACATTAAGACGCACACCACAAATAGGAGGAGGAGCTCGGTCAAACACCTAACAGAGGGGTACGCGCAAATTATTTATTTTACTTATTTATTGTACAAGAGGTATGGCTAAATCCCTCGGGAAAACCTGTTATCCCTACAGGTAATGGATTGGGGAACACCTCCCAGAAATGGGTGCTAGGAGAATAATTATCTCCCGCGAACGACGCAGGTCGAAGAAAAACTTCGTTAAAAAAACTTCCTCAATCCAAGGTGTAACGCGACTCGTGCCTTTTGGGTGGGCTTGGTAGCCGGGGCATAAATTAGGCGGTCTCCTAATCGAGCCCTCTTGATATCAGACCGCGTCAGGTTGCAACGGTGGCCTAACTATGGTATGGGGTGCTGCCATGGCGGACTGTTTATTTCCTCCCTTTATCCTCCTTGGCCACCACACATATGCACCAGAATGAACAAGCTAGAACAAAACATTTCGGATAGCGCAAACAAACGGACAGACAAACAAACGGACAGACAAGCAGACGGACAAACGAACTGATATAAAGACAAAACAATGGACACAAACGAGCTGAGAAAGCTTGGAACTCCATCAGAGGACAAGCTCTTGGCCTCTAGTCACATCTGTGGGCCACAGCACGCCCTCAACTCTAAATCAACTTTCTACATCCACTGATGCCAAGGGGCAAAAGCGTCAATACGTAAAAAAAGGCCCGTCCAGATAGCAGCTTTACCCGAAGTCTCCCGTAATTCTCGGCAGAATAAGCAAAAGTGAGGCCGAAGGTAAAACTCATCCCAAAGACGCGGCCGATAAGGCAAGGTGCCAGAAGGTGATCGACGAGTAACTGGCATTTCAGGGTACCCAGTAGGCAGAAACTGTGAAAAAGCATAAGATGGCACACACTGCTTTGACGCCCAAACCAACCAAATGGGCGTTTAATGAGGTGGCACGGGATCACCAGCAAACTGCGTTGGTGCACGAACTAACGAACCGCGGTAAACCAGCGTTGGAAAAGTGGTCCAAAATCGAGGCACGGCTGTCTCGAATTGGCGTTTATCACGTCATGGCAAGCCCGGAGGATCAAGTGCCAGGATTTGATTCAGTGCAGGGGGTTGGTGGGTGCAGGGTAATCAAATGTGACGATCAGTTCTCTTTTGATGCAGTGCAAACTGCTGTTAGCAAGATCCAGAGCGACTGGAAAGGTTTGAGGTTCAATCTAGTCCCAGCCAGCTAGATTCCACGACGGCCAAGGGCTCGTATTTGGATACCGAACATGGAGTTCGAAGACTGGAGCATCATTAAAGCGGAGGCTCGACAAAAGAACAGTGTGTTCTTCCCTCTCGAAATCTTGGAGGAGAGTATTGAGCCACTGGCGAAAGTGGACAACAAACTTCGGTTCAGCGTGAGGAAAGCGCAGGATGAGCAAGACGAGGTTGACGACGCTAACGAGTTACTCATGTGTATGTAACTGGAAGACGCCGGGTCTACCTAAAACGACGGCGCTAATGAGCAGCAAACGGGCAAGCAGCTTAACGTCAAAACCCCTAAAAATTTCCAGTAAGTATGAGTCTCAAGGTTCTCTAGAGCGATCTACAGGACTGCAATGGACAACCTAACCATTCTCCTATAGGAGGAGAATATAGACATCACACTGATCCAGGAATCCTGAGTGTAGAGCACTTATGAAACGGATCTGTTGACAAACCGGTAGCTTTTTTAAATTCGCAGAATTTTAGTTCTTGATCATTGAATAGCTTACCGTGAATTTTATTAACGAAGTGGGCGGTGTCACTTATAGTGGAGGAGTTTAAGCACTAGAGCGGGAAATTAAGAAAGTTTTTCGTGCAACTTTTAAAGTTTGGGATTCATGAAGTGCTGTAGAGAAATAAGATTGGTGGAATATATGGCATCACCTCATTTCAAAATTAATACAAAAAAAAAAAAACAGAAATAGTGCTCAGCGGCCTCGGTAGTCTAGCATAAGTGCACTAGCCTGCCATCCCAGAGGTTGTGGGTTCGAATTCTATGTAAAAAACGGTCCTCACTGCTAAAACACACAGCGACACATTGCACCAGTGGCGCCAACAAAAGGAAGCGGGCACCCGCGGTAATAGCGCAGACACACCCAAATTTAGCGAAGTCCTCAACCATTTGTGCGATCCTTCTGCCAGAAACATGTGACACACAGATGGGGCTCCAATCACCTATCTTGTCAGAAATCAAAATCAAATAGATTAACGAAACCAACGCAAGACATGCCTTGTCGAGGTCCTATGCTCCCAAGAGGAGTGCACAAGGAAAAAAGGCAACTTATTCTTAAGGAAATAAAATATAAAAATCGAAAGCATTTTCTACCTTCTCCAAACCTGCATTTTATCTACTAAAAATTTTTGAACTATAAAAGTGCGTACTCCGTTTTTTTATTCTCATTAAAAATTTGAATTAACATTTCTCCAATTTCACTAAGTTTTGTATAAAGTTTACTGCGTACCAATTTTTTTTAATTCTGATTAAAAAGTTTGAAGTTTCGCTGCAAATTTTCTAAATTTTACTAATTTTTGTATAAAGTTTGCAATTTGGACTTGTATGGTTTTTTGTTAAACAGTGAGTCATTTTACCAAAGAAATAAAGCACATTCAAAAAATAGGCAAAACTGGCCAAAGTGTTGAGAATTTATGTTTTTTTGCGTGATTTGTATTTATGTGTAAATTGGATCAATTAGTCAAAATTAAATTTTCGCCTTAATATTCAGTTTAGAAAATGAAATAAATTAATTAAAAAAATATGTAATTTACTTTAAATATTGGACAAAAACTAACAACAAACAGAGCCAAACAAACGCCAACGCAGCAATCACATCATAATGCCAGAGAGATTTTCCACGCTACTGAGCTCGTATAATTTTCCAAAGTTCCACGCTCCATAAGCCCATTCTCGCTGGCGCGGCACGCCTGTGAATAGATACATATTTACATATATATACCTACATACATACATATGTATGTACATGCAGCCTCACGTATACACGAGTAGGAAAGTATGCAGTACCGCCGAAGTGCGTCTGATTGCCGTGGCGACTGTGCGGCTGCTCGCTTGGCATTTTGTAACTGTGTCAAGAATCAACCTCCCAGCCCAACTCGTCGCGGTCTGGCGTAGCAGCGCGTAAGATTGCACGCTTGGCTAAGCGCTTTATTATTCATTATTTGTGGGTATTCTCAATTGTGTTTTCTGGAGGTTTTTCTTACTACGCTTCAACAAATGCACACTTCTGCATACGGACATAAATGAATACTGTGCTGGTTGTTTTAGATTTAGTAGATCAGAAAGTGAACGGCGTCAATGGCCAATCCAACACACACACACAAACATACACACAGCCATGAAGGCATGGCCAAATCCAACGCCAGTTTGTGTAGCAAACCACGAAGCTGCAGATTAACTGAGTACTTCAAAAGTTAGTGGGTAAGTTTGTACGAGTATGTGGCTTGCTTATTTGTATGTATGTGTGTGTGTATTTATGGAGCACAAGGTGTAACCAATATAACCACAAGGTACCAACAAAAACAGCAAAACAACACTAAAGAAAATTACGGCAATGCTTCAGCTGCTGATGAACTCAATGCAGTTGATTGTTGTCTCTCTGGCGCTGGCGCTGCTTTATTTGTTGTAATTGCAAACAAATGCAGTTGCTTTTGGATTTCTGTTAGAATGCTTTGCTTTGGTAATTCAATTTTTTGTTTTTGTGCGCTTAGTGTGGCAAAAAAAAAACAACAATTCAGCGTGATAAACAGAACAGAACCGAACTGAACTAACCGTACCAAAGCGACCAACACAAAGCGCTCGCACGGAAACCGCAACACCATTCACAACAAAAATGGGCACAACAATTGTGGCTACACATTAGTATGGGATTGTTTTTTTTTTTTATTAAACATTAAAAATAAATTAAATTCTGATGAAAGGTGTGACGCTGGGTTGACTTTGTTGCGTGGAGAAGATGATTGGCGCTTTGAATGGTGTTTTCAGCATTTTGCTTTATTTAGCTTTCAGCAGTGGCTCCCAAGACATCAGATGGGCGTTAGTAAAATATTTAATTTATCTATTTACGCCAACTATGCACCTAAACAATACTTTGCGCGAGAAAAGAGTTCGTTTCATTTAAAAAATTTGAGCTGTGCGCTTATTTTTTCATTCGCCTGGCACACATGCCCGCAATTCTCAACTGGCTTATGAAATAGTTATGGGGAAATGTGAGCTATATTTTGTTGTTTGATTTAAGGCTTTTGGGCATAGCATTTTGTGAATAGCAGCTCGACCGTGCTGTCCATATAGCTCACATTATTAACTAATAAATACAACCTCTAGTCCACAGCCCCACTAGTCGAATCGTTCGTTGAGAAACGAATAGTTGGCTTGGTGTGCATTTAGAATGTATATAGGCTCTACTCTAGGCTCTGGTTTGTAGTCCGCAAGATTTCTAATCAAGCAAAGGAGGTAACCAGGATTTTTTATATTTTATATATAAATATAAGGGTGGCTTAGTTTCAAGGGCCGGTGTTAATTTTGAATAAAATACAATGTTTTAGGAAGTTATTATCATTTATTTATAATATTGGCATGAGTCAATTACGTATGGAGCAAAATATAGGCCAAATGGCCGTCGCGGCCTTGGCGGCACACCTCCATCCGATGCTTCAAATTTTCAATGGCGCTGAGGCATAATTGAGGTTCTATGCCGTTAATGTGCGTTTCTTTCAAATAACCCCAAAGAAAGAAGTCCAACGGTGTCGTTGACGTTTAGGTGTGGTTCACATTCAACATCGACCCTTGAAATTTAACCACCCTTTATAATTGGTGTGTTTGGGTGTTTGGCCGAGCTCATACGCCCATTTTTTCGCAAATGAAGACACCTACAATTTCATGGCGCCTCCGATTGGCAGATGGTTTTTGATGAGCAACTTTCTCATGGCAGAAATAATCTCGGAAGTTTGCCCATGCCTGTCGAGGAGCAACTGCTAGTAGAAAAAACGTTTTCCATCACTTAGTGTTTTTGCTCCCGGTATTGCGAACACATACACTTATGAATGATAGTCACGTACCAACTCATTTGTCTATGGCGGCCGCCGTATCATGAATTATAAACCAGTTAGGCTGAATTTTGGCATAGAGAAGTGAAAACACTCGCTCGCATTCCGTAAGTGAATAAAACTTTCGTCATATTCCTCCTTTTTAGAAGGTAGCAGAGAACGAATTTCATGATCAAGAGATACCAGTGACTCCAATAAGCCTTCTAGATGGTAGTAGTAAGTGCTCGACCCAAGGTATCAAGTCCAAATTACTATTGACACCACACATGAACCTCGAACCATATATACTATAAGTAGTTCCATAACTATGGGCATGTGAACAGTAATGAACCTATTTATTTTCAATAAAATAAACTAACTACACCTGCAGTCGGTAAAACATTTCGCGAAAAATTCAAACTATACCTGGTCACTAAATCGTTTGTATGTCAATACCCTAGTCTCCAGTTCTCAGCTTAGCTTTAAACCCCGCAATGAAGGATAAATCAAACTTGGTTGTCGCATTATTAATGATAAAATTAATCTATATCTAGCCAAATACGGACAGTCTCATAAAAAGTGTTCAGACATCACATCGATCTCCAGACAAAGTCGGTATTTTGTATCGTAGATAAACCAATCTAATTCAGATGCAGTTGTTATATCGGATGAGGTGCGTTAAGTGTTAACCTACCCACGCTGCTCTTCGAAATTAGTCGCTGTATGTAAGACAAAACTGAACAGTGTTGTAAAATACAACAAAATTTGCGGTATTACAGGGAACGAGTTGACTGACAAACTGGCTAATGAGTGGCATGCCACTAGGCCCTGAATCCTTTCTAGGTGTCAATTCTGCATCGATGGATATGGACTGACGACTTCATGAGATCTACCCATAGACGACATTGATCTGAGTTGTACGCCTGCAGAGTAGGCAAATGATTTGTGAAAGAACCAAACAGGAAACTAGCGACTTTTCTGCTAAAACTTAGTATGAAAGACCTGAGAGTACTGGTAGGTGCAGGTACAGGGCAAACGCCTGCGGTCGGCGCATGGCTACCATGGGAATCTTAGACGATCCAATATGCCTATCCTGTCGCGAGAATGAGGAATCTGCAGCGCATTTTCTCTGTTGTTGTGCGGCGTTTTCTAGAATCAGACTTCGGCTATTGGGGTGCGATGTATTGAGTTTGGATAAAGCTCATACTCTCCACTTCCGGACTTCTTCAAGATTCATCAATGAAACCAAAAGATGCGCGGAAGAGTGACCTCAAACTAAGTTTTTAGTCTTACCATCCATATAATATTTATCCTGTTTTTCTATTCTATTCTTTCCGCTGTAATCTATCCGGGTGTAGTGCAATGGTTTTCTTGACCTGTGCAACCCTCCACAAATCTAAATCTACAATCTAAACCTTAACTTGGTTTTTCAACTTTCTCGATCTGCCAAATATACCAGGAGTTCGACAAGGAAGTTTCTGGAATCACTTGAGATGAAAACTAAATGACCAAATTATGTTGGCACTCATTTCTGTAGGCGATTTCGATTTCCATAGTTGAAAATACCTGCTTTCGTACCAAATACCTCCTTTTTATTGTCGACAGGCCAACTCTCGCAGAAGGTCTTTTAGCGTAGATCAAAGTGAAAACTCGTTTTTTTAATACGGAGATGCTTAAAAGAATATTGTTTTACAATAAAAACATTAAAATCTATTTATATATTGGGTGTCTAGCATATTTCGAGGACAACGATGATGTCAAAAATATCAGCAACTTGACAGATGGGCGTTGTTTCGTTTCCACCCCAATCAGATCCCGGCTAACGATGCGTGTTTATATCGGGCTAAAAACTGGCACTTTTTTCTTTTGCTACAGTATCAAATAATGGCTCTTAATTATACATAGAACGAGCTGAAATCGTGATGACATAAGATTGAGTTAAAATCTGGGGTCGCATTACGCCAAATATAAACCTACTCAAGCCGTTTAAAAAACTATTCAGAGCCACTATTTGATTTTAAAATTATTTTCGTTTATCCCTAAAACCGAGATGGTTATAATGAAGTACAAAACTGCTAGGCAATTAACGGCGAGATGAACCTAGTATCCTGTTGCTTTTTTTGTTTTCTGCTGATTTCTCCACCGTACAAGACAATGTCGCTCGTCTGCTGAAGACGATAACGATGCCGTTGTCCTCCTTACGCATGACTTGTGCGCGCACAAATTTACTTACAACAATAACGCATACTTGTATGTAGCTGCAGTTGAAATTTAAGCTGGATATTAGCAAAAACTAGCAATGAATTTCCCATTGAAAAAAGGAAAGAGAAAAAGGAGCCATCTGCGTTGCCAGGCACAGGCATGGCAAAATATCAAAGATGGCGTAAAGTTTATTTGCAGACAAGGAATTTTGCGCGTGTGTGTGTGTCAATAAAGGTGCAGAAAAGTAGGTCAATTTGGAAATAATGAAAAAGAAAAACAACCAAAAAAAAAAGAGGAGGAAAGTGGCAAAACGAGCCAACTGGCATGACGACACACGCGTTAGCGTAAATGCGACAACTTAAATGAAATGAGTTGTATGAAGGCACAGTTGGGTGACGGTTGTTTGTTGTAGGGATCCAAGCGCGTAATATGAGCGTAAAAACCAACGCACAGGAATCGTACACACACCAAGGAAGGCGATTGGGTAAGCAGCTGTGTTTCGCCACAAGCAAAAGCAATCACGATGGCCAATTTTTCACTTCATGAACCTTCAGCTTGAAGCTAAAACTGCCGCTGCCAAGGTTGAATAAGCACTAGACGCAGAGAGTAGAGGCTACGTTTAAGATTGGGAGCTGCTGACATCGAGGCTAAAGTTAATATTCCAAACACTCTGCATTGTAACAAAGACAACACACAGCCATTCACACATACAGAAGCCACGCATGTCGGCGCATTTATTCATTTTGGTGCCATGTATCCACAACGAGGTCAACTTGTTGGTTGGTTTTGGTTTTTGCTTTCAGTTCTTCGTTTCCTTCCACTTTGGGTAATCTCTTATTTATTTTATTCATCTGTTTGTTCATTTTCGGGGTCAATTTCTTTCAATGCGTGCAAATGGAATTGGTTTACTAGTGAATTTGGTTTTTGTATGTACGCCCCTGCTGGGAAAATCTGAAACGGTCACTTGTGAACCACTTAGTTCTTCACCTGAAGGAAAATAGGTAAAATAAAATAATCAACGTCCTTTTCGCGCATTGGGGCCGAGAGGGCGTGAGCCGCCTAAGTCACTGTTGATGCAGTGAGTTGCTGGTCTGGTTTAGACTTTAATCGATATGCAGTTGCATTTTATTTTATGATCAAATGAGATGAAGAAAATTCTTGACTACTTTCAATGAGTCGTATGTGACAACAAGAATATGTTTTCTTAACCACCCGGTAATGTAGAAAAAAATATGCCGGTGCACGGCACATGAGGAAAGCGCTGACATTCCAACGGATAGCCTAAGCATTTGCAAAGTTGTCACAGCGGTAAAGTCTCTTAAAAATAAGAAAGCTTCTGGGTACGACAACATCACGATTTATAGAAAGCAGATCCCGTCAGATCAGCGCGGGCTTAATACACCTTCTAATTTTGAAATTCTGAGCAAGATGCGACTTGCCTGATGAACTGAAGGACGGCGTGATCGTAAAAGTCCCTAAGAATGGCAAACTGACGGAATGTAAGAACTGGAGCGGCATTACCTGGCTAAGTATGAGTAATAAAATAATCGCACGAATCACAAATAAAAAACTTTCAGCGGTGCTGCAAGCAGAACTCAGACAGGAACAGGCGGGCTTGAGAGCGAATCGTTCATGCATTGACCACATCAACAGTCTCCGAGTTACCGTTGAACAGTCAGTGGGGAGTGGAGGACCCCGCTCTGTCTCGTCTTTATAGGTCTCCAAAAAGCGTTGGAGCCTTTACATGACGGCTCTTTCCGTAACGCCCTCAATTGCAAAGGGGTCCAATCGAAATTGTTTCAACTCGTTGAGGCACTATACACGGACTCAAGCTGTCGCATAATGCATACGCAACTTCTGGCAAAATCAAAATATATGAGCAGGTGTACGACAAGGTTGTGTTCTTTCGCCACTTCGCTTTAACATCGTTTTGGACATTTTCATGCAAAGCGCCACGTCATCTCGAGGCGGTATTACCTGGAATGCGACGTCAGCTGACACAAGCGTATTACAAGTTTTTGTAAATAGATGCCTTCGAAAAATTCTCAAAATATTTTGGACAAATATTATCTCGTATGCTGACTTATGGGGCAGAACTCAGCAGAAGCCAATACTATATATTAGAGATCCGAAAGAAAGAGAAAATGGGTCAGGATTGGTCATGTTCTACGCAGAGGCAATGGTCACTTAACAAGGGCCGCCATTGACTGGCACCCCCAAGAAAGCCGCAGACGTGGAAGACCAGCGAATACCTGGAGACGGCTGCTGGGGTCAGAAACCCGCGCCATGCAGCTTAGCTGGAATGAAATTAAGAGAATGGCGCAAATCGACGCTCTGTCAGGAGGGTTCATCGCGCGCTCAGGCCAACTTATATTGTACATAACCGTCCTACCGAACACATTTTGCGACAAACCATCGGTGAAATTGAGAATATTTTTGCATTATTGGATGATACTCGATCGATTATACCACGTACAGCACGGAGTGAAGAGAGTATTGCGACTGTAAATGAGAGTTTTGCCGAAGACCCGGAACTATTGATTTGGCGCCGGTCTCAACAACTTGGCCTATCTTATGGCGCTACTTGGGCAATTTTACGCAAAGATCTTGGTTTGCGAGCGTATAAAATAGAGCCAAGATTTGAAGTCGGCCGATCTTCTAAAGCATTCAGTTGTTGTTCAGCGATGATACCCATTTTCGGCTTAATGGTCATGTCAATAAGCAAGATTACCGTACTTCGGCTGAAGAGCAACCCGAAGCCATTCACGATCAGCCATTACATCCATTGAAAACAACCGTTTGATGTGGCCTATGGAGTGAAGGAATCATCGGCCCATATTTTTGCAAAGACGAGGCTGGCGCCAATGTAATAGTGAATGGTGAACGCCATCGTGCCATGATAAACGGCTTTTTGATGGCGGAAATTGAAGCCCGTGATCTCCACAACATTTGTTTTCAACAAGACGGCGCTACTTGCTATACAGCCTGTGCAACAATGGGTTTACTGCGTCCTCGTTTTAGTGAACAATTTATCTCTCGTCTCGGACCAGTGGATTGGCCACCAAGATCGTGTGATATCACATCTTGGCACTTTTATTTTTGGGAGTATCTAAAGTCTAAATGCTTTGTGAATAAATCAAAGTTGGCACTGGAAGCCAAATTACTAAAGTTATGCCTGAGATACCGATTGAAGCCCTCCCGTCGAGTCGCGAGTCATTCAACATTGTTGCTTTCGGTTAACCGAATTACGGCACAGTTGTGGAAAATATTTGTAAGGGATTGTCTCTAAAAAATAATTGTCATGAATGGTTTTATCCAAAAATATAGTTTGCCCAAGCATTTTGAAGTTTCGTTGTTTTATTTCAATTTAATTGAAATTTAATTAGTCCGATACCTCTAAATTGATCACCCTTTACATCATTTATAACAACAGCTAGACAGTTCGTCTTCTACTTAAATGCCACAAAAAATTAAATTATTTAAAAAAAATGTGAATCAGACACAGCTAAGAGCTCCTGAAGTCGATTTCTAACTGAAGTCGAAATATCAAAAAATAATTAGTAGCAATAATTTAATTCGCTATTTTATTGTTAAGCAAACTAAATAATTGGAGGTCATTCAAACATTTTTAATCATATCTGCATACGTTTATTTTCAAGAATTTATCGTAGAATCATAAAATCGAAACTTTGGTTGCCACGCGCAACTTATGCATGGCCGAAGCTCAATAAACGAAATCTAGAGTTTCTTAAATTAATTAAAATTTTAACTAACCGCCATCAGAGCTTTTCATATAATTAACATGTTGAGCAAAGTACTAAGTTAAGTTAAGTTACGTAATTTAAGTCTAACTGAGCGTTAACATCTCAATGATGCTCGGCTGCATTTGGAAGTAGGCAACCGTTTTTTAGGTCAACCCAGAAAAGCAACCCGAAAAAATACCAAGAAGTTTATGCAGACAGTACGTAAGTATATACATAAGTACACATACACAATACTCAATACACAGACATACATAAGTAGATATGTGTCTTATGCATACACGGAAGTGCTTTTATTTAAGCGAAGAAGAAATTTTTATGAAAATGCAGAGGCACATTTGTAAATTCTTGAATAGCTACGTTTCCATACCTCTGTACTATATAAATGGGTGGGTGGGTACAGAAGTTTATTAAGCAGATGATGATGAATAGATAAAAAGGGCAAAAAAAGTGCCATTGGTAGGGATGGGTGTTTGTTTCTATGTTGTTATATACAATATATATTTTCGGGAAACTAAATATATTGCGATCAATGAATTCTTATGAAAGAGGATTTGCTGACGCCTAACTATTAAATCTAAAAACTGACACACATTGAGACTAATACCCGATCTAAAAAAGTGGGTAGAAAGAAAGCACGGTAGGGTTAACTATTACCTCACACAGTTTTTGTTCGGACATGGGTCCTTTCGCAAGTATTTGTGGCGAATGGGAAAAGTGAGCCAACCAAACTGCATATATGGAGATACTGAGCATGATGATACGGAGCACACCTTCTTTAAATGCGAGAGGTGGAACGTAGAGAGAACAGATCTGCAACGAGCTATTGGTGTATTTACACCTGAAGAAATTATCGAGAAAATGATGATAGACGAAGAAAAATGGAATGCCGTCGCAAATTTTGTGGAGGATATTATCCGAAAAAGGAGGCGTGAAATGGAAACTTGTGCTGAAGCTTTAGGGTGAGTAAGTAAGTGTCCTTCTTAGGACGTCGTCTTGACCCTCTACCTCGAAGCAATGCGGAAGCAGTCCCGGGGTGGAGGGAAAAATCCAAGAGAAGAGGAGGGATGTTTTTAGTGGAATCACCACACACGTAGTAGCGACAGTTACATCGCCCAAAAAAAAAATTATTTTTTTTTCGTTTTAAGCGATTCGTAATATATTTCAGAATATTCACACAAAGTTACAGAGCCTAATTCTCAATATTTCCGTAGATACAAAGCCAAAGGTAGGCGAGCGTTAGGTAGTTACGCTGTGACCGAACAGCTATAGTACAAACTTTATCTTCTTTTCTCGACTTTTCATTTTTATGATTTCTTTGAATTGGCGTACATGAATGAAAAAAACTAATGAACCTTTTGAAATGAATCATAGCTTGTACCCTTCAGTATTAAATTCTCTTCTATTTGAACTAACAAAATAGATAAAAAAAAATTTTCAAGGTTTTTATACCAAGTTGAAGTGAATTTTTTTTTTTATAGAAAGGCATTTTTTTCTTTAAAACCTCCAAAAAGTTGAAATTTTGGAATTTCCCTCAGTTTTCTTAGTTCATCTAGAATAAAAAATCATGATAATTAGAAATCCATTTGAATTTTTTGCTTTAGATAATAATTACGAGCTGTATCTTGTGCGCCAGTTGGAAACTCCAGCGTTGCAGCGCTCTACTAATTTCTATGTTAAACATTTTTTTCAACTTATTTTAACCGGTACAAAAATTTCGTATACTTTTTAAATGTTCATTAAAAGATAGAAAAAACTTTGCAGTGCTAAATTAATTTTTTCCTTAAAAAAATCGCAAAGAAATTAAATTTTTAGACCTCATAAACCAGGCTCCCCCCTTAATGCAGGTTTCTAAATAAACCAAGTCTCAAACTCTTAGCTGTCAACAGAGTTGTGAGTGCCGATATGTGAGTAGGCCGACTATTTCCTTGATGACAAGAGGTGCGTGTGTGTATGTAATGTTGCGCCTAAAACACGGATACAAAACATACATACATATATTTTCTCCTATGCGCTCAACGTCCCCTTCAATCTTAATTTTACCAAATTTTTAAGTGAGAATAACTTCCTAATAAAGAAATTAATCAATAATTACTGAAAATTCTACATACTCAGTTTAATCACAAAAAAAACAATATTTACTGACTTAACTGTATTCTACACATTTTCTCCTCATTAAAGGTGCTTTAACCTTTCAACCTCGACAGCAATGACCTCTTTATGATTTTATGTACCCACTGCGCAGTCACACATACAAATGTACACTCGTATATACATACAGGTATACTTGTCATATAAAGCACAAAGCAGAAATTAATTTATAAAGCATACGATACTACATCTTTCCAAGCGAACAATATCTTATTTCTTTTCCTCAATTCGATCACACATTTCCCCACATTAAGCGCCAACAAAAATGCGTTCACCTTCCAGCAGGTACACATCTATGAATGTATTTAATCTACAAACATTTGGAGCATAACTGCGTATGTGTGCAAACCGATTCTCCTACACACACACACACACACACAGATTTTATTCTTTCACATGGTATACATAGCTGGCAACAATTTTCAGCAGCCACTTGCTATACTGTTGAGACGACGCACCCGACGCACCCGACGCATGACGCGTAAACGTTCATCATTTAGCTCAGGCTTCGGCAGTGTACGCGTATGCGTAAGCGTTGACAGCATTAGCAGCAGCGCGTACAAGGTGAGTAGCGGGTTACAGCGGAGTGGCTACGCAACAAAAAGCGCGCGGCAATCGCAAATGATTTAATTTTTTTTTGTGTCGTTTCGAGAGCGTTGCGTTTAACGCTTTTTTTCATTTCTTTTTTTTTCTATTTTTATAATCTGTTTTTCATTTTTGGTTTTATTCATTTATTTCGTATTTTTCACTGCTGCGAGCATTTTGTGCGTTATTGTGTTATTGTGTGTGAGCGCGTGCGTTTAAACATTTGCCCATTGTTCATTTCATTGCTTGATGTGTTGCTGTTGTTGTCGTTTTCATTGGTATGTATGTTTGGTTGCTTTTGCCATTTGCTAGGCCTTGAACTCAACGCTCAAAGTTTATTGGCCGGTTTACTACAAATACCGTTTTTTTGTTGCTGTAACTTTTATTAATTTTAGCGGTACTATTTCGCTATTTGTCTGTCGCGTCTACGTTTTTTTGTGTTTGTTTGTGCTTTTACATGCATGAGACTCCACTCCACTGCGACGTCAACTAAGTAGTTGCGTATTATTAGTAGTTGGTCGATTGTTTAGTCAATTCATTGGAAGGTTAGCGTTTTCCTCTTTCACTCGCACGTCGCGTTGTAGCTTCACTTTGTGGCGCTGCTGTTTGCGGCCGTTCGTTCTGATTGTTGCCAGCGCTGCTGCGGCCGCTGTCACATTCAAGTATTTCCTTTTTTTTCTCCAAATATTTTGCATATTTGCTATTCGAGCTGGTAGCTCCTTTCCTTCGATCGATCTGGTTGAAATAGAAAAATTGCTGATAGACGTGGCAATGATGCAGCGAAAGATTTCAGACCCATCAGTCTATCCTCTTTTATACTCAAAACTCTTGAACAATTGCGCGATGCATATCTTGGAGAGAAGATTAGGAATACTACAATTTGAACATCCCCACGTGCCTATCTCAAAGGAGAGTCTACAGATACAGCCCTTCACGCGGTTGTAAGTACGATCGAGAGAAGTATAGAGTACAAACAGTACTCGCTTAAAACAAGAATAATCATGGGAGAGATGGGCGCTCTGCACAGCCAAACGCTGTGTCAACAGGGGAACTCCACAGAAGGAAATTTTATTTTAACAATACACTTTCCGAGTTCGACTGAAAGGGAATTAAAGCAGTGGCGTATGCGGATGACATATTGATGAGTAAAGGGAAAGTGTTTGGTAGAATCAATGTCGAAATCTACACTGACGGCCCTGTGATGAACTGGGAGGGCTGGCCTCTATTCGGAGCCGCTCAACTTATCCAAATGAATTCGGCTTCCTGACTATGCCAGCCTGTTCAAGGCAGAATTATTAGCAATAAGGAAAGCTTGCAAATCTCTAAAATGCTACAAAGAAATTGGTGCAAGAGTAGCTATATTTTCAGACAGTCAAGCAGCTATCAAAGCCTTAGATTCCAATTCTATGTATTTCATCCAAACTAGTTTCACAATGCAGAGATAAATTAGAATTGCTTGGCCATTGGCTCCAATTTCTTTGATATGGACTTCCGTGCACAGGAATATAGAGGGTAATGAGATAACAGACGGGCTAGCAAGAAAAGGTTCGGCACTAGAGATAGCAGACGAGCTGGCAAGAAAAGGTTCGGCACTAGATATAGCAGACGCGTTGGCAGTTGCTACCCCATTCAATACAATAAAAACATGTATTGCGTCATTTTACGATGCAGTAGCCGAAAGAAGGTGGAAGCAATTAACAACATGTTCTACAACAAGAAAAACATGGCCATCGTCTAAAATCCAGAGGGCAAATTACCTGTTGGGATGCTCTCGCTCAATCACTTCATGCATTATTGCAGGTCTTACAGGTCACTGCAAGTAAGGGGATCATGCAGGCAAACTTAATATTCCTTTCAATCCCATCTGTAGCAGCTGACAGGCGGAGGGGGGTGAAAAAAAGTGTTTCCCACTATTTATGCGAATGTCCAGGTTTAGCCAGAACAAGACTTCGCTCTTTCGGCGGTAAACCTTTCCTACAGCAAATTAATGAAATCGCACACAGAGAAATAACAAATTTACTGTTATAAGTGGATCTCGGCCCAACACCTAACAGAAGTGTATGGGCCAATAATTTTTTTTTGTTTTTTTTTCATATTTAGTTACCTCATTTGTATGTAAAGTGCCGCGCAGGGTGCGTGAACTTCACAACCTTCAGTAGGCATTTTTTTCGCTTTGGTTTTTATTGCTGTCGAAAAGTTATCAGCTTTTCAATATTTATGAAACAAACAAAGCCTCAAATCGATTTCAACACCCGCTGCAATAACGGTAAATGTGTGCTAACAGTGAATTTGCTTTTAGATGATCGAAACGTGAGTAGCGAATGTCAACGCGTTTTATTTCGCTTGCTAAAATGGAACTAAGCTAAAATTGGGTGAAAAAACTGTGAAATACAGTCAAACTTCCATAACTCGAACGTCTAAAACTCGCATTTTCTAAAACTCGCACTAAAACGAGTGGCAATAGCTTCTCGAAAGCAATATAGATTCAATTTTAGTCCCCTAACTCGAACTTCTCTACCCCGCATTTCTACTTAATTCGAATAAGAATTTTGCCATATGCTTCTCTCAGTCGAACTATTTAGGGGAAATCGCGACTTATATACTTGTTTAGTTTTTGTTTTTCCTGTGCATTCGGGATGTATTTCTAAAGCGCATGTTTTTTTTTTATTTTTATTGTTTTTTCAATTTTAATCGCTGGTTTTCTCACTGACAACGACATTATTCAGCACCATAGCAGTAGACTCGTATTTGAGCGGAATGAAAAGTGATGATGAGGGTTCAGTGGCGGAAATTATTTATCTTTGTAGACGAATGACAAACCCACTGATAGTCCCTCCCTGTAAGGCTTTCAACAAATTTGAATATCTTTTTAATGAAAACTCCAACAGAAATTGGGTTTTTGGGTAATAACTTCGGACTATTTCAATGCATTCTGACTTTTAGTTATGTTTGCAGTTTAAAAAAACAAAAACACATAATCAGCCCCATGAAACTAAAAAATTGTAATCATACAATTCCAATAGCTCCGAACGCACATTCGAAATTCGTAGAGTAGCATTCACTGAATACACTTGTAACACCAAATCTTACAGTTTCGTACAATTTTTCTACGACAACGTTAGACTAACGGACAAAAATTAGAACGAGAAGTCATCAGACTGACCGCTTTAGAGACCAGCACGCACGGTATCACAGGCACAGTAAGTGTGGGACTACCTGCTACTGTCGAAGCAGAGAATCGTGGACCCGATCCGGCCGTATCCATGCTGTCGGATAACTGCAGTCCTTCTTTCACGAGACGTGCACCAACTGTCCAAAAGCGGAGTCGATGCAAGTACTGCAGATCTTATTAAAGAGCAGCTAGCGCTTCAAAAGAACTTCCAAGCAAAGAGTCTGCAGCATTTTGAAGCTAGATAATCTCGCTTCGACTATGCAGCAAATGTATTCGGCACTTGAAAAAATGTGCGACCTGAAAGCAGCCGACCTGGAAGAAACGCGTAGGCACCATAGAAACATGGAGTGCTGGAATACGGAAAAATTAAATTAACCAACAAATATTAGATGTAGAAAATAAGAGCCTCGAAGCGTTGTCAAAAAAAAAAAAAAATTAATACATATATTTTATTGAGAAAAAAAAAACAAACAGCCAAGTCCTTCTCCACCTGATCGCCCCAACGTAGCTGAGAGCTTCCTCGCGTTCCCACGACAGTCGGTTCTGCGTAACCGGAACGACCCTGACTTATATTCAGTCAAGGACTGTTCCTTCAGCAGTGTTCCTCGTATATGTATGGGGAATGTTTATGCTGCTACAACAACAACAACTGCCTCTTCCTCTGCTCTCAGCAGCTGAAGTTTGCAAAGCGCAGACATTTTAATCAGAATTTTTAGGAGGAGTTTTAGTATACAGTTTTATTAGGTTTTTAAGTTAATGAATTTTGATGTAATAAAGTGCAGGGTTAAATTAGCTCATAATTCGCATTGATTTTTTATACATTTTTTGTTGCTTGCGCCTTTGTGCATTTTTTCCACATGAAACAAAATTGTGAGCTTGGAAGACAATGCATTACACCGTCAGCAAAAAAAATTATCAGAAATACACGAATGAACGAACTTTAGGGCACTGCAAACTGACCTGCCAATACTTCGAAATTGGAAGAGCTGCTTACCCAGAATTTTTCTAATATGAATTTCATGGCAAGGCATTTGGTGACAAAATTGTTGTTTACGGATGGCCGAATTACGGCGCAGTTGTGGCAGTCCTCATTTTTAAAAAATAAATTTCATGAATAAATTTACACAAAAATAATAAAGATTGCGCAATGAGTTTGCATTTTTATTTTTTTTTTCTCAATTTATACCCGATACCTCTAAATTGACCACCCTTTATACATATGTCTACGATATCTATCTAAAAATACACCTTTAAAGGTAAAAAAGGACTTAAAGCAAAATGAAATAACTTTTTATGGGCATTTCTTGTACTTTTTCTATTCAAAAAAAAATTTACCAAAAGAAAAAAAGTTACCAAACGAATTTTTTTTTTCTTTTTTCCCAAAAAAAAATTTTTTTTCTTTTTTACCAAAATAATTTTTTTTTACCAAAAAATCTTTTTTTCTTTTTACCAAAAGAATTTTTTTTCTTTTTTACCAAAAGAATTTTTTTCCCCCCTTTTAACCAAAAGAATCTTTTTTTCTTTTTTAACAAAAAACATTTTTTTTCTTTTTTACCAAAACAAATTTTTTTTCTTTTTTACCAAACAAGACATTTTTTTTTCCTTTTCTTCCCCAGCCTCATTTAATTCAATTCACCATTCACCAGTTCTATGTTCCTACGCTCCATGACAACGCAGCAACTCTAAATTTCAGACACCGAATGCCACTGTCTTTTATGCCTGTGTTTAGCAGCGCTACCCTGACAAATTTTATATTCCTCTATTTTTCTTATCTTTTTTCTTTCAGTGCATGTTTTTGTGTTGATTTAAGCAATTCAATGTTTGCTAATTTTTGGTAGTGCTTGACTTTTCAGCATTCGTGCAAGCAATTCTGTATTTTGTTTGTACGCCGTTTCGTTTTCGTTTTATTACATATTTGGTGCGGCACAAGGACAAACTTTGCTTATGCTAATGAACTGCCATCCTGCCGAACTGAAGAGCGAGCGCGTATCATATCTGCTTTTTTCTGCCTTCTACTGCCATTGTTGCTATGTAACTATTGGTCTTTTTCTGGGCATGCAAACAATGTTTTGTGTATTGTTTTTGTTTCTTGTTTTTTTTATATTTATTTTGTTTTTTTTTGTTATTTTCTTGCGTAGCCAGTGCTTAAGAAGGAATGCGAAGAAATAAAGGAAAGTGAAAACTTTAGCAAAACTTGCAGAAATTTTATTTATTTACACGCAACTTTGATGTGTTTACTCCACCGCATACCGATGCCAACCAACGCTGCAGTCAAGACACAAGGGCAAATGGATTAGAAAATGTTAGTAGTGCGAGTATTCATAGCCTACACTCATTTGCTTCAACAGTGCCATAAAAAAAGCAAACAAAAATTTTTTGGTGAAGCCCTTCTTTATGTTGGGTAAAAAATTCATGGTTATGTCTGTTAATAGTATCTCCTTCGATGAAACCATGTTTTTACCTTTATTAGGAAGGCATAGTAAATTGAAATCTTTCTTGAGTTATGACACTTTTGACGTAAATGAACGCGTAAATCGAGTAAACATGAACAGTGAGGAAAAATAATGTATTGTTGGTAAAATACACAGTGAAGAAAGTTTAGTTGGTGTGGCCCACATTGGACTGTCAAACGACTCTCAGCGAAAGTCCTACGTCGATGGGCCAGCAACAATTCAAGAGTTACAGGATGAGATATTTCGGCACATTAACGGCATAGAACCTCAATTATGCCTCAGCGTCATCGAAAATTGGGACCATCGGATGGAGGTGTCGATTTGGTCGATATTTTGTTCCATACGTAATCGAGCCATACCAATATTATCATAATAGAATGACAGTAATTTCCTAAAAAAATTGTATCTTATTCAAAATCAACGCCGGCCCTTAAAACTTAACCACCCTTTATTTAAAACTTATTGAACTTTGCTGCGCTCAAGATGAGACATTTTAGTTTAAAATAAATAAATAATTGGTGTGCCCACTTCTGTTGGGTGTTTCGCCGATCTTCTCCTCTTACTTCTTGTACAGTTTTAAGTCGACCTCGAATGGCAGCTATTTTTTACGAGAAACTTTTTCGTGGCAGCGGTTTTCTATTGCCTGCCGAGGGGCGACTACTGGTTGGAAAAACTTTTTCTATCATTCTGCTGTTTCATGCGCGGATACTCGAACCTACGCACTTCCGAATGGTAGTCTCGCACCAACACATTCGGCTACGGCGGCCTAATTTAATTATAAAAACCGGGAAGGATGCCTCCCAATCTGTTATAACCTTGACACGGATGTGTGACGCGCTTGTGACTAACGCCTGAGAATATTTTTGAGTTGGTCGACGAGCTGACCCTAAGCTCCAACTTGGAACTCTAGGAATTCATGATGCTGCACCGAAGAGAAATAAGAATGCCTGGATTTATTTTGTGACACAACAACAACATACATATGTAACTGCATTAAGTAAAGTGTTTTCCAATAACAGGTCTTACAGGTGAATGAATTGCGCTATCGAGAGATGATTAATGATTTCTTACGGTCAGAATTGGATGGTATTGATCTAGACAAAGTTTATTTTCAACAAGACGGCGCTACGTGCCACACAAGCAACGAAACCATTGATCTTTTACGGGAAAAGTTTCCGGACCGTGTTGTCTCTCGAAGTGGTGATCACAATTGGCCACCGAGATCTTGTGATTTAACACCTTGTGACTTTTTTCTTTGGGGCTACGTGAAAGAGAAGGTCTACGCCAACAGCTCAGGATCGATTCAAGACTTTAAAGATGGAATTCGTGAGGCTATCTAGGACATAAGGCAGCCACTTTGCAATTCGGATATTGTCCTGTAAGCGTGTTCGTGGTGGTCATTTGCCTGATGTTATTTTCCACTATTAACGGAATACCTTTCCCTTTAAAATCAAATAAACATTCGATCATTTATATTAAAAAATAGCATTTTTCTTTGAATATCAAAATAACACCTCTAAAAAACCCTTTAGAAAATATCATTTAATAAACCGAAATATGTTAATTACTAATGATAATAACTTCCGTGCAGGAAGAAGAAAGGTGACTAATTGATCTTGTTCATGCACCGCGGAAGTTCACAATCGTTAAAGTGCATTGTAAGTACAACAACTCTCGATTGGTGGTGTTAAAATTGTCATTCTTGTTTTGCATTTTAACACATCCTTTAAATAATACAACACGATTTTTATGTGACTGTAAGTAGGTGCATATTATATTTAAGTTAGTTTCAGGTTACATACAAGCATTCTCTTCCTTCCGTTCAAGCCCCCCTCACACTCACATTCGCGTTCGCATAAAGTCACAGTAGCAGTGCATTGCTCCTGTCTGTCTGCTAGTTGGTGTTTTTGTCGTTGTCGTTGTCGTTGGCTATGTTGTTATTGGTGTTGGTGTCGACTGTTGCCCCAATATAACCCTTCCGCTTGAGTGCAATTACTTGCAAAACTGGTGATGGTTGAGGCGAATGCTTTCGTTGCTGTCATCATCATTGCTGTTGTTGTTTTTGTTGTTGTTGTTGTTATTGTTGCTTTCGTTGCTGCTCTTGCTGCTGTGGTTTTTTGTCGTACTTTTTCAATGCTTTCTTTTACAAAAGATTATGCAGGAAATGCACACAGGGGAAAATGCCAGTACACGTACATATGCACACACACACACTTATGCACATTTAAACGAAAACAGGTACCAATGCTCGGGTACTGACATAACACGTACGTGTGTACGTGTTTCTATGTGTGGGTTGGTAAATGGAAGTAAAGATATTTTTACTCGTAGCTCGTTTGAAGATTGTGCCCTGCAGGGAAAACATTCAGCATTGCTCAGATTTTACCCATTTTATTTGGGGCAGATTTCTGTGGGCAATAACCAATCAGCATCCACCAGATTGACCATATAGATAGCAGACCGAATTGGCACGACTCATAAGCTATGGCAAAAAGTATATTTCCGAGCAACTGATCAGTCGAAAATTGTCGCAAGAAGTGAAAGCTGTGTAAGTCGTTCTCGATTTTAAGTCAAAATAGAAAATTTAGTGAGAGTGAATATTAGCCAAAAAAAGTTGGCTCACATTCACATTCGACGTGTCACTTCAACACTTTCACTAACGAAGCTTTGGTAGCGGCCTATTAAAAGTAAATCATATCTATCGAACTATAGCAGAGTGCCACGTAAATTCAGACCAGCACCTTGAAACTTAAGCGGCGTTCAGCAAGATTGCATCTCTACTTCGAATAGAAGGTGGATAAGAGCAGAACTCGGAAATCGGTTCAGCCTACAAAAGTAGTCTGGCAATATATTGATCCATTAAAGGGAGGGATTAGAATTGAATGTAGACGCTGAGGTCTACTCACAGAAGCTCTTCCTGAGGGAAGCTTGCGAATATCCAGCACACTTTAGTGTTGTATCCATCTACGCCCAATTTCGCCTTTGTAGTGAATAGTTTAGCAGCGATAAGGGCTATAAGCCATATGCCCTCTATTTACAGAAGAAGAAGCAAAGGAGCCAGACAGATGAAGAAAGGAAGAAGGCGCTTTGGCTTAGAGGATGATAACCAAGTGGCTATTTACGTTCGTATTAGCCGCTTAAAGCTACTAATGAATTTCACCAGATGTGTGACCAATATCACCGCAATAGCCGCAGGTGTAGTAAAAACGTGCGAGCCCAATTGCCTAAACCTTTGCTCGACGAGAGCAGGGCAGCTGAGAAGAAGGTGCGGCGATGGTTCCACCTTATTCTCCAGACAGCTTCTGCAGAAAGGACATGAAGCAATTCCAAGTCTCACCGCATGGACCCCTAACCGGCAACGCCCGGTAAAAATGCCTAACATTTTCGAGAGTTGCGGCTTTGTTGGCATTAAAAGTAAGAAAATATTAAAATAAGCAAAATATATTTAATTAAATAATTTATGATTTCTAAAGTAATATTAAATAAAATATTGAAAATATTATCTAAACAAAAAAAATCGTTTTATTAAACATTAATACTTCAAGCCCCAAAGTAATAAAGGAACACCCTTTAAAATGTTCACTTAAACTGCAACCAACTTCATCTTCAGTTTGAATTCGCACTTCGTTTAAGCAGTGAGGCGTACGAAAATTGATTTCTGTTGGGTTAGTTATTTTACAGACTCGCAGGAAGCGTAATAATGCCGCGTGCAGAGAGAGCTAATAATTAAAATGTCGAGTAGCAGATACCAGTTGAAGTTGTTAATCGAAAGCATCGACCGATTTTAATATCATTAAGGAGTATTTTTTAATAATTAGTCGAAGATTTTTTTCACCGATAAATATTTTTTTAAAAACAATTTAAGGCCGAAATTTTGGTCAAATATGGATTTTTTTTTTGTTTTTTGAGAAACCGCGATTTTGTCAAAAAACTTCATTTTGCTTATTCGTTCGATTAATTACTAGACTTAGCAAAGCAATGTGCTTTAACGAAATCGGTTTGGTTTTTTAATTTCTGAAATTTCAGAGAATTCACCGCAAAAAGTCTTTTTTGTGAGGAGCTCCCGGAAAGCAGCTGTAGCTCCTTTCCAAATAAATATTTTTACTAATACCAAGTCTCAAAATACAGTTAAAAGATAACATAACATGTGTACAAATTTTTAGCTCAATTTATTCAAAAGTTTTCACAGAAAAACTTCTGAAAAATTCGCTGTTTTCAGCCTTCTAACTGTATGTAACCCCTTAAGCGATAAAAAAATTCGACCAACTTTGAAGTAAGTCAAAACCGAGTGATGGCAAAATCTTTTCTGAGTCGCACACTACAATTTATTAAGAAAAATCCACACAAAAATGCGCCAAAGATAGCATTGGAAGCAGAGAAATATCTTGGAAAAGAATTCATCTTGAAACAACAAAAAACGTTATCAGAAAACATGATCATCTTGGACGAGCAGCAAGGAAAAACCTTTTGTTAGCCAGATCAACATCCAAGAGCCTATGGAGTATACCAAAAGCTTTACAAATACGACTGTTCATTCTGGAAAAAAGTAGTCTAACTGTAATATAATACCTTTCGCTCAGCTGGTCAGTGGTAGAGATGGGAGCAACGATAAAGAAAACTTCCCCGCCTGCATAATAAAACAAATTTAGTGTCAGCTTTAAGGGGGTCTGCACCTCCAGCACTTTCAAATTTTCCATTTTTTGTTTGCTTTAAAAATTCATTTGCAATCTAAAGAATATCTATTCAATGTTTTAAGCTTAATAGAAAGTCTAAAAAGTGTAACAATAGGCTCAGATGGTAAGACGTACGATGGTTCATGATTCATTGATTCAAAAAGAGGGCCTATGTTGTGGGAACTGCACCAAAAAAAAAACAATACAGATATGATACGATGCATGATTTCTTCGAAGAAGAAGGCTTGTTTTATTGTCGTGGTATGGCAGATTAAGCTTGGGTAACTATAAATTGCTTTTAACTCTACTTTATAAGAACCAAAACTTTAAACGCGTTTTTCTTGAAATACATTTTTTCCGCGCTGCCGAATATAACTCAAAAAGCAATCATGATATCTACTTGAAATTTTACAGGAATATTTTCTAACATATTGTCCTTTGTATGCAACTCAAATTTTATATGAAATATTACTAAAAATATTGTTTTGATCAATTTGTTTATAAAAAAAGTGTAATTTTTTTTCTTTTTCTCTACGAATTTTCATTTTTTTTTCGTTAAAAATAGGTTAGTGCAAAGTGCAACTTCTTTTAATGGAACATTTTTGGCTGGTTGATTTCAGTTGATTACAAGAGGCTGTACTTTCTACGACTCAAATTAAAGGAGCCCCGTTGAAGCGGCTGCAGCGCCGCCCCTTTTTATTTTTAAAGACATTTTTTATACATATATCCATTTAAGCATAAATATAATATATAATTTATTTTAAGATAATAAATACTCTGAGTTTTGGCAAAAAATGATTGAAAACCTGGTTGTCTGAATGAGCTGCCCCCTTTGAAAGATGAATGGAGCGATATTCCGACACCATTTTGTCAAAAGTTTGTGTGGAGTCGATGACAACCTGATTGAGAGCTGTCATATAGCAAAAAGGAATCATAACTAAATATTAACACCACTGTAGCACTTTTTTTTGGAATTTCTGTTGTGTTCTGGGTCTTTCGGTCTGAAATATTCTGTTTTGGTGTAAACATTTTTTTTTTTACAAAATTTAAAAATATTATTGTATATTAAAAATATTTTTTTTTATAAAATTTAACATTTAAAAATAATTTTTTTTCATAAAATTTTTTTTATAAAATTTAATAACATTAAAAAATATTTTTTTTTTATAAAATTTAACAACATTAAAAAATATTTTTTTTATAAAATTTAACAACATTAAACAATTTTTGTTTTTATAAAATTTACAAATATTAAAAATAATTTTTTTTTTTTAATTTAACAACATTAAAAAATATTTTTGTTTAGAAAATTTAACAACATTAAAAAATATTTTTTGTTCTAAAATTTGAAAATATTAAAAACTATTTTTTTGTTTTTAATTTACAAATATTTGTTCTTTATAAAATTTAAAAATATTAAAAAAAATTTTTGTATAAAATTTGAAAATATTAAAAACCTTTTTTTTATAAAATTTAAATATATTAAAAATATATCTTTTTGTTAAATTTAACCACTTTAAAATATATTTTTGTTTATAAAATTTAAAAATATTAAAAAATTATTTTTTTTTATAAAATTTAAAAATATTAAAAAATTATTTTTTTTTATAAATTTAAAAATATAATTAAAAAAAAATTTTTTTTAAGAAATTTGAAAATATTAAAAATAATTTTTTTTATAAAAATTAAAAATATTAAAAACATTTTTTTATAAATTTTTTTACGGATTTTTTATAAATATTTAATATATTTTTTTCAATTTTTCTTATTTAAATGTTTTGATTGTAGATAACACAAAATAGTATAACTTTTTTTATAATAGGACTATGAATAAGTTCGTGCGGTTTTACAACAGATGGCGTAACTTGATTATTATTCCATCGATCCACATTTCCAAACATTCATTGGAGAGCTACTGTCGTAAGGCACAAACGTCAGTATAAGTTTTTTATTTGAAGCGTAAACAACAATATTTTTACCACACTTGAAAATGTCGAATTTCGTGCCAAATAATGTGTTTTTGCGGGGAATTCTTCTTCATTATTTTAATATGAAGAAAAAAGCAGCCGAAAGTCATCGTATCTTGGTGGAAGTTTATGGTGAGCATGCTCTATCTGAGCGAACGTGCCAGAAGTGGTTTGCACGCTTTAAAAGTGGTGATTTTGGCTTGGAAGACGAAGAACGCGAGGGTGCGCCGCCAAAGTTCATGGATACCGAATTGGAGGAATTGCTCGATCAAGATCCGGCTCAAACGCAAAAAGAGGTTGCAAAAACTTTGGGAGTTGATCAATCAACCATTTCCAAACGTTTAAAAGCCATGGGAATGATCCGAAAGGTAGGCCATTGGGTGCCGTATGAATTGAAGCCAAGAGACGTTGAACGCCGTTTATGGCATGCGAACAACTGCTTCAACGGCACAAAAGAAAGGGTTTTTTGCATCGAATTGTGACTGGCGATGAAAAGTGGGTCCATTACGACAATCCAAAACGTCGGGCAACGTATGGATACCCTGGCCATGCTTTATTAATCGCAAAAATATTTTTAAAATTGGATTTTTAAGCTGAAGGCTAGTACTTTGCGATGCCGTTGTGGAAAATTAAAAAAAAAGCTTTACCTTGCTCAAAAAAAATTTTAAAAGTGGCCAAAATCTGAATTTTTTGACTATTTAACCTCAAATTGCCAAAAATCCTGACGTGCTGGAGCATTTTCAAGGTCATATTCGTTTTCAGCATAAAAAAACCTTCAAGAAACACCCATAGCCGTTTTAGAAACTGTACCTCGCAGGACTGTGAAATATATCCGATACATTTTGGTACATAAACTTTATTTTTACTTAATTGTAAAATGTGAAAAATTGATGGGTGATATAACTTTTTAATAATTTTTTTCGTAATCAGGACACCAAAGTACAAAGTAATTAGTTAAAATTATCGAAAAAGTTTTTTGGTTGTTGGCCTGTGTAATTAATGTACATCAAATGTGCTTCTTAAAATAATTATCCTGGTTAATAAAACGTTTTAGTTGCTTAGTCTTCATAATTAACAATATGAACTGTCCCATTATAACTTTGAATCCCTGTACTCGTCTGTGTGAAAATAAAAATGCTTTGAAACATTATTAGTCTCATTTCACTTAAGCCATACCTCAGGGTCCTGGATGAGTCGTTTTCAGTCTATGGTTAAATAATTTGTAATATTCATTCTGCTGATATTCGTAATCTGTAACTCAATTTGCACTTTCTTAGTCTAACTTGGAGAATCAACGCGATTTAGGCTTATTTCCATTTTCTACTGAGGGCCGCGCAGTTCGCTTTCAGTCCATTTCTCTGCGGGGTACACTCACATATTAAAATTGCATACGAATGCCACTCGCCGTGTGCAACGAATAAAAAAATGCGCAGGAGTACTAAACACAAGTGCTGGCCGTCTGGTCGCCTGGTTGGAGATGGTAAGTGAGCGAGTGAAATGTCGATAATGAAGACGTTTTGGGCCTGTAAACCGGTTTTTTTCATCTTCCTGCTCCAACTGCACCGAGTGCAGCACTACCGCAGCTACTCTGTGCTTGTGCTTGTGCTTGTTAGGTTGGTTTGTTGCTGTTTTTATATGTACTTATCTAGCATTTGAGTTCCTTACAACAACATTTCGACTATTTGGCCAGTTAAGCTACATGTCAGACGACGCCGCCGACGACGACGAAACAACTTTCTTGGCACTAAAATATATCAAACGAATTCGGCAGGCCAGAAAGCAGTTCAACAAAACACCTTACCGAAGAAACTGAAAAGGAAGTCAAAGACGTTCGCACACAAATAGCAAAAGCAAAACCAAAAACCAAATAAAAACCAAACATTAACAGCCAGCCTGCATATGAATAAGAATGCGAAAAGCAAAGGAGCGAGGGTAGTGTACAGAGTAAGAGTCTGGAAAGAAAAGAGGTGCAGCAACAGCAGCTTTTCTTCAAAACAAAAAGAAATACAAGCGACTAAGGGCTGACTGGCTGGCTGGCTGGTTGGCTGTGTGCATGAAGAAAGCGCGTCAATTTGGTGGGGCAACAACAAGTAAGCAAGTGAATTGGAGTGAATTGAAGCTGCTGCTGCTGTAGCTACCTCACCCTATCACTCGAACTCGACAACGACGCTGAGTGCAATGAACTTGTTAAAAGGTTGTGTGGCCTGGATGTTGTTGTTATTGAGGCTATAGCTGCTGCTGTTGCAAACGCTGCCAAGCCGTTGACGATTCGAATGCAGTAAAACAAGAACGGCGACAGCAAAAACAATAAATACCGACAACCAAGCACACTCGGCAGCAGCAGCAGCAATAGTAACAGCCACAGCAGCAGCAACAATAGCAACAACAACAGCAGCAGCAGCAGCATTTAGAAGTCAAAACACTATGTGGTTCAGCGGTCAACTTGACTTGAAGTCGGAAGCAAAAATGCAAATAAGCGCACTGAGCAAACTGGCTTCACTTCACTCCACTTCTACTCGCACATACATACATACATATACACATTCATACATATGTACATGTGGAGTGGCAGTGAACTCATGTGCTATGTAAGCTCCCTGCGCGCCGGCCTTCAAACTACTCGGCCAACAAAAGGCAAATCATTGTCAGCTGTCAACAAAAGTTCACTTTGCGTTTGTTCAATACAGTATTGTTGTTCTTGTTGTTACTGCTGTTGTTTTTGAACAGGTTGATTGTTGCTTTTCTGTTTTGACCACATAAATGGTTACCAAAATATGTGCAGCAAAATAGTACATCGCAGTAGGAGAGGAGCGGAAGAAAACTAATGGCTAAATAAAAGAATTTCGGATGTGGAATTTTGGTAAGGAAATTATCGACACATTACCTTGACGTTTGGAGCATAAGCTGCCAAGTGGTCGTTCGACAAAAGCAAGCAAAACAGCAGCAAACACTTTCTGAAACAGAATCGTTCAAGAGATCCATTGTAAATAAAAGTTTCGCGCATAGCTGCTTAGAAAAATATTGAGCATACAAATTTTTCGAAAGTTGCAAGTCTTTAAATACCTCTCACCTATGGCCTTTTAACTCTAGGCCAGCGAAATATTGTATTGCTTTGCGCATATTGAGCAGGTTTTGGTCATAGAGCAAAAGGTCTGATTTTTCACTGAAAAGTTTTGCGCTTTGACTCAGCTTTCATTGAGATAGCTGTGCAGAGTTGAGGGTTTAAATTTTGCATAACCCAGCTCGGCAGAACTGGACAGGTAGACAATTTCTAACGTCGAGTTAGGTGGCTCTAACATCAAATGACCACAGATGCAAATATTTGTACAAAAGTAAAAAAACTTATTTGTAAATTCTTTGCAATGTTTTGACTTACTGTATTATTTTTTTGCAGTCAGTGGCTTGCTGATATGTTACTGTTAGTGTTAGTGTTGAGTTCAGCGCGTTTACTAATATAATACGGCTGTCGCTGTAGCCGAATGGAATGGTGCATTACTACCATCCGAAATTTGGAAATCGGAGTTCTTAGGTTCGAATGTCCGTGAAACACCAAAATGAAGAAATTTTTTTTTCTATTTAATAGCGTTCGCCTCTTGACAGGCAATGGCAATCCTCCGAGTGTATTGCTACCACGAAAAACTCCTCATACGAAATATCTGCCGTTCAGAGTCAGCTTAAAACTTAAAAACCCAAAAATGCTGTATTTATTTACCGAATAGCTGGTGCCCTTTGCAAAAATCATACATTTTTTACAACTATCTGGTCGAAAACAAAAAAAAAAACAAAAACAACAAATCATATCTGTTCATACTGATAAACGAAATATTGCCTAATTTTTTATCGATTTGAAATATTTTATTTTTAGTTTACTTCATATATTTTTAGTTTGTTTGTGTGTGCATTCTGTGAATGCCAGATGATGGACATTTTGGATAATTTCACTTAACATCAACAGAGTAATACACAGCCACACGAATACACACATACATACATATGTACATACATAATCATTCATAAATATACTTGGGAAATATAAGTGCAAGTGGCAACCACAGATATGCGTTAAGTTTCCCACACTTCCACGAAGAATATCATATAAATAAAAATTAAAAAAAATTATATTTTGTGACTGCCACCAAAATAGGTTGACTCAGTACAGAGTTATTCGACAGCAACTTATGCTAACATTTCTTTTTTTTTTTTGAGTAGCTTCAGGGTGTGAATTTAAGAGATTTCAGCTTCAGAAGTTTTAAAACATACGTAGAGAGCATCGGAAAAATGTCATGCAAATTTAATTTAATTCTTACGTCAAATCTAAAACTTAATAAAATAAAATAAAAAATAAAAAAATTGATTAAATTAAATAAAAATTACAAAACTTCGGTAAATTAAAAAATTAAATTGAAAAATTAAAAAATTTATTAAATTAAAAAATTAAATTTAAAAATTAAAAATTTAATTAAATAAAAAAATTAAGTTTAAAAATCAAAAAATTAAATAAAAAAATTAAAAGTTTAATTAAATTAAAAAATTAAATATTAAATAAACAATTAAATTTAAAAATTTAAAATTCAATTCATTTAAAATTAAAGAATTAAAAATTTAATTAAATTAAAATATTAAATAAAAAAATTAATTAAATTAAAAAAACTAAATAAAAATTTTTATTAAATTAAAAAAAAAAAAGATTTTAACATTTAAAATTCAATTCATTTTAAATTAAAAAATTAAATTTCATCCTAAATTAAAGATTTAAAAATTTAATAAAATTTAAAAAATTAAATAAAAAAATTAGCTAAATCAACAATAAAAAATTTAATCCAATCAAAAATTTAGTTAAATTAAAATATTAAGTTTAAAAATTAAAGAAAAACTAAAAAATTTAATTAAATTAAAAAATTAAATTTAAACATTTGAAATTCCTTCTAAATTAAAGAATGAAAAATATAATTAATTAAAAAAAATTAAATAAAAAATAAAAACTTTAACTAAATTGAAAAAAATTAAATTAAAACTTTTAAAATTCAATTCATTTTAAATTAAAAATTTAATTAAATAAAAATATTAAATAAATAAAAAAATTATTAAATTAAAAAATTAAATAAAAAATTTAATCAAATTAAAAAAATATATTTAAACTTTTAAAATTCAACTCATTTTAAATTAAAAAATTTAGTTTTAACAATGGAAATTCGTTCTAAATTAATAAATTAAAAATTTAATTTACTAAAAAATTAAAAAAAAAATTTAATGAAATTAAATAATTAAAAATTCAGTTAAATTAAAATACTAGGTTTAAAAATTGAAATTCCTTGTAAATTAAAAAATTACAAATATAATGAATTTAAAAATTAAATAAAAATAAAAAATTTAATAAAATAAAAAAAATTAAATTCAAACATTTAAAATTCAATTCGTTTTAAATTAAAAATTTATTTAAATGAATAAAGAAATTAAATAAAAAATAAAATTTTAATTAAAAATTTAATTAGATTAAAAAATTAAATAAAAAATTTAATGAAATTAAAAAATTTAATTTAAAAATTTGAAATTCATTCTAAATTAAGGAATTAAAAATTTAAGTAGATTAAAAAATTAAATAAAACAATTAATTAAATTGAAAGAATTAAGTTTAAACATTTAAAATTAAATTCGTTTTAAATTAAAAATATAAGAATTGAATGGAATAAAACAATTAAATAAAAAATAAAAAATTTAATTAAATAAATAAAAGAATTATATTAATTAAATTCAAAAATTAAATAAAAAAATAAAAAAATTAATTAATTTAAAAATATTAAATTTAAACGTTTAAAATTCAATTCATTTTACATTAAAAATTTATTTAAATTCAAAAAAATAGATGAAAAATAAAAAATTTGGTTAAATTAAATAAATATAAAATAAAAAATTTGATCAAATTAAAAAAATTAGATTTAAACATTTAAACTTCAATTCGTTTTAAATTAAAACTTTGGTTAAATAAAAAAATTAAATAAAAAATAAAAAATTTAATTAAATAAAAAGATTAATTAATTTGAAAAATTAAATAAAAAATAAGAAATTTAATTAAATTAAAGTAATGAAATTTAAACGTTTAAAATTCAATTCATTTTAAATTAAAAAATTTATTTAAACTAATAAATTAGATAAAGAATAAAAAATTTAATTATATTAAAAAATTAAATAAAAAATAAAAAACTTAATAAAATTAAAGAAATCAAATTTAAACATTTAAAATTCAATTCGCTTTAAACTAAAAAAATAAATTTAAACATTTGAAATTCAATTCATTTTTAATTAAAAATAAAAATTTAATTAAATTAAAAAGTTAAATATTAAAATTCAATTAACTTTTTTCTGACCTCAGTTAATACTCGTAGAAACGGTGCGAGTTTTGCATTAAAGTTTTTTGTAAAATCTGCTAAAATCTTTCAAATAATGACAATTTATATACATTTTTCATAACGGTTCGGCTCATATTTTAGTGAAAGTCAAAAGATATGCAGAATTGGGAGGCTTTTGGCTGAGACACTTTAACACTAGACTTACCTGACCAGTCCTGGTCAGGCTGGACATGCAATTTAAAGTAAAAATGCTTGCTGCATGTAGCATTTTCTTTCCGTACTAATATCACGATGCAGGTTGCTATGTGATGAAGATGCATTAAGGCAGCCCAAAAATTTATAGTTTTGCAATATTTTTACGGGACAAAATACATGAATGCGGGGAACAACTATGATTCTGATGCAGGACGTGCGGCGACACTTTGTTTCAATTTAGTTTTTATAGCTACCACCAGGCGCTAAAAATGGCAAAATGAATGAAACGAATGGCACCTACTGCGAATTTGCATAATTATACAATAATTATTTTTATTACTTATTGGCAGTGCGCATAAATCTATTTATGTATATATTACAATGAATATTATTCAACTTATTTTGTTGCTTTCAAAGGTAAATAGAGGCTGGAAATCTAAGCTAAGCCTGCTTTTAAAGAGTAGCCATTTTTACTGATTTTGGTAGAAATTTTGATTTATTTAAACCGCTGGTAAATCTCGTGTTAATAAAATCTCTCTACAGCCCAATCGCATCACTTTAGTGAAGTCGCCTACAGTTCATTCGTGGCAATTTCGCTTCAAAATTACTTTCTATGCAAAATATTTCATTTCAATCATTTCAATCATTCAAGAAACTACTAAAAATTGGTGTATTCAAACAAATCGTTTTATCGGATTTCAAGAATCCATAGTTTCTAGAATGATTTCCACCATTTGATGGTGGCTTATGGAAAGTATTTGTTCAACTCTCAGTGCACAACTAAATGAAGCCATATAAATTTGAGTTGCGCATCACATCAGCTCACAGTTTCCAGAGTAAAAGAAAAACAATTCGGAACAAGCATAGGTGCATAATCATTTCTTTCTCTTCGTGTTTACTGCAGCTCCTGCAAAAATTTCGAAAAGCCACACTAAGCCTTTCCAAATGCAGTGCAATTAAAGTTGCAACAACAATAGTTTAATATATTCTTCCTTTTCAGTGAGTATACAATTCGTATTTTTCTCCATCCATTTTCGGCAAAGCTTGTCTGGCATTCGGATGAGCCGTATCGTACCCACAGCTTCGATGAAAAATAAATAAATATTATACAATAATTGGCGCGTACACTTTTGTTAGGTGCGTGACCGCGCTCCCCGTCCCCTTTGTGGTGTTTGTTCTTGATGTTGTTCCACGACCGCTTGGCGACCGGTAGGAGAAAAAAAACGTTCTCTATCAGTTTGCTGTTTCATCGGCTACGGCGGCCGAATGAATTCTAACTCCTAATATCGATAAGTGATTTCGTGTGTCATCTTTTCTAGATCTTCTATTGTCAACGAATCACTGAATCCTGAGATTATCTTAGTTTCAACGTTTTCTGTGGTTAAACGTAATACTGTATCATTACTAAGGCCTATTCTAATGCAGTTAGTTTGTGACTCTGTTCGCGAGACTCTAAATTTTCGCATTACGCTTTTACTATTCATTTCATGTGAAATTTACTAAACCCAGTTATTTTAATTTCGCTTCCCGATTGGGTCCTATTATTCGTAAATAGTTATTTCTGAGGAAGAATCGCCTCAGCTGCTCTATAAAGTAAAATATAAGATATAAAAATATAAATAACCACAGAGTCCAGCACTTATAACTGAGCGAAATGGGACCATGTTGTATATAAGTACGAGTATAGGTACATGTACATATTTATGTAGGTGTCTAAAAGTTTACCGCAGTGGCTGTTCATGAGCATGAAATATTAAATGATAAACACAAATTTTTCTAACTGCGGCTGGATACATAAAACTCCTCGAGAGCTCACAAATTTGGATAGAAGCTCGCTCAGAAATTTAACAAGAGATATATCCGCTATTTATAATTTATATACACACACAATTGGGGTATTCCACAGGGTGTAAACTTTAAAGGGCTAGAAATATTTTTTAGTGATTCGCAAGTCATCATACAAGTCATATTATTCCATTTACATCATTTTTACAAAGCTAAAAAATAGCTACTTGTGGTTTCAAGGACCCTCTAAGCAATTATTCGTTATCGTTGAAAACTTTGCGACATAAGATAATAGGTCTGCTCATGAAGCAAATAGTTTGTAACAATCACGTTTTGGTGTTCATGTACCCAAAAAACTGGCAAAGTAGGAGAAAGTGAGAGAGCAAAATGCCATTTCATTTTGAGGGGAAGTTGCATGTTTTTACTGGATAAATTTTTACTTGTAAGAATTTGCAAGTGAGAAAAACAGCTGATCGCAAAGTAAAAATAAACACGAATTAAAATTTCCGAATTGCAATTGCTAATGGAATGCTCTTTATCTGACAACGTTGATGAAATGGCACCAATTGTTGTGGACAAAATGAAATCATGTGATTGCGAAGCTCGTTACTTCGATTTTTTTTGCTTATTTTCTTTTTTTTTTTAATTTAATACGAGTACCTCAAGTGAAAATTCTTTTAATATTTGTGATTTTTCCTGCCAACAATTTAAGCAGCTGTTCGTAAAACTTGCAAATCGTTACTGATTTTGCGTTCATGTACTTTTTTTGATATTTTGCTCTTTGAGAGCGAATTTTCGGAAATTAAGTTACTGGCGGCCGCCGTAGCCGAATGGTTGGTGCGTGACTACCCTTCGGAATTCAAAGAGAGAACGTAGGTTCGAATCTCGGTGAAACACCAAAATTAAGAAAAACATTTTTCTAATAGCGGTCGCCCTCGACAGGCAATGGCAAGCCTCCGAGTGTATTTCTGCTATGAAAAAGCTCCTCATAAAAATATCTGCCGTTCGGAGTCGGCTTGAAACTGTAGGTCGCTCCATTTGGGGAACAACATCAAGACGCACAGCACAAATAGGAGGAGGAGCTCGGCCAAGCAGCCAAAACGGGTGTACGCGCCAATTATATATATGTATCTATATAAAATACTGACAAGTTACTGAATAATTTTTATATGAACAGTCCTAATAATACTCCTGCGATACCTTGTTATTCACCGAAATATGCATGTAATTTCATTCACGATTTGCAGCACTTGTTTTTCTTATTTCCCCGGAAACTGTTGCACCGTCAAATGGTTATTAATATTTTGATTATTATTAGAATTTAAATAAATAAAAAAATATATATATGTACATATTTAACACACACAAAATGTGCAAAAATCAGTTGCAGACCGACTGGCTCCATTTAGTTGTCAACATCTGTATTTTTTCGTTTTTTTTTCACTTAAAATTTAGTGCTGCAATAGCAGGATTACTCTTTACTAAAGGCTCACCTTTTATATATTTTTAACAGCGTTTTTTGTTTTGGGTTTGTTTCTAGAAACACAGAATATTCTAATAATAGCGGAACACTTTTGATTGTGTGGCAGCTGCTAAATTTTTTTAACTAAATATTTTAAGTTTTCTAAAGCATTGCCAGTAAAAATTAACTCAGATTGTCTCTTACGGTAAAAAAATGAAATTTGAGTATTAACTTTTACTTTCGTTTGCAATTGCAACGTTTTCCATTTATTTTTTGTTGTTGTTTTTTTTTAATAACACATATTCACTTTTGTGAAATGATCACTTATTTTCGCTACTCCCTTTTTATTAACTTTCCAAGTTAAGGACACAATCTTTTTTTTGTTTTCTTAAAATAATGTTTTTTTTTAATATTTCTGCTTCATGAACACATTTTTTTCGAAACACCAAGTACACTTGTCTGTGTATGGGCTTTTATAAATGATTGAGTTGCTATGTTTACTGTTACTTCACCAAACACATTAAAGTAGATTAAATATTTTTATCATATAACATTTACATATAATTATTATTAACAGATGTATGTATGTACTAATGCAGCAGTGAAATTAGAATATTTAATTTTTGAACACTTAATTTTTCCAGATACTGTATTGGACAGTTGGCAGTGGAATTTTCACAATATATTTATTATTGTAATTAATCTAAATAGTTAAGCTAAGGTTGAGTTCTTGTGTTAAAATGAAACTGAATTACAGTTTTAATTCTCTGTTTTTTGTATTTTTTTTTGTATAAAATCACTTTACGTAGCTTCCATTAAAATTGTAGCTAACCTTGGTAGGTATGTGTGTGTGTATGTATGCGGATGCTTTTCAGTTTTCGTAGATTTTAGAATACGTATTTTCGAATTGTAGTTGTAAAATAGTTGCAAGTTTTCGGTATAAGATTCACAATATACATCTATACGCGTCTATGTATGCATTGGAAATTATACCATATAAGTATAATAAAAAACACTACGAAACGATAGCTCGACACGCGACCGTAAAAAATACGCAAAATCTGTCTTTTTATTTGAATCTTTCCTCAAAGTGAAATTTAGCGCTACGAATTAGACGAGTAACAACATCTACCGTTCCGACGTTCCGTTCAGTTTGAGCATCGAAAGATAACTGCGAATGCCGACAGAATTATGCAGATACAAAGTTGAAAATCCGACAGACGGCAAGACCGAAAGCCAGAGAGTCGGTAGGTCAGGCAGCCAAACATACCAGCGAACGCACGACACAGATACACTACACCAAAAGCAGCAAACAAGTCAACCAGCGAGTTAAAACGAGTCAACGAGGTGGATGGACTCACAGAATATATGTTTTCATGCATATGCATATACACACACACACACATACATGGAGCACACATAACAACAAACAGCAAAGTTAGGCGGTCGAATAAGGCCGGTCTGTCCCCAACGCACTGCAACAAATACAAACAAAAAAAAGAAAAGAGAAAAACAACAATAACAAAACCGCGATTAAACATGCGAGAGCGCAATATTTACAACAAGAAACGAACTGAGAACGAAACACTCTCATCAACGTAGTTCAACAAGAAGAAGGTAACAACAACAACACCAGCAACAAGCAGCAATAAAAAATTGTTGCAACGTTTCTGAGATACACACAAATTCTCCGCCGCACATTACACGCAGACATTCGGTGAATTGCACACATACACACACACAAAATTGCACATTGCTCCACTTAGATACCAATACAACGTCGCCATCGCCATGAATCGTGTGAGGCGATTGTAATGTAAAGCAGGAAAACCAACAAAAACAGAGAGGCGAAAGCGTTGAGCAACGAAATGGAGACCAGCACAAATCGTCAATTTAAGTATGTGTGTGTGTGTTTGTATGAAGTCGTTAATACCATTGAGCGTTATTGAGCGTCATTGTTGTTATAGCGAATGAGTATATAAGGAAGAGAGCGAACAAAAACAAAATCAAATTATTAGATTAGAAGGGCGGCGTGGGGTTGGTTGTCGTTGCGGTAGGTATTTTGAATATACCTACGTATGGAAGTGTGCCGAACGAGTTAGCCGAATGCTCCGAGCGCCGGGAGAGGCAGCGTTGCAATACCGAGTTGCATGCAACAAACGAGTGCATCTATAGCAATTTAGCCGAATAGATAGATCCACCTGGAGATGAGCGATTGCTGGTACATAGCAGTTGTGTGCCACTTCAATATTTCGTTGTAGTCGTGTTAATGTGTATTTGAAATTTTTGTGCATATGTACATACAAAAATGTAATATGTACATATGCCTACACACAAGTAATGAATAGACGCGTACCCTGCTGTAAAAACGTGCATTCAATTTTGACACAAATTTCTCGTTATGGTTAATGTGGACTAGTTTTGAAGTGACTAAAATTTCACAAGCAGTTAAATCAATTTAGTATATGCATATATATACATATGTATGCACGTATGCGACGCATTCAAGCCCTTGCTGCTAGTGCTTCTTTTGTGTTTAATGCAAACCCGTGTTACAGCTGAGAACGGCAAACTGAATAGACATTTCTGATCAGTAAGGCTTGGTATTCTTTCGGATAGCCAAGCTGCAATCCAGGCACTGGGTTCGGCTACTACAACCTCTTAAGTGGTGGAACAAAGCAGGAATAGCCTCACCATCCCTAATCTGGGTCCCGGGACATCGGAGCATTGAAGGTAACGAAAAAGCAGATGAGCTGGCAAGAGGGGGATCTGCCATGAATAACGCTCTTGCAGACTCGATATTCACACCATTAGGTGCAGTCAAGAGTTCAATTAATAAGAATGAAACGACAGGATGCCTAGAGACTAACGGCAGTCATAACTAGCTTTTGGTTTGTCGGAGAACAAGCAGCCAAAATGGGCATCCCTCACAACACATACTGTCATAGTTGTAAACAACCGGAGAAAAAGGAGGCAATCTTCCATTTCCCCTGTGAATGCCCTGCGCTATGAAAGGACAGAATGTTAACCCTGGGCCAACCGCTGTTCGAGAATCTCGAACAACTGTCTGGCTTAGACGTCAACAACCTAATCTTAAACTGCACAGACTGGTAAATAACTGTAACTGCTGTAAATAACCGCTAAACAAGTTGGTAACGAGAATGTGGCAACAAAATGGTGCGGAAGCGCTAGTTGGATTCTGGAAGAATCACCACTTTAACCAACCAACCAAGGCTTGGTAAGTCATCATGAATCATTCAACGCCAGAACAACACTTCCAAATTGTGGAAATTTACTTTGAAAAAATAAATATGTTCGCAAAGTTCATAGATCACTCGTCCATTTTACGGTCAACATAATCGGCCTTCTGAGCAAGAAATTCGCGCGTTATTAATCGCGTTCGCACTCATTTTACGCTTCTCGATTCAAAACCAGCAACAACACAAAGAAATATGCGTATCGCGGAGAATATTGCTGCTGTGCACTGTGGCGGAATTGCTCGAAAACCTGGCCAAAAGTCGAAAGAAGTTTGAACTCACTCGAAAACACGTATATGGGGTTTTTTAGATGCTGAACATGAATATCAAATTGAATTTTATGGTACACAAAATGGTGTCATCGAAATGGACGTTTAACTATTAAAAAAATTCAATCTCATTCCGTTATATGCCTTCAAAGTTCGAACCGTTAATAACTCCTAAAGAATCCGTATGATTTTGAACATTAAGTGATTATTTCATCGAAAGAGTACGTAGTACATAATATACTTTTTACTCATTCTTTAAGGGTTATGATACATAAATGCTCTGAAAATCATCAAGAATTTGTGTTAGATTTTAAAAGTTTATTTATCAAGAAATGACTGATGTTAAAAACTAAAGTACATCTAAAGTACCTATCTATCCTAGTTTTTTATCTATGGGAACAATAGTTACATAATGCACGATTAATTAAATAACTTATAATTCAGAACTCAATCACAAACTGACGCGAAACTTTCTTCTGATTCACTGCTATTCATTTCGCTTGGTTGTACAGGGCCCGCCATCTATCGTTACGGATTTGAACTAGGTATTATTTGAAGAATGGTAACACTTAGCTGTCGTCTGATTTGACAGAAAATTAGTTTTATTCTTCCGCTGAACGAAAATGGTTGTGTATACGCTCAAAGAACGCTGGAAATATTGCGACATTTCTTTGAAAATCATGGTAATGTTGCACGAAAATTACGTACGGCAATGGGAAGAAGAAAAGCACCGTATGAAGCGTATGTGCGTTACTTTGCGAAAAAAGTAAGAGAAACTGGGTTGCTTATTGACAAACCAACGCGTGACGCCGTTGGATTATTATCTTTGGGGTGTCGTCAAAACCAGTGTTATGCCAACAAACCAGCAACAATTGATGCACTGAAGACCAACATATGCGATGTCATAGCTGAAATACAGCCGCATACAATTGAAAATGTGTTGAAAAATTGGACCGATCGTATGGGATGGTGCATGGCTAGCCGAGGCAGCCATATGAATGAAGTTGTGTTCCATCATTAACCGGAAGGATTGTACTTCAAAATAAAAAAAAAGTTTGGAAAAATATTGAGTAGTTTCTTTTTTATAGCATTTTTAATTCCGTAAAGTTATATGGCGGACCCTATATAACATGTTCGGTGGCAAAGTTCTTAGGCTAGTAATAAATGGATCGGACGAAACCAGCAACCAATGGAAAATGTCTTCCATGTTTCTTTCTCTTGAATATTTCCGTGAAAAGCCATCGCGAAATTTCTTTATATCTTTATTTCTTGCCTCTTGTGCCTCTTCCGACAACTGACCGATTGGCAATGAAGCCCATTCGACAATCAATGGACCATGAATAAGGACTTCATGAATAGATGTGGGCATGTTGTACCACGGATAACAGGCTACTAGCTGTTTCGCCTAGTCTAAGCAGAAGTTCTTAAACATGAGCACATTGACACCAAATTCCGTAAGTTGCAACACACGATTGTACATGTAATTTATGATTAGTTGTTCATAATACCTTTACAGTGCGTACATTTTAAAGAGCGTCAAACTCAATGTCTCTACTATGTTTTGATCGATTTTATAATGTTCACGCTTTTCTTCGATTGCTTTTTTATGCAAAATATCTCATTGTTCATTAGAAGTAAGTAAGGTACAATTTTTTCAACAAGTAGTCAAATATGACTTGTCGACTCCACATGAGATCTTTATCGCTTGTTTCTGACAAAAAATGGTCCTATAGAAACTTCTCGTATTATGATCGGCTATGCACTTGACAATATACGAGGGGTGCCTTTTATATGTCGGGATTTAGCAACCCTGGTGTTGCAATATGGCAACTGGCAGCTGTATCGCAAAGTTTGACATTTTTTGGCTTTTACGTACTCAGAACGTTTTGAAACACCAGCGCTATTTGTGTTGTTTACAGTCACTTAAAAGATTCACCTCGGTCCAAAAATGGAATTAAATCGTGAACTTTTTCGCGCGATTATTTTTTACAACTTCCGACGTGGATTAACTCAGCAACATTGCATGGATGAACTTAATTCATTTTTTGGTGATGAAGCTCCATCAAGGACCAGTGTTTATCGATGGTATGGTGAATTCAATCGTGGTCGTAGTTCACTCCAAGACGAATTTCGTGAAGGTCGTCCAAAATCAGTTGTTGTTCCGAAAACCATTGATGCTGTGCGCGAACTGATATTGCAAGATCGTCATGTGACCTATCGTGAGATTGAGACAATCTTAGGCATTAGTGGGACCAGCATACATTCAATATTGCATAAACATTTGACTGTCAAAAAAATTTGTTCGCGTTCGATCCCACACAATTTGTCAATCGCTCAAAAAAAGGCTCGTGTCGATTGGTCGAAGGAAATGCTTAAAAAATACGATCGCGGGGCTTCGAAACACGTCTATGACATCGTGACAGGTGATGAATCATGCATTTACGCGTATGAGCCCGAAAGTAAACAGCACTCGACTGTATCGGTGTTTCAAGGTGAGCCAAATCCAACAAAAGTTGTTCGCGCACGAAGCACTTCCAAGCAAATGGTCGCCTGTTTTTTCGGAGAAACTGGACATGTCGCAACCGTACCACTAGAACAACGCAGAACAGTAAATTCTGAGTGGTACACAACCATTTGTTTGCCAGTTGTCTTCCAAGAAATTAGGAAAACCAATCGCCAAAGACGGATCACTCTTCACCAGGACAATGCGAGCTCTCACACATCGGCTCAAACAACTGCATTTTTGAGCACTCAAAACATCGAATTAATGGGTCATCCTCCGTATAGTCCTGACTTGGCACCGAATGACTTCTTTTTATTCCCGTACGTAAAAAACAAACTGAGAGGTCAACGTTTTTCGACACCTGAAGAAGCGGTTGCGGCATTCAGAATGCATGTTTTGGAAGTACCTCATTCAGAGTGGCAAAAGTGCTTCGACAATTGGTTCAAGCGCATGCAAAAGTGTATAGATCTTCATGGAGAATATTTTGAACAACAATAAAGTGATTTTCGATGATTCAAATTTGTTTTTGTTCTCTAATCCCGACATATAAAAGGCACCCTTCGTAACATGTATCTTAATTGCCGCGATACAGGCGCGGAATGCACTCTGTCCCCACGCGCGCGCATGTGGCCGCCTGCGCATGCGGTTAAAATGATCACCAAAGTTGATTTTTTACGAGAACGTGCGATTTCGAGCGAAAGTCATTGATTACTCTATATTCAGACCACCTTACTGAATATAAAAAGCGTAGAAAAACCGCGGACATCGATGGATAAAAAAAGTAATTATTTTCAAAATCTTTCAGTAATTTAGGTTAGAAAGATGTTTTTTCAGGTCAACTTTGGCAATAACATTTTATACACAGATACAAGTTGAATTTCATATGAATAGAAAAATTTTGCAGTACATACCATCAGTACCATTCTCCATTTGTACGGAATGAATCTTGAAATACTTGAAATATAAGCCACGTGCACTTGAAAAATATCGAAATTTTGTGGCTATTGAGTGACATACAAAAGTTACGCGGCGGACAAGATTAAATATGCCGAGGACGCTCGAGATGCCAGGGAAAACTGGTTTCCCCTTCAGAATAGCATACACAGTTACCATCTAGACGAAAATCAGTTACTTTGGAATGAATTTCTACCTTGCCATTTTCCGACTTTTGGCCAGGCTTTTCGACATTTCCGCCACTGTGCTGTGGCGCGAAGTACTCAAGTGCCATTAGTTTATGCCGGCAATCTAGCAACTCTTGAAACATGGGAAGCCAATATTAAAGCCACTTTGACGGCATACGGTCAGATTTTTTGGAAGAAGTAGACAAAAGCTGACTGATCGAGTGCTACCATATAAATATCTCATAGCCGCGGCGGACATACCCCGGATATCAGATTCAAAAAATAAATGCCATGAAGTTATTTTGGCGCGTACACCCTTTTTGGATGTTTGGCTGAGCTCCTCCTCCTATTTGTGGTGTGCGTCTTGATGTTGTTCCACAAATGGAGGGACCTACAATTTTAAGCCGACTCCGAACGGCAGATATTTTTTTGAGGAGCTTTTTCATAGCAGAAATACACTCGGAGGTTTGCCATTGCATGCCGAGGGCGACCGCTATTAGAAAAATGTTTTTCTTAATTTCGGTGTTTCACCGAGATTCGAACCGACGTTCTCTCTGTGAATTGCGAATGAAGTTATCTACCAGGTTATAATTAAAAAAAATCAGTCCAATATTTCTGTTTTGTATTATCATTTGAAGTTATTAAGCTCTTAAAAAGCACCCGCTGCATGTACAGCAAAATTTACGGACCGTCATTATAACCGGACAGCTTTAATGGGCGGACAAATTTCGTGCAGATTTTCCATACATTTTTTTTTTTTAATTTTTCCATACAAATCATCCGACTGTGCGGTTACATTATGTTTGATAATTTTTGATCAGAAAATTTCTTATAAAAGGACGCAATTTAAAAAAGGCCCAAGCAAGGAAGAACAATTAAAGCCCAAAAATGAAAAATGTTTTTGGTTTTGAATAATGCAGCATCTCATTTAAGAGAATTAAATTTAACTAACACACACATTTTCTGCTCCAAACGCAACTGCAGTAAGCCAACCGTTTGAATCAATTAGTTTTAATCTAAAATTTTAAAATTCTTTATAGAAGCGTACTTTTATAATAATTAATCTGTAAATATTGTAAATAATAGGCGCGTACTCCCGAACTATAGTCACGTACCAACCCATTCCGCTACGCCGGCCACCCTACTTGAACGCTACAAGCTCAGCCTCAGAGCTGACGAAATCGATTAATACTCTTGAAGCTGCGTATTTGGGCGTGAGAGTAGAGCCAATGAAACTGTATCGTAAATCGCAGGATTTCCACAACTGATAAGAACCTTTCCAGTTTTTATCAATCTATCCATTTTACTATCAATTTATGCTAAATTTCAGCAAGGACACGATTTGGCGATTGATTTCGATAGTTTTCTCTTGAGCAAAATGGTTCCACTTAAGAAAACATTACAGCAATTCAGTTTGAAGAACAAAGCGATGTTGCATGCATATCGCAAGTGATTCAGAAAAAGAATCCAATAATAATACGAAATAATTGAGCCTACAACATCGTACGCTAAGGCGCTTAAACTTGTGCAGCCTTTGAAACAGTTTGCTAAAAATTACTTGGTGCTTTCCAACGCTTCAAAAATAGCGAGCGCATATTTGAAAGTGAACATTTACAATTAAACAATTAATGCTTAAGCAATCTATAATTCAATATATCTATAAATTTTTTGACAATTTCCGATCAATTTATAAATAATTTTTTGTGAACCGTGAAAAAAACATCTATCGCTCAGGGGTGACATCAAACAGTAGTAGTGGAACAACATTGGGACATGAAACACTCCTAATTGGAGGATAAGCTGGGACAAACACCCAAAAAATTATGTACGCAATTTACTACTTTCGTTTTTGCAAAAAAAGTTAGAAATTTTTGTTTAACATTCCGCGTATTCCAGGTGAAGAAGCCTTTTAAAAACACAATTTCGAAAATTAACTTTATCGCCGACGTTTTGCATAACTTTATTTTGTACGTCAGTGCATATTAAATAAACGCTCTGAATAGAAACGTTTTCATATGACAAAAATAAGTCACCTCTATGGCCTTTGGAATGGCTATCTGGATGAACTGCAAATCACTTTGTGACTGAGAGGTAACAAATTCTCTAAAAGGATATATACCGAATGGTTAAAAAATGGTTCTTCAGTAGCCATCCTGAAGCCAAAATGAAGTTTCTGCTATTTTTCCTCGAGTACCTCTAGCGACTAGTTAGAAATAAGAAGCAGGGCCGTGGAGCTGTTTTTCTGCGGTTCTTCCAACTTGATCACAGACCAGTCGTCCATAACAACCTCAGGGATTTGAAGTTTGTGGCATTGGGGGCTTTTTGGACCTTTCAGCCTCAATTTCGGCAGCCAATTGCGGGCTCTGGGTCTCCTGCATCTCGCCTCTCTGGCATTGCTGACCATAGTAAGTCTACTAGGGCTGCTTGGAAATGATCCCTGGCCACCTCACTATAAGTTACTCTCAAAGCTGCCGCTCTTGTTGCAGGACTCTGAACACCCTGGGTCGAGTAATTTTTGCTTTTCGCAGCACGCACGCTCACATTTTGTGATGGGTTGCGCTCAACCGTTGATTGGTTTTGAGGATTACACTTTTTTTGGTAGATTTCCTCAAGATCATGATTTCGTACTCCGAAACCACGAACTTGTATCTGACCTTGTCTCTCCTGTATCTGGTTCAGCTGCTCTACGGGCCAATTCGTTTTCAGCTATCCTAGCCAGAAGTTATTGAGCTCTCAGCAAGAACACTTTGCGTTTTGAGTAAGAACACATAAGAATATTTTATTCCTCTTCTTGGCAACCTTATCAGAGGTCGCCGGAGCAGAATATGGAGGGGGTTGGGCTGACTGTGGTCAGCTGTACCCAAGAAAACTCTACCACTGTGATTTTGCCATCCACTTGAATTTGCAACTGAAATTATGGCTCTACCGGTGATGAGGTTTACTTGGACACTATGGTCCTCGGTTTAAAATGGACCACATCAACATTTCGACTGATTCGAACTATTTTTTGGATTTTTTTTTTTTTAACGTAAATTTTTTTTTTTTAATGTAAAAATACAGCTCATTTCTCAAACTTTCCCTCCGAATGCCATGGTTTTTAATTAAAATTTCCAGAAATATTATGCAATTCTATACCTTAGTGAATTTTAGTGTAAGGTTAGTAAAGTACGAGTTGAAAGTTTCTAAAAAATCTCCTTTACTTTTTATAAGTTTTTAAATAATTTAAAATTTTTTTAATGAACTTTTTTTTTTTAATATTTCTATATCAGAAAAAGTCGTGCATTGGTTATATGAAGAATCTAATTTCTTAAATCATTTTATCTTTAACCAAGCATTGAATTTCCGCTGCTATGAAAACAAATATGAGAATGTAATGACGAATTAAGCTTTAAACATTTTTTGTGGAAAAAAGCGAGCCATTTATGATTTCCCGCTGGGTACGCTGTACTCATTATATATGTTTATATGTACGCATATACACATACATCCATATATTTTCATTTTGAGAAGAACTCTCCAGAAAATATTGGCAACTTTAGAAACTTAATTATTACAGTAAATGACCAAACGCTCAAAACGAGTACGGCGCGCTCAACCGGTATTAGAAGTATTCGTCAGCCATTGCATTGCTCGCGGCATCTCTGCAAATGCATGCACTTACAAATGTGTGTGTACATGTGAGCAACCCGACACATGATGAGGTAAAGTACAGTGGCTAAGTTGTCGACGTTTCTTTTCCGACTCTTTACGCAGCATTAACGATTTACAGCGACTCACAGCTTATTTGATGCAGGTAATACTTTATTAGAAAAAAGAAAATACTTCGATGTTTATTAAATTTAATAAAAAATGTATACGACTTGTAATGAGATATGTATGTACTGTTTACCACTGCAGAAAAAACAATAACAAAAACAAAGCTTGCTGAAAAAATATAGAAACAAATAGTTTTCTCATCAAAATATGCTCATAGCTTGAAAGATGCAGTGTATTTTATAAAGGGTGGTTAAATTTCAAGGGCCGATGTTGAATGTGAACCACACCTAAAAGTCAAGTTTCTTTCTGCATTTCATTCGACATTTTTTAATTCGAACCATGGAAAGATACACAATCGAGCAATGCGTTAAAGTTATTCAGGCTTATTATGAAAACGGGCGTTCAAATCAAAATGCATATCGCGCACTTCATCTTAAGTGATGAGGCACATTTTCTCCTCAGTGGATTCGTCAATAAGCAGAATTGCCGCATTTGGGCGAATGATAATCCAAGAGTGATTGCCGAAAAACCAATGCACCCACAAAGAGTAACGGTTTGGTGCGGTTCATAGGCCGGCGGCAACATTGGGCCGTATTTTTTCCAAAATGAGGCCAGTCAGGCAGTTACTGTGAATAGTGTTCGCCATCGTGAGATGATAACGAAGTTTTTATGGCCCGAATTGGAAGATCTGGATGTGGACGATATGTGGTTTCAACAGGACGGTGCCACATGTCACACAGCTAACGAAACAATGGCTCTTTTGCGCGAAAAATTTGATGGACTTCTTTCTTTGAGGTTATTTGAAGGAAAAGGTGTACGTCGATAGGCCAGCAACAATTCAAGAGCTAAAGGATGAGATAATTCGGCACATTAACGGAATGGAACCTCAATTATGCCTCAGCGTCATCGAAAATTTGGACCTTCGGATGGAGGTATTCCGCCGAGGCCGTGGCGGCCATTTGGCCAATATTTTGCTTCATACGTAATTGAGCTATACCAATATTATCATAATCAAGAGAAATGACAATAATTTCCTAAAAAAATTGTATTTTATTCAAAATCAATACCGGCCCTTGAAACTTAACCACCCTTTATAATTGGCATGTGTATCCCTTATTTTGTATTTGGCCAAGCTCCTTTCTAAATTTGTAGTAATCTTCTCGATGTTGTTCCACAAATGGAGGGAGCTACAATTTTATTTCGCCTCCGAACGGCAGATGATTCTAATGCGAAGCTTTTCCAGGGCAGAAGTAGACTCGGCGGTTTGTTATTGCCTGTCGAGGGGCGATCGCTATTAGAAAAACTTTTTTCCATCATTTGGTGATTTCTGCTGTTTCATATTTTGAATCTGTATACCTAAAATAGGCAGCCCTTATCTATTTTTAATAATATGTAATCTCTGGTTTGTTAGCAATAGAACCCCAGATAGTAAAATCAAGAACTGTGAAAAAGTACGTGAAACCCTGATGACCCTGAACCATCTCAATTATAATCCCTGCTTGGTTTCTGAACATAACAATATTGAAGGACATGAAATAGTGAATGAGATGAATAAGAAGATAAAGAAGCCAAGTGATTATATGACCGAGTAGAAGTATGAGATCTTTCTATATATACGCTCTCAACCTAAATTGACCAACACTTTCTGTGATCTCTTGGTGTTGTGATTTGTGATCCTTGAAGCAATGCGATACGCAAAGGGATATACAATGAAAAGTTAACCCGTACATTTTAGCCAGAAAATTATCTCGAAAAAGTGAGCTTACACCTCGAATTGTCCATAAAAAGCCTACTATTTTCTTGTCACATTGAGTGATGGTTATCGTCACTCGTCGGGTTGGGGAATAAATTCATAGCGTTTTTATATTTTCTTTTATTTTACATTGATTTGCTTGTTGTTTGTCAAAGGGTAAGTATTCATTCGACAGAACTCTTTCTGCTCTTCAAAACTACATATGTTAATTGTATTTAATTTTTATTTCAATTTTTTATTAGTTTTGAGGCATAGAAATGGAATACCCAGGAGAAAAAAATCAACATTTTCGACACCTGCTCTTCTTGCTTTTCATCGAAGTCAAAAAGCTGTCGAAGCGGCCCGGGATATTTGCGACGTGTATACAACATGCGAATGGTTTGTTCAAGTTCGAAAATGACGACTTTGACGTCGATGACACGTCCCGCAACGGATGGTCTTCTGAATTCTTGAAGAACATTTTAAATCACTTTTGAAGGATAAGGGTCACCAAACCAGTCGTGAATTGGCGGAAAAAATGAACTGTGCTCATAAAACGACTCTTAATCACCATATTCAATGGGATTTACCGCAAAATTGGGAGCCTAGGTGCCTCAGGACCTCAACGAAAAAATAAAAGAAAATCGACTTCAAATTGCTTTTCAGCATCTCGTCCGCCATCGAGGAACACGCGGTCATAAACAGCGCGTTTTGTACCGAATCGGCACGAGAGATGAGAAATGGTGCCTTTGCATCAAAAGGGGTAGGTGGCTCCAGGAGATACACCAGAGCCGAGAGTCAAGCTGGATCTTCCTCCAAAGCAGTTCATGATATATGTTTAGTGGGACTGGGAGGGCATGGTGCACTGGGAAATGCTCGAAAATAATGCCGCGGTCAACAAGAAGCTTTACTGGGTTGCCCATATTCGACGGACCCATGTGTTTTTTTTTTAAATCAAAGAAAAACACAATTTTTTTAATGTTGACGATAATAATCGCTTTATTTAGTTCAAGTAGATTTCTTGACATCACTTTTTGAATTTGATATCTCTCAAATGGCCGCCTTGAGCCTGTACGGCGTATTGTGCCCGTTTTGCAGCATTTTATAGTTTTAGCTAACATTTCGGCTGGAATAGCGGCTATTTCCTCACGGATGTTCTTGAACTCTTCTATGGTCTTTGGCTTATTAATATAAACCTTTGATTTTAAATATCCCCACAAGAAGAAGTCAGGTGGCGTTAAATCGGGCGAACGCGGTGGCCAGTCAAAATCGCCATTTTTCGACATCAAATGACGAAAAACAATTTCTTCAAAAAATCGATTGTGGTGCGAGCGCCGTCTTGTTGAAACCAGAACTGCCTCAAACGCTTTCGACGAATAATTGGCATCACAAAAGTGGTTATCATATCGCGATAACGCTCCTGATTGACGGTAACAGCTTGACCATCTTCATTTTCGAAGAAAAACGGCCCAATAATCGTTTTCGCACTAACGTCGCACCAAACAGTGACTTTTTTGTCGTAAAGAGGTACCTCTTGAATTTCGTGAGGATTTTCAGTGGCGTAAATACGGCAATTTTGCTTGTTTACCGTCCCATTCAATAAGAAATGAGCCTCATCGGACATGATGATTTTGTTCCAAAATTGCTCGTCATCTTCAGCCATTTCGATGACTCTTTGGGCCCATTCCAATCGACAAGGCTTGTCCGCAGGCAACAATCTTTCCGTAAATTGAATCTTATACGGGAATGCAAATCAATGCGGATAATTCGTCGTAAAGTGGTCCGAGCAATGCCCAACTGCTGAGAACGGCGATTTTGGCGACGTCTCAACACTGGCCCGTACAAGAGCAATATTCTCATCCGATCGCCTTGGTCGATTTTGATTTGGCCTCTTTGGATTAAAAACAGCATCACCAGTCGAAAACCTTTCGTACAAACGTTTAATGGTGTTCTTAGAAGGCGCACTTTTCACATTATTTAATTTTTTATACGCACGTTGAGTTTTCACAATTGACTGTAAATTATAACAATTTAGGAGCGCTCGCGTGGCGTGTACTGTTCCGTGGTAAAAATCTGCTTGGACTGACGCTTCCGACGCGGTATGTCATTAAGCGATCTGACGTCTCTGTCAAAAGATACAAGGTTGTCAGATGGGTCCGTCGAATATGGGCCCAGCTACACCGCGCGTGAATGAGGCTAGTAGACTGAAGAGACCTGATCGACATGGTCAAACTACACTCCTTCACGACGACGGCAGGTTCCTTGCTGCACACGTCGTCAAAGACGCACTGCAAGAGCTCGAATGGGAGGTCCTGCAGCATCCGCCGTATTCTTCGGACCTTGCACCGACCGATTACCATCTTTTCCGCTCTTCCGCTCACTGTCAAACCATACGAAGGTCGCTACCGTCGTTAACAAAGCGGTTCTTAAAAACTGGCTCCACAACTTCGTTGACACCAGACCAGGCGACTTTTGGCGCCTTTGTTTAAATAAAAGTCTTCGGTAAAAACGCTACGAACTTATTCCGCAGCCTAATATTTTGCAAAACCACCCACGGTGTAATGAGTACTGCTCGCATAAGTGGCTGCGCTGCATGCCGCTGGCACGTTTGCATTTACTCCAGTGGTGATCCTTGTTGTTTTTGTTTTACGTTACTGATTTTTTGGAGTTTCTATTTATTTAGCTTATTTTCTATGTCATTGGTGTGGTTGTAGTTGTATTTGTTGTTCCGCAAATTCGCTTGCCCTTCGTATTGTTGCTGTAAAGGGGAAAGAGAGAGAGAGAAAGAGAGACCGAGAGAGGGAGAGAGAGAAAATGGCGAACGGAATTGACAAATGCCCACCCAGCCAGTACGAAACAACTTTAAAATGGCACACAAACTTACGTACATAAACTAACACAATCATACATTACATGCATATTTTTTGTTGATTTTTATGCAACCAAATTTAAAAAAGCATACAAGTTTGTGGCACAATTGCAATATGCCCCGAATTGATTAATACATAGGTGCATACATTTTGATATACCTGTACATATTTATGTATATATAAATACATGTTGGTATATAGGTTTATATATGTGGGTATAGCTACTTGTATAGGTTTGCTTGTATGTATTTGTGCAGTCATATGGTTTGGCTTGGAATCGTTACCGATTCGGTTGTCAGTTTTATTGCTGCCACATTGTTTAGTTGCATTGTGTAACCGGCGCATACTCGTACGTTTCTACATATGTATGTATATAGGTATGTATGTATGAATGACGGTGCTTTACATCTCTAACTCTGTGTCTTTTGCCGACCTCACTTAGTTGTTGTTACTGCTGCGGCGCACTGATGCAATATTCGCAATCGACTCGCACCAAATTTAACTCTTTTCTTTAGGTTTCGTTTTTCTAAGGCCCTCCGTAAGTATGTGTATGTGTATATACTTGTATGTGGGTGCGCATGCACGTATGCATGTGTATGGATACACAAGTTTAAATGGATATAATCCTGGTACAGGGAACACCCTATAATATGGACAACTTTATTTTGAGAATGGGCGCAAGTCTTGAAAGGTTTAAAAGATGAATGAGAAAAGATGATGAAAAGATATGCAAATTGGGATGTCAAACGAACTCAAATCGCTTTCGATTCCGAATCGTTCTGGTGAAAAGATTATTTGCGGCACCTCATCGCCCGCGGTTTGCTTTTGAACTTGCCAGCGAATGAAAAACACAGTCCCAAATGTTCGATGCTGCGAACTATGATTTCTATTTGAATTAATACTTTTTTTTATTCTTTACTAGCTGACCCGGCGAAATTTGTTCCGACCTAGAGGCAATAAAAAAACAGATTCTTGATTTTATTAAGTTAATTTTTTTATTAATCAGGTATTTCAATGAAGCTTTAATAGATTGCACTCTTCAGTTAAGCACCTTGTGATACTCGACATTTTTTGTTTTATTATCAGGTGTAAGAAAAAACAACGTAGATAGTTTTCCGACCCGTGAACATGCCACATGTAATTGACCATGTGAGAAGTATTGATTTTCTAGATTCAGACCACAAACTTTCAAGGATTGGCCTTGCGATTTGTTAATGGTCACGGCGTTCTCGAGTTATAAATAGGAAATTGAAGTATTTTAAACCCAAGCGGAAGATCGATTGGGATCATCGGGATCCTCGGAATGAGAACTTCTTTACTTTCGAATTTTCCTATGAGTATCGTCGCGTAAATCACATTGTTCATCAATTTATTTACCACCAAACGCGTACCGTTGCAAAGTTTTGGTGGGCTTATGTTTCGAGGCATGATTACTACGGAGCCAACTTTTAGGCGTAAATTGTGTGGTGGTAAGCCAGGTACATCCAAGGAGTTTAAAAATTCAATTGGATAGTCGGTGGCTTCATCTTCATTTGTTACACAGTCAATGGATTTGAATGAAAGCATTGTTCCAATGATATCATTTTGAATTATGTAGTTTAGGTCATCTACATCTTTATTCTTAGCCGCTAAAATTGCTCGCCCACTCAACCATTCATTATTTGTGTAGTTATTAATGATGTTTGGGAATACTTTATTGATAAGTTCGTCTTTCGATGAGACAAAGTTACAGAAATTCTGAGGTAATGAAATCAATCCGCTCGATTCGTCGACAGGTACTCGACCATTACCGATAGTCAGTAATTGCTCAGAGAAATCTTCAGTAGATGTATCATTAAGTAATGCAACTTTCATATTTGTTGTCACCTGAAGTTTCTTCACATAGCGCCAAAGATTCGATGATTTGAGGCAAGCGTTTATTTCGTCAGCAGCCGTTGATCTTGGAATTACTGGCAGTGTTTGGCGGAAGTCGCCTGACAGTAAAATCATTGCGCCTCCAAAAAAGTCAATAATGGCAATTTCGCTCTTCCACTAAGGCAACACAATCTGGGCGTTTCTCCGGAAAACTTCAATGCACCACAATACTCGCAAACAACGTTCATTGGCCCAATGCAAACGCTAGGATGCAAGCGGTAATCAGTGTTGCAATCATATCGAAACGCTGCTTGATTCAAATAAGCACTTGATAAGTCTCTTCTTGTGTGTCGAAAATGATCTACTTGTTGATCTCTGTTATTCGCTCGACAATTTCGCATTACTAACCCAGCCGTTTCACGGGCTGCCTCGCTTTGCTCTTGTGATTGAGAAGCACGAAGTCGAGCCATACTAACGCGGCGCTCTTCACGGGCAATTCCTTGTGCTTCCTCAGTCGTTTCATTCGCAATGTTTCGTATCCTTCTTGCATTACGGCTTTGTCTGGAAAGATTCGATCGTCTTGGTCGCGGCTTTGATAATGATGATTCAAAGGGAATACAAATTACTGTGATTATATATTTCAGACAAAATTTATATTATCAAATTTTCTACTTAACCATAGACAAAACTACGTTTAGCCGTCATTTGCGTTTTATTATTCCATATCAGATGCGTTTTTGATATACCACATTTTATAGTGACTTCACGGAAACGCGTTCGAATGGGATAAAAAGTATCCTATGTCCGTCTCCTGGTTCTAAGCTACCTCACCACCAATTTTCAGCCAAATCGATTCAGCCGTTCTCGAGTTATAAATAGTGTAACTAACATGACTTTATTTTATATATATAGAGAATTTATTCAATTCAATGAATGCAACAGTTCGGATGTACAATACATAAATAAATATCACACGACAAAGGGCCGCAAAGTGCAATTTAATGGTAAATCGCAAGAAATGATACTTCCCACCTCTTGGAGCCAATTCCTTGTGTTCGCCTTCTCGCGGTAATGCTGTTAACCGAATGTGGAGGCCGAGTAGGAAGCTTTCTCCAGAACTTGTAAACCTCGGTAAAAGCACTAGAAACAAAAGAACACAAGGGAGACACCCATGAAAGGGACTGGTCTTTAGGTTGACACCCTAAAATCAGTATAAAAAAATCTGTCTCGAATCAAACACAGCCTCGTTTCGAAAGAAAAATTTTACGAAAAATGTATAGACCAATAAGACTGCAGGACGGTACTTATCCAATAAGATATAGCGATGAGCTGGTACTTTTAGCAAAATCTAAAACTGTGATAAGATTTATAAAATCTAAGAGGATAAGATGGCTTGGACGCGTGTTTAGAATGCCGAAGGAAAGAACAACTCGAAAGTCGTTGAAATGACCTTGCAAAACTGAACGTGCGGCGGCCTTAGATAGAGAAGGGTGGTGAAAGGTTGCGAATGAAGCAATGGTTCACCAAGGACTGTGATGGCAAGAAGAAGAAGAAGAAATTAATATATAGGTTTGTATGAGATCTTGTATTAAATTGACTAAGGCACTCGAATAGTTGATACGTCGCTACCATTCGGGAGTGCATAGGTTCGAATCTCCGTGAACCACCAAAACGCCATAAAAGTCGTTAGAGAAAGAATTCGCAGAAATACCCTTAGAAAGCAGAAAATTATGTATATCCTGGGAAGTGGTTGTATCGACCAGATCCATGTCAAGGCTAATTAGAGATGATATCCATATGAGAGGCTTCCGTCGCTCAACTGGTCCTCTTTTGACACGGCGCTTGAAGAAAATTAGACTCGACAGATGCAATCAGCTTCTTCGGTGGCGCGCGTTCAACGGCCATTAATAGATAATCTTTTCACAGATCAGAAAATTTTCAGTGAAGTTTTTAATAAGCAAAATGATTAAATCTATGCTAACATTTCTAAAGATGCAAAAACTGTTGTTCCAAGTGTCCAGCGTGGCCACCATCCTCCAGCCTCCACAATGGTTTAGTGGGTAGTGTCTTGTAAAGGCGTTACATCTCTTCATTTCTGCGAAAAAGGGGCTAAGACAGGGGCAAAAGTGTTACAGGAGGATGTCTGAGAAGGCGAGGAGAGAGTATTGTATCTTCCAGCAAGATTTCATTCCGCTCTTAACGCAAAAATTACCCAGCAGAGGTTAAAAAACAATATTTCTGGGTTCATTGCCGCAGAAGATTGGCCGTCTGGAAGTTCAGATCTGATTCCATTGGACTACAGTTTGTGGTCAGAATTGGAGAATACGGTTTGTCGTAGACTTTACAGAAATTTGTAGAGTCTCAAACAATCTTTGGTTCGAGCAGCGACGTTAATAATCTCTGAAATCGTGCGTGCTGCAATAGCTGAATGGTCTAGTCAAGCCTTCAAAGGCTTGTGTAAACGCAAATGGTGACCATTCCTTAGGAAAATTAAAATCTTTTGATTCCTAATATTCATGTAAATATAAATAAATCTAACTTCATTAAAAAAAGTATTACACTTTCATAACTATTGTATAATGGCCTTTAACTTGTAACAGAACTTATGGCAGGACTCAACTTATAACAGGACTAATGGCAAATTCCTTTTATTCCTCTTTGAAATTCCGCCACCTTTGGTTTCTCCATAGTTTCAACAGTTTCGTTGTATCTTTGATGAAAGGCATCTGAATTAATATTACAATTCTATATAACTATTTTAGAAGGGGTTTAGGACACGTGGATGTCTGCGAAAACAAAATACCCGCAAGTTGTTGTTTTTGCTTTGCTGCTATTAGCTGTTCAATGTGCCTTGAGTTACTGAATGATTATATTGATTGCCAATGCAGCTTGTATTTAAAGAACAAATATATACAGGGTGGCGCAAAATTAATCACCCTTTTTTTTTAATAATTTTTTTTACTAAATAAAAAAAAAATATTTTGAGTGATGGAAATCTTTAACTGGATGGAAGTCTTTATTTTGACCTTTACGCACTCCATTGATTATCTGTTTCTATACTGCAGCTGCCTGCTTCACAATTGTAAAATATGATTGACGAGAGACGGTATTTACAAAATTTATAAATCATATGATCAGGTGATTTATTTTGCGCCACATTAATTTTATCTTGAAAATTAATAAGCATAAACGAAGCGCGTTAAGAGAATCCTCGGAGTTGCTAAAGCGCTATCTTAAGGCCCTCGGCTCATTTGAAAACCAATAAAAAAAATTTTTGGCCATGTGAGATTCGTTTAAAAAGTTGTCAGAATTCAAAAAATGGTCTTCCAACAAAAGGTATGTCGCTAGCGACACGGATTCCGGGGCGTACAGGTGTTTGAAATCAAAAAGACAAAAAGCTTCTTGTTCAGTATGAATGTTGTTATCGTGTGAACTACGACCTTAAAAAAAAAAAAAATTTGAAAAAATGGTGGACGTTCAAAGATGAAAAACCGTTTCTTGACCCTTTGTTTTGACTTCGAAGGTCCGAAAAAAATACTCAAATTTTTGTTTTTCCTAATGAATGTTGCACACATGATAACGACATCAATTTTGCGTCCTTTAAGTTTTATTCTATCAAAATTGGCTTAGTAGAATCGGCTATATCTGTGTCCATTGTCCATGTGAAGACCAGTATTTGAAGGCTGACAACTTTTTGAATGAACCTTGTATGGCCAAGACAAATTTTTTATTTTTTAACAATAGATCAAAAAATAAAATACTGAAAACAAAAATAAAAAATCTTTTTTCGTTTCCGTTTTACACGCTTTTAAAGAAACCTCCAAAAACATCATTTCAATTGAGACGAGGGTCATAAGAAAATATGGGCACTTGCGGCACCTGTCCAACTTAGCCTATAACTGGGCGATAGATTCGATAGGAAAAATAGAAGTCGGAAAGACGTTGCGTTTTGTTTGGAAAAAATGCTTCGATTCGATTTCTCTCAGGCGAATTCAAGAGTTCGAAGACGAATCGAGCTCGATTCAAGATCTTCTTCGTCGGGTGTATATATGTATATGAATGCTTCTTCTTCTTCTTAATTGGTGCGATACCCGCTTACGCGATTTTGGCTGAGCTTAACAAAGTACGCTTACATATTGAAAATACATAAAAACGGAAATTTTCCAATATCAGAGCTCGAGAAATCCTGTATTATTTTGAAATGTGCATTTTTGGCTTAGAAGTTTACGCTGTTCAAGTTATTCATATACACTTACATACATATCATAGTTTGGAACAAGGAAGAAGTGTTGGCAGCATCGCCAAACAAAAATTGCCTCATAAGTGGACAAAGCGGCGTTTCAAATGTAAGAAAGTAGAAAAAATTGAATGTTTTTTTTTGTAGGTTTTTAACGCCCTCCGTTCTCAAGAATGTTAAATAAAATTTTTTTTTTTACAAAATGTTGGTTCAAAATTGGTTTTAGCCTTGTTATTAATTATATTTTTGTATTCATTTCCGTTTTGAATAAATTTATTGCATTGTGTTTCATAAATGCAAATTTCCATTTTAGAAATCGGGGATGGACTAAAATAGCGAGATCTTTCACCATACATTTTGACATTCTCAAATGTGAACCTACTTCGTTTTAATTAGTTCGCTTGATCGAGCGTGCACTGTATTTGCATTCAAACGCTGAATGAGGAAATTGTTTAGCTTTCTATAAATTTTGAGGAGATTTGTGGTATTTACATACGTATGTGTATGTGTACGTGTACAAGTACACATTTAATTTTAGAGGATATTTTTTACCTTCACTTACCTTACTTTGTGCTTGAATGTGTATGTGGTGTGTATGAAGGTATATACATATGCACATAGGTGCAGGGTGGGCCATACAGCGTTTGCTTTTTGAACCACCTATTTTTTTGAGAATGATAACACAAATGACATGTCAAATGTGTTCATAATTTACTTAAAGGTTTGACATTTACTAAATGGGACCTATTTCCAAAGTGGTGAGTCTTCTTCTTCTTCCGCGGTTACAGTAAATGGCGAGCGTTACCGTGACATGCTCAACGAGTTCTTGTTTCCAAAAATTGAAGAGGATGACATGGACGACATTTGGTTTCAACAGGACGGTGCAACTTGTCACACTGCCAAAGTTACACTCGAACTTTTGGCAACCGTTTTTGAAAACCGAATAATCAGCCGAAATTCCGATATCAATTGGCCGCCTCGGAGCTGTGATTTAAGCACGTTGGACTATTTTTTGTGGGGAGCCGTTAAGGACAAATGCTATGCGAACCATTCAGAGACGATTGATGCTTTAAAACACGAAATCGAAGTTGCCATTCATGAAATTGAAGCCCAAACAATCGAATATGTGCTTAACAATTGGGTTGATCGAATGGCCTACTGTAAAGCCAGTCGTGGCAGTCATTTGAACGATATTATTTTTCATTCATAAATGACAATGTTCAATCTTCAAAAAAAAAAAAGTTTGAAAAAATATTTATTCGTTTTTTTTTATAGCCGATTATTAGTGGGCTTCGCTTAAAACGAACCGATTGTCTGGGTCGCTTGAAATATGGTTCAAGCGGAAAGTAATGTAATTGAAAAAATCGAACTCATTCACGATGTCATGGCTTCCTTCTGTGCGCTGCAAAATAAGTGGACTTTCAACAAGTCTTTCCCAAATGGCCGCCCAGGTAATTCGCACTTTTAATGCATTTTTTTATTTGCTGACGCTTTTAAGCACTGTCTTCCGCATAAATAAATCTGGAGCATTCATCAAATGACAGCCCAGGAGCTCAATAACGCGTGGATGTGCCATGTCGCAGCACTTCTCGTGGTTAGTGTCCCAAGGCTACCGACTGTTAAGTTCTATATACATTTACTTCTAGAAATAGTAGGTCATAATACACCTTTACGCTTCCCCAGAACGCCAGCTGCAAAGCCTTTAACGCTTGAAGTGTTGGCATTGCATTGGCATCGTGAAGCGACCTCGATTTGTTGCCTGCCGTCCGCAATTGATCTCGAAACCGGGACCATGCGAATGACAATCGCGCGCTTACCCACTCAACGGTGGCTGCCATTAAAGAGAAAGGAACAGTTTAATTTGCACACGCAATACACACACACACGCGTTTGTGGTTCGCTTGCATTACGAAATTCCTTACAATCGAATGCGCTGTTGCAAAGTTTAACTTACAAATTATTTGTGCGAAAACAAAAAAAATCAACAACAACAACAAATTGTAATTGGCGTGTCTCAAGTGTCGCTTCCGCGCTATCGCAGTCGCATTCACCACAAAATCACATAGCAAATTTAACGTTGATGTGCAAATATTTGATATAAGCACTTGTGAGTGTGATATATGTGTATGTGTGCGTGTGTGTGTGTGTTTATGCGTGTCACTTTCAATCAAATGCAACGAGTATTGCCCCCAAAAGCGCGCACAATAAGTGCTTGCACCAGCAGCAAACACCTACACACAAGCACATACATACACACACACACACATCCACTTGCATTGGGGCACTTTGCTGCGAATGGGTGCAACGAATCTGTTTACAACACCCGGATGGTTGGATGGTTCACATGCTTTGCAATAACTTTGCAACTTAGCTGCTTTGCTAGTTGGCCGCTTTGTCAGCGTGCCTGTCAGGCAGTCAATTATGGCCTGCCATATACATACATACGGACATAAGAAAATATACGTACGGAATTGTGTGTTCACTAAAGAGTGTCTGCATACAACAGCTAACAGTTAGCGTCTAAGCGTAAACTACTCGGGCAGCGTTGTGGTGTGGCACAAAATTGCACTGCTATTGGACCAACATAACCTTCATCATAAACATCGTTCATTAATCGGACGCGGTTTGTGGCAGCCGTTGCGGTTGCATTGCAAATCGTGCAATTAAGTGTGAACGGTTGAATGCTTAGAGGAAGTGAAAAGCGAAGTGAACTCAAGTTGCTTGCTGGCTTGGAGAAATGGGCCGCCCCTGCTGCCAGGCGCCCCTGCCTCTGTCACAATTGTACATAAATCAGCAAAGCAGCATAAAACGAAAAACATTAACAAAAAACAAATAAGGAAGAGCTAGACTCGGCTCGCACTGAACTCTCTATACCCGCGCACAATTTAGTAAACTCTAATTGGAGCTGGCTTTTTGATATCTGAGAAACTCATAGACAAGGAGGACTATAGCTTGTCACACAGACGGACGGAAAGTTTTCCGATTTTTTTTCTATTTATGTGGGATCTCATGGAGGTGCAGAGGTCCCATAGGGCCATCAATGTAATTTGGAAAATTACTTTCATTCAATTCAGAGTAAAAAATGTGTGAAAATAATATAAAATTAAGAATCAATTTACCTTTGCTCGATATGACCACCTTTTGGCTTGACTATGGCCTTGAGGCGGTCCAGAAACGAATCGCGAGCTGCCCGAATGTGAGTTGGCCCACTCGCGGGTAATAGATTTTTAGCGCCTCGAGACTAGTGAATCTTTTAGTTCGGACTTTCTCTCCAAAATGGCCCAAAGAGAATAATCCATCGGATTCGCATTTGAGAGTCATTGTGTGGACGTTATGAAGTACGGAACTTTGTTTTATAGTTATTCTTGGTTCACTCGAGCTTTGTAAGACGGTGCCGAGTCCCGTTGAAACGTCCACGGTCTGCTACCGAAATGGCAACTTCCAGAATTATTTCCCGATAATATTTCACATTTACCTTGACGCCAAGCTCAATGAAAACGATTAGAGAGCGCCCATCTGCGGTTACAGCGGCCCAAACCATTACCTGTGGCGGGTGCTGCCTGCTGGTGGGCAATCGATGACTCGAATTCTCGTATGAAGGGTCGGTCAAATAAACGTTATCATTTTGGGAGTTTGCGAATTGCTCAATTTGAAAATTTTTCTCGTCAGAAAACACCTTGTTTGGAAATTGAGATTGAGCAACTCCTTCGCTCCCTCAAGTCTGACTTGTTGTTGCTTTGGTGTGCGATCATGCACCTTTTGGATCTTTTAAGGCTGGACTTTGAGATAATGTTTCAGTATGAGGCGGATGCTACGGTCTGATATTTTCAATTCTTTCGCCATTTGATTGGCACTTCGTCGGGGATTTCGCTCTAATCGCTTCTTCGCTTGTAGAACCATTTCATGTGACGTTGCAGTCTTTTGATGACCATCTCCATGACGTTTCGCGATGCTACCAGTGTCAATGTAACGAGTAATGGTGCGATAAACAACAGCTTTATTTACTTGAAGATGCTCGAGCTCACGAACATTCGCTCGTTGTGATTTTCCAGCCAAATACAATATAATGCAATCACACTATTACGCTTGAGATCCATTACTGATTTTCTCTTTTCGCGTTTACGCTCGGCAAAATGCTTGCGCGGGCTTATAAACAATACTCTGGACTGTCATTGGTTAGTTGGCTATAACTGACAGCTTATGTCCGTTACACTTCGAGTGCCGGACCCTGTAGATCTAGAAGGACCTGCAGATGCTCAATAACATTCAGATCGGACAACTGTGGGGTGTTTGAGCGGGACCATAGTAGAAGAGCCAAAGCTTTAGCTGCGTGTTTTGGATCCTTATCTTGTTGGAACCAAAACGCTCTTAATAAGCCAAGATTTTCGCCACTCTGTTTAAAATTCCTCTTTAAAATGTCCATTTATCCACTACCGATTCTGTAAATTCTAGGTGGCCCTCCTCACTTTCTGCCATGCATCCTCACTACATAACTCCTCCACCTGTTAACTGTGCCAAAAAGATTGCCTCTCGGGGTTAGAGCTTCAGAGCTTACTTAGATTCGCAAAAGACGCAGGCTTATTACAAGAAGCCTACTACAAGGAAAGGTCAACAAGCTCCATCTGATACCACTAAAGACTAATAGGTCTATGTGATACCTTTCAGCCAACCAGGTCAACCTAACCTAACCTAACCTAACCTAGAACGCATGGATCTAAGGAAGAACGGGCAGACTCCTCTCATCATTCTGAGCATTTTGATATTTACTTGTATGAGTCTATCTATCTATATCTATCTCGATTATGCTGCTCCATACAACAGCTATGTGAACAAAATTGTAATACCCTAGTGCAGATGTGCGCATGGGTATCAGAAGAAAAGCAGAATCAAGCAGAGGGGAAGTGAGCAAATGAACTAAAGAAGCAGTGGCATAACTACAGTGGAGCGTGTGATTCACGTAAGGATGCGTCAATTTTTTCAACCCGACAATTTGAGCCTGGTGCTTCCGCCTGTAGTGCATCAAAACACGGTAACGACATCCCAATGGAGCTTTTGACATTCTACTCTACTGCGGCGACGTCAAGTATTGAGAACATTTATTTTTTAGTCTTTACTTTTAATAATATTCGCTTTCCTTTCCTAAAAAAAAATGTCAAACACTGTTAGATGTATTTAGTTGCTAATCCAAAAAACCTATAAAGAAGGTTAAATTCGATTCGCACATACCCCGACATATTTTCGTAAAATTTTATTTAGACTGGCTTATAAGCCATGTGAGATCGCTACTCGGAACTAAGAAAGGTAGAGATGCATCAGAAGGAAGAAACGAGAGAGTCCGAAATACGTGAGTGCGAGGAGCTTAAGATGGTGGCCAATAGGCACAACGCCCGCAAATTCTACCCGAAAGTTTGACGACTTATATAAGGTTTCGAGACCAACGGCGAACGGGTGACTGATATCCAGAGCATACTTAAATTATGGAGGGAACACTTCTCAAACCCGTTAAATAGTGACAGCTGCGCATGTCACAGAGAATGTGTAGATCCCGATACGCTAATCGTTGACGACGGAACTGTCGTTCCGCAACCCGGCCGTGACGAGGCGAGAATAGCGATAACGCAGCTAAAATACAACAAACCCGCGGGCGCCGACGGACTGAAGGATGAGCTATTCAAACATGGCATCGAGGAGCTAGTAAGATGGCCAAGCTCCTATTCCTAATTGTGGCGCATGTCTTGATGTTGTTCCACAAATGGAGGGACCTACAGTTTTAAGCCGACTCCGAACGGCAGATGTTTTTTATGAGGAGCTTTTTCATGGCAGAAATACACTCGGATGTTCGCCATTGCCTACCGAGGGGCGACCGCTATTAGAAAAACCTTTTTCTTCAATTTGGTCTTTCACCGAGATTCGAACCTACTTTCTCTCTGAATTCCGAATGGTAGTCATGCACCAACTCATTCGGCTACGGCGGCCCCGGGATTGAAATTTGAAAATTTGAAAAAGTCGAGCCAAGGAGCACCAGGAGATTTGGTGGCTCCTAAAACCCTCAGGCTAAAGCTCTGGAAAGAGGGTAGATAGTCAAGGAGGAAAGGAGAAAAATCTCAGAGAAAGAGATAGGAATGAATAGAAAGGGGGATAGAGATTGTTAGTCCTGTGAGAATTTTCCAGATTCTTTTGCAAATCAGAAAATATCCTCCAGTTTTAGATAACGAATATTACTTATCCTCACGACATCGGAACCCAAAACTCGTAGACAGTTTTCTGTTCGGACTTGTCATAAAACACTTTGCAGTTCTGCAGCGTTCTAGACTGGACCATCATCGTAGATTGCCTACATAATCGCTGATCCAATTCATGATTCCTGCGGAACTGGTTCCGATTATTGGCTCTGGCCCTTGTGGGGGAACCGCTGATCCTCAGTTAACCAATTCATCGGCAATTTCGTTTCCTTCAACACCGGAGTGTCCTGGAACCCGTATAAGTACAAGCCTGATTTGTCTTGCGACAGAATTAAGCTTTTTCTTACATTCTTGAACAATCTTTGAAGTTTGCTTCGCGTTCTCTAGGACCTTCTGTGCAGCCTGACTGTCACTGAAAACTCCAATCTGTTTCCCGCTCCATCTCCTCTCGATTATCCATTCGGCTACTTTCAGGATGGCAAAAACCTCCGTTTGGAAAACAGTTGCCATTTCCCCCATATCATAGCGATGCTTATTACTATCGTTTAAGTACCAACCGGCTCCAGACCCTATTTCATTCTTGGACCCATCGGTAAATAAAATATCCGTCAAACCACCCTGCATGCATTCTGGATTGCTCCATTGCTCACGCAATGAAAATCTGACATCAAATTTCCTTCCAAATGAAACTGTGGGTATCAGGTCGTCTTTAGGTGCCAAAAACAGTGGATACTGCTCCGACAGCAACTTAAAGATTTCTCTGTGTCCCGAAGTTCCGTCTTCGTGCCAGAGACCGTATTTATGGAGTCTGCACATTGCCTTTATTGCTTCCTGTTGTATCTTAAGATCCAGGGGGAGCAAATCAAGCATAGCATTTTGGGCATTTTGGGCCAGAGGTTGTACTCATGGCTCCCGTGATGCGTAAACATGCACTTCTTTGCAGCCTGTATAGTTTCCGGATTGTGGACTTGACCATGCTCCGTCGCCACCAGACCACTGAGGCGTAAGTGATGATTAATCTGATAAGTGCTGTGTATATCCACAGGACCATAGCAGGTTTCAGACCCCAGGTTTTACCAAAGCCTCTGCGGCATTGCTGAAAAATCCTTAATGCGCGATTCATCTTGAGTGAAACGTGTGTCTCCCAAGTCAGCTTCTTTTCCAAGATTACTCCGAAATGTTTAACTTCATCGGAAAGACCCAGTGTCACACCATTCAGTGTTGGAAGACTGAGTCCATCCAATTTCCGTTTTCTCGTAAACAAGACTATGGTTGTTTTGTTCGGATTAACGGAAAGACCTTGTCTCATGCACCAATCATCGATTTTGTCCAGAATCCTCTGCACTTTCGTGAAAAGCCTTAGGGATTTATCCGATGTTAGCGCACAGACATCGTCCGCATATGTTTGGACGTGAAAGCCGAGTTCCTGCATCTCCGCTAGTAGAGAGTCTACGACCAAGTACCACAGCAGCGGAGAAAGAACACCCTCTTGGGGACTTCCTTGCTTGGCCCTGACGGTGATTAGTTCGTCGCTGTTCTTACCAGCGGTTAACAGCGGTTGATTAACTCCGTGTCGTTCGACAGAAGAACATATTGAGCCGCAAGTGGCATTATCAAAAGCCCCCTCAATATCCACGAACACGCCCATTGTGTATTCGTCAGCTTCCAGCCCGGCTTCAATTTTGCTAACAAGATCGTGATTGGCCGCGGGATTAGTCTTCTAAATATCGCCTATAAGGTTCTAGCGAGCGTATTGGGTGAATGACTGAAGCCCACCATCAACCAACTTATTGGACCTTATCAGTGTGGCTTTAGACATGGAAAAACCACAATTGACCAAGTCTTGGAAAGGCCGATGAAAGCTGAATCTGCGCACGCCATATATTCGTTGTTTTTCAAAGCTGCATTCGACAGTACGGAAAGGAGTTACCTATATGCCGCGAAGTCTGAATTAGGTATTCCCGCAAAACTAATATGGCTATACAAGATGACGTTGCTCAATACCATCAAGCGACCTCTTCGAGCCGTTTGATACCAAACGAGGTTTCAGACTGGGTGACTCGTTGTCGTGTGACTTCTTTAACCTGATATTGGAAAATATAGTGCGAGCCGCATGGGTGTAAAGGACGAGCTCCAGTGGTATCACAATGGCCTTATTCGGGCCTAAATGCGTCGGATGACAGCTACTCAACCTAACCTAACCTCAGGTAAAATTGTAATCCTTGAAGAACTTGGTTTTCTGCCGATCTCAGTAAGATTTAGGTTAATCTAAGTGAGCACCAAGTTGATGCGCGTTGTATTACGACGTTATGGCGATACACGCACTTACCCAAAAGTGGGCGTGGCACCAGTGATGTCCAACAATTTCGTACGGGCGAGCAAGTCTCATACATTGAAAAACTGTATACATGGCTGTGCACATGTATGTGTTTTCATGTATGTTTTTCGCTAAAATTAAGAAAACTCAGTAAGAGCTTAGAATGTCTCAACAGCCTTTTAAAAACTATGAAGTTTGCTACCTGCACGACGCAAAGGAAAACTAGCCAGGAAAGGTACTACTCTTCAACTGCTCAGTGATGGCAGTGCCATTGGGTTACCTATGGCCACTAGCAAAATAATATTCAAATGCAACATTACCCAAGAGGCCAATAGGTTATGGAGAGATGAAGGCATTTTAGTTACAAGCTCGGTTACTGTGGCTGCAAATAAATAAGAATAAGACAAAAGGAACTGCTTAGCCTTTCAAGAGATGATATCTCTGCCGGTCATTGTCTATTTCGCAGGCATTCCTTGAGAGTTAGAGTTTTCTCAGATGAATATTGTAGAAATATCAGAGATGAGGAAGAGGAAGAAACATTTGAGCACTTGCATTGCAATTGCTCGGCCTTAGTTAAAATCAGAGCAGGTTTTATAGGTAGATACTTTTTCAATTCTCTCACGAAATTGTTGATGTGGGAAGTGGTCCCACCCTGTGCTTCATAATAGCCGCAAAATGGTTTCATGAAGATAAATAAAAGAGGTTTCCGTGCCGCACAGTTGAATCACTATGGACCTGTGAGGTATTAGTGAGTTTGACGTACAGACCGACTCCCACTACAGGGTGGGCCATATAGATGTCAAATGTGTTCATAATTTATTTAAAGGTTTGACATTTAGGAAATGAGACGATATACGCTCGAACAAAATTGGGAAATATTGAAAACCTATTTCCAAAGTGGTGAGTCTTCTTCCGTGGTTACAGTAAATGGCGAGCGTTACCGTGACATGCTCAACGAGTTGTTTCCAAAAATTTAAGAGGATGACATGAACGACATTTGGTTTCACCAGGACGGTGCAACTTGTCACACTGCCAAAGTTACACTCGAACTTTTGACTACCGTTTTTGAAAACCGAATAATCAGCCGAAATTCCGATATCAATTGGCCGCCTCGGAGCTGTGATTTAAGCCCGTTGGACTATTTTTTGTGGGGAGCCGTTAAGGACAAATTGTATGCGAACCATCCAGAGACGATTGGTGCTTTAAAACACGAAATCGAAGTTGCCATTCATGAAATTGGAGCCCAAATTGGAGCCCTTCACATCGACGCCTCATTTTTTTGGTCGGGCATCAACAAGGGCATTTGATTCTGCTGATATCTTAAGAAGATTACCTCTGAATACACCCTTTAGGAACTTCCGTAATTTTTAAATTGCACGCATTTCATGTGCAATTTAACAAAGTAAATTAAGCGCGGGGAGGGGAATTACATTTAAAAAGCCAAAAATATATGTTCTGAGAACTTATCAGCCGCCCCTTGTATGGTATTTGTAAACAATTATTTATGCAATGCGTTGTTGTTGTTTGTACCAGTCAGGCAACTTAGAAACGCATGGTGATATCGCTGAGCAGGAAATCATTTATACCACACCCTCGTGGTACATACAGCTCTGCCACAAAGAAGCAAAACAAAAAGGTATTCAACTGTGACACTGTGGCAGCTGCCACAACTTGTTGCCAAATTGCAGAAACTGCTGCTGCCTGCAGCAACTATCAGCGTTTATGGTATAGTTGTCGTGTTTATTTTTTGTTTTTGCCACTCAACTACTAAAGCAAGCTGAAAATTTCGCTTTTATGTGCAACCTCTAATGAATAGAAAGCGAAGAAAATTCAATAAGAAGAAGAATAAAGAAAACTTTGCGGCCACAATGAAATGAAAATTAAATTCAACGCCGCGTCGCAGCCAGTCACAGCAGGCAAGCAAGCCAGACACAACAGTTATGAAAGTAAATGTTTGCAGCAGCAACAGCAACAGCAACCACGACCACTCCAAGTGCTCGCACTGCTGTGCAGGAAAAAGCAAAGCCATCAAGCGTTGAAAATCGTCTTCCGGGATTGCGTGAGTATGCAACTTTAATAGCAGCAGCAGCGCTGCTTCTTTTTGCTTTTGCATTGCAATTGTGGTTAGATAAAACTAATAACAATAACAACAAGTAGTCACTCGTACAACAACATACGGAAATTGCTTTTTCTTTAAGTGCGCGATGGCGCAGCTGGTTTTTTTGCCAAAATTAAGCAATCACACAATCACTAATGAAGATGCCAGTTTTCAGGGAGCTCAAGAAGAAGCGCCAGAGTAGTAGAAAGGTAAGTTGAAGTCAATAGCTATAAGTCGAGGTTTAAATAACTCAAATGTAGAAAACTAAATGGAGAGAGAATTGCTACTAACAGTCAGCCGAATCTATACATAGATGCAATCATGAGAAATGAAGTAAAGTAAAATTAGTAAGATATCTGCATACTCTGTTTTTCCCTTTTCGCAAAATATTGTGATGTATAGAACACTTTATTAGAACATCGTATCCGTATGAAATAAGGTAGGAGTGACTGTATGTAGGTAAGGTTAGTTGAATGCCCTCAAAGGGCACACTTAGACTGTTGAATAACGGAACGAACGTTGATTGTGGTGCCATCAAAACTTACCGTCCATCCGTTTTAGATGAGGAGCGACCAGGATGCACGACGGACGTGGTTACCGAGGAAATCATTCAAAAAGTCCACGACATGATACTCGCTGACCGACGAACGAAAGTGCGCGAAGTAGCAGAGGCCATAGGTGTGTCGGCCGGTACGGCAATTAATATTTTACGTGATAAGTTGGCGATGAAAAAGTTGTCGCCCCGATAGGTGCGGTGACTGCTCACAAGCAACAATAAGCGGACGCGCTTCGAAGCAGTACTTGGAGCAAGTTAAGCGAGTTCTTGAGGAAATCTTGCTTCCCATTGTCACCGTTGATGAAACCTGGATTCATCATTACAAACCAGAAACTAAACAACAATCAAAACAAGGGATTTCTTCCGGTGAATCTGCTCCAAAGAAGACAGTTCCATCGGCCGGAAAGTTTATGTCGTCGATTTTTTGGGATATGAACGGCGTCATCCTCATAGAGTTTTTAGAAAAAGAAAGAACGATCACTGGACAATAGGATAATTTTACAATGAGTTATTGGACCGCTTTCACAAAAAATTGAAGGAGACACGGCCGCATTTGGCGCAAAAGATGATGCTGTTTCACCACATCAATGCACCAGCAAATTCGTCCGGAATTGTCGTCGCCAAACTGCATGAATTGCCTTATGAATTGCTGACGCAGCCCCTCTATTCACCCGATCTGGCTCCCTGCGGCTTTTTCTTGTACCCGAACATGAAGAAATGGCTCGCGGGAAAAATATTTAGTTCAAACGAGGAAGTCATCGCCGAGACAAAGGCGTATTTAGGAGAGTTCGACAAATCCTATTTTATGGAGGGGTTTAAAAATGGACGGAGCGTTGGGAGAAGTGTGTCTTTCTAAAAGGGGACTATGCTGAAAAAAAGAAAAAAAAAATTAAAAATGATATTTTCATTTCTAAGACGTGTTCCATTTTTGGTCCGCTTGTATGCTGCAGCTACAGGGTGAGCCAAATAAGACCTACTAATGTTAAGCACAAATAACTTTTCTATTTTTCTCTTTTTGTAGGTTATAATTGAATTGTGGGAAATTTATTATGGTACCCTACCGTACAATACAACGCGTTAAAATTATCGAGTTTTTCTCTTCTTACAGAATTAGCCACACAAATTGATTTTTTAAATAATGTTTTGATGTCGGATGAAGCGCATTTCCGTTTAAATGGTTATGTCAACAAACAAAACTGTAGATTGTGGGGCTCTGAAAATCCAAGGACAACACACCAACATCAGTTGCACCCATCTAAATGTACTGTTTGGTGCGGTGTTATGTCCATATTTCTCCGAAAATGAGGATGAAACGCCGGAATCGGAAACTTTTTGCGGCCAATGGCGGAGCAGTATCCTAATTTGTGGTTTCAACAAGATGAAGCAACTGCGCATACTGCAAACTATGCAAACTGCAAACTGTGGACCTGCTGCGTGAAATTTTTGGCGAACGTCTGATTTCCAAAAATTCAGATTTCCCTTGGCCACCTCGTTCGCCAGATTTGACTGCGCCCGACTTCTTTTTATGGGAATATTTTAAAGACAAAATGCATCTTAATAAACCAGAGACTATTAGACAGCTGAAACAAAATATTCGAGACGAAATTCTGAGCCGTCAGCCAGAAACATAATGTGGTGTAATGGAAAACGCGTTAAAAAGAGCCAATCTTTGTATCGAGCAAAATGGTGGACATTTGTCTTATGTAATATTTCATACATAATTTCCATAAAATATATTCAATGTATAAAAACAATTAGCCAAAATAAATGATTATTGCAAAAGTTATTTGTGTTTAACATTAGTAGGTCTTATTTGGCCCACCCTGTATTTAGCTCACAAGCAAGCGAAACGATTTTTCCCCCTTTTAAAAGCACTTTCTTGACAAACTGTAGATCTTTATACCATATTTTTAAAAATCTACTTCCTATATGACCAAGTGAATAGAGCAGATAATAACTATCGGCATACGAAATACTATGCAGCACTTTTGCATTACTTTATCGGTTTTTGCACTCCATCGTATTTACACACACACACATGCACACATTTATGTATGTATCAGTATACAGTATATTCGATCTAATCATTGCCCTTAGCATTTGACTTATTCTGCCATTTACGCAACAATTCTCAATGTTTATTGCTTTTGTAAATCTTAATTACCTTCCGCCTTTCATTAGCTCTAGAACGGTCCGTTCTCCTCTCCCTCTCTCGCAAAACGTTTCAATTTACCGTTTGCTTGCTTGCCCGATTTGAGTTTTCTCTTGTTTTGTTATTTTCTTCTTCTCGTGCACAAATATCTGCAAAAGTCATTGCTTTTAAAGTTACAGTTCTAGTTGTTGTTGTTGTTGTTGTTGTTGTTGTTGTTGTTGTTCACTGTTGCCTTTGAAGTTGCATTCAATTGCTGCTGTGGCCACTAACGACGCATCATTCAGAGTGCAATGAACTTGAGCAGCAGCATTGCTATTATTGCGTATAAAGGCATTGAAACTGCTTAAGTAGCAGCAGCAGAGCAAAAGCAGCGGAAGGAGCAAAAATAACAAAACCAAGTGATAACAAAATTCTAAACGAAGTTGGTATTTGTGGAGAACCACAACAACCACTTAGTAAAGCATCCTTAGTAGAAGTACATATATGTGGGAGTACATATATGTATTATATATATACGTGAGTTTGTATGTGTTCGTATAATTATTATGTCACCAGTTGCTCCTACACCCATATGCCACCAAAGTAATCGTAGTCAGAGTAGTACGCATCAACGACATTGATAAAACCTCTGCCATCAATCGCATTCGGTTTGAACGAAGTTTTTTGATGGAACGCGCGTTTCCCTATTTTATTTCGGTTCAATTTGATGACTTCAATAAGTTGTGTCACCGCGTTATGAGGGTGGCAGACGGTGTTATAGGGTCTTTATAGCCTAGACAAACAGTAGCGTTAATCGGTATTAAGGATTGACGCAGAAACTGGCAATGGATAGGTCTTCTTCTTTCATAGCGTTACAACGCGGGGTGCGTCAAAGCTTCCTTCAAAATGCTCCTCCAAAGCGGTCTATCTTGAGCTGTTGCTTCGTAGTTACGTATTCCCAGCTTCTTAAGATCGTGTTCCACTGGGTCTATCCAACGGTTCCTCGGTCAAGGCTTTCTTCACGGTACAGTCAACAGGCATACGGATCACATGACCTAGCCATCTTTTGCGCTGCGCTTTAACAAAACGCACAGCTGTCTCGTTCAGTTCCGAGTTCAATCGGATTCTATAGGTACCATCATCCATTCCTTTTGGGCCAAAGATCTCTCTTAAAATTTTTCTTTCCATGCGAGCAATCTGAGAACAATCATCAACCTTCAGAGTCCATACCTTACAACCATATGTTAGGATTGGTCGAATAAGAGTATTGTACATAGTGAACTTTGTAGCTTTAGACAAAAGTAAGGACTTGAACAAGTTAAGGTGGGCGTAATACGCTTTGTTGGCGGCGTTGTTGCGATCCCTGATGGCGGAAGTTGAATCACCGCTACACGCGAACATAACTTCTAGGTACTTAAGATTTTAAAATGCTGCACTGCTTCAAAAGTGTAGGCTCCCACATGGAAATTTGGCATCTGTGCAGGCCGCCTCGATTTCAACAGATATTTGGTTTTGCCCTCGTTTACAAAAAGGCCAATATCGTTCGCAATTTTGTTAATTTTCAAGAAAATTTCTTTTAAGTGATTCCTATTTCTTGAGAGAATATTTGGGTTGTTGTTGGTATGTGATACCTTGATGACTAAGTATCACCTTTGTTGACTTCCCTTACGACAAAGTTGCAGCATCAAATTGAATATGACTGTTGATAAGGCATCACCTTGTTTTACAACAGTTTCAATAGGGAACGACTCTGTGAGCTGTAATGGATAGGTCACACATTGAGACAACTACCGGATAGTATCACGAGAACTGGCCTGAAGCTGGAACTGGACTAGAACCCGCAAGGGAGCAGATCGCGACGATCAACCAAAAAACACTTGGATGCCGATATCTCATGGGGCGGTGCAAAAACAACTGCACCGAACGGCGTACGATGGAATAGTCTTGTCGAGGCCCTATGCTCCCGAGAGGAGTGACCTAGCAAAAAAAAACAACGGGATTGACAACTAGACTTAATTCCCATAATTTAAGCGGATGAGGGGAATTTTTGACGACAGCATTGCCGAAAAATAACAACTAATATCTGTTATGTATGAACAATGAAACTTTTAAAGAGAAGAACAAGAAAAAATGGATGCTATGCTAGTTTGCACTAACACGTTCTAAATTTCATTAATTGTTTTTATATTTCGGAGCACTTTGAGAAGTTACCAGTTAAGATTTTTTTAAATAAATAATTATTTCTTAGTACCAGGACAGCTAATACTCATATTTGTTGCCTGCGGCCCATCTTTTAATAACAAAACTATCCAATAAGCAAATCAGCTGTTCACTTATCCGGGTAGCAACCGTCTGTCACACCTCAATTTTAATCAGAATTAATTCCGGCCTTAATCTCGATTAACGCCCTCCGCGAACCGAATGGACTTGCCTTTTCGGAGATCTGCAAATCGAAATCGGAGCAAAATTGTTTATATGGTTTTTTGGCTATAACTCGTCGACTAATTGATATTTTTTCAATCTGTAAAAGCCAAATTATTTCTAGAGACCTGTGCAACAATTACAATTTTTGAAAAACTTATGAAACAATATACTGAAAATCGGCATTTGACTGCAAACTTCGAAGGCCGATTAAAAAAAATTCGAACTAACATAAAAAAACGGCGCGATACGGGTCTTCTAATTTCGCCTCTATTTTCACCCGCCACTCTCAGAATGGACCTAATTTTTGCTAACCTGAATTTGTTCCACAGTGTTATAAAACAATCTTTTCTATAATTTGGAGTTGTATTATGCGCACAATTAATATGCCCACATTGGGCAACGGAGAAAGCATGGTCTTCGATCCAACAATTCTTGCCATGTCCCTTGATTCCATGCCATCAAGAGTCGTACTTGGAAAGAGATGCAGTGTGGTGCTGCCAGAGGCTCAATTGTGGTCAAACTCTAAAAATGAGCCCGGCAAATATGGTTTTCGTATTTTTACGAATGGCTCCAGGACCGAATAGCTCGAATCAGGCTTGGGTCTTTGGCGCTGATGTGTTAAGAAGCGACCACCTGGCACAACACCATCACTATTCGGAGGTCGGGTAGATTTAAAGAAAATTGAAAAGGGAACCTAATTGCAGTACAATGGACTTAATGTTGTGTGAGTGCTGTACTTGTTAGTCCGTCCCGACAAAACGAAAAAAAGAAAAAAAAATCACATGGTGCTCACATTACTTCTTGACACTTTTTTCACATTTACCCCACCGATTTTTCATCTCAATAGCCTGTTTAATAAACTGGCTATACTTCGGTGAATCTTACACTAAATGCATATATCAGAGTTGCTTCATTTTGTTTTAGTTGTGACCCAAATATCCACTGCAGCATAACCAAAAGCATTGATAGAATCAACTTTGATAAACTGAGAAAATACGGTTCAAAGCGTTCCTTACCAAAAGAAACGCGCTGATGTTGATCAACACAAAAAAGTACTGCACCGGCACTACACAATTAGTTTATACGAGTAACTGTTGAGTTAGTTGTGAGTCATTCGTTGGAGTCTTCGTTGCCGTCATCATTAACTGGCTGGCAACGGCGTCGCTATTAGCGCTGCAACCTTCATTGCTGTCGTCGACAAAAGCGATTGCAACATTAAAGTCTATCTACATACAATTTTTGCTCTGATTTAAAGGCCTGTCACAATGGGTCCGTTCTGTACAAATGAATTTGACTGACAGCAAAATAGGTTAAGTGTATTTGAGTCGAAGGCGCCACAAACGTACGTCGTACGCCATGCCGGAAAGCACAAAGATTGGAAACTTTCTATGAAATATGGTATTTACTTTCACGAAAAGATGTGTTTCCAAGACAAGTCAGACGAATGCGTTGCCGTAATGAACGCAAAGGGCCTATTGTGGCAGCCCTATGAGCTATCGTTCTACTTTGACGGAACGGGAGAAACGCGAGTGCTTGCTACAACAAAGGCTTGAATAGCGAAAGATAACTTTGGTTGGAATGGTTGAATTATGTACAGTAAGGGGTTTGGGGCCGCCGTAGCCGAATGGGTTGGTGCGTGACTACCATGCGGAATTCACAGAGAGAACGTTGGTTCGAATCTCGGTGAAATACCAAAAAAATTAAGAAAAACATATTTCTAATAGCAGTCGCCCCTCGGCAGGCAATAGCAAACCTCCGAGTATATTTTTGCCATCATAAAACATCCTCATAAAAATATATGCCCTTCGGAGTCGGCTTCAAACTGTAGGTCCCTCCATTTGTTGAACAACATCAACACGCACACCACAAATAGGAGGAGGAGCTCGGTCAAACACCCAAAAAGGGGTTACACGCCAGTTATATATGTATATATATATAAGAGGTTTGGGGTAGTCAGAATTTTAAAAAATTGGATTTTTTTTTTGCATTTTCTTAAAGTATAATATCTTAAAAATATTGTGTGAAAATTTGAAGTGCATTCGACAAATACTTTTCGAGTTATTCAACAACTAACAAAGCGCGCTCGAGCGCTCCGGAGAGATAGCAAAACTTTGAATGCGTTTTTCTCTCAAAACTATGTTTTTTGAACTGGTGATCACTGTAACTTAAAAACCGCTTGGTAGATTTCAATAAATTTTATACTGCTTTAGAAAAACATAAAAAACTCGTGTCTGATCGAAGGATTTTTTTTCAAAAAATTAGATTTTTTTTTAATTAATTGACTAGCAAAAAAAATTATTGAAAATCATAGAGTATTGAAAATCATAACTTTTTCGGGCCTCTGACTGCCACTAACCCAGTAAAGTTAATAAAATGTATTATTTACACTATCAACTGCGTTTATTAAATTTTTACTTATTTAAATTTTACTCTGGCTTAACTTGGCCCAACTTTAAGCTTTGCTTTGGCGTGGATGTTGCTCAACTTTGGCTATGTGAACGTCTGCATATAAATGTACTCGTACCTACGTACCTACGTACGAGCATTCACAGTCAGCTGTCAAAGCGGAGTGAACGCCAACGCGACGCGAAAATTGTGTGTAGACGCGCCTTTATGGAATCAATTCGCACTCGGCCGACATGGGAGCAATGACACGATGAGTGCGTGTTTGATCAAAGCGAGCAGAAAGTGTATACATACATAGGGAAGAGCGGTGAAGGAGATGCACACGGAGCTGGTTGATTTTGGTACACGCCGCTTCGAATGGATGGCGCAATGCAATTTCAAGGTCCGCGGAATTGCAATTTTTGTTTTTTTGGCAAATTATTTTCGACTGCAAATAATTTCGGCGAACAATAAGGCGGTCGTTGCCGTCAGAGACAGATGAAAAGCAACAAAGAATAACTGCAAATAAAATTAACTCTCAAATGAAAGGCATTATTGTTGAAGCAAAGATAAAAGAGGCAGCTGAGTGTGGATGCTATGCAGAAAAATATTGATACGAATGTACAGAAAGTGCCTTACGAGTACGTATATATGTGTAAGTGCGTGCATAAGCGCGCATGATGAGGAGTTTATGTGTACTTAAGTTGTTTTTGTTTTTTGCAAATATTGCCTTGGTATTCAAATAATTTGGACTTTGTGGCCGAAAATGTTGCAGTTGATGCATAAAAGTGCAAATTGCACGCTCATAAATACTCACACACACACATATACACACGCACACAACAATACCTCTTTCGGTTCAAACATGAATCGGATCCCACTTGCGATCACTGTGGCGAAAACGCGATAGAAGACGTTCACCACGTATTCTTCGAATGCAAGCGTTTTTATGGATATAGATCAAAGCTTCGGCGAATATTTGGAGGAAACTACGACCCAGATACATTCGTGCAATCCATGCTACAAAGCAAGGAAAAATGGACGGCAGCATGCGATGTCATAGCAGAGACCATGAAAAAACTAAGGACCCTCGAGAGAATACGACGAAGGACCGGCGACTAACTCGCCCTTCCCCCCCCACGATGTAATACCTGGCAGTTGTCCCGTGGGGTGCGGAGTTTCGACGAAATAACAGGCTTGTCCTGGTTTCAAAGGGCCACTTGAGGGTAGCGCGCTACCACAACGCCCATGGAAAAAAAAAAAAAAAAAAAAAAAAAAAAAAAAAACACGCACACAACCCCGATAACAACAACATGAACGATTGCAATACGTACAACAACAGCGAAAATCAGAGAATTACGCCAAAGCAGGGGGCGCGTCATCCATTTGCATGAGCCACTGCCGCCACCGCCGTCTCCACCGCTTCGCACTTGCAACATTTTGCGATTTTTCATGCTGCCGCTAGCTACTCCTTGCATAGCAATGAACCCAGCGAAGCGGTCGTTGTTACTATTGCCGCCGAACAACAACAACACCACCAGCAACAATCATTACTTCAATGACGCGATCGCTCATTTGTTGCCTTCGTAAATTAGACATAGGCACTTTCTTGCTGTTCTTGTTCGTTGTTGTTGTTGCCATTGCAATGAGTATCGCTTTGATTGGTGTGAATTTTTGCAACGCAGCGACGCTAATGCGATGTGATGCGTGCTAATTAGGCACTGAGGACATACATATGCATATATGTGTGTGTGTGTGTGTGTGTGTGTGAGAGAGTATCTATGCATGCGTGTAGGTACGCGAATATTGCAACATTTAATGAAATGCGCAACAGCAACAATACTCACGATAATATGCCGTAACAATAGCATGAAGAAATTGCAACAATTGTTAGTTCTATGTACTGCAATGCGTTAATTCAAAGTAAAATCAGTGAACTCAATCAAAACGTGCAAAACGAAAAATATTCAAACGAAAATTAGAACGTTGCATGCAGCAAACTCAATACGCGTAGAATTGCTGGTATACTTTAAGAGATATCGACTTGAAATTTGGTGCGCAAAATTTTATTTTCCATACAAATGTTAAATTCTAATAGGCAACAACTACTTCTCACGCCCATACAAATTAACTTTATTTCTAAGGCAAAAAAACATAATAGGACTATGAATAAGTTCGTTTCGGTTTTACAACAGATGGCGTAACTTGATTATTATTCCATCGATCCACATTTCCAAACATTCATTGGAGAGCTACTGTCGTAAGGCACAAACGTCAGTATAAGTTTTTTATTTGAAGCGTAAACAACAATATTTTTACCACACTTGAAAATGTCGAATTTCGTGCCAAATAATGTGTTTTTGCGGGGAATTCTTCTTCATTATTTTAATATGAAGAAAAAAGCAGCCGAAAGTCATCGTATCTTGGTGGAAGTTTATGGTGAGCATGCTCTATCTGAGCGAACGTGCCAGAAGTGGTTTGCACGCTTTAAAAGTGGTGATTTTGGCTTGGAAGACGAAGAACGCGAGGGTGCGCCGCCAAAGTTCATGGATACCGAATTGGAGGAATTGCTCGATCAAGATCCGGCTCAAACGCAAGAAGAGGTTGCAAAAACTTTGGGAGTTGATCAATCAACCATTTCCAAACGTTTAAAAGCCATGGGAATGATCCGAAAGGTAGGCCATTGGGTGCCGTATGAATTGAAGCCAAGAGACGTTGAACGCCGTTTTATGGCATGCGAACAACTGCTTCAACGGCACAAAAGAAAGGGTTTTTTGCATCGAATTGTGACTGGCGATGAAAAGTGGGTCCATTACGACAATCCAAAACGTCGGGCAACGTATGGATACCCTGGCCATGCTTCAACATCGACGTCGGCGCAGAATATTCATGGCCTGAAGGTTATGCTGTGTATCTGGTGGGACCAGCTGGGTGTTGTGTATTATGAGCTACTGAAACCGAATGAAACGATTACGGGGGATGTCTACCGACGACAATTGATGCGTTTGAGCCGAGCACTGCGAGAAAAACGGCCGCAATACGCCGATAGACACGACAAAGTTATTTTGCAACATGACAATGCTCGGCCACATGTTGCACAAGTGGTCAAAACATACTTAGAAACGCTCAAATGGGATGTCCTACCCCACCCGCTGTATAGTCCAGACCTTGCGCCATCCGATTACTATCTCTTCCGATCGATGCAACATGGCCTGGCTGACCAGCACTTCCGTAATTACGATGAAGTCAAAAAATGGATCGATTCGTGGATTGCGGCAAAACCGACCGACTTTTTCACAAAGGGAATCCGTGAATTGCCAGAAAGATGGGAAAAAGTAGTAGTAAGCGATGGACAATATTTTGAATATTAAATTTGTAACCATTTTACGTCAATAAAGTTTCAAATTTCGAAAAAAAACCGAAAAAAACCGCACGAACTTATTCATAGTCCTATTAATATTTTTAATTTGTTATAGTCCGGGAGCCAGGGGTCATTTTGACCTTATCATTTCATGCCGACTGATTTTAATACTGAAGGCAGACGCCATCCAATAGATGACGAAACCCACCGTCAGCTGGTCCAGTGGCGGTGGGTACGTGCATGGGATGCTGCGAAACGTGTCGAAAAAAAATGTTTAACAACTCATTTAATACCGGTTGAAATTTTTTTTGTGTATTGTTGACATTTAGTAGAATAAAAAAACATAGTCAGCTGCGCCGTAGAGGGGGGAAAATACGTCAGCTGAACAGGCGAACTTGTAAAATAAATTAAAAAGTAAAACTACCCTCCTTTTATAAGAGCGTACAATTGCTGGCGTATGCCGATGATATTGACATCATCGGCCTTAACAACCGCGCTGTTAGTTCTGCCTTCTCCAAACTGGATAAAGAGGCAAAGCGAATGGGTCTGGTGGTGAACGAGGACAAAACGAAGTACCTCCTGTCTTCAAACAAACAGTCGGCGCACTCGCGTATCGGCACCCACGTCACTGTTGACAGTTATAATTTTGAGGTTGTAAAAGACTTCGTCTATTTAGGAACCAGCATTAACACCGATAACAATGTCAGCCTTGAAATCCAACGTAGAATCTCTCTTGCCAACAAGTGCTACTTTGGACTAAGTAGGCAATTGAGTAGTAAAGTCCTCTCTCGACGAACAAAACTAACACTCTACAAGACTCTCATCATGCCCGTCCTAACGTATGGCGCAGAAGCTTGGACGATGACAACATCCGATGAAGCGACGCTTGGAGTGTTCGAGAGAAAGATTCTGCGTAAGATTTTTGGACCTTTGCACGTTGGCAACAGCGAATATCGCAGACGATGGAACGATGAGCTGTATGAGCTTTACGACGACATAGACATAGCGCAGCGAATAAAGATCCAGCGGCTTCGTTGGCTGGGTCATGTCGTCCGAATGGATACAAACGCTCCGGCTTTGAAAGTATTCGATGCGGTACCAGCTGGTGGTAGCAGAGGAAGAGGGCGGCCTCCTCTGCGTTGGAAAGATCAGGTGGAGAAGGACTTGGCTTCACTTGGTGTGTCCAACTGGCGCCGGTTAGCACGAGAAAGAAACGACTGGCGCGCTTTGTTAAACTCGGCCAAAATCGCGTAAGCGGTTATAGCGCCAATTAAGAAGAAGAAGAGAAACTACCCTCCCACAATCACACCCACCGCGGTTGCGCCAGCCGACGTTCACTTTCGTTATTCATGAAAGCTACATCATAAGTAAAGTCAAGAATTTAACTGTATAAAAACGCAGTCCAAAATAGACCACTGGCTCCCGGACTATTAGGGAAGTCAGAATTTTCAAAAAATTTGGTTTTAAAGTATAATATTTCGTGAAAATTTGAAGTCAATCCGACAAATACTCTTCGAGTTATTTAACAATTAACAAAGGGCGCTCGGGCGCTCCTGAGCGTAGAATGCTACCTCGATAGGATATCATAGATTGCTACGTGGGCAACAGCAAATCGATATTTTGGAAGCTGCTACGACGGCTGAAGAACTATTATAAGGCCCAAGAATAGATGGCACAGTGTAGGTGATTAAATAATTCGTATAACTCTACATAAATCGATGGCAAAACTTAAAATGCGTTTCTCTCAACTATGTTTTTTGAACTGGTGATCACTGTAACTTAAAAACCGCTTGATATATTTCAATAAAATTTACACTGCTTTGGTAAAACTAAAAACAAACTCATGCCTGATCGTAGGATTTTTTTTTTCTCAAAAATTTCAATTTTTTTTAAACAATTAATTGTTGATATTTTTCTCGAAAATCTCAAAAATATTTCCTGAGGCCGCAATATTGTTAAGTTTGCAAAGCAAGCTTCGATCAGGCCTAAGATTATCTATTTTTTTTTTTTTTTGTTTTTTGTTTTTTGGTGCGTACACCCGTTTTGGGTGTTTGTCCGAGCTCCTCCTCCTAGATGTTGTTCCACAAATGGAGGGACCTACAGTTTCAAGCCGACTCCGAATGGCAGATATTTTTTATGACAAGTTTTTTCATGGCAGAAATACACTTGGAGGTTTGCCACTACCTGCCGAGGGCGACCGCTATTACATAGAAAAATGTTTTTCTTCATTTTGGTGTTTCACCGAGATTCGAACCGACGTTCTTTCTGAATTCTGAATGGTAGTCACGCAACAACCCGTATTAATCTATTAACAAAACTAATTTCTTTTGCCCGATTGATTTTAGATGAATCTTCAAGGACTTGTGATGATCACCGCAAGAGGCTGCTGGAGAAACGGGTTCCACACAAAGAGCGATAACTTTTACAATTATAAGTTTTTTTTTTTAATTTTGCTAAAGTCAAGTCGAAACATGATGTATTAATGCTATGTTTTTATTTTCGTAAAATAAAGCAATTGACTAGGAAAAAAATTATTGAAAATCATCATTTCTTCGGGCCTTTGACTACCCCTAACCCCTTAATTGTAATTTGAGACCTGTAAATTTTTGAAATACTTTATTATTTTACTGTAAATATAGTATATTCGATGCTATGGAAGATAAACATGTTTTATGACATGATGTCCCCAACTTAAACGTTTTAGAGATGATCGAATTAAAAATAAAAAAAAAAATTGTTTTTTATGTCCACTTTTTATGTTCTCTTTTAAATTATAGTTCAAGGTTTATCACTGTTTTTTAATCGTTCTTTTTCTCGGTCACGTGATGAATACATACCACGGCATTCTACTCGCCGAGTACCTGATGTAGGGTTGGGCATTTTTCACTACCACTAAAATGCACTGCCACTAATTTTTTAGTGATAGTTAAAATAAGGGCTTCATTACTCACTAAATCTTCAGTTTTTCAAAGTTATTAATTTATTAATATTTATTTAATTATCCAATTTGCAGATTTATGCTCGCTGTCGATGTTGAAGATGTATCTTTCTTTAACAAAATTTGTGGACTTAGATTTGCCTAAGCTCGGCAAAGATGGTAATACTAACTACCATCATGCCCACTATTAAGCTCCGAAAGATAAAAGCAACCCAAATAAAAAAAAGCACAAAAGGGTCACAGAGCAGATTTACCGTTAATATTATATGTGGGGCAAATGAAGTGCCTCGTATAGAATGAAATTACCACGATCGTATGAAGCTGAATACTTGACCCGGATGTCGAAATGAGGCAGTATCTCAGAATGGAAAGTAATTTAAGGAAAATAATGAGAATTTGTGTGAGGAATAATAATTAACATTTACAGGCTTGGTTGGATGTTTAGCATAGTTCGTCTTCCTTTTTGTGGCGTGCGCCTTTACGTTTTTCTATAACCCCTTATAGAAGGGTAGTCAGGGGCCCGTAAAAATTATGATTTTCAATCTTTTTTTTTTTTTTGCTAGTCAATTGCTTAATTTTACAAAAATAAAAACATAGCATTAATACATCATGTTTCGACTTGGCTTTAGGAAAATTTGAAAAAAAATTACTATTTGTAAAAGTTATCGCTGCCTGTGTGGAGCCCGTTTCTCCAGAAGTCTCTTGCGATGATCATCATAAGTTTTGGAGATTCATCTAAAATCAATCGGACAAGAGAAATTAGTTTTATTAATAGAGAATCTTGTGCCTGATCGAAGTTTTTTTTTTTGTTTTCACAATTAATAACACAGCGGCCTCAGGAAATATATATTTTTCAGATCTTCGAGAAAAAAACCGCCAATTAATTGTTTAAAAAATCAAAATTTTTGGAAAAAAAATCCTTTCTACTTCAGGCACGGGTTTCTTATGTTTTTCAGTGTTTAAGCAGTATAAAATTTATTGAAATCTACCAAGCGGTTTTTAAGTTACAGTGATAACCAGTTAAAAAAACATAGCTTTGGGCAAAAACACATTTAAAGTTTTGCTATCTGCTCCGGAGTACTCGAGCGCCCTTTGTTAGTTGTTGAATAACTCGAAAAGTATTTGTCGAATTTACTTAAAATTTTCACACAATATTTCTAAGATATTATACTTTAAGAAAATGTAAAAAAAAACTCAAAATTTTTGAAAATTTTGTCTACCCCTAACCCCATAAACGGAGTGACCGACAGTTTCATACTCCCACTGAACGGCAGATGTTTTTTAAGAGGGCAACGAATTATAATGAATAAAAAAGTTTAAACTGTTCAGTTTTTTTTTTCGCCATGATTTAAACAGATTTAGTGGCCTTGTCGTTATTTTTTATTTTGTGAGCTCAAGACTGGATTAACAATAAAACAAAAAATTGGATTATTGCTTCTGTTTATTTGTTCTATTTATAATATATGCATGCTGATATTTCGACCTCAACTAGAAGCCCTCTTCAGAAACTCTTCGTTGCGCCTTGTGTAGCAAGTTTTTTGTTTTAATCGCGTTTTTGTTTTATTCATTTTTTCTCATCGCCGCACAGTGATCAACATCCTTATCCGTGAATTTTTGCCCAAGAATGAAAGGAATATCAGCCAACCGCCATCGAATTCACCTGATATGGTTCCTTGCAATTTTGTTCTGTTTGATCTAGTCAAAAAACCGCTACGGCGAACGCGTTTTAACAACCAAAAGGAAGTAATGAAAAAATCACAGATGGCTTTGATGGCTATACTGAAAACACAGTTCTGGAAATGTCTTGAGAGATGGATCGAACGCTGGCATAAATGTGTTGGAGTTGAAGGCGATAATATCACCTTTCAGAAATAAATTTCTATTTTGAATTTTCTGAATACTGGTATATGTATCAGCGAACTTTTTCATCAAAGTGGTATATTTGATGACTAAAGTAAGCTTAATATAGAGAGCGTTGCTGCTGGATCTTTATGTAAAAATCATTAGAATTTGAATATAAAACTTATCAGAATTTAGATTTAACTATCAGTGTTAAATTTATAAAATTAATTTTCAAAATACTTCAAGTTTCCAAGCCCTAACATTCTCTTTTACTCCGTGTTTGATATGTTTTAAGTACTCCGCATCTAATCCTAAGAGGCTTGAAAAAATAATAAAATACGATGACTGCAAATTTGAATAAAGTGAATGAATATCGCCTCCAACAACTCAAGTCAGCCAGCAACAGCACACCACTATCGGAAAAACGCCAATTGCTGCGTTGTCAATAGCGACGACAAACGCGATTAGAAGAACAACGCGCGCCAACGTTATTTGGAAATGCGTTGGTGCAATGACCGCCGCTTAGTTCATGGAAGCCAACGGACTTGCAATTGCGTGCTAATACAAAAGCAATAACAACAACAACAATAACAGTATAACGAATACAAATACAAATACAAAAGATGCAATAGTGGAGAATCCATGTAGTACACGCAGCGATGGCCGCAACACTTCATAAATTATTCTAAGCAAACTTCGCAATGAATTCGACGTGTATACATATATGTGCATATGTGTGTGTGCAAGTGTATGACGAGGAGGGAGTATAAACGATATAGCAGAACAACCCTGCAGAAAAAATCAAGCGAAATAATCATATCATCTTCATCGGTTCCTGTTTCTCCCACTGGAGCGTAGGCCCTCTGTAAAACATGTCCATCTGGTTCTGTTTTTTGCAAGAAGCTTGATTTCGTTCCAAGCGTTTCCTGACGTTTCAACTTCCTTCTGGACTGTTCTCCTCCGATATATTTTTGCACAGCCAAGCTTGCGAACACTCTGTGTACTCCAATGTAGTGCTTGACGACAGATTTCATTTGCGTTTTTGCGAAGTGTATGTCCGATTCACCTCCACTTTCGCAGTTTTACCATGTTAGCTACAGGCTGAATTTTGCACCTGTCGTATAGATCGTCGTTACTTATGATGTTGAGCCAGCAGATCTTCAATATCCTGCAGAAACATCTGTTCACACAGTTTTGAATCTTGTTTTCAATTCAGTTGCTTGTTACTGGATGGTTTCACGTGTAGAAGTTCAAGCAAGTGGGGAAAGTTCCTGATCGCAATTCACTTCGGAGTGGCGAAAACGATTCTGCTGTATATAACCGAAGCAGTTTCAAACTTTCGGGTTTTGCCCAACTATCTTCTGGGTAGCTTCCGAACATCCGTTCGAGAGCGCGCCAGCGTGAGAAGGCACAGCAAGGGTGTCCTGGTAAGCCTACTCCGACTTATTCGGCTTACGGACTTATCAGGATTGCAGCGTTTGTTCACCATTCGACGTACGGCTGCAAACGGACGTTGGTCTTGTAGCAAGCGTCTCGTCTAAATCTTATAATCTGTGCTAGTCAGAAAGAGATAGTACCTCCTACTAACTCCTGCTTTGTGCTTATAACCATTGCATCGAAATTAACAACGAATACTAGCTTAGCAAACATGGATCAGAACGTTACGGAAAACTTGTCCCCAAGGGGTTTTCAAGTTGTGAGGAATGTCCCTGCTTCGGCTGCACGCACCGCGGATTTGGAGGTGCGAAATTCAAGTATACTCAACGAAAATTCAAATATCAAAGTATGCTACAGAAAATGGCTAGACGAAACAAGGAGTAAAAACTCATCATCATCATCTTTGTTTCCTTTATCTACCATTGGAGCTTAGGACCTCATAGAGTAATAAATAATATTTATTAATAGGTAGAATAGATAGACTTAATATATTGTGCAGGATACACATATTAATTGTGAGTGAAAGTAGTCGACCTTGCAACGAATTTATGAGGCATTGAAAGCGCAATATTCGCCCTATTCGATAAGAAACACTCATATCACGTTTTCAGTTTTCTTGACCTTCCAGATTTTTTCAAATTGGCACCCACCTTTCCAGACTTACTTTTCTTTAATTCGTAAAAGCCAAAAGACGAAACAAAAAAACCATTGGGGTCTTGCCTCGGTTACAAAGGGTTGCCATGATCACAAGAAAGGCACCCTCGAACTTTTGAGAATGGCTCAAGAGGGTCTCTGACTTCAAAAATACTTCTGGGGTCAGGTCTATTCAAGTAAAATTGTTTCAGTGCCAAAGACTAACAGATCGCTAACCATAACAGATCGCTAACCATATAGGTTAGGTTATATATACATATATAATTGGTGCTTACACCCTTTTTGGTTGTTTGGCCGAGGCTCCTCCTCCTAGTTGTGGCGTACGTCTTGATGTTGTACCACAAATGGAGGGACCTACAGTTTTTAACCGACTCCGAACGGCAGATAGTTTTACCATAAGCTTTTTCAAGGTAGGAATACACTGGGCGGTTTGCCATTGCCTGGCGAGGGGCGACCGCTATGAGATAAATATTTCTATTAATTTAATGTTTCAGGCACGGAGATTCGAATCTACCCACTCCCGAATGATAGTCAAGCACCAACCCATTCGGCTACGGCAGTTAGATTAGGTTAAAATGGTTGATGAAAGGGTAGGCACACTTGGACGAAGAAATCAATATCATCCCTGTTTGATGCGATTGCAATGGAAGAAAAGTGGAAGAAACCGATAGGGCGAAAGGAGAAAGGGTGGTGGAAAGGAGGAGAGTGAGTATTTGCGAAAGATGACTGAGTCACAGTGGTGTTAACCACTTTATGCTGCTGATGAAACTAAGCCCTAGTATCAGCTATCAAAGAAGTGAGAACCGAGATGCCTAAATTTAGCGCTGCAAGAGCAGGGCAGCTAACAAGAAGGCGTTGAGTTGACTCCACCTCATCCTCCATACATCATCATCATCATCATCATCAGGTAGCGATTACAGCTCAGGGTGAGCTTAGCTTCATCCACAATCCTCTTCCAATCTGCACGGTTCATAGCAACAGATCTCCAGCTCCTAACTCATAGCTTTTTCAGGTCGGCTATGGCATTGTCAAGCCAGGTTAACCTTGGACGTTCTCGGGCTCGGGTAATTAGACAATTCGTTGATAAAAAAGATTTTTGTGGGCGGTTGTCTTCCATGCGCACAGTGTGTCCTAACCATCGAAGCCTTTGGGATTTAATGAATTTCACGAAGTCTTCTTCCTTTAATGTCTTTAATGTATTTCACGACGTCATCCTCCATACAGCTGACGCAAAAAGGACCAATTCACCGTATAAAAATTAAAAGCTTTCCCCAAATGCGAGTCAACTGCTTTAGGGAATGTCATAAGCTTCCCGTTAGACAGCCGGTTTGGGCATTTTAAATTCGTAATTCGGCTCAAAACTCATTATATTCCCTTCTTTCTTATATTGAAACGAAATTTTTTCCGATTTTGATTAAGAATACTATTTGTATGATCTTATCTCTCTTTTGTTCCTCTTATTAATCTCTGGGTTTGGTCTACTTCTTTTAAGTTTTTCATAGTCTTCAAAATGACAGCAAGAATTTATAGTTTTTATTTAGCATTCATTTCATATTCCCTGCAAACTAGAATCGCAGCGGGTCTTTAGGTAGATAATTGCGTTCCACATACCAGAGTTTTTGAAAAAGTTGGAATATAACTCGACAACTATAACCTCATACAACAGTTTGATTGGGAAAGTCACTTTTAATTCATCCAGCTACCAGTAGAAAAGGCTTTGTGAAAATCATCAGTTACTTGGGTGACTGTGAAAGCTAATGACTGCAAACTAGTCAAAGTTCGACGATCACTAGCAGCGCACGCTTTGAAACACACGTTTTCCCTAAAGGGTGGTGGTCAGTCAATAGTTGCCATTGCTAAGCCGAATGCATTACGGCGGCAATGAAGCTAACAAAAGCAATTGGAAGTAAAGAATATAGTGTGTAATGAAACTGAATAAACATTTCTCAATAGATGATTACTTAAGATTAACTTAACGCAAATATAAATAGAGGTAATACAGCGAGAAGTCCACTAAGTAAAACGCTTGAAAAAAAGAGTGCATTTGCCGGTGAATAATTATTTTCGCACAGCAATAAGTCAACTTTTCAGGCATGGATGCAGAAAAACTCAGTGTAGAATATCAATAGCAAGCAATGATACCTACATAAATACATAAGTATATAGGCCCGTAGTATGTTAAATCATACTTCAATTTAAAGTGAGTCAATTGTCAGTGTACTAAATAGACTAGAGGTGGAGAGACCTATCCGCCTCTAGATCTCGCCCTTCGAGCACAGGGGTACACCGTAGAGTGGTGTACTCTCGCCTAGCTATTTGTGACGTTTGGCTCGTAGCACCTCGTTTTCGAGGAGGTGGGACGAAGATTGTAGCACACGCCGATGAAGTGGTGCTAGTCAGTCATGGCTGAGGTTTCGAAAAGGTCAACGAATGTACTCCATCGCTGTGCTGCAAGTTGCAGCCTCCGAGTCAACTCTGACAAAACGGCGCTGGTGTTATTTACGAGAAAATCTAAACCTTCACAATTTAGACTTCTCAAATTAAACAACCAAGTTCTTCCACTTTCATCGGAAGTTAAGTATCTTGGAAGGATATTTGACTCTAAGCTACAGATTGAAATCGGGAAAAGAAAGCCAGTATAGCTTTCTACTCCCTCAAACTTATGTTCGGCAAAACATGGAGACTCAAGCCGCAGGTCGTGTTGTGGATGTACAACGTAGTGGTTCTGCCAATTTTAACGGATGGATGCCTGGTTTGGTAGAAAGCTCTTCGGATGGGCTATAGTACCACTAAACTGGGCAGGGTGCAAAGGACTGCATGCATTGGCATCACTGGAGGTTGTAGAACTTGCCTCAGTGCTGCCTTAAATGTCATTTTGCACTTACTTTCCATCGATTTTTATGTTATTTCCATCTCTGCTCGAAGTGCAATCAAATTAAAGGCGGCTGAACTCTTGAAGTAATCTCTCAAGGGACATAATTGCATTTTTGGGCAGTTAACTCCATATTTCTCTGAACTTCGGACATATCCCCTATCCGCAAACTAGAGTTTGAGCGTCGTGCCAAGGCAATTTTTCCAAATAAGCAGGATTGGAACGAGGAGAAAGTCTGTACCGAAACTGGTACCTCTGTCTTCACTGACAGCTCGTGGATGGAATCGCGAGTCGGAGCAGGGGTTTTCTCTAAATCAGCCAATTTATTTATCTCCTTTAACCCTTTCAATACTAACGGGACACATATATTACGTCCCAATGAGTGTTTTCGTTTTACTAAATGCCAAATATTTCTTTGCATCGCTGTGTATTTTCTTCCCATCAGTTTTTTACGAGATATACCATCAATTATGCTCCGTATGACCCGTTATACTTTGTATTTTTCTCAACACATGTTTTGCAGTCGTAGTTAAATCGTACATGAGAGCGAGTGAGATATTAATATTTTTTCCAATAGTCAAGCCGCGATAAAAGCTCTGGCGGTGCAATGGTGACGATTCAGATTATTAAACTCCTGTAAGGAGGAGATCAAATCTCTTGGGTGTGCAGGCAACATTTCCCTGACATGGGTTCCAGGGCATCGGAACATAGAGGGAATGAAATTGCTGATGAGTTTGCCAAGAAAGGGACTGAATTGGTCTCCTCCCCCTGTCTGTTATTAAAGGGGGATTGCACAACTTTTTTTTTTTGTTTTTTTTGTCGGGACAGACTAGCAAGTACAGCACTCAGACACACTTAAATCCATTATACTGCACTCGGATTTTCTTTCTAGTGGCAGAACGGGCTCTGGGCGCCCTCCACAGGGGCGTTAGAGAGTTAGAAAGGTTGAATTTGCATATCTAAAAGTCTCCAATTCAAAATAGAATAACTTTTTTTATATTAATCGTAAAAAATATTTTTAAAAAAGGACCTTAAAGCTAAAGAGTAGCTTTGCGATGCCGTTGTGGAAAATTAAAAAAAAAACTTTACCTTGCTCAAAAAAAATTTAAAAAGTTGCAAAAATCTGCATTTTTTGACTATTTTACCTCAAACTGCCAAAACTGGAGCATTTTCAAGGTCATATTCGTTTTCAGCATAAAAAAAAACCTTCAAGAAACACCCATGGCGGTTGTAGAAACTGTAAAAAAGCGAGATTTCGCAGGCCTGTGTAATTACACATCTTGGATACACTTTTGAAATACCCTTTATCTATTAAAAAGCAAACGCAGTAGTTTCTTCAAAAGGGGCACTAAAATGGAGTTGTCTCCGTGACATCACAACGGACTGTAGACCTAAATGCGACGCTCTGCTCTGCTTTATGTATGACGGCAGTCAACGTTATCTGCACAGGTTTGGTCTCTCCGCTTCACCACTCTGCCCTGCCTGTCCAGAGAATGTTGAAGACGCACGACACGTACTCTTCTACTGTCCAAGATTCGAAAGAGAACGTGAGGAGTTAGCCACTATCCTTGGAAGACAGCCAAGTGAGACTAATTTAACTGGCAGTATGTGCATTTCAAAACATTGCTGGGATACTGCATGCTAGTTTTCTAAGCAAGTATTGAAGAAGAAAGGCGAACAATAGAGCTGCTTCAGTACCGGCAGCTAGAGCAAAATAATATTAACGCCCTGTGCCGCGTCTGATCACACCGAACTTCCCGACAAGTGTTAAAGCTAACATGAAACAGTGTTCCAGAGGAGGTCGACTCAGTCATACCAAGAACAATAACGGGCGCTTGAGTTAATGCCTCACGACCATATCATTCGCAGACAAGGCGGTAATGCACACGACATTACCGCACACTTTTGAAGTTCCATTTACTTCTTAATCCAGTAATGGAGACTATCACCGACGTATAACCTCCATGCGTCATAGGTAGAGAGCCTGGACGCAGGTTTCTTTTGTGGTTGTTATCCACAATCACGGCTCCACCCTGCGGTCCCGAGGTGGAAGTCAGCCGAAGAGGAGAGGTCTGTTTTAGTGGGAGCGTGCCCCACATATCATTGGCGCTGCGGCATCAATTGAATGTCTCTGACATTTTTATCCTCCCCTCCCACAAAAAAAAAAAAATATAGAATAATAATAATAATAATCTAGACTAACCTGCAAGTATTACTATGTAAGGAAAATAGGTCACTGCCTTCAACGTTCGTTTGTTAACCGTAACCGTAAGCTGAAATTCCTCTTTAAAGTTCAATCAACTTTCGATATTTCACAAAACTTCTTAAGTTTAACGCAAACAATTTGACTCCACAAATATACTGGCACTTGTGCATGGGGTATAAAAAAAACCATCAGCAGTAATAAATTTAGTAGTTACGCAGTGGCAGCATCATTTTGCATTGAATTCGGTTGTTGCACCACGCCGCGCATTGCCAACAGCTACATCTACAGCAACAGCAACAGCTTGGCCAATATGTGCCCATATGTATGTATGTATGTGCATGATGTGTGTGTGTGTGTGTGTGCAGTTAATATAAAAGCACAATTTTGTATACTTTGGTTGCCACTGCAGCTGATGCCGATGCCGATGCCGATGCCTTCGCTGACGCTGATGTTGGCGTTAAAGTTTTAGTTCGCGTTCACCTCATTCTGTGGCTTCTGCTTGTTTTGAGGTATTTAGGTCACACAGCAGCTGCGGCAGCAACACAGCTGCAACGTGCACAATTACGTACTTACACATATATGCACATATATGTATCATACTTTTGTATGTATGTGCATTACTATTTCACCTGCTTTACAACCGTACAGCCACACATTTGCACAGACATACTTGCATGCATTTATCGGCTGGTTGGTGATTTTCGCTTGCATTACATTTATACCCTGCGTCGTACCACGAAAAGCATTGCGACTGCATCATTTTCACAATCCGTTCACACGCATTTTGCCTCATTTTCGCTTGTATTGTGTTGGCTTATGTGTTTGAGTGTTGTCTTGTTTCATGTTTTTTGTCATTGCACGATCTCAATTTTCAAAAATATTGCAACGAAAATACCTTCGAGTTAGTGTCATGTCGTTGTAAAGCAAGCACCTGAAGTTACTATCATAGATTTGAGTTTTGGGGTTTTTCGTTTTAGCCGATTGTTTTTATAAAACATTTGCCTTTTACAAAACAGAATGTCTGATATTATTTGGAACCAAGTACTCGCCTTCCTGACTATGCCAGCGTGTTCCAGGCAGAACTGTTAGCGGTCAGAGAAGCACGCAAATCACTAAAACTCTACAAGGAAGTTGGTGCAAGAGAAGCTATCTTCTCAGACAGTCAAGCAGCTATAAAGGCCTTGGACTCCAATTCCATTTCATCCAAACTAGTCTTACAGTTTAGAGAGGAGCTGGAAATGCTTAGTCATTGGCTTGAAATCACTCTGATATGAGCTTCCGGTCACAGGAACATACGGGGTAATGAGATAGCAGATGAGCTAGCAAGAAAAGGTTCGACACTAGAAATAGCAGAGGCAGTGGCAGTCTCCATCCCACTCAACACATTAAAAGCATCCATTGCTTCACACTATCATGCTTTAGCCGAAAGAAGATGGAAGCAACTAACTACATGGGACATGTACTACAACAAAAGTCACATGGCCGTCATACAAAATCCAAAGGACGAATGATCTGTTAGGATGTTCTCGGCCAAACATCTCACGCATCACTGCAACCCTTACAGGCCATTGGAAAGTAGGGGATCATGCAGCTAAACTCAACCTACCCTTCAATCGTATCTGCAGAAGCGGGCAAGCGGGAGGGGTGAAGGGAAGTCTTTTCCACTACATATGTGAATGTCCAGGGCTAGCTAGCTTTGGTAAGCCTTTCTTGCAGCAAATTAATGAGATCTCAAACATGGAGATAAAGAATTAGCTGCTATACTTGGACCTCGCTAAATGGATTTGACTCAGATCAAAAAAACAAACAAAAAAACACAACATCATTCTACGAGGACGGTGGTAGTAAAACGGTGCTGGTCACTAATTAGGATTATTTCAGTGGAAATACTCAACCACTTCAGCCAACAACAACAATAACAACCAGGTGGTTCAATTAGTTTTGCGGTTCGATAAGAGAGAGTGTTGCTACTAGCCCACATTTTTTTGTTATGTTACGTAACTGAAGTTTCATTTCAATCTGTCAATTCATTCTTTGTTCACAAGCCATTTAGTATCGACGTGTCACAGTATTTTCTACAATGGAAAAAATCAAATCACTGCACAAGATGGAATTTAGATTTTTGGAAATTTATGAATGCATATTGAAAGTGTATGATGACATTTAGCCATCATTTAGTGCAGTTGAAAGATGGGTTGCTGAATTTAAATGCCCTAAATTTAGTTTGGAAAATTACTTTTATTCAATTCAAAGTAAAAAATGTTTGGAAATAATACAAAATTAAGAATCAATTTACTTTTGCTCGATATGACCACCTTTTGCCTTGACATGGCTTTAAGACGGTCCAGAAACGAATCGCAAGCTGGTCGAATGTGATCTTGAGGTATTTTGGCCCACTCGCGGACAATGGCTTTTTTCAGCGCCTCGAGACTGGTGAATCTTTTAGTTCGGACCTTGCTCTAAAAAATAGCCCGAAGAGAATAATCATTCGGATTCGCATGATTCGGTGAATTTGAGAGTCATTGTGTGGACATAATAAAGTACGGAACTTTTTTTTTAGCTATTTTTGGTTCACTCGAGCTTTGTGAGACGATGACGAGTCCTGTTGAAACGACCATGGTCTGTCGCAGAAATGTTTGTCTGTCTACGGCTTCAAAGCACCCTACAAAATACTTTCCCGATAATATTTTACATTTACCTTGACGCCAAGCTCGATGAAAACGATTGGAGAGCGCCTATCTGCGTTTACAGCGGTCCAAACCATTACCTATGGCGGATGCTGCCACCTGGTGACCAATCGATGTCTCAAATTCTCGTATGAACGGTCGGTCAAATAAACCCTATCGTTTTGGGAGTTTACGAATTGCTCAATTTGTAAAATTTTCGCATCAGAAAACACAATGTTCGGAAATTGATGTTGAGCAACTCCTTCGCTCTCTCAAGTCTGACTTGTTGCTGCTTTGGTGTGAAAATGGTAGTTGGCTGTGATGCCGTAGGAGCTATATGGATGAAACAGGAATGGAGTCATTCAGCATATTTCATGGGTATGCTCCGCTCTTTTCGGAATGCACTTATCTTTCTGTTGAACACGTTTTTCTAGGATTTGATCAGGTTGTATGCGTCAAGAGATCTTAATGGTTTAACGACTTGCAGGACTGCACATTAATCAGCCTCTCCAACTAATATAATCTGGTACAAGGGTTGATATTAACAGGGGCCTACCGATGTTTCCATTGAAAATTTGGATATATTTCACCATAAACGCTCTGAGAACGTTTGGATGTGTGAGCCACATTAGTGTTGTTCACAGTGGCTTTAAAAATCATCATCAAACAAGTAAATGGAATTAAATCATATAATTCGAGCAACTAATATAGTTTTTACACCTTCCGTCGTAGATTAATAAGACAAGAATGCATCGGTACTAACTTTTGGTACCGTAAAAAACTAATGCAATGAATTTTCTTGTGGTCGCTGCTCGCTCACTGACGAATTGCGAGAAAGCCGTCCAAAATCAGTTTTTATGTCAGGAAGTATCGAAGCTGTGGACGCAGTAATTGAACAAGACCGTTTTGCAACATACCTTGAGATTGAGGCGTTCTTCGGCAGTGGTATAACGAACATCAATACGATTTTGCCTGATCACTTTGAGGTGAAAAAGCTGTTTTCGCGTTGGATCCCACACCAGTTAAAAACGTCCTGGAAACGCAACTGGACAAATTACGTTGAAAATTTGTCTAAACGCATGCAAGAGCGCATTGACCAACATGGAGAATATTAAAAACAAAAAAACAATTAGAAAACCATTTTCCACCACCAATATTCACTTTTACAGAAATAAAGGGTGATTAAGTTTTTAAGGCCGGTGTTGATTTTGAATAAAATACAATTTTTTAAGGAAATTATTATCATTTCTCTTGATTATAATAATATTGGTATGGCTCAATTACGTATGGAAAAAAATATCGGCCAAATGGCCGCTGCGGCCTCGGCACACCTCCATCCGATGGTCCAAATTTTCGATGACGCTGAGGCATAATTGAGGTTCTATGCCGTTAATGTGCTGAATTATCTCTTCCTTTAGCTCTTGAATTATTGTTAGCTTATCGACGTACACCTTTTCTTTCAAATAACCCATGTCAAATCACATGATCTTGGCGGCCAATTGACATCGCCAGGGCGTCAGATTATTCGGTCATCAAATTTTTCGCGCAAAAGTGCCATTGTTTCGTTAGCTGTGTGACAAGTGGCACCGTCCTGTTGAAACCTCGTGAAACATATCGTCCACTTCCATATATTCCAATTCGGGCCATAAAAAGTTCGTTATCATCTCACGATAGCGAACACTATTCACAGTAACTGCCTGCCCGGCCTCATTTTGGAAAAAATACAGCCCAATGATGCCGTCGGCCCATAAACAGCACCAAACAGTCACTCTTCTTTGTGAGTGCATTGGTTTTTCGGCAATCACTCTTGGATTATCATTCACCCAAATGCGGCAATTCTGCTTATTAACGAACCCACTGAGGTGAAAATGTGCCTCATCACTGAAGATGAAGTGCGCGATATGCATTTTGATTTAATCGCCCGTTTTCATAATAAGCCTGAATAACTTTAACGCGTTGCTCCATTGTGTATCTGTGGTTCGAATTGAATTAGTCTGAAATTTTAAAATATTATATAAATTGCAGAAAAAAACTTGACGTTTAGATGTGGTTCACATTCAACATCGGCCCTTGAAATTTAACCACCCTTTATATAAGTAACAGAGCAACCACCATAAATATAACTTTTTTCCTATGCCGCTGTCTGGTTGGATCATTAAACACTTATTTGAGTACTTCACGTACTAGTTACCTATCATAACTGTTCGACTGTAGATGCACTCATGTATGTGGGATGGACAAAGTGCGAAAGGTATGAAATTGAATGCGAAAATTACGTGTATTGAAACACTGTAAAGATCAAAGTAATATAGAAATTTAACTGAAATATAAACAAAACTTCACATCAAGTAGAAGCCTCTACAACGAATTAAAAACAATTCCAGTTACATAAAATTTAAACAACAATGACAAAATAATGAGTGAGCCGGCGAGTAAGTGAACAAACCGCTGAGCCGCCTAACTGGGTCATGTCAAATTAAATTGTCTACGCGCGAGTGGAGGTGCAAGAATCACCAATGAAGCGCAATAGCCAACACAAATCCAACTACATATCTCGTAGCAGTAAGAATAACAACAAAATACTAAACAGCATAAAACAAATCAAAATAATAAAGAAAGAAAATAATAAAACTGGAGGTTACAATCGTCGGAGTGGTTAAATTCGATGATGACTCGCGAATAATCGTGTTGGTCAACAACCGCTGCTAAGGGACCCAAAGCGCTCTGTGGCAGATAAGAGTGACAAGGGGACAACGTGGCTTGACAGGCAAATTCTAAATGAACAACGCGTTATTTCCACTTTGAACAGATGAATGTGCGCTTGCGCAACCAACTGGCTGGCTGGGCTTTAGCTATCGCTCGGTTGAATGCACAATAACAAAGGCAAAATATCATAGTTGTAGGACTGAAACTATTATAGTGATCGAGCGCGGAGAAAAGAGTGAAATTTTCAGAGCAAACAACTTGAGCAAACTGTGTTTATATTTATTTTCATATTTATAAGCAAACTCGCTAGACTTTCTGGCCACCTGACTCATTTCATGTGGTAGTCAGCAAGGTAACACATTTTTTTCACGTTTTTGTATCATACATGACTACTATTCGAAGAACGTAGGTTCGAATGTCCGTTAAGCACTAAAATGAAGAATTTTTTTTTCTAATAGCCCCTCGATAGGAAATGGCAAGCCTCTGAGTGTATTTCTGCCATGAAAAAGCTCCCCATAAAAAATATCTGTGGTCGGAGTCGGCTTAAAACTGTAGGCTCCTCCATTTTTGGAACAACATCAAGACGCACATCCCACAAATAAGAGGAGCAGTCGGTCAAATATCTAACAGAAGTTTGAATGAATACTTACCCTTTGCCAAAGAGCAAATCAATAGTTGTAAAATAAAAGAACATATAAAAACGCTATTAAGGGATCCCGGTGGTCTAGAAATTTTCAAAAATCGAGTTTTTGTTTTCTCGATATCTCGAAAATATAGTATCTTGAGAATATACTGTGCAATTTTTATCCGGGAATTCCCAATATTAAAGCTCCTACATCCCATTAACTAGTTAGAGAACTGCCCGCGTGCTCCTGTAACTCAAACTTTGAACTCATTTATCTCGAAACTACTTTTTTCGGCCTAGTGTTGTCAAAAAAAAAAGCCATTCAATCGAATCGTCTGAAATTTTTATATGTTTTTCAAAACATCAATGACTTTTTTCAGGAGGGTCAACTTCAGCGCTACTTTAAAAAAATTTTTTTTTTTCATTTTAGTATGTAAAAGAAGTTAAATAAAAAGCCTAAAAATTTACATTTCGTTTTTAATTGTTTTATTGTAAAAAAATCCTACAAATAACCTAACCGAGCTCTAGACCACCGCGACCCGTTAACCTTTTCCCTAACCCAATAATATAAAATTTATGTTTAAGTATTTAGGTTTAAAATCACGAAGAAGTGGCGATGCTAACCGCGTTACAAAAAAAAAAAAACCGTAAGGAGCTTTCTTGTCTCAAAGGGAAACAGTGCACAATGAGATCGCAGATCGAAAGAAATAAAGCCTCTCACCTCCTTTTTCCAACCCCTTACTTCGCCTTTACGTGGTGTAACTATGCGGAGATCAAGTAGCTGACTTTTTGCAAGAAGGAACAAATATTGGTGGGAGCCGTAGGAGCAAAAGATGTAGGATGAGAACACCCGAAAGAGAACTGGCCCTTTGGTTGTCAGTATAAAAAAACTTGTCTCGACAGTCTCGGACATAGATAGAATAAAGTGGAGAAAAATTGTTGACGAAGCTATGGTCCACCACAGACTGTGAAGCTAAGAAAAAGAAGGAGCTTTTGACATTTTACTTTGCGGGATAGAGTTACCATGTGAAATAAATTGACAAAAGTTAGTAAAAATATTTAACAAATAATAGAGGCGATAGTCGCTACATATAACATTTTTTTTTAAGAAATTACATTTTTTTGTTCAGCATCGTTCGGTAATTCGCTTTTTATTTTTAGAAAGGAAAAAATGCGAGGAGGTAAAAGCAATGTTGGATGCTGTCTATGGGACTCTTCGCCATCTATGTCCACAATTGGTTATTGGTTCAACGAATTTAAACGTTAAACGAGGGCGAACATCCGTTTTAATGAGGAGCAACCAGGAAGCCCGGCAGACGTGGTTACCGAGAAAAACATTCAAAAACTCCAAGACATGATTCTCGCTGATCGACGAACGAAAGTGCGCGAAGTAATAGTGGCCATAGGTGTGTCGGCCGGTACGGCAATTAATATTTTACGTGATAAGTTCGCGGGGGAAAAAATTGTCGGCCCGATGGGTGCCGCCGCGATTGCTCACAGTGGACAACAATCGGATTCGGCTGTTAACTTCGAAGCAGTGTTTGGAGAAATTTAAGCGAGATCCGAAAGAATTTTTGCGTGGAGTTGTCACCGTTGAAGAAACCTGGAATCATCATTACACACCAGAAACTAAGCAACAATCAAAACAATGAATTTCTTCCAGTGAATCTGCTACAAAGGAAACGAATATATGTAGTCCCATCGGCCGGAAAGATCATGGCGACGATTTTTTGGGATATGAACGGCGTCATCTTCATGGATTTTTTAGAAAAAGGAAGAACGATCACTACAGCGAGTTATTGGATCGGTTTCACATAAAGCTGAAGGAGACAAGGCAGCATTTGGCGAAAAAGAAGGTGCTGTTTCACCACGTCAACGCACCAGCACATTCATCCGGAATTGTCGCCGCCAAACTGCATGAATTGTGCTATGAATTGCTGCCGCACCTCTCGTATTCAACCGATCTGGCTCCTTGCGACTTTTTCTGGATCCCGAACATGAAAAAATGGCCGGCGGGATAAAAATTTAGTTCAAACGAGAAAGCCACCGCCGAGACAAAGGCGTATTTTGGAGAGTTCGACAAATCCTGTTTTTTGGAGATGTTAAAAAATGGTCGGTGCTTTGGGAAAAGTGTATCTTTCAAAAAGGGAACTATGCTGAAAAAAAGAAACGAAAATTAAAAAAATGGTGCTTTCATTTCTAACACGGGTACTTATTGAACCCCTATCGTAAAACCTCGTAAATCCACTGTGAACAGGAGACACCAAAAATGATTGAAAATATGTTTTCTAACAGCGGTTGCCTCTCGGCGGGCCATGGCAAACCTCCGAATGTATTTCTGCCATAAGAAAAAGTTCTTCACAGAAAATTTATTTTCGGTACGGAGGCGGCATAGAACTGTTAGAACTTTCATTGGTCAGGCAACATCAAAACGCTCACCACAAATGCGAAGAGAAGCTCGGCCAAACGCCCTTATGTATATCCGTTGCTAAAACAGACGAGCGTTTGGATGGATAGGCATTTAGATATTGCCAAATCGAATACTTTCCTAATTTCAACCTTTTTTTATACAATACATATGCACGCATATCTATGTGTATCCATCTCGGCTCCGTTTGGTGATTAGCACCAAAAAAGAAACAAATTAGTAAAGGTAATTTTTCCTCTTCTTCTTACTTTACATTTACTTTTACCTTAGTTCGTTAGCTTCTCTTAATCACTTTATCTTCGACAACTGTACGTTGGAGCTGTACAACACACCCACACAAGTCTGGTGGTACGTGTACATGCGATTTTTTGGAGTTCGTGAACCACTGCATAGAATTTGCTTGAAAATCCTACGCTTTAATAAAATGAACAAAAAAGAGTAAATCACACAATAAAAGGTGGAATGAAAGAGGAAAAAACTTACACAACAACACCAGCACCAACAGGCACCACGAGTTGCAGCAATAAGACAAAGTCGTCTAGGAAGTTTATCCAGTGACCAGGCCAATGGCTTCAACGTGAGGTTACACAAATATGCAGCTATGGTTAAATGCTAATACAAATGCATGCACGCATACATGCGCAGTTGTATGTGTATATGTAAGTACAATATTCCGGTACATTTGGTTGTCGTTAGTCCGTCTGTCTGCTTGTGCTTCACACGAAACAGCTGGGAGTCAGCTAACTGATTGCAGGTATGTTGCACGCTGCCACTCACTATAGGTTGCAAGATATGCTGCAGCATAGTATGCATGTATGTATGTATGCCACTCGCGTGCCACTTTTTTGCTATGTGCTTGTTGTTGTTTTTACTTGTGTTGCAAATTGATTGAAATGTGTGCAGAATAAGAAAGAAAAAACCAATGTGGCAATTTGTTGCAGACCTCACGTCTAATATTTGTTGCACCAACGGCACAATCATCTTTAGGCGCACACGTACGATCCGCTACAACACGCCGCAACAATCACACGAGCATAGCGTACACATTCACTTACAGGGTGAGAGTTTTAAGGTGACGCTGCGAATGGTAAGACTAGTGTGGGCGTCTGTGGCTCGAAGTGTAAAAGATCCATGCCAATGGTCGATTGGCTCACAGTTTTTCAAGCGGTGATCAATGATACAGAAATTTTGAAATAGAAATTTGTGCAGAGATGCCTTCGAAGAGGTACGAGTACTACTTCGAAGCGCATCTGTATTTTGTAGCCAGACAGCCGTAGGTGCACTGCAATCTTATATAGTACCATAAAAACTCGTTAATGAATTCTTCATGACGGCAACGAGTAGCTCTAGGAACTCTCTCTTAGCGCTCCAAAAAGTGTGTACTCTCTGGCAAGACTTTCAGCTATGCAGTTTTCAGCAATGACCCTGTAATCTGGTACCTAAATTAATTTGATGGCGAAATATTCAGTTGCCATCGGAAGGGAAGTGAGGTATTTTTGGATCAATTTCGAGTATACCACAAGTGAGCCTACTGCCGCTTAAAAGCATTCAAATGATTCAGAAACCTTAACCCAAAGTTAATGAAAAGTTAGAAGACTTCTCCACTAACACTTCTATATAATTTTAATTCATCTGGGGACAGTAAGAAACGAGTAGAATAAATTTGAAATTTGCACTTCGACCTCATGGCCTATTGTGCTCTCAACTCATCACAGTACCTCGTCCAAATCCAGTACCTTTATTAAACTTAAGATAGAGCTGGGTTGGTCTGAGCATATTTACCTTTCTTCTGGTTGCTACTGGCCCAGTTGTCTCAGCTTTCTCCGCGCTATAGCTCCACATTCCCTCGGGGACTGATCACAAAAACGACAAGAGTTAGTGGTGCATATCCCATTTCTGTGCAGATTACGCAGGGAGGGTTATGAGTTTCCTAAATCTCTTATGAGAGATACCAGATCTAACGAATTAAGGCGCCATATCAAAATTCTGTAGACCAAAACTCATTTATAAGCTCACAAAAGCACCCGTAAAGGAAGCTATCAATGCCTGCGAAGGCAACGAATTTATACGGCACTGGATAAAAAGTGCAGGACAAAAGAAAATTTATTCGTTAAACTTTGATGAAGAGAACCTACGAACTTTCACTGCATACCACACGGGGCATTGTGTTGTCATCTTTCCGAAGAATAAGGCAGATGCTGAAGAACCACCCATTCGAGCTCTTGGAGTGCGGCTTTGACGACTTGCGCAACATAGGGCCTTTCATTGTCTTGAATGAGTATGATTTGACCACGTCAATCAGGTCTGTTCAGTGGAATAGCCTTATTCACGCGTTGTAACTGGGTAATGTAGAGCTTCTTGTTGGCCGTTGCATTCTTTTCGAGTATTTCCCAGTGCACCATGTCTTCCCAGTCCAACCCAACGCATGTCATGAACTTCTTTTGATGAAGATCCGATTTGACTCTCGGCCTTGGCGTATCTCCTGGAGCCACCCATTCCTTCTTTGCTTCATATTGATGTACGAGTATAGGCACCACTTCTCAACCTGCGTGACGTTTTGGTATAAAATCGCTGTGTATGACGGCGTATTGCTCGATGGCGAGCGAGATGCTGAGAAGCAATTTGAAGGCGACTTTCTTTGATTTTTTTCGCTGAGCTCGTGAGGCATCCAGGCTCCCAATTTTGAGGTAAATTCTATTGAATGAAGATGATTGAGAATCACTTTATGATCTGAGTTCATTTTTTCCGCCAATTAACGACTAGTTTGGCGACCGTTCTCCAAAAAAGTGATTTGAGAAGTTCTTCAGCGAATTCAGAAGGCCTTCCGCTGCGGGATGTGTCGTCGACGTCAAAGTCGCAATTTTTGAACTTTGCAAGCGATTTATGTGGTATAGACTCTCCTATGACACCTTCTCCACACACGTCGCAAATTTCTCGGGCTACTTCGGCTACTTTTTGACTTCGATGAAAAGCAAAGAAGAGCAGTTGTCGAAAATGTTGATTTTTTTCTCCTGGGTATTCCATTTCTATGCCTCAAAACTAATACAAAATTAAATAACTCAAAAATACAATTAATCGTCCCCTTAGTATAACAATAGCCTATGTGCTCATAGGCTATTATTTTTTTATTGAATTTTTGGATTCTCCATCGTCGATTTTATATGTGGTCAAAATTTTGTCAAATTCTAGTTCCACAAAGTGGGTCAAAACGTCAGTCAAAAATAATAAATATTTACAGACATAACGAGATTTGAGTGAGAGCTACTTTCGACAAAAAGTTTGAAATTCATTTTCTCAAAACATCAAAAAATTTATAGGCTATTTTAATACTAAGGGGACGTAATATAGTTTTGTAGAGCAGAAAGCGTTCTAATGAATGAATACTTACCCTTAGCCAAACAGCAAACAAATCGTTGTAAAATAAAAGAAAATATAAAAACGCTACGAATTTATTCCCCAACCCAATTGCTGCGTTACAGCTAAAACGTTTCAATAAAAAATTGCAATATTTCATGGCATAGAAAATTTACATAACTATCCATCACTTTGAACTTGGCACCCTGTATATATGTATGCATATAGGTAAGCAGGCATACTTCGTCTGCGGAAACAGTTTTCCATTTTATGTTTTTGCGTCTTTGTTTTTCTTTGTCGGTTCAGACGGATTTTTATACCCGCGCGTACTCAGGCACTAGGGTATAATAATTTTCTTCACATAACGGTTGTGTGTAACAGTATAAAGGTATAGATAAAGTAGATATAAAGCGTTTTTCAGTAAGAGCGCTTCAACTTTTTTTTTAAATAAAACACAAACGGTTTGACTTTTTTTACTAATTTTTTTTTTATTATCGAGTTTGAACATATACATTTAAGTATGAAATTCGATTTCTTTTGCATGACCACCGCGTGCACGTTTTACGAAGTCCAATCGTTGAACCCAATTTTCGACCACTCTTTTGCATAAATCGGCCGAAATTCCAGCAATTTCGCGTTCAATATTGGCTCTGAGCTCACAAATCGTCGCCGGCTTGTTACTGTAGACCAATGACTTCACATAACCCCAAAGAAAATAGTCTAGAGGCGTCAAATCACACGAGCGCGGCGGCCATTCGACCGGTCCATTTCTGGAAATAATGCGCTCATCGAACTTACTCTTCAACAAATTAATTGTAGCGTGTGCTGTGTGGCTTGTGGCCCCGTCCTGTTGAAACCACATGTTGTCTAAGTCCATACCATTCAATTGCGGCCAAAAATAATCGTTTATCATGTCGCGGTATCGATTTCCATTCACAGTAACGTGGCGATCGTTCTCATCAACGAAAAAATATAGGCCAATTACGCCGCCGGCATGTAAACCGCACCAAACAGTGATTTTTTCGGGATGCAACGGTGCCTCATGAATCACGTGTGGATTGCTTTCTGACCAGTAACGCATATTTTGCTTGTTGACAAAGCCATTGAGCCAAAAGTGAGCTTCATCACTGAAGATGATTTTTCGACTTTAAACTTTCTTAACAGAACACGCATTTTTATAATAAAATTCAATGATTTGCAAGCGTTGCTCAAGTGTGTAGCGTTCCATAATGAAATGTATACTAATGAAGTTTACAAATGACAAGCGAAAAATAAAAAATATTGCGTCGTTCGCCCTCCCTATCGGAAAAAAGTTGAAGCGCACCTATTGAAAAACGCTATACTTTATATACACCGAAATGCTTAAAACGGGTGAGGCGTGTCGATTTAGCCATGTCTGTTCATCTCTACGCCCGAGTGCACGAAAACTCGTTACAAATTCATATATTTCCATGAAACTTGGTGCACATATGACTTTTTGTAGGAAGGAAGTTTGGTATTGGAAATGGGCGCAATCAGTTACTAACCACGCCCACCTCTCATAGGGCGTTAATTTTCAAAAAAAGAAAAAAAAAGTTTCATCATTGAAAAATGAGTCCGGATAACAAATTAACAAAACTCGCCTGAAAACTTGCTACTCACCTCATTTAAATCCGATCCATTAGTACTACTGAGATCGGATAAAAACCGCGTGCATTTTTTCATATTTTCAGACTAAACTTCCGCTTGTCTGTTGCGAAATAAAATTCTACTAAAACGTGCGCGGGTATATAAATTTCGGTCTTCCTTGCTTGTTTCTTTAATGTGCATTTGCTTTGAAGCTCTCATTGCGCGCCTGCATTGGCATGCAACATCAGCAAAAAAAAAGACTGTATGTGACTAAAAGAATGTAAGTGCATATGTATGTATGTAACACACCCACATGTTGCACGTTTTCTATTTTTCACGTTGCTTCTCTCGCCTTAATTCGCCTCTTCAGTTGGCCGGGTTTCATTTCGCATTCCACATTTTCCTTTGGCGCTTTGCTTTTATCTTATTACGTGCAGCTTGCAACATCCTTCCTGGTCGTATGCTAAATTATTGCACACTTGCATATGTATGTAAGCGGAAGTATACGAGTGAATTAATACATATATAAGTATTAGGATGCAACGGTTTTCGTGGAACACGACCAAAGGCCGGTGATACCTCGCTGAGCTAAACCTTTTTATTTGACATTTGCATTTGCGAGTGTAAAGTTTCGAGATTCCTTTCGAGTGGCGCAGCTCTCTGTGCCGCAATGTCGATTCTCTTCTTCTGAAAGCTTTTTGGCCATAGGTTAGATTAGGTCACTCAGGTTGCTTGTTTAAGACAAAACACTAGGTGAGCCTAATGCCCATTGTGATACCTGCGTTTGTTTTCCTTCACCTAACTAAGTTGCTTAAGCCACTTAGGTCTTTTTAAGAAGCTAATTGGTCCCTCCAGTGAGACATTTTGCAAATTTCTCAGGTCCTCACAGAAATAATCGCCAAGAGAGTTGGCACTGCTTCTTGAAGTGAAATCATTGTGAGGTACTCGTACACTCTTTCTACTGGTTAGGGTGCCAAAAGTGCAGTAACCCGTTATAACACCTGTGAGGGCGCTGGTAGTTGATCTGTTGAGTCCAAGCAGACATTTTGTCCTTTTAAGATTCAGCGCTTTGAAGACCCTACAGTTGGTAATCAGAGACCACATTCCATTGGTTTTAGCAATTTCGTTCAAGTCAATCGCAGTTTATAACTCGGCTCAGAGCCTATCCTTGCGCACTCAGCTGCTCTTTCATTTCCCTCCACTCTAGAGTGCCAAAGAGCCCAACAAAGTGCAAGATGAGCAAGAGCTACCTCTTGCATTCTTTAACACATCTTGAATTGATGCGCGTTGAGGCAGGGAGGAAGGGAAGGTTTGCTGGAGTTAAGACCATCAGTCTTATCGTGTTTGCTGCTTGGTCTATAGCGTAGATCTCAGCTTAGAAGACGCTACACCGGTCTGGGAGTCTAAATAAGCAATGTAAAGATAATTGTTCCGAGTAAACTTCTGATCCAGTGCCATTGCCATCTCAGTATAAATATGGTGACCACTATCATCTGATATGACTCTGGCAATCCTTTCTGTCGGCTATTCGTGTTTTAATACTCTCTTTTCAGATCTATCTTGGGAACCAGAGTTGCAAGTGTTCCACACACAGTAGGACTAATGCATGGCTGTGCAGGTTTTGTTTTAGCATGTCTGCTTCTTCAATACTGGAAGCAGATTTGGCCACTATCCCTTCAACATTTATATCAATTAGTGGAATATATAGGATCACTTCCAGCGCCATAAGCCCAAGCGCCAGATTTGGTTGACATACAACGCTATATGCAAAAATTAGAAATCTTCCCATAGAGTGATTAGAAATCCATTATTTGCTCGGTAGATGGCTGTAATTATCGACAGCTCGTGAAGTACCGATCAAACGATAAAGTTTATGCTCGTTTTCAAGGTGGCATTTCACACTAAAAAAATTGTCTGCTGTATTTTGTTTGTTCCATTCAGTTGTGAGTCACAGGGTGTTAAGAATGAAAGTTAAAAAAGAGATGATTCGGTACATTTTACAGTTTTTCTTTGATAAAGACGAAAATGTAAGCCAGGCCGCAGAAATTGTGAATACCGCAAGGCATTTTTGAAAATACCGATAAAATCACAGAAATAACCAAAGTTGACTGTCAGCATCGCCCAGGAGCTAAAGATCGACCGTAAAACATGCTAACCCATTTACGCAAAGCTGGACTCAAAACGAAGCTCGATGCTTGGGTGTCACACCAATTAACACCAAAAAATATAATGGATCGAATTTCCATCAGCGAAGGGAAGTGGCGATCAAAGCGTGATGAAGCAGCTCAAACAGTGGCCAAGCCAGTACTAACGGTCAGGGAGGTTTTACTGTGCATTTGGTGGGATTTAAAAGAAGTATTTTATTATTTCCGTGTGGACAAACACTAAATTCAGATCTCTACTGTCAACAACATGACCGGTTGAAGCTAGCAGTTCATCAGAAACAGTCAGAACTGGCCAGCAAAAGAGGTGTTGTCTTCCATCAGGAAAACGCAAGACCCACACGCCTGTAGTGACTCGCCAAAAACTCCGGGAGCTTGGTTCGGAAGTTTTAATGCATCCACCATACAGTCCGAACCTACGAAAAAGCGATTACAACCTTTTACTCTCATTGCAAAACTTTCTGAGTGATAAGAAATTGGTTGGTTAGGTTAGGTTTGGTTGAAATGGTCGTTCATAGAGAGGGCACACTTGGATGCAAATCAAAAATTCGTTCTTTGTAATACCATTATTAAGGAGATAAGAAGGAAGGAGGGAGAGGAAGTGGTGTGTATTTGTTGAAGACAACCGAACAATGACTGATGCGTGCGGTGGTGTTAGCCTCTTCGTACTACGAATGAAACTCATCGGGGTTTTAATATTCATGCCATCTCATCCTCCGTGCAACTGACGCAAAAAGGACTCGAAGCAATGCAGAATCACACAGCATATATGCCATGCGGCCAATATCCTGTAAGAGCACACACGAAATTCGAGAGCTGAGCTTTTGTTAGCAGCAGGAGATCGCTCGAGCACCTTCAATCCACTCGTGGCCCGAAGATATTGAGAATATTGGAAAAATCGATTACTAGAGTTTTGTGCCGAGAAGCACAAAGTCTTCTATGAGAGAGAGGCATTATGAAGCTACCTTCAAAATGGCAACAAATTATACAACAAAGCGGTGCATACTTGACCCAATGACAATCTGAAAGATCTTAAAAGAGGTTTTGAATTTTACGCAAAATAATGGGTTTTTTACAACCATAGTAATATATATGTATTCTTGTGTTACCTTTAAGAGATGTTCAAATTTTGTGCCTTATTCACTTTGTTTCGGGTCTTTAAGTGGACTTCGCCTTCACCTGTTTTTGTCTATGCACTAAAAGTTTCTTTGCCCATACACCTACGAACCAATAATGAACCGAGGTACCTTAGTACTCATATAAATTTGCATGAACACCATTGAATATCTGACACTTTCTGCCACATAGACATCAAAAGTTTCTAAAGTTTACTTCCACTTTCTCTATTTGCTGGCGCCCAAACCACCATCTCCTACCGTTCCTTATATTAGTTTTCTTATATGACTTCTGTTATGTACCTGCGCATATATATATATATGTACGTGCCTATGCATACCTCCTGCAATTGGGTGCACCTTTGTTGCAAGCAAAATTGATTATGGCAATAGCGCCATGATAAGTTAATTACTATGGCTTTGTAATTAATTGTGTAGTTGAACGATGTCACGTGCATATACGAGTGTTTTGGGAAGATGGTGACTATGGTAGCGCGTTAGATGATCTTGGAAGGTATGCAAATAGACTGGGGGTACCACATAATGGCTTTTGTCGAAGCTGTCAAGATATTGAAGAAGGTTAAACGGTGGAGTAGCTCCCGTGAACATACATTGTTCAATACAGAAAAAGGCTAACCACGCTCGGATTCACCTTTCTTGATAGAATTCAAAAACGTCGCTCAAATAGGGTTGCCGAAATTAAAAAAATTCATAAAACACACAGGTTGATTTAGAGAAGATTCTAGAGCGTAAAGGACGAGCTCCAACGGTATAACAATGGCACTATTCAGGCTTAAGTGTGTTGGTTGACAGCCACTTTACCTAACCTAGATGATCTTTAACTCAATTATATTAAATAGCAAGAAAGGAAGTCCTAGATTCGGTCTTAACCGAACTCTAAAGAGCTGCACAAATTTTAGCAAAATTTAATTTGCCTATAGTTTGGCACATTATACTATAATTTCTTCTAAACTTCTATTCAATTTATAAAATATGTAGTCACACCGGTGTTTTTACTCATTTTTATATTTGATGGGGATGGGGGTTTTCATGCCTCCACACTAGACAAATGTGTCTGACAGCAGTAACTCTTCACCAACCTGTGCCAATTACCACGGCGTTAGTCCTCTAAATATCGCCTATAAAGTCCTAGTGAGCGTAGCGTTTGAAAGACTGAGGCGCTCCATCAACTAGCTGATTTTCTCAGTGAGGCTTTAGATCTGAAAAATCGTCGATTGGACCATTTATAGTAGGCCAAGTCTTGAAAAGGCACAAGGAACGAGAATAGGCACACATCATTTTTTCGTCGTTTTTAAAGCCGCGTTCGACGGCACGACCACGCGGCCTTTACGCCGCGATGTCTGAATTTGGTATACCCATAAACCTACGGCTAGGCAAGTTGACTTTGATCAATACCAGACGCGTGGTCAGAAATGGGAAGGACTTCTCCGAGCCGTTTGATACAAAACGAGGGTGAGTAGCTGTCGTGTGACTTCTTTAACCTGATGCTGGAAAAGATTGTGCGAGTCGTAGCACTTAATTGCTCAGGCACAATTTATTAAATATAAGTATATACTCATATATATATATATATTTTTCCGTAGTTTCCAGGTGGAACATAGCGCCTCAATAAAACAATTTTGATTTGATTCGGGGAATGCCCTTTTTTTCGCTTCAGCTTCAACTTGACGCCTTCAGCTTCAACTTTGGCTGCCCTTCCGCGCCTGCGACTCCTAGACTTCTAGTCCGGTCGTGCAGTTCTTGTGCAGTTCATCTTGGGATTTACGCAACATACGCCCGATCCATCTCCATTTACGACGTTGGATTTCTATGTGGACTGGTACTTGCTTGGTCACACACCAAATGCCAGTTTTTAAAATCCATCCACGTCCTCCAATGGTGTGCCGGCAAGTTGAAGAGCTTGCGTTTCGGTGGCGTTACTTTTGTTTTTGTATTGTTAATTTTAGATACAGTTTGTGCTGAAGTTTTGTTGATTTATGCGGGTATTTATGTGATAGCAGCCAGATATCATCCGCATAGTCTAAGCCTTCTAGGTGGCCACACATACCCCGGGAGTTAGCTCGCGAAGCAAGTATATCTAGTGAACAAGGACAAGGACAAGTCACGAAGTATCTCCTGTCAATCGGCACACTCGTGTGTCAGCACCCACGTCACTGTCGACGGTTAGAGGTACTTTTAAAGCAGTAAGACATTTCTTGATTTGGAAACCAACATCAACACCAGTAATAATATCAGCCAATGATAACAAAACCTAACAGAGAATCGATCTTGCCAACAAGTGCGACTTTGGACTAAGTAGGCAATTGAGTACTAGAGTCGTCTCTCAACGAACAAATATCACACTTTATAAGTAAGGCGCATAACCTATGTCTGAGGAGGCGTCCCTTGAAGTGTATGAGGGTAAGATTATGCGGAAGATTTTTGGACCTTTGAATGTTGGCGAGTATCGCAGGCGATGAATCAATGAACTGTATAAGCTTTGCGACGACTTGGACCTAGCGTAGTGAATGAAGATCTAGCGGCTTCGCTGGCTAGGACACTTCATCCCATGGATACAGAAGTGTCGGCGCTAAACGTATTCAGGCGGTACCTGTTGTTGTTACCAGGGGCGATAAAAACCTCTTTTTTGAATTGGACAGATCAGGTGGAGAAGGGCTTGGTTTCACTTTGTGTATAAAAAAAAAAGTTGATTTTTGTCGCACGGTGTAATTAGAATGTATCGCAAGCATTCACCAAACCAGCATGGCTGCAATTCAAAAACTTCAACATATATGCGTTTGACGCATTGTGCCACAAAGGATTATTAAATATGCCACCAATATCGACTAATGAAGTTATCATTTGAAAAACTTAGTCAGAAAGCATTGCGAATTTGAATTTGTTTCACGGAAGGTATAATAATAATAATAATAATAATAAACAGTCATATACAGTGTTAGTATCGCTACGTTTGTAACGATTGGCAGTAAATTAGAAGCAGTGACATTTTATTGATATTTTTATTTTCGTATTGTTGCACGATTTTTCAATTCGCTTTTTCACCTTCTGGCAATTGTTTGACTCCAGTTGCTTTTCAGTTGCACCTCCATCCAACCGATTAACCAACCAACCTTCTACAAAAAAAATGTTCAGACAGATGAATAAAGAGGCAGTGGGTCATATTGGCGACTAGGCAGGCCGACGAGGGGAGACGAGACGCGGATATTTGAGTAGTTAAGAAACAAATGAAAAATATGATCGCTCGAGGCGGCGCCTGCGCGCGCCAAGTCACAATGAAGGAAAATATCACAATATACTCGTAAGTGGTAAAGCGAGCCCGCGCTTAATATTATACGCAATGGACAAAAATATACGTATAAGCACTTACTCAAAATGGCAAATATAAATTGAAAATATGGCATTATAAAATTGAATTTCGGTTTTCACTTACAGTCTCGACTCATGCCCGCCGACAGGCATTTCTTGAAGCGACAATACTGGCAACGATTTCGATTCAAACGTATCACCAGACATTTACCATCACGCAGGCAACGATACTCGATTTGTTTTTGTATGCTGCGGCGAAAGAAACCCTGCAAACAAATATAAAATAATATTTAAATTGACGTAAAAATAATAATCATAAATATGTATTCATGTATTTGTTGCTGATTTGACAAATTGTTAAATCGCTTATGTGGGTGTGTGTGTGTGTCTCACCTTACAACCTTCGCAAGAGGTTACACCATAATGGTAGCCGGACGCCTTGTCGCCACAAACTTTGCACGGTACAAATGATTTCGTAACACTGTTGGAATTCGAGTCCGCTATGGCAAATTGCTGATCTGTAATGGAGCAAATGCAGTAGAATTTTATTTTAAATTTGCTCCTGTTTTGCTCCTAATGAATACATAAAAATGTTAAATACGAAAATATTTAGAGGCTCCAAGCTAAAACATTGCTTAGCATTTTCTTATCTGCGTTATGATAACTGTAAATATATTCATAAATATGACTGAAAAGTAGAATAACAAAATCCATGATTGAATAATAAAAGGTTGTGTAAAGTTTGGCAACTGATTTCGGATGTTACTTAATCCATTGCTGCTATTTGGAAGTAAGGGAAAAAGAAGCGGGCACAAGTTTGTCTCCTTTCTGAAAAGGTAGTACGTAGATAGGTAGGATGGCAGTCGCAAAAACCCACTTAGACATGTCGTAGATCCATTATGATATCACTGGAACTATCCTTACACTTACAAGGAAGCTTAAGGGTCAAGCTCCATCTGGTACCATTAAGGACCAATAGGTCAAGATAACCTAACCTATCCTTATACTATGGGTTCCTTTTTAAGTCATTCCTTTTTATAAACGGAAAAGCTTCGTTAGTTTTAGATGCGCAATATCCGTTACATCTGTTAAGGGGGGCCTCTACTGTAAAACTTAAAAAAAATCGATTTTTTACTTTTTGTTGAAACATACTCAGAAACAACTCCAGAATGTTCCATGAAAATCTTAAAAAGAAATCTTGAATAGTTTTCAAGTTATAAAAGTTTTAGCAAAGCAGGTATAAACTGAGCGCTCGAGCGGTTTACGGTCATATGCTGTAAGTATGAAAAATTGTTTAAGCGTGTTTTTCTCGAAACCACGTTTTCAAAATTGCCCACATCACAGCTCCGTGAAAAATTCACATATCAAGCTCAAACTTTGATAGTATATTTTTAACAATATTTACTAGTTTTTAAAGCTATGGTGGGAAAAAATTTATTATTTATAACCCCTTTTTTAATAACAAAATGACAACAAAAAAATGTCGATTTTTTAAAAAACTTCAAAAATTTTACAAAAAAATTTTTTTTTTGCAAGTAATAGGCTTAACAACTAAAAATAATGATATATAATAAAAAAAATTTGGTTTTTTTCCTTTCAGATTTTTTTTAAATGCGCGACAGTGTGGGCAGATTTCAAAAGGCGTTTCGGGGGAGCGGCTGTACAGCTGCCATTTTGAAATGAAAATAAATTTAAAATATTTTTTTGTACACTCAAGACCTGTGTTTATGTAACCCTAAACTTTTTTTTACTAATTAAATTAATACAAGTATGAAAACAAAATCCATGAAAATTTGATTTTTACAGTAGAATCCCCCCTTAAGAATGCAGCACCAAGAGTGCAGAGCCTCCTTCTGTCTAAGCCTTCTCACTCAGATAGGAGGTGTTTGATTGTTTCCTCTTCTCCTGTATTAAGACAGCTCTACAAAAATCGTAGTATGTAAGTCAACTGTGATAGAGTGTGTTGTGAGGGTTGCCCATTTGGCTGCTTGTGCCCCGATAGACAAGAAATCAGCTATCACTGCTGTGAGTTTGCAGGCATGCCGTCGTTTCATATTTGTCAATGTTGACGTTCGTTTGTGGTTGTAGGTGGGCCATAACGTTTTGCAAATTTTGCATGTTGGCTCTTCATCTACAATCCGCGATAACTTCGTATTTTTAGGAAATTGTTTTCTTGATTGCACCCGGCGCTGTGAATACCGATTCGGCAAGAACTCCCTCTTGCCAGTTCATCTGCTTTTTGGATACCTTCAATGTGCAGGGCATCGGCATCGGGTCCCAGATTAAGGTAGTAAGGCTATTTCTACTTTGTTCCATTAGTTTAGAGGTTGTTGCCGAATCCATTGCCGGGAATTCAGCTTGGCTAGCCGAAGGAATAACGATATTGCCCTTAAAAGAGAAATCTGCGATTAGTAACCTACAAGCTTCCCATACCTATGAATGAAACTTTCAGCTATTAGTCCATAGATGTCGCTAGGAGTATTTTTATCTTGTGTTTTTTTTCAAATGTCTTGTTTTTTTCGTCTGTCATCTGTCAACACTATTCAGTTCATTGTTTGTTACGCTTCATACAACAATGCATTTTTGTCACTCTTAAAAATGTCGAATTTCGTGCCTTCAATTGAAGAAAAACGCTTCTCCCGGTTCAAAAGGAAGTCTTTTTTGCATCGAATCGTTACGGGTGATGAAAAATGGGTGTATTTCTCCAATCCCAAGCGTAAACGATCGTATGGTCCGCCCGGCCATAAGCCAAAAACAACGGCCACACCAAATCGCCTCGGACTCAAGGCAATGCTGTGCGTTTTCTGGGATCAGTGTGGTATGATTTGGTACGAACTATTAAAACCAGGTGAAACAGTTGACGGTGCACGCTACCAACGACAATTGTCCGATTTGAACAGCGCATATACCGAAAACGCCCAGAATATGCGGATCGGCGTCACAAAGTAATTTTTCTTGATGACAATGCACCGCCAAATCGAACAAGAGCGACCCGGGAATTGGTGGAGACGTACAATTGGGAACCACTGGTGCATGCGGCTTACTCACCAGACTTGGCGCCTTCCGATTAGCCTTTGTTTGCATCAATTGGCCACTCACTTTCCGAGTAGCGCTTAAATTCTCACGAAGAAGCCAAAAAATGGCTCGATGATTGGTTTGCGGCCAAAGACGGCCAATTTTTTTGGCGCGGCATCCACAAATTGCCTGAGAGATGGAAAAATGTGTCGCTAGCGATGGCTACTATTTTGAAGATTAAATTTGCCTGCCCCAGCAGCAAAATCCATTTTAAAGCCATCTAAATAGACTGTAGTGTCGAAGTTTTTTAGTGAGAATCCCTTACTCCATTCCTCCTGCGATGGAATAAGAGTGGCAAAATTTATGTTGAAAGTAACCATCGGGACGATATAGTCAGTCCTCTCCGTTTAACCTAAATGCACTCATGGTTGCCATCTTCTTGATATGTAGATCTATCGGAATAACGTTAGTCAGTGCATTAAGAGCCTCCCTAGGGCATAATCTGATTGCATTGACCACTATTGCACAGGCTGATCTCTGTATTCTGCCAAATAGTTTGGTATTGTAATCTCTCTAGAACTTTCCACCAGACTACCGATCCGTATGATCAAAATTGGTCGTATAACCGCTTCATACAACCGTTAAGCATACTTAGATTAAAGAAACCATCTTCTTCCAGGCATATAAAGCAATTTCTGCTCTCCTTGCCCGTTCTTCGAAGTTTGATATCGAGCTAAGTTTGCAGTCCAGAATTACCCCCAAGTCCGTTATCCCGTTCCTCTTTCGAGAGAAATACCGTGATTAAGGATTTATTTTAGGTAATTTGCTTGGTCCTACAGAAATCTGTTGTACCAAGAATACAGGAGAATTTCTTTAAAACTGACGATTGTGCTTTACGGTTCGTTCTGAGTAGATCGATTTCTCTTAATCTGAGAACTGACTTGGCAGCTATTTATGATACTTGCCAAATTGCTTTATGGATAATAGGTTGTGCATGATGTTTAGTGGCTCTGTAGGTGTAATCCTGATAGCCCCGTAAATGCAAAGACTGGCTATCCTTTGTCCATGTACTCGTACCATGGTCTTTTTGATATATTATATATATATCATATATATCGCTGTAAAACCAATATGCTGGGGATCAAAATATGAAACTTTGCCGAAGGAACCATACCTCTAAAACGAATTCTGTTGTCCCCCAATTTGGGTCGAACTTTTTAGTTTCTTTTCTCATGTAAAGGCCAAAAATGGTGATATTTTAAAATGATTCTATGGGGAACCCCCCAGGGGAGTTCCAGGGGATGTGCCACTGGCATGGGTGGATCGGCCGTCCAAAGTTAGTGGGGGTCTGGCACGAGTCTCACTTATCCAATAGTAGCCCGATGGGCATCACTAATTTTTGACATGGAGGTACCACCTCAGAAGTACCTGCTAGCTAGTTCGTCCTTGCATTTCCTTTATGCCTTGCACCTATATAAATCTGATATCGAAGTAATCACATGCGACTGACAGGAATATACGCCGCTAGTGAATACAGGCCGTGCTTACTGCCTGGTTAGCCGAACAAATGTTTTAATTCTTAAAAAATATGTCACTATCTTGAACTTTTTCGTTAATTCAAACTTAAAGATATGTCGCTAGTCAGTAAATGATCGAGTGTTTCTTTGCTAACATCTTATCGCCGCATAGGAAACACTGCAGCAATCCGGAAGCATAAATTTAAGTTATTGGAGATTTCTTCTCAGATTCCATTATGCTTCACCAACAGGGAAGAACTTTTTCTTTAATCCAAAACCATTACTTGACGATATCTCGAAAACTAAGTGGTAGAAAAAAGTAGGTTTTCGGACTCAGCAACCGCTTTTAGATGGAAATTTCTTAGTTTGCTTCGTGCGTGAAAGAAATAATTAATTAGTGGTAAGCCCGTATTTTTATTATAATCAGTATAGTTAAGGTTATTAGTTTGATTTGCAAGGTTTTGCAAGAATAGTAAATAGTTGAATATTGGCTATGTCAGCATGAAAATCTCAAAATGGTCACTTCGTATCTTCAGTGAAGAAATCTGCTAACTATCGATGTTTGTACTGCCGAAAGATAATTGACGGAGATTTTCTTACCAAGAAGGTGAAAACGTATTGATTAAATTGGTATGCGATTGATGATTGTGATGCGCATGCATAAGCAAACGAGTAGCAACAAAAGCGCATACCATCGGTACTCTCTACCTTCTACTCTTCGCCTTAAATGCAACGCGCAATATTTTCTGAGTGCTTAGAAAAATTTCCAGCCATCCACAATTCCATTTCCATTCCATTCGTGCCTTCCTACTACATTAACACAAAATGTCGCTCATACGCACTGCTGTTCGAAATGGGCAGAAGCAGTGAGATGAACTAATGGTATACTAATGACTTTCTGGTTGCCCGTTACCTAGTGATGAGATAATGAATGAACGTGATTTATTTTTTTCCCCCTTCTTTTCATTTTTTCTTTCTCTTCCTCATAAATTTCTTGCGCTTCCTTCTTCCGCTCAGGTCACTTCAACGACTTGATAGATGTGTCGCTTGTAATTGATATTGATGAGCAGTTACTCATTCACACGGTAGTTTGTTCAATTATTTATTTTATTTTTTGTATTGCGTGTGGTTGTTGTTTTGCATGAACACGTTCCGTGCAACGATAGTTTTCAGCACGACAAGCGATTAATGATAGCTGCTACTGTGTATATAAGTAGTATGAGTGCATACGTACATACATAGTAATGTGGCGCCATCGACAGAAAGGTTGCTTATGTAGGAGAGAATGCATTTGTATATGAAAAAAACGGAAATATGCATAACTATTGGCCCTTCTCTGTATTTTTGAAACCACATCACGGCGAAGGATGTACGCGCCAATTATATAGATGTATGTATATAATTGGTGAAAATGGCAAACAACTTATATGTGTATGAGGAGTAAAGTTTTCTTTTCTTTACAATGTGGCGCAAAATTAATCATCCAATTTTGTTTTTGAATAACTTTCTTCCTTAATAAAAAAAAAATGATTTTGATTGATGGATATTTTTATTTCTCGATACACTCAAAAACCAGTGAAAATTTAATCTCACAGGATTGCGGAGCCTTGAGTGCCGCTTGACTGTCGGCAATTTGCTCATGCCGAAAACGTTTTCCCAAGTATATTACATCTCTGCAAATAGGCAGATGGCATACATTTCCGCTTGGAAGATGTTTGGAAAACTACCCATCGGTACAACACGCTTGATTCTATGCCTTCGAGCCATCTGTGTAAAAGTGCACGATACACTCCTGGGGTTCCTTTGAAATGCACGTCTACTTCAATTTAACTTGTCATCTCGTTCAATTCTCAACTTCTTTTCGAATTTGATGATTTAGAGATGTCATCTCTGTATAGCTGGGTAAGTGTGAGCTGAAGACTTAGCAATTCCATGTTTTTAGATTACATCACCTTTCCTCCCTGGTAACATTCAACTGGGTACGTACCACACTTGTTTATGTCTACGTCTAGACATAAAGTTTTATATTTCTATCTTGTCCCTTTTAAGTCGTTTTTTTTTTCATACAACGTCTCTCCAATTTCGTGATGAACTGCAGATAATACGATTTCTTTCGGTCCTTAATATAGATTTTTATTTAATGACTAACTCGACCCAAGTATCTTTTCGCTGAATCCATTTGTATTTCGAAGCAGGGTATAATCTCAGAGGGTGATTAGGGGCACAATTTCTTGTAGACCGACATGCATTGTTGACTTTCTTCGGCTTCGATTCTTCACCATAAATTCCTTGATCTCTGGTGTGTTTTAAAGAGTCGAACGATTATGAAACTGAGCTTTTTAGATTTTAGGTGGTAATGCCATTTGTTCCATACGAACCTATTGATCCACTTTCTCAATAATTTGTGCTTGCAAACAATACTCGTACTAATATTTAATAACCGACTCAGCAATGAACATCAATTGATTTCTTGTTGCTGATTTACACATTTCTAGACAGTTTTCCAAGGTTCCATTCCAAATTGTATAACAAAAACACTATAGAAATCAGCCAAGATCAATATCTACATACATACATACTTAGTCCTGCCATATGTTCTGTTACAAGCTAAGTCCGTTATATATACAAAGTTATAATACCTTTTTTAATGATGTTAGTTTTATTTAATCATGCAAATTTTAAAACAAAAATTTTAAATTTTCATTCGAAATGGTCACCATTTCTTTTTACACGAGCCCTAAAACGACCAGACCAATCAGCTATTGCAGCACGCACGGTTTCTATAGATATGAACGTCGCTGCTGAAACCAAAGAACGCTTGAGACTCTCCAAAATTCTGTGAGGTCTTCGACAGCCCTTCTTCAATTCTGACCACAAACTATAGTCCAATAGATTCGGATTTGAACTTCCAGACGGCCAATCTTCCGCCGCTATGAATCCAGGAATATTATTTTTTAGCCACTGCTGAGTGGTTTTTGCCTTATGGGCTGGAGCGGAATCTTGATGGAATATCCAACGCTCTCCATTGTAGTGAGTACTGCTCAACTGCTTCACCACGCCCTCTACGACATTCTCCTGGCACACTTTTGCACTGCTCTAAGCCCTTTTTCGCTGAAATGAAGAGATGTAACGCCTCTACAAGACACTCCCAACCGAAACATTACGGAGGCTGGATGGTGGCCACGCTGAATCCTTGGACCAACATTTTTTTGTGTCTTACGAAGTTTTAGAATAGATTTTATAGTTTTGCTTATAAAAAACTACTTCAAGAGTGAATATTTTCTCATCTATGAAAAGAACATTTTTATGGCCGTTGACCGCATGCCACCGAAGAAACTGCTTGCATCTGGCAAAACTAATTTTCTTCAAGCGCACAAAAGTTTGCACGAGTTAATTCCACCTATTTTGCGATATACATTTTTAAACTCACTGAATAAAGGGCAGATAAAGCTCGTAAGTGAAAATTTTATATTTAAGTTTATGCTAAAAGTACTAAAAGTTATCGATAAAAATATCGAATTACGAATGTATATTAAGAATAGTTATAAGAAATTCTTTGCACAAAGAGCAAAATTTACAAATTTTGTGCTTTCAATATTTCAACCACTTAAACATGTTAGACAATTTTAGAAACTACAGACATAAAGGCAATTGGAATTTTTATTCACGTATATACACACAACCATGTAAACAATACACATGTAAACATGTATACGTACGCTGGAGGATCCATTGTTTCCTAAAAATTATTTCCTCTTTTGCCAACAGCCTGGCAAACGCCTCCTAAAATCGATCTAACGTTGGCGAATTTCAATGGGGTAAATGAATACTCGTACGGCACACGTATCTTTTACTTCCACTCGTTAAATTAAGGGGGCATACTCGAATGCATGTGGCATGCTCCAAATGTGATGCACAATCGTGTATTGAACTCGAAAAGTGGAAAATCGCAAATCACAAAATTTTGCAGCTTCGCAAAAAACAGAAAAAATAATACTAAAACAAAAACAAGCACGGGAGTAAATTAGTTCGTGAAAGGAAAAAGGCAGTTTAGAAAAACATTTACTAGCAAAATAAAAGAAATCAATTGCAATCACTTTTTGCTGAAAAACATAGGCAAAGTCCAAGCTTGCAGGCAAATCAAAAACCTAAAATTTAAAAAACAAAACTTCGTTTACAGTTTGCTATCTTTTCAACCGCCATATGCCCTGCACAGTGGGAAATTTGCAACTTTTAAAGCAAGTAGAAAAATATGTTAAAAAGAATTTTGAAATTCCTATCGACAGCGAAGAGTTTTTATTATAAGTGCAATGAAATTTTATTAGGTGAGCAGAAAAGATACTCCTGAACTAAAGCGTTCCAGAATAGAGAAAAAGAAGAGAAAATTCCATGCGTTCTTCAGTGCTACTACGACAATAGTCAGAGCAGGAGGCTAAGAATTTTATGCTGTCTATGGACCTAATAGGGTATCGAATGCTACAGCAAGCCGGCCAGCCTCAACGGTTCCGTACTGGTAGGCTAAACGTCGAAAATTCTGAACTAATATTGGAAATCGTTGATTCAGACCTACATGCAGGCTTGTATTTCAGGGCCTGAGAAATTGCTGATTAGATAGAAAACTTTTCGGTGCCTTCTGCATAGAGATTATTGCAATTATGTTTTTTATATGTAATTTTATTTTCGAATTTTTAACTACTTCACCGAATTTTGACTGCCAGGCAAGAAACCATGACAAAGAACCAGATACGCTGAGAACTAAAAAAACACGTAACTCACTTACTCAATAACTCAAAGAACTCCATAAAAAATAACACAACTCTCAGCTCCAAAACTATCTCAGCAAACCTTGCCACTGACTACTCTCTATGGAAAGCAATCAAACATTTAAAAAGGCCAACTCTAGCGCAATCAATTCATTAAAATGGAAACTAACAAATGGGCTAAAACAAATCTCGAGAAGGCAAACACATTTGCGCGTCGCTTAACGCGAGTGCCCTGCCCCCTCGAAATGGAACGCTCTCCAAGCACTGCTCAAAACGTAAAAGATACCCTAGAACACACGCATCAGATGGACCTACATACCGATAAAAAAATTCTCAAAAAATGAATTTGAAGAGGTGATAAAGAGCTTTAAAAAAAAGAACGGCCCTTGTTATGACCTCATAACAGGAGAAGTACTGAAACAACTTCCAGAAGAAGGGCTCACTTGCCTTTAGTAAATACTTATATATAATTGTATTACATTATCTGGTTTTGTTCCCCCTCAATGGAAAGTAACTCAAGTAAAAATAATCCTCAAACCAGGAAAAAGCGCTAACAAGTCAAATCATATCGATCCATCAGCCTATTGCCTATTGCCACTAAAGTAATGGAATTTCTTTTTCTCAAAAGAATGATACCTATCATTGAAGACCGAAATATAATATAATCCCAAAGCACCAATTCGATTTCAGGAAAAAACATCAATTCGATTCAGGAAACACAGTGCCATCGAACAAGTCCATAGACTCATAAACAGCATACACGAGGCATTTGAACAAACAAAATATTGCACAGCGGCTTTTCTCGATATATTTTAAGCCTAAAATAAAATGCACTCTTCCAATAAATTATTGTATATTTACTAAGTCCTACCAGGAAAATCGATATTTCTTTGACAAACAAGCCGAGGAACAGTCCGAACTAGTATGTGAAAGTTCAGCTGGTGTGCCCCAAGGCAGTACTATGGGTCGCACCCTATACTTACGAAACACATACGATCTAGCAGCTTCTGAAAAACAAAAGTCGGAAAGTCTGCGGATGACACTGCCCTACTCACAATCGACTCCCACCCTCACGCCACCTCCCAAAATCTACAGAAAGGACTTGATGAAATAACTCACTAGTTGAAAGAGTTGCGCATTAAGACAAATGAGACAAAATCTTCCCAAGTCACTATTACACTAAATCGAAAAACTTGCCCACCCGTTAAGCTGAATAATAGAATTATCCTCCAAACTAACGTCACAAAATATCTCAGCATGCCTCTTGATAGCAAATATGGGTTCATACTTTCCCCAAAGGGAAGGCTCTAGGAATAAAACTTAGAAGCCTAAACTGGTTAATACATCGAAATTCTCATGTTTCTCTCGAAAGTAAGCTTTCACTTTACTCAGCTATATTGAAACCGATATGGATATATGGCATTCAACTTTGGGACACTACAGCTAACTCTAACATCGAAATACTTCAAAGATTCCCGTCAAAAACACTCAGAATGATCTCAAACGTCCCTTATTATACCACAAATGCACAAATTCATCGTCACATCAAATTACCCTCAATAACTGAAGAAATACGAAAATATGCCACATCACTCAATCCCACTCAACCCCTCTTTCCACAGAAATATTTGCAAAGTCCCATAACCTTCACCAGATTCGAGAGGAAATCTTCAAAAGCCCTTATATGATAATAAATAGGCTAAATCATTATGTTTCTTAAAATTAATATAGTAAATGGTTTTATATTCCATAATTTTTTTTTTTAATAAATGAAATAGGTTTAAGTAAAAATAATGCTAGTAAAAGTAAGAAAAATCTTAGTAATGTGTCGAGGTTTTTGAAACTTTGACGTAGCTAGCGCCGTTTTGAAAATTTTTCAGAACCCATTAAAATTTGAAAATAGCTCTTTAATACTCTTATTTTCCCAAGTTTTAAGACAGTTCACATACCACTTGATTTTTGTTTCTTTTTTTCTTGACAGAGTCTTGACCCTTATACTAAGCCGACAGATTTAAATGGTATTTCATTTAAGCTCAATAACTTTCCATAAATCTTCTTTATTAATCCATCGTAAGTAATCAGAGAGCTAAAAAAGGAAGAAAGACGTATTTTCCGAAAAAAGAAACGAGAGGCCGAAATACGTGAGTGCGAGGAGCTTGGGATGCTGGCCAATAGGAACAACACCCGAAAATTCTACCAGAAAGTTTGGTACCTTCGGTACCAGAAGGTTTTAAGACCGGGACGTTTTTTTGTAAGAACAAAGCCGGCGGTCTGGTGACTGACGTACAGAGCAATCTTAAATTATGGAGGGAGCACTTCACGAACCTGGTAAACAGTTACAACTGCGCATGTCACATAGAATGTGAAGATCCCGACACCCCAATCGTTGATGACGGAATTGTCGTTCCGCTACCCGATCATGACGAGGTGAGAATAGCAATAACGGACTGCGCAATATTTTATAAGAGCGTGCAATTGTTAGCGTATGCCGATAATATTGACATCATCGGCCTTAACAACCGCACTGTTAGTTCTGCCTTCTCCAGACTGGGTAAAGAGGCAAAGCGAATGGGTCTGGTGGTGAACGAGGACAAAACGAAGTACCTCCTGTCTTCAAACAAACAGTCGGTGCACTCGCGTATCGGCACCGACGTCACTGTTGACAGTTATAATTTTGACGTTGTAAAAGACTTCGGGTATTTAGGAATCAGCATTAACACCGATAACAATGTCAGCCTTGAAATCCAACGTAGAATCTCTCTTGCCAACAAGTGCTACTTTGGACCATAAGTAAAGTCTGTTCTCGCCGAACAAAACTAACACTCTACAAGGCTCCTCATCATGCCTGTCCTAACGTATGGCGCAGAGGCTTGGACGATGACAACATCCGATGAAGCGACGCTTGGAGTGTTTGAGAGAAAGATTCTGCGCAAGATTTTTGGACCTTTCCCAGTAGGTAGCGGCGAATATCGCACTCGATGGAACGATGAGCTGTATGAGTTTTACGACGATATAGACATAGCGCAGCGATTAAAGATCCAGCGGCTACGTTGTTTGGGTCATGCCGACCGAATGGATACAAACGCTTCGGCTCTGAAAGTATTCGATGCGGTACCAGCTGATGGTAGCAGAGGAAGAGGGCGGCCTCCTCTGCGTTGGAAAGATCAGGTGGAGAAGGACTTGGCTTCACTTGGTGTGTCCAACTGGCGCCGGTTACTACGAGAAAGAAACGACTGGCGCGCTTTGTTAAACTCGGCCAAAATCGCGTAAGTGGTTATCTCGCCAATCAAGAAGAAGAAGATAAGAAGTAAGTAAATTACATTTACTCTCGGTGACTATGCTTCATCTTCCAATTATGTTTCTGCATAACTTTTTTACTAAATACAATAAAAAAAATATTTTGAGTCATGCGCTCTACTGCTTTTCTATTTGTATACCGCAGCTGTCTAGGTCACAAGTGTCAAATATGATGGGTGATTAATTTAGTGCCACCTCGTATGCACATTTTATTTATATTAATTTGAAGAAGATATTTTAAAGCCCCTCTCTCTTTTTTCTTGTTCTTGGCGGACTAAAAGTCCAGCGATTGTCGAGGTAAGCTTAAAATGGGACATTATTTTTTTCATCCATTTTTTATTTCGACTTGACCGATTCTTTCTTTGCCTCATTTGTCTTATTACTGATGTAGTTAAGATAAAATAAATTAGAAAATCGGAGAAACCGAAATTGGCGTTATGCACTCATAGCAGAATCCACTTATTATCTTTAATGAAATATTTGGCAATCATAAAACTTCTTTGGATTACTTTTAATAAAAGGTGTTGGGAGGGGACCTTGTGGAGGAGGCCTTCCTCTACCTCTGCTACCACCCCCTAGTACCGCATCGAATACTTTCAGAGTCTCAGCGTTTGCATCCATTGACCACGACATGGGCCAGCCAAAGCAGCCGCGGTGAATAGTTGCAATCAGTTAAATTTTAGGTGCTACAAATTTCATCGTATACTAACATATTTATGAGCAAAACTGTTATGAAATCCTACCACTGTGCTCTGTACCGAAAGCACTCGTGTAGCGCCCACGGCGACTTCCGTCTAATACTCAAAGTCAAAATGGCAGTGGTGAGCGCGAGCAACTGTCGAAAAATTTGAATTTCAAATGAAAGATACACTTTGGTTGCGTCCAGCGAGTAAAACAACAACACGAGCAACAACAAAGAACACAAATGCATTGACAACAGAAACAACAATAGCAGCATTGGATAGCAAAAAGCGAAACTTAATGTGCAGCAAAATAACTGCAACTCGTGTGGCAAAAGGCAAATGAACTATGGTGAATGTCGAGTGTGTTGAAACCAAAAGGAAACAACAAAAACTGACACACCTACATCTTTATATAAGTACGGGCATGCACTTACTTGCAGCAAACTGCACCCAAACGGCAGGCGGGAAAACGTGCAATAACCGTACGTCGAAGTGCTGCCATGCTTTGTGGCAAATATCTGCAATCATGTTGCAAGCAATTGTTGCATTTGCATTTCCTTTTCATTGTTGCTTATCTCAACGAATGCATCACCGTCCACCAACTCAGCTCCAATTTGGCTCCGTTCATGCCACATGCGACGCCACGCACATATTGTGTACATATGTATGTGTGGATGTGCATACATTTTTGTATATAAGTACATACCTTGGTACGTGTTGCAGCACTTCAACGCCAATACATCTTTTTACGGTACACGAACAGACACATTCATGCACACCAACAACTACTTTAGCATGGCTTTGTGGCGGCGGTTGGGCGTAGACCTTTTTTTGAGGCTGCCACATCGCTCTGCCTAATCTGCATAATGGAAACTTTAGAAAGAGTTGCCGTTGTTGTCAAGAGACATGAAGCAACAACAGCAATGTACGAGCAACGTGCAGTAACGTTAGAGGCTCCAATCGCCATCAATACAGCCACAAGGAAGTGAAGTAAGACCTCGAATACCCGACAACTAGCAACGGACCATATAACTGTGTGGCATAAATAAGGCAGGTCTACAAAATTCACTCTTTGTTTTATACCCGCGCACAAATTTTGTTACCTTAACGGTTTTATGTAACAGCTTGAAGGAATCGAGATAAATATAGACCTATATACTGGATATTACAAAATGCTCAGAATGATGAGAGGCGTCCATCTGGCGATGTCTGCCCGCCCGTATGTCCGTGCCAATAACGAGAAACAATAAATATTTTCAGTGAAACTTAGTAGGCGTATTACTATTCGTCCACTGGGCGAAATAGAATCGTGCTCATTTTCGAATAAGCAACAAAACCTTTTATCACTGCTATAGATTACGCAAAATTACTCTCTTTATGTGCAAATGATGAACTCCAAAAAAAGAAAATACGAATCCCACTTTTGGCTTAATAAAACTTGAGTTTGCACTTCGACCTCATGGACTTTTGTGACCTCCACTCATTCCAGTAATTCACCCAGACCCAGTTCCCTGACTAAAGTTAAGATAGAGCTGAGTGGGACTCAGCGCATGTGCCTTTCTTCTGCCAGCAAATGGCCGAGATATCTCAACCTTCACCGCGCACTGGCGGAGAGAGAAACTGCATTCAAAGAAGAGCTGCGTTGGAGTCTCCTGGGATTAGTCGAAAAAATGAAAAGAAGCAGTGGACTATAAGCCGATCTTGTACAAATGACTGCGTAATGTACAATGGCCTGCGCGAATGCCCGTGAATGCCTCATTCTGAGTTTATCCTTGGGGAGGGTTATGAGCTTTCTAAACCGCTTTTGGTGGTGCCACCTAGTAAAGATCTCGCCTGGCCAGCTAATCTCCCTTAGTCTTAGCTATTCACTTCTTAGCATCTCCTGAATGGTGTGTTGTCCCATAGTAAGAAAGCGCTCGGGTCCTCTTAATAATGAGGCCGTAGCCTCTTTTGCCAATGCGCTCGCTACTTCCGTTCCCAGTTATACCCCTGTCCGCTGGCACCCAAATTAGCCGAATGCGATTGTGCGGCCCTAATAGATTCAGTTTCTCGATGCACTCAAGGAATAGTGAGGACTTAATTTCACAGGATGATAGAGTCTTGAGTGCATGACTGTCGCTCAGAATGAAATGCCTTGGTACACGTATTGATCCCTATGCCATTGAGATCGCAGGACATAAATATCATTGAGATCTGATAAAATCAAGTCCACAATTTTGTGTATTAAGACTAGACATAAGTGCTTTTACTGCCACTTTTCTCAAAACTATGGCGTAATGTTCCCTTTTGGATACCAGAATCGGGTTTAGCGCACAAAAATACATCGGAAATCAGTATCATATCAAACAAAAAAGGAAAACATCTCTAGCGCTAAGTTTTGGTTTTTTACCACTTCTCTTGGTACATCAGCACTTTTCTTTCAAATGGAAGTAATGCAGAAACCTAGTTTTGCTTCTTTTTAGTTTTGCAGCGAACTCGCGCATTGTGAGGCCTCTCTCTCCTTGCTTAAATTTGCCCCTCCTCAAATTCAGGCAAAACTATTACGCGCGGCATATTTTTGGTTTTCAAACCAAAACAACCACGGAAATATGCGAAGGAGATAAAGTGATCAAAACATTTATACAGAGTGATCAATTTAGAAGTGTTGGATTTTAAATATAAATTCAAATTGATTTGACAATCTTCATTATTTTTGTGTAGAACCATTCATGACATTTATTTGTTAAAGATAATCCCTTTCAAATGTTGGCCCGTTTTTGCGCCGTGATTCGGCCATCCAACACCAATTTTGAAAGACTCGCGACTCGCTGGAGGACTTTGGTGGGTAACTCGTGAATTACTTTAGTAATGTTGGCTTTCAATAACTCAATCGAAGCTGATTTATCCACAAAGTATTTAGACTTTTCATACCCCACAACCATACAAATAAACTTGCAAAGGTGTGATATCACACGATCTTGGTGGCCAATCCACTGATCCGAGACGAGAAATAAATGTCTCAACAAAGTAATGACACAGACAAACCATTGCTTCGCGGGATTTATTGAAACCAAATGTTGTGGAAATCACAGGCTTCAATTTCTGGCATCAAAAGGTCATTTATCATTTATTCCCGTCTTTGAAGAAATACAGTGGCCGACATAACTATGAATACCCCTTGAAGAAATACTTTGTTATGGAAATAAGTCCGTAAGCTGCTCCTCGAATTTAAGATTGTGCACATTATTTTTCTAAGTGTGAGCTAGCAAACCAACGCCGTTAAAAATGTGCCGTTATCTTTTCACATGGCAGAACAATTTTCACTAATTGCGTCTCAGTTGCTTTTCGGATTCGACAAAAGTGTGCATATCACTTAAATATCCGCGTGTGTTGTCCTTCGTTTTAAATATTTCCCAAATTCGTAGTGAAAAGGTAATGGAAACAATCTTTTGGTGTTTATTTTACCTTGTATTTTACAACAAATATACTTTTAGCATATTGTAATGCCTAAGTCGAAGGAAATAAGCATTGATTTAAGGAAACTAATGGTTCAGGACCATAAAAATGGAATGGGGTATGGCAAAATTGCTAAAAAATACAATAGATACAAGTGAACAATCCAGGGAGTTATAAAAAGTTTCAAAAAAAATGGCGGCTTTGCGAGCGCTCCAAGAACAGGACGGCCAAGGGTAACCAATTCTCGCGATGACACGCAGATAGTAAGGGAAATTAAGAAAGACCCGAAAACTTCGGCAAAGTTTATTAAAGAAAGTCTTCAAATTAATGTAAGCGAGCGAACAATTCAGCGCATAATTCGTGAAGAGGGGTTTTCTAGTCATTACTAGATCAGAAAACCTTTCATCAGCAATAAAAACATGAAAGCGCGACCAGCATTTGCCAAAAAGTACTTCAACATGCCATTGAGTTTCTGGAAGAGGGTTATATGGGGCGATGAGAGTAAGTTTTAGTTTAAAAATATAAGAAGAAGAGAAAAAGTGTGGCGAAAAAGTAATGAGAGACTCCAATCAAAGTGCGTGCAAAGCACAATTAAGTTTGGCAGGGGGAGTGTGCTTATCTGGGGTTGTTTTTCCTATAGCGGTATATCAGATCTGGTATATATTGAAGGAAAAATTACTGGGGAGTCCTACGTCAATATGCTAAGCACATTCTTAGAGCCCTCGGCACGAAGAATGGGTCTTGGACACAATTTCATTTATCAACAAGACAACGACCCCAAACATACCAGTCGCCTAGCAAAGGAATACTTTAGACAAAACTCAATAGAGCTTTTAGAATGGCCCGCTCAAAGCCCCGACTTAAATCCTATCCAGCACTTATGGCAATATTTAGACGAAAAAATCGATCGATTCAGTTGCCGTTCAAAGAAAGCAGAATTTTTTCAGAAACTGCAAGAGACCTGGAATAAAATACCTGAAGAGCTTCTTAAGAGATTAGTTCACAGTATGCCACGTCGCTTTTGGCTGCAATTAACGTTATTACTTTTACTATTACTAGTAGGGTACAAGGCTACGCAAATTTTGTCGCTACAAGTTTCTGGGCATTTATAAAAAAACATATGAAAATAATATTTTGTTTTTGGAATTGAAATATTTTGATTTGTGTTTTATAATGTTACTATATTATAAATAAATTAATAAGTTAATTGAAATTTGAATGATATAATAGAAAAAAAAAATATTTGTGTTTGAATTATCTCTTAGGTAGGGTATGCATAGTTATGTCGGCCACTGTATGTGCCGATGATTCCTCCAGCCCATAGGCCGCATCAAACGGTTATTTTCAGCTGTTCTTGAATGGCTTCTGGTTGCTCTTCAGGCCAAATACGGCAATTTTGCTTATTGACATTCTAAACATTTAAATTAAAAGCAAACGCTTTTGGTCTTATAATTCTATCGTTTTGCGCCAAACAAGAATTGCGCGTTACTACAACACCAGCAATAAATGCTGAATAATTTCCATTATGAGATATTGGTTTTAAACATACAATCAACAAAACGAGATTGTGACGTTTTCTTATTGTTACTTTAGTAGATATCATCGTAATCATTTCGGTCTTAAGACCACGGTTAAGGTTATGGCGCTTAGGTATGGCATCTCTAATTTAACCTGAAGTGATACCCGACGAAAAACACTGTGACAGTGCACAAAAGAACTCTAACGAGAAGAATATCCCACAATATATTGACTAATCATCCCATTGATCATAAAAAAAGAATAAAAGCATTAAAAAGTCAATTTTCTTATGAGAAACTGCTGTGTGAACTAGCGATAGTAATAAGTGAAATGAATACCCAAAAGCAAGTAGATATTAAACATGACGACAGCAGTAAAAGAAAGAAGGAAACCAAAATGTGTGTATGTACACATGCACATATAAGCATGTATATATGTATATATGTATTTGTTTATTTGAAAACAAATAGCATCAGCCACGAGGAGGTAGTATGCAGCATGTTGCATGCTAGTTTGGGCTGTCGTTCAACATGAGTTCATTAGTGGAGCTCAGTTTAGCTCGCTTAAAAGCAACTAAACGCCAATCGCAATGCGTCTGTTGCATGAGCAACAATTGCTGTAGCAACGCATCCCGCGCCCACAAAAATTGCCTAATATGTTGCCTGCTGCGTATGTATGCATTTGTGCTACGGTGCAGCAACCAAAAAAGGAAGCGGAAGCATTTGCGCGGCTGTCGCACTGTCAGCACAATTGATTGGCAATAAAACTAAAAAAAAAACCCACTTGATTTTTGTCAATTTCGTATAGCTATTGGGAAACATTTTAAATTCGTTATCGCACACAAAGTTCACAACTATCGTACGCTACACTTCACCAACCATTTCGCAGTGATTTTATTCATATTTTCATATTTCCACTTTCCCGCGAATTAAAACGCTGAAAAACAAAATTGCCATTTAAGCCGAGACAGGTGACCGAACTGTATTCGTATATATGAATGCAGATGTTTTTTATGCATGGTTGTATGTGTGTGTGTGAAGTTGTTGCATGGGTTGAACTGTGATTTCCCGGTTACGCAATTGTGAAAACAACACATGAGGGTGGGCCAGTAAATACTTGAGAATTAATGTGCAGAACATTATTTGGCAAAAGTAATAATTTCGGCGGCCGTAGCCGAATGGGTTGGTGCGTGATTACCATTCGGAATTCACCGAGAGGTCGTTAGTTCGAATCTCGGTGAAGGCAAAATTAATAAAAACATTTTTCTAATAGCGGTCGCCCCTCGGCAGGCAATGGCAAACCTCCGAGTGTATTTCTGCCATGAAAAAGCTCCTCATAAAAATATCTGCCGTTCGGAGTCGGCTTGAAACTGTAGGTCCCTCCATTTGTGGAACAACATCAAGACGCACACCACAAATAGGAGGAGGAGCTCGGCCAAACACCTAACAGAAGTGTACGCGCCAATTATTTATTTTTTATTAATAATTTGATAATTTAATATAAAAGGTGATCAAACTGGCAGAACTTTTTCCAATAGTCAAATGTCAAACTATTCATTGAAAAAGTGTTCAGTATTTTGTGAAAAGTGTTCATCGCGTCCTCAGGCCAACTTATGGCGTTCAGCGATCAGGCCCATTTTTGGCTTAATGGCTACATCAATAAGCAAAACTGCTGTGTCTGAGCTGAAAGGCAACCCGAAATCATTCAAGAACAGCCGTTACATCCATTGAAGATAACCGTATGGTGCGGCCTATGTGCTGGAGGAATCATCGGCCCATATTTCTTTAAAGACGAGGCTGGCGCCAATGTAACAGTGAATGGCGAAGGCTATCGACCAACGACTTTTTGAAGCCCGTGATCTCCACAACATTTGTTTGTAACAAGACGGCGCTACTTGCCAGACAGCCTGCGTAACTATGGATTTACTGCGTCCTCGTTTTGGTGAGCAATTTATCTCTTGTCTCCTACCAGTGGATTGGCCACCAAGTTCGTATGATATCATCAAGGTCGAAGGGGCCTTTTTTTTGGGAATATGAAAAGCCTAAATACTTTGTGCATAAACCAGTGCCAACTGAAGCGTTGGAAGCCAACATTACTCAAATTATTCACGTGATACCAACCGTAGTCTTCCAGCGAGGCGCGAGTCATTCAAAATTACGGACGATCGAAATACGCCACCGTTTGAAAGAGATTATCTTTAAAAACTAAATGCCTGCACAAAAATAATAAAGATTGCCCAATTACAGGGTCCGGCACTCGAATTTTAACCAATTGAAAAGGCCATAAATTTAGTTTTGAAAATTACTTTTATTCAATTCAAAGTAAAAAATGTGTGAAAATAATACAAAATTAAGAATCAATTTACTTATGCTCGATATGACCACCTTTTGCCTTGACTATGGCCTTGAGACGGTCCATCACCGAATCGCATCCTGCCCGAATGTGACTTGCAGGTATTTTCGCCCACTCGCCGACAATGGCTTTTTTCAGCGCTTCGAGACTGGTGAATCTTTTAGTTCGGAAATGGCCAAAAGAGAATAATCCATCATATTCGCGTCGGATGAATTTGAGAGCCAATCTGTGGACGTTATGAAGTTCAGAACGTTGTTTTTAGACATTCTTGGTTCACTCGAGCTTTGGGAGACGGTGGTGAGTACCGTTGAAACGTCCATGGTCTGCCACCGAAAGGTTTGTTTGCCCACGCCTTCTAAGCAACCTCTAGAATACTTTGCGATAATATTTCGCATTTAAATTGACGTCAGGGTCCATGGAAACGATTGGAGAGCGCCTATCTGCGTTTACCTTTGGCGGGTGCCGCCTCCTAGTGGCCAATCGACGACTTAAATTCTTGTATGAACGGTCGGACAAATAAACCCTACCGTTTTTGGAGTTTACGAATTGCTCGATTTGAAAAATTTTCTCGCCAGAAAACACAATGTTCGGAAACTTACCGCTTTCCGCCAATCGCAGCAACTCCTTCGCTCTCTCAAATGTGACTTCATGCTACATTGGTGTGAGGTTATGCGCCTTTAGGATCTTATAAGGCTTGACTTTGATTGATAAAATTGATCTAACTGCGAACTTCTTCAGCACAGGAATATTTTTCGACGCCCAAAACTGCTTTGTACGCTTAGCCCTGCCGATTGGAGTATTGTTCTGTTGATACGTCCAAGACTCATCGTGAAATTCTTCAGTAAAATTCGATAAAACATTGTGTAAGACCTCTACTTAATTTTTTGCGTTCGTCTTATAAGGAAGTGAACAAATTGGGGTGTTGCCACTGTAGTGAAGAGAGAGAGCGCCATATCATAAGAGAGCCACCATGAAAGTTTCCGGAGTAACGGGTTTCTCGAAACGCGAATATCTCTCAAGTACTTCTGACAACCATCAGCCCTATCAAGATTCAATTTATTTGCTGCTTTGTGTCGTGGTGTAAGATTCCTATTTTGATATTTTAAACTCGAATATTCGTTAACAATTTGCTGCATTCCTTTCTTCCGAACATTGCGAGAAAGTTCAGGTCTAACTTGGTAAGGAAAGTTCAGGTCTAACTTGCTCTCATTGACAGCCAACTGTCTCATCTCTCTGTTATCACATACCCGTCGTCAATCTGAGACTTCGGACCAGTTCTTTTAATTATTCCATATACCATATCTCTATTGCTATTTTGCGAACGGAGACCCCCGATTCATTCATTTACTTAGAAGCTTACCGATAAACGAAACTTTTTCATATTTTTATTAAGTTTCATGCACTCGAATTGTAACACACACAAATATACATGGAGACGGCGACCGCCAAGAGGGTACCTTCTATAAATAGAGCTCAAAGTTAAGCGAAAACTACATAAACCTCAACAGCCACAGTCAACACCTATACAATAAAACATAGAGGTAGCAGAAGTGATTGGAACTCGAAATGCGTTTGGTAGGTGAACAGGTAAAATTAGGCCCAAGGAGTGCGCTCGCTTGGCCGAAGAAAACAAATCCGTCCTTTATGATATCATAGTGAAGAAAGGTAGAGGAAGACCGTTGGGACGAAAGAGGAAGACGGAGGGAAGTGGGGGATGGGATGGTTAGGAGGATGGATTTAGTGTGTGTGGGTTATGAAAGATGACTGTGATGCGTTTGCGTCAACCGCTTCATGCTGCTGATGGAGTTCATCAGATTTTTAATGTCAAGGTCTACTATATCAGCAGGCGTAGCAAAGAAGCAGGAGCCAAGATGCCTAAATCTTAGTCCCGCGAGAGCAAGCCAGCTAAGGAGAAGGTGCTGAGATGGTTCCACCTCAACCTCCATACATCCTACTCCAAAAGAAATAGAGATAATTCAAAGTCTCACAGTATGCACACCTAGCGGATAGTGTACTGTGAAAATACCCACGAAGTTCGATAGCTGAGATTTTGTCAACCTCAGAAGCTCGCTCGAGTGCTCCCCATCCACACGTGGCTAGAACGATTTCGCGACCTTGCAAGTTTGTGTACTTAGACTCCATCTTTTTAGGAGCAGACAGCACGTAGTCAAGGAGATTTCGATTCTCTCCCTTCGCGAGGAAGCAGCCGCACATGTCCCTCATCTGCCTCACAGTTTCTCGCAATGTCACTGTGACCAGTAAGCAGGTAAAATCAATGCTTATAACTTTTTATGTTTAGCTTAATTAATTGTACTGTTTATGCGTTTGGATTTAACTAATTCATATATAAAAACTTATTGTATAAGCACTTAGATTTCTACATCTGTACTCGAGGAAAAAAAATTTAAATAACCCTTATTTTCGCTAGAACATACCCTGTGATAATTTTACATTAGCCAATGTAGTGTTGGTGACTGCGGCGCAGGCGTTCGTTGGGGCTGCTGTTGCTGATGTTGCTGCTGCTGAATGATGGCGGTCCCCAAGACAATGCTCAACACCCAACGTTGATACTGTGGGTCCGTTGCTACGTCCAATGTGTCCAGTTGTGGTGTTGCCGTTGTGGCTGCAGCTGCTACCGGCCGAAGAATTTGAAGAGCAGCCGGATGAGGATGACGAATGCGATTGACAGAATGAATGGAGACTGCTGTTGGAGTACAATGTACCTCCACCATTGCCAAGCGCAATGATATGTGCGGCTGTTGCTGCTGCACTACCGTTACTAATAGATGCTATGGGAGATGTAGAAGCTGCTGATGAGGCCGACGACGCGGGTGTTGACGAAGCGGATGAAGCAGACGAAGAGGAATTGACAGTGTTGCAGGAGATGCCACCGTCGCTTGATTGTGTTGCCTTGCCAGAGCCAATATAAGCACCGCAATTAGGTGTGTTTCCCAGTGATGTGGCGCCGCCGTTTAGTGATGACACTGACGGATGCTGATAAAAGGATGTACAATCATCTGCCAATAGTTTTAGTGAATCGCTAACTTCCGCATTTGTGCTGGGCTGAGAATTTATTGTGCTTACAACGATTGATTGTGCTGCTGACGTCGCTGCCGTCACCGACTCGTCATTCAAGACTTCAACTTTCGTGCAGTGTGATTGTAGCGGAGGTGTTGGTGGGGAACTAGTAGCATACGCATCGGATTCAAGCGAACCAGCGTCGCTGAAGGCACCTTGTGTCGATGAATCGTCGGGCGTATCGAAGAAGTGCAAATTGAAATCGGAATTAGCGTCGAAACTTACTTCAGCCAGTGGATCGTCTTTGTCATCGCAATCGCCGTGGCCGTTTATGCTGTAATAGGGCTGGTGATTATGATTATCGATATGGTGATGCTGGTGTTGGTGGATGTTTTGATGCACTTCACGGATGTCGGCGTCACCGGCTACGCCGGACGGATACGTATTATGTATTTGGCTACTGTTATTCGTGCTGTTGTTGCTTTCAACGAGACTCGAATGGATTTGTGACTGCTTTAAATCTATTTTGAATACATCCATGTTTCGCTCTTGTCATCCTCCATTGTCAACATTGTGGATATGCGAAAGCGACGCAGGAAATATTGATGATGACGATGATGATAATAATTATTACGTTTACGCAAATGTTCTTGGCCACCACAGCGCGTGAACCCTGGTAATATTACTTAACGCCCGCGTGCACAGAAACCCGAAGCCGTATACGATATGTAGTAGCTGTGCGTCCAAATTAAAACAAAAAACCGCGCAAAGTTCTTGGCACAAACAATGCAATTCAGCGAGCGTAAGTCACAATATTTTCAAAACTAATATTTGCATTAACTTTCCTTTTTTACATTTCAATTTTAATTTTATTTATTTTTTTAATATTAAGTTTTACTTTAAATTGCAACGCAATTCAAGATTCTGTTCTTTAAAGACCTGAGAGGCTGCAGATACAACAAATATTGGCCGAGTACTTGTGGATTCGCGACAAAACGTATGCAGATACTTACTTTTTGCATCGATTTAATCACAAGTAGCTCAAATCTGCTCGCAAGTTTGTCCCACACAGAGAATTCTAGAATTTATAACCAGATCTGGCGGGACGAAAAATTCGCACAATGCCAACAAGAAAAAAAGTGTACTTATTTATGAGCATATGAACAAGTTGAGGGCACCGATCCCGGGATCACGGGATAAAATAAAAAAATAATAATTGCCGCGTACAATTCGCTTAGGTGTTTGCCCGAGCTATTCCTTCTATTTGGGGCGTGGGATCACGCGATATGAGGATATTATTGGGTAGTCGGAAAAGTCTTTTCGTATTTTGTCAATAGATGTCGTTGGAGTCATCTATCTCCAGTGCTACCAATCACATTGTGTCATATCGTATGGTGTGAGAAAGGTGACATTTTAAGCTTCATTTAATCAAAAAAAATTAAACTCGGAGAAGTTGAAAAAAAGTTATAGCTGTTCAAAAATGAGTGAAAATAATGAAGAAATTCGCTATATTTTGAAATTTTTGTATAAAAAAGGGAAGAATGCCACGCAAGCCATCAATGAAATTGGTGAAGTTTACGGAGACGATGCTGTATCAGTTCGTGTAGCACAACAATGGTTCGTTCGCTTCCGTTCTGGAGATTTCGATGTGAAAGATGCACCTCGCTCCGGTCGACCTATCGTTGAAAAAGTCGATGAAATTATGGAGAAGATTGACCAGGACCGTCACATAAGCTTCCATGACATCGCCAAGGCACTAAACATTCATCATAAAACGGTGCTGAACCATTTAAAAAGGCTGGTTACAAAAAGAAGCTCGATGTTTGGGTACCACATGAATTGTCTGTGAAAAATTTAATGGACCGAATTAACATCTGCGATTCTTTGCTGAAACGAAATGAAATCGAACCATTTCTGAAGAGAATGGTAGCAGGGGATGAAAAGTGGATCAAATACGACAATAATGTGCGAAAAAGATCATGGTGCAAGGGTGGTGAAGCTCAACAAATGGTCGCAAAGCCAGGATTGACACCTCGAAAGGTTATGCTGTGTGTTTGGTGGGATTGGAAAGGAATCATCCACTATGAGCTGCTCCAACCTGCTCGAACAATTGATTCTACACTTTACTGTCAACAATTGATGAGATTGAAGCAAGAAATCGAAAAAAAAACGGCCAAAACTGATCAGCAGAAAGGGCGTCGTCTTCCATCAGACCAACGCTAGGACATCTTTGATGACTCGGCAAAAACTGGGAGAGCTTGGCTGGGAAGTTTTGATGCATCCACCATATAGCCTTGACCTTGCACCATCGGACTACCATTTGTTTCGGTCAATGCAGAACTCCCTTAATGGAGTAAAGTTGGCTTCAAGAGAAGCTTGTGAAAATTACTTGTCGCAGTTTTTTGCCGAGAAACCACAAAAGTTTTACACTGATGGAATAATGTCTCTAGAAAAAAAATGGCAATCGGTGCTTGACCAAAATGGTACATATTTGGTTTAGTAAAGTTCATTATAAATATAAAAAAAATGAGTTGAAGTTTGATTAGAAATACGAAAAGACTTTTTCGACTACCCAATATTTCCAAAACAATTGAATAAATACTTTTTTTCAAGTTAAGTTACAGGAAAGCTTTGAAAAAGAAATACAAAAAAAAAAGTTGGATAAAACCCACGAATTATAAAATGTTCCGTTCTACAAAATGTTCCCCATTTACCCCCTTTCCCCTTTCTTCCTTTCTTCTCAACGGAAAACTAAATGAATGTGCAGCATTGCCGATTTTAGAACTTTCACAACACTAACATTCAAAGTGGTTTTTCGGAAGATTTTATGCCCACTAAGTTGAGATCGCTGTTAGGTGACTCAAATTTAAAAGATTTGCCATTCTTAAACAAATTTAAATTTACCGATTCCTTAGACTTGAAGTGGTTGATATTTAAACTTTTTTCCGACTTTTGGAACTATAAACTATGATAAACTTATTCATGGAGCGATACTCAGTTGAACAACACATGAAAACGATCCCAACGCATTTTCGCCATATATGTTAGCAAATGCAAAATATTTTTTATATGAAAGAAAATGCGCAACAATTGAGCGAAAAAAATTTTCAAAAATCAACACGAATTTCGAGCCAATTTAAACTTGCTCGAGAGTATAGCACAATTGAATTGTGAAATTTTTTCCACAAACTGTGACTAAAAAGTTTGCAATTTTGAAGAAAGTTGCCGCATTTTTTTAAATTATGTGTCTTGCGAATCGACACCATTGAGCTTCTTTATGTCTGGCTTCATGAAAAGTACCCGGGCTGTGCCAGTAAGCCTGAGATGGTTTCAGAGCTGAAGCATGAAATCATATGCGTTATAAACGGCATGCAACCCTAACTATGGTGTGCCAAAAAGTCATGGAAAATTTTCGAGGTGGGCATTTAACGGATAATGAGTTTTTTACATAAATACCATAAACTAAAAAGCAGCATGTCATGATTTAAAGAAAATTCCTTAAATACGTTTTTTTTTTGTTTACTTCATAAAACAAACACTGCGGTAATTTCGAATCACCCTTTATTAGTGTTTCTAGCCGTACATGTAATTAATCGTGCTAACTTTAGAATTAATATCTTAGAGCAATAGAGTAAAGGTTCTAAAAATATCGCTTCAGACCCCACGAACGCCTACTACCACCTTGAACAAAAAGTTCCTGGGAAAACCGCCAAGTGACGCTCTAACCCAGCTGATTTGATTTGATTTTGTTTTTTTTTTTTTAGGCTGCCACATCTCCGATTAATATTCCTACTAAAATTGTATCACCATTGCTTAAAATCGGTAGAAGTTATGCCATCTTGAGTAAATCTTCCTCTTCTAGTGTTTTCGATTTTTTACTGATTTAAAAATGGACTTGAACTTGCAACAACGAGTTTGTATTAAATTTTGCGTTAAAATGCATTGAATGGTGCGAAAATCTTAGAGATGTTGAGAAACTATTTCGGTAATGATACTCTAAAGAATACACCAATCTATGAGTGGCATATGAGGCTACAGAAGAGATCGTGAGTTCATCGAGGATGACGAACGCAGTGGCCGGCCGTCGACAACGAAAACTGGTGGAAACATCAATGAAGTAAAATAAAAGTTGATCAATAACTACAAATAATACATCAGAGAGCTGGCAGAGAACTGAAACATTGCTTATGGATCCGTTCAGGGTATTGTGGTAAATGATTTGAGTTTGCGCCGTGTTGCTACAAAGTCGGTCCCAAAGGGCCTAAATTTCAAACAAAAAAGGAACCGGGTGGTTAACGCCAAAGACATGATTTCCAAGCTTGAATCCGACCCAACATTCTTCAAGCGCATCATTACTGGAGACGAGACGTGGACTTATGAGTACGACACACAATCCAGATATCAGACGAGTGAATGGAGAGTTCCGAATGAACCAAGACCAAAAAATCACAACGTTTACAATCTAAAATGAAAGCGATGCGATATATAAATGTATCCATAAATTTTTGCCACATGATCAAACAGTAAATATGAACTCTTATTTGGACTTCATGAGATGTTCGCCAAAAAAGAAAGAATTTTTGGGAAAACTACTCGTGAGTTTTGCACCCGAGTAATGCAACGTCGCGCAATGCCATTATTATCCATGAGTTCTTGACTAAGAACGAAACGAATGCCATCCAACAGCTATCAAATTCACCTGATATGACCCTCTCCGACCTCTTTTTGTTTGATCGAGTAAAAGAACCACTACGGAGAACGCGTTCAAAGAGTCGAAAGGAAGTAATGGAAGGAGCGAAGACGACTCTGATGGCTCTACCGAAAATAAAGTTCCAGAAAAGCTTCGAAAGCTGGATCAAATGCTGGCATAGGTGCGTTGCAGATGATGGCAAGTACTTTAAGGGCGATAATTCTAATATACTTTTGAGGAATAAATTTGTATTTTGAATTTACTGAATATATTCTGAGAATTTTTGATCAGGGTGGTATAGCACACGCAATTTTTTAATTGTTGCACAGATTAGAAAACGCAACAGCTCGAGCAGCTGAAAGTTTTCGCCTCAAAAGGCGTGTAAACGCACAATGTGGATATGGAGTTGCGCGAACCCCAGTTTAAGTTTGATTAAAAGCTCAAAAAGTTTAGGTAATAAATCTCAATGCTTCCAAAGCGCACTTACTATTATTGAGTATGAGTTAAGTTTGCATAAACCTGTTGGAAATAGGTAAACTGTAGACGTACGTTGAGCGAATGAACTGTAAAAAAACTAACAGCAAGTATAGGTGACACTGTCCGGAAAATAACGATAGAGTTATGAAGTTCGCAAATGTCAATCGAGAGAGACAAGTTTACTAATTTTTGGTAAGATGTATTGTAGATAAAGCCAACCTACTGGATATTGAGACTCAGACACGCAAATAATTTATATAAAACCTATATGTTTTCAACTTTTTTCGCAAGCGTATGAAATTTATAATTTAAACAAACTGTCATCATCAAAATCATTTTCTGCACATTTCGCTATACTGTATTTCGAAGAACAAAGAGTCTGTTCGAAGTTTTGAGTTCCGAACGAAAATACTAGCCTACCTGTATCGTAAAGAGTGGGTGATGAGTTGCCTCGTTTCGCTCATCCGTGCGTAAGCTGACACTCTTCAATGAGTAAACTGAGTAGAATATCGAAAAACATGGGAAGGCACTTGAAGCTCAGCGTGTGAGCTTCATAGGCATAACAGCCGATACTCGTTTTTCGCTTGGAACGATGCAGAGGTTTACGTACGACGGTTTGGGAAAGAAAAAAGCGAGACTTTTTTTTTTGCAAAGCCAGCAAGAAACAGCAAATTTTAAAGTAATGCCTTTTTGGGCGCAATGTTATCGAAAGCGTCATTACCGGTGATGGGATATAGGTATATGATTATAATATCGAAGCAAATGAAAAATCAACGGAATAGAGCACTTCTCATAAGAGCTTAAAACTCCAAAAACAAAAACAAAACGACGAACAAGTCTATTAAAAATCGAAGTTTGTTGAGCGCTTTTCTGAACTATTTCTGTCAGGCCAAAATAGTAAATAAAGGGTTGTGTACCGAATCATTTAATGATGAATGCTTGAGGACCCCAACAATCCTTTACTAATTTATCTCATTCCGTACGTAATTATTAGATACAATTTCCAATAACGATAGATGTCACTTTTGAAGCTGTCATTTGATATTTGGCAAGTCGAAACTACGGCATTAATGGAACGATACACGCTTAAACAACGCATTCAAATTATAAAAATTTACTATAAAAAGCATCTCGAAGCATCTTGTCGGACGGCAATACAGAAATTGGTGAAAAACTTCAAGCTGTTGGGACAAGTTAGTGATGTGAAGAATAAAACCCGTGCACGTCGCTGAAGAACAGCCGAAAATATAGCTGCTGTAGCCGAAAGTGTTGAAGAAAACCCAGGTTTGTTCATTCCTCGTCGTTCTTTGGAATTAGGCATTCCACAAACGTCATTACACCGTATTTTGCATAAAGATTTGGGTTTTAAGGCTTATAAAATCCAGTTAACACAAGAACTCAAGCCGGCCGATCATCAACAACGTCGTGTCTTTGCTGATTGGGTCGTTGAATTGCATGAAAATGATCCGGAATTCCATCGAAAAATCATCTTGTGTGATGAGGCCCATTTCCACCTCGGGGGCCTCGTCAACAAGCAAAATTGGCGGATCTGGAACTCAGAAAATCCAAGAGTTATTGTTGAAAAGCCTCTCTATCCTCAACGTGTGACTGTTTGGTGCGGTTTATAGTCCGGCGGAGTCATTGGACCTTACTTTTTCGAAAATGAAGCTGGAGCAATAGTTACGGTGTGTGGATTGCGCAATCGAGAGATGATTAACGATTTTTATGGCCGTAATTGGATGGTATTGATCTGGACAACGTTTATTTTCAACAAAACGGCGTTATGTGCCACACAAGCAACGAAACCATTGATCTTTTAACACCTCTTATTGGAAAACGGTTTACTTGTTTGAAGCCATCGTATTCAGCTAACTTCTGCGACTTTTTTCTGTTCCAACTACTCAAACTAATACTACGCGGAAAGCGTTTTTGAGGTAATAAAGGAGAATTCGCAAATGGAGTTAAAGGTGCTTCTATAATTCGCGTATGAAAAGCATTTTGAAGCTGACGAAGGCGTTAAACTACTTATACTTGTGGAAATATTTTTATGTGGAGATAAATCTGAGAAAATAAAATAAGAATCGATAAGCAGTTGAACCGTGTTAGTTTTATTGTGTAGTGTCAGGCTAATCACCTACCCTGTCAGAAATCAATTAACGAAACCAACTCAAGACTAAGTCTTGTCGAGGCCCTTTGCTCTCGAGGGGAGTGAACAAGGAAAAAATAAAATTTAGTGTGGGTACTTTTTGCACAGAATATGTTCTACTGGTTTGTATATTGCATTTTTGTATTTTTTGCAGCTTCTTATTGCTCTTATCACACATACTTAGGCAATATATTCAATATTCTGACTGAAATAAAGCAAATATTCATTAAAAAAAATGCGCCAAAAAGTTTAGGTTAAACAAAAACTAGAACTTTAAAACTTTGTAAATTATTTAATTTTTTTTTAAATAATTTTGAATTTTACGCTGTAACTAAAAACCAAAATCTGAAATGTTTCATTAGAAATTCCAAATAATTCTATACATGTATGTATGTGTGTATTATACACTCCCTGACTATCGCTATTCAAAAACATATCTTCATATTTCTTTTTTGTTTGTGTCGCTTGTGTATCCTTTAAGAATAATAGAATATTAGAATTTTAAATTCTTTCACTTCAAATTATTTTGCACTAAGTAGCACTTCCTTCACTGAGTAATCACTTCCGGACTTTGTTTTTAGAGCTACACTGTAAATAAAAGGATTCATTTCACATTTCAAAAAAATTTAAATTTTTTAATCCACATAACGCGTCGCACCGCCCGATTCGAATACGACTCTAAAAACACAAAGATAGAAAACACCGAAAAATGTCAGTCCAGTTTGTGTCATGCAGCCGCGTTCATTTGTTTGTTGGCCAATTGGTTGGTTGTTTGGTTGGCTGGTTAATTGGCTGATGGTTCGCTATTGACGCGAAAACTATATTATTCTGAAGATAAACGTTAAGTATCCATGTGCGCGCGCGCCCATCAAATGAGGAAGAAAACTATGGCGAGCTCATCCTCGCAACAAACAACGGCAGACGAACGAACGGCAACGAACCGTAAGCGCGGAAAATACTGCAACGCACAAGCTGCGAATTAGCGTGCTAGCGAGCCAAGCATTAGCGTCGAAGCGCTCCAAATGCGCAAACGAAATCCAAACCAAACCGTAGAACCTTCGGGTATAGAAGAATAAGAACAAGAACTCAATTCCCTGCTCCCGAACTCCCGAGTTGGCGAGCGAATGGGCGCGAACTGGCAAAGAACTAACCACACCAGAAACGGCAGCAACAGCAACAAAACCGCACACAAACACACACACACACCGATACACGCACGCAGTAATGCCAAGAAACTCCGTTGCAGCACCGATTTGATCGTCGCTGTTGTTGTTGTTGGAATGGTTCTGTCATTGCTGCCACTGCACTGCATCTATGTTGTTACTGCTATTGTTGTTTTTTTGTAGCTGCTGCTATTATTCTAGCGGCGAGTCAGCCCTGGCAAACTCTTCGTTTTTACCATCACCATCACCAACACCATCGTCGCCGATGTTGCCGTCGCCGCAGTGGCACTGCAACTCTGGTTATGGTCCCAGACGCAGCTATTCCGCTCAGGCTGCCAAAGACAGCTCCATACAACAACAGCAATGCTCAGTTCCTGGTTGTTGTTGCAGCCTTTTGACGCTGTCTTTCCCCTCTGCCTATCTAATCTATTAGCAGTCGGTAAATGGCATGTATGTAGCGCCAAAGTAAGGCATTGGAGGGGGCGTGAGGTAAGAGTGAGTGCATACATATATACAAATATATACATATGTATAAGTCCACACATAACTCCCTTCCCAGCGAATAACAGCCCTCCATTTCTAGCTAAAAGAAAAATCGCCAAAGAGTCAAGCAACTCTCAATTGGGACTTTTCCTGTTTTTCTTCAACGAGTGTTGTTGCTGTTGCTGATTTCGTTCTCGCCATATTGCTGTTCTTGACTTATGCGCCGGCTGCTATTTTCAATTTCTATTTCATAGAAAAGGCAAAAACAACACCCATTGCAAATACAAATGCTAGCGCACAAAAAAAAACACAAAACACAGAGAAAATAGTAAATAGACAAGGCAACAACTTCAAGACTCAAGATCAATTCCACACACACACACACACAAGCATACTCATCTATTTTAACTTACTCACAAACGCGCACACAATCACAGCCAGAGAACCGTTACTGCTTGAGTGGGCTGACGAGGCGGCAGGCAGATCATTTGCTGCGGCTGCGGCTGCCCCTGCCGTCGCTTCTTCTTTGTATTCCTGCAGCTACTCGAGGTTCTTTAACTTCTGTTACAACTGCTTTTACTTGCAGTTTTATGTTATAACTATTTTTTGTTTGTTTGTTTTTTCTAGCTACTGTTGTTCTTGTTCTTTTGCTTTTTCTTGCTCAGTCGCTTTTGCTGCTCTCCGCTGAGTACAGCTGAAGAAAGTGCATATAACCCGCTGCCAATTGAAATTGTGAAAAAGGAAAAACTAGTCGTGCAGTCAGTCGATGAAGAAAAATAATAATAAGAAGAAGAAAAGCCAGCGAAGCAGGAAGTATTTTGCGATTAGCGGATAATTTCATTTTCTGGATGCAATGAATGCAGTTGAGCAACAATGAGCGCCAAAGTCAACTTATCGGCACATATATACGAGTACACAGATCCATACATACACACACACTTACATATCTACATATGTATAGAGTTACGTACTCACTTATCTTTCCACACGTACGTATGTTTATGTGGTACAAATGCATTAGCAATTGCAAAAGTACGAAAAAAAATTGCTGCTGAGAGAACGCTACTAGTTCTGGGATCAATACCCGACGGAACTCCAATTGAAGTGGGCGGCAAATAGAAAGAGAAAGAATTGCTGTCGGGCGGATTTGATAGGAATTAGAAACACTCTCAATTGTCATTGAAGAACAGAAAAAAATGTAGGAAAACTTCTTATTTCTGCACAAAAAGCGCCGTGAATTTTTCAAGAAGAGGAAAAAGAATCCTTGATACTTCCAAATGTATGGTGCAGATAAAAAATAGTCAATTCCTGTAAGGAGGAGACCAAATATTTTGGGTGTGCGCGTAACATTTCTCTGATCTGTGTTCCATGACATAAAAATATATAGAGGAAAACGAAATTGCTGAAGAGCTTGCCAACTAGGGGACTACAATAGATTGGTCTCAGAGACCACCTCCTACCCGGTCATCGGCATCCTCCTGACTGTTGTTAAAGGAAAATTGAACAACTTATTTTTCAAGGAAGCGCAGAACTGATGGAGCTCCATATCTTTGTGCGCTATTACCCTTTGGCCTCAGTGCAATAGACGCAGCACGCAGAAAGTTCTGGGACTACACGCCATTCAATTTCCAAACTCGTAACTGTGTTTACCGGTCATTGGACGATTGGCACATACGCAGAAAAACAAGATTTACCATTTAATCACCATTGCAGAAGCTGTGGGGGCCTTTCAAAGAAGGCGGCTGTTAAGCACTTTCTCTGTAAATGTTCGGGTTTGGCAGCTACACGATTAAGATCACTGGGTGCTCCTTTCTTCGACAGCCTGGGGCAGCGCGCCAATCTAAATTCCATCAACCTCGTCCATTACATCAACAGCTCTGGTCGGTTGTAGATATCTGCCAGTTGGAGGTCTCAAAATAGCAATTTAGTGCTACTTGGAGATTGCCAGAGTGGTACTTCAACCATTTCACCTATCTACCTACAAACGTATATTAAATATTCCCTTCAAATATTCCCCCTTGATGAGTAATACTCACATTCGATAGCTTGCTCACATCTTCAAAACATTTTTCATAGGCCGAGCCTTCAACGAGTCTTAATCTTTCGACTCAATCGTCTTGTCAAAATGCTTTCCGCAAAAGACATGCTTTAGAGCTAGACGCCATATTAGGGGAATACGGGTTTTGCGGGGTGAAAATGTATGTTGGTCAAATGGACTCGCACAAGACGAGATGTGTAAGCAGGTTTGCGGTCTCAGTGCAGATAACTCAAGCTTTTGTTTGCGAATGCTACATCCAAAGCTATCCATTAGCTCTATGACTCAGAATGTGTATTTTTCTACAACACATTCGAATCCAAACAATATTAATGAAGATGCGGTGCCTAATAATATTGTATGCACAGTAGAAAATATTCTGGAAGACTTCGATCTTTATGGCACGAAAAGAGTAATAGAGAAGCTGAAAAACTACAAGTCAGGTGGTGAAGTCTGTATAAATGCAAGTTAAATTGTGTAAATGATAGAGGGATAGTCCTTCTCAACGTGAGCTACAAAATTATATCAAACATACTGTATGAGAAACTAAGTGGGTACGCAGAAGTGATCGTTGGAGACTATCAATGCGATTTTTGAATCGAACGGACTACAATGCATTATTAAGTCGCAGATATTCGGAAAATGTTATGAGCTCAACATTAATTTACACTGTCTCTTTCGCGACGTTAAATAGGCGTTTGATAAACTCCACTGGGTATGCCAAAAATGCACTAAAAGTACTGGGTGTACCACTAAAATACATATCAATACAAGACCGTATTCAGGCAGCTAACAGAGCATACTTTGGCCATATCAAACTTAAGAAATCTTCATTGATATCAAAGGAAGCTAAAGATGTACAAAACCTTAAAGTAATGACGTAGATTTACTGATGCGATTTGAAAGAAGAATTCTCAGAAAAATATTCGGTCCTATACGATTAGAAGACGGTGCATACGGTTTATAAAGTCATAGAGATTACGGTGATATGGGCACATCCAAAGGATGAGCTGCGAAAAAGCGACCAAAAAGGTTATAGAGCAAATCCTGAAGGAGCAAGAAGGAGACGCCGGTCAAGGCGATAACGGTTGCAAGACGTAGAAGACGGCATACGTAAGTTAAGAATCTCCAACATAGAGCGAAGGCGAGCTGCCGAGAAGAATGGAAACATATTGCAGAGGAAGCAATGATCCACCCCGGAATGCGATGCCAATATGATGATGATAACTTGTTTGTTCGTGTTCTCGTGTTCTCGACATTGCGGGGTTTGATTGAAAAGTAATGAGCCTTATTTTTTTTAAACAGTTTTATTAAACCTTTTGGCTTAAACAACTAATATTCTTCAATATAGGACCCTTGATCGTCAATACACCGCTGGTAGCGGTCCTTCCACTGCAGGAAACATTTTTTAAACTCATCCGCCAGAATCCCGTTCAATTCGGCTGTCACAGTTTTTTGGATCGCCTCGATGGAGTCGAAACGCCTCCCCTTCAGCTTTCTTTTCAGGCGCGGGAACAAAAAGAAGTCTGGAGAGGACAGGTCTGAGCTGTAGGGAGGGTGGGGAAGCACCGGAACCCCTATCTTGGCCAATGCAGAGGTGCAGAGGAAGGCGGTATGCGCCGGCGCATTGTCGTGATGAAGGGTCCAATTGTTGACGAGGTAGGGCCGAACACGGGCGACGCGGTTTTCAGCCGAAGGAGCACTTCTTTGTAAAATGCCGCATTTACAGTGCTTCCTAGAGGTACAAAGTCCTTGTGGACGATGCCTCAAGAGTGCCTCCAACGATCGCTACATTTTCGCCACTGCAAAATCCTAACACACTTTTAAAACAGCTTTCACGCGCGGAGCGATGTTGACTACACCGCTGTTGCCAACGAACTGGGACCGGTTCCTAGTGGAAGGGGAAGGTCCAACGATCATTTTCCCCCACCAGCCGATTAGGTTGATCGCTTGGCAGACACTCCGCGCGGGAAGGCTCATTACTTTTCAATCAAAGCCTGTATATATATATTGGCGCGTACACCCCTTTTGGGTGTTTGGCCGAGCTCCCCTTCCTTTTGGGGCGTGCGTCTTTATGTTTTTTCGCAAATGGAGGGTCCAACATTTTCAAGCCGACTCCGAAGGGCACATATTTTTTATGAAGAGCCTTTTCATAGCAGATCTACACTCGGAGGTTTGTCATTGCCTGCCGAGGGGCAATCACTTTAGAAAAAACGTTTTCTTCATTTTGGTGTTTCACCGAGATCGAGCCTACGTTCTCTCCGAATTCCGAATGACAGTCACGCATCAACCCATTCGGCTACGGCGGCCACCAAGTAAGTAGATTAAGAAACTAGGTAGATTATAAAAATGCTCTACGAGTCGGCGTTTGAAGAGTTTAAAATAAAGTTTCAAACAAAGAAGAATGGAAATTTGGAAGATAGGGAAAATGAAAATCCTGCGTCGATGGAATCAAGAGATGTTTATGCTTTGGAAAACATCTATTGAGATGCCAAGGGGCTGTGCGCCACGATAGCATATTTTCAGATAAAGAAGCAGCTCTGAAGCTCTGAGCTACCTATGTAACAAATAACTATAAAATTGTAGTGGCAGATCGATAAATGGCAAGGCCGAGTAGTTTGCTTTTCATCTGGTATGGATGCCGAGAAAAAGAATTATAACGAGCAAACAAATAGCCGACTACCTTGCAACGGCATTTCCATTCCACTTTCGCTCTCCTGGAAGGAACTAAGCGAGCTGCTCACCTGCTAGATCATTACAAAACAATTGTTTCAAAGATATAGGCTGAAGATGAAAACACCAGCACTGAAAAACATCTATACCCACATAGGAGTAGTTAGACGCCTACCCAACTATTGTAAATTTGGACTAACGTGACCGGATAACTAAAAGTAAACGCATCGTAGTAGCATTGAATGAAAAAAGAGTAAAGAACAAGAGACAATTGAGATACACAAATGATGACGTTTGCGGAAATTGCGGTAGGAAAAGTATCCAAGTCTAATAGACTTCAAACAAAGTAAAGAAGTGTGAATGTGAATCTTAACCTTGTCAACCACAAAATAGCAAAACCTGAAGTGATTGCATCAAAAAGCTAGCGCAAAAGGAGCCCGTGTTTAAGTCAAGTCACATTACCTGGATTCTCGTCGAACATATTAGCCTTAGTTTTTCCCGTCTGGTTAAGTTAGCCTTTGATGCTCTCTCCAATGCCTTGTATGAATTCCTCTATCTCGCTGTTATACCTGATGCGATATACCCCACCATGTTCTTCTCGTACTGGGCCCAGTATTCCCCTTTCCAGATAATTGCATAATTGTGTTTCGCATCCGTACATTGCCTCTGGTCGAATCAATGTTTTAGATATTTTGATTTTCGTTTACCTACTCAAGAGCTTGCTTTTTAATAGTTTAACGTGACCAGATATGAGTCACAAACTTGCATGAAAGTAATATTCGCCAAAGCTCACTGAGCTGCCCACCTTTCGAAAAGGTTTGTTTTAATAAATGGGTTCAGAGTGAGACTACAGTTAACGTCTCAGATGCCCTTCTCATTTTATATTACACTAAGAAACGGTTGTTATTTTTGTAACAGCATAAATATTCCCCACAAATGTTTGGGAAATGTTGCTGGAGTGACAGTCATTCTTCTTCTTCTTGATTGGTGCGATGTGAATAACTGTAATTATAAAGGGTGGCTAAGTTTGAAGGGCCGGTGTTGATTTTGAATAAAATACAATTTTTTTAGGAAATTATTGTCATTTCTCTTTACAATGATAATATTGGTATGGCTCAACTACGTATAAAACAAAATATCGACCAAATGGCCGCCGCGGCCTTAGCGGCACACCTCCATCCGATGGTACAAATTTTCGATGACGCTGAGGTATTGTTAATGTGCCAAGTTATCTCATCCTTTAGCTCTTGAATTGTTGCTGGCATATCAAAGTACACCTTTTCTTTCAAATAACCCCAAAGAAAGAAGTCCAACGGAGTCGTTGACGTTTAGGTGTGGTTCACATTCAACATCGGCCCTTGAAATTTAACCACCCTTTATAAACGATAGTTGTCACGCAGCGCTCGCATCAGAGGCTATCAGCTGTGCGGCAAGTATTAACGGTTCTAAATCCTTCTGAGTAGGTCGGCGTATTTTAGGAATCTATTCATTGTTCTTATATTTTCTTCAGAGGGGTTCATAAGAAGTGAGATGGGGTCAGTTCCAATGAAATTCTGTTGTAGTTTGGCATCGAGTCCTGCACAGAAAGCAATCGGATTACGAAAGCGTCTCAGGAGTGCTCTAAAATAAATTTGCATCAACGAGTTATTTGTGGAAAAGTTTACAACACTCTGGAAAATAGCCGAAATATGGAGTTCCGCCGTTTTGTGAAACTTCTTTAATTTCACTTCAACTGGTATCAGTGATACCTGGCAGTAGGGCATAAATTGCGTTTGTGTGAAAATCATTTCCTTATGCCACTGGCACAAGCGTATGGAAAAATGAGAAAACTGAGTGAGAGAAATGAGAAAACTGGCTATGAAGTCAGCTGCAATAACAGCCACTGCCAAGAGAAGTAGTACAAAAGTGAAGTAGCCGCCGCGCAAAGTACACATAGATGTGTGTGTGTGTATATGGGGACTAAAAGGCAATAAGTTACAGCAGCAGAAACAACAACAGCAGCAGCACCAGCCGCAGGCACAACAACAACAGTAAATACTGGGAAAACTGAACAAGCTTTATGGCATTTTCCTCCTCATATGCACGCGCCCTTTGCCGCCAACAGCCAACACGATCGCAAGAGACAACAACAAACACAACAAGAACAGCTCTCAGTATGGAAAATTAGTTTTCTTTTATGGTTGTTTGCAAAAATATACTCGTAACTATGTATACATGTACTTAAACGATTATACTGAGCAAAAAACGAATGACAAGGAAGAAGAAACTTTTCGAAAGTCAATGTTCAGAGCTCGAAGTACGGGGCGCACTCATACACGAACAGGAAAAGCGCGCATGAAAGGAAAATAGAGGAGAAATGTCTGCTGTAAGTGCGGCGCGCGCAGTTTATGTCTGATGGAAAGTAAAGACAAATGCGAAAATATAAATATAGAGTTAAGAAAATGCGGAAAAGGCAATGACAACGCCTCTATAATACGAGTACAACAACAGCAGCGAAGACGTCGTTGCCTAGCTGATCAAGCTGACTGCTAGTGGCATCCTCAACTACACACACTTTTATTGCATAGAGTGCGCTATTTGTTGTTGTTGTTGTTGTTGCTGGTGTTGTAGTCGCAGCCACATAACGTAACAATCCAGTATTGACTGCGACACGAACCAGGAAGCAAATCGCACGTACAAAACAACTATGCATAGCGGCAACAGCAACAGCAACAGCAACAGCAGAAGTACGAGTAACAGCAAAAGCAACAAAAAAGCGAAACAGCTAAGGTTGTGGCAGAGCGATTGTGTAATCGTAAGCGAGTCGGCTGGTCGCTGACTTTTGCTGTTTACTTCTCGTACTACTTGGGCGCATATTTACGAATGGTCACATGTATGTATGTATGTATGTATTTATAAAGAAAATTAATAACAATACATATAAGTTAGAAAAGAAAACAACATAATGGAAGCTCCATAGATTTGTTGTTTTCACTGTTGCAGCGGCGAGTGCATGTACGATCCAAGCAGTATTTGTTGGCAACTGTCTGACTTGCTCTTGGATGATTTGAACGTATTGCTGAGATACTTGGGCTTAGCGTTGGACTTGTTGCCTGTTTATACAGTAACGAGGAGGAGGTTAAAAGTTGCATAGATCATGTGATTTGTTTGCAATTTCCTACTTACGCGCACACACACACACACTCGCAGACATTCATAAGTGCTTGTATATACCCGAACTCGCTTGAAAATTTTGCAACGAAAGTGGTATTCTGCTTGGTTTTGCATGTGACGTTGCCATTTTACTGCTGTCACCAGATTGATTACATTGCGTAGCGAAAGTAAACACAATACACACATACGTAGCCACATATACATACATGTGGGTACAAACAAATGCATACATACATATGAAACTTAACTCAACCTTAGCGAAACTCATACCAACATATCGAATATCAGAAGGGGCTCGCTTGCTCACAACAAACCGAAAGTCTTTGGATAAAATCACAGAAATTATGTAATTTTTATGCTGCTGATAAACAATTTGAACTGGGTACATATTTTTTTTTTTATGAAGCTTTAAATAAAGTTGGGGAATAAGTTCGTAACGCTTTTACCGAAGGCATTTATTTAAAGCAAAAACAATAATTTTATCAATAAGTTAATCAATTATATTGGGTTGGGAAAAAGAAATGTCGTATTGGTGATCGAAATTTGACGATTTCTTTAACGTACTTAGAATTATCCGATTCAAGTCAAATATGCTCCGTTTTGTTCGCAAACTTGTTGCCATTTCGAAGGCAACTTCATTATCCCCCCTTTATAAAACCCCCCTCCTTATTTACAAAAAACTCAGACAACCAGTTTTCGCAAGCCTCTTTTGAGGCCAACTTGGTATCACCAAGGGCATTTTGCATGGACCGGAAGAGATGATAGTCACTTGGTGCCAGGTCCGGACTATATGGTGGGTGCGATAGGACATCCCATCCGAGCTCCCGTAGCTTCTGGCGGATATTCAAAGATATGTGAGGACGAGCGTTGTCCTGGTGGAACACAACACCATTCCTATTGACCAATTCTGGCCGCTTCTGGTCAATCGCCTGCCTCAAACGGTCAAGTTGCTCACAGTAGAGGACCGAACTAAGGGTCTGGCCGTAGTTGAGCAGCTCATAGTGGATAATTCCCTTCCAATCCCACCAAACAAACAGCAAAACCTTCCTGGCGGTCAATCCAGGCTTGGCGATGGTTTGGACCGGCTCGCCGCTTCTCGACCACGATCTTTTTCGCTTGGCGTTGTCGTACGTGATCCACTTTTCATCGCCAGTCACCATCCGCTTCAAAAATGAGTCACGTTCGTTCCGTTTTAGCAGAGAATCGCAAGCGTTGATTCGGTCTAAGAGATTTTTTTGCGTCAACATGTGTGGCACCCAAACATCCAGCTTTTTTTTGGAATCCAATCTTCTGCAAATGGTTCCAAACGGTTTTGTGGTCTACACCTAGTTCCTGACTAATCGAGCGAATGCTCACATGCCGGTCTCTTTGGATAATTTTAACGATTTTATCAGTCTCTACGACGATTGGCCTACCAGTACGGGGTGCATCTTCGACATCTACTACACCAGAACGAAATCGATCGAACCAACGCTGTGCTGTGCGAATCGTTACAGTATCAAGCCCATAAACATCACAAATTTTTACCGCCGCCTTCGTTGCATTTTTACCTCTAAGGTAGTAAAAACGTTAAATATGACGAATTTCTTGCTTGGTGGACTCCATCCTTGACGCGCTATAACTTAAGACTGAAACGTACGATCACAACACTGTCAAAGAGACACTTGTAGTACAGATTGTCGTCTTCAAATCGCCGTTTAGTGTGACCCGATGCAATAAGTACAACGCAAGATATGTTTACATGTCGCGCTCAATTGATAAAATACGGCGTTACTTTTTCCCCAACCAATATATTCGCCGTTGCTGCTTACAACCACCGCCCAGCTCTCGACCAATTTGTTGTTGCCGTTCCGCCAAAAACCTACTGGCCTGGTTGCTGAGCCAGTTTGTAAGGACCTCTTTGTTATCGAAGGTAACGCCTGTCATATGGTTTGACAGGGAGCGGAAAAGATGGTAATCGGTCGGTGCAAGGTCCGGAGAATACGGCAGATGCTGAAAGACCATTCGAGCTCTTGGAGTGCTGCTTTGACGACTTGTGCAACATGAGGCCTAGCGTTTTCGTAAAGGAGTATGATTTGACCAAGTCGATCAGGTATTTTCAGTGGAATATACTCGTTCACGCGGTGTAGCCCCTGATAAGGTAAAGTAGAGCCCCTTAGCATTCTTTTCGAGCATTTCCCAATACACCATGCCCGCCCAGCCCCACCAAACAGATGGTCATGATTTTCTTTGGATGAAGATGCGATTTGGCTCTCGGCTTTGGTGTATCTCCTCGAGCCACCCACTCTTTTCTTTGCTTCATATTGATGTATAGGCACCACTTCTCATCTCCCGTGACGACTTGGTAAAAAAATCGTTGTCTATGGCCGCCCGTTGCTCGATGGCGGGCGAGATGCTGAGAAGCTATCAAGATGCATGACGAGATAATTTGTGACGTTAGTTTGGAGATAATTGTATTATTGAGCTTAACGGGTGGACAAGTTTTGGGAAGCTTTTGTCTCATTTGTCTTAATGCGCAACTCTTTCAACTAGTGAATTATTTCATCAAGTCCTTTCTGTAGTTTTTGGGAGGCGACATGCGGGTAGGAGTCGATTGTAAGTAGGGCAGTGTCATACGCAAACGTTCTGACTTTTGTTTCTTCAGAAGCTGGTAGATCGTATGTGTTTCGTAAGTATAGGGTGCGACCCATAGTACTGCCTTGGGGCACACCAGCTGAACTTTCACATACTAGTTCGGACTGTTCCTCGCCTTGTTTGACAAGGAAATGTCGATTTTACATAAATACAATGTGCCATAAAAAGGAGATGGGTACTACCGAGAAGTAAGCAATATAGATATCGTGAAGTTTTGTAAACTTTACCTTCTGTCCTCAAAGAAATTTTTTTATTCCAACCTAAACAAAATGTAATGGGCGAAGAAATAATATATTAAAAAAAATTATAAACAATTGGCGCGCACACTTCAGTTAAGTACTGTTTTAAGTCAACTCCGAATGGCAGATATTTTTTATGAGGAGCTTTTTCAAGACAGAAATACACTCGGAGGTTGGGCATTGCCTGCCGAGAGGCGAGCGCTATTAGAAAAAACTTTTTCTTTTTGAAGGAATAGAGATCCAAGTTTTCAGTGTTATTTTGCTCTTAATGAAGTTACACTTTACTTGGTGATCTTCTTACTTGCAGGTACAATTTTAAATATCTCTGCTGTGTTACCTAGTAAAGAATGAACTTTTAACTCAAATTCTCTCGACAGTTAACTGCTTCGTTCCATTCCCTTTAATAAACTAAAAACAATAAACATCAATCGATCCAATTTACTATTCGACGAATGTAGTTTTGAAGAAGGCAAAATTAACCTGGTCCAAATATTTGTAGATATAAGTTTATACTCATTCTAACATTAATTTCTAACATTACAACAAATACTTGTATTTAACCACACATTCATACGTACATACATACAGACATATTTACACTAAACATTCAGATAATACCGAGAAATCAAAGCAGTGAGCGCATTCTTGGATAAGAAAGTGGCATTGTCGCCGCCAATTGAAAATGGCAAAAGTAGTTGTTGCCAGAGCAAGCAGCTGTTCCTACACCTACTATCATACTTTTGTATGTATGAATGTAACGTAAGCAATTGTTGCCGCTCCCACCTCACTTTTCTAGCAATTCATTGGCTGGTTTGCTTTTGTATAAGTGCGATAGCTACCGCTAGAATTTGCAATCTAAGTTCATTGACTTGCGCTAGCAACGTCATGGGCAAGAGCGCAATAACAACAACAGCAGCAGCAACAACGATAAATATAGTAAAAACTTGCTTTTGGACTTGCATGCACGCGAGTGTATTATGAACGAGACAGTAATATATACATACGTTCGTATGTATGTATGCATGTATGTGGGCGATTGTTGTTCTTTTGCGCTTATTTGCTATTTGCTAATCTGATAATAAAAGATGGTTGTAAACAATGAGCAGTGAAAGGAGAGAGCATTGCTGTGAGAGTGAACGAAAATTATCTGTACAAAAATGTGATTAAAATAAAATAATATCAAAAAAGTGTAGATGTAGTTTTAGAGGAAAATTCAGTTATTTTTATGCCTCACCAAATCTAGAATAACTCTCCTTGATGTAGCCTTATAATGGCAATGCCATATATTGGGTTGGTGGATAAGTTCATGGCGTTTTTATATTTTCTTTTATTTTACAACGATTTGTTTGCTGTTTGGCTAAAGTAGTATTCATTCGTTAGAACTCTTTCTGCCCTCAAAACTATGTTAATTGTATTTTTGAGCTATTTAGTTTTTTATTAGTTTTGAGGCCTAGAAATGGAATACTCAGGAAGCAAAAATCAACATTTTCAACACCTGCTCTTCTTGCTTTTCATCGAAGTTAAAAAGCTGCCGAAGTAGCCCGGGACATTTGCGACGTGTATGGAGAAGATGTCATAGGCGAGTCTATAGCACGGAAATGGTCTGCAAAGTTAAAAAATTACCACAATGGCGACTTTAACGTCGATGACACGTTCCGCGGTGGAAGGACTTCTGAATTCGATGAAGAAGGTCTCAAATCACTTTTGAATGAGAACGGAGAACGGTCGTCTAACCAGTTGTAAATTGGCGGAAGATATGAACTGCGATCATAAAACGATACTCAATCACTGTCATTCAATGGGGTTTACCGAAAAATTGGGAGCCTGGCCTCATGAGCTCAACGAAAAAAACAAAGAAAGTCGCCATCAAATCGCTTCTCAGCATTTCGCCCACCATCGAGCAATGCGCGGTCATAAACAGTGTTTTTTGTAACGAATCGGCACGCGAGATGAGAAATGGTGCCTATACATCAATATGAAGCAAAGAAAAGAGTGGGTGGCTCCGGGAGATACACCAAAGCCGAGAGGCAAGCCAGATCTTCTTCCAAAGAAGATCATAATATGTGTTTGTTGCGACTGGGAGGGCATGCATCTGCTCTACATTACCCAGCTACAACGCGTGAATAAGGCTTTTTGACGGAAAATACCTGATCGACGACCTACTCAAGCCATACACAGGCCGACAACACAGGCCCATGTTGCACAAGTCGTCAAAGCAACACTCCAAGGGCTCGAATGGAAGGTCCTTTAGCGTCCGGCGTATTTTCCGGTCCTTGCACCGACCGATTACCATCTTTTTCGCTCTCTGTCGAACCATATGAAAGGCGTTACCTTCGATAACAAAGAGGTCCTTAAAAAGTGGCTGAGCAATCAGGCCAGTAGGTTTTTGGCGGAACGGCATCAACAAATCGGTCGGTAGGTGGGAAGAGCTTGTGAACAGCAACGGGGAATATATAATTGATTAACTTATTGATATAATTATTGCTTTATGTTTAAATAAAAGTGTTCGGTACAAACGCTACCAAGCGAGGCTTCTTGTAGGAGCTGTCGACGTCAAGCTAAGGCCAATATAAAGGGTGATCAGATTAGAGGTACTTTTTCTTAAAGGATTTTTTTATAGATTACGTGTGACTACTGTCAAACTAAATACATAATTTTTTACAGTATTTATTGTCATTTCATCATGGAACAATTTAGACCAACTTCTCGCCAACTTATAACCGTTCAGTGATGAGGTCCGTTTTTGGCTTAATGGCTACGGCAATAAACAAAATTGCCATATTTGAGCTGAAGAGCAACCAGAAGCCATTCAAGAACAGCCATTACATCCATTGAAAACAAACATTTGCAGCGGTCTATGAGCGGGAGGAATCATCGGCCGATATTTCTTCAAAGGTGAGGCTGGCGCCAATGTGACAGTGAATGGTGAACGCTATCGCGCCATGAGAAACGACTTTTTTGGTCCTGGAAATTGAAGCATACAACATTTTGTTACAACAAGACGGCGGCACTTGCCATATAGCCGTACAGTCCATGAAACAATGAATTCACTGCGTCGCCGTTTCGTTGAGCAATTTAACTGTCGTCTCGGACAAGTGGATTGGCCACCAGGATCGGGTGATATCACATCTTTGGCCTTTTAGTTGTGGGGGTATCTGAAGTCTAAATGCTTTGTGGATAAGCCAGCCTCAATTGAGGCATTGGAAGCCAACATTACTAAAGTTATTCCCGAGATATCCATCGACATTCTCCAGCGAGTCATTCAAAATGGTGTTTACGGATAGTCGAATTACGGCGCAGTTGCGGCCAGCATTTGAAAAATAAATGTCATGAATGGTTGTACCTAAAAAATAATAACGATTGCCCAATCAATTTGAATTTTCATTAGTTTATTTCAATTTAAAATTCGATACCTCTAAATTGATCCCGCCCCTTATAATATACAAAATGTACAAATTGCACCTGATTTGTTGCAATGTGTAAAATGCAAATGTTGCATGTTCAACATAGGAGACTGCATGATTTATGTGCCAGCTGTTGTGCATTAATGTTTTCGAGGCAGTAATGTAGAGGGTGGTTAAATTTCAAGGGCCGATGTGGAATGTGAACCACACCTAAACGTCAACCGTTGGACTTCTTTCTTTGGGGTTATTTGAAAGAAAAGGTGTACGTCAATAAGCCAGCAACAGTTCAAGAGCTAAAGGATGAGATAATTTGGCACATTAACGGCATAGAACCTCAATTATGCCTCAGTGTCATCGAAAATTTGGACCATCGGACCATAATAAAGAGAAATGACAATAACTTCCTAAAAACATTGTATTTTATTCAAAATCAATACCGGCCCTTGAAACTTAACCACCCTTTAGATAAGGAACTATTTGTATTTGGTGGTCTTTGGAGGTGTGCCGCCGAGGCCGCGGTGGCAATTCGACCGATATTTTGTTCCATACGTAATTGAACCATACCAATATTACCATAGTAAAGAGAAATAATAATAATTTTGTAAAAACATTGTTTATTATTCAAAATAAACACCGGCCTTTAAAACTTAACCACCCTTTAGTATGAATTTATATGTGTCCCGAGTAGGAAAGATTCACTTATGCACTTGCATGCATACTTAAGCTCATTTCAATTATATTATTGTGTATGTATGTGAATAAAACAATACAAGAAATGTGCCTTGTCTGTGCGATTGTTGCCCTTATTGCTACATATTTACACATCAGTCAAGAAATATTTACATATAGGTATATATACAGATGTGTATCCATGGAAGATAAACAGCCCGTCAGCAACATCCCAAATCAATCATTTTGCCATCTAAGACACCGTTGTCGATGCTGCATGAAGATGAAGCATTTCCTGTTGTTGTGCAACACCTCTGTTGCATAGCGGTTTCGTGCACACTTTACAATTATCCATACATACTAACATACCTATGTGCGCACGCATAGGCAATATTCTAAATATATTTTTTTTTTACTATTTTAATCGTTTGCTATTCGCTTCACACAGAGTAGCAAAATAGCCAAATAGCGAATGCCAGTGCGAATTCTCTAAATCACTTTGTAGCTATTAAAAATCACAAAATGTTGCCGTTGCATTTGCAGGGAATAGCGGGCCGCGCAACACACATTTTATGCGGTGCCACCTTCAACATTGCAACATGCGTCGGTAGGCAACACGCCTTTTTTGCGAGCCTTGAATGCCAGCAACCTCAATAAAAATTCACGACTTTTCCTGGGTCATGATCCTCTTCGTATTTGGTTTAAACATTTTTGCTCTCCAACTATTGCGAATTCTGCTGCCGGGTTTCTTTGCTTCTTCGAGTAAGTGCCGCCGTCACATACATTTATATGTATGTATGTATGTATGTATGTATGTATGTATGTATATGTTTCGCTTTACAAGCCTTCTTCGTTACAGTATGCCCCTTTCGCTTCAAGAGTTAACACAATTTGTTTTATTACTCAGTAATATAATTTAATTCTTTCTTTTCTTATTAATATTAATTAAACTAAGTTATAAACAAAGTTTGCCTAATTCAAGTAGTAACAAAAAAACGAATCAGTTCAAAATTTACCAAAAGGAAGTCACTTTGTAAGGAAAATTCGTGACTACTGAAATACACAGAACTACCGGGAAATCGTCCTAGATACTCAATAATCATATACCTCAATTCTCCGAAAACTTCGGCCAAACAAATGGATGTGTGTTACCCAGAATTGACTGTTTTAAGTTTCTCTAATGGTACAGTTGCGATATTATCACATTTTCCGTAAATACCATTTCCGACCACTTGCTTTGAGGCGCTTTTTCCGCAGCAACTTTTGTTTGGTTAAGATCGCCTTTGCATATTCTTACTGTGGATTGCTGTTTTGTTTCTATCTCATAGGCAGATTCGTCACCTATTACGCTGGCATACTTGTAGATTAGCTTTGAACTACTACGGCTGAATTTCTTCAACAACCGACGGTTTTCACGAATTTCACCTGGCAAGGATTGGCGGCCATATTGAAACTTGTTGTACTTACCTGCGTTTCACAGTGGTTAAGTGTGGCGCTTCAACGTCAAAAGTCGAAATAAATTGGTCAATGATGAAAATGATCAACCAACGTCGAAAATCGTAATAAATCATCGCGAAAATTTCCACGAATTAGTTCCATCTTTTGGGCGAGATGAATTTTTCAACTCACTGAAATAAAGTTCGTAGGAAAAAAGGTTAAGGGGGTTAAGTTAAAACCGATTTTTTTTACAGATTATTATTCTTTATAGTTTTAGGCGTATTTCTGTGCAAGTCGATTGTAAAAATTCCCCATAGATACAAAGTTATGGTAGAAAATGTAACTGCCTGACTAGAGTTTGATGCGCACATGGAGCTGTCCTTCGTTTGCCCTTGAAAGCTTAAAACAAAAAAAAACAAAATCTAAGAAAACCTGCTCCAAGGACTTTCTGAATAAAATAATTAAAATTGTTTGAGATAAGAAATTTATTTCATTCCGGATTCTGCTGTTATGTTTTTCGGCTATTTGATTGCTGGGGTATTTTATTTGGTACTAGCGGGCCCGACAGACTTCGTTCCGTCAAATAGATTTCGAATGTGGCAACTTATATTTCGACCGTAAGACGTTTTTACTCTGCTGACCCTCACACACCGCCCTATCATCATGGTGACGGTTCTGTTCAGGAGAATTAAAGAAAAGGGTCATACAAACAAATCTGATGGTTTTCCAACACGGGAACAGGCAACATACAATTGACTATGTGAGAAACATGGGTTTTCTAGTACTCTAGAAGATTTGCGACTGAAATCATTCCTTAACTCGTTCTGAAACTAAAACCAAAGAAAGAATATTGCGAGGCCAATCAAATCTATGCTCTTACATTTTTTGACTTTTTAATTTGGTTGGGTTCCCGATTATTATCACTTTTGTGTGAACGCATTAGATCCTCCAACGCGAACGCGCAATATTTGTATGGGAAAAAGAAAGGGGATGTTTTAGGGTTTCCCGGAAATTATTTGAATTTTTCTCGCCGTATAAACCATCCTTGGACTTCAAGGAACATTTAAAAAAAAGAATTGTTAAGATTGGTCCGTGCGTTGTTGAGTTATGCGCTTACCAAAACATTTTCCAATTAATTTTTATATTAGGTATAGGTAATATATGCATATTCGACACAATTACCGATAAAATCCACAAATGTTCGTTGGAAAATGTCAAACCAGAAAATTATCAGTTGTAGTTTCCTACTTATAATGACTGCCGCCCCTGTAGAACTGGTGTTGAATTCCAGCCAAGGCGAATCTACAAAAGATGTAATCACCACAGAAACAACAACATTTGCATGTTCTTTGTTTTTGTAAGTTAGTTGTTTGAATGCCAACATTTCAATCAAAATGTAAACAAACAAAGCAACAACAAAAAAGGAGATCACTTAGACATTCGCATCGTAAGAAGAAAAACAAATCTGTTCGTTCAGAGGCGACACCTATGAATTGGCTTTGGTTCTATTTAGCTTAGAAAATCTATGAAATGGCACAAGTATGAACTCAGTTTTTTTTTTTACTACGATAGACTTAGTGCTTGGGCTACTTATATCGGATGTTATTTAGCTATCGATAACTATGATTTGTTATCTGAGAATGGAAAACTGTGTTGACATTTCTGTTCACTAAGGTTTGGCAAGTCATCGTAAATCGTTTAACGATTCCAAATTGTGGAAATTTACTTAAAAAAAAATATCTGTTCGGGAAGTTCATAGAGCACTGACCGCAACTCAGCCCTTATATCTTTTGATATGAGGAAGGAGCTGCCATTGCAGTCGTTAGCCTGCCATACTGATATAATTTTTGTTTCCAAAAAGTGATCAGCTAAACATCAACGACATTTACAAATTTAATCTTCAAAATAATAGCCATCGCTAGCGACACATTTTTTCCATCTCTCAGGCAATTTGTGGATGCCGCGCCAAAAAAATTGGCCGTCTTTGGCCTCGAACCAATCATCGAGCCATTTTTTGGTTTCTGCGTGAGAATTGAAGCGCTGCTCGTGAAATGCGTGGCCCATCGATGCAACAAGTGATAATCGGAAGGTGCCAAGTCTGGTGAGTAAGCCGCATGCACCAGCGGTTCCCAATCGTACGTCTCCACCAATTCCCGGATCGCTCTTGTTCGATGTGGCGGTGCATTGTCATCAAAAAAAATTACTTTGTGACGCTGATCGGCATATTCGGGGCGTTTTCGGTGTATAACGCTGTTCAAATCGGCCAATTGTCGTTGGTAGCGTGCACCGTCAACTGTTTCACCTGGTTTTAATAGCTCGTACCAAATCATACCACACTGATCCCAGAAAACACACAGCATTGCCTTGCGGCCGAAGCGATTTGGTTTGGCCGTTGTGTTTGGCTTGTGGCCGGGCGGACCATATGATCGTTTATGCTTGGGATTGGAGAAATACACCCATTTTTCATCACCCGTAACGATTCGATTCGAAAAAGACTTCCTTTTGAGCCGGGAAACCAGCATTTCCCAAGTGGTTTTTCGATGTCCGCAAATCGTAGTTTGAAGGCACGAAAATCGACATTTTTAAAAGCGACAAAAATGCATTGTTGTATGAAACGTAACAAACAATGAACTGAATATTGTTGACAGATGACAGACGAAAAAAACAAGACATTTGGGAAGGATTAAAACTACTCCTACGACATCTATGGACTAATAGCTGCAAGTCTCATTTCATAGGTATATACCGCAAGGTCCGTCAAATCAATTTATTGGACCTTATCGAATGGGCCGTATAGCTCGTAAACACGGTGGGCATATGCTGCAAATCATATTATCTACAAGAAAATCAGTAATCAGTATGTCGATTTTGGCCGAAAACAAAATACCCTGCCGGCAGTTTCTGTTCTGCGCTTGCCTTTCCCAGTTAGAAATCCCGAGGGCTGACAGGTCCTGCAGCCGTTGGACCTTCCAACAAACATGTGGTTTTGCCCTTCCTGGTCTTCCTTTTTGGGGTACCATCTCGTAAGTCATCCTTGCGGGAGCGTCTTCGTTCATACAGGTCACATGGCCATGCTTCTTCATACAATTCTTTGGCATGGATTGTGCGACAATTACCTACAGTTATGAGGTGATGATTTTGTTATAAAGGGTGGTTAAATTTTAAGGGCCGATGTTGAATGTGAACCACACCTAAACGTCAAGATTTCTTCTGCATTTCATTTGACATTTTTCAATCTCAGATTAACTCAATTTGACCCATGAAATGATACATAATCAAGCAACGCGTTAAAGTTGTTCAGACTTATTATGAAAACGGGCGTTCAAATCAAAATGCATACCACGCACTTCGTGATTCAGTGATGAGGTACATTTTCACCTCAGTGGACTCGTCAATAAGCAGAATTATCGCATTTGAGCGAATGATAATGCAAGAGTGATTGCCGAAAAGCCAATGCATCCACAAAGAGTGACTGTTTGGTGCGGTTTATGGGCCGTATTTTTTCCAAAATGCGACCGGTCAGGCAGTTACTGTGAATAGTGTTCGCTATCGTGAGATGATAACGAACTTTTTATGGCCCGAATTGGAAGATATGGATGTGGACGATATGTGGACGGTGCCCCTTGTCACACAGCGAACGAAACAATGGCTCTTTTGTGCGAAAAATTTGATGGCCGAATAATCTCACGTCGCGGCGATGTCTATTGGCCGCCAAGATTATGGGATTTGACACCGTTGGACTTCTTTCTTTGGGGTTGTTTGAAAGAAAAGTTGCACGTCGATAAGCCAGCAAAAATTCAAGAGCTAAAGGGTGAGATAAATCGGCACATTAACGGCATAGAACCTCAATTATGCCTCAGCGTCATCGAAAACTTGGACCATTGGATGGAGGTGTCCCGCCGAGGCCGTGGCGGCTATTTGGCCAATATTTTGTTCCATACGTAATTGAGCTATACCAATATTATCATAATAAAGAGAAATTACAATAATTTTCTAAAAAAATTGTGTTTTATTAAAAATCAACACCGGCCCTTAAAACTTAATCACCCTTTATATGGTTAGGTTAGGTTAGGTTTGGCAGCCGCATCGCACACAGAGACAGCCCTGCCACTTAGACCGCGAAATGGGTATGTTGTGAGCCGCAGTGGCTGGGCTACATTTCCCCTTCCATATCAAACCATTCTGAGCTTTTGACAAAGCATAATTTGTTGATACCTTAAGTGTATAGATTACCTATATTCTTAAAGAAGTAGGATCTTAAATATCGGTCCCTGCTTCTGACTAGAGCCGGGCATGTACCAAAAAGGTGTTGAATTGTTTCCAACTCCTCCTCATTTCTACAGCTACGACAAAAATCATGCGTGTAAACGCCTAATCTCCTTGCATGATATCCTATGAGACAATGTCTTGTGAGGTCCCTTCTAAGGTCCTAATTTGAAGTCTACTGAATTTCATAATATTCTTGGACAGACGTAGATTTAGCCCAGACCATGTTTGCCTAGCAATTTCACAGGTATTGGCAGTAATACATCTTTGATTTGCAGAACTGATTAGTGCGTCCATAACAAGAAGCTTACAAGTTGAGAGAGTTATCCCCATATAATTACTTATGCTTGGCATACAGGTACCTTCTCTTGCAAATTAGTCAGCCCTACAGTTTCTTGGTATATTTCTGTGGTCTGGAACCCAGCATAAGATAATACGATATTGTTTTGTCATCTCATTAAGAGATTGTCGACAATGTAAGACACTCCTTGATGTTATTCGGAATGCATCCCGGGCCCGTAGGGCAGTTTGGCTGTCTGATAGAATGCAGATTTCTATTGATGATATTCTGTTTATCTGTAACCATTTTAAGACTTCTCTAATAGCGTTTATTCCCGTTTGAAAAACACTACAGTGATCCGGTAGTTTAATGGATTCACTAACAAAGAGCGCTTCACAATATAACCCTGTCCCTACATCGGTGTCCACTTTAGATCCGCCCGTGTAGATCTTAACGGGTGTGTTGAGTGATCTTCTTATTTTTACAATTATCGACCCACTGTGCATGGCAATAGCTACCGCTTCCAGCATTTTTTAAAAGCAAATTTTTAACGCATCAACAAAAGTGCCAACTAAAGTAAAATGTTGGCAAAATAGCCATAAATAAAAGTGTTTCTGAGTGGCCAAAGGGAAAATTGTAGCAGCTTCGATGAGGCATGTGGCCACACAACAGGGAAATATGTAGCTGAATGGCGCATCGTGTTGCTCTTGTTGTAGCCCGCCATCACATTACATAACATGTTTATGAGACATTTTGGACATTCGCTTAAGATACCGCCAGACAGCGGCGGTCAAATGGTGCACAGAGCCGCAACCAAAAGCACCACTAATTTGTTTTCCATGTGATTCCAATGGTTATTGCTGTTGGCGCTGTCCCTGCTGCAAGCTTATTCGTTGACACCAAACTATGTGCGCGACTGAATTGCAACATAAGCATCGTATTTTACACGTCATCCCACTGATGGTTATTATTAATTTTTGTATTTTCTGTTTTCAGTTTAATTAATTGATGGTGCTGGTGCCTGCATTATCGGTAACAAATTCACTGATTCAAGGCAGATAATTTGCTCCTTAATTTTACCTACAGTTGTTATGAAATTAAAATAAATGCTCTGCAGCTTACCTGAAATGGTATCACTGGACCCGGTCGAGCTAACTGACGTATGGCCGTCAGGACTTTGGGATTCCCGGGGACTAGTCGGTGTGGGTGGTGTCAGTGTTGGTGATGCTGTCACTGGCGCAACGCCAATGCCTTCAAAGTTGCCGTTGCCGTTGCCGCTACCGTTACTATGGTACACACTGGTGCCACAACTGCCGTGGTCAGTTGTCAAAGTACTGCCAACTGTTGTTGTACTACTTATAGTCGAATTACTGTGGGAAGCTGTTGTTGGACTTTCATCGATTTCCTGTTTCAATTGAAAATCGAAGTATGACACCGACGTTGTGCTGCTGGCGAGCGCAATTCTGAAACCATGAAGCAAGAGACACATTTAAGTAAAGATTTTATGTAAATGAAGAAATTCAAAAGCCACTAAAGAGACAAATTATACTTTGTAAAATCATCAAAAATATAAATAAAAACAAGGTTCCTTGGAATATTAATTTCAACTTGACCGCGCAAGGACAAATTGACAACGAATTCAAACTCAGCAACCCGAAAAACGTATGTATTATTTTTTTTTTAACTTTTCCGGTGAATATTCTAGTTTTGTCCTTGATAACAAATTAGTTGTTAATTAGGGGATCACTTCACCTCTTAACCCTTTCGATCCGAACGGAACTTATGTGCTCCGGTATATGTTCGAGGATGCCTAGCCTGGAAATTAAGAGACTGAAATGAGTTTAGCTTATCCCATTTCGTAGTTTATGGTATTCTTAGCGGTATTTCCTTCCGTTATTTGATATTTAATGGTAAACACGTCTCATAAGTTGAAAAAAGATCGCAAGTTTGGGCGCGAATTCCGTAAGTGACACGGTTTTTTGCAATTATTCGTGGTTTTTGAGTTATAAAACCAACCAAAAGTATTGTAATTTATTGTGTTAGTGGTTTCGTTATACCGAGGTAAGTAAGTATTCGTACTTTAGTTTATTTTAAAAATCATTAACATTTTCATTTTACTGGGACGTATGTGTCCCACCAGTATTCATGGTGTCCCAGTCAGTATTGAACATTCTTGGAAATGTATTAAAATGTAGGTATTGATATTATTTTTCATTTATAAATTACATTGTTTGTACAGACTCATAATGCCTAAAAAGCTTGCTAAACATGCCATTCCTAATATTTTGGAATCATCTAATGAGGATGACGACTTTTCAAATGGTAGCAGTGATAATTACCTGTATAAGCCTTCTTATAGTGAGGTTTCATCTGCTGATGAAAGAGATATGGATGATAGTAATGAGAAGGATGCAGAAAATATTTTGGCAGTAACACGTTCTACAACTGATTCTTCAAATATCGCCACTATATGGTCTTCTCCCCGTGCGGAGTTTGTATCAATAAAAACAATAACTAGCTATCGACTTCCCGATATTGCTCATAGCTTTGAGAGGACTGACAATCCTTTCAATATATTTATGAAAGTTTTCCCTGAAAGCCTTTTTATGCGTATTACCCAGTGCACGAACGAACGTATTGAGATAATGCGAAACTCAAAACCAGCGTACAAAAATATAAAGCTAACAGATATTGGAGAAATTAAAATCGTTATTGGTTGCATGATAATTATGCCATTTAACCATTTGCCATCTGTATGACACTATTGGTCAAAACATAATTCTATAAAAGGAAAGGAATACTTAGACGGCATTTGACTACAGTAGAATGACACAAAATGCCACACGGCTTATTAGGCAATCTTTGTTGCCATTAGCCGATGCCAATTGTTAGCTAAAACATACTGATTAGGCCCAGTTACTCTCTTTTGTGGATTGTCGTTAAATACCGCCGCTACAGATAATTTAGAAGCGTTTCAGGTGCTTAAGTGATATTCCCAGTACACCGTCGCACAATGGGGGTTTTCGACAAATCTGATGCAGTAAAATCGGCTATAACGCGGGATGGATTTCAGTTACTATCATCGAAAATGTACTTTGACTCACCTGAAAAGCCTGAGGGAGCATCCAAACTTTATTACGTGGAAGCCTAAAGTCTCGATTTGCAAGTGCACGGAACGAAGGTGCTTACCAAAGTATCGATGAAAGCATGACGAACTTCAAGGGACGCTTCTCTATGAAACAATACTTACCATTGAAGCCCACTAAACGGGGTATCAAAATGAGGCTCAGATGTGATGCACAACAAACATCAAGGCAAATTATATAGTAATATTCCGTGAATCAATAAGAAATGGTTTGCTCGGTCAACAACTTTTCCTTTCTGGCTGGCGGGAAAGAGATTTTATTCAAACGAGGAGGTGATTGCAGAAACGAATGGCTATTTTTCAAACTTGGACAAATCCTATTATTCGGAAACTACAACAACAAACTAGAACAGCGTTGGGCGAAGTGTATAAGTTTAAAAGGGGACTAAGTCGAAAAATTAAAAAATGTTTACCCCAAACAATTTAGTAGTTTTCATTTTTGCACAGACTTTTCAAACGCCCCCCGCATGTACAGGTATGAGGTGTTACCTATTCAAAACACCATAACCTCTTTGTGTGAAATTAATTTTTATCGATTTCAAAGACAAAATTGTTCAAAAATGATTACAACTTTAACATATATTCACTTTAGCTCGATATGACCACCTTTTGCCTTAACTAAAGCCTTCATACGGTCAAAAAATGAGTTGCATGCTGCACGAATGTGATCTTAAGGTATTTTGGCCCATTCTCGTATCGTAATCGCTTTTTTCAGCGCATTCATACTGGCATATTTTTTAGTCCTCACCTTGTTCTCCACAATGGACCAGATGGAATAGCCCATCGGATTTGCGTCTGGCGAATTCAAAAGCCATTGTGTGGACGAAATGAAATGTGATTTTTTAACCATTCTTGGTTAACATGAGCTTTATGAGTCGGTGCCGAGTCCTGTAGGAACGTCCATGGTCTACGACCGAAATGTTTGCGTGTCCACAGCTCTAAAGCAGCTTCTAAAACATTTTCCCGATACTAAGTCGCATTCACTTTGACACCAGGCTCGATAAAAACGATTGGAGAGCGTCCATCAGCGGTCACTGCGACCCAAACCATTACTTGCGATGGGAAATTGCTTCGAGTGGCCATACGTAGGCTCATGAGCGCATGAGCGTTCGGTCAAGTAAACACGATCGTTTTGAGTGTTTTTGAACTGCTCAATTCGGAATTTTTTTTCATCAGAAAACACAATGTTAGAAAATTCGCCACGTTCGTGCAAGCGCAACAACTCCTTTGCTCTTTCGCATCATACTTTTTTTTGCTGGGGTGACAGATGGCGGCCGCCGTAGCCGAATGAGTTGGTGCGTGACTACCATTCGGAATTCACAGAGAGAAAGTAGGTTCGAATCTCGGTGAAACACCAAAATCAAAAGAAAAACATTTTTCTAAGCGCGTCGCCCCTCGACAGGCAATGGCAGACCTCCGAGTGTATTTCTGCCATGAAAATGCTCCTCATAAAAATATCTGCCGTTCGGAGTCGGCTTAAAACTGTAGGACCCTCCATTTGTGGAACAACATCAATACTACGCACACCACAAATAGGAGGAGGAGCTCGGCGAAACACCCAAAATGAGTGTACGCTCCAATTATATATATATATATATATATGAGCTCAAGGTCAAAGCTTATATATATTATATTATATATAATAAATATTTATATATATATATATAAGAACTGAAAATATCGCAAGATAGCATTCGACGCTTATTGAAAAATGAGCTCAAGGTCAAAGCTTATATATATCGAATGCTATCTTGCGATATTTTCAGTTCTTTGGCCATTTTTCTTCCACTTCGACGTGGATTTCGTTCAAGTCGAGCCTTCACTTTCCGAGCCATTTCTGGCGCTGTTGCGGTTTTTTTTGGACCACCTCCATAGCGTTTTGCAATGCTACCAGTATCATTGTAACGTTTTATAGTGCGATACACAAACATTTTATTCACTTTGAGGGGACTGAGCTCACGAAAAATGGCTGGTTGTGATTTTCCAGTCAAATATAACGCAATCACACTATTACGTTTGAATTCCATCACAGAAAAAAAAAAATTCAACAAAACTGAGACGCAAATGCTTTTGATGGCTTATAAACAATATATTAAACTGTCATTAGAACAATTTTGACGTTGATGTCATGAGCTGTTTTACAGATACAAGCAGTGTGAAGTTGGTAACACTCAAAAATCATAGGCAATTTCTCCTCCTTCGTTTCAAAAGTATTAGTTCCACATTTGAACATACATACATATATTCCTTTGTAAAAATGTAAACACATATATTGAATATGTATGTTACAGATCCCAACATACTTACCCACCTAGCCACCAACTCACCCAGTTTCACTTTTATAAGAACCCACTTTTCTGCCGTTTTTGTTCGGTACTCATCGTATTTGCTTACATTGCGAAAATATTATGACAACAAAATATTTTCAACAAGGATGCTCATGTCAAGTGGCTAACGGCAGGCTTGAGTATCAACAGCAAAGTACCGCACAACAACAAAAACAAGTAAATAACCTACACGTTGAGAATGCACAAAATGGCACACATGCACACGCACACCAACAAAGGGTTAACGAGAGCGAACGACTACTGCAGTAGGGATGAGTGTGTCCGCCATCTCAAAAGCCCATACACGGATGCCATAGATACCGTTTGCCTTTAAAAGTATGTATATGCGTGTGTGTATGCATAGTTAAAATGCTGTCAGTTACAGCAGCAATGGAAAGCGGATAATAATAAGAGATGAAAAAAGGCTGTGTCGGAAGTTTCTACAGAAAATCGATTTTCACATTTAAATGTCCACGTGCCTTTGTCGCCTGCTCGACTAAAATAAAGAAGCGGGGTAGGCAATCTTAACCGGAATTCACAAAACAGTTTAACATACATACATACATATGGTATGTGCTTGGGTTCTTGCCTACGTGCCTATACTGCTATTGCAGGACACTGCATGGGACTGTAGGGGATATAAAACGAAAGTAACATATTTTTTTTTATTGAAACGTTATAAAATTTGTATACATTTCATGGTATTACGCCTAGCTTAAGCTAACAAGTAGCATTATTCTATCCTTAACATTGAAATTTAAAAACAATTATAAATTTATTTTACAAACAATTATACAGTGTTGGCGACTAAATCTCGTGGCTTAGTTCTTCGAAGTCTTTTTGTGCAGTCTGTTTTGGTAAGCTCTGTGGCCTCCGGGTTTGTGTGCTCTTTCAGCCTGGTTTCATGCTTATTTGCAAGAATTGGAATTATATCAGCGACTTTTTTCACCGACAGATCATTGTGCTGGTTGTGATTTCGCACATACCAAGGTGCGTGGACCATGTCTCTGAGAATCTGATTCTGCAGGCGCTGTACAGCTTCAATGTTTGATTTAATGGTACCCCATAATTGAATGCCGTATGTCCATACCGGCCTAACTACTTGGTTGTATATTAATAATTTATTCTGTATTGTCAATGTAGATTTTCTGCCAATTAACCATTTATTTTTTTTAATTTTTAAGTTGATTCCAGTTGCTTTCATTTTGACATGCTCTTTCCATTTGAGCTTTGCATCCAAAGTCATACCCAAGTATTTTGCTGTATTATTATACGGAACAGTAGCAGATGATATTTTTACTGGATTATAGGCTATTTTCTTGTTTGTAAAGTCTACGTGAACAGACTTGCTTTCATTTAGTTTGATTCTCCAGTTTTCAGTCCATGCGACAACTTCGTCTATCGATGCCTGTAACTTTCTGGTTGATTCATTTGCGTTATGTGTTATTCGCGAAAGTAACATATGTAGCGAGCCTCTTCCACGCGTGATTATTTACACTGTTTTACAAATATTTAATGACCACTTTATCCAGGAACTAGACCATCCAATTCCTAAAATTGACTACTGAGTTTGAAAATTTACAGAATTTCTTATTTTTTCACGATATCGCCAAATACCGATTTTTGATTAAAAAAAAAGTTCAGAAATATTTCTAATAGCTAGAGAATATATTATACTGATCAACACGACTGAAATATCAGATTCTTCTTCTTCTTGGCGCGATAGCCGCTTGTTCGAGTTTAACAAAAAGCACTAGTCGTTTCCCTTTCGGGACCCTCCAAGTGAAGCCAAATCCTTCTCCAACTGATCTCTCCAACGCAGAGGAGGCCTTTCTCTTCCTCTGCTACCACCAGCTGGTATCGCATCAGAGTCGGAGCATTTCTATCCATTCTGACGACATAACCCAGCCAAAGCAGCCGCTGGATCTTTATTAACTGCACTATGTCCATATCGTCGTAAAGCTCTTACAACTTATTGTGCGCCATCGCTTGCGATACTCATCGTCACCAACGTGCAAAGGTCCAAAAATCTTTAGCAGAATCTTTCTCTGAAACACTCCAAGGGACGCTTCAACGGATGTTGTCATCGTCCAAATTTCTGCGCCATACTTTAGGGCGGGCATGATGAGAGCCCTACAGAGTGTTAGTTTTGTGGTCGAGAGGGAACTTTACTACTCAATTGCCTACTTAGTACAAAGTAGCACTTGTTGGTAAGAGAGATTCTAGGTTGGATTTCCCGGCTGTTAACGCTGGTGTCTAGATTAACGAAGTCTTTTACAACCTCGAAATCATAACTGTCAACAGTGACATGAGTGCCGATACGCGAGTGCGCTAACTGTTTGTTTGATAACAAGAGGTACTTCGATTTGTTCTTCTATCACCAGACCCGCTTTGCTTCTTCATCCAGTTTGGAAAATGCAGGATTAACAGCGTGGCGGAAGATGGTTCCGGGTGCAGAAATCCACGCCAGTGGGGAAAGTGCCTGATTGTCATTTACTTGGAAGTGGCCAGAACGATTCTTCTGCATAGGGTCAAAGCAGCTCACAACTTCCGCACTTTGCTTACGTAGTCTCTGGATAGCTCCCGAGCATCCGTTTGAGAGCGAGCTAATGTGAGAAGGCGAATCATCCCGGAATATCTGATTGTAAAAATGACGTAAAAATCTTTTCCCAATGAAAAACTCTACAAAGCCTAGGATAAGAACTAGAGATTTCGTTTAAAATGGTTTAAAAATAAAACTGTCAGCTTGCCGTGGATGCCGATACAAGAGTGCGCCATCTGACAGGATACCACCAGATGCATTTGGTTCGCGCTCTTTATCCAGTTTAGAAAAAACAGGACTAACGGCGTGGTTGTTAAGGCCGATGATGTCTTAATTATCGACATAGACCTGAAATTGTACGCTCTTATAATAAATTGTGGCTGAATGGATAAGTTCTGCGGTTCGCACAATCTTTTCCAGCATTCGATTAAATAAGTCACACGACAGCGAGTCACCCTTTCTGAAATCTCGTTTGGTATCAAATGGCTCTTAGAGGTCTTCTCCAATTCTGACGGCTCTGCTAGTATTGAACAAAGACATCTTGCACAGCCGTATCAGTTTTGCGGGGATACCAAATTCAGATATCGCGGCATATAGGCGACTTATTGTGCCGTCGAATGAGACTTTAAAATCAACGAAAAGATGTTGTGTGTCGATTCTCATTTCATGTGTAACAAATTGTAAATATCTGGTCAATTGTCGATTTTCCAGGTCCAAAGCCTCACTGATAAGGTTCAATCAGTTATATATATATGGCGCTTACATCCTTTGTTTTGTGTTTGGCTTCCAGCTCCTCCTCCTATTTGTGGTATGTGTCCAGATATTTTTGTACAAATGGAGGGGTGTACAGTTTTATACCTCTTGCGAATGGCAGATCATTATTTGGGAAGAGCTTTTTTGACTCTGGTGCATGCCATTTCCTGCCGAGGGGCAACCGCTATTAAAAAATAAAAGTAATTGGCGTGTACACTTCTCTGTAAGGTGTCTGCCCGAGCTCCTCCTTCTATTTGTGGCGTGCGTCTTGATGCTGTGCTACAAATGGAGGGACTGTTCCTACAGTTTTAAGTCAACTCCGAACGTCAAATGGTTTTTATGACGAGTTTCTTCATGGTAGAAATTCACTCGGAGGTCTGCCATTGCCTGCCGAGGCATGACCGCTATTACAAAAAACGGTTTCTATTATTTGATCCTCATGTACGGAGTCTCAAACCTACACACTCGCGAAGAGAAGCCACCCACCAAGCCATTTTGTTATGGCGGCTCTTATTCAAATAGAAACAACTTTTTCTCTCATTTCGTGTTTTCTGCACGGGGATTCGTACCTGGGCAATACCGAATGGAAATCACGCGCCATATGAAAATCAGGAACGTTCCCACGACAGTCGGTTCTACGTAATCGGAACGACCCGGATTTATATCCAGCCAAGGACTGTCACAGCAACATTCCTCGTATATGCATGGGGACTATATATGCTGCTACAACAACAACAACTTGTATAGTTACAAAGTTCAGGTAGATCGGAGATCAACTGCACACTGTCCGCACACTGTCCATTGAAATGCGCTGAGGCTCCACACTAGTACTTCGAGTCACTTTTCCAGTATCTTGATTGGCTGGTTAAAGTGGCGATTCATCCAGAATCCAACTGGCACTTCCGCACCATTTTAGTGCCACATCCTCGTTATTAACTTGTTTAACGGTTCTTTACAGCCTGACTATATCCAGTCTGTGCGGTTTAAGAAACTTATTAGGTTGTTGACGCCTAGGCCCGGTCTTTTATCTATCCAGTATCTATTAGGTTCGATTATTTATAGCCCGCGGAATTTTACTATCGACTCACAATCCCTATCCCTCCTCTAACGTGTTTTCTTGTCTTTCTAATGGTCCATTTTAGTCGAGAAGACAATACAGCTTTTTCTTGAGTACATCAAATGTGAAAATGTTAAAGCTCTTAACTTGAAATAGCAATCACTTTTAACAACGCATTTTTCTCCTTAATAAGGCAAAAGGGTAAAAATATTAAAATAGAAAACATAAAATGTTTACCTGCACTATTAATTTAATTTTTATTGCGAAAACTTTCCCTTCCTGTCTCAAGATTGCGGATTCCGCATGTGCATGCCAACATCATGAAAAAAGACATTCAATTGACATATTAAGTGACATTTGCCAGTAAATTTTTCCACTACTCCTTGACAGTCGCTATAGTGGCATAACGACGTGTATATGTATGTATGCACTTACACAAACGCATTTGTACCTGGAGAAAAGGAAGTTGATTTCACGTATGATTTACATAGTGACGTAGAAGTAGAACAAAATTTATATTTGTGCAACACACAAACTATTTATATGAGCTGCTTAACCCATGTACGTATGTATGTATGTACCTATGCATCCGTTAAGTAGAGGGACTTAAATATGGGCACTTATTAAGTGCCACTTAAGCTCATAGCCTGTATTTTCTTCCATTCGTTCGTTTGGTTGAACCATCTGCACAACAAGCAACGGTAGACTATTTTAATAATGATAGGCCCAGGAAGCGTGCTGTTTTAACAGGTTTGGGCCATAGGGAGAGGGGTGTTAGGTGAGTGGATTTCAGAGGGAATGTGAATAAGTGGTTTGTATTATACGCGTATGATAGCGTTCTGGCAGTGCAATTGTATTTGGGAATAAGACGGCTATGATAAGACCTATTATCACCCATGCATCAGTGGCCTGGGAGAGCAGACTCTCTCTGGGGTGGCAGTCAGGAGGACCTTATCGAGACAACAGCGCACTGGGGCCGCATGTTGCAGTGAAACTTTTCCGACTACTTCAAACCCAGCATTGAATGTTCTGGTTAGTCTACCACCACTTGATGCTTTTAATCAAAGGAGAGGTCTTGAAGGCCATCTGCAGGCTGAAACACTATTGGAATTGATACGGCTCCTGTCCGGCATTGGACAACGGAGAAGGTTTGGACTTCAATCAAACGATCCCCTCCATGCCCCTTGATTCCATGGCAACAGGAGTCGTGCTTAAAAAGTGATACAGTGTGATGCTGCCAGAGGCTCAATTGTGGTCAAACTCTAAAAATGAGCGCGGCAAGCACTGTTTTCGCATTTTCACGGATGGCTCCAGGAATGCAGGTGTATGCTGTTCGAGAAGCTATGAACTTTGTTGTAGAAAACAGATGGAGAGGCAGACCTTCACATGCCGGACATATATTGGGTATATCGGGATCGATTCTGTATAAGTAGGAGTTTAATCTGCTACAATACCCAGACCGTAATTAGGCCAAAGTTATGTATATAGATTTCACAAGGCAGCGAAAGCTCTTAGTCTGCAAGAGTTGGTGGTAGGACTCCGATAACGGCATTTGGGGGGCGGAATTTTAGAAAGGTAGTGAAAGTCTACCGTTGAATATCGTTTAACGTCTGCTTCATTCCGGTCCATTAGTTGCAGTGGTCATCGGTGTAGTCGGAGAGATGTCTCTTGACTCTCCTGAGTGGTAGCTCAGGCTCTGGCAAATGTCCAAACGGAAGGATTCCTACTTTATATAAAGGGTGGTAAAATTTCAAGGGCCGATGTTGAATGTGAACCACACCTAAACGTCAACAACACTGTTGGACTTCTTTCTTTGGGGTTATTTGAAAAAAAAAGGTGTACGTCGATAAGCCAGCAACAACTCAAGAGCTAAAAGATGAGATAATTCGGCACATTAACGGCATAGAAATTCAATTATTCCTCAGCGTCATCGAAAATGTGTACGCTCGGATGGAGGTGTGCCGCCGAGACCAGAGTGGCCATTTGGCCGATATTTTATTCCATGCATAATTGAGCCATACCAATATTATCATAATAAAGAAAAATGACAATAATTTCCTAAAAAAATTGTATTTTATTTAAAATCAATACCGACCCTTAAAACTTAACCACCCTTTAGATAAGAACTATTTGCATTTGGTGGTCTTTGGAGGTGTGCCGCCGAGGCCGCGATATTTTGTTCCATACTTAATTGAGCTATACCAATATTATCATAATAAATAGAAATGATAATAATTTCCTAAAAAAACTGTATTTTATTCAAAATCAACACCAGCCCTTGAAACTTAACCACCCTTAATACTAGGTATGACACATTTACTAGGAGTTGCGGACATGAGTCGAAACATGATTGATGTAAACGTCGATTAAGTATTCGCTACTCACCATTCTTATTAAAACGCTACCTGGCAGCCAAAAGGGCAACGGGACTCTCTAAACTTAGAAAACTAAGAGGCTAAAGGCAAAGAGCAAAGGTAAAAAATACTGAAGACGTGAAACAGTGTTTAGCAAGCAAGCAACTCAAAAAAGCGAACTAAGCCGAAGATTAAAAAAAAATTAAATAAATTTATGTAAATTTGTTTGGTTGCTTTCTTACTAAATGATATACTAAAATAAAATTTTTAAAATAAAGCTGATATGCAGCGCAGGACTCAGTGATTTAATGCAAATTCGGCACGAATTTCAATTGCATTACAACAAAAATAAAAGCAAATGCAACTCCACTCCGCCAACTCATTTAGGCCAGCGGTGATGTTAAGCTGTATATTCGACAGGTGATAGACTTAGTTAAGGTAATGTGAATACATACAAATATATTTCAGCTAGTTTTAGTAAGGAAATGCTACAAAACTCTAGTAAAATTAATTGCGCCCCACTGTAAGAGCGACCCACCGTTGGAGCGACTCTTGGAATGATCGTGGAAAAGATTATTGGGAAGCTTCAGGGACCTCCACCCGTTGAGACCTCCCATGGAACAATGAGCTGTATGAGCTTTACGGCTTTCCGCTGATTAAGCCATACCGTTCGAAAAGATTTAAATGCTCCAGCTTGGAAGTACTCTGTGCGGTACTTGCTGGTGGTGGCAGAGGAAGAAAAAGTGCTTCTTTGAGTGGGAAATATCAGGAACAGTACTTGGCTTCACTTGGAGGGTTCAACTGGCGCCGGTTAGCTCGTGAATGGAATGACTGTGTGTTTTGTTGAACTCGGCTAAAATCTTTTCAGCGGTTATCGCGCCAATCAAGTGGGAGGAGAAGTAGGAAGTGCTAAATTCAGCCCCTACCTCACTTTCTATACCCCCGGATATTTTAGTAAAATTTAATAAAAACTGGCTGTTAATTTTCGGGATCAAGCAAATCCATAGACATTGAAAGTTATAGCTTACAACTTCAGACGGACGGACGAACGGAAATTTAGTCATAACACATAAAAAATAATAATTTCCGGTTATGGTTTCTGGGTATGGCACCACCAATTTTCCAACATTTTTATTTAATCGTATTGATAAACTGAACACTTTTAACAAATTTGAGTTGTTTTTGCTTCATTTATAAGTGAGAGTTGCTCGATCACGACTAAATCGATTCGCCCCGGGGTTTTTCTTTTTCGAAAATGACTGCATTAAAAAAATTATTTGCGGAATATAACGAAACCATTTATATTTTCTTTGATATATTGACCATTCAACAAGTGATTTTAATCGCGGCTAGAAGCACGTGTTGTTAAAGAGGCATATTTTGTATTTTTTTTATAAAAGTGGTAAAAAAGCAACAACTGCTGCTGCAGAAATAAACACTGTTCACGGAGAGGATACCGTGAGTGTAAGGACTGCGCAAAAGTGGTTTTCAAAATTTCGAAGTGGTAACTACAACGTGGAGGATGCCCCGCACGCAGGTCGTCCTGAAGCCTTTAACCCCGACGCCTTTCTCGAACTCGTGGAAGCTGAGCCAAATTGGGCAGTCGATATGATAGCTCAGAGGTTAAATTCAGCACATGGAACAGTTCACAGGCACCTGGTTCAGTTGGGAAAGGTTTCAAAGCTGGGAAAATGGGTTCCGCATAGACTTTCCGTCGCCAACCTTCAGCAGAGAGTGAATGTGTGTTCTCAGCTGTTGCAACGGCTTGAAAATGAAAGTTTTTTGAACCGTATCGTTACTGGTGATGAAAAATGGGCCCTTTACAATAATCCTGTTCGCAAACGCCAATGGTTAGATAAAGATGAAACACCAGAACCGACCCCTAGAGATGGCCTTCACCCCAAGAAGATTCTCCTGTCTATTTAGTGGGATGTGGCCGGTATTGTTTATTATGAACTTCTGTAACCAAACTAGACGATAACTGCTGATTATTATTCCCATCAGCTATCAAACCTGAATGAGGCACTTAAAAACAATCGACCGTCTTTAGTGAATAGACGCAAAGTTTTGTTTCACCACGACAACGCAAGACCTCATACCGCAAGGCAAACATTAGGCAATCTGAAGGAGCTCTGATGGGAGCTAATGCCGCATCGACCATACTTTCCGGATATTGCACCTTGTGATTATCACCTTTTCCGTGGACTTCAATCCGATATGAGTAACAAGAAGTACTCCGCAAAAGAAGCTATAAAAAGGGATATCGAAGCGTATTTTGGCTCCCAGGACAAACACTTTTTTGAGCAGGGAATTAAAAATTTGCCTAAACGTTGGGAAGACATTGTAAATAATGAAGGAAAATATATTGTTGATTAATAAATACTTTACACATCTTTTTTATTCATTTTAAAACCACCTTTAAAAAACGCACGAACTTGTCGACTGACCTGATATTTTGAAACGACTTAAATCCAATTTTAGTTAAGAATAGTTAATAGTTAATTGAAATTAATTGAAACAGAGAGATAATAGAAAGCTTCAAAGTTAACATGCAAATGAATCAGTTGCCAAGCAGCTACATACATAAAAGTTCCTTGCAATATTTCGAAGGATTGCAAACTCGATTTGAAAATTTTTTCATCGAAAAAAGAAAAACTGCAAATTCTTTGCGCATAAATTCCAGTAAAATCAATGCAAAACAAACACAATGTACATTAATACATGCACACAAATGAAGAACAGTTATAAATTGTGTTTTTATAGTTTTTTTTTTTCTGTGCCACAAACTCATGCAGTCGGCCTAGTTGCAGAAACATTAAACCGCACAGCAGCATCCCGAGGCAATAGAATGACACAGTACTGGTGTCGCAGTAGAAAATGGAACCACGAGTATGTAAATAAGTAAATGTGTGTGTGTGTATATCAACGTGTTTGTGCGTTCGCAAGTACCCTGCAGAGAAGCCTTAAACTAGCGTTCAAAGATATTTATGTTCTAGAACTAGTACGATTCTGTCACACGCGTACGACTTAGCCGCACAAGTCGTTGGTAGCGGAGTGTCTGTCTTCTGCGTGTGAAAGACGAAAGACAATCGCTCTTTTTGAATTATGGCCATGACTTTTTATACAATGTTTATGTGGAATAGAAAAGGTAGTTAAACTAATCATACAAGGTGGTGCAAAAATATTCACCTCTAGACAGCTGCAGTATACAAACAAAAAAGCAATGGAGCGAGCAAAGGTTAAAAGCAAAGGTTGAAATAAGGATTTCCAACATTCAAATTCTTTTTTTTTATATCGCTTAAAAGTTATTAAAGAAAAATTACAAAATTAAATTTGTGGCACGTTGTAAATATGTTGAAAAGTGTTCATTAATGTGTTAAATCAAGTTGAGATCGGACTTGTTCCGAACTATCGACAACAGCAAGCAGTGGATTCAATCGACACTTCGTACTTAGCATATAACACGGTTTTTCTATATTTTTGATCACTCCGCTCGAGAGTATAAGACGTCGACAAGACTTTTCCATCGTACACGATGCCGGGCTGTTATTTTTGCACCGTCCCATGAGATGTCGGCATCTGATAGCACGCGCAACATCGACCTACGCCAAGTAGACTTTGGTCGATCGCGACCTCTGTTCTCTTGCCAATTCCAGTCCTGCGACATTCTCGTAATGCTATCTGGTGGTTTTCGAAGCGTGTGACCATCCATCGGCACTTTCTGTGTTTGATTTGCCATAGGATGGGCTTCTCATTCGTTGATCTCTACAGCGCGTCGTTGCTGATGGTGTTTGGCCAGAATATTCTACAGTTGATGCAGATGCATTTGTTGACGAAGGATAGTAGCCTTTGTGTAATGGTGTTGGAGACCAGCAAGGTTTCACTTTTGTACTACAAAATACTGGCTTCACAGATGAGCTGAATGTTCGCAGTTTAGTGCGCCTGGAGAGCGTCGCTCTTGCTTTGCTTAACCTGCAGTTGACATCTTCATTTGCTTCGTCGTCTGCCATGATAGTGCAGCCGAGGTAGCAGAAGCTTTCGGCAAATTTCACCGGGCACCCCGGCAACCATTATATGTCTTGCTTTATTGTGGTTGACTCTAATCGGTTTGGTCTTGACCTCCACTCCGGCAATGCGTGTCAGCGTGTTCACCTTCGTTTGCATGTCAGTGAGTTTGTGCGAAAGGAAGCAGATGTTATTGGCGAAGTCCAAGTTCTCAAAATGTCTGGTGAAACTCCACACGATGCCTCTTTTGTTCAGAGTCAATTGGCTCATAACTTCGTCTAGGACGATGGCGAAGAGAAGGGGCGAAAGAGGACAATCTTGCCTTACGCCTGCGTTGGTGGTGAATGGATCGCTGATATTGCCGTTATGAAGCACTGCCAGTTAGAAGTTCTCATAAAGGGCTCTGATGAGGCAGATTATCTTAGCGGGAACTCCCTTTCTACTCAATGCCAGCCGTCTCGTTTGAATGTGCCGAATGCCTTATTATAGTCAATGGACAGCGTGTAAAGCAGGGTGAGCCACTCAACTGATTATTCTACTCTGATGCGAAGAGTGTTGGCTTGGTCAACACAGCTTCGGTGAGTGCATAATCAGCTTGCTTGTCCTTAAAAAGAAAGCGTTCGATACATAGGAGTCTGCCTTGTACGATTGTGGCTAGAATTCTGTAGATGACGTTAAGCAGGGTATACAATAAATAACAACAATATAAATTGCGACAATATAATAAGCGATCCATGGTTGAAATTGTATTGAATTGACGTATCGAAAACATGTATGTTGAAGTCGATCGGTTGGTAAATGGACAAAGTTCTTCAGCGTTTACATAAAGGCATAAAAGATGGCGCACCCTGTAGTTCCTGTATAAAAATGTCTTACGGGGATTGCCGTTTATATCTCTGACCCAACAATGGAAAAATTAGAGTTGGTGATTCAAAACGGTTTTATTTTTTTTTCTTCAAAATATTCTCCCCAATGATTAATTCACTTTTTTTCAATTTTGGAAGCAATTTTTTTAGTCGCATTTTCAGCGCGTTCAAATGCAAATACGCCTTTTTCACCACAGCGAGATTATGTAAAATCTGAGATATGTTCATCATACTAAAGGATCATTTCAAAAGATAACTCAATCTCAAGGCATGTTGTGGAACGGTCTTTCTAACTCATTCCGTGCACACCTTCGATATTTTCTGGCAGAACAACTCAGTTTAGCCGACCCTCTCGGAATTCGTTCATGTGGCTGAGCAGCGACCACGACAAAATTCATTGTACAAGTTTCTACGGTACGAAAAAATGGTGCCTGCTCACCACATAATGATTTCAGTTCATCGATGCATTCTTGTCTTGTGTTAAAAATAATCGCACGAAATGTTTAAAGCTGAATTCCATTTATTTGTTTGATGATGATTTTTAAAGCCACTGCAAACAACACTAATATGACTCACACATCAAAATGTTTCGAATGCGTTTATGGTAAAATGTGTCAAACTTTCCAAAAACAACATCAGATGACGGCTGGAAACACCAGAAGTAGCCAAGGTAAAAAATACATTGAGTATGGGAATAAGTTACCGCCCTCGTAAAAGAGATACTATTTTTATGTTCGCTCTAGTAATATACTGGTGATTTGAAGGTGTATATGTGAGGTCTCAACCGCAGTAGTTGACATTCGTTTGAAGCGTAAAGATTCTCTTTTATCTGATGTCAAAAATGTCTACGTTCGTCTCGAAAAAACAGTATTTGCGGGAAGTCATGCTTCATTTTTACCTTTCAACGAAAAGTGCAGCTGAAACGTGTCGTATATTGATCAATACTTACGTTAATCACGCTCTATCAAATACAATCGTGGTTTCGACGCTTCCAAAGTGACAATTTCGACGTGAGTGATATATATCGCGAAGGGGCACCGAAAAAATTAGAAGCTCTTGAACTACAAAAATTACTGGATGAAGACGCATGTCGAGCCCTTGATGATATGTCTAAAGAGTTGGATGTTGACAGATCAACCGTCAGCAAACGTGTGCATGCGATGGAAATGGTCCAGAAAACAAGTACCTGGGTACCACATCAATTGAAGATGAGGGATATCGAGAGACGTTGGGTAACGTGTGAGATGCTTCTTGAACGGCAAAAAAGAAAAGGTTTTCTGCATCGCATCATCACTGGCGATGAAAAATGGATCTATTATAATAACTCTAAGCGTCGAAAAATTTGGAGCCTGCCAGGGGAACTAGGACCATCGACGGCAAATAAAAATATTCATGCTTCAAAGGTTATGTTGTGCATCTGGTGGGATCAGAAGGATGCCATCTATTATGAATTCCTTAAACCAACTGAAACCATCACTGGCGATCGTTACCGACTGCAGTTAATGCGTTTGAGTCGAGCTCTGAACAAAAGTGGCCAAATGGCAGAATGGGACGGTAAACATGACAAACTGATTTTGTTGCCTGACAACGGCAGGCCACACGTTGCTAAGTCGGTCCAGAAATGTTTAGAGGACTGAATTGGGAAGTCTTACCCCACCCGCCGTATTTCCCAGACATCGCACCTTCGGATTACCATCTGTTCCGATCAATGCCGTAAGTCCTTACTGCAGAGCGGTTCACTTCTTACGAGAGCATCGCAAACTGGCTCAATGAATGGATGAAGTCAAAACAAGTCGAATTTTTGGTCAGAGGAATCCGTCTGCTGCCTTAAAAATTTAATAAAGTTGTAGCTTTAAATGGCACAACTTCCCATAATATCGTTTTTTATTTAATTGTTTAAATAATTCGTTACTTTGGCTAAGAAAGCACGGAAACTTATTCCCATACCCAGCCCTCGTATCGCATACTTCTTATTTACTGGACCAAGCGGAATATCTTTTCAGGTATACGATGAAGTTCAACTGAAGGCATCCAAAATAGGTTTTATGCTTCCAAATTCGATTTGACTCATACAACGAGCAATAAAGACGAGCAAATCATCAAAAAAAAACCTCACTAATAGAGATAAAGCAATTAACTTCGACATTAAAACACAACAAATCCCCTGGATATGACCTCATCTCGGGAAAAGTTTTAAAGCAAATGCCCGACAGAGCAATAACTTATCTCAGGAACGTTTTTAATGCTACTATCAAGTTCAAATACTTCCCAAAGACATGGAAAATTGCCGAAATCATTGCGATCCCAAAGCCCAATAAAGACGCGACGTTTGCATCGTCGTACCGACCAATAAGTCTACTGCCGACAATATCAAAAATATTAGAGAAGCTACTCTTTGATCGCATGGAGCCGATTATAACAAAAATAAATTTAATTCCCCAACATCAGTTCGGATTTAGGCGAAAACATTCGACAATCCAACAAGTGCACAGAGTCACTCATAAAATCAATAAAGACTTCAACAATAAACAAGTATGCGTGGCTGTATACGAGTATATCGACGTAGCTAAAGCCTTTGACAAAGTATGACATCCTGATTTACTCCACAAACTTCAATCTTGGTTGCCATACGACTACTTTCTAATGCTAAAAAGTTACATCCAAGAGAGAAAATTTTATATTAAATATAACGACAAATGTTCCCACATTGAGCCTATGAACGCAGGAATTCCCCAAGGCAGTGTATTAGGTACCACTCTGTATCTTATGTACACCGCAGATTTACTGGAACCGTCTTCAGGAAATAGCATGATTGCGACGTTTGCAGATGACACGTACTAATGGTATCTCATAGAAACCCGAAAATAGCACAAACAAATTTACAAAACGACCTCAACAAAACACTGGACGGGTTCAAACAATGGAACATAGAAATTAAAGGCGACAAAACAATTCAAGTCAATTACACGAACAGAAAGGTAACCATTGACTCATTAAAGATTGGAAACTCTGACGCGATTACTGATAGGAAAGCTAAATACTTAGGCATTACAATTGACTCTAAACCAAACTGGAAGAACCATATAATAAAAAAAGGAAACGAAATTAAAAATCGTTTTCGACAACTGTCTTGGCTGCTAGGACCTCAGTCAAAGCTCTCGCTGCAAAACAAAACTTTAATTTACAAAACGACAATTGCACCAATTGGGTAGTAAGGTATAGAAGTTTGGGGCACAGCTTCTAAATCCAATTTGAGAATACTGCAACGTGCCCAGTCGAAGATACTTAGGACAATAACAAATGCACCATGGTACATATATACCAAAGACTGACATTCACCGCGACTTAAACATCGAAACAGTTGACGAAGCCATACAAATTGCGAGCAGAAGGCAGATAAGCAGACTTCTGACGCACACAAATCCGACGATGAGGAAGCTTCCTGCTGAAGAAAAATTCAATAAGAAGAGACTAAATCGAAAAACCCCAACTGACCGCTTGTAATATAATAATAAGAACTATGTTTATGTAATTAGCTAAATTATTAAAGTAAATATTTTGCAAATTAATTATATATTTCTAAGTGATCCTGAAGTGCAATGGCCTTATAGTATCACTTAACTATCCAAATATCTTTCAAATTACTTATTGTTAATATAGACAGGTGTAATATTTTTTGGAAGCAAAACAAAAAAAAAAAATAATGCTTCCTTCATCTAAAGGAATGAAGTATTTTTTGGTAAAGTATCCATAAATTAGTAGATATGTGGCAAGAAGTTATACATTCCCATGGAAACTCTTCATATTCTGTTTCTACCTACTTCACAATATCGTATTAGAATAAACCTTTACTTGCAGAATGAGCCTTTACTTAATCCATCTCAATTATCTGGTGCTACTTAGCGGGTCCATACTTTGTATGTAAGTAGGAAATAAAATCAATTATGAGCGCACACATATCTATGTTCGTACCTGTTAGTGTCAGTGACGCTTAAACTAGACTTGGTTGGAAACTCCATGTGTCGCCGGCCCTCGATGGGGCTGGCCTATATACTGAAAAACACTAAAATACATTTAAGCTGTTGCCGGGCCACGGAACGAGACTTGATGGAGATAAACGTATGGACTTGAATTTTTTTTAACCGTATTTAAGCGAAATTCACAATTTATTAATGTGTAAATTTACTCGGCCACGCAATTCAAATAAACTACAATCGAAGTTGCTTTAGGTTTTTTTTCCTGCTTGTCGGTTTTACAAAGTCAGCAATTTGTTTTTCTTTTTAAGCACAATTTTTAATTTAATTTAAAAATTTGTAATTAGTTTTACACGCTTCAAATTTGTCACTTTAAATTGGTAAAATACACACTTTAAATAAATTTTGAGTGCTTGCTCTTATTTCAATTTTTTTGTTTTATTTTTTGTATATTTCTCCACTTAATTCTTGCGACTAAAATTTTTTCTGTTTTCACACCACTTTTTTTTAACAACAATAATCCATCACTTTTTTCCGTTTTTCACTTGAGTACTTTTGCTTGAATTGCTTTATATTGGATTTTCTATCAAATTAACTACCGACTACTCCCCGCCCACAAACGTTTTGCCGCAATACGAATATGCATCTGCAATCAGACGCTGCAAGGCGCAGCATTTGCTTGCTACTGTGTTTGTGTGTTTAAGTGTGTGCGCTAAAAACCCGGTCGGTAGGTTGCTTGGCCGATCGGCTTTTTGTCGCCATCGCCGTTGCCGCTCCTGTTTTGTTTTAGTTTTGGTTTCTTGGCTGCATGCCGCGAAAGCTTTTTCTGCATTCAGACAGTCATTCCGGCACTCAAGCACTCGCTAGTTCTAACGGTTTGTGGTTGTGTATTTGTATTGCAGCCTGCGCCTGCCTACTGTGCATGGGCAATGCAAATTGACGTTATTGTTGTTGTTGTTTGAGGATAAATTGCAGCTTTTGGTTTTATGCAGGACTTGCAGCGCACATTATTTTTGTTGCTGTTGTTATATACTAAATGATTTATTTTCATATGCGGCACTTAATATTCACAATATTGCATTTTCTTTGCAAATCAATAAATTTCAGTTGTATGCATTATTGATAAAAAAATACTTTAAATTAACGTTTTTGTTGCGTTAAATTTTCACAAGTCGATAAAAACACGTTCAACGCCAACCGTGAAACTAACGATTTAAATTTGCATTAGTTTTTGCCTGGCTAAGCACACAATCGCACCTTCACAGACGCTTTCATTGCTCGCGAAAATTTCATCTTGAATTGGAAATTTTCCACATTACATTGAAGGCCTCAAACGTTGCGCGGCTGCCATCACTAAAAAACTGTGAATTTTGTTGACTACAATTCGGATATGTAAAACTGCAATAGCCGTTGACCGTATCTTCACGTGCGCTTCGCAGCTCCTCACCGCGCTGCACTGTAATGCACTGTACGGCACTTCACTCCAACAGTGGGCCAATAAACTTGAAGGCACCAGCTTTAGCACGAAGAAGAGATAGCAAAAGCAACTGTGGTAGCGGAAGTGGCAGTGGCAAGCACGTTTCAGCCGCAATATGGGCAGTCGGCCAGTAGTAGTCGGTAGTCGGGCAGCAGTTGCAAACATGCGCATCGTCAGCCTCCAAGCAATGCCGAAGTTGTTGGCTTGGTAAAAGGATAGCGGTCACATGTGCGCGCTAAATAAAAACAACTGGAATGAATGCAATGTGAACCGACGGCAGGACAATGCGCAGTGCAAATGAAAATGCAAAACATAAACAGAGCGGCAAAATAAACAGACAGCGTAAGTGAAGAAGAGAGCTCGCGAATAAGTTGAGAAATATAGAGAGTGCGGGCAAAATGCGCTCTACGAGTCAAGTGGGCAACAGTTGCAGCAAGTTCCCACCACTTCTCTTCATTCTGCTTTGTATTCCAAACATAATAGTTTAAGGAAATACATTTGAGATTATTACATTGCATTAATCAATAAAAAAAAACACTTATCAGCTTAGACGGCAGTCGCGCTGCTGTTACTCCGTTTGTGGCTGGGGCGTATGAGTAATATGAAATGTTCCCAACAGTGTTCTTAAAGATCACTCATACGTCTGGTAGAGCGGGATTGTGTGAACGAGATTTTGACACATTCGAAATTTATAATTCGCAATGCTTATAAATGCATATTCTGTTTTCACTAGAAACATAATTATCGTGGATGTGTTTTGATTTTGATGTATTTTTGTATAAAACACAAAATGATCTGTGAATATTTTTTTGGTTGTATTAGTTAATTAATCAATTAAATTAGAAAAATTCACTCCTTGTTGATGAAAGGGCTTATTTAGAAGCAGTGGAGGAGATTGGTGACTTTCTAAGTTAGTGTGAGTATATATTTTGTAAACGTAAATATATATTTTTTATGCTATGGTGTTCGTGGATTTTTGTACGTGGCCTTTCAATAATATTCTTCAAGGTGATGCGGCTTGCACGAATTTTTCCAAAGGTTTCGATGAAGTCTGCCACTCGACCTTAATCTTCGAACTAATTGAATGATATTAGCACTGCCTTCAGGGTCAGCCTTATATGGGTTCCGGGACGTAGAGATATTGAAGGAAATTGGAAGGCCGATGAGCTACCCACAAAGAGTACTAATCTTCCACCTCTTGAAAACGAAGGCAACATTGGAATCTCTATGGCAACTTGCAAATTAAGGATAAAAATTAATATTTTCCAGGAGGCCAATAGATCATGGAGAGAAGAAAGTACTTGTGTTACAACCAGGCTAATTTGGCCACAAATAGTTAAGAAAATATCAGGAGAATTGCTTAACTTCTCAAGAAAGAACATCGCGAAGGTCGTGGTCAGCGGTCATTGGTTGTTAGAAAGCACTCTTCTAGGGTAGGAGTAATTTCGCACAAATACTGCAGAAGTTGTAGAGACGAGGAAGGGTTGAAAACAGTAGAGCACTTCCTTTGTAATTGTCCAGGCTTAGCTAGGAGTAGAGCAAGGTTGTTGGGAAATGCCATTTTGACTCTCCGAATAGTTCCGGCTGATGGGATAAAACCTATTTTACGCTTCATAAGGGAATCTAACTGGCTCCATGAAAACTAATAATAAGGTTCCCGTATTAAACAGTGCTCCTACAATGAACCTACGTGGTCTAAGTGAGTTAGGCTACTCTAAGTCGACTGTCACAAAAACCTAACCTAACCTAGTTCTATGAGGTCGGTTAGAAACCTTGTATTCCAGATTTTCTAAATGAAGAAAAAAATTATATAAAAAAGTAGTAATAGTAACATACTGAAGTATAGTGGGAGTAGTAATAAGGGATAACATTTTTTTGATTAATTTTGAAAGCTACAAATACAACCCCCTGAAGAACCTGAATAAAATTGTTAAATACATATAATAACCAGCATTGTCCAGTATTCAAAGCGATGCTACTAATTAAAATAAATTAGAGTGCTCAATATGATTCGGGTGTATAAAAGGTTATTCCCTAATCCAAGGTTTCTTAGCTATGCCCTTTAGGTTAGATTTAGCAGCCGCACATAGAGACAGCGATGCCACTTAGACCACCTCAGGGTCCATTGTGAGCAGCTATGCCCGTTTCACAAATATCTTTCTCATGTATTCAAGTTCAAATATACACAACCTTATCAAAATGGGGAAAATATTGCCATAGCTTAACGCCGAAGACCTTTTTTAATACCGATTTGGGTACATAAGTATATAACGTGTGATCAGATTGGAGGTGCTTTTTCCAATAGGGATTTTTGACAGATCACGCGAGGTGTCGCTGCTGATACTATTTTTGTGTTCGCTCTAGTAATATACAGGTGATTTGAAGGTGTATATGTGAGGTCTCGGTCGCCGTAGTTGGCATTCACTTGAAGCGTAAAGGTCCTTTTGCCCATATTCGACGGACTCATGTGTTTTTTGGGCCCATTCCAATCGACGGGGCTTGTCCGCAGGCAACAATCTTTGCGTCAATTGAATCTTATACGGGAATAAATGAAAATCAATGTGTATAATTCGTTGTAAAGTGGTCCGAGGAATTCCCAACTGCTAAGAACGGCGATTTTGGGATGTCCTACGTTCGTCCCGAAAAATAAGCATTTGCGGAAAGTCATGCTTCATTAATACCTTTTTAAGAAAAGTGCAGCTGAAACGTATCGTATATTAATCAATATTTATGTTAATCACTTGTAAAGAGGTTACGTCAAAGGTTACGTTTTGCATCTGGTGGGATCAGAAGGGTGTCATATATTATAAACTTCTTAAACCAACTGAAACCAACTGGCGATCGTTACCAAATCCAGCTAATGCGTTTGAATCGAGCTCTCAAAGCAAAGGGGCCAAATGGCGGAAGGGCCACACGTTGTTAAATCGGTCCACAAATATTTAGAGGGGCTGAATTGGGAAAACTTGGAAATTGGAACTCTTGATTTGATTTCGAATTTTTCGTCAGAGGAATCCACATGCTGCCTAAATTGTGGATTAAAGTTGTAGCTTCTAATAGCACAAAAATACGTCTGTGTGAGAAGAAAAGAACCGGTTTTTTTCTTGTAATTTCAAGATATATATATTTCGGTTTGGTTTTTGCTGCATAATAGTCCCACTTAAGGGCTATAACGCCAGTGCCAACTCAGGTTGGTGTCCTTCGAAACTTTCTCGTAAACGCAACCAAACAAAAATTAGTGAGAAGTACGCGAAGCGTTTTGAGGCGGTATTTTTATGCACGCATTCGAAAGGGTGAAATTATCTTACGCCGCGGCTGCAAAAGTGATTAAAAATTTATAAAAGTTTGTTGTGATGTGGAATCAGCGGTAGAAGGTGTACAAAAATGTTGATGACTTTTCCGAGCGCGGCTTAAAGCGAGTGACGACAAAAAAGCAGGATAAAGGGATCGTCCAACTTTTTAAGCGAGACCCTTCTTTGCGACTACGCCAAGCACAATCAGTTTTTCCTAAAAAGGGAATAGATGTGAGTATCAACACATCGAACGACGACTGAAGGAGGCGAACATATCCTACCGTTCCACATTGTGAAAACCATGGCAGACATTTTTATGAGATTTATTTTTATTTTTTTTCAAAATATATTTCCAAAAATCTGAAGCGTTGATCTGGGCCTAACCGATTCGTGATGGCTTGCCAAACCTTACTGAACAGAAATATTAACACAGTTTTCCATTGTCTAAGGAATGTAGCCTGAATATAACAAACAGACTTGTGCGAAGACGCCGCTATAAAAATAAATTGGGCGTGTCATGCGTTTCTTTTTCGCAATCGCCCATAAAAGCAAATACGAAAAATTCGTGGAAAAGAATACTAAACTAGTTGGTCCTGAAGGAAAGCTTTTTATCATCATGAAAAAAAAGCCAAGAGTTCAATCACCCGTATACAACAAAGGCCTTAAAGCACGGCGGGGGTAACTTGAAAGTTTGGAGATCATTTTCTTGGAATGGGGTGGGCCTAATAGTGAGAATAAATGATAATATGGATAATACTAAAACAAGGGAGTCATATTCCTTCGAGTCCATACGACGAAATAGGTTATTTACGCATGATAACTACCCCAAACATACAGCGAAAGTTGTGAAAAATTGGCTTTCCAAAGACAAAATGGCAATACTGAATTGGCGAGCACAAAGAACCGACCTTAATTCCATTGAAAATCTGTGGAACGATATTAATGTTAAGGCTTAGGTTGGGCAAAAAAATTTAAAAATGCCAAAGAACTCTTCCAGCACTTTCAAATTTTCCATTTTTTTTTTTTAATGAATTTACAATCTAAAGAATATCTTTTCAATGTTTTTAGCTTAATTGGAAGTCTGAATAGTGTAACACTAGGCTCAGAAGGTATAACTTTCGCAGACACGTACGATGGATATCGAGTGAAGAGACAAGAGCGGCGTTCATTGATTCAACAAGAAGGCCTCTGTTGAGGGAACAGAACAAAAACAAAATACAGATACTATGCATGATTTCTTCGAAGAAGAAGGTTTGTTTTATTGTGCTGGTATGGCAGATTAAGCTTGGGTAACTATATTTTGCTTTTAACTCTATAAGAACCAAAACTTTAAACGCGTTTTTCTTGAAATACATTTTTACCGCGCTGTCGAATATAACTCAAAAAGCAATAAAGATATCTACTTGAAATTTTACAGGAATATTTTCTAACATATTGGCCTTTGTATGCAACTCAAATTTTATATTAACTATGACTTAAAATTTGTTTTGATTTGATTTGTTAATTTGTTTATATTTCTTTTTTCTTTTTCACTTCAAATTTTCATTTTTCTTCTTTTTTTCGTTAAAAATAGGTAAGTGCCAAGCGGCATAACTTATTTTAATGAACAATTTTTGTCCGGTTGATTTCAGTTGATTACAAAAGGTTGTACATTCCACGGGGCAAATTAAATGTGCCAAGTTTGAGCAGCTGTAACGCAGCCATTTATTTAGTTTTTGTTTTTACTACAAAAAAAATTTTGTATATCCATTTAAGCCCAAATATTAATATGTAATTTATTTTAAGATAACAAATAGGTACTCTGTTCAAGGTAGTAGTCTGGTGTAATGACCGAAATTTCGACGTTTTTTCATGAATCTTTTTTAAAAAGAAAATAAAATGCGGTCGTTTTAAAGCTTTTACATGTTTTTATTGGTGTTTTGAAGTATGTAAAAAAAATTTTTTTTTAATTAATTTTATATTAATTTGTTTAAAATTTAAAAAAAAAAAGATGAGTTGGTTTGGGGAAAAATATAATTCAAATAAATTCTGTAGACTTTATTTTAGGTCCCGAACCTAAAATATACATAAAAATAAAAAAACAAAAACAAAATGGAGGACTTGTGAAAAAAGTTCTCAAAATCTAATTTTTTTTCTTCATAAATTGTTTAAATTAAATAGTTTATTATTAAAAAATTAAATGTTTTAAAAGTCCGGGATCTAGATATGTATGTCGGGTTAAATTTTTAGCCAAATCGATTGAATAGTTTTGAGTCAGTGATTCCCCGAAATTTCGAAAACATGGTTTTGAGAAAAACGCGTTTAAAGTTTCGACAACAGCTGCTGCTGGCGTGTCACACGCTTTCATACACACTACGGCGCGCTCTCTTATTTTAGCTATAACTTTAAAAATAATTAAAATTTTTGTCTGAAATTTTTATAGTATATTTTTAAGATGTTTATCTTCAGAAAAATGTAAAAACAAATCGAGTTTTTGAACCCGTCCCACCGGGCTACTACCTTTAAAAAAATATGATTGAAAAACTCGTTGTCTGGAGGAGCTGCCGCCCCCCCTGGAATCCTTTGGAAAGATGTCAGCAGTTACAAAAAGTAATGAATACTCAAAAAAATACTAATCAGGTAAGTAATTAGTAAAAAAAAATTGCCAATTTGAAATAACTAATTTCTGTTTTTTTTTGCTGATTGCTAAAAGTGCGCAATTTCAGTGTTCACATGAAAATGTGATAAAGGCCGGCGGGCCAATTAGATGTCCTAAATTCAGTAGTTTTCGCGAAGCGTTGTAGGATGAGAAAAAAAACAATTAGCCAAATGAAATTTTGGGGATAGTTTAATATATATTTGAACTAAAAAAAAAAAATTTGTACAATCTCCAACAATATATTGTAAGCCGAGTTATCAATAGATTCCCAGAGCGCCTTGCCACTGAAGTATCCAACTTCTGTACAAGATACAACTTGCAATTTTCATCTGAAAACAAAAAAAAAAGATTATTAATTTTGATGTAATTATCTTCGATGTGAACTAAGAAAATTGGGAAAAACACGTAAAATTCGAATTTTTGGGGAAGGTAGAAAAAAAAGTGGTTTTTCAAGGGAAAAAAAACTCTTCAACTGGGTAAAAAAGTCGCTTAAAAAAAGTTTTTGGATGTTTTTTTTAGTTCACATAGAAGAGAAAACAATACTGAAGATAACGCATTTTGAATAAAATGGATAGCTCGTTTAGTTTTTTTGCAATCGTGTACATAAATTAGGTAAAATCGTGAAAATGAAAAGCCGAGAAAACGCGCTTCAAAGTACAACAATAAGCGCACGGTTGCTCGACGCCGCACTACGCTCGGCTCTGTAGCTCTGCAAATACTTGGAATTTAACTCTGAAAATTTGTGTCTCATGTTCTTGAATATCAAGCTATTGATTTCAGGAAAAAAAAAAATCGATTTTTTTGACCTTTTAATTGGCCCGCCGGCCTAAATTCCGATGTTTCGAAACTATTTTATTGAATTATTATTTATTTATCTTCTTTTTTTTCAATAATCTGTAATAAAAGCACCGATTTTTGCAAAAGTAACTGTTTTACTTGGTCGTCCAATAAAAATAATCATCTTAATATGTTATTGTGGCGAAATTTACTATTTCTCTGTCCATAGCCGTGCCTATAATCCCTCCACTTTGCCTTTCAATGTCCATTGCTAATTCCAACATTTAAAACTGTCTCTTCGCATCGTTTTTAAAAGGCTTTCGGCGAACACTTAAAAATGTACTCACTCAGTACTCACATAAACTGCACACACACATTCAAACACCTACGTCGTACTCAAATACAAACATAATGTTTGGTTCCCACCCTATAAAGGATACAAAGTACCGCACACCGACGCTGCAACATAATAAAAAGTGAATTTGCTCCAAATAACTCTTTTTCACATGTTTGCTGCGTTTTGTTGTTGCTGATGCTGTTAAGTAGGTCAGGGCCGTTGTGCTCATTGCAGCGTCTTTCAAACTCAATACCCGCTCACACACACACAAATGTTTGGTATGGTCTGTACTTCCGGCATCATTAGCTGAGAGAGCGAAGAGCAGAGACAAGCAGAAAATCTGAAAAAGCTTTGAGTTGGCGCTGCACGGAGAGCGCACTGAGAGTGCCGTATGAATAAATACAGATTTAGCTGCAAATTTAATAGAATGCAGAGTTTACCGATTAACGCAAATTTTTTTCAGCCACGCTGAAGTTGTACCTGTAATTTGGTGAAGTTATGCTGGTGGAAACACGTGACCGGTATATTATTGAAAATGTTTTTGCTATTGCAAAGACGCCGGTTGTCTTCGCTGAGTAATGATTTTCAGTAAATCAGGAATGACGAAATTGGTTGGCCAGAGTTACTGGCTATTTGGGGAGCAACAAACTAAAATCGTAGTGTAGGTTGCGAACGACATTTGTTTGACTAGCGATTTGAAAACTTTATGGCGACTTTATACTTTGGGATTGCAGTAATCGCAATGGGGCGGAAGCAAGTTTTCGGGGGTAATCTCTAATTTGTGCGGACTATTTACCACCGGTTTTGAAGTGTCATCGTCACAAATACCTATATTTATCTTAACCGCCTCGGTCCACTTATGAGTGGCGTGGCAGTGAAGGAGCTTGTAAAGCAGTGAACTGGTGAAAATGTTCTTTGAAGTAACCATTTATGTTCGTTCACGAGTTGTCAATATGATGGCCGGACGCCAATATCGAAAAGTAATCAGGTTAAGCGATAAAGGAACTTTAGGCGAGTTTCGAGATGTGCTGCTGTACGTTTGGGCACTGATAGTGCGTGAATAACGACATAGCAGGTCATAAAGTGTCGTTACCTTTGCGGGTGAATTTTCCCAAATAGTCTGCCGAAGATGAAGCGCAGATGAAGCGGCGCAGCGAAAGTTAAGGGGAGAGCCTGGTTTATAAGGTCAAAAAAAAACATTTTTTTTTTTCGTTTTAAGCGATTCCTAATATATTTCAGAATATTCACACAAAGTTACAGAGCCTAATTCTCAATATTTCCGTAGATACAAAGCCAAAGGCAGACGAGCCTTAGGTAGTTACGCTGTGCCCGGACAGCTATAGTACAAACTTTATCTTCTTTTCTCGACTTTTCATTTTTATGATTTCTTTGAATTTGCGTACATGAATGAAAAAAAAAAACGAATGAACCTTTTGAAATGAATCATAGCTTGTTCCCTTCAGTATTAAATTCTCTTCTATTTGAACTAACAAAATATATAAAAAAAAAAATTTCAAGATTTTTATATCAAGTTGAAGTGAATTTTTTTTTTATAGAAAGGCATTTTTTTCTTTAAAACCTCCAAAAAGTTGAAATTTTGGAATTTCTCCCAGTTTTCTTAGTTCATCTAGATTAAAAAATCATAATTAGAAATCCATTTGAATTTTTTGCTTTAGATAATAATTACGAGCCGTATCTTGTACGCCAGTTGGAAACTCCAGCGTTGCAGTGCTCTACTAATTTCTATGTTAAACATTTTTTTCAACTTATTTTAACCAGTACACAAATTTTTTATACTTTTTAAATGTTCATTAAAAGATAGAAAAAGCTTTGCAGTGCTAAATTAATTTTTTCCTTAAAAAAAATATCGCAAAGAGATGCAATTTTTAGACCTCATAAACCAGGCTCCCCCCTTAAGCTGAGAGCAACTCAAATTCGTTCCCACGAGAGTTGGTCCTGTGTTACGGGAACGACCCGGATTTATTGGCGCCCAAAGACTGTCACTCCAGCAGCATTCCCCGAGCATGTATGGGAATGTTTATGCTGCTACAAGGACAACAACAACAACAGTAACACACTTTTCTCTTGCGCACGAACTCCGCATGATACTAACCATCTCTTCATTTGCCTCCTTTACCTTGGCCCGTCACCGTCCAAATAGTTCGTTATAAAATGAAAATCTAATTTTATGCCTAAAAACTACATTAAATATTTTATTTGTTATTTTCGCTATTACGTAATATATAAAATTAATGTATAAAAAATATCAAAAATATAACATCGATATTAAAAAAAAACATGTTTGTCAAGATAAATACCTACAAATAAAACAGAGGAGCACAACATTAAAAAGTATTTAAAATAGTTCAGTTTAACGAAATACAACTGTGGTAGTAAAAATAGTTACAGAGCACCGACTAAATACCTCGAAGTTAATTATTTTTAAAAAGTTATTAAATTTGCCGTTAGAAATAGCACATTAGTATCATATGTTAGCATTCATAAAACAAACTTGTTAATCTTAAGTAGGTGGGTAGTGGACAGTGAAGTTGAACAGTTGAAACAATGGGATTTTATTTAAACGACCTAAACTTGCAACGCCACATTTACGCGTTGGCTAAGCTTATCAAAAATACTTATTGTGTACATATAGAGCATTTCCATACGTATTTGTATATACGTAAATTACTAAAAATTCTTGTGAGTTATTAAATATCCTTTGTGCGATTATATTAGTTATTTGTATACGCAGTTATAGTAAATGTTAAATTAATTTTTTCGTTAATATAAAATTCCGATGATTTTAGGCACTTTCGTGGTTTTCAAAGAGGACTACATGCCGAGTATTCAAAAATCGATATACCTTTACTGCATGGAAAAATATTCTTTCAGCACTTAAAAAATTAGCTTGGCATTTATATTGTAGAAAAACGTGCGTTAATATTTTTTTTTTTGTTTGCTGCATTAAGGCAAAATTGTGCAGCGCTAGTTCTTTCAAAGGCAGTTCAACGCAATTCTCATTAACGTTTCATCTTATCCAAAATCGGTATAACCATATCGAATTTCGGTCGCTTCCCGGCATCCTCATTCATGCAAATTGTAATCAGCTTAGCCATATGCGACGAAGTGCCGGGTGGTATTTTAACACGCAGACCTTCCAGGGCAATCTTCATGCCACATTCCATGGGCGACCATTCGGCAAAAGGCACTTCACGTGTAGTTAATTCCCATAAAATGATTGCAAAACTCCACATATCACACGCTTCCCAATTCCGATCGGACGGCTTACGTTGCAATGCCTCGGGCGACATCCAAGCCGGCTGATAAATGCGTCCTTTCTCTTGGAACGAAAATTTCGCATCGCCCATATTAATACGTGCTGTAAGGTCATCATCGATCTGTGTTGGAAAATTAAATTGGCGTAAAAAACAAAAATTGCAACTTATATATAACAAAGCAAGTGACTTACCATGACGTGGTGACTGTTTAGATGATATGTGGGAATAATGCGTTCCAACGAATGCAGATATGCCATACCGCGCGCTATGTCCAAGGCGCAACGCACTGCTTGCGCTGTATCCACAACAATACCAGTGGCGCGGTGCAGCAAATTAAAGAGCGAGCCACGGGTCATAAACTGCGCAAGTTTGTTGAATACAATTGAGAAAATAAAAGATTTTTAAATTTTCCATTACTTCGCAACAGCAAATATGCATTTGGTAGTGATTTGAATAATTCAGCACTACTTCACTTACTTGGCTAATTGTAATTAGATTTGGCGGCTGATTGCAAGCCCCAATTATTGGCAATATATTCGGATGTGAGAAGATACGTAATTTCGGAAACTCCTCGTTAAAATCACGCGATATGCGCGCTGTACAATGACGCACCGCTAGAATCTAATATGAAAACCAAATATCTTACATCAAATAAAGTTTAGATTAATGCACACGAACTGCCACACACACACACACCTTTGCAATAACATCATTCTTTTGCCAACGCCCACGCCATGTCTCGCCGGATGGTGTTACAGCTATTTTCGATTGCAAATCTAGTTCGCCCAAATTTATGCCCTTAAAGCGGGAGAGTGTGGCATCGCGTGACCGGGTCTTGGTGCCCAACCAACTTTGCTCTTTAAAGCTTATTTTCTTGATGTCATGACCGTTGCGTTCTGCCAAATCATGCAGACGCTTTGACAAACCAGGCTTTGCTTTATCCAATGGTGTATCGTTGTCCTTGTTGGCGATGGAGACTATAGCTCCGGCATTCACCAAATCCTCACAAATCAAATCGTAACCCCAAAAGCAGGCATAGTGGAGTGGTGTATTGCCATGTTCATTGACAGCATTCACATCCGATCGCTCACGTATTAGCTAAACGGTGAAAAATAATGCGATTGTAATTTTGCTGATGTAGCTCATGTGCATGCACGCAAAACTCACCAGTTGGACTATATCGCGATGGCCATGAGCAGCGGCTAGATGTAGAGGAATATCGTCACCCATGTTGGTAGCATTAACGCGCGCACCACGTTGTATTAGAGTTTCCACCAATTTTGTGTGACCTTCTTTGGCACACCAGTGCAGAGGGCTAAAGCCATGATCGTCACTAGAAAAGAAGAGCATAGCTTTTTAATCAATATTACCAGAGAACGACCGAGCTTCGACTTCGGCCATGTTGATATACAAAATTTCAATTCAGCGTGACCAAAAAAAGCCAAACTTTGGCAGAAGATTTTTGCATTTTTGTTTTTTATCAAAAATTGTATCTATGTTTAGTTTTTGATACATTTTTTCAATACTGGTATCAGAACCAAAATATTTTTTTTTTTTGTATTGCATTTAAATATCTTCTACTTCTCCATCGAGTGTCGTTAGTGAGCAAATATTCAGTGTTGCAAGGCAGTTCTATACGCTGCTAATCAGCTCCACAAACAAATCGTTTCCACGACGATCGGTTCTACGTAACCGGAACGACGCGGATTTATATTCGGCCAAAGACTGTCGTTAGCAGCATTCCCCAAACATTTAAGAGGAATTTTTATACTGCTACAACAACTATGGCAAGCTAATGTTTTTACATTACAAAATAAAATTACTCAACTACGAGTATTAAATAATCACTGTAAAATCCAATTCTTATTTATTATTTTTATAAACATAAATGGGTTCGCTTTCTATTGCTACCACTTTAAATTTTCCAATAATGTCTAAGTGCGTGGATCGAATTATGGCACACACAAATGTAGTCACTATATAAACCTTTTGATTTATCGTACTTTTTATAAACTACCATTAAGATTTAATATAAATATTTATCGTTAAAAATGCTTCATTTTTGCATAAGCTTCAAAATGTCCTATTACAGACGCATATTTTACTTAAATAGAAGCACAGAAAAGTAACAACATTCATTTATAAACACTCCTTATTAATTCAAGATTTGAATTAAAGCTATTTTTACTCAATAATACTACGAATTTTATTAAAATTCTATTATTACAAATGTTTTTCTAAACGTTTGTAATACCGTGCAAAATAAATTTGCAGGCCGAACTGTCAAATGAGAAAAGAATATGCGAAAATTTCAGGAATTTACAATTAATGCTGCCCTCACTAACTCACCTAGAGTTTTTTTAGAAATATATTCATTTTTAAAAAATTACCAACACATTGATCAGTTGCGATATATTAAATCACATTTGAACATCGATCTGTCCCTGCATCTGACTTGTTGCTCTTGTTTCTATCAGATTATTATTTATGTAGTTGTGCTGTTTCATATGCAAATGCTGATACAAATTTTCAAAGCAATTAAGAATTCACAATGACGTCACTCATAATTTCGTACACACCCTTGTACTACGCACGCCAAATGCACAAATGATGGACTCTTTGTGAAGGTAATTGTACAACCACTTACGACATTTTTAACCCGTAATTGTTTTCTTACCCTAAATTCATATCATTGCCCGTATCTTCCAGCCAAAGGCGCACTTGTATCGAGTTTCCCTCACGGCACCAATGAAATATATCCTCCATATTCGTGCTTTTTCTGACTTAAGCAACTAAATTTCGAGTGTATTGCGTAATTTAACTGCACAAAATGCTAATTTGATATTAAATTTAAGCTAAAACATTAATTTTGCAGTAAATTCCAAAAGAAAATCAGCAGATTGAATGCAGAACTCGAAAAATTTCTTCAGCAAGAAACTGTCAATTGTGTTGTGTGCTCTGTTATTATTGATGGTTTGAGTATCTGCTAAGAAGTGTTGATTAACAATAGTTCTGTTCAAGTACACGATAATGGGGCCCACGCTCACCGACGTTATCGTAGGCCTGTCTGTTGCCCGTAAGATACACAAAACTTGAGCCCATAGAAAACAACTGCTTTCGTTTAGACAACATGACATATAATATTTACACAATACATAGGTTTGTGCGTATTTGTGTTTGGTTCTATTGACACAATGTTGCCATTGATATTTTTTCTGACATACTTTCACACACATCCGTGGTATCAGTTATAATTTTCATTGTTTAATAAACCAAAGCCAAAGACTACCAAATGCAAATAGTTCATTTATCTATAATTAACATTATTCCACACTGTTTTTAAGTTATTTTAATAAAAACTAAAATTTTTCTAACTATATTTTGTAAACGATTTCGAAATGTACTGTTTGGCTATACTGTGGGGCGAGAGAGCAACCAGCTGACACGATTCTACGGATCTATCCAAAACCCTACGATAAAATCTACGATACTACGGAACGGAAGGGTGGCAATTTTTCATTTACATGGAGCTCTCATTAGTTTCATCGTAACAGCTGATACGAGTATGAGCGTCCGTTCACGTTGGTGAGTGTGAGCGGAAACTATTTTTGTCAGTGTTCTCGTTCGCTAAAATTTACAAAGCGGAAATTGAGAGAGCAAACTGACAGTTGATTGGAGGAAAGTCGCAAGATTTTAAATAATGCATTTTTATTTGTAAAAATTTGTAAATATTTTCAGTAAGAAAAACAACTGTATACAAGTATGTGCTTATATATATAAATAATTGGCGCGTAGACCCTTTTTGGGTGTTTGGCCAAGCTCCTCCTCCTATTTATGGTGTGCGTCTTGGCTTTGTTCCACAAATGGAGGGTCCTGCAGTTTCAAGCCGACTCCGAACGGCAGATATTTTTTTGAGGAGCTTTTTTATGACATTGCTTATGCAATGTATAAATAAAAAGTTGAATTCTTCAAAGTCTGTAGTAAAAAATATAAACAATTCAATACTACTTTTCACACGCTTTGCTCTCTGAGAGTGAAACATTTCACACTCCTAGAAAATTAGCTGCTGGCAAGTTACTTGATTATTCTAACTGGAAGAGAACGTAAACACGAAACTTAAACATATATTCAAAATCACATTTTAAAAATCAATTGTAAAATTAATATTTCCATAGTAATAAATAATTTCGCTCATGATATATAGAGTGTCCATCTGACATTTATATTTTAACAAAATCTATAGAAGGTGTAGATGTGGGGTCACAAACTAGCAAAGTAGCTGTAAATACTTTTATGACAAGTGACACTCACATCTGTCAAAAAAGAGTATTACTTTCTTAAGAGTACTAGGTATGCACTACACTACCACATCACAGTACCTCATACCAACACAGCTAGCTCAATTTACCTAGGCTGGAGCTGAGTTGAGTTAAGTGTATGTGTCTCCAAGGACTTGTGATGACATCGCAAGGGACTTCTGGAGAAAAGGACTCCACACAAACAACGATAACTTCTACAATTATTGATTTTTTTTTTTTTGAAATTGTGCTAAAGTCAAGTCGAATCGTAATGTATTAATGCTATGTTTTTGAAAATGTAAAATAAAGCAATTGACTAATAAAAAAAAATTATTGAAAATGGTAATTTTTTTCGGGCCACTGACTACACCTAACTTCTTATGAAAACTCGCCTAATAATACATTCAATATATATATGTAGGTGATCTACTTTTCCGTGCTTAACTCGCAATCCGTAATTAAAAACTGAGGTTTCCCATACAAAATTTATCTTCCAAAATCTGAGATTATAAAATAATCCTAGGTAATAACCTTACTTTTTGACATACAACCCTATGTTTTCTGTGTAATAGATCATTATTTTTACGCGTGTAAAGAAAAACGTCAAATTAAAAACTAAATAAAATGCCGGCAAAGAAAATTGGTTTGCAGACAAATTTCTAACAAAATTTGTGTTCTTCTTCTTAATTGGCGCGATAACCGTTTACGCGATTTTGGCCGAGTTTAACAAAGCGCGCCAGTCGTTTCTTTCTCGTGCTAACCGGCGCCAATTGAACATACCAAGTGAAGCCAAGTACTTCTCCACCTGATCTTTCCAACGCAGAGGAGGCCTTCCTCTTCCTCTACTACCACCAGCTGGTATCGCATCGAATACTTTCAGAGCCGGAGCGTTTGTAACCATTTGACGACATGACCCAGCCAACGTAGCCGCTGGATCTTTATTCGCTGCGCTATGTCTATGTCGTCGTAAAGCTCATACAGCTCATCGTTCCATCGCCTGCGATATTCGCCGTTGCCAACGTGCAAAGGTCCAAAAATCTTCCGCAGAATCTTTCTCTCAAACACTCCAAGCGCCGCTTCATCGGATGTTGTCATCGTCCACGCTTCTGCGCCATGCGTTAGGACGGGCATGATGAGAGTTTCGTAGAGTGTTAGTTTTGTTCGTCGAGAGAGGACTTTACTGCTCAGTTGCCTACTTAGTCCAAAGTAGCACTTGTTGGCAAGAGAGATTCTACGTTGAATTTCAAGGCTAACATGGTTATCGGTGCTAATGCTGGTTCCTAAGTGTAGGAAGTCCTTTACAACCTCGAAATCATAACTGTGTCCTTATATTACTTATTATAAAATGTGATATCGAGTTTCGAATGCGTATTCCTGCCATAATTTTTTGAAACCTCAGTAAACCTCATTTATGGATTTCTTCCAACTGTTTGTTATTAGCAGCCAAATGCGCAAATACATTAGCTATTCCTTCTCCTTGTCTTTTCTCCATATCGTTAATAATAATTAAACAATCTAAAAACACCGAAATATTGCATTAAAATAGTTTGTATGAAGGAAAACCTTTCACAACAGTATTGACAGCTGATGGGAATTTTGTAGGTAATCTGCCATATGTAAACGGGTAGATTAATTTTGTGGATTTATTGGTAATCACTGCATATGTGAACGTACTTTAACATGGCAAATTGTGCACATTGTCCTCTGCACCAAGTGCAACCCTGTATTAGCTGTGTTTAGTGAGCAATACATTTTCAAACAAATATTCCTCAATTTTTGAGGACATGGCAGCACTATGAAACCATTTGTTTAAGAACGTGGTAAAGACGAATTTGTTTTCTTTCTAATAATTTGTTGGAACGAATTTTGGATTAAAGTATCAACATGAGACTCAGTACCTACAACTTCTTAACATCCAAGGCGATAAAAGGAGTAAAGGATGGATATCCATTAAAATTGACGGTAAGCAAAAATGATTCACTTCTTTTATTTATGCAATGATTAATAATTTTCGTTACTAATTTCATGCCAACAGATAGTTAAAAAGGATATTGTTGAAAGTGAATTCAATCCAACATTCATAGGACGTTTACTACCCCGACTTGACTGGCTGGGAATACGTTTAGCTGCGGAAATAGTAAGTTGTTTGCTTACCTATCGCAAATGCACACATTTATATGCTTTTTTTTTTTATTAGCTTGAATTAAGTGACATTCCCCCGAAGCAACCAGCAAACATAGCTGAAGATGAAGAATTATTAAAAAAACTGCATCATTTGTTGCTAGAAATCGATGTGCTAGAAGGGCAGTTGGAATGTCCTGAAACGGGACGTGTTTTCCCCATTACGGATGGCATACCGAACATGCTGCTAAATGAAGATGAAGTTTAAGACATACTTAAATGCTAGTAATACGCAAATGTACATATTAAGTTATTTTTTAGAATTTCTAAATCAAAGCAAGTTTTGATGCTTATAATAGTCTATTATTTGGCTTTTTTGTAGGTATGGTAGTAAAATGCTGTCACAAAAAATCATAGATTTCAATGATTGGCCAGAAATGTGGCTTGTTAAAAACACAGTGTAATGACATGTAATGATACGAAGTGTGCCAGGTAACAATGATGCTCATTTTCAGTACGCAGACTTGTCGGTCAAAGAGTAGTTTTTTTCCTTTAAGTCAAATTTAAAAAAAAAATATAAATGACTGGTCAAAACTGTGGCTCGTGAAAAAAGATATGATTGACTTCCTATTTATCATAACGCAAAGTATAGTTAATGCAAATTTCCATGTTTCTGAAACCGAGACAATACACATCATTCCAAATACTTTTAAATTTAAAAACAGTTTACCCCTTCTTCTTAAGCAAAATATAGCCCAGTAAAGCAGGAGAAATAGTTCGGAACGTATTAAAGTGGTGGGGTTGAAAAAGAAATACTGCAATCATGGCATTCAAAAGAAGAACCTGCCATTTGTTATTTTTGTATAAGTACTTTACCTGCCAACTACAACCGATAATTTGGCTAGCAAACATCTATCCAGCTGACGCCAATGCTTTTTGGTAAATTTTATTCATCAAAACTGCATTCAAATTGACGGTAAACACAAATAAACGGGCGAATCCTTTTACGAAGAAGCAGCCTCAAGCATGAACCTTAACTGGATGCTTAACAGTTCGTTGAAGTTGGCGATTATCAGCAGTACACCAGGAGCGACGTATGCAACAATTCGCCATAAGGCTAGATTCATCCGTTAATATTTCGTTCGCCCGATTCCCTTCTGAATTTGCCTTAGCCCATGCAAGTCTTTTTCTAATTTGTGATAACGAGAGCAGCGCTTTTTCCAATGTGCTCTGCAGGCAAACGTCCCCGAATTGTGTCTTTCCTGAAAACTGCTTCAGCTGCACGCAATGATAAGTGCGGCTTTGTCACAAACGAATCAATGATCTGGTGATCATACTTTGAAGAGGTTTTTTTTTCTCTACTTCCAAGGAAATCGTCAACATTTTTGGCTTCAGTATACCGCTGCACCCATTTCTTTAGGAATGTCTCCGATTTCTTCAAATATCTTTAAACAAATTTTTATTATTGAACTCTAAGTTTGAATTTTGCCGATCCATTTTCATTAGGCTGACTGTACATACATACATACATATTTGGGCAGAGCAGACATTCAATTTATGTCTTATATGTCTCTTCCCCGACGGAAGAGAAGGACGATGCGACCAAAGATTCCTTCTATGAGCGCTTGGAGCGTTCCTATGAGCGCTGCCCCAACCACGACATAAAAATCGTGCTTGGCGACTTCAACGCCTGGATGGGCAAGGAGGGAATTTTGTCCCACAGTCGGAAAATTCACCCTCCTCAACGAAACATCCGGTAACGGACAGAGGCTGATCGACTTCGCCGGGGCCCGAAACATGGTAGTCTGCAGCACCAGATTCCAGCATAAGAAGATATACCAAGCCACCTGGCTGTCTCCTGATCGAAAAACACGAAACCAGATCGATCATGTTGTGATAGATGGAAGACACGCTTCTAGTGTATTAGATGTACGTACGATCCGAGGACCCAACATCGACTCGGATCACTCCCTTGTTGCAGCCAAACTGCGCATACGCCTCTGTGCAGCAAAAAACGTACATCTACCTACGCCAAGAATGTTCGACATCAAAACGCTGCAATCGCAACAGACAACCCGAAGATTCGCCACTCGACTCTCACTCCTGCTCTCAAAGAGTACTGCCCAACAAACCGGCATGCACGAGCAATGGAGCAACATTTCTCGTTCCCTACGTACCGCCGCCGAAGAAGAAATCGGATTCCGGCGAGCCCGAAAACACAGTTGGTACAACGAGGAATGTCATGAAAGATGCTGCCTATAGAGCCACGCTGCGATCGGGCGCAACGCGAGCCATGTGGGATCGCTATCGAGAGCCCAGAAAGGAAGAGAGACGTATTATACGAAAGAAGAAACGAGAGGCCGAAATACGTGAGTGCGAGGATCTTGAGATGCTGGCCAACAGGAACAACGACCGAAAATTCTACCAGAAAGTTCGGCGGCTTACAAAAGTTTATAAGACCGGGTCGTTTTCCTGTAAGAACAAAGACGGAAAACTGGTGACTGACATCCAGAGCAATCTTAAATTATGAAGGGAACACTTCTCGAACCTGTTAAACAGTGACAGCTGCGCATGTCACAGAGAATGTGAGGATCACGATACTCCAATCGTTGACGACCGAATTGTCGTTCCGCTGCCCGACCATGACGAGGTGAGAATAGCGATAACGCGGCTAAAGAACAACAAAGCCGCGGGCGCCGACGGACTGCCGGCTGAGCTATTCAAACATGGCGAGGAGCTGGTAAGGTGCATGCATCAGCTTCTATGCAAAATATGGTCGGATGAAAGCATGCCTGCTGATCGGAATTTAAGTGTGCTCTGCCCAATCCATAAGGAGGGTGATTCTGCCATATGTGCCAATTACCGCGGGATTAGTCTTCTAAATATCGCCTATAAGGTCCTAGCGAGCGTATTGTGTGAAAGGCTGAAGCCCTCCGTCAACCAACTGATTGGACCTTATCAGTGTGGCTTTAGACCTGGAAAGTCTACCATCGACCAAATATTCCCAATACGCCAAATCTTGGAAAAGACCCATGAAAGGAGAATCGACACACACCATCTTTTCGTCGATTTCAAAGCTGCATTCGACAGTACAGAAAGGTGTTACTTGTATGCCGCGATGTCTGAATTTGGTATCCCCAAAATATGGTCGGATGGAAGCATGCCTACCGATTGGAATTTTAGTGTGCTCTGCCCAATCCATAAGAAGGGCGATCCTGCAATCTGTGCCAATTACCGCGGGATTAGTCTGCTAAATATCGCCTATAAGGTCCTAGCGAGCGTATTGTGTGAAAGGCTGAAGCCCTCCGTCAACCAACTGATTGGACCTTATCAGTGTGGCTTTAGACCTGGAAAGTCTACCATCGACCAAATATTCACAATACGCCAAATCTTGGAAAAGACCCATGAAAGGAGAATCGACACACACCATCTTTTCATCGATTTCAAAGCTGCATTCGACAGTACAGAAAGGTGTTACTTGTATGCCGCGATGTCTGAATTTGGTATCCCCACAAAACTAATACGGCTTTGCAAGATGACGTTGCTCAACACCAGCAGCGCCGTCAGAATTGGGAAGGACCTCTCCGAGCCGTTTGATACCAAACGAGGTTTCAGACAGGGTGATCAGCTGTCGTGTGACTTCTTTACCCTGATGTTGGAGAGCCTCTTACGAGCCGCCGAACTTAATCGCTCAGGTACATTTTTTTTAAAAGCGTACAATTGTTGGCGTATGCTGATGATATTGACATCATGTTTCTCCAAACTGGATAAAGAGGCAAAGCGAATGGGTCTGGTGGTAAACGAGGACAATATGAAGTACCTCCTGTCATCAAACAAACAGTCGGCGTACTCGCGTATCGGCACCCACGTCACTGTATACAGTTATAATTTCGAGGTTTTAAAAGACTTCGTTTATTAGGAACCAGCATAAACACCGATAACAATGTCAGCCTTGAAATCCAACGTAGAATCTCTCTTGCCAAGAAGTGCTACTTTGGACTAAGTAGGCAAATGAGTAGTAAAGTCCTCTCTCGACGAACAAAACTAACACTCTACAAGACTCTCATCATGCCCGTCCTAACGTATAGCGCAGAAGCGTGGACGATGACAATATCCGATAAAGCGACGCTTGCAGTGTTGGAGAGAAAGATTCTGCGGAAGATGTTCGGACCTTTGCTCGTTGGCAACGGCGAATATCGCAGGCGATGGAACGATAAGCTGTATGAGCTTTACACCGACATAGACATAGCGCAGCGAATAAAGATTCAGCGGTCTCGTTGGCTCAATGGATACAAACGCTCCGGCTCGGAAAGTATTATAAGGAAAAGGAAGACCACCTTTGCGCTGGAAAGATTAGGTGGAGAAGGACTTGACTTCACTTGGTGTGTCCAACTGGCGCCGGTTAGCATGAGAAAGAAACGACTGGCGCGCTTTGTTAAACTCAGCCAAATTTGCGTAAAGAGCAAATTAAGAAGAAGAAGACTGTCCTTGGATATTTATAGATTTTTTGTTCATGTAAAAATTATCGAGTAACTTAATTTCTCTTTCATAGAGAAAAATATCAAAAAAAGTACATGCTCGCAAAACCAGTAACAATTCGCAAGTTTTAAAAGCAGCTGATTAAATTGTTGGTAAGAAAAATCATAAACATTACTTGAGCTGCCTCGCATTAAATAAAAAAAAAATAAAGGAAATAAAATACAAAATAACGAGCTTCCGAATCATATGATTTCATTTTGTCCACAATAATTGATTCCATTTCATCAACGTTGTCAGATAAAAAATATTCCATTAGCAATTGCAATTCGGAAATTTTAATTCGTGTTTATTTTTACCATGCGATCAGCTGTTTTTCTCACTTGCAAATTCTTACAAGTAAAAATTTGTACAATAAAAACTTGCAGCTTCCCCTCAAAATGGAATGTCATTTTGCCCTATCACTTTCCCCTACTTTGCAAGTGCTTTTGGATACATGACCGACAAAATCTAATAATTTGACCTTATACATCTCGATCGTTCAGGGAACATATACCCTGGACTGTTGTGGAAATGACATGGGACCAGCTGCTGGGTAGAAATACAATTTCAAAACGTTTGTCCATATAATAAAACAAATGGATAAAGTAACACATCAATGCATTCCAGGTCCTTATTAAAAATACCATTTTATTCGAAAAAATATACACCATTTGGATTCTCTTAATGTGTACATCGTAAGTGCTAAAGAGCTACAAATTTCAATTACAACATCTTTCAAAATATTTCACAAACGTTTTTTTTAATAATTTTAATGCGTTTACGCGTTATTTCTATGCTTTGAATGTTTAGTTAAAAATTACATTTGACGTGTCATCATTTTTGTGTTTATTGGTGCTTAGAGAGACTGTTGGATGTTTAATTTTGGTTTAAAACTATTTGTATTACTACACACAATATATTTAGAATTAATAAAAGAGGGTATAACTACTACTTTGTGGACGAAAAGCGCAACTCACACTTAATAAGTTACAATACATACAACACATTTCAAAATAATAAAAATTATACATATGCACGCATGTAGGTATATTTACGCCGTGCGCATGTAAATATTCGTACAATGTTTTAACTACATTTGGCACACAACCACAATTAAACAGTAGAAGTAAACAAGTAAGTGTCCTACAAGACAGCTGACTATCATATAAGCACTCATATTACATATAATCATCACTGTCCTCATTAAACTACACATTTTCGTTCTAGCCATGGGAAAGTTCCCCTCTACCTCTCATTTACCAATAGCAATTTCTTATAAGTGAGAAATATATCTACTATGCTCTAAAAGGCAAGACAACTAATCATTTTTATTCTTACAACGTAATAACTGTTGACAACTAAACTCCTCATTGTTGTCATCACAAGCTTCTCAGCACGAATAATCAAACTTCTTATTTTCGTTATCAAAAAGTAATCAGCACTGATGACAAAAACTCTTCATTTTCGTTATCATAAAATGTTTTATTTAGAAATATATAAAATCAATATTTTTTTGTATTCATTAGAAAACTCTTACATTTCAATTCGGTGTTTCGAACTCACGCATTTTCAATTGTTAGCCAAGCATTCGGCTATGGCGACCATACAACAAGCATAGCCAAATTTCACACTAGTACTTTTTTCAGAGCAGCCATATTATAAGCATACAAATGAGTTGCCTTGCCATTTAAAGTACAGTCGATATTTTTTGACGTGATAACGTCTTATAATTCGATTTAGCCGGCTGCACGCACGAAAAAATGTGTCGTTATCTTGCTCAATCGCCGTTACCTTGCTTGAACTGCAAGCGAAAGCGTGGAATGAACGACAAAGAGCACAATCGGCCCCCGCATTCGGCAACGTTCGACATCTGGCGCTCTCCTACTTGAGTGAGCATATATATGTATGTATATGTATGTATACGCGCGTATGTATATAAATTCACATATTTGTATTTGCATATGCCTTCTTCCTGTGCGCATGGTAATGAACCATTTCTCTGTTGAGAATAGGACGATGATAGGAAAAGTAGGAAATGAAAGGGGGGTTTCGTGTGTAATGTGTCTTGAATAAAATTAAAATTTTCTTTTGAAAAATGCAACCATTCCATCAGTATTTTCTTATGACGTTGTCACGTTAAACTATCGTCAGTAAACCGACTTTACAGACAACCTCTTTTTTTCACTTATATGAAATTGCTATTGGTAAAAGAGATAGAATTCACGCCGACAAGGGGAAAGGAATATCAAATGAAATATTTGATTTCCCCATTAAAAAATATTGTATAAATGTAAATGTGTAGCAGAATGGCAATTCTGATAATGCGCATGCATTAGAGACTAATAAAATACTTGTAAATGTGTTGGAATTTTTGTCGAAAGTGCTTAGCACTGTCTTGTAGGGTGTTATCAGAGACATACATATAATAAATATCCTTATCCTTGCTTCGCTATTCGAGTGCGTGGCTTTCTCATGCCCTTCTAATTGCATTTAATGTTCGCTGTATTCGTATTGCCAGTTGCAGCGAGTTGTGCGTAGATGCTGCCTTTAGCCAAACCCTTTTGTGCACCTTTGCAAAGCTCCGTATTACGTCCAACCGCCTTATACTTGCACTCATTCAACTTGCCGACATCTGGACCATGCACCAACTGCCTTTGATTGTTGCCCTGCGGCATGTCTGGATTAGCACCATTCCAAGTCACATAGTCAGCGCTGATTGTGTGAAAAAGAAGTGAACAATTTGAAAATTAAAAAAAAAGGCAAATTTAGTGCGTAACTCACAGCAATAAACTCTCATCCGCGCCTTTGGCCAAATCTGCGCAATGTCCGGTTGTGGCAATACGTCCTATAATCGACTTAAACTCCTGACGCTGCTTGAAATTGGCCCCATCATCGGCGGAAGCTTGTTGCAAAGCTCTATTTTTGTATGAAAATTAGAGAGTAAACAATAATTTTTTATATTATAAAGTAGTTGCCGATGAATAGAAAAAAAACTTAAAAGTTGATCTGCAATTCCCTTCCGAGTGAGTTTCGTGGAAATTTTCAGACAATTGAACTGAAATTCACGCGGAAGTGAATTACAAAATCTGCTCGATACGCGTGTGAATAAACACATACAGATGCAACACATATAGACAAATACGAGTCAATGATTAACGAGTAGATGAGTGGATTCAGGAAGAAAGAAAGAATGAAAGCATGCAAGTAAATTCTATAAGTCTATAAAAGTTATGCAACAAAGAAAGTTATAGAATATTTAATTTGGAATTACGAAAGTGATTTAAAAACTACAAATACTTTCTGAGCAAACTTCGTACTAATTAATAATCGCGTATGTATGTATGTATGTTTATACAAGTGTGGTTTAAAGAAACTGAAATGTATAAATATAATTAAAATTTCCATGCCTCTTTTTCAAATGTAAGCACTATTAAATTTGTAAAAGCTTCTTCAATCCGCATTCCAACTTGGAGCAACAAATTCTTTAAATCTACGAAAGCTTTTCAAAGCTACTAAATGGTGATGACGTGAACACCTCCACGAATGGCGAAATTGACCCGAGTAGTGCAGTTTCATTTGATGACAGTGTCGACGTTCTACCGCCTGACCATGACGAGGTCGGTCTTAAGACCTATTGCCCGGCTTGAGAACAACAAAGCTGCGGTTGTAGTTGGCCTGCCGGCAGAGCTGTTCAAGGCCGGAGGTGATGAGCTAACGAAAAGTATGCAAGTACTCGTACATAAAGCATTGGATGAAAGCTTGCCCAGCGGCTGGCATCTCCCTACGTGCTCAATTCAACCCACAAGAAAGATGAGGCCACAAACTGCGCCAATTACCATGCGAAAAGTCTTCTCAGTAACGCATATAAGGTCCTATCAAGTGTATGTTGGAAAAGGCTTAAGCCTCACGTCAACAAACTGATTGGACCTTATAAGTGTGGTTTCAGGCCTGGTAAATTTACCATCGACCAGATTTTCACATTACGCCAAATCCTGGAAAAGAGCCTTTTCATCGATTATAAAGCTGCCTGCGACAGCACGATTAGGGATCGTTTGAATGTCGCCATGTCTTAATTTGGCTGAATCCGGCTTTGAAGGACCACCATCGCAGTGAGAATTGGCAAAGAACTTTCTGCGCCATTTGAAACGAAGCGGGGTTATCTCTTATCATGCGACTTTTTCAATTTCATAATGGAAAAAATTATTCGCGCGTCGCCAATATCGACATCTCCGGCACTATTTTCTATAAAAGTCTTATGCTGCTCGCTTACGCTGATGATATCCACTTTGTTGGCTTTAAACGAGGGCGAGACAAAGTACCTTGTGTCAACAACCAAAAAGTTTGCGGGTATTGGACAGCACGTTGCGATTGAGTTCATTACGAGTTCAGCGTAGTCAAGGACATTGTCTATCTAGGATCCAGCATTGAAAAGCAGAGGTCTCTCTCAATGTACGAAAAAAAGCTCTATTAGTCACTCATCCTCCTGGTCTTACTGTATGGTGCTAAGTTCTGGACATTGACAAACATGGACGGTTATTAGGAGGTTTCGAGAGAAAATCTCTTCGTAAGATCTATGATTCGATTTGCTTGAATGATGCATGTCAAATAAGATGGAACCACGAGCTGTACGCCGACATCGACGTAGTGAAACGCATCAAAATTCAGCGGCTGCGCTGACTAGGTCACGTTGAGCGAATGGCCAATAACGCTTCAGCAAAGAAGGTGCTCTTTTCGAAATGCGCTGGTGCAACTCGCAAAAAAAAGAGGTTCTCAACTACGTTGGAAAGACCAAGTCCATGACGACCTGACCGCTCTTGGTGTTTCTGACTGACATCAACGCACGCAATGCAGAGGCGATGGGTGCAACATTCGAAGATACTCAACTACAACAATTATTGGATGAAGACTCATGTCGAACCCCGACAGATCAACTGTCGGTAAACGTTTGCATGCGCTGGGAATGATTCAGAAAGTAGGTAACTGGGTTCCACTGGGATATCGGGAGACGTTTGGTGACGTGTGAGATGCTTCTTGAACGGCAGAAAAGAAAAGGTTTTCTGCATTGCATCGTCACTGGCGATGAAAAATGAATCTATTATAAAAACCCTAAGCGTCGAAAGTGTTGGAGCCTACCATGTGAACCAGGCCCATAGACAGCGAAAAAAAAATGCATGCTTTAAAGGTTAGGTTGTGCATCTGGTGGGGTCAGAAGGGTGCCATCTATTATGAACTCCTTAAACCATTTGATACCATCACTGGCGATTGTTACCGACTGCAGTTAATGCGTTTGAAACGAGCTCTGAAAAAAAGCGGCCAAAAGGCAGAATGGGACGGTAGACATGGCAAACTGATTTTGCTGTATGACAACGCCAGGCCATAGGTTGCTAAATCGGTACAGAAATATTTAGAGGGACTGAATGGGGAAATCTTGCCCAAGCCGCCGTATTCCCCTGACATTACAGCTTCGGATTACCATCTGTTCCGATCAAGGCAGTCAGCCCTTATTGGAGAGCGGTTCACTTCTTACGAGAGCATCGCAAACTGGCTCAATGAATGGATCAAGTCAAAAGAAGTCGAATTTTTCGTATGCTGTCTGAAAGATGGAGGAAAGTTGTAGCTTCCAATGGCACATACTTCACATAATATCATTTTTTAGTTAATTGTTAAAATAATTCGTAACTTTGGCTGAGAAAGGGCGGAAACTTATTCCTATGCCCTATATAATAATATATATTAAAGAATCTGGAAATATCCATAACTGAATGGATATCGTTATAAATACTTACATACATACAAACATACAGATGTCGATTGAGCATAAAAAGTACTTTAATTTTGTGTGTTTTTCAATTGTAGGAAAGGTGTAGGAAAGAAGTAGATGTACCAAATTTTTAAAAACACTTTTCAAGCTCAAATACTGCACCTACCTAATTGTAACTCAAAAATAAGTAATGAATTGAAATTAAACAAATATTTTTACCTCATACGAATATTTCAATAAATCCTTATAATTCAATCTACAGTAAGACACTAATATATATATATATATATATATATATATATATGATAATAAAAAAATTAAGCAACTTAAAACTCAATCAAGATTTCACACAAACGACTATGCACTAAAAATGCAAAATTCAATATTTCTGTACATAACCAAAGGACAGACATGTAAAAGTCATACCATATCAAAATCGGGATTACACACAAACAAAAAAATTAATATTAAAAAGTTAGGTGCAAAAAAAATTATTTAAAAAAATGCAATCTTCTCTGCAAGCACTTCACACTTAAGCTCAGCGTACTTTAGTGAGTCGTGTTTTTCGCGTAAGCGCGTCAATTTCAAGTTTTCCAAAATAGAAGCTGAAGTTTTCGAGGTGAAGGCGGAGGCTGTGGCTGTGGTTGAGGTTGAGGTTGCGGTGCAACATGGTTTGCCATGCAGATATCCTTGGATGTCAGTGGCATACCGATTGCTACGTGACAGAATACTCTTTGTGGTTATTGCTTGATATTTTCCAGAGCTTGGCGTCAACGATGATGGCACAGATGACGATGCTGATGAGAAATCGTGTGATATGTGAAGCTCTTTGAGTGCTTTGGACGGTGACATGGAAGGAGCCGATTTGGAAGCTGTGTCTGCATCAACAGTATCGCTTGCCGGGGCCTGTTCTTGCGCGCTGCGTTCATTGCAAATGGGTGAATTGGAAAGTATAACCTGAGTGGAGGCCGCAGTGGGCGTGGTGAGATTTATGGAAGGAAACGCAATTTTTTTGCGCATGTTTCGGGCTGAATTGATTTTTGTAGAGGATTTCAAGGTACTGGATGTAAGTGAAGTTTGCGGTACTGATGTTGATGGTGGTGATGATGACGATGACGATGGCGATGACGTTGTTGATGATGAAGTTAATGGTGATGTTGTTGATGATATGGCTGTTTGTGGGATATCTTTTGCGCAAGCACTATGACGATTTTTGATGTCCTCGTTGTAGTTGTTTAATGGTGTTTTGAGGACAACAGTGATGATGCTGCTTATGAAGTTTAGAATTTTTGAGATAGGAAGAACAATTGCGGGGTTATTAGCGCAAATAAGGTAGATATTAATTGAAGTAACACAAAAAAAATATAACAAAAAAAAAAAAAAAACAATACTTGGAAGCGAAAAAGTGAAGACGCAGGTCAAATAAAATAAGATATAATTTTTAAAACTAAAAATATTGGAAAGTGAATAAATTTTTTGCCGTTTGATGCTAATTAATGTAAGCCTAGAAATCTTTTTAATTTCCAGTAACAGCGATTAGTCACGCAACAAAGAGTTGGAAGATCACTCTTTGGTACTCACATTGTGCGAGCGTAACGAAAGATTAATTATTTTTTGTTCTTATTGACTTGTCAACGCTTAATTGTACTTATTTACATTATATTTATTACTAAATTAAAAAAGTGAAATAAAAAAAATTGTTTTTTTTTATAAAAAAAAATTTATTTTTTTTCGTAAACCGACAAAGAAATATATTTTTTTTTGTTTTGCTATTGCTGTTGGCTCGTCCACGCTGAATTGAACTTAATTATATTATATTTATACTAAGTTAAGAAAGAAAAATATAAAAAAAATTTTTTTTCAAAAAAATCAAAAAAAATATTTTTTTTTCGCTAAACCGACAAACAAATAATTTTTTTTTGTTTTATTATTGCGGTTGACGTGTCAACTCCTAATTGCACTTATTTTTATTATATTTATACTAAGTTAAGAAAAAAAATCAAGAAAAATTTTTTTCAAAAAAATTAAAAATATTTTTTTTTTTCGCTAAACCGATAAACAAATAATTTTTTTTTGTTTTATTATTGCGGTTGATTTGTCAACTCTTAATTGCACTTATTTTTATTATATTTATACTAAACTAAGAAAAAAAATCAAAAGAATATTTTTTTCTTTTTTTTCAGAAGAATATTTTTTTTTTTGTTAAAACGATAGACAACGAATTTTTTTTGGTTTTGTTATTGCTGTTGGCTGGTCAACGTATTATATTTATACTAAATTAAGAGAAATAATATTAATTTTTTTTTTTCAAAAGATCAAAAAAAATATTTTTTTTCGCTACACCGACAAATAAATAATTTTTTTTTGTTTTGCTATTGCTGTTGACTCGTCCACGCTTAATTGCACTTATTTATATTATATTTATACTAAATTTAAAACAAATCAAAAAAATCAAATCAAAAAAAAAATTTTTTTGTTTTTGAATCAAAAAAACTATTTTTTTTCGCTAAACCGACAAACAAATAATTTTTTTTGTTTTATTATTGCGGTTGACTTGTCAACTCTTAGTTGTACTTATTTTTATTATATTTATACTAAATTAAGAAAAATAAAATCAAAGAAAAAATTTTTTTTTTCAAAAAAATCAAAAAAATAATTTTTTTTCGCTAAACCGACAAACAAATAATTTTTTTGTTTTGCTATTGCTGTTGACTTGTCCACGCTTAATTATACTTATTTATATTATATTTATACTAAATAAAGAAAAGTAAAAAAAAAATAAAAAAATTTTTTCATTAAAATCAAAAAAAATATTTTTTTTTTTCGCTAAACCGATAAACAAAAAATTTTTTTGTTTTGTTATACTAAATTAAGAAAAAAAAAATCAAAAGAATATTTTTTTTTTTTTTCAGAAGAATAATTCTGTTTTTTGTTAAAACGATGGACAACGATTTTTTTTTGTTTTGTTATTGCTGTAGACCAACGTATTATATTTATACTAAATTAAGAAAAAACATCAAAAGAATAATTTTTTTTTGCTAACCCGATAGGGAAATAATTTTAGTTTTGGTTTTGCTATTGCCGTTGACTTGTCCAGGCTTAATTGTACTTATTTATATTATATTTTTATTATATTTTTTGTAAATTAAAAAAAGAGTTTTTTTTCCTAAAAAGCATTTTTTTCAAACTTTTTTAAAACTTTTTCACTTTCCAAAATCTATAATGTACGTAAATCTTGGCATAAGAAAATATTACCTATACTTTTTATTTGCGAATTTCAATAGCTAAAAATTAAGAAATAAGCACTAATCTGGCGCATATTCAAAATTTGTACATTTTTAATAAACAGTTTTCAATCGGATTTTTTTTTTTTGTATAAATTTTCACATTATTACAAGAAATCCAATTTTAAATTTCATCAAGAAAAGAAAACAGACACATCAGGAAATTGATTGTGAAAGATGAGAGGAGGCAATGGGTGAAACACTTTTGCGCACTCCGAATATATTAACAAATTAAGAAAAAATAAAGGCTTTAAACCAAATGTTGCCTTCACATTAACACTCACCAATGCACACAATGCAAATCAAACTCACCCATCCTCAGCTACGCCGTCATCAACCAATGCACGCATCTCACTCGTGCCTAAAACCAGCTCAGGTTCTCCTGCTGCGTCAGCAGTAGTAAACGCAGCGGCCTCAGCAGAATGTTTCTTGGCCTGCAACTCATCCTCTTCCTGCACAATATGGAGAATTTGCACGGCACGATCTTCAGCATAGTTGACCGACTCTAATGCCATGAGGATTATGCGTTCAGCGATCTGTGGATATTTCTCCTTCAGCTGGGCGTGTACTGCAATCAAATGTTATTGTTTTTAATTAAATAATTTCGAGTTTGTGTGTAAACAGCTTAAATACTCACTAGTTGCCTTTTCCTCGGTCGTGTACTCCTTCGGGCGTAACGGTATGATTGTCTCATTGCCGGGTTTCTTAGCCGCATCGAAGCGATGTGTGGTTTTTGGTGGTATAAAATCACGTTTGGTATAACCCATAGAAATAAGTTTCTCAGATGCGGTTTGTACATTGTTATCGGAGCTGGCTAGTATGTCTAGCAGTACCATTTCATCGGCTTTGGGGAAAATGGTTTTCATGTATCTGTGGAATGGGAGGGAGTAAACTATTTTGATATGGGCTGAGTTAGCAGAAATGTATGCAAAAATTTGAAGGATTTTTTTTTGTAACATCTAGGAAGTTTCGATAAACAATACTACTAATCAATTGAAGAAAAAAAGAAAGTATTAATTGAAAAAATTACTGTGCTAAAACTAAAATAATATTTTATGAAGTTAGGGCGCCAAAGACATGTTATGCTAAAATTATTAATTAAATACTAAATTTAATTGCTTATGTATAAATGTGCTCTAAATGAAACAGAAAATAATATGAACTAAAATTGTTTAGGGTAAAAATCATATCGTCAAAATATAACCTTTTCGCTACATATCAAGCTAAGTTGGCCTAATTTTTATTTGGGCATTTTTTTATTTTAAATCAAAAGAATCGTTAATTAATCATATATTTTATCGAATATATAAAAAGTGTATGAACCCCCTTTGGGGAAAAAGAAACCTATTATTTTATCGGTAGATGGCTGTAGTGATCGATATCTCGTAAAGTATCAATCAAACAAATTAAAGTTTATGCTCGTTGTCAGGGTGACATTTCACACTAAAAAAATTATTTTCTTTCTTTTTTTTTGTTTGTTCCATTCAGTTGCGAGTTACAGGGTGTTAACAATGCACGTCAACAAAGAGAAAATTCGGTACATTTTAATAATATCAAATTAATAATAATTAAATAATATCAAATTGCTTAAATTTCTACCAAATTTACGGAATCGTGCATTTTATCCTATGCAAATTCAAGGAATATATTCAAAGCGCTGGCGATACGGGTAAATAAAAAAAGAATATAAAATAAAAAAATATAGGGGTTTATTTTTTTTGGTCATAGTGGTCTTTCAAGACGTCTAGATGTCGGTAGTGAATAATTCCTAGAGGGTAACTTTTTTAATGTCATCTTTCATTAATTGTCAAGTAGACAGATGTAGAACGTTAAAACACGTTAAAATTATTGAAACTTATTAAAAAATTGTGGATCTTTAAGGGGTTATATACAGCTAGAATTTTTAAACAATCGAATTTTTTATTTTATTTTCTTAATCTACATATATTTAAGAATACACACAGAAAATTTAAGATGGTTCCTGGTGAATATTTTCGAAGTTACACGCAAATTGGAAAAGGCATTTCAGAGCGCTTGAAAATACAGGGTGGGCCAAATAAGACCTACTAATGTTAAGCACAAATAACTTTTTTAGTTTTTGACATATTTATTTTTCTCTTTTTGTAGGTTATAATTGAATTGTTGGAAATTTATTATGGATCCCTACAGTACAACGCAATGCGTTAAAATTATCGAGTTTTTCTATTCTTACACAATTAGCCACACAAATTGATTTTTTAAATTGTTTTAAAATTAAATGTTTTGATGTCGGATGAAGCGCATTTCCGTTTAAATGGTTATGTCAACAAACAAAACTGTAGATTGTGGGGCTCTGAAAATCCAAGGACAACACACCAACATCAGTTGCACCCATCTAAATGTACTGTTTGGTGCGGTGTGTTATGGCCACTAGAGTTATCGGTCCATATTTCTTCGAAAATGAGGACGAAACGCCGGAATCGATTTCAGGAGCTTCTTACAGAACATTGAGAACATACGGAGCAGTATCCTAATTGGTGGTTTCAATAAGATGGGGCAACTGCGCATACTGCTAGGCAAACTATGGACCTGCTGCGTGAAATTCTTGGCGAACGTCTGATTTCCAAAATTCAGATTTCCCTTGGCCACCTCGTTCGCCAGATTTGACTGCGCCCGAATTCATTTTATGGCGATATTTAAAAGACAAAGTGCATCTTAATAAACCAGAGACTATTAGACAGCTGAAGCAAAATATTCGAAACGAGATACTGAGCCTTCAGGCAGCAACACTATGTGCTGTAATGGAAAACGCGTTAAAAAGAGCCAATCTTTGATCGAGAAAAATGGTGGACATTTGTCTGATGTAATATTTTATACACAATTTCCATAAAATATATTCAATGTATAAAAACTATTAACCAAAATAAATGATTATTGCAAAAGTTATTTGTGTTTAACATTAGTAGGTCTTATTTGGCCCACCCTGTACAAGGTCGGAGCTTTAAACGCGTTTTTCTCAAAATGGTGTTTTCAAAGTCGGTGACCAACATTACTCGAAAACGGCTAAACCGATTAGTCTCAAATTTTAACAAGAGCTTCTTCAATATATATTTTTAGTATTCGAAGATTTTTTCGCACCGATCCAATTTTTTTATAAACAATTTATTAAAACATAATTTTTATTATTAAACAATTTTGGTCAAAAATCCTTTTTGTTTTTGAGAAACCGCCATTTTGTCAACAAAATATATTTTGCTTATTCCTTCGATTAATTGCTAGATTTAACATTACTTTAACGAAATCTATTTGGTTTTTTTCATTTCAGAGGAACCAGTTTAGAGATTTAGTGGTCACCGCAAAACTTCTCTTTTGAGAGGAACTCCCGGAGATCAGCTGTAGCTCCTTTGCAAATAAATATTTTTACTAAAACTAAGTCTCAAAAATACAGTTAAAAGATAAAATAATATGTGTACAAGCTTTTAGATCAATAAATTTAAAAGTTTTCTCAGAAAAAATTCTGGAAAATTCGGCCTTCTAACTGTATATAACCCCTTAAAAGCAACATATCGCAAAATTCGTGATTTTTTGGGTGAAGATAATCCTTCGAATGAGTCAGCATAGAAAAAGGACTGGCAGACCAATAACTGGACGTTCTGTTGAGAATATTCCTGCCTGTAGCGCGAAGTGTAGCTGAACAACGCTCAACATCGATATCTCGACGTTCTCAGCAGCAATCGGGCATTCATGAATCGGTTGTTCGACTGTTTGGCGGATTTAATCGGCAGATGTACTCATAGTGGGCATTTAAATGATGTGATTTTTTACATAAAATTGTTCAAAGACGTGTTTTGAATAAAAATAGTGAAACCTGAAAGAATCTAAATTTTTACATATTTTATTTCAAAATAACATCTAGGCGCGTATTTTGAAAGACCTTTAAGGTAAGCATTGGCCGCTATTACTACAGGTATTGAACAAAATAAAAACCAATGAATAAGCACAACAAAAAAACGTTAAGCACAAAACCCAAAAACACATTCAAAAGCAAAACCTTGTGTTATACATATGTATGTATGTATAAGTATATAGCACATATGTACAAGCATAGTATATAAATAAATTCATTGCCGGACCTCAATTTCATTTTCGGTGACGAATGCGGTTTTGGTGAACTACGCCACTGTTCGAATCGCGGTGAACCCTGATGGAACGGCATAGCCGCTGCAGCAGCTGCAGCCATATAACCTCCCCCTCCACCGCCACCAACGCCACCATGTACGCTCGTGACACTACCAAAACGTCCGCCCGGAGTGGGAGTACCTGTGCGCGTGGTGCAACTAGCAGCAGTGACACTACCATTTACACCGCCAAAATGTGCAACATTTCGTGAAGACATGCCCTTATCCAGGCGGCGCGCTGGTGGTGTCATATGAAAAGCTGAATTGCTATGGTATAGATGGCGTTGGGCCGGCGGTGTTACATAGGGGCCAGGCATGGTGACCGGATGCTTCTCCACTTGCAAAGCGCTTATGACGACTGCCTCGCGATTGTAATACCTGTGCGTCACATGGTCGAGTGTAGTATATGAAAGTGTGTAAGTGTATTTGTAAGTGTTACAACAACACAAATGGAGGTTAGTTGGCGGTGTTAGATTTTTAATGAATAAATATGTAAGGATGAATGTATGTGTGTATGTGTGTATTGTGTGTTTGAGTAGTTAAATGTTAAAAGTATTTGTTGGTTTGGTTAATAACACATTTGATTTGCAAACGGGACGGTAAGCGTGTAAAAGCGAAAGATTTCTTGTGATTAGTACAATGGAAGACATTTTCAAAAGTTTTGAGTGCACTTTCAAGTCGAATCGGGGCACTTACTTTTTAAGTAACAGCCGTATATGATCCTCGCTAGCGGTGGGAAACATGTTTTGTATTTTATTTACAACCGCATCCGTGTCAATGGGATTTGTAAAGGAAGTCTCCTGTATGGTTGAACGACGTGACATATTACTTAAGCGCGGCGTCTGCGTCAATAATGAGCGCGGCAATGGCAGCGGTGATATCTCCTGTAATGTGAAAAAAATGTCCATAAATACGCGCAAGAGTAGTAAACGATAAGTGGCACTCACCAAATTTCCACGCGAAGACAGCAAAGGACTGGAGGACATATTATGCAAACTTGTGTTGGTGCCAGGGCCGGCCTGAAAAGCACGCATTGCTGGCAAATTGTTGCTTGGATACACATGATAGGGTGAGCCATGCACTGGCTGTACAAACAAATGCGCGCATACACAGGGTGAACAGGAGGCGGCGAAAAGGCGAAATGCAAAATCAAGCAAATGAATAGGAGAGAAGCAAACTCGTTATAAAAGTGCCCACTCATAAGGATATGCACTCGTATGTATATGCACTTGCACACATATTTGCATACGCATGCACATAACATCACATAATTTACCTGCATTGCTATGGATTCGGTGGAGCAGCGCTCATTCTGCAACTGTTTGTAACGCGCACGCGGATCCTCCAACTGCATTGCCTTGGTAAAATAATTTACGTAGTAACTGCGGAGATAGAAAATTAACAACAATTAAGTACAAATAAAAATGCCTCTACTTCTTGTGCATAACAACAACTATTATGGGCAATTAAATCACTGTGTGTGTATGTATTATATTATACGGCTGCATGCATTCGGCAATGGAAGTGGCCTAGAACTGGCCTACAACTGGCCTAGAACTGGCATATTCCTCTCCTTGATATCGACTCTACGCACATCAAAAGTTGAAGGCTTTCTATACTCATCCGCACGTACATACATTCATATAGCGGAAGAGATTCACGTAAAAGGACAAGGACATTGCGTTGCCTTGGAAAATTGTTTTGTGTGCTTGTATGTGTTTATGAAAGCAAAGTTGCGGACGCATCTGTATTTGTGTACAAACGTACAAACTTTGAAAACTACGTATATACATGCCTGTGTGTGTGTGTAAGCTCAACAGGCAGAGTTGCCAAACGTAAGTTACAAAAACAATTTGGTGTTAAAAAAACTTTTCAAAGGAAAATGGAGTGGTTTATTTTAAGTTCGGCGCTCGAATTTCGTTCTTTATTTTCTTTCTTTATTCCAGTCAAAGATAGCTACGTAAAATAAAAATAACCTATTTATGGTGTGCATCTTCTTGTTGTTCCACAAATGAAGGGACCTACAATTTTAAGCCGACCCCGAGCGGTAAATGGTTTTATGAGCAGCTTTTTCATGGCAGAAATACACTCGGTCGTTTGCTATTGCCTACCGATGGTCGACTGCTATAAGAAACAACTTTTTCTATTATTTGCTGTTTCATGCGCGGACATTCGAACCTACGCACTCCCGAATGGTATTCATGCACCAACCCATTCGATTAAGGCGGTCAGTAACAACTTTATTGACTAAATTTACAGGTTACGTTCTGGATACTGGAGCAGGTGAAACTTCGACCTATCCAGAATTGACCCCCCATACCAAACATATGTCCAGCATGTGAAGACACCCCGCACGACACTAACCACCTTTTCACATGCCCCATCAAACCCACTCATCTGTCCTCTCCTTCTGGACCCAACCTGTGGAAACAGCAAGTTTCCTGGGCCTACTTTTAGATGAGCTAGACGAAGACGACCGGTAAGCTACACTACACTGACAGGGTTAAGTATACTGAAGTATACATGAAGTCATCCAAAGTGCATTTGTGCGTGACTACCATTCGGCATACAGCAAAAACTTAAGAAATAAAATTAAATAGTTTATTAGACAAAAAAAAGTAAGACTCAATAAGTGACGGGAACAGTTGCCTTGGCATTGCAAAATCAAGATAAAGACTTCTAGAAAGCCGATTAAACTCTGCAAGACCTCTTGTAAGAGGCGCGAAATTTAGGTAATTAGATCTGAGAACTTCAACACAGAATAGATTACAAGAGCGAAGTACTCTATTGGGAACATTGAAAGTTATTTGGCAGAATAGACCTGAGCAGTCAATGGTGCGCTGACCAAGTCGCCGGTTCTCAAGTGAATAAATGTGAAACTATGGATTTTGTATACGATTTTGGATACGGATTTTGCATATTCAGTAAAAATTGTTAAAGCACTTCACAGTTGCAAGTTACTTTATTTCATAGGAGGAAAGTTAAGCTATGATTTTTTTTCCATTTTAAGAAAAATTGAGCAGAATGAAGTTGAGGAATATACAGTTTGTCAAGAAAATATTTTGACATGCTAAAGCATTATTTTATTTATTATGCAAGTTACCATAGCTTTTTACTGAATTTGAATTCAAAATTATTTCATTAACTAACATACAAGGTGAAGTCCAAAATAAACAAGACTGGCGTCATAAAAACATTTTTGATGGCGCCATCTTTTTAATGAGTTAGTGCGTTGGAAGTTACATCCCTCGCTGACTTGCTTGGGGGCATTCGGTTCAGCGAAAGCGATGTTATTGCGTCTAAAGTGTCAGTATGTTTGTGTCATCGGTACAAAAATGAGTTTCGAACAAAGAGCAAAAAGCTCCCAGCTAATCAAATTTTGTTTTAAAATCGGTAAAACCGAAAATTACCGAAACATTTGAATAGATGAAAAAAGTGTATGGCGATGATCTATCTCGTGCCAGAGTTCATGAGTGATTTACACGTTTCAAGACGGTTGTGAGGACATAAATGACAATGAACATACGGGCCGCCCAAAATCAGTAATCACCGAAAGCTCCATTGAAATCGTTCGTAAATTTATTAAAAATGAACGGAAATCATCGTTGAAACTCATGGAATCGGAGTTGAATATCTCCAAAACATCGATTTATCGCATTTTAACTGATCATTTGGGCTTACTCAACAGGTCTGTGCACGTTTCATTCCGCATAAGTTAACTGAGCACCAAAAATTGCTCAGAATTCAACATTCGAAAGACCTCATTAAAGAGGCGAAAAAAGACGGAAGCTTTCTTTACAACACTGTAACTGGTGATGAAACGTGGTGTTTCCAACATGAACCTGAAACTAAGCGTCAAAGTGCCTAATGGAAGTACCCAGATGAGCCACCACCCAAAAAAATAGCGTTGGGAGAAGTCAAAAATCAAATCGATGCTCATTTGTTTTTACGATTCCAAGGAAATTTTCCACAAGGGGTTCGTGCCAACGGACCAAACCGTCAATGCAATTTTCTATCTTGGCGTTTTGAAGCGTTTGTTGCATCGCTTTCGTCGAATTCGCCCTGAATACCGCAAAGGAGGAAGCTCGTGCTTATTGCATTGATCCACTCTTGTAACTGATTTTTTGACTAGAAATCGCATTTTAACCATCAATCACTCACCCTATTCTCCTCATATGGCTCCCTGTTACTTCTACCTATTCGGAAAATTGCATTTGGCTATGAAAGGAAAACGTTTTGCGTCCGTAGAGGCCATCCAAAAGGCTTGTACCGACATCCTGAAGGTGATTCCGGATTCCGATCAATGACCTGAAACACTTTTTCGAAAAGCTTTTAGATCGCGCAAAACAGTGTATCGAGGCCAGAGGGGACTATTTTGAATAAATACAATCGAAGTTATCAGAACGAAGCTCCCGTTTCTATTTTAGCTCAGCCTTGTTCATTTTGGTCTTCACCATGTATTTCTGCCTGGAAGATTGTTGTGTGGATATCCATTGGAATTAATTTTTTGAATTTAGGCTCATTGATTCCTGCCCTTGTTTTACCATCATTTAATTTCTTTCCATCCGTGTGCCATATCTGGGATACGAGTTTGAAGGTGATAGAAATATTTTTCCAGGCCGTACGTTCATTAATGAGACTTGGAAGTTCCTGAAGAGAATGGATGTGGGAGATAATGCATCCATCCCAAAAAAAATAGGAGTATGTCGGAAGTCTTCTAAGAGCTTTAGATGTTCTTTCATATCTTCACTTTTTAGGTCGGAGTTGCTTTTTTGCTTTCAGGAGCTCAACATGCTTTTTTTCAATTAAGATGGGAAGCGATGGTATGCAAAAGTGCCACACCTAATGCGTCAGTTGGGTATGTTTTCATTGCTCCTGTTATACCAACGCAGATGAGGCGGTACAATTTGTTGAGATCATTTCTACGGCCACCGTAGCCGAATGGATTGGTGCGTGACTTCTTCTTCTTCTTAATTGGCGCGATAACCGCTTACGCGATTTTGGCCGAGATTAACAAAGCGCGCCAGTCGTTTCTCTCTCGTGCTAACCGGCGCCAATTGGACACACCAAGTGAAGCCAAGTACTTCTCCACCTGATCTTTCCAACGCAGAGGAGGCCTTCCTCTTCCTCTGCTACCACCAGCTGGTACCGCATCGAATACTTTCAAAGCCGGAGCGTTTGTATCCATTCGGACGACATGACCCAGCCAACGAAGCCGCTGGATCTTTATTCGCTGCGCTATGTCTATGTCGTCGTAAAGCTCATACAGCTCATCGTTCCATCGTCTACGATATTCGCCATTGCCAACGTGCAAAGGTCCAAAAATCTTACGCAGAATCTTTCTCTCGAACACTCCAAGCGTCGCTTCATCGGATGTTGTCATCGTCCATGCTTCTGCGCCATACGTTAGGACGGGCATGATGAGAGTCTTGTAGAGTGTTAGTTTTGTTCCTCGAGAGAGGACTTTACTGCGTGACTAGCATTCGAAATTCACAGAGAGAACGTAGGTTCGAATCTCGGCGAAAGACCAAAATGCAGAAAAAGTTTTTTCTAATAGCGATCGCCCCTCGGCAGACAATAGTAAACATCCGGGTGTATTTCTACCATAAAAAAACTCCTCATAAAAATGTCTGCCGTTCGGAGTCGGCTTGAAACTGTAGGTCCCTCCATTTGTGGAATAACATCAAGACGCACACCACAAATAGGAGGAGGAGCTCGGTCAAAGACCCAAAAACGGTGTACGCGCCAATTATATAACTTTTACTCTCACAAGTTCAGCAAGCGTCAGTAATGAAATCTAACTGAAATTGAGTGCGAAGAAGAAAGGCCATAAACTAAAGAAAACCAAACTCAATAAGTTCTTCATTGAACTCGTTTTATTGCATGACAGAGAAAATTTGGTTTCATATTGGCGTCTAATGCCAGAAAGTGTAAGAAATCATGCGTTTCTTGGTTTACTAAGAATAACTAAATAAATTTAGGGTTTAATAGATGTGCATGCATTAAGTATGTATGTATGCATGTATATATGTATGTATGCATGTATATATGTATGTATGTATGTATATATGTATGTATGTATGTATGTATGTATATATAATTGTAGTGCATAATAAATCGTTTGGCAAGCTTTGTAGCATCTCTGCCCAAAAACCACATTCGCGCCACATAGATTTAAATGCCTTTCACTACATGCGCACTTAGCATTTACACATACATACATACTATATATTCATACTAATATAAATAAATACAGACAAACATATGTATGTACTTATGCCGGCGAAAAGTCAAAGCCCTTGAGTTAAACAGCAATTTAGCCCGTTCGGTGTAATTTTTTGCACGACAGAAGTTAAAGACCTTTGTGGCACATTTTTCTTGCGGCGAATGCATTTGAATTCATTAACATTTTTTATTATTTAAATTGTGACACGCGATAAAGTACCACTTATCTATGAAGTGTAGTCAGTTGTAGGTTTACAGGAAAAATTTCAAGGATTGCGACTGAGCAGCGATGACAGGGAGTAAGTCACTTGACATTTTTCCGTTGTCGATTGAAGCTAAAGTCATGTGAATATACAAATGAGCACATATGTGAATGCGTATGTGTGCACGTGTGATACATGCGAAAGTATATTTCATCTCATTAAATAAATTTTAAAACATACATTCGCACATACAGTGTTCCCTAAAGCTCAACGAATGAGTCTATTTTTCTTTTTTTTCTGGCTTCTAATTTCGGAAGCTTTTTGTGCAATTTGATATAATTTTTACAATTTGTACTCGGACTTTTTCCTAAGAAAAAAATAAGGATGCGGAATTCAAAATTAATTATTATTATATATATATATATATATATATATATATATATATATAATGGTTAAACGTTAATCGCCTGCAAGTATGCAACAAGTTTCGCTTTTTCCCATCCATTTCACTCGCCTAGCACATAACTCTCACAAGGCTTATGAGCAAGACTATTCTCAAGAATCCTTAGAGCCGCAAAGCTTAATAAATTTGTTAAATGTTAGTTAACCTCAACACATTGCGCTACCAGACCCGCAAAAGGCATCAGCGCCGAACTCCCAAGAGCAAGACTCTTTAAGGAGTAGTCGACGAAGAGTAGGCGATGAAAGGTTCAAAGATACGATGCACTAGACAGAGCTATTCGGACAGCAACGTGACGCCTCCTTATGTCCCCGCTACAACACCTATATAATGAGGCACAGATGCTCCCTGTGAAGGAGCACAACAAACTGTTCAGCAAACAATTTCTGCTAGGGTCCTACCGCAGGTTTTCCCTTGCAGACACTTGTTTGAACCAGAGCCGCCTCCCAGGCACGTCAGGAGACACCGCCTCAGTTACGCCGACGAGATCCAGGACAAAACTAATAGGCATTTACTGGACTAAACAGTGTTTAGACAGATAATAAACGACATTAATCGGGAGACCATCACCACCTTCTTAAGCTCCCAACCACCGAATGCCGTAATCGGAGTCCAACCAGCACCTACAGCAGATGAAGAACTCCAGCTTCCCCGTGAGACTCGCGTAACACTGGCACAATTACGTTTTGGATACTGGAGCAAGTTAAACTCCCACCTATCCAGAATTGACCCCGACATGCTAAACATATGTCTGACACGTGAAAGAAACCCGCACGACACTAATCACCTTTTCACATGCCCTTTAAAACCTACTCATCTAACACCCCTCTTCTTCTGGACCCAACCTGTGGAAACAGCAAGTTTCCTGGGCCTACTTTTAGATGAGCTAGACGAAGACGACCGGTAAGCTACGCTACACTGACAGGGTTAAGTATACTGCTACAACAACAACAACTAAATGTTACAAAAATTTGGTAAATTCCTCGAAAAGATATCAAACTTAAAAAAATAACCTCTTAAAAAGAGTACACTACTCACCCACTTCCCGCTTTCTGTTCCGTACCACGACCACCAATTCTTCCTAAGCTGGGTTTTTATATATATTTATAGGTAGGTAGGCGGGGTGGTTGTCATAGAGACACACTTAGACCTTTCGCAGGTCCATTGTGATACCACTGGAGCTTATCCTTACTCTACGTGGTACTCCGGTAGCTTTAATAAACGAGCAGAACTTCGTTAGTTTTAGATGGGCTATGTCCGCTACATCGGTTAGAAATGCTGTATCAAGAGCGCGCAGCCTTCTCATAGCTAGGCTTTCACACTCACATACCTAAAAGGTGTCTGACTGTTTCCTCTTCTTCTGTATTAAGACAGCTTCTACAGAAATCGAAGTACGGGAGTCCTAACCTTCTAGTGTGGCTGCCTATTAAATAATGACCAGTTAATACACCTATCATTTTTCTTATAGGTAGATTCTCTGTTAAATCTTAGCAATATCTTCGGTCGACCGCTGTTCCAGTTCGGCCATGTCTGTCTGCTGAGTTCACATGTTGTGAGGTTTTGCCAGCTTTTATGTATTTATAAGTATAAGTATACCTATTTAGTAATTCCATCAAGTCGTCCAAAGTGCATTTGTGCGGGACTGCCATTCGGAGGATCCAAGTTCGAAGACTATTGTGAGCCCGAACCATCAATTATTAATATTTTTTTAACAGTGATTGTTATCTGAAAACTTGGCATTTCTCCGAAATTTTTAATGTTGTTCAACTTTGAAGATTTTTTCTCCTAAAACATAAAAATATATGCGCTGAATTTGAAAAACTCGGGCGATTAGACTTTGGAGTTATTTGGTCACAATCCATTGAAGCGCCCAGGAAAGAGTCCCAAATCACGGTTACTAATTTTTAAACCATCCTGATGTTTTGCGTAATCTAGCTAACCCAATGCGACGGTACCTAGATTGTCGAGATCTTCAAAGAAGTGGTATTTTAAAGATCCTACTCGCTTTGACCGAAATCGCTATAAGAAACAAAGAACTCGGAGTATTTAAAAACTGGTTTTGGAAGAAAGTTACTTAGGGTAAATAAAATGTAATACTAATGGGGAAGTTCTAAGTAGTAAAGTCCTCTCTCGACGAATAAAATTAACACTCTACAAGGCTCTCATCATGCCCGTTCTAAAGTATGGCGCAGAAGCTTAGACGATGACAATATTCGATGAGACGTCCACGGAGGGTTTGAGAGAAAGATGCTGCGGAATAGTATTGGACCTTTGCATGTTGGTGACGGCGAGTATCGTAGGCGATGGAACAATGAGCTGTATGAGCTTTACGACTACATAAACATATCGCGAATAAAGTTCCAACGGCTTCGTTGGCTCAATGTATACAAAAGCTCCGGCTCGTAAAGTTTTCGATGCGGTACCAGTTGGTGGTAGCAGGGAAAGAGGAAGAGCTCCTCTGTGTTAAAAAGATCAGGTGGAGAAGGACTTGGCTTCCCTTGGTATGTGCAACTGGCGCCGGTTAGGACTAGAAACGAATGACTGGTGCGCTTTGTTAAACTTGGACAAAACCGCGTAAGCGGTTATCGCGCCAATCAAGGCGATGAATTTGGAAGATCGCTTGACAAATATAGATACACTCAAGCAAACCAAGAACACAGGACCTGATTAGCAGGTCAAGAAAAAAAAACATCAACTTCTTCCGACTCACAAACATGGCAACTGGTATTTGGCCTTTCGATGATGATAATCTGAATGAGATTTCCGCAAGTAAAGTAAAGTAAATTCTACTGTGGACTCTGAGTAAGGCATTCAGACTCTTTCTACTGATCAACCAATACGTTTAAAATTTATTACATCACCGTCATATCTGGGGAACACTGTACTTGTATATGTATACGAATGCGTGCACGTTAATGAGAGATGTTTCCAGAAAATAGAATTACACTACCAGGCAAACATTGCATGGCCATTGTGTGTAGGCTCGTTGAAATGTACCTGCAGGGCAGCGCTTCCACAAATTATAATTATTATTTGCTATCGCCCGACTGGAGGTGCAAAGTTCCGATACAAATAAACTCTATTGGGTTCGATTTGCAGCTTTTGACTTTACCTGCGGCTAAGTGAGCGAGCCATCAGATGTCGTAAATTCGTCATAGAGGCTTCGTCTCCAAGTTCCTTTCGGCCGTCCCCTTCGACGAGATCCCTACGGATTCTAGTCTAGGGACGTTCTGCTGATGTCAGTCGCAGGTTTACAGATTGTATGGCCTATCCATTTTCACTTTTGTTCGCGTATTTCAATCGGACTTTGGCCGTCATGCAAACAAATACAATAACAATTATTTCTTACAGCCTATAGCTACTACCAAGTAGGTAAGTGAAATGGTTGAAGTGCCAGTCTGGCACTCTTCAAGTAGCACTAAAGCACCGTTTTGAAACCATTAGGAGACCTCCAACAGGCAGATATCTCCAGCCAGGCAGAGCTGTTGATGTAATGCAGAAGATTGATGAGATTTAGGTTGGTGCACTGCACCAGGCTGTCGAAGAAAGCAGCACCCAGTGAATTTAATTGTCTAGCTGACAAACCCAGACATTTACAGAGAAAGTGCTCAACAGTCTCCTCCCCACAGCTTCTGCAATGAGGATTAAATGGTAACCCTAGCTTTTTCGCGTGAGTGCCGATCATTCAGTAACCGGTAAACAGAGTTACGAGTTTGGGAATTGAATGGCGAGGAGTCTAAAGGACATTCTGAGTCCTCCGTATATTGTACTGGGATCAAAGCGTTTCCGAAATAGCACAGGAAGAAATGGACCTCCATCTTTTCTGCGCTTTCCTGAGAAATAATTTGTGCAGTTCCCTTTTAACAACTGTCAGGGGGATGCCGATGCCCGGGTAGGAAGTCTCTGAGGCGAATTCAGTCCCCTTCCTGGGAAGCTCATCAGCAATTTCATTTCCCTCTATGTTCCTATGTCCTGGAACAAGGATGAGAGACATGCTACCTGCACACCTAAGAGATTTGAGCTCCTCCTTACAGGAGGTTACTAGTTTCATTCTGCACGGGCTTGACTATCGGAGAAAATGTTAATATCTCCCTCGGTCCCGCGTTTCCTAAGCGCAATGACTTCTGCTTAAAAAACACTAGCAGTATTCGGCAGTTTAAAGGATGTAGATATATTGGCTGATTTAGAGAACCCTCTGCTTCGACTCCCGATTTCATCATCTTGGTACCGTATGTGAAGACAGAGATGCAAGCTTCGGTGCAGATTTTCCCCTGGATCCAATCCTGCCTATTTGGTAACATTGCCCTAGCTCGACCCTTTAACTCTAATTTGCGGATAAAAAGTTCAGTTCGAAGTTCGGAGAACTATCAGAGAACTTCTTAAAATTACTCTGGTTAAGAGTTAACTGCAGTTAAATATCGATGGCAATAGAATGGTGATATAATACGATGAGTTTAATAGTAGTTTGGTATTATAGAAAAGGGCTCAGAACAGCGACTAATCCGTCAAATTTAGTATTAGTTCCGAACTGTTGCAGTGGACACTTTCTAAGGCATATATATACGAGGGGTGCCTTTTATATGTCGGGATTGGCAACCCTGGTGTTGCAATCTGGCAACTGACAGCTGTATCGCAAAGTTTGACATTTTCTGGCTTTTACGTACTCAGAACGTTTTGAAATATCAGCACTATTTGTGTTGTTTACAGTAACTTAAAAGATTCATCTCGGTCCAAAAATGGAATTAAATCGTGAACATTTTCGTGCGATTATTTTTTACAACTTTCGACATGGATTAACTCAGCAACATTGCTGGATGGACTTAATTCATTTTTTGGCGATGAAGCTCCATCAAGGACCAGTGTTTATCGATGGTATGGTTAATTCAATCGTGGTCGTAGTTCACTCCAAGACGAATTTCGTGAAGGTCGTCCAAAATCAGTTGTTGTTCCGAGACAATCTTAGGCATTTGTGGGACCAACATACATTCAATATTGCATAAACATTTGACTGTCAAAAAATTTGTTCGCGTTGGATCCCACACAATTTGTCAATCGCTAAAAAAAAGGCTCGTGTCGATTGGTCGAAGGAAATGCTCAAAAAATACGATCGCGGGGCTTCGAAACACGTCTATGATGATGAATGACAATTGGTTCAAACGCATGCAAAAGTGTATAGATCTTCATGGAGAATATTTTGAAAAACAATAAAGTGATTTTCGATGATTAAAATTTGTTTTTGTTCTCTAATCCCGACATATAAAAGGCACCCCTCGTATTATATATATACATATATAATTGGCGCGTACACCTTTTTTGGGTGTTTGGCCGAGCTCCTCCTCCTATTTGTGGTGTGCGTCTTGATGTTGTTCCACAAATGGAGGGACCTACAGTTTCAAGCCGATTCCGAACGGCAGATATTTTTATGAGGAGCTTTTTCACGGCAGAAATACACTCGGAGGTTTGCCATTGCCTGCCAAGGGGCGACCGCTATTAGAAAAAACGTTTCCTGCATTTTGGTCTTTCACCGAGATTCGAACCAACGTTCTCTGTCGCAAATCCGAGAGACATAGATACATAAATTTTTCTGGGTCTTATATGCAAAAGAAAACGAACAAGTGAACGCGAAAAGTCATGGTGCTCTAAATTCACTGCATTCGCGCATTGCGGCTATTCCTGCAGGGTGTCTATTGGATTATTGGTAGCACCATCAGTAGCATTCATAAAGATATGCAGAGATATGCACCTACATACCTACATACCTGCTTAATTAGTAAGCTTGACTTTTGCATTTTTCTACAATTCTACACATTTTTCAAAGGATTTGCATAATCTTGAAATGTTTTATTTGCATAACTGCGGTTTTCGCTTTTAAATAGCAGTGCACATAGCCAACTGCATGTTTTGTGTGTACTATATAAATTTTCATTACATATTTACATACATCTCGTCTTCACATACATATAAAAGGCGATGCCTGCATAAGTGTGAGCTCAAGTGCCGACCCATTTTTTACGGCTAGAAATTCCCTCAATTGCACGTTTTCTATTTACATTTTCTTAGCGCTGTGCTTACTTGTAGCACGCACCCAAAAGTATGCTAACAAATATTTTAATTGCACTAGTTTCAATTACACCGCCATATTTCTGTGGCAGCCATTTTGAAAGTCTCCACACAGAAACCCCACTTACGCGTGCAGCGGAATTCTTGGCGTAACTGTCGCCGACAAGCTGACAAGCCGTCTAGTCTGCTAGTGTAATTTCGTTTAAATGCATATACAGATATTTCGCACGCCCAATTTGAAATATACCTACTTTCGTCGTAAAACTACGCACATCAACGCATACATACCTACTTTTAGTTAACGATATTACGCAGAACAATATTACTTACCAGTTTCCTGTTGCTTGATCATATTTACAATCCCAACCGGGTGGCAATTTCTGATATTGTCCTCTAGCATCTGCCATTTTTGTGCGGATACTTTTCAGAATTTGTAAAATATTTTTCCTTATATTCACTTCCTATTTACACTTGTCTGGCCCGTTATGTGTGTTTGCTTGCTTTAAAATACATTTCTTGCAAATTAAAGTCTGCTTTGTCTGCCCAACGAATTCCAAGTCAGCCCGTATTTTAGCCTGTGTATACCAAGCGGAGCCAAAAGTGGTTTTATGCGCGTTTTTGGGGTTGCAAAAGCGCTCACATGCAAACACACACACAAACACTGATTTTACATTGAGCTGTATTTGCGATGCGTTTCTCACTTTTCCACTACTTCTCACTTCGAGTTGCGGTCACGTACTGACTTCTACACTAGCTGTTGTGTTTGCTGATGCTTTGAAAACGCAGTGTCCAGTGCTTGTTGGATACGCACAGCTAATGGCAATGGTTTCGTGGAGCGAGTGTTCTTCGAAATTCGAACTTTTTAATCTTCGAATGCTTGTGGGATGCGCGATATGCGCGCTGCAAAATACCAGTGGATGGATGAGAAGGTTGGGAGTGGATGAATGGATTTGAGCTGGGGGGTGGCATGCTTGTTGAATTCATTGTTCGCCGTTGCGCTACGAGTGTAAATACGAATGTGCATATAAAAACAAACTGCGAATAATTTCCTATACAACTTCATAGTTTCTTGGCTCCACGCCTTGCAGCGGTGTGTAAACACATGATTTTCTTTTCTTTTGTTTTGATTCCTTCTTCACTTATTCAGAGGTGACTGGCACCGGCCGCTTGCCAGTTCGCAAGTTCAACGCATACAAAGCGCGTTTCGGTGCACACCAAAAGCACACTCGCATTGTTTGTGTAGTTTGTACGTTGCCGGTATTTGATGGACAAAAAAATAAACATTTAAATAATTGAGTTACATCCATGGTTTGGAGAGTCAGAAAATGAATGAACACTCCCAATATAAGGCATTGAGGTTTTATTGAATTTTGCGGCTGTCCAAATAAATAGACAGGCACACATGCACTCAAACATATCTGCATTAAATATGCACATGGCGATACGCTTAACTAATGATTGTCATACGTGATGAGCTTAAATGACGATTTCGTTGAAATAATGTTTATTTACATATATACGAGGGTGGTTCAATAAGTACCCGTATTAGAAATGAAGAGACCATTTTCTCAAACATTTTTTTTTATTTTTCAACATAGTCCCCTTTTAAAAAGATATGCTTCTCCCAACGCTCCGGCCTTTTTTCAAGCCCTCCAAAAACTTGGATTTGTCGAACTCTCCAAAATACGCCTGTGTCTCGGCAAGGACTTTCTCGTTTGAACTAAATTTTTTTCCTGCGAGCCATTTTTTCATGTTAGGGAACAAGTCTCGGCAAAGTCTCAAGGAGCCAGATCTGTTGAATACAGAAAGGGGACGTCCATAAATTACGTGAGGTGTTTTTTTCAATTTTCTGAACCCTCCCTCCCCCCCTGGTGAGATGTCGTGAGATTTTATTCAACCCCCTTCCCCATCCCCCAATCTCACGTGAGATTTTTCAAAATGTGGGTTTCTTGTGTAAACGCGTTGGATTGTTATTGTAAAAAGAAAAAAAATTTGCTTCGTGCTTTTATTTACGACTAGTTAAGACTAGTAATCAATATTGCTGAGAGTTATAAGTGCAATAAAAATTTAACAATAGAAGACTTAAATCGTAACTACTGGGATTAAAAAAAGAATATCTACTCTAATTCAGTCCATGGAGAATCATGCGCGGTTTCAAGAGAGACTATTGGGACCAACATGTCCATATGATTTTCAGTAAAATCATGTGCTCCTTCAACTTCGTTCTAATCTAGCCACTCTAAGCCGTTGACGCTTGCGCACAGTAACTCATTAGCTCGTCTTGTGACAATCCGTGAGGGTCGCACTTTGCGGAACATACGCGCTTGCTTAGCTGGTGCAATGTGAGCTGCTCGCCTGTGCTCTGCAGCTCTTGTGATAGATGCGAAGTAAATACCGCATGTACTGCAGCATATTTTCTCTAAATCATCACGTATACTTGGGCAATTGAGATCAATAGGCGTGCTGATGAAGGCATTCAGCGGTTCAATCGGTACGCGTATTAGAAATGGAGCAAATGATTTTCCGTCATGTTCTTTAAAGTCCGGAATTGTCAAACGTCAGCCTGAGTGATAGGGCGTTCGGCTCATAGTGGCGCGAAAACAACCGACGGGCTACACTGTACCGCAAATTCAGATTAAATTGAGCTATTTGGTATAAAACAAATATGGTGGTTTGACAGTAGTAATGTATAACGTCGAAGTATGAATGAAATTATTTTCTTTCGAACGAATTAGTGAATGATCTTAATCATACTACGATTACGCTTGAGATTAAATCTTAAGCATGTACATTTATTTTGTTTCAATCAGAAAAAAAATTGCGTGATATTTGCCGAGTAGTACTCATGTCGTGTAGTTTTTGAATGATTTCCTCGGTACCCACGTCTGCCGGGCATCCCGGTCGCTCCTCATAAAAAATGGATGTTCGCCACGTTTAAATTCGTTGAACCAATATCTAACTGTGGTCATAGATGCCGAAGCATCGCCATAGACAGCATCCAACTTTGCTTTTATCTGCTCGCATTTTTCCCTCTTCCAAAAAAAAAAAGAAGCGAAATACCGAACGATGCTGCTCTTTTTCCATCTTAGCGAAAATCACGAAACACATCTTACTCGAATAGCTGCCAAATCCAAACTAACCCATCAATAAGTCTGAAATCTGTTTTGCCGTCGTTTGATAGATACCAGCACACGATGCCAACACTAACTTCCCTCAGGAACGCCCTCTCTCATCAAACACGGGTACATATTGAACCACCCTCGTACATTTGCATTCGCATACATACATATATACATACACATGCTGACATGTATATACATACATACATATACGAAATTCATATTAAGCTTAATTGCTGCCACCGTTTGGATGTATGTACAGCTGCGCATACTGTGGTCCGGACAGGTAATCGACAAATGAGACGATGGTTGTATTCATTCATGACTCGTTTTTGGATGGTCTCTCGCGATTTCTAGTACTTATCCGGAGAACTTTGTAAGATAATATTTGTCGAAGGTTTCGGGGTTAGCTTATGAAATGCCTAAACAAATCTTATATGATTGCCTACGAACTATGTAAAAGGCATACACCTTAAAAAACAACTATGGTCTCCTTGCAAGTTCTGGAACAGAAGACCATCCAAGGTACTACATTTTCTAAGTAGGCTATGGACGCTCCTGACGTATTACTTAACGGCAAAGTTCCGGGAGGAGCAACCGTTCGGACAAGAAAGGCTTTCGATACTTTCCTCCTCCACGAAAAAGAAGTAGGCTATGGTTGTAGTCACAGCCTATAATTTTGGAATGCGAAAGTCTACCAACTAAACGTTTTGAGCTATGGCGTGTGGTAATTCACGTTCCAATAAAAAATAGTTTAAAAAAAAAAACTAAAAAACACGCTTTTTTGCTAATCGAACTAAAAAGTAGAAAATAAAAAATAGTTTAAAAAAACTAAAAAACACGCTGTTATTGCTAATCGAACTAAAAAGTAGAAAATAAAAATAGTTTAAAAAAACTAAAAAACACGCTGTTATTGCTAATCGAACTAAAAAGTAGAAAATAAAAAATAGTTTAAAAAAACTAAAAAACACGCTGTTATTGCTAATCGAACTAAAAAGTAGAAAATAAAAAATAGTTTAAAAAAACTAAAAAACACGCTGTTATTGCTAATCGAACTAAAAAGTAGAAAATAAATTTTAATGACAAAGGGACCTATAATGAAGTAATAGCAAATCGAACGATCAGTCATAGTCAACTACCTCAGAACAGAATTATAACAAAAATTAAGATACAAATAGAATAATTCAAATTAGAGTTAAAAGCGTGGGATGCATTTTGCTTCACTTTCATAACCTTCTGTACATAGGTAGTTGCCAATAAAATGATTGTAATATTTACTATATCAAACATCCCATTATGAATGAAAATTATTATTATCATTGCAGTCAGTGAATAAATGATTCGATATATTCGTGTTATATTTAATTTCTTTCTTATCGACTGTGAGTCTAAAGCTATGCAGTTATCGGCCGTGATAAAGAAGTAATCGGGATGAAGAACTTATTTCGTGGAGGGAGCCTGAGAAACTGATTTACAAGAATAAATAAAGATTTTTCATTTTACAACCAAATTCCCCTTACTTTTTGCCCACAGGTAAAAAAAGAAAATATTAATCCTGGCAATCCTAATAAGGATAATGGAAAACTTTTATCAAATTATTGCATTGTCATCGGTCCTTGATAGGTGTGCAAAATTCCAAGTCGATCCGATTTTTATAAGCCAGTGAAAATAAAGCTCAAAGATTCCGTTACATACATACATACAACCCAAGCTAATAAAAGAGTGTTAAAAACACCAACTTAGTCCCTTATGTATCCTTCGCAGCGTGAATATTCGGCCGAGGCGAAGACGTAGAAGCATAACCGGGCAGTCCCCATGACTTTCTTTTCTTTGGATTGCTAGAATGAATCCATTTTTCATCACCCGTCAGAATGCGATGAAGAAAACCCTTCCTTTTTTGCCAGTGGAGCAGTTGTTCACAGGCGAAAAAACGTCAACGACGTTCAATATCCTTTGGTTTTAACTGATAAGGAACCCAAGTCCCCTGGTTCTTAATCATTCCCAAAGCATACAACCGCTTGGAAATGGATTGGCAGGTAACTACTAATATTAAAGCAAGCTCTTCTTGCATTTGACACGGATCCTCATTGAGCAATGCCTCCAATTCAGCGTCTTCGAAGGTTTTTGGCCTTCCTTCACGCGGACGGTCGTCAACATTAAAATCACCGTCTTTAAAGCGACGGAACCAATTTTGGTGCGTTGTTTCACTTAAAGCAGCATCTCCATAAACTTTTTGTAGCTCTCGATGCGCTTCAGTCGCCGTTTTTTATTTCGAATGAAAGAGGAAAATCAACACTTCCCGCAAATGACGATTATTCGGCACAAAATCAGACATTTTCACAAAACCAAAAGTATATGATACCAAAAAAAAAATCACTAATGTGTCGAAGCAGTTTGTTTATGACCTTTAGGTTATGTTAGAATCGACTAGCACACACTGCTGGCGGTATCTATTGACAAACAGCGGGAACTTAGTTGCGCACCTAATATTACTTTTAAAATGCCTTATGATTCCCCCATTCTACATATTGTGATTACTTTTCTAAAGAATAAAACATCAAATACGAGTATAAACAATATAAATATATTGGAAGCGTATTATAAAAAAGTTTCTAAATTACTTAAGTTTGTGTTGAGCAATCGTTAAAAACTTAGATATTAAAAATCATGATTTTCGAGGTGACCGGATATAAATACTCGGAACTGTATACTTATCCCTCTCATCTGTGGCAATTATTCAATTACATATTCCAAAATAAATTTATTTCTAAATAATCAAGTGGTGGCCATGTGAGTTCGCCCACAATAATATGACATATGAAATGGCGTCATAGCAATCAAGTTTGCTGGATGTTCGAGCAATTGAATAATTCGAGAGAGCGAAAATTCCATTACAGTGTTTGTTTATCATCCATTAGCAATTTTCGACAGGCCGAGGCTTCGACTCAGTCACTTTTGTATTTTTTGTCAATAGAAACAAGTTTTTTCGAATTTCTCACAACGTACATACGAGTATTTATCATTCTTACTTACCCATAAACAAGTAAAAATACTTAGTAAATAATTCAGCAAGCGCTTATGCTTTGCGTCGCTTCAAGTTTACGAGTAAATGTGAGATTGTTTGGGATACATTGAAGTGTTGAAATTTTGTTGAGAAGCGTAAAGCGTGTTGCCGATTGGTTAATTTGATCTTCGCCCTGAAAATAGCGATACTGAATTGCGATATCTAAATGGACTTAGTAAATGTGTTGTTGGTATTGAAAATGCAAAATATACTTTTTTCACTAATTAGCAAAGCAATTCAATGTAAGAATAGGAATGAGGCAACGCTCAACGCATATGCAATGAATTGACTTTGTCATGCAAAATTTTGAAAACAATTGAGATCTGATAAAAAACCACAAGCACCCAGCAAAACTTTTGTTTTCGTCCATCCGTCCGGCCGTACGCGCAATGAATAACTGAAGCAAGATTTGAGATTTTCTAACGAAACATCCCCAATTTCAAACGGATAGTTAATTCATCTTCATGAAGGTATTTCTGTAACTAGCGCAGAAAACAAATTTTAATTAATTTTGTTTAGGTGTGACTACTCGTATCAGTTGGTACTGCCCAGATTGAGAAAACTCGCTGTGGGCATGAAACACCTTTCCCTCGGCAGGCAAAGACATGCCTCCGAGAGTATTTCTGCGATGAAAAAGTTTGTCACAAAAGAACCATCTGCCGTTTGGAGGTTATAATAAAGGGTGGTTAAATTTCAAGGGCCGATGTTGAATGTGAACCACACCTAAACGTCAACGACACCGTTGGACTTCTTTCTTTGGGGTTATTTGACAAAAAAGGTGTACGTCGATAAGTCAGCAACAATTGAAGAGCCAAAGGATGAGATAATTCAGCACATTAACGGCATAGAACCTCAATTATGCCTCAGCGTCATCGAAAATTTGGACCATCGGATGGAGGTGTGCCACCGAGGCCGTGGCGGCCATTTGGCCGATATTTTGTTCCATACGTAATTGAGCCAATATTGGTATGGTAATAAAGAGATATGACAATAATTTCTTAAAAAGTTGTATTTTATTCAAAATCAACACCGGCCCTTGAAACTTAACCACCCTTTAATCGTTTGCTGTTCGGAGGCGGCATACACTGCACGTCTCTCTATTTCTGAAAAAAAAAACCTCAAGACGCTCACCACAAATAGGAGGAGTGAAATTATTGATCTTGGTGTGGTATTTGACTCTAAAGCCTCTTTTCCAAGACATTAAAATTACTAGATGTCAAATTTATATTCCATACTTGCTTTTATTCGACGTTTTCGTTCGGACCTTGTTGATCCATATGCGAGGTATGTTCAAAATATATGATGAATTTTAGTTTTTCTCAAAAAATATTTATTTATTCATCAATTTCTATTTTATCTCCTTCAAAGTAGACCTCCTCAGATATAATAACGCTTGTGCCAGCGTTTTTGCCAGTTCTAGAAGCAGTTCTGAAATGCACTTTTTGGTATGTCCTTGAGCTCTCTCAGCGATTCGGTTTTTATCTCCTCAATCGTCGCCAAACGCCGTCCTTTCATGAGTCCCTTCAATCTTGGGAACAGGAAAAAGTCGCAGATAGCCAAATCTGGTGAATGCGGTAGCTGAGGCATGATACAACACTGTTATTTTGGTCAAATAATCTCTCACAAGCAAAGATGAGGAGGAGGTGCATTATCATTATGCAAAAGCCATGAATATTTTTTTTTTTACAATTCCGGGCTTTGTTTTCGTATAGCTTCACGCGAACGGCGCATAACTTCAAGGTAATACTCTACATTTACCGTACGACATTATGGTAAGAACTTCTGATGCACTACACCTTGGTAATCGAAGAAAACAGTGAGCAAAACCTTGACATTTGATCGAGTTGGCGTGCTTGTTTGGGTCTTTGGGACGATTGGAATTTGGTTTCGATGTCATAACCAGTTATGTCCTAAAAGGGTCATCAACCTTGGTTCATCGTAGACGTCATTCAACAATTCTTGAGCGCTGCTCATGCGACATTGTTTTTCGTCAAAATTCAGCAATTTTGGAACGAACTTCGCTGCCACACGCTTAATGCGCAAAATTTTCGCAAAGATTGCCTGGCATGAGCCAACCGATATGCCGACATCTTCAGCAAGTTCTCTAATTGTGTTTCGACGAATCTCTATAACAATTTTCTTCACTTTCGCAACATTTTCATCCGGTGTTGATGTGCTGGGGCGTCCAGAGCGAGAGTCGCACTCATATCTTCTCGACTTTCTGTGAAAAACTTGTATCACTTGTAAACAAAATTTGATGCAACTTCTTTGATCCATTTTTTTTCGATATAAGAAAATCACCGAACACGCAAAACACTTGTCTTATTTATGCCTCTCACAAACAAAGTAAAAATGCCATATTGCTAAAACCGTGAACACATCTTCGAGATGAGTGTACCAACATAAAAATAATAATAATCGAACGCCGCATGTACGTAGCCCTCGAAATTTGAAAATTCACCTTTTTTTTGAGCACACCTCGTACTTGTTTTTTATTCATTCATTGTAATGGTCACAATTTTTTAATTTTTTTGTTGTTGAATAGTTGAAGAGCAATTTTTGTTTATTGATATGTCCATGGTAAGCAATAAGTTGAAAGTAAGATGTAAATTGAGGCTGTGCCTATTACAGAAGACTGCAAACAAATACCATTACAATTAAGTGCAAGTGGTAGGAAGTCAGTTTAAAATGTACAAATATTCATTAATATTTTAATTTTGGTATTTTATTGTGCTTTGGTTTTCGAGACGAAATAATATACCTATTGTAAAATGCATACATCCTTGTAAGTTATTCAGACCAAGGCTCTCCATCAAGAATTTCAGGATATACGGATCAATAAAATTAGAGCTAAAATGGCGAATAAAAGTTAGCATGGCATAGGTTTTGGTAATAGTACAATTAATTTTACTTAGGAATAAAAACTTTGAGTCAACAATAACACCCAGGTCGGAGATATCATACAAATAAAGAGACGAGAGCTGCCAATAGAATAGAAAGTGGGGAAAGAGAAACGAAATTTTGAGAAAAATAAGTTTTAAACATTTATGAGTAGGTTAGGTTAAGTTGAAGCGGTTGTCCTGTGGGACACACTCAGGCTCATAGCCCATTGTGATGCCGCGTGGGGAGGTTGTCCCTATCTCTCCTAAAACCAGTGTGTGCTTTTCAAAAATTTTAAAATATCTCTGATTTCTGTAGCACTGAGATCTTCCAACTCATCAAAAATTGCTCACCCAGAATAGTAAACCTGTGTCTGGATAGAGCAGGACAGTGGCACAGCAGGTGCGAGATTGTCTCTTCCTTCATGTGTTTGCACACCCATCCTTTGGGCGTGTCTACCTATTAGGTATTGCCCCGTTATGTCTGAGATCAATGTGCTAGGACTGTGTTTATTCTGGCTTAGCAGAGATTCTGTGCGTTTAGCATTTAGAGTTGGCCACAGTTGACGGGCGGTTTTACAGGCGGCTTCATCGCGCCATCATCCCTTTGCTTTCTTTGCAATATCTTCAAAGAGTAGCTTACATGTTTGTAAGGGTATCCCTATGCCATTATCTATGTGCTCATCAGTCATTTAGTGCCGAGTCTCGCTAGTTCATCGGCTCTACAGTTATCCTTATTGTCACAATGGCCTGGAATCCATGTTACCTTTAGGTGAAATGACTCAGCCATCTCGTTAAGAAATGTGCGGCATTTCATGGCTACCTTGGAGGTTGTCGACTGTTTTGTGAGGGATTTTATCGCCGCTTGGCTATCAGTGAAAATGTAGATATCATTTCCGGATATAGCATCACACTGTATCAGTGCCGCGGCTTTTATTATTACCATCAGTTCAGCCTGAAAGGCGCTACAGTAGTTGGGGAGCCGGAAACTGAAGGAGATCCCCAGATGTTCGGAATATATACCTCCGCCCACCCTGCCCTCGAGCTTTGAGCCATCTGTGTACATATACATGGTTACGACTAAGTTGTAGATACTTTTTTTGATACCGCACATTAACTCTAAAAATATCAGTTTGGAGCTTAATCGAATCGGACGGATTACAAATGGTAGAATAGATTTTCAAGTCGTCCAGCATCTACAAGGGATAAGGATATCAAAATACTACACTGGAGAACACCAAAAGAAGCTGCAAAATAATAAGAGCAAATACTATCGACAACGAGTACAAAATTAAGACGGGCGAGATACGAGATACGATTTTATCCAAGCTAAGAAAATTTAATGACACCGCAGACCAGCTTAGTTTGGCCTGTACGTAGAGGGCACTAACTTTGTGAAATGCGTTAGAAAGATAAATACAGATACAGAATACTTGCAGATGATCATTTAAGGCAGACATGCAAAACTCAGAAGATTTTTTTGTAGTCTTTTCAAATTTGGCAAAACTAAGTTTGTCGAGTGAAGGGAATTCCCAATAAATAGGTTTTTTGAGAAATGCCAAAGACTTTACGGATGTGTACAAAAAATTAAATCTAAAACTTTTCAAAGTGGGATTTAGCTCCCCTTCTTATCTTCCCTCTATTATGCCCAAGTGCACAGGTTATCTTTCCATAAAATTACAGGTGAAGTGTGCAAAATTTATCACGATCATAATAATTCTGTATAATTTTAGACGTTAAAATAACACGATTTCTTCTCTATATGCCCTTGCATGCATATGTGTGGATGTTTGTGCTAAAATTAACCAAATATAAAATTAGTCGAAATATCTCAATCTGTTGATAACATTCGAAAAATAATTATGCTTGACATCCCAACATCTTACCTAAGCGTCATTGCAATCGTCTGCGCGGATAGGATAGACAAAAAACCATTTTTATAAAGGGAGGTTCAAATGCAAGTTTATTTAAAAAAATAAAAATAAAATTTGTTGTTTGTTGGATATATATACCGGAGGTTGTTATAAAATAGAAACACTGATGTTGAGATGTACAGGGTCCGGCACTCGAAGTGTAACCAATTTCAGACCGCACGCGCAGCTGATATACGGACATCAGCTGTCTGTTAGTTGACTAAATTACAGTCCAGAGTATTGTTTACAAGAAAGAAAATCAGTAATGGATCTCAAACGTAATACAGTAGGTTCTGTTTTTATGCGGCTTTTTTTTATGCGGTTTTGAAATAGTCCGGTTTTTTTTAAAATTACAAAATGCACGTCGACCTATCGGGAATTGTACATATAAACAAGATTCAAAACCAGCTAAGCAAAAACTCATCACAAATTACATCAGAAATGCTAACCCTACAAGTATGGAACCGCCTGCATAACTATCTAGATCAGACGTGTACATTTCCTCAAGTGACGAAAGTGATTTTACGCCAAATCCTAAACGAACGCGCAACATGTGGGTATTGTCTGATTCTATTACTGACTTAAATTTATTTTTCGATTCTGACGTTTCTTAAATAAAGATATAATTTTCAAAAATACAATATTTTGTTTATGCGATTTTATTTAATTATTTCAGATTCATGCGGTCTATGGAACGTATCTATAGTTATAATATGGGACTAGTGCCCTTTTTTATGCGATTTTATTACATTATTTCAGATTTATGCGGTTCTTAGCACTTTTGAAGCGTATCTATAGTTTTACTATAGAACTAGTAGCTTTTTTTATGCTGTTTTTTTTTTATGCTGTTTCTTGCGGAACGTATCTACCGCATAAAAACAGAACCTACTGTAGTGTGATTGCATTATATTTGGCTGGAAAATCACAACCGGCGATTGTTCGTGAGCTCGAGCACCTTAAAGTAAATAAAGCTTTTGTTTATCGCACCATTACTCGTTACATTGACACTGGTAACATCGCGAAAAGTCATGGAGGTGGTCATCAAAAGACTGCAACGTCACATGAACTGGTTCAAAAAGTGAAGAAGCGACTTGAGCGAAATCCCGGACGAAGTGCCAGTCAAATGGCAAAAGAACTGAAAATAGCTGAGCGTAGCAGCCGCCGCATTAGTAAAAAATTATCTCAAAGGCTTACAAGAGCCAAAAGGCGCATGATCTCACACCAAAGCAGCAACAAGTCAGACTTGTGAGAGCGAAGGAGTTGCTTCGCTTGACCGAAAGCAATCGATTTCGGAACATTGTTCTCTCTGACGAGAAAATTTTTCAAATTGAACAATTCGTAAACCCCCGAAACGATAGGATTTATTTGACCGACCGTTCATACGACAACTTGAGTCATCGCTTGGCCACCAGGAGGCAGCACGCGCCACAGGTAATGGTTTGGGCTGCTTTTCATCGAGCCTGTCGTTAAGGTACATGCGAAATATTATCGGGAAAGTATTCTGGAGGTTGCTTTAAAGCCGTAGACAGACAAACATTTCTCTGACAGGCCATAGACGTTTCAACGGGGCTCGGCATCGTTTCACAAAGCTCTAGTGAACCAAGAATGGCTAAAAAACAACGTTCCGAACTTCATAACGTCCACACAATGACTCTCAAATTCACCAGACACGAATCCGACTGATTATTCTCTTTGGGCCATTTTGGAGAGCAAGATCCGAACTAAAACATTCATCAGTCTTGAGGCGCTGAAAAAAGCCATTGTCCACGAGTGGGTCAAAATACCTGCGTCACGTTCTGGACCGTTTCTGGACCGTCTCAAGGCCATAGTCAAGGCAAAAGGTGGTCATATCGAGCAAAGTAAATTGATTCTTAATTGTGTATTATTTTCACACATTTTTGACTTTGAATTGAATAAAAGTTATTTTTCCAAACTAAATTTATGACCTTTTCAATTGGTTATACTTCGAGTGCCGGACCCTGTAGTATTCAAACAGACACCGCCTCCCACTTGATGGTTGAGTTTAGAACCGTCGGTATACAAACTGACTCCGTTTTGATAAAATACTTAAATCATTTTTGCAGTCCTCTGTAGATGGAAATTTGATCGACCTGACACATAACTTCTGCAGAAGTTGTCTAGATGAGGAAGAGCAACAGACGATCCCGCACCTTTTGTGCCATTATCCTGCTCTATCCTGTCGTAGATTTACGATTTTAGGTAGACAATTATTCTTAATTTTGTTGAAATCAGTGATTTTAAAAAAAATTTGAATAGTGCACTCTGGTTTTAGGAGAGATAAGAAGAAGTTACGCACGAGGCATCACAATGAGCTATGAGACAGAGTGTGTCCCACAGTGGACAACCGCTTCAACCGCTAACCTAAGGCCTGTCAAGGTGTAAATCCACCGGATAGTAAAAGTCGGAATGCAAAGAAACTGCTTGGGTATACGCGAATGCCCCTTGTTATTTGTTTCCAGCGTTGATGATTCTCTCAATCTTAGGGCCGCTTTAATGGCTGGTTGTTTACACGGCTGATTGTTTACAGACGAACTATTATATATAAGTATTTTTTTTTCCTTGCTCACTCCTCCCAGGAGCATAGGACCTCCACAAGGCTCTTCCATCGTACATGGTTCTGTGCTGTTGTTTTTGCACCGGAACTTCGTAGTTTAGTGCGTCTGGAGATTTGCGAACTCCCCCATACTGTATGCATTCGCCCGAATGCCGCCCTTACTTTGTTTAACCAGCAGTTCACATCTTCATCTGCGCCACCATCTGCCGAGATGATGCAGCAGACAGATATATTTTCCTTTAATTCCTAGTAGAGTTTAGGGTGTCAACTCGTTTGGAGTTGCCTGTCTCGCATTTTTTCGCACCTGCATTGGCAACACCTGGTTGGAGGTGTAGCTAGCTTTCATCTATCACCAAGCTAGGATTGCCCACCTATTTTACTTATTCGAATCTAAATTGCTAACAAATCGTTATAAACGAATTTCATGTATGAAATTTTTGTACAAATTTATTATGTTAGCCACAGCGATCACATACTAATCGGTAGACGTCGCGCGGCAACGGGATCCGCGAGAGTTGCCTCTATCAAGCCAATCTCACGCACCTTTTGCTCGAATGCGAAAATCAGACGGTGTGGGTTGAAAGAAAATTGAAATTTGAAAAGGTCGAGCCAAGCACCAGGAGATTTGGTGGCTCCTAAATCACTCAGGCTGAGAAACCCATTGTATTTAAAGCTCTGGAAAGAGGGTGTATAGTCAAGGAGGGAAGGAGAAAAGTATCAGAAAAAGCGATAGGAAAGAATAGAGACAGAGACAAAGGTAGTTAGTCCTGTGAGAACTTTCCAGATTCGTTGGCAAATCTGTAAATATCTTCCAGTTTTAGAGAACGAATATTACTCATTCTCATGACATCGGAAACCAAAACTCGTAGCCGTGCTCTAGCAACGGCAGGACACTCACAGAGAAAGTGCTCAGTGCTATCCGCCTCCTCCAAGCATGACAGGCACACCGGGTCCTCAATGATTCCAATGGTGGTCATATGCTGACCCCATGGGTTGTGTCCTGTTATGATACCGACCATCAACCTAATGTCTTTCCTTCTAAGTGTTAGTAGAAAGTTTGACAGTTTTCTGTTCGGATTTGTCACAAAACACTTTGCAGTTCTGCAACGTTCTAGACTGGGCCATCGCTCTATATTCAAATTGCCTACATAATCGCTGATCCAGTTCATGATTCCTGCGGAATTGATTCCGATTATTGGCTCTGGCCACTGTGAGGGCACCGCTGATCCACGGTTGGCCAATTCGTCGGCGATTTCGATTCCTTGAACACCGGAGTGTCCCGGAACCCATATAAGTACAAGCCTGTTTCGTCTTGCGACAGAATTGAGCTTCTTCTTACATCATTGAACAATCTTCGAAGTTTGCTTCTCGTTCTCCAGGGCCTTCAGTGCAGCCTGACTGTCACTGAAAACTCCTATCTTTTTCCCGCTCCATCTCCTCTCGATTATCCATTCGGCTACTTCAGCACGGTGTGAGTACTTTGGAAACAAGTTTAAAATAAATAAGATTAAAATTAATAAATCTGTTCAAGCATAAAACTAATTTTTTCCCTCCTAAGATTTAAAAAAAAACTTGTGTACGAACCACCCTCTATATACAGATAAGAGAATTTAAATAACTTTCATGCATTTGCACATTCGTTTATTTATTGAAATTAAATACACGTTTCTCGAGGTACAAAAATACGTAGTAGTGGTAGTAGTAGACGAGCCGTATCTGATTATAAGTAGATGAAAAACATATGGGCATGTTTTTGCAAGCCTTAGTTTGTTTACCCTTTTTTTATCATGTTTTGTTGTTCACCTTAATCAATTGTTGTGCATACTTAGTATTCTAACTTTGGCACGGTTTCTAGTATTTTCGTACGAGCAGCAAATGCGAAAACACAAACTTCCAAAATGTTATCGGGCCTCTACTTATCAGCAGCCGTCTTTCAGCTTCTTTTATACAACTAACGTCGCGGTGAAGTCATTGGCGCTCCAATGTTATCTAACTGGAATGGAAAAGTAATCTTAGCACACATACCGTAAACTCTGTTGTTTGTTGCTTAGTAAAATTTGAAAAGGCTAAATTTAATTAAAACCTTTAGCTGCTCGGACATGTTTTAAAACTGGTACCATTTAAAAAAAAAGCAACAAAAAGCAAGAACGTTTTGTGTTTTGGTTTTTATTATCATTTTTTATGTTGCTTTGGTTTTTTATTTGAACTAAAGAAATAAAATAAAATGCGCTTAGAACTGCGATAGCAGCAAATTCATTTACATAGAAAATTTTACGACAGTTAGACACAAATTGATATGCAAGAATTTATGTACAGTCATTCCTGGCATATAAATTTACATACAGATATGTAGACATTATTTTCAAAATGCATAATCGAAATGCAGATAATGCAAAGGCACACAATTCATAATTTTTTTAGTTAAATAAAGCAGAGAGGTTGGATTTTTAAGCGCTCGGCTAAAGCCGCACAAGTCTTTAATTGATTTTCCAAGTACTGGATGCCACCAACTTCGTCCACTGCTTTCATGTTTAAGTCCTCTTTGTCGCCAGCGACTAAAACGGGCTTGGATGGGTCAGTCTGTTGATGAGAAAAAGTAGATACGTTTGTATTAAAGTTCGAGAGCTAATATTTAAGCAATATATTTATTTTCTTTATAGGAATGATTGGAAGCAATTTATTTTATGTTGAAATTCAGAGACCTTTTTAGTGACCACTAAATAATAAAAATTACACTAGTTAGCAATAACTTTATATTTATAAAAAAAATTATTAAGAAAAAAAAATTGTACACCAATTACCCTTAACTGATTATTTATAAATACTTTTTTACATAAACTGTTAAAAAATATTTTTGTGAATTATTTATGTTTGAAAATAGTTGCACAGTGTAGTAAAATAGTGTCTTCAAGTTATTTTATTTTACTCATTTTTATATTTTATTTTTTTAGTTAATTTGTATATTTTTTTATGCTATTTTTTTATTTTTATTTCTTTCTCTTTTTCTCTTTTTTGTTTTTTTTTTAATTTTATTTTTATTTTTTTTTATGCTAATTTTTTACATTTTTGTGTGTTTTTATTTTTTTGTTTTTTATTTTTACTTTGTTTTTTTCTGTTTTTGTTTTAAGTAATTTTGTGCATTGAAATATTTAGAAATATTTTTGTTAATTATTCAAAATAGTTACACAGTCTAGTGAAATAGTGTATTCAAGTTATTTTATTTTACTCTTTTTATTTAATTTTTTTATTTTTTAAATTTATTTTATATTATGGAGGTTGAATTAGTTTTAAAGGTGACACACAGATGGCGCTATTTATCACTTTATCGCGTTGGCAATACTGAATATATATTCATGACAAAGCCTCATCCCTAGGCTTTGTTTATCAGTATCTGTCATTTCGCTGAAGTATAAACAACGCAGTGTTTTCGTGCTCCGAGTATGTCAACTTTCGTGCCGTCGAAACGCAATTTGCGGGAAGCTTTGCTTTTCTGCTTCAATTTGAAAAAAAATACAGCCCAAGCCCGTGAATTGCTGCAGGAGGCCTACCCAGACCCAGGAGGCCTCCGTCGATTTCAACATGTGAGTACTGGTTTCGACGATTCAAAAGTGGTGATTTTCACACCGAAGACAAGGAGCGTCTTGGCCAGCCCAAAAAGTTCGAGGACGCGGAATTGGGGGAATTGGTAAACGAGGACTCGTGCCAAACCCAAGAAGAGCTTGCTGAATCATTGGGAGTTGATAAATCAACCGTTTGCAAGCGTCTAAAAGCGATGGGAATGATCCAAAAGCAAGGACATTGGGTCCCGTACGAGTTGAAGCTGCGCGACGTCGAACGGCGACTTTTTACGTGCGAATTGCTGATCGAGCGACAAAATCGGAAGGGTTTTTTGCATCGGGTGGTGACTGGCGACAAAAAATGGATCCACTACGATAACCCAAAACGCAAAAAATCATGGGGTTTGCCCGGCCACGCATCAACGTCGACGGCCAAGCAGAATATTCACGGCAAGAAAATCATGCTCTGCATTTGGTGGGATCAGGTCGGAGTCGTATATTTTGAGCTGCTCCAACCGGGCGAAACAATCACGGGAGATCGTTACCGACTGCAATTGATGCGTTTAAGCCGGACATTGAAAGAAAAACGGCCGGAAACGGTAAAAAGGCACGACAAGGTTATTTTGCAACATGACAACGCTCGGCCGCATGTTGCTCAACCTGTCAAAAAATACCTTGGAACGCTTGGCTGGGAGGTGTTACCCCACCCGCCGTATAGTCCAGACATAGCTCCCTCCGATTATCATTTGTTCCGGCATATGAGTCTCGATTTGGCGGATCAGCGGTTCTCCTCGTACGAGGCTACCAAAATATGGGTTGAGTCATGGATAGCCAAGCAGCGGCCAGAATTTTGGAGAAACGGCATCCGGAAATTGCCCGAAAGTTGTAGCTAGCGATGGCCAATACTTCGAATAAAATATATCTTCGAAAAAAACCTTTAAAACTAATTCAACCTCCAATAATTTTTTATATCTTTATGTTTTTAGTTATTTTATGTTATCTTTTATTTGTTATTGTTATTTTTTTTTTTATTAATTTGTTTAAGTAATTTTTTACATTATAATATTTAGAAATATTTTTGTTAATTATTCAAAATAGGTACACAGTGTAGTGAAATAATGTATTCAAGTTATTTTATTGTACTCATTTTGGTTTTTAAGTTTTTTATTCAATTATTTTTTTATTTTTTTTTTTATCCTCATTTTTGTTTTGTTTTTGTTTTTTTTTTTTCTTTAAGTAATTTTCTTTCGGCCGCCGTAGCCGAATGGGTTGGTGCGTGACTACCATTCGCAATTTACAGCGAGAACGTCGGTTCGAATCTCGGTGAAACACCAAAATTAAGAAAATCATTTTTCTAATAGCGGTGGCCCCTCGGCAGGCAATGGCAAACCTCCGGGTGTATTTCTGTCATGAAAAAGCTCCTCATAAAAATATCTGCCGTTCGGAGTCGGCTTGAAACTGTAGGTCCCTCCATTTGTTGAACAACATCAAGACGCACACCACAAAAAGGAGGAGGAGCTCGGCCAAACACCCAAAAAGGGTGTACGCGCCAATTATATATACAAATATATAATTTTCTTTCTATTTATTTTTATTTAATTCTTTAATTTTTCTTTTGTTACTTATTAATTAATTTTAAATTAAATTAATTTCTTATTTGTTTTAATTTATGTTTATTTTTTATTTATCTATTTTTTTCTTTTAATTTATGTTTATTTTTTATTTATTGATTTTATTATAATTTTTTATTTCTAGATTGTTATTTTTTTATTATTTTTTTTATTTATTTCTTATTATTACTTTTTATTATTATTTTTTAATTTTTTTATTTTTCTATTTCTGTTTTATTTTTTTTTATTTACTTTATGTTTATGTTTTTATTTTTATTTATTTTTTTGTCTCGTTTTGTTTTGTTTCTTATTTTTTTCTTTTTTTTTAAGTAATTTTTTTGTTATGTATTTATTTATTTTTATATAATTTTTTATTTATTTTAATTACTCTTAATTTATGCTTATTTTTATTTATTTGCTTTTTTCATTATTATTTTTTAATTAATTGATTTTTATTATTTTTTCTTTATTTATTTATTGATTTTTTAACAATTTTTTTATTTATTTTATGTGCTTTTTTTATTTCTTCCGAGTTTACGTTTCTTTTTTATTTTTATGTTGTGTTTTTTTTTTGTTATATATTTATTTTTTTTTTAATGTATGTTTATTTTTTAATTATTTATTTTTAATTATTGATTTTTATTTTTTTATTATTATTTTTATTTAGTGATAATTTTTTTTTTAATTTTTTTATTTATTTTACGTTCGTGTTTTATTTAATTCATGTTTATTTTTTTGTATGCTTTTATTTTTGTTTTTTAATTATTTGTTGAAGTAATTTTCCGTTATTTATTTTTATTTAATTTTCTTTTTTTTTTTTTTAGTATTGTTGATTTTTACTTTTTTATTATTATTTTATAAAGAGATTTTTTTTTTTTTTTTTTTTTTTTTGTTATTTATATATGGTATGTTCATTTTATTTTCTTATTTGTATATTTTGTTAAATTTAATTTTTTATGTCTTTTATTCTATGTTTATTTTTTTTTAATTTATGCTTACCTTTTATTTTCTTATTTATAAATATTTTTAAATAATTTTTGTATATATAAATACTTTTTTCATTTCAACATAATTTGCTAGCTAAACAAATAATTCTCACTTACTGGTTCGCATCCTCTAAGGCGGCAATTGAAGTCAGTTAGCCGTTCTTCAAAGCCTGGCGCAAAACAATTGGGATCTACGGCAATGAACACTTGTCCCAAATCAGCTGCAGTATTGGCGCCCGCATGCGTCCATTTGCGAACTTTTGTCGAATAATTGGCACCCGCTGATACGCCAGAAAGAATATCCACCATAGCGCCAAGTCCATAACCTTTGTAACCGGAGGAAATTTCAGCGCCGCCAAGTGGCATTAAGCAGCCGGTGCTGAATGCCAGTTCAGCATCATTGGTCTGCTTGCCTGTTGGATCCTGCGCCCAACCGTCGGGCAGTGGTTCACCTTTGCGACGTTGTATTTCGATTTTACCCACTGCAACTGCAGTCGTGGCCATATCTACCAGAAATTTGTCATCTTTTGCAGGTGCACCGAACGCCAATGGATTAGTGCCCAATGCTGCTTCCTTAGAACGAGTGGGTGCCATCAATGGTGACGTGTTGGTTGTGGTTAAGCCCATCAAACCCTCTTTCAGAGCGCGTAGTACGTACCAACCTGCAATGCCATAATGGTTGGAGCCCTTCGCACATACCCAGCCTACACCAACGGTTTTCGCTTTCTTTATGGCCAAATCCATGCAGAAATTACCCACAACTACACCCAAACCATTGCACCCATCCACCCAAGCGGTGGCTGGTGTCTCCTTGAGTATTGTAGGTGTGGCAGCTCCATTCGTTGAGTTGATCGCCAAATCGTTAATGTACATTTCGAGACGATTCATGCCATGGCTGAAGTGACCACGATAATCAGCAGCTACTAGCAGATCTGCCATGGCCTGGGCGTGATCCTGGGGCACATTGGCAGCCAAGAAGCAATCGGTCATGAAGCGCTTGGACTCGGCGACTGCTACCAGTTTGGGTTGCTGACAACTCGACATCTTTCTGTGCGATATGTGTTGACTATCTACAAATATGTGAATAAGTGAAAACTTAGCAGAGCGCACTTAGATTCTTAAATTGATGAAAACTACGACAAGAAATCAAATACAAAAACGAACTGAGCCGCCAGCGAAATAGAAACGACGATCTCGCTCGATTGACGGCGAACGAATGAGAATAATTGGGTTGCTGTCTCTGCGTTCAAATACAGTGAATAAGAATGAAGCCGTGTATGACGAGCTTAGCAGCGGAGAGGAAAGCAGAAATTGTTTTTTATATTAACATTTGTACAAATAAAGGGTAACAAAACAAGAACGATAGGCAACAAAATTTAATAAAAAGCTAGGGGTTTTAAATTGATATATTAAACTGATACTTCCTTTATTTTGAAGGTAGCACAAATTATTGGTAGCAACTGAGTCGAAATTTCAAAATTTTTAAATTATTTTCAAGCATTCAGAAAGTATGATTAAATAGGCACTTAGATGTCCAATATATATCTGCTATGCACGAGACATACATATTGGAAAAACCATCAACTCTATATGGTCACCCGTTATAGATGTACAGGTATGTTTTGGGTTTGCAGCAGTGGTTTTTTATTCGAAAGAATCTCTTCGAAAATGTGTTATCGGCTGTGTCATATAAAATAATAGCAATAAATTCAACATGAGCGGATGCCTGGCTAGCAAAAATAATCGTCATGTGCACATTATTTGTACATGAGTGTGTGTATAAATCTTCTTGTGAGCAGTACACTGCTTAAATCGCACACTTATATGTGAGTTTATACTAAAGCGAAGCAGAAAACAATTGTACAGTTGCGGCCATTGAAATCAGGACACTTCCAAATTATGGTTTTTATTTCAGTCGAATGTTCGGGATTTCATTTTCCAACAATTCCACATGTTTTACAACAATTCCAAAAAGTTTATAAGTGGTACAAGCTTTTCACAGAAAATCGAGAATACGTGAATGACCACGTTCGCTCTGGACGCCACAGCACATCAACAACTGATAAAAATGTTACGAAAGTAAAGAAAATGTGAAGTGGGGAATCGTCGAATCACAATTAGAGAAGTTGTTGAGGATGTCGGCATATCGGTTGGCTCATGCCATAAAATCTTTTCGAAAATGTTGTGCATGAAATGTGTGGCAGTGTCAAAGTTCGTTCCGAAATTGCTGAATTTCGACCAAAAACCACGTCACATGAGCATCGCTGAGGAATTGTTGAATGATTTGCTTAAAAGGGGCATAACTGGTAACGAATCATGGGTATACGGTTATGACATCGAAACCAAAGCCCAATCGTCCCAATGGTAGAGTCCAGGAGAGCCAAGACCAAAAAAAGTACGCCGAGTTCGATCAAATGTCAAGATTTTGCTCACTGTTTTCTTCGATTACCAAGGCGTAGTGCATCAGGAGTTCTTACCGCAGGGTCGTACGGTAAATTTAGAGTATTACCTTGAAGTTATGCGCCGTTTGCGTGAAGCTGTACGAAAAAAAAGCCCGGAATTGTGAAAAACTTGCATGGCTTTTGCATCAAGATAATGCACCTCCTCCTCATCTTTGCTTGTGAGAGTTTATTTGGCCAAAAACAACACTGTTATCATGCCTCAGCCACCGTATTAACCAGATTTGGCCACCTGCGACTTTTTCCTGTTTCCAAGATTGAAGAGACCCATAAAAGGACGGCGTTTGGCGACGATTGAGGAGATAAAAACCGAATCGCTGAAAGAGCTCAAGGACATACCAAAAAGTGCATATCAGAGTTGCTTCGAGGATTGGAGAAAAAGCTGGGACAAGCGTTTTATATCTGAGAGGGACTACTTTCAAGGAAATAAAATAAAAATTGATGAATAAATAAATATTTTTTGAGAAATATTAAAATCCACCTTATTTTTCGCACACACCTCGTATGCTGACTTCCTGGCTGATTTCAATTTTTGCAACTATAAAAAATCAAGGAACTATGGTATTCCACTCGGACAGAAGCTGCTGTAGGATCAGTTTTCTATACCAAATCGAATACAAAAAGCCAATGACAATCATCGGGGATGCAGTGATAACTGATTAAACTCCGATAATTTAAGCAACATTTTTAATAAAATCACTGAGTTCTTTTTGCATCGTACTTATTTCTATTTCGTACCTATTTTAATGTCCACACCAATATTGCCTTTTTGTTTCTTTTGTCCCGGGTTTCAGTTTAAAAAGATCCTCAAATTATTCTTTATATTTGTTATATTAAGCTATACTTGGGTTAAAACCAGACTAATTCGGCCGCAAATATATTTATGAGAAAAGGTCAGGAGAATTGTTCAACCTCTCAAGAGAGAACATCTCGAAGTTTGTAGCTTGTGTTACCGGTCATTAGCTGTTAGGTAGGCACTCTTCTACGCTAGGAGTATTTTCTCGGGAATCCTTCAGAAGTTGTGGAGACGAGAAAGAGGAAGGGGAATAGTAGACCACTTCTTCTGTAATTGGCCAGCCTCAGCTAGAAGTAAGGCAAGATTGTTAGGAAAATACTCTTTTGACTCTCTTATGGAACTACCCGGTGTAGGGATAAAACCTATTCTACGCTTCATAAGAGCGTCTAAATGATTCCAATGATGAATAAACACTGAGGTTCCCGTATTACACAGTGGTACCACAACGGGCCCACATGGGTTCTAAGTGAGTTGGCTATTCTAAACTGACTGCCATAAAAACTTAATCTCATCCGTATATGAAATAGATAAAAACACACACAATTGAATATCTGTTATTACTAATTTAAAAAAGAATTAGCAGAAGAATTTTCCGTATGAACGTGGGGCCTTACCTATTTTAATGATCATATGTGTATATAAGTATGTACATATGTTTGATACATTTTATAACATTTATGGAATTGAGTTGGATATAAGCCAAGAATTAAAATTAATTAAGAAATACTTATGTATGCATGTGTATGTGCATATATTTATATTCCAGTTTTTTTTAAGTGTAGTTTTGGCTGTGTTATTATTGCATAAAAATTTGACGAATTTTGAATTGTATTAATACGAATACATAACTATGTATATACAGTGTTCAAATCCAGTTGTTTCCGCATGAAATATAAGAAAATACAAACTATCGCATTCTCAAATAAGAAGAAAAAAAACCATAGAAAAAACAGCAAAAGTGTTGATCCTCTTGCAATAAAGTATTTATGTATGAAAAAGTTTAATAACAATTCGAGAAAAATTGCATTTAATATCTAGTAGGATATCGTCGTAATCGCATAACCTCTTTTAGTCGGTCAGGCATTGAGTGAATCAAGTTTTTTGTATAATCCGAATTTATAAATATTTTGCCATTCGACTGCGAGCAAGCTTTTAAGTCGAATTTTGGAAGCTATGTGGTGTTTCCTTAATCGTTTTCGCAAGCGATCCCATAAATGCTCTATAGGGTTCATATCTGGGCACTGTGGCGGCGTTGGTAACAAATGAGGTACTTTGTCTATTAGCCACATCTTTAATATGTGCGCGGTGTGTTTAGGATCGTTGTCCTGCTGGAAATAAAATCCACCAGACAATGCCATTTTTTCAGCGCATTATAACAAGTTTTCTTGAAGGATTTTTAAATATACATAATAGGACTATGAATAAGTTCGTGCGGTTTTACAACAGATGGCGTAACTTGATTATTATTCCATCGATCCACATTTCCAAACATTCATTGGAGAGCTACTGTCGTAAGGCACAAACGTCAGTATAAGTTTTTTATTTGAAGCGTAAACAACAATATTTTTACCACACTTGAAAATGTCGAATTTCGTGCCAAATAATGTGTTTTTGCGGGGAATTCTTCTTCATTATTTTAATATGAAGAAAAAAGCAGCCGAAAGTCATCGTATCTTGGTGGAAGTTTATGGTGAGCATGCTCTATCTGAGCGAACGTGCCAGAAGTGGTTTGCACGCTTTAAAAGTGGTGATTTTGGCTTGGAAGACGAAGAACGCGAGGGTGCGCCGCCAAAGTTCATGGATACCGAATTGGAGGAATTGCTCGATCAAGATCCGGCTCAAACGCAAGAAGAGGTTGCAAAAACTTTGGGAGTTGATCAATCAACCATTTCCAAACGTTTAAAAGCCATGGGAATGATCCGAAAGGTAGGCCATTGGGTGCCGTATGAATTGAAGCCAAGAGACGTTGAACGCCGTTTTATGGCATGCGAACAACTGCTTCAACGGCACAAAAGAAAGGGTTTTTTGCATCGAATTGTGACTGGCGATGAAAAGTGGGTCCATTACGACAATCCAAAACGTCGGGCAACGTATGGATACCCTGGCTATGCTTCAACATCGACGTCGGCGCAGAATATTCATGGCCTGAAGGTTATGCTGTGTATCTGGTGGGACCAGCTGGGTGTTGTGTATTATGAGCTACTGAAACCGAATGAAACGATTACGGGGGATGTCTACCGACGACAATTGATGCGTTTGAGCCGAGCACTGCGAGAAAAACGGCCGCAATACGCCGATAGACACGACAAAGTTATTTTGCAACATGACAATGCTCGGCCACATGTTGCACAAGTGGTCAAAACATACTTAGAAACGCTCAAATGGGATGTCCTACCCCACCCGCCGTATAGTCCAGACCTTGCGCCATCCGATTACTATCTCTTCCGATCGATGCAACATGGCCTGGCTGACCAGCACTTCCGTAATTACGATGAAGTCAAAAAATGGATCGATTCGTGGATTGCGGCAAAACCGACCGAATTTTTCACAAAGGGAATCCGTGAATTGCCAGAAAGATGGGAAAAAGTAGTAGTAAGCGATGGACAATATTTTGAATATTAAATTTGTAACCATTTTACGTCAATAAAGTTTCAAATTTCGAAAAAACCGCACGAACTTATTCATAGCCATATTATGTACTTCCTGTGTCATTATTTCATCAACAAAAACAAGATTGCCAACACATGATGTGGACATGCAGCCCCAAACCATGACGCTCCACTTCCATGTTTGACCGTTTTAATTGTATTTTTTGGATTTAATTTTTCATTTCGCTTTCTCCACACTTTATGTCGCCCATCATTTCCGAAAATATTACATTTTGATTCGTCGGAGAAAATTACTTCGTCCCAGAAGACAAATTCTTTATGTTCATAAGTTCTGGGAGCCTTTTATTTATATTAGTATCACTGACAAAAGGGGCTACATGTCTTATATCCATTTCTCTTGATTGGCCTTCGCACTGTAGCCGGTGAAATAATGGTGTTTAGGTATGATTGCAATACAGTAGCTATATTCGGAGCACTTTCCAAAGGATTTTTTTCTACTGTTCTCTTGATAAGGCGTTTATCTCTCTCAGTCAACTTCCTAGGGCGGCCTGATATCTGCTTATTTTCGATCCTTTTCTCCTTTTTAAATCTTTGTATTACCTTTCGCACTGTTCATTTACTCCTGCTAATGGTGTTCCCGATTTCTGAGCATGATTTTCCATCTTTATGCATGCGCACAAATGTGCCTTCTTTGTCAATTCTTCCCTAATGTCATTTCTTTTCGAGACTTGATTGGGCACGTGAAAAAGTAAACACAGATGCGAATAAATGAACTTCATCGGTTATACTGAAAATAGTCTACCAATAAATATTATTTCAAAGCATCGCAAATCAAAACTACCTTTATTTCGCGCATTGGCTACTTCAAAGTGCGACCGTATCAATACTTTTGCTATACGAATTTCTTACCTTTGGTGCTCACACTCGCCAACGTAAGCGCACGCCTGTATCAGCTGACACGATGAAAAAACGATCTACGATACTACGGAGCGGTAGTGAGAACTTATTTACATGGGACTTTCATTAGTCAGCTGATACGGGCGTAGGTTTACGTTGGTGAGTGTGAGCACCATTACAGCTACATTTTTACTTGCCGTTGTTGATGCAGCAGACAAACTTAATTCTTTTTTTTGTTTTTTGATTACGAATGAGTACAAAGTGTATTATTCATATACATATGAATAAAGTTTTTCAGAATCTATAGGTTAGGTTAGGTTAGGTTGGCATGACAGGCTGAAAGCCATCGTCCTTAGACGTACCAATGTAGAGCTTGACCCTTACGTTTCCTTGTAGTAGGTTTCTTGTAATAAGCCTGCATCTTTTGCGAATCTAAGTAAGCTCTGAAGCTCTAACCCCAAAAAGGCATTCTAACCTCTCATATTGTAGAGCTCCTAAGCATTTAATTCGGGTCCTAGCTAAGGCAGGGCAAGAACATGGAAGGTGTTCAAGAGCTTCCCTCTCTTCTAGTTCATTGCAAATCTGCGGCTATCATTGTTTGTAATTCCTGCCGCTAACAAATTGTGGCCTGTCAGTATACTTACGATAGTTCTGCTTTCCTTTCTAGACAGGACTAGTACGAATCTGGCGTAGTTATCTGCATTCTGTGTACACATGATTTTCGCGGTTTTAGAAGTGGCTAAATTATTCCACCTCCTGTCTATCCGTGCTTTCATATCCGCATGTCCGATGCCATTGTAAACCGTATTTAAAGGTTTCACTGTCATTTTCTTGTTCGAATTGAGTGGAAACAGCGCTTTTAAGAATCTCATTTGCAATGCCCTTATGTCTGGGTACCCAATAGATGTGTAGCCGTTTGTCTGCGGCTGGTCTCTCTATGGCTTCCCTGGTTCTAAGGACGTTTTTAGATGAAATTTCTTATGAGTTTATTGTCTCTATTGCCGCTTGTTTGTTAATGTATATATCACATTTATGTTGGAGTTGCTCGATGTCCTTGCTAGTGCTATTTCTGCAGCCTTTCCCACCGCAAAGACTTCTGCTTGAAAAATACTGCAATGGTCAGGGAGCTTAATTGGCCGCCTGATGACCAGCCCATCGTTTTCGAGCCGTCGGTAAATATGTTAAGCGCATTAGGGCTAGCTTTCATACCTCTTTTCCACCCCTCTTTTTCTATTGTTGTTCGGAACCTTGTCACCCAATTGTATTTCGGAGTCATATAGTCCGTATTGGTCCGATAACTCATACGTATTGAGCTATAGTATGTTCGAGTATTTTACAGGTAAATTCGCCCGTTGCATTAAGTCTTGCGGCAGATCTAGCTGCTAGACCTTCTGCCGCAATGTCAATCGGTGGTAGGTTGAGTATTTCAGAATCTATAATAATGTGCGAAATTTCTTAAAATTATACTTAGAAATGGTAGGGTAGCAAGTTTTATGCTGTGCACTATAAGTACAAATTTCTTCTTCTCTTTATATTTCACTGCAAAAAAAAAAACAATTTGCTGCCTCAGAAAAAAACTATGTATTGTATTTCTCAAAGAAACCTATTGATTTCCATTAAGTAAATAAAATAGAAGATATAAAATATTTTTATTTGTTTATTTCTTATCTTTATTCGTTCAGGCGAAACATCAATCACTTATGATAATTCTCTGTATTTTATCAACTGCAAATACGACTAATTCACGTTTCTTACTACACCACTTCATTTTGTATATCATTTTGTATCAATGAACGAATTACAATCAAGTATACATACATACATACATACATATGTATCTATTTTAATATCACATTTTATGAATGGCATTTACAAATAGCTTTTCGTGAACGTAAACTAACATAGCGCACGTGCGGCCAGTGAGTGCGTAAATTCAGAAGAAAAAAACCTGGCGCATGATTTCAATAAAATTCTTTAATCCTAACCACAAGAAGATCGTCGTCTATTATTATTCGGGTTAGCACTTGTACATAGACGGACGCACGACCAGAAATAAAAATGAACTTTATATACGAAGTGGGTGTGGTTGAGGTGTAAATTCGTTAATATTTTAATCACACTGAGGTAAAATAAATCGCAATATGTTTATGGAGGTTGCGGCATAGGATTTTGCTTTAATTTCATGTAGAGCCAATGCGCATTCATTAAAGGTAGTGGACCTAAAACAACAACAATATTTTGTACTTTTTATTGACAAAGCACAGTAATGGCAAAGTAGAGAACAAAGAATGAATTCGTCTTGTTTCAATCTGCGCTGAGAGCCACGTGAACACGGGGGTAGAAAAAAAAAAACAAGTCAGCTGATTTACCGATACTACCTTTAAAAGATTCGTCTTGTGTGTACAGCCATAGTCCAAAGTAAGCTGAAATTTAGCATGAATTCAAGCGCTTGATTTATTGTGAAATCTACCGTTGGTGTCCTTGGATTTGCACTAGTTATCTTTGCATACTATAAATGTTTCAACAACAACAACATTTTTCAATAAAGTTGTTTAACAACAACAAACAAAGGCTTCCTAGCAAACATTGTGAATATTTTTGTGTAAATATTTACTTTTGACTATGGGTGTACATACGCGTATGTATTTATATTCTATACAAATTTCACACACATTTTCTTAACTAGGCAATGAAAAATTGTAAAAAGAAATATTTTATGAATTTTCTATGAAATGCGGGCGTGATTATTGATCTTTATTGTTATTGATTATTAACTTCAGAAACATTGACAGATAACATTTGGCGCCGTCAGAAATCTCCGAGGTATAGTACTAATTACGCCTAAATGTCATCGAATTATTTATCATTTATAAATTGTAGACACTCTGCTATATATACATATATAAAATATTCATTTAAAATATATTTTTTTGTAGGCGCTGGGAGCGAAATCTGGCAAAAAGTGAAGAAGCGACTTGACGAAGTGCCAATCAAATAGCGAAAGAACTGAAAATATCTGACCGTAGCATTCGCCGCATACTGAAATATGGGCTCAAAGTTAAGCCTTACAAGAGCCAAAAGGCGCACGATCTCACACCAAAGCAGCAACAAGTCAGACTTAAGAGAGCGAAGGAGCTGCTTCGCTTGGCCGAACGCAATCGATTTCCGAACATTGTCTTTTTTTTTTTTTGACGACAAAATTTGCACATCGTTTACTTTCAGAAGCTTATCCTGAATATGTTCCAGAGGTTAGAGTATGTCAGTAGTGGTTTGCACGATTTAAAAGGGGTGATTTTGACACAGAAGACAAAGAGCGATCAGGTCCATTAAAAAAGTTTAAAGACGAAGAATTGGAGGCATTACTCGATCAAGACCCATGTCAAACTCAAGAAGAACTTGGAAAAACATTGGAAGTCACTCAACAAGCAATTTCTAAACGTTTAAAAGCAGCTGGATACATTCACAAACAAGGAAATTGGGTTCCACACGAATTGAAACCGAGAGACGTTGAGAGACGATTTTGCATGTCTGAAATGCTGCTTAATCGCCACAAAAAGAAATCGTTTTTGCATCGTATTGCCGCTGGCGATGAAAAGTGGAATCATTACGGCAACCCAAAGCGTAGAAGATCATATGTGAAGCCAGGCCAACCAGTCAAATCGACACCAAAGCCGTATATTTATGGTTTGAAGGTAATGATCTGTATTTGGTGGGATCAGAAGGGTGTGCTCTACTATGAGCTGTTAAATCGGGCCAGAGCTGTAAGCAACAATTGATACGTTTGAAGCAAGCAATAACCGAATGACGGCCAGAATGGGCGACCAGACACGAGAAATTGATTTTCCATCATGACAATGCTCGGCCACATGTGGCAGTACCGGTCAAAAATTATTTGGAAAATGCCGGATGGGAAATTTTACTTCACCCGCCTTATAGCCCAGACATAGCTCCTTCTGATTACCAGTTGTTTCGGTCGATGGAGAATCAACTTTCTGGAATACAGTTCACCAATGTTTAAGTTATTAAAAAATGGCTTGATGACTTTCTCGGCGCAGAAGGTGAGAAGTTTTTTTGAGATGGAATCCATAAATTGCCTGAAAGGTGGGAAAAAGTTGCCGCTTCCGATGGACAATATTTTGAATAAAATATTTTTTCACTTTTATACTTAAATAAATGGTTAAAAAAAAACGAAATTAATTAGTTGTACAGCCATAAATTTATGGCCTTTTTAATTGGTTACACTTCGAGTGCCGGACCTTGTATTTGTGTGGTTTATTCATATGTTACGTAATGCACTCAAAATTGTACAGCATCATTTGGTGGCAGTCTTAAGTAGAAACTAGGCAATGCAATGATTTGTAATGGTCCCCAATTGATGCCAATTGCAGCTTTTTTTTTTCAAATAGAAAATTATTAGAACAAATGTCACTGAATTAGTTATTATGTTGTGACCTTTATTTTCAACTCTACACAATTGATAATTCCACGTAAAGACTCAAAAGTATGTACTAGTTGGGGAAAATCCGGAGACTAGTATCATACTAAATTCAACTAGTTCCACTCTAGTCTGAAAGCAATCCATTATACGTTAGGAATATACACATATATTTATATATAACCCGCCGTAGCCGAATGGGTTGGTGCGTGATTACCATTCGGAATTCACAGAGAGGTCGTTGGTTCGAATCTCGGTGAAAGCAAAATTAATAAAAACATTTTTCTAATAGCGGTCACCCCTCGGCAGGCAATGGCAAACCTCCGAGTGTATTTCTGCCATGAAAAAGCTCCTCATAAAAATATCTGCCGTTCGGAGTCGGCTTGAAACTGTAGGTCCCTCCATTTGTGGAACAACATCAAAACGCACACCACAAATAGGAGGAGGAGCTCGGCCAAACACCTAACAGAAGTGTACGCGCCAATTATTTATTTTTTGTTTTTTATGAAGGCGTGAGTAAATAGATTTTTTTTTTCAATCGTGTGTTGTGTGACTTTGTATGTACATATTTATATAATATATATTATGTGCATTTGTATTTTTGCATTCATTCTTGCTATTTCTACAACGCTCATGTTATTATGCAAGAGAATTAGCAAATTTTTTAATTGTGTGTGCCAAAAATATACGCACACAGTGAAACTTTTCGAAGTGGAACTCGATGAAAATTATATTTTTATGCCCAGAAGAGAGGGTTGTTTGCATCAGTTTATGCCCGCATCGAAATAAATAAAAAGAAATGTATATGAAAATGTTTAGCATGAGCAGACTAATCGGTACATTCACACGCATACACGGATTTCAATGCAATTTTGTAAACTCGCTAGTATTGGAAATGTATAAACTCGAACAAGTCCCACGCCCAGTGCATTCAAATTGCTTAAATCCGTTAAAAGACTAAACTCAAATGTAGCTATCTGATAGTTTAAAATTTTTTGGATAAACAACTATCGTCTGCACGTTTTTCTATATGAATGGGCAATAACCGGAACAATAATTGAGGCCTTTTAAAGAAACTTGGCAAATATGCTAATCTCGTACTCGTATGTAACGATCAGTTTTAAAATCGCAAATAAAATATTTTATATTAAAATATATTTCAGTAAGTAAAAATAAAAATTTGTATAAGATTAATTTTTATAAAATAATTTATGAAAATAAAAAAAAATGGAAAACAGAACCGACTATTCATTCATTTAGTGCCTTGAAAAACGTACTTAAGCCACTTAGTTTTTATAATCAGAAGGGTTTCGAAGAAAACATTAAGGGGGGAGCCTGCTTTAGAGTCTTCAAAACATCGACTTTTTCGTGGATTTTTTGGGGAAGGAAAGAAATATTCGATTGAAACGAAACTTTCTGGTTTTATAGTTATATATTTCAACAGTCTTCTCAAATATTTTCATTAAAATATATGTCATATTATGCCTGGTACAATCACTTTGCCGAGGCGCCTCGAGTGTACATGTGTCGTGCGGCGGGAAAGATGCAGGTCGCAATTTTCATCTGATACCAAAAACCCAAAAAGTTCTTTATTTCCCTATCTTTCCCGCCGAATAGAAAAAATCGTAAAAATAAAAAACCGAGAAATCGAACTTCGAGCGATCCGGCCGCTCGTATACCTGCTCGACGCTTGCTCACAATTTCTTCTGTAACTCCGAAAATATTTTGAATTTGCTTCTGAAATTTTGAGGACACATTCTTGGAAGTTTGGGAAGACATTTATGCAAAAAAAAAAATCGATTTTTTAAGCCTCTAAAGCAGGAAATGTTGAATAAAGGAAATATCAGATAAAACATTTGCTTTGTGTTGCTTAACAGATCCGCTTTGATAGCTAAGAGGAAATTAAAGAAATTCATTCAAAATATATCACATAAAACGTTTAAAATGCAGTGCAAAGCAGGCGGCTGCCTTAGCCGTCACTACCATTCGGAAGAGGCTGAGTTCGAATCACCAAGCACGAAACGCAAAATTATTGAAACAATTTTTTCTAATAGCAGTCACCTCTCGGCGGGCAATGACAAACCTTCGAGTGCGATTCTGTCATGAAAGAGCTACTCATAAAAAAACCCATCTACCGTTCGGCGGTGCTGTAGCATACCAAGCACGCCATAAATTAGAGGAGGTAGAGGAGCAGCTCGGCCAAACTCCAAAACAATAACCTTATTTAATTCTCCGAGATCTAATTGTACAATTACGGCAATAAATACTTGAAAAAAATAAAAAAATGGAAACTTATACAGGCTATGAAAAGGCAACACATCAAAAAATACAGAAGGCCACTCTTTTGAAATTTATCCTGGATCTCGTTGGTGCATTTCTGCAAAGCTGAAAGCGAAAAGGCCTGCATTGTCACGATCTCGCTAGAGCTTTCGCACGCAGCATTGACATTTTGAAGTTTTCTACATTTTGAAAGATTTTGTTTTTATTTGAAATACCTCATGATTCAATAATAAAAGGTTTGCTCAGGAAGCAGCTTTCTCGTTCCTTCTTGACAAATCAGCTCCCTTAGCAATACACTGGGTTGCTAGCTTTAGAAATGTTTAGTAAAAGTGGAGGAAAAGTAAAATTTGTAGAAAAAACATTTCATTTTCAAAATGGTCTGCGTACGATCAACAACCCGCTAAAGAGTTTTTATCGGTATGTCCAGGTCTATGGTAGTATGACATGGAATATATACCGCTTAAGTCAGGACATGATAGAGTAATTGAGGTAATCCGAGATCGATAAAAGGAGAATTTGATAAGCTTTATTTCTTATGATGTGGTGATTTAGAAGGAATTCATGTTTTGAAAAGAGCATTTTCCAAAGAGTTACGACAGGGAGAATAATGGGATAGTGCCGACGCAATCGATAACATTGCAGACCTCATTATAAGAAAGTTGGTATTGAAGGAACTTGTTTCCAATGGATGGATGAAGTGTCCAGAGAAGTACAATACCAGCATGAAAAGCTGTAGGTCCCTCCATTTGTGGAACAACATCAAGACACGCGCTACAAATAGGAGGAGGATCTCGGCTAAGGACCTAACAGAATTGTAGGCGCCAATTATTTATCTACTTTTAACGAAATAGTTTCATATTGGCGAAACTTTGCAACTTCGTGATCGGTTTTAAATTTAAAAATTAATTCACAAAATAAAATCTTGGTTTAAGTGAAATAATTTCTTGTTTTAATATCAGACTTGGTAACTTCCGCTAATAACTTCTATTTGTACCATTATTTAAATTCAAATATTAATAGGACTATGAATAAGTTCGTGCGGTTTTACAACAGATGGCGTAACTTGATTATTATTCCATCGATCCACATTTCCAAACATTCATTGGAGAGCTACTGTCGTAAGGCACAAACGTCAGTATAAGTTTTTTATTTGAAGCGTAAACAACAATATTTTTACCACACTTGAAAATGTCGAATTTCGTGCCAAATAATGTGTTTTTGCGGGGAATTCTTCTTCATTATTTTAATATGAAGAAAAAAGCAGCCGAAAGTCATCGTATCTTGGTGGAAGTTTATGGTGAGCATGCTCTATCTGAGCGAACGTGCCAGAAGTGGTTTGCACGCTTTAAAAGTGGTGATTTTGGCTTGGAAGACGAAGAACGCGAGGGTGCGCCGCCAAAGTTCATGGATACCGAATTGGAGGAATTGCTCGATCAAGATCCGGCTCAAACGCAAGAAGAGGTTGCAAAAACTTTGGGAGTTGATCAATCAACCATTTCCAAACGTTTAAAAGCCATGGGAATGATCCGAAAGGTAGGCCATTGGGTGCCGTATGAATTGAAGCCAAGAGACGTTGAACGCCGTTTTATGGCATGCGAACAACTGCTTCAACGGCACAAAAGAAAGGGTTTTTTGCATCGAATTGTGACTGGCGATGAAAAGTGGGTCCATTACGACAATCCAAAACGTCGGGCAACGTATGGATACCCTGGCCATGCTTCAACATCGACGTCGGCGCAGAATATTCATGGCCTGAAGGTTATGCTGTGTATCTGGTGGGACCAGCTGGGTGTTGTGTATTATGAGCTACTGAAACCGAATGAAACGATTACGGGGGATGTCTACCGACGACAATTGATGCGTTTGAGCCGAGCACTGCGAGAAAAACGGCCGCAATACGCCGATAGACACGACAAAGTTATTTTGCAACATGACAATGCTCGGCCACATGTTGCACAAGTGGTCAAAACATACTTAGAAACGCTCAAATGGGATGTCCTACCCCACCCGCCGTATAGTCCAGACCTTGCGCCATCCGATTACTATCTCTTCCGATCGATGCAACATGGCCTGGCTGACCAGCACTTCCGTAATTACGATGAAGTCAAAAAATGGATCGATTCGTGGATTGCGGCAAAACCGACCGAATTTTTCACAAAGGGAATCCGTGAATTGCCAGAAAGATGGGAAAAAGTAGTAGTAAGCGATGGACAATATTTTGAATATTAAATTTGTAACCATTTTACGTCAATAAAGTTTCAAATTTCGAAAAAAAACCGCACGAACTTATTCATAGTCCATTAAATAAAATTTATTTTTTAAACCGTTCGTTGTTTGCTTCCATTTAAGTAAAAAAAATACTTTTTTGCTACCATTTTTACCAAAAAGGATTTAATTTGTTCCCCTTTATTCACCTTCTTAAATACAACCTTTTGTAAGGGAGTGTCAAAAAGCGAATGTCACTAGTGAGCAAACCTTTAATAATTGAATCATGGAAATACCTATTATTTAAGTGTATAAAATTCATAGCCGGTTTGGCAAGTAAACAAACAATGCGGAAAAGCTGTAAATTTTTTCATCGTGACATACATCTTTCGTTTTACGCGTGCGGGTCAAAGTTAGAAATGCCAAGCGAAGTGACAAAGTTTTATCTGACATGAGTCACTCAGCAAGGCGCTGAATACTCGAAAGCATATGAAGGATTTTACACTTTTTTTTTTGCTTGTTCACTCTTCTCGGGAGCATAGGGCCTCGACAAGACTGGTCTTGCGTTGGTTGCTTTAATCTATTTATTTGATTTCTGACAGAATAGGTGATTATCCTGCTGCTACCAGTGCGAAATAGTGGGAATGCCCACCTGCCGTTGCTTAGGAACAGCGCCTTCTTACTGCTTGGAGCGCCATCTGTGTTTCACATTTCTCTGCCAGAAGATCGCACAAATGGTTGAGGACTTCAATAAATTTGGTGTGTCTGCTCTACTACAGCAGTTGCCCGCTTCTCTTGCTGGCGCCACTGATGCAAAGTGTAACTGTGTGGCTTTCTTTGTTTTAGCAGCCACAATGCAAATATCGCGCTGACTTTTGTGCGGGAGTAAGGATGGAAAGGGTTCATTTTTTTGTTTTTTTGAGTTTGAGGAATGGGATTTTTTTTTCTGAAACAAGGAAATTAGGTAAATTTGGATGCTTTAGGAAGGTGCTTTACGTGGAACTTAAGGATTAAAATATTTTTAACGTGTCGAAAAAAATAGCAATTATAAAAATAAAACAATATAATAAATATCGTAAAAAAAAAAAAAAAAATAACTGGCGCGTACACTTATGTTAGGTGTTTGGCCGAGCTCCTCCTCCTATTTGTGGTGTGCGTCTTGATGTAGTTCCACAAATGGAGGGACCTACAGTTTCAAGCTGACTCCGAACGGCAGATATTTTTATGAGGAGCTTTTTCATGGCAGAAATACACTCGGAGGTTTGCCATTGCCTGCCGAGGGGCGACCGCTATTAGAAAAATGTTTTTATTAATTTTGCTTTCACCGAGATTCGAACCAACGACCTCTCTGTGAATTCCGAATGGTAATCACGCACCAACCCATTCGGCTACGGCGGCCGTAGCCATATGTAAATATGTAGTAAACAAATCTGAAAATTTACTTACCGTAGTAAAAGCTTTTCGCAGCTGCCTGGTTTCGCTTTTCGAGGTTCTGCTCACGTTTCATCGTTAAGCTGCTAGCATTTCTTATAAATGCAGTCATCAAAAAGTTTTGTGTGTTGTCTGGATATTTTTCATGCAGGAATTTGAGAATCAGGGATGACGAACAGCGCCACTGTGCATTGCCAACCAACCGCGAAGCAACAGGGCAATTTAATATCAAAGATGTCATTTTGTTATTGGTGCAGAGTCAGGCGAATTCATAAACCGAAATACTAAAAGGTTCTCTGAACTATCTCTTATCTTTGGCCCTTTGTTTTGCTATTAGTAATCAGCTGTTCTGGCTATGCGGCGTGGTTCTTGTTGTTTCTAAACACAGGAAATCATTACTTCATAATAACTTTAAACACAGAAAGTGATAAATAATACAAATATAATAATAACGACATATGTACATAACTATGTTAGATTTGTGTATGCATGTGTAGATATGCGAGCATACATACAAACACACATACTATGTATTAGTCAATCAGCTGAAGCTGCACACGCATATCCATACATAAGCACACATATACATTTAGTAATATAAAAGCAAAAGTACACAAATATATTGAAAATAATGCACTCGATAATTTTTGTCACTGATTTATTTTATTTTTTTTTTTGATACGAATGAAGTAAAAGCAGCTCCATTTGCTTAATTCATTTGATAAAAATTACCAACACTCACTTTAATACTCGTAATAACGAAAAATTCTTTAATTTTCTCAAGCTTCCAAATATCCGTAACCTTAGCAGATAACGAATGCCACTACGCCCAGTATTGTGCCCGCGTCCAGCTCTCGTCGACCACTGTTTGTACTGTTTGTGCCCGCCGAATGCTACTGCTACAATTGTCCAAGTAACACGCTTCTACTTATATATATGTGAGCATGTTTATACAACCTTCCTTAAGAATATTAGCATAAAACAGCCTACAGCCGGTGCGAGAATATTTTACACGGCTCACCATTTCTCGCAGTCTCTTTTTCAGATATTATTCGCCTAAGCGATTGCGAATCGAATTGGTATTTATTCACTCAATGTGTTGTTGGTAGAAGCTACAGAAAAAAATTAGCGATTTGGCACTTGAGAGCAGCCAAGAGAAATCGCAAAGTCTATCTACAGCTGCTCATATTCTGTATATGTGCATATGTATGTATGCACTTTGGCGCTGAGAGAGCAACAAATTTAAAAGTCAATTTTAAAATAGTGGCTGTGGGCAGTATTTAAAGCTCATACCTACACAAATATTATAAATCAATAAATATAGGGTGGGCCATATAGAGTTTGCTTTTTGAACCACCTATTTTTTTGAGAATGGTAACACAAATGGCATGTCAAATGTCTTCATAATTTACTTAAAGGTTTGACATTTACGAAATGGGACGCTATCCGCTTGAACAAAATTGGAAAATATGGAAAACCTATTTCCAAAGTGATGAGTCTTCTTCTTCTTTTCTGATTTTCACATCGGTGGCTACGTCAATAAGCAAAATTGTCGGATTTGGGGCTCAGAAAATCCACACGTTACTGTAGAGAAGCAAATGCATCCACAACGGGTCACTGTTTGGTGCGGTTTTTGGTCTGGCGGCATCATCGGGCCATTTTTTTCGAAAATGAGCGAGGTGCCGCGGTTAGAGTAAATGGCGAGCGTTACCGTGACATGATGAACGAGTTGTTTCCAAAAATTGAAGAGGATGACATGGACGACATTTGGTTTCAACAGGACGGTGCAACTTGTTACACTGCCAAAGTTACACTCGAACTTTGGCTACCGTTTTTGAAAACCGAATAATCAGCCGAAATTCCGATACCAATTGGCCGTCTCGGAGCTGTGATTTAAGCCCGTTGGGCTATTTTTTGTGGGGAGCCGTTAAGGACAAAAGCTATGCGAACCATCCAGAGACGATTAATGCTTTTAAACACGAAATCGAAGTTGCCATTCATGAAATTGAAGCCCAAACAATCGAAAATGTGCTTAAAAATTGGGTTGATCGAATGGTCCACTGTAAAGCCAGTCGTGGCAGTAATTTGAACGATATTATTTTTCATTCATAAATGACAATGTTCAATCTTCAAAAAAAAAAAAAAGTTTAAAAAAATATTGATTAGTTTTTTTTTATAGCCATGGCCCACCCTGTACATTGAATTAATCAATAATTATTCTTTTCCGCCTTAAAAATATGCAGTTACTAGTTGTATGTTTGATGCTTTTAAAGGTATTACAACTGTAGAAGTTTTTTAATATTATTTATTTCATTTTATTCTATTGCTGTTTTTGTATCACAACCAAATATAAAAAAAATATGAGTGAAGTTCCGTTCGGATCATGAACTAATGTTTTTTGAATTACTACAAAAAGCGGCATCCAATACTTTCCAATCATTTTTTCTTTATTAGAACTTTCTTTATTTAGCACTTTCGGAACTATTGTCGAATATATTGAATTGTTCAGAAAGTATATTAATTTCGTTGTTTTGTGGATATATCGAGCTTTGAGGTTAAGCCAAGGCCTTTCAGGTGGTCATAAGCAGTTGAATTCGATAAATTTAACCTCTCACCGATCTCACGTGTTGTTATTCGCCGGTTTGCATCAACTAATGCCTTTATCGCGCTTTTTATCTGCGTCAATCGGCCTTCCAGAACATGGTGCATCTTCGGCATTAAAATTGCCGGATCGAAATTTGGCAAAGCAGTTCTGGCACTGGCGTAGTGTCAACACATCTTCTCCATACACATCGGTTAATTTCTTTCTGGCTTGAGCAGCTTTTTTACCTCTTCTATAGTAAAAAAGTAAAATATGACGAAAGTGCTCCTTGATGCTCTCCATATTTAAAGGGCATCGACCAAAAACTACTGCGTAAAATCAATTGAACTTATTCACACAGAAGCCTTGCTATATCAGCTGTGAAAACATATAATATAATGAGAATGGGACTTAAATGTGAAATTAGCTGTGAAAAAATACAATTAAATCCTCTGTCGGGAAAAAACGAAAATACTTTCCGAACAACCCAATAGCTTCATTCAAGACCTATCTCTGCTGGTCATGCAGTAACCTATCGTATCAACATATTTTGTAGGACATTTCCGATAGCTTCGGTCCCTATATTAGCATTCACGTGAACAGTATCGAGTTTAGGTGCCTGAATTGTTTTTGTACTGTCGCAATAACATCGATCTTTGACGGCACTTCATAAAAAATTTTAACGGTGTCAAAGCGCAGTGAATGCTAACTAACACCACCAAAACATCTGATTACACCTGCGCGTAGTGTCAATGCATTTCAAACATAGCATTGTGCTGCAATCAGCAAATTAGTTAACACAAGGCTTTTGGCTCCGCGTTGACCGAAAATTTGCTGTCGTCGTGGTTTTAGAACAGGGGTGGGCAAAAGCCGGCCCGCGGGCCGGATCCGGCCCTCTTGCTAATTTTATTCGGCCCGTTGAAAAATTCCGCACATAAATTTTTTTAAACTCTTTTATGAGATTTTGTTGACATCAGCATTATTAGTGTGCGTACTGTATATATAATAGTCTTAATAAAATGGGCGGTCGGCTAACTACACGAGTGTGGACGATGTCGTGAGCTTGAAACAATCCTCGTGTGTTTCACACGGGTCGCTCGCGACGATCGCTCTCAGGGCGGTTTTTTCGTCAAACACAAAGGAGATCGCGCTAGGTTCGAAATGCCTGTGAGTACGGCATATGCCATAGATGACTAGATGTGAAACTCTTTTTCTCGTGAGAGCGCTGAAAAATGTGCATTTTTTATAATATTTTCCAATATTGCCACACCGGTAGAAACATGAATTGGGTATTTTTGAATCAAAGGTCTGGAATTTTTAGTTTCCACACCACCGTTGAGGTTAGTATTTAGTGTGCGGTTGCCTTATATCACTCGTAAACACCTACATATACTAAAAATAAGCACAATCCGTACGAAATATGTACATAAATAAGCAAAAAATTTTAAAATTTCTATGTAAATGAAATTATTTAAAACTGAAATACAAAAGTAATTTAATAGTAATAAAGTTATGAACCCGAAAAACATAAGTTATAATTAAAAACATGACTTATTGCGATTTTTTAATATAACACAGAAAGTGGGTAACAAAAAAAAATTCTCAAACAACGAACAGAATAAGTTAAAGCAGATTACCTTTAATTTTTGTAAAATATCTCAAACACAAATTCAGTTCCCTTACCTATGCCAAGTTTTGAAACGTCCTCATGGGCGCGCTCTCTCTCAAAATGAATAAGTTTCACATCTAGTTATCTATGGCATATGCTGCACTCCTCTCACTTTTCGAGGAACGACAGGTCGCACCACGTGTATTGTTAATTTTGATTTAGTACTGATCGCATACTCTTTTTTGTTCGAGTCTAATATTAGTTTGCAAATATAAAATTGAAAAAGTGGACTTTTTGTAAGTAAAATTATAAAACATTGGTTTTATTTTATTGTATTAAGTAAATTATAGGTTTGTAGACCTTTGTAAAATGAGTCAATCTAAAAAAAGAAAAGTTGATTTGGAATGCAGAAACTTCAATGAAGCTTGGACGGTAAAATATCTTTTTACAAACATAAATAAGAAAGCAATTTGTTTAGTTTGTCAGGAAACAATTGCTGTTTTTAAAGAATACAATTTAAACAGGCACTTTACAACAAAACATCCAAAATATGCATCACATTCATTAAAAGAACTTCAAACTGTAGCAGAAAACTTGGCAAAAAACTTGAATAAGCAAGAAAATATATTTACCAAACAAAGTAATATAGAGAAATCTACAACAAAAGCAAGTTATGTTGTCGCACACAAAATTGCTAAGTTATGTAAGCCGTTTTCTGAAGCAGAATTTGTTAAACAATGCATGGTACAAGTGTCGGAGATATGTTGCCCTGAAAAGAAACATATTTTTGAAAATGTAAGCCTTTCAAGAAGAACAATAGTACGACGGATTGAAAATATTTCAGGAAACTTACTTGACCAGCTAAGAACAAAAATTGCTGATTTTACCTATTGTTCTCTGGCTTTAGATGAGTCCTGCGATATTACTGATACAAGTCAATTATTAATATTTATTCGCGGCATTAACAAGAAATGCGAAATTAGCGAGGAACTTCTTAGTGTGCATCCAATGAAAGATACAACTACTGGTGAAGACTTTTTTCTCGCTCTTGAAGAGTGTTTAGTTAAAGTAAGTTTAACTTGGAATAAAATAGTAAGCGTCACTACGGATGGTTGTCCTAGTTTAACAGGGAAAAATGTAGGCTTACTTAAACGAATTCGCGACAAAGTAAAAAAGTTACAACCAGAACACGATATATTATTTTTGCACTGCATTATTCATCAAGAAGTGCTATGCAGAAAGGTTTTAAAACTGAATCACGTCGTTACTGTTGTGACCAAAGTTGTGAATTTTATTCGAGGACGTGCCGTAAACCATCGACAGTTTGTTGAATTTTTGAAAGAAATTGAAAGTGACTTCTATGAAATTCCTTATTACACTGAAGTGAGATGGCTTAGCATTGGTAAAGTTTTGGACAGATTTCAATATTTGCTTGATGAAATAGTATCCTTCTTGTCGATAAAAGAAAAACTACATGATTTTCCTGAATTGCAAAATAGAGCTTGGCTAAACGATTGCTCATTTTTAGTAGATATCGTAAAATATTTGAATGAACTAAATATAAATCTACAAGGGAAAAAACAATTCGCTTTCAATATGCACTCAAACGTCAAAGCATTTATGACAAAACTAAGTTTATTTGCTGAAAACTTTAATAATAAATTATTAAATCATTTCCCCTCATTGCAAGCACGGCGAGAATCATTGAAAAATACAGATTTTTTTAAATATAGTACAATAACACAAGACCTGCATTCTGAATTCCAAAGAAGATTTCAAGATTTCAAAGCTATTGAAAAACCTTTATCATTAATTAGCCAACCTTTCAATTTCGATGTGCAAGAAGCCCCTGTTGAAATTCAACTAGAACTAATTGACTTACAATCAAATATTTTACTAAAAGAAAATTTTCACTCAAACGAATTGAGTGCTTTCTATGGCGCTTTGAATGATGAACATTTCAAACATTTTTTGAACTATGTTCAAAAATACCTTGTTTTATTTGGATCGACATATATTTGTGAAAGAACTTTTTCTTTAATGGTTTCCACGAAAAATAAATATCGATCACAAATTAGTGACGAAAATCTACACTCGGTTTTAAGGATTGCTGCAAGTGATTTGGAACCCAATTTTGAAGAAATAATGTCAGATGAACATTCGAGATTTCACGTTTCGCATTAACTTTAAATATTTATTTTACCGTTTGATGTTTTTCTTTTCTTTTTTGAATTCTATTTACTATTATATTTACGAAATGCAATATAAATGTTAAATTGTAATAACTATGTGTCAATATAAAATAATTTGTATCATTAAGACATAAATAAGTAACAAAATAAAACGTTTCATTGACTGGTTTATCTAATAGGCATTTATTTATAAAAATATTTCTTTAAAAATTACGTGACATACTTTATTCAAATTGAAATGATACTTAGTGTTTTTGTCAAAAAAAAATTGGCAGGGAAAAAACTCCATCCAAAACATCCGCTTGCGCAAAGCATATGCGGTATAGTCCTCCGGCCCGGGAGACATTTTGAAAATTTCATTTTGGCCCGCGCTTTAAAGTATTTGCCCACCCCTGTTTTAGAAGGTACTTTTAAGTCAGTCCAGGAGACATAAATCTTAACTTTTTCCCCAAATATTTTGGCGGAAGTCTTAAATTATAATACATCTTATAAATCCTATGGAAAACAGGACCGATTTTGTTTTGTATGGAAAGTGATGAACGATGAACGAGAGCAGAAATATTTAATTTTTCTTATCTTAGTCCATTGATCTTTTACGGGAAAAGTATCCGGACCGTGTTATCTCTTGAAGTAGTGATCGCAATTGGCCACCGAGATCGTTTCTTTGAGGCCACGTGAAAGAGGAGGTGTACGCCAACAGTCCAGGGTTGATTCAAGACCTCAGCGATGGAATTCGTGAGGCTAACGAGGACAAAGGGCAGCCACTTTGCAATTCAGTTATGGAAAATTTCATGAAAAAGATATTGTCTGTAAGCGTGGTCGTGGTGGTCATTTCCCTGATGTTATTTTCCACTATTAACGGAATACCTTCCTCTTTATAAGGAAATAAACATCCGCTCATTTATATTAAAAAATAGCATTTTTCTTTGAAAATCAAAATCACACCTCTGTTTGGAAAACCCTATAAGTTAATATTTTGTCAAAAAAAAAAATTAGTTTTACTCTCAAGTTGCCCCCAAATTCCACACAGGCAGGTGAGTTAATTCACTTCCGAGTGAATTTCATTGAAATTTTATGGCAATTGCATTGAAACCCGCTCGGAAGTGAATTGCTGCCCGATAGTTTCAAATTTTGGGTTTCCACTCGCTACACTTGCCGACGCTGAATATCTTTCGCCGCACACACTTGGCTGTGTGTAATGCGACTGCCACATCGGCGAGATTTTCGTCAGTTTTGCTCAAATTTCTCTTGTTTGCGAGCATGCCCTCTCATTTGATCAGTAAACAATTTTTGTGGTTGACTGTCATCATTGAGTAAGAAGCAATTATTATTATTATTATTTTTTTAATAACATTTAATGAAACTTCACGAATTTTTTACAGAGTCAGAAGGCCTCATTGCTTTTTTGTCTAATAATATGAATCAAAAAGGGTTAATCAATGCTTGTGGCTTGCCTTTTTTTATTAATTTATGCGACAACACAGTGCAACAAGATTCTACGTATTGATGAGACCAAAAGCTAATAAAAGTTTACACCTCTCTCTTTTTTAGCTGCTCACTTGTGCATAACGGATTTATGTAACAGCATAAAGGAATCGAGATAAATAGATATATATATAGGAACATGGAAAATACCAAATGATCAGGATAATGAGCAGTCGATAACGACTTAGTACACTGGTTTCTCCCACCCTTATTGGTAACCGTGTGCTGTGCTCCACAGGAACCCCATTTACTTTCATTCGTGGAATCATTTTGTGGCTCTTATGAAACGTAGAATTGATCCCTTCCCCACGCCAGACAGCTCTGTAAGAGAATTGAAAGTATTTACCTAGACAAACTGCTCTGATTTTAGCTAGGGATGGATAATTGTTCAACTGTTTCTTCCTCTTCCTCATCTCTGAAACTTCTGCAATATTCATGGGAGAAAACTCCTAGTCTCAAGGAATGCCTGCCAAATAGCCAATGACCGGCTAAACAAGCCACGACCTTCGGATTATCATCTCTTGAGAGGCTAAGTAGCTGTTACACATGTATCTTCATCTCTCCATGAACTATTGGTCTCTCGGATAATGTTGTTTTTGATTACTAGTTTACTCGTGGCCAAAGGTATTCCAATAGTACTTTTATCACTGAGCAGTTGAAGAGCAGTACCTTTCCTGGTCAGCTCATCGGGTTTACAAATTCCCCCAATATTTCTGTGCCCCGGAACCCATATAAGGCTAGCCTTGAATACGACATCAATATCATTTAGGGCTGCCCGGCGTTCCTGTGCAACCTTCGTTCTTAGTATAGCCGCATTCATTGATTTAATGGCCGCCTGGCTATCCGAGATTATATATAGTATAGTCGTTTTTGTTGGTTAATGGTTAATGGTTGTAAAGGGTTAAGGAGTAGCCCTTTAGCACTGCGACCATATTGATCTATTGTGCACCCTATGCTGTCTATTGACTGTTAAGTATGCTTATGAATTGTACCAGCTCCTTCTGAGGGAGTGATTGAAGGTCTTCATCTGTAAGCATGAACTTGTTTAAAAACCTTTTCCTTCTATGCGTCAACCCCGGACATTCGATAATGAGATGTTCCATAGACTCCTCATCTTCGCAGCAGAATCTGCAGGTGCTGGTGTTAGTTATGCCTAATTTATGTAAGTGTTTGTTGCAGGTGAAGTGACCCGTGAGGGCGCCTGTGAGAGTGCGAATGCTCTTTTTGTTTAACGTGAGGGCCATGTTGGCTCTTTTAGCGTTGAAACTTAGGAACTTTTTGGAGTGTCTAAGACCCTCTACATTGTTCCAATGCTGATTTAATAGAGTTTTGGCCCAGTATTTTATTTTTTGTTTTAGGTTGTTTTTGTTGAATCCGAACATAGGACTAGGTCCGATGAAATTTTCATCTGCCCCTTTTTTGGCTTGAACGTCTGCCTTTTCGTTGCCGTCATATCCCTCATGTCCCGGTACCCAAATTAATGACACATTGTTTTTGGATGCCAGATTATTGAGTGCCTTGTGGCATTCTAAGAGGGTTTTTGAGTTGTATGTATAGCTATCTAAAGCTTTTAGGACTGATTGGCTGTCCGAGAGTATTTTAATCCTTACTCTCTTGTGGTTTCTGCGTTGCATGATGTTTACTGCTTCCATTATTGCGTATAGTTCCGCTTGGAAGATAGTGGTGTCCCTGGTGAGAGTGTATGATTTGTGGATTCTGGGCCCCACTACACCTGCTCCTACACCGTAAGGTGTTTTTGATCCATCAGTGTACCATTTTTGTGAATCATCATTCATCCATTTCGGGTTTGTTTTCCACTCTATCGTCTCTGGAAAGGTAACTGACTCGTTTTTGTTACGACATGCGTATTTAGATATGTAGCCACTTCTTTTATAGCTAGAACCTCTGCTTGACAGACGCTGCAGTAGTCTAATAGTTCCAGTCGTAATTCCTTCGAAAATACTCCATAGCCAACCTTATTGTCTAGCTTGGAACTATCTGTATGCGATACACTCGTCTTGAAGAGTCTGTCGAAGGTAAGTCTACGAATAGAGTAGTATATTTCTTGTTTGTGACATAAATGTTTCTGAGATCGAGAAAAAACCACTCCTACTTAAGACTAATCTCTGTTCGTCCATCAGGTATTCAAGCTTTAATTGGCAAACTCGTAGTTTCATTCCTAATTTTAACAACCAGCCCAAATTAAATTTTACTCTTGATGTGCTCAGGTATATAGAGTTTGATCCAGACCGAACTTAGCACTGCTTATTTTTTTATAATATTCTAAAGTTGGTGTTTTTAAAATATCCTATATACAGGAAGAATTCTTCTGATATGTTATGGAATCTTACAGTTTTTGGGGTAAATAAGTTCTTTTTGATGCTAATTTTTAACTAAAATTTATGCTAGGTAGCGCTATAGTAAAATTATTTGCCATAATTTGTGGATTTTTCATTGAAACATTGTATTTTTAACTTTTTGATTCCAATTTCATTGTAAAACTTACGCTAGACGATGCTACAAATATCATTTCATTGGCTTTGTTAAAAAACAGGCATTATCATGAAATAAAGGGTTAGAGATAGCCAGAATTTTTCAACAATTGGATTTTTTTTTTGCATTTTCTTTAAGTACGAGGGCGGATCAATAAGTCCGTGACTTTTTGTATTTCTGACCTCTTTACTGAAAAAGAAATACTACTCCTGTCAATAGTCATCGGTCAGTTGACTCCTGTCAAAATTTGAACGTGCTGCGTCAGTTGTGTTTTACAGCTACCTTTATCAGACTACCCAGTAATTTGAGGAGAAAATGGAAAAACTGAATTTCGTGTGCTTATTAACCCTTTCGTTCCGAACGGGACTTATATGTCCCGGCACATGTTTGAAGATACCTAGGCTGGAAATTAAGCGAATTTAATGGACTTTATTTATCCCATTTCGTAGTTAATGCCATTCTTAACGGTATTTCCTTCCGTTTTTTGAAGTTAAATGGTAAACACGTGTTCATTAGTCAAAAAACAAACGCAAAAGTGGACGCGAATTTTGCAAGTGGTGGGTTTTTTTTGCGATTTTTCGTGGTTTCTTCAAAGTTTACTGAAAATATATTTATTTATTGTGCTAGTGCTCTATTATTATATTGAGGTAAGTAAGTAAACGTTTTTGTGTTACATAAAAAATTACTGGCATTTTTATCCTGGTGGGACGTATGTGTTTGCTCCTTACCATAAGTAAAAACCAATTTTTTTATACTGTATTACTTGCTCATTGTTTTCTTCTTTTCACTTTACTGAATCTAAATGTTGAATTCATAATAAAACAAACTTTTATATAAAACAATATTGGATCATAAAATACTAAACGGGACAAATGCGTCCATAAAAATCCTGAGGGGACATATATGTCCCAGCCCCTCCCACCGCCCCTTTTTAACCGAATACAATTTTGATGGGACAAAAGACTTTTATTTCACCCATTACAACTATTAAACATATAAAATAATTTGTATTTCCGTTAGCGGCTTTCCGTACCGAAAGGGTTAAGCCGATTCAGAAACCCACTGTTTCGACTGTTGTTGGGTCCCTGGTGTGTGGTGATGGATCCATGTTTCGTCCACGGTTACAAAACGGTGCAAAAACTCCTCCATATTGCGATTAAACAACGCCAAACCTTCTTGTGAAGTTATTACACGATTGCGTTTGTGGTCGAAGAAGAAAATTCTTTTCGAGTTGTTCAACAATTAGCAAAGGGCGCTCGGGCTCTCCGGACCGTTCGAGAGGAAGTAGCTAGCAGAAGCTGTAAGCAACCGGCTTCTCGGATTTTATTGTTATGAATGTCCATTTTGATGTATACACATATAAGTATACCTAATTATATATTGTATATTCACTATATATACCCTTTTATATACATATTTTTACAATTTCTAGGTAAAATAGGAAAAATATTTTCTGTATTCGTTGCACTGAGCAATCGATAGTTGTGTATTAAAATAAATTATTTTTTAAGTAATTTACCATGGGACGTGATTCTAGAAAGGTTTCAAGACAACTTCGGAGTTCTGAAAATAACCGCTTCGTAGATTTCAATAACTGTTTTTAAAGAACCATAAACAACTCGTGCTTGATCGAAGGATTTTTTTTTTAATTTCGATTTTTTTTTAAACAATTAATTTTTGGTTTTTTTCTCTCGAAAATCTGAAACATATTTTTGAGGCCGCCATATTAATTTTGAAAACAAGCTTCGATCAGGCACAAGACTATCTATTAATAAAACTAATTTCTCTTGTCCGATTGATTTTAGATGAATCTTCAAAGGCTTATGATGATCATCGCAAGAGACTTTTGGAGAAACGGGCTCCACACAAACAATGATAACTTTTACAATTAGTAATTTTTTAGTTTTTTTTTAATCGCTAAAGTCAAGTCGAAACATAATGTATTAATGTTATGTTTGTATTTTTGTAAAATAAAGCAATTCACTAGCAAAACAAAACTTTTTTGAAAATCATCATTTTTTCGGGCCTCTAACTAGGGATTAGGGGTAGTCCCATAAGTGAATATGAGAAAAAATTGCAGTTTTGCAAGGAAAATTACTTTTTAATTAAAATACTATTTTTTATTACCAAATACGTTGTTCTATGTATCTCTAAAAAAATTATGATATGAAAGTATACAAAAAATGGGGGCAAAAACTTATGAAAAGGAAAATCCAGAAATTTCATAAAACAGATGCATTTTTGACTGACGAGCTTGTTTGCCAATGTAACAGTTACCTAAACCTACTTTGCGAGAGAAAACGTAGATAGCACATTCTCATGAGCGGCGAGACTCATTTCACGGCGAATTCTCAAAACAACAAACACACGAATACGAAGTTCCGAGACAATAAAACTCATAATGAACTATGCTGCTCTAATTTTTTTTTTGCTCAATTTTTTTTCATTTTCAATCTGTTCTGCTGCCCCACTACACAACTTCGTTAATAAATTTTTAATTTGATCTAAGTTATTTTGCAATCGGCTGCGGAATAGGTTGAAAGAGCTGTTCGGAACGGAATTGCGACAATTGAAAATAAGTGCGTAAATTAGCGGCTCCGAGTCGTTCGTTGTGTTTACAATTCACCTTCATTGTTTGAGTGGGCGATACAGGAACACCAACTATAATTTCGACTACAAGTAAAATTAAGGAGATTCAGAATTTTACGTATTGTGCAATAATTTTCGTAAATGTTTGGACGGTGTAATTTTGCGGCATTTAATAAATATCGAATTTTGTATGAATCTGTGTACAAGAAAACATTTGGAACGCACACTTTTCTAGCTGCAGCATCAGCCACCAGAACCAAAAGTGATCAGCAGAGCCTATTAATTTTGCGTAAGTTCATGTTCATATATTCTCTTTGCTAACTCTTAAGGGCGCACTCGGGCACTGCAGTAGCTAACTACTAACGATTCGCAAATAATGACCCCGCATTTAATACATCTCACTCGAACCGGTTCTATGCGAAAATACTTATGTAGACTAATGGGGGCGCTTCCGCCTCTTCCTTCCGTTTCATCATGCTGCTAACTAATTCTTATGTAAGGCAATTGTTTACAACATTCACCGACTAACACCTGCACTCATAATGCCCTCAAACCACATACATACATACATACAGTGGAGTCTGGATATAGTGAACTAATTTCTCCAAGGCCTGTTCACAGTATCCAGGTTGTTCACTATATTAAGGTTGACATTTTTTTTTGTTTTAACTTGGTTTATTAGCTTTAAATTCAGGTTTTTTATATAAACAAAACAGATTATTTGTATAAAGTAATATTTGGAAAAATACATACATATTATTGAAAGAATTTATGAATAGATGTTTGCTGTTTGTGTTCGGAAATTGACTTTTGGACCGCTTTTTCGCGTAGACTTTTCAGTACTAGTATGCCAGCATAGTCAGTGGTGTTAGCTTCAGCCCATGCGATAGCTATATCGAAGCTTTTAATGGCTTCAGTAGCTTTTATTGAATTTCCGATCTGTCCTTCGCCTTGGCTGTCACTACCAGATTCTTCAGTATCCATGGCTTAATTATATAAATCAATTTCTTCGTCAACTTGGATTGAATTCCACTTCTCAATATCTTGTTCAGTGTAGGTTTCCTAAAACAAATAATGTTCACATACAAACTTAATTAACAGGTGCTTGTCAAGAGGGTAAATAAAATTACCTCCGGTAATACAATTTGCAGCAGACCCCGTATATCATGAACTTCTTCACATTTTTCCTGCAATATTTTTTCACGAAGTAAGCTCAATGGAATATCATCGTCTTCATCCTCGCTTTCATTTGCTTCTGTAGTATTTAAGCATTCTAATAAAGGCTTCCAACATTTTACTATTACATTTGCCTGCAGCTGATTCCAAGCAAGCATTAAAAATGATACAGCTTCCTTTAAAGTTAAATGTTTAAGAAATTGTGTGATGTCATCCTTTCCTACAGCTAAAAGCAGGAGATGCTTTTTGTAATACAACTTAGTTAAGCGAATCACATTTTGATCCATAGGCTGAATTAAAGGCGTTACATTTGGAGGCATATAAATCACGAATATGGATCCATCAGCAGTTTTAAGTTCATCTTCTGGTGGATGGCAAGGGGCGTTATCAAGCAAAAGGATAGCTTTGGCTGGTAATCCTTTCTGTAGTAAATACTTTTGAACCTAATATAAATTAAAAACGAATAAATACTCTGCAAAAATGTCAAGAGTTGCATTATAAATGTATGTACCTGAGGGACGAAGCAATGGTGAAACCATTCTCTGAAAATGTTGGCGGTCATCCATGCATTCTTAGAGTTCCGATAGTCTACCGGGATGTCATAAGCCTTAAAGGAGCGCGGCTTGGCATGCCCAATTATTAACGGTTTGACTTTATGCTGACCAGTTGCATTTGTACATGCAAGAAAAGTAATTCTGGCCTTTTCTGCTTTTCTCCCCGGAGCTGTTTTTTCTGTTTGGCTGACATACGTTCTATCAGGAAGCATTTTCCAAAACAAGCCGGTCTACTCTGCGTTATATACTTGGTCCTCGCAAAGCTTCAATTCGTAAATAATGTTTCTGAGTTTTTTTTTAACAGTTTATGCTTGCCGTTGCGTTTAAAGCTTTGTTCACTATTTCGAGTTGTCGATAGTTCACTATTTAGAGTACTCAATGTAAATTTCTAGGTGTTCACTATATCGAGGTGTTCATTATACCGGGGGTTCTTTATACCCAGACTCCACTGTACTTAGGAAATTGTGAGCATATGAGTAAAATTAACTATTTTCATTTTTGTTTTGGTGCTGCTTTCGTAGTTTCGTTGTATTGTATGTATGTGTAGCGCTGGTTTCTTCTATTCGTGGTTCTGTGTTATGTGCATCAAATTCTTTGGAGTCATTCACAATGAAGCGTCACTACTAGGGCCCACACATACAGATACACAGCCAAACAAATAAGGAAATGCTGAGCGCTTTGAAGCGGGAGTGAAAAGTGAGTCCTCAAGAGCACCTCGTGGGGGCGTTTAGGGTTCACGTTGTGTAACTTTGCTATCTTGTTATGATATTTAGTATATTTTACTTGCGCTTAATAATTATAAATAAATAAAATAGTTCCAAATCACCTCATCTTTGTTATCTTCCGATGATTTAAATTGATTTGATTGATTTATTTGAAATTTAATAGAAATGTATAGTACAGAGAACTTTAAAATAACTTTTAAGATACGAAAGATTAGTTTGATGTTGGCTTTGCTTAAAAATGCCTGCTCCGGTCAGTCTTACTTCCTGCTAATTGTGCATTAGCTTTTGAAAAGTCTACAATAAATCTAGAGAGAGGTTCGTGATTAAGGGTTATATACAGTTAGAAGGCCGAAAAAAGCGAATTTCACAGAATTTTTTCTGTGAAAACTTTTGTTGATCTAAAACTTTATACACATAGATGCTTTCCATTTCAATTCAGCCGGGCTATTTATATATTATTATATTAAAAAAATCGATTTTGATCCGAAAAACAAAATTGCCGATAAATCTTGAAAAAAATGTTTTTCAGGCGAACAAAAAAATACGTGTCTCATTGTTTTGACTAGAGAGCAGCATATTAGAGTTACATCGAAATCGAAGAACATGTCCCGAATAGCCCGGTTGAATTGAAATGGAAAGCATCCATATTATGTTATCTTTTGACTGTATTTTAAGAGTTAGTATTAGTAAAAATATTTATTTGGAAAGGAGCTACAGCTGATATCCGGGAGCTCCTCTCAACAAAAACATTTTGCGGTGACCACTATAGCTCTGAACTGGATCCACTGAAATTAAAAAACCAAAAAAATTTCGTTAAAGTAATGGTAAATCTAGAAATTAATCGAATGAATAAGCAAAATAAATGTTGTTGACAAAATGGCTGTTTTCTCAAAAAAGAAAAAAAAAAAGATTTTTGGCCAATTTTGTTTAATAATATGTTTTAATAAATTTTTATAAAAAATAAATATTTATCGTTGAGAAGAAGCTCGTGTTAAAATTTGAGACTAATCGGATTAGCCGTTTTCGAGTAATGTTGGTTTGAAAACACCATTTTGTACTTTCAAGCACTCTGAAACACCTTTTCCAATTTGCGTGTAACTTCGAAAATATTCACGGGAACCATATTAAATTTTCTGTAAATATATGTACATTAAGAAAAACAAAAATCGATTTTTTGAAAATTCTAACTGTATATAACCCCTTAAAGAAGCAAAACCGTCTGTCATAACTTATAATCAGGCAAATCGAGTATAAAGTGATAGAATCATATAATGAGAGTGCTGGAATTGAGTGATCTATACAAGGTTTATATGATCATCTGTACAAATTAGACAAATTTATTACTATGTAGTCGCCGTAACCGAGCGTATTTATTGAAGAAGATTTTGCTATATCAACAGCATATTGTCTGTTCAAAATCTACCGATGAAATTTATAATAGATAAAGTTTTTCTGTAAAAGCGTTCGCTACTTTGAGTGGTAATTTCTTCTTTTAGATGCGTTCCAGTAAAAACTACCAGCCGTTCAGAGTAGGTAGAACAAAACACTTATCAGGCTCCAGAACATTGAGATGAATTGCAATATAAAGATCTCAAGCTTAGATCCACAATGTTAGTATACTGTATCTTATAATATCGGGTGTTTTTAAGAGCTTGAGAACTTAAAATGATAATAAGGCGTTTTTCAATAGGTGCGCTTCAACTTTTTTCCAATAGGGAGGGCGAACAACGCAATATTTTTTTTATTTTTCGCTTGTCATTTGTAAACTTCATTAGTATACATTTCATCATGGAACGCTACACACTTGAGCAACGCTTGCAAATCATTGAATTTTATTATAAAAATGCGTGTTATGTTAAGAAAGTTTAAAGTCGAAAAATCATCTTCAGTGATGAAGCTCACTTTTAGCTCAATGGCTTTGTCAACAAGCAAAATATGCGTTACTGGGCAGAAAGCAATCCACACGTCATTCATGAGGCACCATTGCATCCCGAAAAAATCACTGTTTGGTGCGGTTTACATGCCGGCGACGTAATTGGCCCATATTTTTTCGTTGACGAGAACGATCGCCAATTTACTGTGAATGGAAATCGATACCGCGACATGATAAACGATTATTTTTGGCCGCAATTGAATGGTATGGACTTAGACGACATGTGGTTTCAACAGGACGGGGCCACAAGCCACACAGCACACGCTACAATTGATTTGTTGAAGAGCAAGTTCAATGAGCGCATTATTTCCAGAAATGGACCGGTCGAATGGCCGCCGCGCTCGTGTGATTTGACGCCTCTAGACTATTTTCTTTGGGGTTATGTGAAGTCATTGTTCTACAGTAACAAGCCGGCGACGATTTGTGAGCTCAGAGCCAATATTGAACGCGAAATTGCTAGAATTTCGGCCGATTTATGCAAAAGGGTGGTCGAAAATTGGGTTCAACGATTGGACTTCGTAAAACGTGCACGCCGTGGTCATGCAAAAGAAATCGAATTTCATACTTAAATGTATATGTTCAAACTCGATAATAAAAAAAAAATAGTTAAAAAAGTCAAACCGTTTGTGTTTTATTCAAAAAAAAAAGTTGAAGCGCTCTTACTGAAAAACGCTTTACAAAGCATAAATATATTTGGAAGGATTTTTTTATTACAATCTAACAGGTAGATAATTTCATGGCATTTATTTTTTTAGTTATACAGGTTACATTGTTAGCTGTTTGGAAATAAAAATTCAGTCAACTTGGCTCCATAGCGCTTGCCTTTATCGCTCAGCGCAACTTAATTTTTTTTTTTTGTAAGGCTCTCGCCTCATTTAAAATGGTGTTTTTTTGGTGTTTCTTTAAAAGCGTGAAAAACTGAAGCGAAAAAAGATTTTTTTTGTTTTTTTATTTTATTATACTTTTTAATCTATTGTTAAAAAATAAAAATTTTCTTTTGGTCATATAAGGTTCGTGCAAAAAGTTGTCAGCGGTCAAACTCTAGCTATCGATAATTCTCATGCAGCTAGAAAACAACACCCATTATATGTGCATAAATCAGAATCATTTTTAAAGTTGGTTTTTATATTTTAATTTGGAGCTTCATTTCGAAAAATATATCTTTTGGTTATATATCTTATATGGTTTAGCCGGGTTGGTTGGGTTGGTGCGTGACTACCAATCGTAGAGTACGTAGGTTCGAATCTCCGAGAAACACAAAAGTGAAGAAAAAGTTGTTTCGAAAGGCGGTCGCCCCTCGGCAGGCAATGGCACACCTCCGAGTGTATTTCTGCCATGAAAAAACTCCTCATAAAAATATCTGCCATTCGGAGTCGGCTTGAAACTGTAGGTCCCTCCATTTGTGGAACAATATCAAGACGCACGGCAAAACAACCAAAACAGGGTGTATGCGACGATTTCAATTTCAAAAAAGGAACCGCGATTATTCATGTAGTATAAAAGATATGTATATATTTAAAATTTTTTTACTTGAAAGTATGTACAAAATACGAGTCGCAATTACTCAATAAGCCGTGTAGTCTCCATCGTTGTCGAGTATAACCTGGCATCTTCTTCATGCTTTGAACCAGCTTTTCTGCTTAGCTCGTCGACAAACAGGACTAGATTTTGCGAACTTGACACACGAGTTGCTTTAAATCATGGACTAGTCCAATACTGTGATGCAATTTCCTTGTTTTGTTGATTCTCAATGTGTTTTATAAGGGCAGTGGTTTTGATGAGGTGGAACGGTAGGATATGTTCGCCTCCTTCAGTCGTCGTTCGATGGTGTTGATACTCACATCTATTCCATTTTTAGCAAGAATTGTGCTTGCTTGGCGTTGTCACGCTTAAAAAGTTAGACGATCACTTTATCTTGCTTTTTTGTCGTCACTCGCTTCAAGCCGCGTTCGGAAAAGTCATTAACATTTTTGTACACCTTTACCGCTGATTCCACATCACAACAAACTTTTTTGATTTTTTAATCACTTTTGCAGGCGCGGCGTAAGTTAATTTCGGTCATTTCGAATGCGTGCATAAAAATACCGCCTCAAAACGCTTCGCGTACTTCTCACTAATTTTTGTTTGGTTGCGTTTACGAGAAAGTTTCGAAGGACACCAACCTGAGTTGGCACTGGCGTGGTAGCCCTTGAGTGGGACTATTATGCAGCAAAAAGGTGAACGAAATATATCTTCAAATTACAAGAAAAAAAACGTTTATTTTCTCCTGACACGGACTGTACATTTATCGAAGAGAGATTACTTTGGAGGCTGTACAATTTTTTTATAACCAAAGTCACCCACCCGTACAGTGGTGTACAGGAGAAATCGACGAACCTAATAATATATTTTTCCAAAGTAGAGTAGAATGGGGTAAGATAGGTATGGGGCACAATAGGTAGGTGGGGTTTTCGTCGCACTGTTTTTGCAGAGGTCACTCGTCTTATGTGAATTGAATACGTGGTGGGGAACAACGTTTGCGACTGTCATTTCGGCCGTCACCATTCATTAGTTATCCTAGTTCTGGCGTCGTTTAGTTTTTTGTGAGCTTTTCTCCGACATAGCATTTTTTTTATTCTACGGTGCAGTGCATTTAATGTATGTAAATATTTGTCAGGTGAGTTTTATTTTACGTAGAAAATAATGCTGAACACGAATAATGTGTTAGTTTTTTGATATTATTGTTTTAAAAAAAAATATCGACACTAACATAAAACATGTGCTTGGGGTCAGCCGTCTGGGGGCATTATAGGTCACTACTTTTAATTGAATAAAATAAATTTTAATTGTTTTTGCAGCAAAATGGTGCGTAATTATGTGCGAAAAACGCCGAAACGAAATGAAGAGGATGTAAAAAACGCAATCGCGGCAGTCCGAGATGGCGCTAGTGTTCGATCAGCCTCTAAACAATTTAAAATTCCGTTCGAAACATTACGTGCTCGCGTGATGAATTAAAGAAAAATTCCTAACTTTTATAACATGTGCAGTGTTCATACTCTATAAATAAAAGTTAAAACGTTAATTTCCAAGCCATGTACATTGTTCTTTTCCTCTCACACATAGTGACCTATCGTGCCCCCCGATTTTGAAAATATCGAAAAAAAGTACCTTTGTCTTATTGAATGCAGCTTCCAAAAAATATTTAGCCAAACATAAGTCAGTATAACCAAAATGTTAGCAGATAAATAACCTTTCAAAATCTTGCTTATTTTTCAAAATCAATGCAAAAACACCGTAGCAAGAGCTCTCCAAAAAAAAATGACCTATCTTACCCCATTCTACTCTACTTTTAGTAGCTCACAAATAAAATGTGTTGTTAATACATGGTTTTGTTTATAAATCCATTTTTATAAATAACAAAAGCGACCTCACAACTTACCAACTTGTTGGCCGTTGTTCCGCGAGCCAAGAGTCTATTGTGAATTGTAAATTTATTGTGTTCCACACTGGCATACGAATGGGAGAGAGCACCTACTTGCTACTGACTAATCAACAAGTGTTCCGCGGCTGTTCGTGCATCATCATAGTGAGTTTGTTAGTGGTTGGAACAAGTTTAGTGACAATTGTTAAGTTCTGTACTGGAACGTTTTAAGTCTTCTGCTTTAAATTTTAAAAGCGAGACAAACAAGTTAATTTGTCAATGGAAAATAATAAATTAATATATTAAAAAAAAAATTGAAAAGAAATGAAATTTAAAGAAGTTCTAAGTTATTCAACAATGCATTAAAGTGAATTCCAGTTGTGTTGGTTTGGTTAAAACATTTGGTAAAAATTTGGCTAGCTTGCTTTTGAATCCAAAATATTAATTATTTTGTCTTTAACGGTAACTTAGATCATCAACCTAAGAATAAATGACTGGGCCATTTTAGACTCGTCGTCGTAGCAAATCAATGCGATTCGCGAGAATGATTGAAAACAACAACCAAAACTGTTTTGCGACATCTTCTGATTGAGTATAAGTAAACAAATTCTAAATTCTAGAAAACAAAAAACAAAAACACATATTGACGCTGCTCAATGAGAAACATGTATAGCCATAAAGTAACTGCTAGAATTTACCGTATAAGTAGCAAAGATTCTAGCAACGGAACTACGAGTATTCATTTTTTTGGTAGTACTTTGCGCATTCCAATTAGGTAGTTTTTCTTACTTAGCTTAATTTTAATTCTTATCAACTGTTGATGGCGCAAAAAATACAAACTTACGCACCTCAACATATGTATGTAACTACATATTAATGCATTAGGGAGGATCTATTGGAGCTGTTGAGCCGTCAATTAAAATCTTTTTTTTTCGTCGGGGCAGCTAGCAAGTACAGAACTCATACACAATTAAGTCCGTTGTACTGCACTCTAGAGCCCGCATTAGAAAAGACAATATTTTTAGCAAGTATTTTTTTGTTTTTGGTATTTTCAAGTGAGGCAGAGAGTGCTTGATGTTTTGGCATGACAATGGCAGACCACCGGACCACAATGTACAGCCCCGTAAAAAACTATAGCACGTCAATATTTTGACCAGTTTTCATTATCTTCTTTTGCTTGTTTAGTGCTGATTATTTTATTTATAACAGTAAAAAACAATAACCAAAAATTTTAAGTTTTTTATTTACAATTTCTGATAAGTTTTTGGTGTGCAGTTTTATAAAAATTTTAGTAAAATAAAGATCAAATTTGAAGTGGCTCGAAATTTTTGTTGGTTCTTGACTATTTTTCCCCCTAACGGTGTTACGCATTTCCATACAAAAATACATCGTACATTCGTTTTTCTGAGAAAATGTTTAGTACCGGTCAAGGAAATCAGTTAAAAAAAGTCCACGAGATTTTTAAGCATCTTCAAATTTACACTTGATTGTACAAAAATGTAATAAACAATAAAACCGCATACAAATTTTTTGCCTAGAAATTCTATTAAAAAGCTTGAAATTTTTATGAAGCACTATTGAATTATTTCAATTCTTGTAGAAAGTTCTAAGCTTGGGCTTATACGGATTTTAATATACATATAAAATGAGCGATTGGTTGGTTGGTTAAAGTAGTGAAGCATCCAAAATCCAACTAGCGCTTCCGCACCATTTTGTTGCCACATCCTCGCTACCAACTTGTTTAACGGTTATTTATAGCATGGCAATTTGGCTGATTGTTCTCCGATAGACCAGAACCAGTTATCACTGCAGTGAGTCTACGGGCATCCCTTCGTTTCATATTTATCAGTAGTCACAGTTGTTTGTGGTTGTTGGTGGGCCACAAGTTCTGCTAACTTTGTATGTTATCTGGTCTTTTCATCTGCATTCCGCGATTTGCAGATATTTTAAGGAAATTGCATTCTTTATTGCACCTACGGGTGTGAATAACGACTCTGTAGATGCCCCTCTTGCCGTCTGCCTTTTCGTTACCTTCAGTGTGCAATAAGGAAGATTTTGAGATTAAACTAGCAAAAGAAAAATAGTCAAAACTGGTAGAAATGTGGGGACGCCATAGTTATTTCTCGCTCTGCAAATTCATGACGCGCCAGTAACTGAGAGACCTTTGCTGGGAAGCTTTTATGCTTTGATCAATCGGCCATGAAGTCCTGACATTGGATGTGGACAATCATTGGCTTCTGCAAAACTCGCTTCATCGAGTTTAACTGAATTCATTAAAGATCTGCAAAATAAAGTTGAAGCAGTTTTTGGAACAGCCATCTCAGAAGATCTATACTGAACGACTAAAGGTTCTACCCGAAAAAGGGTAAAACGGCACATATTTTGGTTAACGAAATGCATTAAAATAAGCAAAAAATGAATTTATAGCTTTGCTCAAACTAAGCTACGGAACTTTGGTTTGGAATCAATTATGTTTAACACAACAAAAATTAATCCAGTTCATTCCTGTAGCATCTGATCTCGATACAAAGCACGTTACACAAGGTGGCGTTGTTTTTCATATCATTTTTACTACATAAAAAAATGATTTTGACTGATGGAAATCTTGATTAGGACCTTTACGCGCTTCATTGCTTGTCTGTTTGTACTCGTTTAGTCAAGCTGTCTAGTTCACAAGTGTCAAATATGTTTGATGAACGGTGCCATTTGCAACAATTATAAATCTTCCGATAGGGTGATTAATTTCGCGCCACGAGAACTCACTTTTTCCATAGTGTCCAAATAGTCCAGGAAACTTTCGCGATTATTGCTTTGCTTGTCGGCATACTACGGAATCACATTAAAATCCATAAACTCGAAAGTAGAAAATCTAGTAATTATTCTTAACAATTTGGGGCCCTTGAATTAACCAACCTTAAGGGGGGCCTCTTATCAGTGGCTTCAAGAAAAGGTGTTTTTTCTCAATTTTTATTCGAGGCGAAAAAAGCGACACACAGGAAAAATCGTTTGCATTTATTTGAAGGCATGATTGAAGAGTAATAAACAATTTTTTAACATAAATAAAAAAACAAATTGGCGGCCATATGAGGGATCTCGTACAGCTTCTCGTTGCGCGCTAGTAAAACGGCGTGTAAGATTGCGGTCGTAGTTTTCACCTGAAACACAAAAGAAAAATATTGTCTTATTAAGAAAGCTTTCCCGCATATAATAGACTACTCTTGTACAATACAAAAATATGAAAAAATAAACACGCAATTAATTATTGAAAAAAAGAGCTTTTTTTCGCTATTTTTTTTTCCAAAAAAGGTGTTAAATAACATTAAAAAATGAATTTTTTTTTGTATTTTGTTAGTTAATTAGTTCCGCATTTTAATTATCTTTATATAGATTATCGGTTTCAAACGATAACTTTCGTCGTTTTTTTTTTAAATCTTACACGCCATTTTCAAAAACATGGTTTTGAGAAAACAAAGTTTTCAGAAGGTAGACAGTATACTCACACGAGGGACGGTACACAGGCCTGTAACTTAGAAATCACTTTGAATTCCGCTATAAAATTGTGAAGGCATATTCTCCTATAATATATCTATCGATTGCAGTAAAAAAGGAAAACCGATTTTTTGAAGCCGACTGATGAGAGGCAGTTAGAAGGCCGAAAAAAGCGAATTTTCCAGAATTTTTTCTGAGAAAGCTTTTAAATTTCTTGATCTAAAAACTTGTACACATATTATGTTATCTTTTAACTGTATTTTAAGACTTAGTATTATTAAAAATATTTATTTGGAAAGGAGCTACAGCTGATCTTCGGCTGCTCCTCTCAAAAAAGACGTTTTGGAGTGACCACTATATCTCTGAACTGGATTCTCTGAAATTATGAAACCAAACAGATTTCGTTAAAGTAATTTTAAATCTATTAATTAACCCCTTGAGTGAAAATTTGTCTGTACTAAATTCGAATTTGACGAATTTAATGTTTAAAATCATATGAAATTCTTTAAACTTGTGAAAATAAAAATATTATTATTGTTGCACATGGTATTTTTTATATTCTAGCTAAATTGACCTTAATATAGATAACGGTTTTAAGAGTTTTTTTTAATAAGCCGATGATAATTCCACTCATAGAATTGCGCTAAATTGAATTGTCTGCACGCGTACTATTCTTCGAGATTTAATCGTAAGGCAAGGAGTTAAGGGGGGAAGCTGGTCTAGAATTTTGAAAAAATCGAAAAATTTTTTTTTGTCTTAAAAGGTGCTTTAGTTAGAAATAATATACCAATTGAGGGATGCCAGCAAAAATGTCTAAATGCCCAAATTTTTCATTCGACGGCAGTGCCTCGCAGGTATGCCCCGAACGCTACTTACAACTTTAAACGCGTTTTTCTCGAAATCACTTTTTTTAAACTGGCCCAAGACATAACTCGAACAAATCTTTACCGATTCTTACGAAATTTTGACAATACATTCGAAATACCTTTCTCCGGAGACGTACGTAGGATTTTTTATTTATATTACATAGTTTTTTTTTTAATCAACAATTTTATGTCGTTCTTTATAGTGAAAATTGTAACTTTTTGTTCAAACGTGCACCATTTCGCGAAAAAACAAAATATCGAAAAAATCCTACGTACGTCTCTTTCTGTTGTTATATAGAAACTAAAAAAATTTTATTTTTTGATCCAGGACAAAAATTAAGGAGTTTACGTCTTCGGCAATGGACCCACTAGAAAAAAGGCGCCTTAGGAGAACTGCTGGACAGCGGCCATTTTGAAATTAATTCAGACGAAAAATTTTGTATTTGTACCATGAAAGCTATATTATTAAACCTATTTCACAGATTTTCGATTGATTCCTTTGTTGAGTCAAAATAAATTCATAAAATATGCCCATTTTTTGCGCTCTAGACCAGCTTCCCCCCTTTATCGAAGGAATAAGAAAAATAATTTTTTTGACAAAATGGCGGTTTCTCAAAAACAATCGAGTTTTGACCAAAATTGTATAATAATATATTTTAATAAATTGTTTATACAAAACAATATTTATCGTTGAGAAAAAATCTTCCATTAATTATTAAAAAATATATTTTTGAATTGTTAAGTTTTGAGACTAATCGGTTTAGACGTTTTCGAGTAATGTTGGTCACCGACTTTGAAAATACCATTTTAAGAAAAACGCGTTTAAAGTTTTTTCTTGTACTTTCAAGCACTCTGAAATGCTTTTTCAAATTTGCGTGTAACTTCGAAAATATTCACCGAAGCGAAATTAAATTTTCTGAGTGTATTCTTAAATATATATACACTAGCATTACCCAGTGGGCTTCGCACCACCATACGTAAAATATTTTTTTATATCGCAAAAAATTTTTCATATTAAGTTTTCTTTATAGAACTCGTAAAATGTTTAAACAGTTGAATTAGTTGATTTTTTTCATTCAACATACTTTCTAAAGATGTCACAATAGCTTTTTCTGTACTTTTTTAAAATTTGATTGTGGTGGTCACCTACATATATACAGGCAAGGTGAAAGAGCCGATAAAAACTTTTAATTAAACTTTGATTCTTTAATTTCCATTTCAATTTTTTACGCTAAATAAATTATGCTAAAATAAATAAAGTTAAAAATGTTTTTCCAGTTCCTCCTGGAGCATTCAATTTTTTATTATATTTGCGTCCAAAATGACTTGCAATTCGATAAAAAATTGATGCGAAAGTTGATTGCATCGCAAAATAAAATTGTTTTCTTGAGGGCGAATCATTAATCGATACTAATAAAAATTCATCGCACTGACGGTTTTCGTTGATTTTTGACCTGCGATGCAAAAATTAATTTGCGTATGAGAATTATTTAAAAATCATATTTAAACAAAAATAAAATGTGTATGTACCAGTTGTTGGATTTATCATTGGTATGTTGATATGATAGCCATCGTCCCCTCTCCAAAACAAAATGGGGTATTGCAATGCATCATAACAGCGATGGAGTTCTGAAATACTTTGTAATTGCTCATTTCTACGATACAAAACAATATCTCGTGGCTGAAACTGTTCACCAACCACAACAATAGCTACTTCATCAATCGTTGGTACATTGAATCGTCTGGCGTGCTCCCAATTGGTGTTTTATCGGCTTTTATTATGATTTTGTGGCCATCGGTGGGCATCAGATCGAGTGCCACTTTGAACAATTTCACCAATTCATTGTGTTGATGGAACATTGTTTGCAATTCATTCACGATTGATCTTCTCGTATTCGTCGAAATTGCACAGCGCTGATCTAATTCACGATTCTCATCACCAATAAAATATATTTGCAAAAATTGATGGTCACCATCTGGGAATGGTAGCAAAGACCCAGCTCTATGGTATATTTGACCTTGAATCTGTAAAGTTCGAGAAAGATATGTAGATAACGGATCTGAATTTTTAAAAACATTTTAACTGGTTGTAGTACATAAGAATGCAATCTCTTAACCTGAAGGCGAGTTCCCAATTGGTCTATATCTGGAGTCCTTAGTTGCCCAGCGAAAAGAAAAGTCCTCTTTCATTAGCATTTATCCACAACTTACAATGGATACTCATGTAGTTCAAACACATCCTAGGGTTATCCAGGTCCACGTTTTGGTCTATATCTCGAGACCCTTGTTACGGAAGGGCATTAAAAATACTCTATACTATAGCAATCATCAACAGCTCCCATTTGCTACCCATGTTGTACAAACACATCCTAGGGTTACCCGGGTTCACGTTTTGGCCTATTTCTCGAGACCCTGGTATCCGATTCTTAAAATTTCAAAACACAAACCAACTACTGAATAGTCCAAACAAAGCCTAAAAATTTGGTTTGGATAGGTGAGCCCGTTCTTGAGTTTTAAGATTACCAAGGAAATGTAACTTCTTTTTATATATATAGATTAAGAAAAAAAAAATAAAAAAATTCGATTGTTTGAAAATTCAAACTGTATTAATCCCTTAATTAATTTTAGTTTTAATGTTAGAAAAATAAAATTTCAGCCATCGTAAAATATGAGCCACCTTAATGTATATGTGGATGCTCCCAACATATACTTATACTTGTCAAGCATCTACATATCATATTGTACATATCTATGTATATGTATATTGTGGAGTAAATGTATTGTATCTAATTTTATTACTTTTTCTACAATAATATTATTACCTAAAAAGTAAAACACAACGAAATTCAGTATTTGAATAACAAAATATAAAATAGTTTTAGGCCACCGCGATGGATCTTTTGCTACGCCTATTCACATTAACATTTGAAGACGTCCCAAAAAAACTGTTCTCTCAACCAAAAAATTCGATTACGCAGGTTTTGGTGGTGAAAATTTAAAACTAATCAATATAGCCGTCTAAATGTGGGTAACTTATTATTTGCGCTTGGGAGAAGGTTCCATCCGCCGATAGTTAAATTATTGACAATTTCTATATTTATGAAACAAAACGCATCATACATATTTTTCCTAGTATGCCGTGGAAAATTCGTGTTTTTTGCACTGCCAATTATACATAAGTAGCCGAATGATTGGTGCGTGACTACCATTCGGAATTCAGAGAGAACGTAGGTTCGAATCTCGGTAAAAGACCAAAATGCAGAAAAAGTTGTTTATAATAGCGGTCGCCCCTCGGCAGGCAATGACAAACCTATGAGTGTATTTCTGCCATGAAAAAACTAATCATAAAAAGCATTTGCCGGAGTCGGCTTGAAACTGTAGGTCCCTGCATTTGTGGAACAACATCAAGACGCACGCCAAAAAGGAGGAGGAGCTCGGCCAAACATCTAACAGAAACTTACGCACCAATTAATTATTTGTTTATTTATTTAAGAGGAACTGTAAAACATGGCGGCGGGCTGCGAGCGTTTCTCCTACTTTGGAGTAAAGCACTAAAGCACTTATCGAAACTATTAAACTAATTTGAATAAATTCCCGAAATTTGGATCCCAAATCCATCTTCATTACTATATTTTTAATTAGTAGAGTCTTTGGCTGCAACTGCGGCGTAACTCGGCCATCCGTAAACACCAATTTTGAATGACTCGCTGGAGGACTTCGGTTGGTATCTCGTAAATAACTTTAGTAATGTTGGCTTCCAATGCCTCAATCGAAGCTGGGTTTTCTGCAAAGCATTTAAACTTTAAGTACATACCCCCACAAAATGATAGTGCAAAGATGTGATATCACACAATTTTGGTGGCCAAGTCCGAGACGAGCGCTAAATTGCTCACCGAAGCGACCAGCAAATCCATTGTTTCATGCGCTGCATGGCAAGTAGCGCCGAAACAATGCTGTGGAGATCACGGGCTTCAATTTCCGGCATTAAAAAGTCGTTTATCAAGGCACGATGGCATTCACCATTCGCTATTACATTGGCGCCAGCCCCGTCTTTAAAGAAATATGGGCCGATGATTCTTCCAGCCCATAGGCTGCACCAAACCGTCGCTTTCAATAGATGTAATGGCTGTTCTTGAAGGTTTTCGAGTTGCCTTTCATCCCGAATACGGCACATTTGCGAAATTGACGTAGCCATTGAGCAAAAAATGGTTACCATCGCCGAACAACGACTGAAATTATGATGCTTTAGAAGATCGCCCGGCTTCAAATCTAGGACTAGCTCTATTTTATACGCTCTCAAACCAAGATCTTTGCGTAAAATTGCCTAAGTAGTGCCATAAGATAGACCAAGTTGTTGAGATCGGCGCCGAATCGCTTCCTCCGGGTCTTCGGCAAAACTCTCATTTACAGTCGCAATACTCTGTTCACTTCGGGCTGTACGTGGTCTAATCGGTCGAGCATCATCCAATAATGTAAAATTATTCTCAATCTCTCACTTCTGACAGAGCGACGATTTTCGTAATGCAATTGTACGATTTGTAAACGTTGTTGAGGGGTAAGTCTTTACATGATGAAATGTCAATGAATACTGAAAAAAATTATGTATTTAGTTTGACAGTAGTCACGCGTGATCTGTCAAAAAAAAAAACCTATTAAAAAAAGTACCTCCAATCTGATCCCCCTTTATATGTACATATTCGTGTTGCATTTTTTTTTTTAACTTTTCCTCCATTGTGTGTGTATGTGTTTTTCTAATTTGTAGCTATACAAAGTAGGCTCAATAGTTTAAAATGCCTATTAATAATCTTCATTCTTCCTATACTCTGCTTTAGTTAAGTTTGACTTGCCAAAATGTAGGTTCGTTTAACCAATCATTATTTTAAATATACTAACAAACGTCACAAAACAACACAACCGTTAAATAGCAAAAGTAATAATCACATTCATATTTATGTTTATATGTGAATGTGCGCTTACACTTGTGTGCAAAACAATAGTAGCGCGACGAATTGCCAAGCTTTATTTTTTTTTGTATTTAATTTTTATGTTTTTATAAAAGTATAGTGAATTCTACAACAAAAATTATAAAACTCAAGCACCAAACCTGGTATGAAATTGACAAACATTTAACGAATTCCAAAAAAAGTACATTAACTAAATAACGTTTTATTCAAAAGTTTTAGAAAAATTCTTTAAATGAGGTTTTTATAGCCCATTTAAAGCGCTAGTTTCAAGTGGCTCTAAATGCTCGTTGATTTTTAACAATTTTTTTCGCTGTGGTGCAGACATTTTCTTTCATATGAAGATCTTCCGAATATGTGCTTTATATGGAAGAAAAGAAAAAAATTGTATGCAAAACAAAATTACATAAAATGTATAGATAAATGCTATTTCTAGCGACTTTAAACTTACATTTTATTTATTTTTTATTATTAAAATTTAATGGGCTATAAAACTGCATACTTTGAAGTTTTCTAAAGATTCTGATTAAAAAGTTGAAATTTTTGATGATACTTTGCCTTTTAATTTTTTATGGATTTCGAACAAATTTTTTACTTTTAAATTATATTGTTTTTGTTGTGCAACTTTTATTAAACATAAAAAAATATAAAAAAAGTTAAAAAGTAGTAATTCGTTTGCTACTATATTAATATTTTGAACACAGGTGCATATACGAGTATACCTATGCACATACACATGTACATATGTATGTATATACCTACTACCTACTATGTTCTTACATTCTTGAATACTTTCTCACGAAAATCTTTTTCATTCCGGACATTCGACTGCACATTTTCGAGCGTAAAAGAAGACCGAAACAGACAAAACTTAACGCTCAAAGAATTGAAGAGGCATTCATAAATTAAAGTATGTATGTACGAGTACGCACTCGCACCCATCTATCCATAATGTATACGTACGTATACACACACACATATGTGGATACTCGTATACTTCCTCTTACTTTCGCACTTCCATCCGCAAACGTTTGCAGTCGAAGTCAGCCGACCAGCAGGCCGGCCTCGTCATCCAACTCAGTGATCCACTGATATTTGAGTGTATGTGTGTGTGTGTGTGTATTCTAGTCATGCATTCGGTCCACAAACGTTTCTCGTTGGTATAATCTATCTGCACTTTGTCATTTTCATTGGTGTTTCGATGTTGTTAGTACTAAATCAACAAGCACAGTAGTAGCAACAGCACCAAAAATAACAGATTCGAGTATCGCAAGCGTAACAGCCGGAAAGGCACCAATTAACCAACCAACCAACCAACTGTTCAACCAACCGCATATTTAATAACAATAAAATAATTAAAGTGTCATTGTTGTATCTCTAATGAAAACGCAACCAACATTTTCAGAGTGTAATTTATTGCGAAAACAGTAGATAACTTGGGAAAAAATAGTTGGCACGTAAGTACGCAATAATTTTGTATATAATTTATTGTTTTAGAATGAAAAGTATGTGAAATGACATATATGCAGTGACTAAAAAGTTAAGAATACGCAATAGATTTCTTTATATGGAGGCTTCCATTCAGAGCGTTCGAATTGTGACGTCCATAACGACCCATTTGGTAAAGCTACTCCTGTAAAACTTGTGGGAATAATTATTTAGTCTTCACATTAAACCGTGGAAGGCTTCATGAAATGTCATTGTCATGAAAAGTCATTTGTGACATATACAGACGTGCTACACAAAAATTGCGAGCTATTAAAATCATAAGACATCACATACATATAACCGTTAATCAGTATTATTTTATTTTATGACATTTCAGTACTGCTCTCAACAATAAATAAATAAAAAAGGTTAATTTTGTACATATAAATATTAATGCATTCACTAGGTCTTGGCTCTATTTGAATAAAATGGCAATACCTGTCAATATTACATGACCATTCCCAGGCAAGTTTGTAGGCGTGGAATAATTGAACTGTCAAAAGACATAATCGCTGGTTAGTGATTCCTTAGTGATTAGCCTTGGGGTTTGCTTCACTAGTTCCGCAACGGATATTCTTCAGTCACATTTACATAAATTATCACGCGAACCCATCAAGGTGAGCTTTCGCAAATTCTAGTCTGGTATTTCTATTTTTTGCTGAAATGAATGACTTCTTAGCCGGCCGTTGACTGAACAACTCTGCTTCAACTGCTGGCCTTCTAATTGTTCGTTCACTAACTAACAAACATAAACTCTTTTGAAGTGAAACTTCTTAGGCGAGCGAGAATGGAGAGTAAAATTTCAAGGCCATGCAACGTTTTGGGAATTTTCGTTCCGCGAGAGAGAAAAAAGATATAACGTAGAGGAAAAGGAGAGTTAGAGCTATAACTTATATATATCTTAGATATACTTTAGGCTATTTTTCCTGAGTTTTTCCTTGTGGTTGGTAATTTCTAGTGAGAAATAACACTGCCTATTTTTTGGCGCTTGTTTGTTGGTGCAAACTTGTAGGAAATATATTTTTTGGTGCCTACTGTTTGGGGCGTTTTTTGGTCCCAATTTTTTTGACGTTTTTTTTTTTGTGCCTACTTTTTAGCGCTTATTTCCGTTTCTTGGCTAGTGCTTGTGCGTACTATAAAGTGTTATCCATTCCGGCGTCGGATTTATTGGTATTGCCTTGCGGTAATTTGTGCCGTTGCTGCAGTCCTGGAATCGCTGCGTTTGTGCGGGTGATAATCGCTCGGAGTAGTGCGCGTTGTTGCCACGGTTTGTGTCCGGCGTTTACCTACACCGATCGACCCTTCTCCGTTTTTTGTAAATTTTGCCTATTTGTATTCTCTGCAAATGATGTGAATTTATTTAGATATATATTCTTTCTCTCTCTCTCTCTCATTCTTTCTCGGGTCTCTCCCGCTTTCTTTGTCTGCTTTGAAAGTTTCACTTCTGTTATGTGTACTACGCTACACGCACTTTTTTTATTTGGACTGAAAAATTGAAACTGATTCCTCATCACAGCAAACTTTTTTGATTTTTTAATCACTTTTGCAGCCGCGGCGTAAGACAATTTCGGCCCTCTCGAATGCGTGCATAAAAATACCGCCTCAAAACGCTTCGCGTACTTCTCACTCGTTTTTGTTTGGTTGCGTTTACGGGAAAGTTTCGAACGACACCAACCTGAGTTAGCACTGGCGTGGTAGCCCTTGAGTGGGACTATTATGCAGCAAAAAGCAGAACGAAATATATCTTGAAGTTACTAGAAAAAAACGGTTCTTTTCTTCGCACACAGACTGTATGCTATTTTATTAAAAGTTGTTTATATATTGTATTTAAACATACATAAATAAAATGCAAAAAAAATATTCTGATTCCATTGTTTCAGCAATTGCAAAAAATGCAATACTGGGGTTATAGTTTTGACCAATACTGTATGTCAAAAGTCCGTCATGAAAACTAGGAGCTATGTTGTTGTTATAATATACTATAAAGCGTTTTTCTTAAACTTTGGGGGAATGGTTTTGCTGAAGTTTCTTGGTTAGATATAAATTCGGATAGTTCTGGTAACATAGACTCGACTTTCATGTTTAGTTCATGTTAAATTCTTGTGATATTTGTCGGAGCCTTTTTTTTTTAATTTAAATATTCTTTAGGTTAAAAATTTAAAAAAATTCTTAATATTTCAGATTTGGTAACATTTTAGAGCAAATACCTGAAATAATACTCAATGCCCTGTATTAAAATTATAAGCAAACAAGGAAAAAAACTTAAAAATTGGATCGAACGAAAGACGTATTCTCTCTTTATAGGAGAAGGCGATGTAGATGTGAATGTGGAAATTATTTAATATTATATTCATAAACAAAGTCACCTTTCTGTTTGATTACAGTAGTATATTTACCGCATAATTTTAGGTCACTGCATATGTGTTATATATTTTTCAATTCTCATCGACTTTCCAAAGTCTACATTCATACTCTTTCACTACCTTAATTACTCTGATTTTATTTTCTTTTTTTCTTTCATATTTTACAATATAATTTATTTATATCTTTGGCCGTTGACTGATGGCTCATAATAATGATTTTTTATATTCTTATGCCGCCATGTGAAAATAATTGCCATCAATAATAATCATCAGCAATTGTCAATCGCAATAGCACAAATAATAACAATACCGGCTTTGAAATAAAAAAAGTTATCAATCAATAAATCAAACAAAAAGATACAAAAAAATGCAGCAATTCAAATTGACCGAAATGAAAACGAATCTGCTGTACGCGCCCGAGTCATACGCGCTGGCGCACGCCGTCTCAGCCGATTTGAATACGATGAAAGGCAGTCTCGCCTGGCAGTTCGCTGTCATTTACGGCAATTTCGATGAGCTCAGCAAGCAGCCAATAACGGTGGGCAATGTCGCAGTCATGGAGAACCAGTCGCGTTTCATTTACTTTCTAGTGACAAAGGAAAATGTCTATGAGACAACAACATACAATACATTGCATGCAGCGTTGATTTGTATGCGTGAACATATGGTAATTTGGAATTTCTAATATCTACAACACCGTTTTCATATTATTAGTATGCTGCCAAAATAAAAAAGGGGGCATGGTGATAGGAAATAAGAAATTCTTAGCGGTTTTGAGGACACGTGATATGCACACGAATGGGGTATAGATATGAGACATTTCCATGGGCTAGGAAGTAAGAAAGTGAAGAGGGATAAGGTCGATAAATACATAGATTGTTATTGTACAGTTATAGTGGAGAAATATCATATATACTTTTGGATTTTTCCAAGGAATATTTTTATTTATTATTATAGGCAAATTTTAAGTGTATGTACAGGCAAATATTTATTGCATAATCAAATATTAATAAAATGATAGAAATGTCTCTTTTAGCTGCGAACGATAAATAGCACCAACCAAACAACCAACCGCTATCGAATACAATCAAACTTCCACTAACTCTATCAACCTGCACGAACGCGAGGAACAAAAATACTAAAGCAACGTATAAACGCTGCCTTTTTGTATCAACAATCCCTACGACCAGCACACACGCTGCGATTGGTGTATCAACGCGTTGTACAGTGCGCACATGCAATTACAGGCAATGCCCCACATACTCGTATGTATATTTATAAAATACTCTTCTTCTTCTTACTTGGCGCGATAACCGCTTACGCGATTTTGGCCGAGCTTAACAAAGCGCGCCAGTCGTTTCTTCAGTCAGTGAAGCCAAGTCCTTCTCCACCTGATCTTTCCAACGCAAAGATGGTCTTCCTTTTCCTCTGCTACCACCAGCGGGCACCGCATCAAATACTTTCAGAGCCGGAGCGTTTGTATCCATTCGGACGATATGACCCAGCCAGCGTAGCCGCTGGATCTTAATTCGCGGCGCTATGTCTATGTCGTCGTAAAGCTCATACAGCTCATCGTTCCATCGCCTGCGATATTCGCCGATGCCAACGTGCAAAGGTACAAACATCTTACGCAGAATCTTTCTCTTAAACACTCCAAGTGTCGCTTCATCGCATAGATATGTATAATGGGCGCGTTCATTCTTTGTTAGATATTCGATGTTTGGCCGAAAGCCCCTCCTCCAATTTGTGGAGAGCGCCGTTCTGTTGTTCCACAAATGAAGGGATCTTCTCTTTTATGCCGCATACGAACGGCTGACAGTTTTTTATGAAGAGCTTTTTTATGGCAGAAATGCACGCATCGCGATTGGTTATCAACGTTGCCAAAGTTGACTCATCTGAGCACTGTACATTTTATGCTAACGCTGAGTAACTTCGCCAGGTTTTTAAAACTTTTGAAAAGGATGAATGAGTCATAAACAAAAATTATACATGTAAAGACAGGACATCTTGTTGGAAATGTTAATTGAGTTATGCAAAATCAGAGTGAACGATGAATTGCAAGCAGGTAAATTTTAGACATAATTTCGGAGTTGAGAGTTAATAAGCCTTTTTTAGTCGTTTACAACTGCAACAGTATTTTGATTGTATGCCCAGGGCTAGGGGGTGTAAAGATATATATGAAATTATTTTCTACTTGTACGAGAAGGGTTCAATAAGTTACCCATGTTGGAAATGAAGACACCATTTAAAAAAAAAAAAGTTTTCATTTTTATTTTTCAACGAAAGATATCTTCTCCTAACCTAATTTTTTAACCCTCCAAAAAATAGAATTTGTCGAACCCTCCAAAATACGCCTCTGTTTCGGCGATGACTTTCTCGTTTGCACTAAATTTTTTTCCTGCGAGCCATTTCTTTATGTTAGGGAACAAGAAAAAGTCGCAGGGAGCCAGATCGGGTGAATACGGGAGGTGCGGCAGCAATTCATAACACGATGCAAGTAATTTGGCGGCGACAACTCCGGATGAATGTGCTGGTGCGTTATTGTGGTGAAACAGCACCTTCCATTTCGCCAAATGCGGCCGAGTCTCCTTCAAGTTTTTGTGAAAGCAGTCGAATAACTCCACTGATCGTTCTTCCTTTTTCTAAAAACTCCATGAGCATGACGTCGTTCGCATCCCATAAACGTCCGGCCGATGGTACTGTCTTCGCCTTCTTTGGAGCAGATTCACCGCGAAAAATCCATTGTTTTCATTGTTGCTTAGCTTCCGATGTGCAATGATGAATCCAGGTTTCATCAAAGGTGACAACTCGACGCAAAAATTCCTTCGGATCTCGCTTAAATTGCTCCGAACACGGCTTCGAAGTTAACAGCCGCATCCGCTTCTTGTTGCTTGTGAGCAATCGTGGCACCCATCGGACCGACAATTTGTTCATCGCCGACTTATCATGTAAAATATTAATTGCCGTTCCGGTCGACTCACCTATGGCCTCTATTACTACGCGCACTTTCGTTTGTCGATTAGCGAAAATCATGTCGTGGATTTTTAAATGATTTCCCCGGTAACCTCGTCTGTCAGGCGTCCTGGTAACTTCTCATCAAAAACGGAAGTTCGCCCACGTTTAAATTCGTTGATTAAATAGATGGCGAAGCGTCCCCATAAACAGCTTCCACGTTCCCATGACAGTCGGTTCTACGTAACTGGAACGACCCGGTTTTATATCCGGCCAAGGACTGTCACTTTAGCAGCATTCTCAGTATATGTATGGGGATTGTTTATGCTGCTACAACAGCATCCAACTTGGATTTAATCTCCTCGCATTTTTCCCCCTTTCAAAAACAAAAAGCAAATTACCGAACGATGCTGCTCTTTTTCCATCTTAGCGAAAATCACGACACACGCCTTACTCGAATAGCTGCCGAATCCAAACTAACCTATCAATCAGGCTGAAATTTGTTTTGCCGACGTTTGATAGATGGCGCAACAGACGATGCTAATACCAACTTCCCGCAGGAACGGCCTCCCTCATCAAGCACGAGTACTCGTACCGCCCTCGTATATAAGTATTCTCCTTTAAGGGGTTACATGGGGTTCGTCGGGTAAAAAAAGGTCTATTTTGAATATATTTTTTTTCTATGTAAAAATTATTTATTTAATTCACACCTTTTTCTGTCGTGTAGAAACATATTTAAAGAATATTTCTGAAATTTTCCAAAAAAAAAATTTAACTCCTCTGTTGTGACGTCATTTCCTGTGACCCCTCGAAAAAAAGGTGCGTGCGCGTTGCCCGCATAACCCCTGATAGGATCATCAAAAATGAAAAACAAAAATAAGTGTTTTAGTTAAGACCATAAACTCGTGCTTGAACGAAGGAAAGAAAAAAAAGTAAAAATTGGAATTTAGGCAGACATTTTTTCAAAAAAATGAAAATTTTGGTCAAATTTGCTTGACATTTTGTTGTTTTTTTTTTTAATTGACGAAGGGTCCAAGGACGAGTAAATTGTATCTCGAACACCTGTGTAAAATTTCATCAAGATCGGTTGAATAGTTTTCGAGAACATTTGACAACCGACTTTGAAAACACGGTTCCGAGAAAAACGCGTTTAAGTTTTGAGTAACAATAAAAGTGGCTTGGAGCGCACACCTTCCAAAGGCTGTATCTAATTAACTATTATTCGGATCGACTTGAAAATTTAGGATAATATTCTTGAAATGTTGTAGGAATTAATAAGCAAAACAAAAATCGATTTTTTGAACCCACGAAACTCATGTAACCCCTTAAGTGTAATTCACTGCTGAGTTATTTTACCAAGCTTATTTGTACCACCAAAAAAAATGTTTTTTTCTATGCCTTTATTGATTCTTCAATTCAGTACTGTAGCTAGCTGACTTTTTGTTAGTAGGTGTCCAAATCACGCATGATGTATGGCTTAGGTTTGTAATCAAGCAAACATTACTTACTAATGTGGCTGATTACTAGGTGTGATTGTGAAGCAAATTTCCCAATTACTATAAATTTATGTCAAAGCAAATCAGCATTCAATCATTCATCTTGCATTCTCTGCTTGTACATTTTTCCAAAGCGCATTCATGAGATTACAAAAATTGCAATGCCGCGCATTTGCTGTGGCACTGATGGCTTGGATTGGCAGCGGGTGAAGCAGTTAATACGCACAGTATTTGCCCGAGATAACAATGTCGAGATTTTGGTGTGCAACTACAATCAGCCGGTGGTAAGTCGACGAATGGAAGAAATGTCTAGACTAAAATTTTAATCATTTTACATGCATATGTATGCACACACATACATACATATTTCGCACACAAGAAAATTCCGCCGAAATGCCAGATTACCGAAGTGAAGGGCAACATTTTCAGCGCACCGCAGGACTTCTCAATGGTGCAGTCGACCAGTGCGGATTTCGCCATGTCCAGCGGTTTGGGCTTGCAATTCAAATGCAAATTCGGACAAGTGCATGAGTTGCAGAAGCAAAACAAACATATTGGCAACGTGGCGGTGTTGAAGGACAACAATCGTTTTATTTACAATTTAATCACAAAGGAACGCAGTCACGAAAAGTGCACATATCCGGCGCTCTATTACGCGCTTATGTCGATGCGCGAGCATATGGTAAAAAATTTATGAAAATCAGTTGTGAAAAGTACTCACAATAATGCTTTATTATTTTTTTGCTTTTTTGTTTTTGTTTTTTGTGCAACAACAGGAACAAAACAATGTGACGAAAATCGCAATACCCAGATTTGGCGGGGAAATCGATCGTCTAAGCTGGTTGCGTGTTAAGAACATTGTGGAATTTGTATTTGCAAACTATGAAGTCGATATCATTGCATACGTTTTCGATCCACCCGAAGTGGTGCGAAGACGTTCACGTGATTCACGTTCACGTTCGCGAACAATGGAATCTATGGTCAGCCGCATGTCACTCTCGCGCGACTTGCCGTAAATAGGAGCGCACAAATCGCAAAAGAAAGCAAAACTTGAAGTTTGAGTATAAAGTTAAATGTTTTGTTTAATCTACGTTGACGTTTTCTATGAACGCATCCACATAATTTATTAATTTTTTAAACTATACTCGTATATTTATAACGCTGGATTAAAATTTGCACAATGACTGATGTAAAAAAACTTACACGAAGATTTTATTGCGCAAAGCTCAACTCGGATTTGTGAAATGGAAAACAATTTTTGACAAACAATTTAAGAAAAAGCGAATATTATATTTTTTTTTAAATATGTATTTGGTGTGAATATGCCTTTATTATTGTATAACATAACTCTCGGCTCAATAATTTTAAGTGATCGGACCAATATCATATTTAAAATTTTCGAATTTTCAAAATATAAGACTAATATTTATTATATATTATTTAAAAACTTTTACAGAACGATAAAATGGTGTATTTGAAGTTGAAGGTTTAAGTAAAACGATTTATATGTATGTATGTATGCATTTGTATGTATGTAGATAGAGACGAATGTAAATCAAAATTTCATTGTTAATTCAAGAATAATGATCCATGGTGAAAAGATTTGTAGAGGTATACTACCTAGCAGACCGTTATTCGGCTCTGAGCGAATTTGACAGATATGCCGACGTCATTTGTTTTGTGTTTCACTAAGCTAAAGCTAAATTTTATGAAACACAAAACGAATGACTTATCCTGAAAACAGTGACCGACGTACGCAGTCCCTTACCGCAGCCCGTAACGAGCACAAAACTGAGCAAAACTCATCCCGTAGAGAACAACTGCGTTCTTTTATTTACATATTTACACAATACATCGGTTTGTGTGTGTATGTGTTTGGTTGTATCTACACAATGTTGCCATTGATATTTTTGCTTACACACTTTTTCACACATCCGCGTTATCAGTTACAAATTTCATTGTTTAATAAACCAAAGCCAAAAACCAACAAATGAAAATAGTTCATTTATCTATAATTAGCATTAATCAACAGAGATTTTAATAAAAATTATAATTTTTCTAAGTTTATTTTGTAAATGATTTCGAAATGTACTGCTTGGCAACACTGTGTGATGAGAGAGCAATCTGATGACAGGGTTTTACGGGAATATTCAAATATCGTGAAATAAAATCTACGATACGGAATGAAGGATTTTTTCATTTATATGGGTTTGATCGTAACAGCTGACAGGAGGACTGCGTTTACGTCGGCGTGAACGGCTTTTGTTGTTGTTGTAACAGCATAAGCATTCCCCATGCATATATGGGAGGAATTCTGTTGAAGTGACAGTCCGAAGTGAAGGCAGTCGGCCGCACATAAATCCGGGGCATTCCGGTTACGTAAAACCGACTGTCGTGGGAACGATCGACTTTTGTCTTTGTCTTCCATTCTTCTGTTCAAGTTTTCAATTTCAATTTGTTTGTTGTATTTTTGCTCACAGATAGTGATTATAAGAAATAAATAAGAATAAGGAAAGTCCCTGAACTCTTTTTATTTTTTAAATTTATTTCGCTGATATAATATTTTTTTGTAGCAAACTAAAATATTATTAATATTTTTTCGCTGAAGAATAATACTTAGTCTTATCCCGAATTCCATGCGACTAAATCGTTTTCATGTTGTTGTTGTTGAAGTGGTTGATTATTTCTACTGAAATAAACAAGCAGCACTGTTTTACTACCACTGTCCTCGTGTGATGATGTCTTGTTTTTTGTTTTTGTTTTTTTTTTTTTTTGTTTTTGCTTCTAAGTCTGATCCATTTTGTGATATCCAAGTATAGCAGCAAATCTTTGTCTCGATGTCTGAGATCTCAGAAAATTAAAAATCGTTTTCATAACTTGCAATATGACACAAATATGAAAATTTCCTAATATATCGTCCCCTTAGTATTAAAATAGCCTATACATTTTTTGATGTTTTGAGAGTAGCTCTCACTCAAATCTCGTTATGTCTGTAAATATTTATTATTTTTGACTGACGTTTTGACCCACTTTGTGTAACTAGAATTTGACAAAATTTTGACCACATATAAAATCGACGATGGAGAATCCAAAAATTCAATAAAAAAATAATAGCCTATGAGCACATAGGCTATTGTTATACTAAGGGGACGATATGTATGTGTTTTTTAGCAGAAGTTGCTTTTCTATATATTATATCAACGAAGCTGAAGTTTGAGTTTTTCTGTTAAACTAAATTCAGCTGCGTGTTCATCAGAATTAAATTAAATTAGTAGCCATACTAAATTTCATATTAACTATTCACTAGCTTATTTAATTAAAGCCAGTCTGATTGGGGAAAATATACGCGAAGTTATGAGTAACTTTGCCCAGGCATGCAACCTCGAAAAATTTAATGTTGAATGGTGGCTAATAATGCTTGGAAAAACATAAATTCATTTATTTTATGAACGGTTTGAGTCGTGTCAAAAAAGACCAGATTCTGACCATCCTCATAGCATCCGCGATTTCAATTTTCATACGTTTGGCATGTGGCATAATTCTCGAATAAATTCAACAGCTCTTCCGCTGGAAATTTCATGGTAATCACTACTACCTTCCAGTAATACACAGCTGAAAAATTCTTCAAAATTTTTTTCTTCGTTGCAACCAGCTGTGATTAACCGATAAATATGCACATCTCTTTGGAGGCCTTAACGCTTTATAGACACGAGACATCGCTTGAGCGTCAGTAGCGGAACTCCAGTCGTAATCAAAAGTGTTCATTTTGATGTGCCAATCAAATGAAGTCCAACACATCCAGCATTAGCACTGAGTTATAATAGCAACGAATCATCAGCACCGCCCAAGGCGAATTGTGTACCTATTCAATCATTAGATCTTCTCATGTAAAAATTATCCAGTAACTTGCCAGTAACTTAATTTCTGAGAATTCGCTCTCGAAAGAGAAAAATATCAAAAAGAGTACATGAACGCAAAACCAGTAACAATTTGCAAGTTTTACGAACAGCTGCTTAAATTGTTGGCAAGAAAAATCACAAACATTTTTTACTTGAGCTGCCTCGTATTAAATTAAAACAAAATTAACGAAATAAAATGCAAAATAACGTGCTTCGGAATCACATAATTTCATTTTGTCCACAATACCTTGTTCCATTTCATCATTGTTGTCAGTTGAAGAACATTCCATTAGCAATTGCAATTCACAAAATTTAGTTCTTATTTAATTTTACTTTGCGATCAGCTCTTTTTCTCACTTGCAAATTCCTACAAGTAAAAATTTGTACAGTAAAAACTTGCAGCTTCCCCTCAAAATGGAATGTCATTTTGCTCTCTCATTTTCCCCTACTTTGCAAGTGCTTTTGGGTACCAAAACGTGATAACAATTCAAGGCGAATTGAATTTCTCTATCATTCTTGGTAACAATTGTTAAAAATGACTTAATAGCAACGAATCGTCAGCATCGCCAATGAATTTGAAGTTTGCATTATTTTCACCAATACTTTTAGATCCATCTAAACGTAAGCATTTGATGTCCAAAAAATCACATACACCTTGCATCTTAAGTGTTGCTATGTGATTTGAAATTAAACACATTTTTTCGATTTTGCACAGCTGAAGCGACAAGAAAATTCTGCACCACTTCTAATTTCGTCGAGTCAAGAGGGCCAATTTCTGAATAATCTGGCAAGCAACGTTCCAAAGTATGATACGTGACAATAAATTTGACCAAGGAGGCATGACTAAAATTTCTTTACTACACTAATTAATTGCGGTGGCGTTAAAGCTTTCAAAATAGTTTTCGTTGGGCATATATTTAGTTGAAGCTCTTTTTGCAACATGAATTGCTGAAGTTCCGAGGGTTAAACAAGTCATACCTATACATATATTCATTCTTCTTGGACAAATATTCTCCATTCACCTGTTCGTAAGCGGCGAGTCACAAATCAATCTGAGATTCCCATAATCTCCTGTATGAGTTGCGCTGCTAAGTGCGTTTTTTTTTTTTTTTGTTTTTTTTTTTTTGTTTTTTTTTTTTGTACTACATTATAATCTATGAGAACATTTTGTTGAGATAAAGTTCGCTATAAGACTGATTATGTTTTGAAGTAAATATATTCCTTTTCCAAAAGTGAAAAGCTACCAAGTCCCCGTTTTCTAAAAAAATGTATTCAAATGCAAGAATCAAGACGCAAGAAAAATTAAAAAAAAAAAAAACATTTCCCAAGGCGAATCTATTAAAGGTGGTATCGGAAATCAGCTGGTTTGTTTTTTTCTTTCGCCGTGTTCATGTGGCTGTCAGCCCAGACTTCAAACAAGGCGAGTTCATTTTTTCTTTTCTACTTTGCCAATACTTTTCTTTGACAAGCAAACGTACAGAACATTGCTGTTGGACTAGTGCCACCACCTTTAATGAATGCGCCTTGTTTCAATGCAAGAATCAAGACGCAAGAAAAATTAAAAAAAAAATAATCATTTCCTAAAATAACAAACTATCTCTTTTCTTTCTAACCGTTTCTATCCAGTGGCAAGCAAATTTGCTAAGTCCAAATACTTACCGAAAATGTGATAAATCCCAAAGAATGTAAACACTTTTCATCAACGTCGTGGAAATCGATTCGTTTGGAGTTGTTTTTGCTCGGAATACGCGAAATTTTGCATGAGGAATGTTCTGGAAGAAAATCACTTTCACAGACTTTTAGTTGTTTTTTTTTTTTTTTTGTAAGCACCGAAAAACTGGACTTAGCAACTTTTCACTCTAAGCGACGTGTTTATATACATATTTATATATAATCTATTTTGGCATTTAGATAATTTTACTTTTCTAATTAAATTTGAAAAATTATTGAAACATTCAGAAATTGTTGAAACATATTTTACATAGGATGAGCTGCAAACTATGGTATTTTAATAAATTTTTTTTATATGTACACACTTTATGAAAAGGTATTCTTGTCTTTCGCAAAGCGCTTAGTTTCAGTGCCTTAATATAATACAAACACGCATACATACATACATACGTACATACTACCTTTGTAGTGAGTGTGCGAAATTAGGGGCAAAGCACGCAGTGGAGACGCAGTAGGTTAACATAATTACATTTGTCAACAATCTTGACGCCACACACACCCACAAACACGGAATCTAATTTTTAACAAAAAATGTAACTTAATAGTCTTGCTAACCACAGCACTGTTTGTACTTCAAATGAATAAAAATCAAATTAAAGCATTCCAAAAACAAGTGTTTTTTGTTTTTGTTTTTACTTTCGTTACAATCTGCATTTGCGCTCATTCATACATTTCATTGTATTTTCCTTAACTAATTAGAGTTTTAAATATTCTAGCTCAACTTAAAAGCTCCAATCAATCGCCATTTCACACCACTACTGTGCAATATTTGCGCCAAAACATGTCATCCGATGCGAAATTCAAATTGACTGAAGTCGAAGGTGATCTCTTCAGCGCACCAAAATCACACTCACTGGCGCATTGCGTTGGCGCCGACTTTGCCATGGGTGCCGGAATTGCGGTAAAGTTCAAACAAATCTACGCGCAAGTGGACAAGCTATTGGGTCAGGGCGTAACGTCAGGCGGTGTAGCCGTGTTACAAGACGAAGATCGGTACATATATTATCTGGTGACAAAGCCGCAAAGTTGGGGTAGTCCCACATATGATAGCCTACGTTCGTCGTTGACTGCTATGCGGGAGCATATGGTATGATTGGAGTAATTTCTTGTCAAACTTTGAGTAATTCCGATTTTTTTATTTTATTTTGTTAGCGAGAAAACCACGTAAAACAATTGGCTATACCTCGCATTGGCTGCGGCATTGATGGACTAGAATGGGATAAAGTTAGCAACGAATTGGGTAACGTATTTGGTGGTGAGGAGCTTGAAATTGTTGTATACAATTTTGTGCCTAAGTAAGGCAAATGCCAAAGTAAATTCAGCGATGTGCTTGCAAGCAGAGATGATTTGTTAATTAACTTTAAGCATTACTAGAAAATGTGTACATGTACATGAATATGTATGTGGGTGAATCCATATTTTTTTGGAGCAAACAAAGGACTTAATAAATATTTCAAATATATATGTACCTATACATATCTGTATAAATATCGTTTTGGTTTTTGAATTGATGGTGAATTTAAAAATGGAATACAAATAATATTTCCTTGGCCCGTGTTTATGCCGATTTTTTTTATAATAAGGTTAGGTTAGTTTATACGGGCTGGCCGAAGCCACGCAGAAACCATTTTGGTCCATAGCGAAACTAGATCAGCGTCCTATTTAGCGAATATATGCATCACTCAAGATGTGCGTACTGTTGGCGAATTTTAGGCGTCGCTGGAGCTGCAGTTTAGGGATAGATTCTAGCCTTTTAAAGCTGTAAGCACCCAGGTAGCGTAGTTTAGTTTTCGAGATTGCCGGACAATAGCATGGAAGATGCTCCAAGGTTTCTCTTGCACGCTGCTCATTACATTTCCTGCAAACGTCGTTAATGGTTAAATTTGGCTAGTAAGCGTGTGCTTCAACTAGGTAGTGCCCTTTTAGTATACCAACTAAAGTTCTACAGTTTCTTCTGTCGAACGATATAACCGATTTAGTATACTTGTCAACATATGCGTGTTTACACATAATCCTGGCACCTTTGCAATTGGTTAGGCTAAACCATTTGCCTTTTGCCTTTCCTAGCATGCGTTCCTCTAATTCCTTTTTTTAATTGTGCGCAGGGCTTTAAGGGAGGGAAACGGGTTTAGGAGGCCGAAGTTTTTGGGTTTTTCGTGAATTTTTTTTAAAAGGAAGAAATAATCAGAAATTGTTTTAGAGGGTATTTTATTAAATTTTAAATTTTTTGAAGCTATTTCCGCCGGAAATAGTGGCGTTAGAGCGTGCTGTTCATGGACGATCGCCATCCGAGTATCTGGCTGGTGGGCATTCCGGAAGTTCCAATTTTTCTCTGCAATCAACAACATGTTTCCTAAGAATATGAACCTAATTTTGATAAAATAATATTGAAAATTGCATGTTTTTGAGGCGCTTGAACACAATGTCATTATTTTATACCATATTTTTTCATCTATTTTGCTTAAAAAAAATATTTTTAATGATAATATAATCCAAGAATTCGGTTCATTTAAATTAGAATTGAATAAAGAACACTCCCTAAAAATTCCATAACGATTGGTCGATAACTTTTTGAGCTAGAGTGCCCACCAGTTGAAATAAGTCGTTTCGAGAAAAACGCCGTTCTAACTACCGCGCGCTACGACGCCGAACCGACGGGCGTTCACTTAAGTGCTCATAGAATCGAGAATAATGCGAATTTCTTTTTAAATTTTTTCCCACATATTCTTGAGTATACTAACAATTTATGCAATAAAAAATGTCGATTTTTTGATAAGTCTAAACTGGTTTCCCCCCTTAAGTATCTGTCTTATTTGATTCCCTGTAAGTTTCGCGCCTTCTTTAGCTATTCCCTCCACTGCCTCATTTCCCTATATGCCTATATGCCCAGACATCCAATAAACATAAAGCCTGCGGTTCCGAGCGAGCTTGTTGATTGCTTCCTTGCATTCAAGGGCATTTTGGGATGATACACAGTATGATTTTATCGCTATCCACGCAAAAGTTTATTAACAGTTAAATGTTGCGTCTGTACATACAAGATTTGCTGTTTTCTTTACAGCAAATATCTGAGCTTAGTTTTATAATAATAACTTTAATAATATTTTAATGCAAGTGTAAACTTATGATTGTAATATAAACTATCTTTCACAATACCAATTTCTTAACCAAAACCCATTCACGATATATTTGAATGGGGGGGCGGAGGGGGGAGTGGGCGTGGCACCGCTCACAACGCCCATTATAAAAAGCAAGGTCACACCATTATAACTATGAAAGTCCCAACCTCCTCGGGTCCCTATAAAACATCCAGGAAAAGTTAGGTGTTTTACGACCGTATTTGCATCTTAGCGGCCGCCGTAGCCGAATGATTGGTGCCTGACAACCATTCGGAATTCAGAGAGAACGTAGATTCAAATCTCGGTGAAACAGTAAAATGAAGAAAACACCCAAAAAGGGTGTACGCGCCAATTATAAAAACAAAATTGCATATCTTGTACTGAAACATAGTTGAGAAACATAGAGAAATGTATAAAGCAATTGTCAACTCAGCAAGCATTTAACTTAGGTTTAATAATTCATACCACTTATGAAAAAGTTGTTTTATAGTAAAAATTATAAGTGCTGCTAGCGAAAATTTGGACTAAAAAATCGTGCGATTTTCTACTATATCACTATTCATACATTTTTTTTTTTCTAATATGTATGAATGCATTTTTCAAACTAAAAACGCGCCGCAGGCGAAACTTTTGAATAAAACTCGCGCGATTTTTATTCCAAATTTTCACTTTTTATGAAAATATAATATGTTATAGCGGGTTCTAGATCAAAAAATTTCACTATTTTTGAAAATAATGATTTATCGAAGGCCAAAGGTTAAGGGGGAAACCAGTTCAGACTTATCAAAAAATCGACTTTTTTTTATTGCATAAATTGTAAGTATAACTACACAAGAATATGTGGTAAAAATTTTAAAAAGAAATTCGCATTATTCTCGATTCTATGAGCACTTAAGTGAACGCCCGTCGGTTCGGCGTCGTAGCGCGCGGTAGTTAGAACGGCGTTTTTCTCGAAACGACTTATTTCAACTGGTGGGCACTCTAGCTCAAAAAGTTATCGACCAATCGTTATGGAATTTTTAGGGAGTGTTCTTTATTCAATTCTAATTTAAATGAACCGAATTCTTGGATTATATTATCATTAAAAATATTTTTTTAAGCAAAATAGATGAAAAAATATGGTATGAAATAATGACATTGTGTTCAAGCGCTCAAAAACATGCAATTTTCAATTTTATTTTATCAAAATTAGGTTCATATTCTTAGGAAACATGTTAACGAAAAAAAATTGTTGATTACGGAGAAAAATTGCACTTTCGGAATGGCGATCGTCCATGGACTACACGCTCTAACGCCACTATTTCCGGCGGAAATGGCTTGAAAGAATTTTAAAGTGTACTTAAAAGTACGAGTAAAATAACCTCCAAGTTTAAACAATTTCTAATTATTCCTTCCTTGATCAAAAAATTCACGAAGAACACCAAAATTTCGGGCTCCTAAACCGGTTTCCTCCCTCAATTTAACTCTTTTAAAAACTAAAAAAATGTTTTTGGACCCCTTTGTTGGTTGACTGAGTTTTTTCGGTTTCGCTTTATTCTTTTCTCACTATCTTTCCTTTGACAGTTCGTCCCGCACATTTATTTTACACTATATTACAAACGTTTAGAAGAACATTTGTGATAATAGAATTTGTAAAGTTTTATTTATTTTACAATAAATTTAATTTACCGTAAATATTGTATTTCGTAGAGTTGTGGTAATTTTAAAGCTTATCGTTAACGGTAAGAAAAACGCCGGAAAACTAAAAACAAATGCGTTTAGTAAGCTTCGCGAGCAAGAGCAACAACTGTTTTGCTGCGCTCAGCCAATGCTGCAAGTACAGATATGCTAGCAACAACCAGCCAACGCTGTCCCCACTACAAAAGTAGTCATTGGCAAGCACCTAAGCTCGGCTTGCCGCCGATTACCAAACCATAGATTCGGTCATTGTCTATGACCAAACGGAATGTGTTCTTTCCAAGAGTGAGCAGGCTTTTTATAGGCAAAGGCAAACCTACTATAAAATTCAAATTTAGAAGTTGAAAAATGGCATCTAGTAGTTATTACAATTTTGGGGCATTGCCATATAAGAAAAACTCTAAATTAAATGTTAACAAGTAGAGTAGAAATAAATACATTAACAATTTATAAAATATATTATAAGTATGCTCCAAATTTTAATGCAATTCGTAGTATTATTGAGTAAAAACAAGCTTTAAATCAAATCTTGAATTAATAAGGAGTGTTTGTAGGTGAATATTGTTACTTTTCTGTTTGTATTTAAGGGGTTATATACCTTGTGGTCCGGTGAAATTAGCGAAAGTTGGGTTTTTTTTAAAGATATGTAGCAATAATTTTATTGTATAAAAGTTTTTATTATTGGATATTACAATGTTTAAAGAAAAAAAAAAGGCTTTGTTTGTGTAAAAATATTTAAAAATGGCGGAGTTATGGCGTTTTCCCCCAAGACCCTTTTTTTGGAAGAGGCTTGCGGTGGACGCGATTCAAGTCCACCAAGTCAACTGAAATCAAAAAATCGAAAAGATTTCATTAGTATAGGGTTATATCTTCTTAGTGAACGATCAATATATTAAATATTTTGATTTTTGTGAATATAGGAACATGTTTTTAAAAAACTCCACTTCTACAGTCCTAAAATTGGCATTAAAAAATTCATATCTGCAAAATAAAAATTTATACATAAAAGGTTGATCGTTCACTAAGAGGCGACATCAATTACGAACAATTTAAAAAAAAATTATAAAAATCGGTTGAATACTTTTTTTGCAATCGCGTCCACCGCAAAAGCATTTTTGGAAAAACACGTTTTTGAGATAATCGCGTTTAAAGTTTCAAGCGCCGCATGAGGCCGTACGCTCAGGACGTGACGACGCACAATTTAAAACGCTGTAACTTTCGATCTATTGCTCAGATCTCTATGAAATTTTTGGAAAATGTTCTCAAGGGATTGTACTTTACGATAAAGAAATAAAATTTATTTTGATTTTTTTGAAAAACACAAGGTATATAACCCCTTAGTAAAATAAGCGTCGTAATAGGGAATTTTTTCAAGCTTATGCAAAAATTAAGCATTTTTAACGTTAAATATTACTATTAATTCTTAATGGTAATTTATAAAAAGCACTATAAATCAAAAAGCTGATATAGTTACTTCATTTGTGTTTTATAATTTTTAAATTCGATCCACGCACTTAGATATTATAAGCAAATTGATCGTGGCAGCAATGGAAAGCCAGCCCAAAACATATTGCAAAACAAAAATAAAATAGCGGGCATTCCCACTATAGCAGCTTCTACGTAAATTGCACAACCTGGATTTGTTTGTTCGGAAGACAGCAGACGTACATTACCGCAACGACGCTGATTTAATTTCGACCAAGGACAGCTATTGCGGCTACATTCAGCAAACATTTTTCATGAATATTTTATGCTTTTTGCATAAGCCACATCCCTAACCAAATAATAAATGCTACATCGTTGTATATGACTGATGTTTCAAGATGATTTTAAGATGACACAGCAGCAAAAGTTTGAAAATGACATCGTCCTATATTATGTAGTTTTGAATTATACAATACATTGACAAGGCGAATCTAATGAATTATGAATGCGCCTTGATACATAGAAAGCCAATGTGTTTTAAAATTCATGGTACGTAATTATAAACTACTATTTCAACAGTAACTTCTTTGAAGATTTCTCTCAACATATCCTTGACTTTTTGCCAAACCAACCCATCTAGGCCGCATCCAATGCGTGGTATAGCCAATTTGTTAACATCATGTTTGAGCTGTAGAGATGTAGGTATGCATCAATAAAATGAGAAAATGCTTATATTTAATAAGTTGGCGTTTATTGAAACTATACGTAGAATTACACCAATTTTTAAATATTATTTACCATTCATATTTAGTTTGCTCATTTACTCACCATATGTACTTTCATTGCTTGCAGCGAGCTGTGCAGCGTTTGATATGTTGGTTTTCCCCAGCTGCTTTGTTTGGTGACCAAATAGTATATGAAGCGCGACTTATCTTGTAAAATCGCCACCCCACCAGGCTTCGCGTTTTGTTTCTTTAGCCTGGGTATTTGTGCAAATTTATTTCTAAAAGTATGCGAAAAATTGCGTGGATTGTAATTGCTTTAACGTTTAACACTGAACGCGTAAATAGTTTATGGTACTTACCTGAATTTTACTGCGATACCTTTGCCCAGCCTCATATCGGCTGCAACGCAATGTGCCATGGAATATTTCTCGTCTGCGTTAAACAAATCGCCATTGATTTCTCTTATTGTACAATTAGACATTTGGGATGATCACTTTCGTAAACTTAAATACAGTTTTGATTTTCCTAAAAAAAAACGAATTAACCATAACAACAACAAATGCACAACGAAGCTCCCGCCTTCCAACTCAATCAGCTGTTAGTGGATCACAATTCAATTGCAAATTCATTCACAATAAAGACAACCATGGATCTGAACCACATTCATATTTAGCAATTATTACTAGAGAAATCATAAAGGACTAGATGCGAAATTTTATTTCTCGGGAGAGCCCTGAAAAATGCGCATATTTTATAACATTCATCAGTAATGCCACACCGAAGGAACATTGAATGGGTATTTTTTTAACGAAAATTGGGATTTTTTAGTTTCCACACAACCATTGAGATTAATACTTAGTGAGCGGTTGCCCAGCAGCCTTATATCACCCCTATACACCCACCCTCCATTTGTGGAACAACATCAAGACGCACACCACAAACAGTAGAAAGAGCTCGGCCAAACACCCAAAAAGGGTGAACGCGCCAATTATATATATATATATATATATACACCCACAAATAATAAAAATAAGCACAATCCATATGAAATTTGTACATAAATAAACAAAAAGAGGTTGTCTGTAAAGTCGGTTTACTGACGATAGTTTAACGTGACAACGTCATAAGAAAATATTGATGGAATGGTTGCAATTTTCAAAACAAAATTTTAATTTTATTTGTTTGATAGATATTTTGTATGGATATAGAGGAGGAGGTAAATGGAATTGCAATGGAATAGGTCAAGTTACATTTACACAAACGTGAAAAATGACGAAACATTTATCAAATTCATGAAAGATATCTTCAATTTCGATTGTGCATCAGACGTTAATAAGTCAACAACACTAAGAGGCATCATCATCGATTTGACTTTCTCAAGGCACGTTACACTTGAACACTCCCTTTCATTTCCTATTTTTCCTATCATCGTCCTATTCTCAACAGAGAAATGGTTCATTACCATGCACACAGGAAGAAGGCATATGCAAATACAAGTATGTGAATTTATATACCTACATATGCGCATATACATACATATATATGCTCACTCAAGTAGGACAGAGCCAGATGTCGAACGTTGCCGAACGCGGGGGCCGATTGTGCTCTTTGTCGTTCGTTCCGCGCTCTCGCTTGCAGTTCAAGCACATTAGCTTACATTTGCTTGCGTACGGAATACATAGATTCATATATTTGATATGTCCATATGACTTGCATGCATCTTTACATATAGATTTGTTCTTTTTGAAAATTGCGCGAAATTATATATGTATATGCATGTTTATATACATATATTAGTATACAACATATCTTATAAGGTATATGGTAAATATTACCATACATTTTTTCCTTCATATATAATAATAATAATAACATTACAACAACAGGTATTATTAACAAACTTGGTTTTATTTTAAATTCTTCAAGTAAATCAAATTAATAATAATCAATAAGAAGGCATATGCAAATACAAATACGTGAATTTATATATGTACATATGCGCATATACATACATATATACGCTCACTTAAGTAGGAGAGAGCAAAATGTCGAACGTGGCCGTTCGTTTGCTTTGTTTGCTTTGTCGTTCGTTCCGCGCTTTCGCTTGCAGTTCATTCAATGCAATGAGCAAGGTAACGACAAATGAGCAAGGTAACGGCAATGAGCAAGGTAACGACATATGAGCAAGGTAACACTAATGAGCAAGGTAACACTAATGAGCAAGGTAACGACACATTTTTTCGTGCGTGCAGCCTGTTAAATCGAATTATAAGATGTTATCACGTCAAAAATTCAAAATTTGATATGTTAATGAAATTATTCAAAATTGAAATACATAAGTACAGTACTATCTCGATAATCCGGACACCCTTAATGTTAGGGGTCGTCCGGATTATGGGGGTGCCCGGATTATAGATGATTTTTTTTTTCAACTAAACGTTGTTTTTTTGAAATGAGCATAACGCAATTCAGATATATGTATGTACATAAATAGTTTTATTAAATACAGTACAATCATACTTACATAATAATATATACATCTGTACATAATCAAACATTTTTTTTTATTTAGTATGTACTATTTCAAAAAAATTATTAATTTTGGTCTGCTGCGAGTTCGCCAGCAACATTTTATCTGCAGCAGCAACATTTTATCTGCAGTTTTATCTGCAGTCTTAAAACTAAAATATCCATAGCCAATTTGTTCTGCCCATTGTATAGAATTGGAAAAAATATTTTTTGCTTCACCGCTACTTATAGTATTTACCGCTTCAACTATGGTTCAATCAGAATCAGCTTCTATATTATTATTTTCATAATAATAATGTCCACTCAATTCAGTTTATCACTGAAGAATCAACACAACGCGTGATTTATGCTGTTGCATTTCGTATACATATATTGTTGTTAAAGTACCGCAACTTTACGAAAAACTCACAAAGCAAACTAAAAATTAAAATACATATGTATGTACATATTGCGAAGCAAATTTCAAAAATGTCCGGATTATAGAGTAAAAAATGTTAAACTGTCCGAATTTAGCAGTTGTCCGGATTATAGATGTGACCGGACTACCGCGTGTCCGGATTATCGAGATAGTACTGTAATATATTAATTCGTTTTCACGGCAGTCGGTTATACGTTACCGAAACGACCCGGATATATATCCGGTCAAGGATTGCCACTCCAGCAGCATTCCCCGTTTGTAAGTATGTGGAATGTTTATGCTGCTACAATAACAACAACACCATGTTAATTATAAAGTAATGAACACGGAAAACATAAGTATAAATAAATCATAAAATATTTCGATTTTTTAAAATAACTGAAAAAGTGAATAACAAAAACCAGCAAAAAAAAAAAACAAACAAAAATCGGAAACAACGAACAGAAGAAGTTAAAGCAGATAACCTTTAATCTTTGTAAAATATCTTAAAGTATATTCACATGTGCATTAATTACCAATAAATCCTTAAAATTAATCTACCCGTTCATATATAGCAGATTATATGCAAAATAGACAATCAGCTGTCAATACTGCTTTGAAAGATTTTTCTGCATAGAAATTGCTGTGGTGCAATATTTTGGAGTTTTTGGATTGTGCAATTATTATTAACTATATGAAGAAAAGGCAAGGAGAAGTAATACCTAATTTAATTGCGTAACTGGCTGCTAATAATAGACAGTTGGAGGAAGTCCATAAACGACGTTTGCTGAGGCTTGAAAAAATTATGGCAGCAACACGTATTAGAAATTCGTAATTACATTTTATAATAACGAATAAGAGGAGAAAGCATTTATGTGCAAACACTTTTTTCTATTTGTTTCTGTTTATTAGAATTATGTCTATAAACCTGTTTTCTTTGCCGACATCCATTTTATTTAGTTTTTACTTTGATGTTTCTTTTTACATTCGTAAAAATAATTATCTATAGCACGAAAAACACAGGGTTGTATGTCAAAAAATATGGTTATTATCTAGGATTATTTTATAATCTCAGATTTTGGGAGAGAAATTTTGTATGGGAAATCTCGTTTTTTAATTACGGATTGGGAGTTTAGCACGGAAAAGTATCATATATCATCTATTTATATGTGCACAAATTATTAGACACAAATTCAATTCCCCTACCTACTCTTTTAAACCATAAATTATTTACTATAAACAAATTTACAAACATGAACCAACACAGAGTTTTCAATAAAATTACATGTGAAATGTATTCATATATGTACACGAGACGAATTAAAAGTAGAATCGGAAAAGGCATCTTGCCTTGAAAATTTCTAAAAACTCACTTCAACTTGATTTATTACGTTTCAATTGAATTAATTTTAAGACAAATAATTATAAATATTTCAATCACATCATTTCTCCATCAAGCAAAAACGAACTGTTTTCGTCAATTATTTTCGGCGCGTTTTTTCTGGTAGCCCGCCATTTCGCCTATCAGCTGTTCATCAGCCCATGATGTGTGAATGCTGCCAAGTTTTCAAACGAGCTCACTAAAAATGCAAGAGTTTCGCATCTTATCTATGACAGAAATTTCTAATATTATATACCACGTAAAGTTAATTACACGGAACATAAACTGCTACAACAACAATAATAATAGTTCTTCGGAACAAGTATGATAAGCTTGCAGGCTTAACCCTTTCGCGATATTGTTGCCATATGGCAACAGTAAACCTTAAAAGGCCGTCAACACTCTCTTGTAAAAAATATCAACTTTTTTGTTTCGTATTTTCAAAAATTGAAGTTTAATGGTTAAACAGAAATAATATAAATAATAACCGCCCATTATATATCGGTAATACAACATTTTTAAAAAAAGCCTTCTGGCACTCTGAAATTTGTATTTTGCATTTTTAGATTTTGAGGCATTTTGGGCAAATTTGGCAATTTTGAAAAAAGTATATAGAAATATGTTCAATCTGTCATTTGGCATATAAATATTTTTTCGCTCGCAGCTTTAAAAGCTGTGCTAATTTTTAAAACTAAGCTTGTTGCCATATGGCAACAAATTTCTCGTAAGGTGTTTACTTGCATTAGGGTGCGACCAGAGTGAGCGCGGAAAGCCGAGCCGAGATTGTCAGTGCGATAAAGATTGTCAGTGCGATAAAACTGATTACATACAAGTCAGTACAAATAAGCTTGTGTATAACACAGTGAACGCCGACAAGAGCAGAGAGCAGTTGTGTTTTTTAATGGTTTAAAAATAAACAAAAATGGATATCGATCAAATAATAAGTGAAACTTTTTCCCGGCCTGCTTTGTGGGACCAAAAAAACATTACCTCAGAGTCACTATCAATCTTTCGCAAGAAGTTACTGGCACCTTAATAAAATTTGTCCAGTTTTTGTTTAGTTTCACACCTATCTTGTCCAGAATGTAATCAAATATTTCAATTTTCATTCGGGTATATTGTTGAAATTTAGGTGGATATTTTCTTAAATCATTATATAAATGATGAAATTCACCAAATTCATTCCTTTTTAGTGTAATTGGATGTTTTCCAAACTCTTTTGTGTTAATAATTGCATTAATCACACTAGGAGAAGCAAAATACTCGTCATCAGATGAATCCATTACCGTGTACAGCAATTTTATAAACACAAATGAACAACAAAATTAAATGACATAAGAGCAAAACACATGGAATAAACAGAATTTCAGCGCTGATTCTCGCATTCACTGTGTTATATACAAATTTTCTTCTCGCATGAAAATAAGCGTCAATAAGCTCGGATCGGCTCCGCTCGGCATCAGCGCTCACTCTGCTCGCACCCTTAGATTGCAGAAGAAGTTTATTTGCGATTGAAACCAATACATTAAAAAAAAGCCCTTAACAAAAAAAAAAAAAAAAAATTATTTGTATTGTTATTGGTCCTAAAATAAATACTCAGACAAAAATTTGGATTTTTTGGACGGCGCAATAAAAAGATGTATTGAAAGGGTTAAAAATACTTTCGTTTCGCTTAATACCTCCGTCGCTTGAATGCTGCGCCACCTACAGTTGCATTGAAAATTCATGAACTTGCAAGTACATATGGCAGCACGGCACGCATATGGTTTTTGTTTTGTTTGTTAATTTGCAATTTTTCTCCAATCAGCTGAGTGCTTTGCATTCACTTTATAGAAACTTTAGAACGCAAAATTTCCAAAGAGATTTTATACAAATCGTAAGCAAAATAAAGAGAGTAAATTTCAGTCCAATGTGTTTGAGATGAGTTTTTTACTTGAGCTGATACAAGCTTTTATACAGAAGATGCTTGCACTTTTATCGTTTGGCCAGAAGACAATTACCAACTCCTTGAGTATATACATAAAAACAAATACTGGTCGCACACTCTCTGTGAATTTAGAACCGCAATGGGACATAAAGAATGTGAAGGAAATTGTAGCACCGCAATTGGGCCTGCAGCCGGAAGAAGTAAAAATCATCTTCGCTGGGAAAGAACTCAGTGACGCAACAACCATACAAGTAAATACTAGTTCAACAATTTTAAGTAAACGCTAAAGTGCGATATTTATAGGAATGCGATTTGGGTCAGCAAAGCATTTTACATGCAATACGTACTCGGCCGCTACCAGCACGACAACGTTTGCAATCAACGGTAATGGAGGAGGAACCTCAGGATGCTACTGGCGGCACAGCTACACCGACTGGCAGAGCGACGCCTTCGCTCTCAGAAGAGCCGTCGAAGCCATTATGTGAGACATTGGTCGATCTGCAGTTACTAAGCGATGAGCGCATCAACATTAATGAACAAGGTGAGTCAAGTAATATTACATAAATTACATGCATACATACATACACGTGATATTTTATTTAAACCTTACAAAAATTGCATTTCAGATCGGCTACGCACAAAGGCGCATTTTTATGTTCACTGCTCCCAATGCAACAAGCTTTGCAAAGGTAAGCTGCGTGTGCGCTGCTCGCTCTGCAAAGGTGGTGCATTTACGGTGCATCGTGATCCCGCATGCTGGGATGACGTGTTGAAACCACGACGTATAACTGGTCATTGTGAGAGCCAGGAAGTGGCTTGTTTCGATAACGCTACAGGTGGTCCGCCATACACTGAATTCTATTTCAAATGCGGCGAACATGTGTCGGGTGGGGAGAAAGATTTTGCTGCGCCACTGAATTTAATAAAAATCAATATTAAAGATGTGCCTTGCTTGGCATGCACAGATGTCAGGTGAGTGTATGCTTTTTGCCAATACTTATGACTTGGAATTACCACGTTACTGCGTTTTTTTAAGTGAAACTGTGCTAGTGTTCCCCTGTGAATCCAAACACGTTACCTGCATTGACTGCTTTGAGCAATATTGTCGCTCGCGTTTGTCTGAGCGACAATTCATGCCACATCCTGATATAGGCTATACGTTGGCATGTCCGGCGGGTTGCGAAAATTCTTTCATTGAGGAAATACACCATTTCAAGCTTTTGTCCAGCGAAGAATATGCGCGTTATCAGCGTTTTGCAACCGAGGAATATGTGCTGCAAGCTGGCGGCGTTTTGTGTCCACAGCCTGGCTGTGGTATGGGATTATTAGTCGAACCAGATTGCAAAAAAGTCACCTGCCAAAATGGTTGTGGTGTAGGTGCTTTAATCGAATTGCATGAATGAATTTGTGATACAATTTTTCAATTGCAGTATGTCTTCTGTCGCAATTGCTTACAAGGCTATCACATAGGGGACTGCTTACCCGAAGGCACGAGCACGAATGCGAGCGGTTCTTGTGAATACGCTGTCGATCCCAATGTAAGTGTAAATCCAATTAAATGAGTGCACTAATATTTCTAATAATAAAAATTCTGCATGTAATATAATATTTAACATAGCGCGCTGCTGAGGCTCGTTGGGACGAAGCGAGTAAGGTGACAATCAAAGTTATGACAAAACCGTGCCCGAAATGCCGCACACCGACCGAGCGTGATGGCGGATGTATGCATATGGTGTGCACACGCGCTGGATGCGCTTTCGAATGGTGCTGGATTTGTCAAACCGAGTGGACCAGAGACTGCATGGGTGCGCATTGGTTTGGCTGAAAGTGTGGGGAAACGTATATACAATTTATTGCTGTTATATTTTGATTACGAAAGCTTATTTTTATAAAGGTGTATGTGTATACTATGTAAAGTTGACATTGTTAAAGTTTAAAATTGACAAAATACGCGTTTAAGAACAAATGCAATATAAATCAGAGTGTTTATCGAGAACTACTGTTACTGGTTTCAAATGTAATGAAAAGGAATTATTAGTAAAACAGAACTTGGTTACGAAAATGTAAACGCACGAGTGCGTTTAGGTCAGCAACTCCACGCACCACGCGCAAGTTTTATCTTTCCATTGAACCTACTAGAGAAAGTTGTAGTTGGCAGATATTTTGGCATTTATTATTTTTTGAAAATTACTTACTTGGCATGGTGAATTGAAATTTCAATAGCTTGCACATAAGCTTTGACTTTTTGTGCTATTCATTGCTATTCAAATACCTTATGATCAAAAAGTACGGGGAAGGTGATGTTGAGTGGCTTCGATTACCAAGGCGTAGTGCACCATGAGTACCTTCCATCGGGCCAGACAGTCAATAAAGAATATTATTTAGCCGTTTTGAAGCGTTTGAGAGATGCTGTACGTCGCAAACGGCCGGAAATGTGGATCTTGCATGATGATAACGCGCCATCGCACCGAGCCCAAATTGTGCTGGATTATTCGACCAAACACCAAGTAAATACCATCGTGCAAGCACCGTATTCACCCGATATGGCCACGTGCGACTTCTTTTTATTTCCCAAGTTGAAGTTACCACTTCGTGCAAGGAGATTTCCGTCGATAGAGGAGATCAAAGAGAATGCGACGGAGGAGCTGAAGGTCATCCCTTTGTCGGCCTACTGAGTTAAACGTTGGCACATGTGTGTTGCTTCAGACGGGTCATATTTTGAAGGAGATAAAATAAATTTACCTGAAATTTAACTCTGTTTTGTTTTATTTAAACATTACCGTTACTTTCTGTTCATAGGGTACACACATTTTAATTTTTGTTTTAAATTGCAAAAGGCACGAAAGGCATTGTGAAATAGTAAATATTGTTACAAAGATAAGCGTTAGTTGCTCTTTTACAAATGCTCTATTCTTTTTATTCATGTTTGTACATTTAATCAATACAAATGTCCGTATACAAGCGCTGGCGTCTAGGGGGACAACAAAGAAAACAACAGCAAATTACATGTGCGTATTATTGTACCGCACACTACCAGCAGCAATTTTAAGAGTTCAGTTGGAGAAACTGCGTGCTGTCGTTTCTTTCATTTGCTATCACAGGGCGTATGAGCAACATTTTGCAAGCGCCAATATTGCATTACTCATACCACCTGTAATACCGCAATACAAATTCTTCCATATGGCAGACGTAAGCTAAAAGAAATTGTGAGTCGTGTAAGAAAAATATAAAAATTTGTTAATTAACTTACATATTTGTTTAATAATTGTAATTTGTTTAATATTTTATTGCTTTTGAAATTTTTATTTTTTATTGTTTCAAAAGTCGACCTCCGCTTACATACACTCATATCCACTGTACGCCCTTCCTCTCCTTGCGTTACTTTACGTCTGGTTGGTTTTTTTTTTTTTGTTTCAAACCTCTCTCATTTAATTGATTTTTGCCATTTACAACCACTTTTAAAGGCTAAATGCTCTCTGTTTTTGTTTTGATTTGGTTTTGTACATTTTCGTAATCATTTTACCCATTTCCGCTTTTCGCTGTTGTTGTGGTTGCTGCTATTGATAGCAGCGGCCAATGTTACGAAAATGCGTGCTAAGCGTACAGGGTGAATTGAACACGTTTTTACTTTATTGGTACACCCCCTATGATTTCACAACTGTAAAGAGTATTTCTCTCTCTCTTATTACTTTAGCTCTTTCTTCCCTGTTATCATCCAGCCTTCAACTCGTGCTCACGCTAGGGGTCTTTGTGCGTTGGCAAATCGTTAGGCCGTCGTGTTTACACAATCGTTATCGGTGGTTTTACTGCGAAATCGCGCCATACACAAATCAGCTCATACTGTTGGAGCGAGTTTTTTTTTGCATGAGTGATTATACCATACTTGACAGTGTCTTGTTTACATGGAAAATATTGACATGAAAAATATCGTCGTAGCCGCTACATACAAATTCCAATATGATTCTATTATTAAGTTCTTGGTAAAAATCCGAATAACTCCTGAATCGTCGTTGGTCTCTCTTGGCTCATTCACTTCTTGACTGAATATTTATTATGATGCCAGCGAAGAACTTTTTAGTAACTAAGATGGAGGGCATTTTATTAATTGCTTTTATTCAGGCTACTAACATCACATTTTAAGTAATTTTTTCTGTAAACCAGGAATCTCAGTTGAAGGACTTGGCTTCACTTGGTGTCCAACTGGCGCCGGTTAGCACGAGAAAGAAACTACTGGGGCGCTTTGTTAAACTCGGCAAAAATCGCTTAAGCGTTTATGGCGCCAATTAAGAAGAAGAAGAAGTAATGTTGTTGTTGTAGCAGCATAAACATTCCCCATACTTACATACGGGGAATGCTGCTGGAGTGGACGTCCTTGACCGGATATATATCCGGGTCGTTTCGGTAACGTAGAACCGACTGTCGTGGAAACGTTCTGCTGCTACAACAAGAAGAAGCAATCTCAGTTGCATGGAAGTAGGATATTTTCAAATCCTAACGTAGAGTATCCCAGCGATTTGTGGAATTTATTCCCGCCACCTTCGTTAAAGCACAAAAAAAAAAGATGGAGATCCACGAAAAACCCGTTCCCAAGTCAGTCGGTTCCACTTTACCAGTATGAATTTATATCTGGCCAATGGCTGTTACACCAGCAGCATACGCATAAATATATGATGAATGTTTACGTTGCAACAACAACAATAAAAATCAATAAAAGCTATAGGGAAAAGGTTTTTAGAGGTGTGGCCAAGATCAGACCGTTAATCGGATCTCAGCGAATTTGAAAGAACCGGCTGATGGGCCGACGTAACCGGGTTCATTACAATGGTTTGCTTATGAAAACAACTGAGATTGTAATGGTGATACACTATGATTTAATGGGGGAATACGTGTGAAATGAGCGGTCAGAATTCTACTGCCGATGGGACAATCCCACGTTTTTTTAAATAGGCAGGAGTAGGATGATTAGGAGGTGATGATTATTTTCCTAATATTTTTCCTGAAATTTAATCTCCAGATAGTGGAGGATGTGTGGAGAGCGAGCGTCAATAGAGAGGCAACTAAAAGTTATGTGCTCTGTAGCCTATTTCCTCTATGGCTTAAGGGGTTATATGACATACGTCCAGAATTTTCAAAAAATCGATTTTTTTCGATATTACGAAAGTATAATATCTTAGGAATATACTGTGAAATTTTCATGCGAAAGTTCCCAATATTGCATAGAGCTTCTACAGCCCATTAACTAGGTAGAGAGCGGTCCGCGTGCTCCTATACCTCAAACTTTGAACTCGTTTTGCTCGAAACTACTTTTTCCGGCACGATCTGCATGATAACTCAGACAGTCTAAGTAGTTTTTGATGCGGTGTTTTTTTTCAATATTCGAAAGTGTTTTCTCTATAGATTTGATTTTAGATATTTTTAATATAAAATTTTATAAACATAATTAAAAGTTGACATTTATGACGTAAAACGCATAATTTTTTTTAAGTGCCGTAAATTGCAAAATTTTTCGAAATTCAAAAATGCGGCTCGACAGACTATAACTACAACTTTATTTTACAAGCATGAAATTTTTGCAGATCCATCAACATTTCAGGGAGAAATGATGCAGACCGTTGAGCAACTTCTTTTTTATTGTACTTTGGCTCACGAGATTTTTCATATACTAATTTTTGCAAAGAAAAATTAAAATACATTTTTTTATAAAGTTTAAGTACTAATACAAAATGTATACAAGTTTTTTATAATTATTTCTATTGTTTCCCCTTCTAAAAACAACTGTTCTTTTAGCGCATTTTTGGCGCTGCTGGACGTAAGTAACCTAATACCCTCTATTCTAGTCAAGAAATTTGAAAAAATCGAAATTTTTATTTTCAAAATTCGATAGTTTAAGTATTCAAAAATATCTCCCTAAAAGTATTTTTCAAAATTCGAATTATTTTCGAAGTTACAACTATTTTAGTGACACGACAGCTAGACTGGTTTGAGCGGACGGTGAACTTCAAACGTGTTTTCCTCGAAACTACTTCTTTCGATACGGTCGACACGATATCTCAAGTTCTAATCAACCGATTTGCTTGAAGTTTATCATGATTATTCTTTAAATATATCTCTATCGCATGACGCACGAAAAATTGGAAATTTTAATTTTTTAATATGTGTAAACAATTCGAAAAAGATTAAAGATGAGGGAAAAATCTACTTAAATTTTTGAGTAGCCGCCATTTTATGAAAAAAATTTTTCCCCTTTTTTCTGCGTCATACGATAATGACATTCATATTAATTGAGAATCTTTTTTTTTTTTCAAATGACCACAAGGGTAGAAATCGTGACGACGAGGACACTGCCTTTTGTTTTCCCCTTCCACTTCAAGGACGCATAATTCCATGAATTTTTTTTTTTTTTAATTCATTTTGTGTGCTCTTAATATATAAATAAATAAATGATAAAAAAGTGGATAGCAAAAATATCAATAGCTTTTTTTTATTCACCGTCAAAAAATGATCGAAGTTCGGGCCTCTAGACTAGAATACCCCCTTAAACGCAGTTTACGTCTAACTACAGATAAACTTCGGTAGTTTCAATAGTAGTTTTTTTCTATCAACGAAGTTAAGTCAATTATTGGTCTAGCAGCTGGTCTGTAAGAAAATAAAGCTGCTTGATGTTTCCGAAGCTTAAGGGAGCTCTCATCTACAGTTAGGTTTAAGTTAGATTATATTTGTTCGGTTAAATTATTTGAGTATTTGTGGATTACGAACGGTGACTAATTTGCCTGCAGTTAAATTTTGCTTTTAAGTTATTTGTCTTGACCGTAAACTGCAAAAATTGAAAATATTAATTTTATAGTTTTGACGCCGTATGCATCAATCGATTCAAAGTAATTTGCAGAATACCTCAAAGGCTTAAATTAAAATGAAATAGTGCGTTCCACACCACATTCCACCGTGCAAAATGAAAATTCGATTGGCGCTTCTCAGCGCTATTGCATATTTTTTGGTGTGTGCGCGTATTGGTGCTTTGCCCAATATCCTCGCCGCCGACGCATAACGACCAACTGAGCGACACGAATGTCTAAATCGTGCGCAACGGTGTGCCCCATTAGAGCTGTGCGGTCGATGCCTGCATTTAGGGTGCTGCCCAATATTTGTGTATATCTACATATATGTATGTATGCATGGTGCATATGTATGTATGTGTGTGGGTATATTGATGGCGTGGTGTATGTTGAGTGTGGCAGCCATCAGCAGCCAGCTAGCCGGGCCGCCAAGCTTTGAGCCAGTCTTCATAGCGCTTTTGAAAACAACGGTCGCACTTTGGTGAATAAAAACGGACGCATTTCTTTTATTTCTCCTTTACTTGATGTGCTAGGTGCTACACAGGCTACCTAACTCAGTGACCGTGGGTGTGTGTGTGTGAATTAATAAAAGTTACTCGGTGTTGTTGTTTTCGGTGTTATTTGACTTCCTGGTCTCATCTGTGCATGGGTGTGGATCGAAAATTTTACAGTTATTTGCAGGAGTTGGGGAAACATAAGGCACTTCGATCGCGCGCTGTGTTAGTTTGCTCTTGGCAATTGAGCACAAAATGCGTTTACACATACATACATACGAGCCTGTGTGCATATGTACTATGTTGATGTAACTTATATTCATATATAACGGTTTTGAATTTGAAAATTTTACAAAGTAAACATTAATATTCGAAATCAATAGCCATTGTGAAAATTGTGTACATAGCATAAAGTCACAAATAGGCATTTAAAGTTAATCGAAGTGGAGAAAAGTGAAATACGAGCCATTGCAAAAATTTTAAAAAAGGTAAACATACGTTTTTAATTAATTATGAAATATTATTAATTTTTAATTAATATTCAATTGGTTGTGCTATACAAACGCAGCTTGACTTATTTTTTGTATGAAACATTAAATACAAAGAGTATCAGAAAGACTTTCAGACCTAAAATTTCAAGGCTTTTATGGCTTTATTTATTTATAGGTGACATTTTTTTCGTTGCTTCCAGACAAAAGTTTAGTGAATTTCCACTTATTCTTACAAACTTTATTTCACTACACACTTTTGCTTTTGGATTAACCTTAAAAGTTGCAAAGTGACATCTTTTCAAACGCCTTTGGGCGGCGGGCAGTTAACAGTTTGGCGGACAACACCTTTTTACTTCCATTTAACGTCAGATTCGCCCGCGAGCATAGTTTGCACAGGGAGAAAAGTTGCCATGCGAAATGCAAGCCACGCATTCACATAATTACATATACATACATATATACATGGATATGTACATACACACATATATACATACATACATACATACATGTGTGCGCATATGTAAGTATGTATGATAGATGGCTGTGCTGTTTCCCTCCTGAACTGATAAGTACGAGGTGGCGCAAAATTAACCACCCAATTTCATTTTTGAATAACTTTTTTATTACATAAAAAAAAAAAAATGATTCTGAGTGATGGAAATCTTTATTTTGACTTTTAAGCACTCCATTGCTTGTACGAGGTGTGTTCAAAAAATAGGAGGAATTTTCATTTTTCTCAAAAAATATTTATTTATTCATCAATTTCTATTTTATCTTCTTCAAAGTAGCCTCCCTAGGCTATAATACACTTGTGCCAGCGTTTTTTCGAATCCTCGAAGTAGTTCTGATATGCACTTTTTGGTATGTCCTTGAGTTTCCTCAGCGATTCGGTTTTCATCGCCTCAATCGTCGCCAAACGCCGTCCTTTCACGGGTCTCTTCAATCTTGGGAACAGGAAAAAGTTGCAGATAGCCAAATCTGGTGAATACGGTGGCTAAGACATGATAACGGTGTTGTTTTTGGCCAAATAATCTCTCACAAGCAAAGATGAGTGAGCAGGTGCATTATCATGCACAATTCCGGACATTCTTTTTTGTATTGTTCACGCAAACTTCAAGGTAATACTCTACATTTCCCGTATGATCTTATAATAAGAACTCCTGATGCACTACATCTTGGTAATCGAAGAAAACAGTGAGCAAAACCTTGACATATGATCGAACTTGGCGTGCGGTTTTTGGTCTTGGCTCTCCTGGACTCTTCCCCAAAGAGGATTGGGCTTTGGTTTTGATGTCAAAACCATATACCCATGATTCGTCACCAGTTATGACCCTTTTAAGCAATCTTGGATCATCGTTGACGTCATTCAACAATTCCTGAGCGATGCTCATGCGACGTTGTTTTTGGTCAAAATTCAGCAATTTTGGAACGAACTTCGCTGCCACACGCTTCAAGCGCAAAATTTTCTCAAAGATTGCCGGGCATGAGTCAACCGATATCCCGATATGCCGACATCCTCAGCAACTTGCCTAATTATGATTCGACGAATCTCCATAACAATTTTCTTCACTTTCGCAACATTTTCATCCGTTATTGATGTGCCAGACTGAGCGTCATCATTCACATCTTCTCGACCTTCTGTGAAAAGCTTGTACCACTTGCAAACATTTTTTTGACTCTGAGTTTTCTCACTAAAAACCATGAATATCTCTTCGGGACGAGTGTACCAACATAAAAAATAATAATAATCGAAAGCCGAATGTACGTAGCCCGCGAAATTTGAAAATTCAGCTTATTTTTTTAAAACACCTCATATGCTTGTACTGGGTCGCCCATATTCGACGGACCCGACGGATTTCGATGACTCTTTGGGCTCATTCCAGTCGACGAGGCTTGTCCGCAGGCAACAATCTTTGCGTCAATTGAATCTTATACGGGAATAAATGCAAATCGATGTGGATAATTCGTTGTAAAGTGATCCGAGCAATGCCCAACTGCTAAGAACGGCGATTTTGGGATGTCCTTGGCGACGTCTCAACACTGGCCCGTACAAGAGCAATAATTTCATCCGATCGCCTTGGTCGTACCTTTTGTACAAACGTTTAATGGTGTTCTTAGAAGGCGCACTTTTCACATTATTTAATTTTTTATACGCACGTTGAGTTTTCACAATTGACTTCTTTTGTTGAATGTAAATTTCAACAATTTGGGAGCGCATGCGTGGCGTGTACTGTTCCATAGTAAAAATCAGCTTAGACTGACGCTTCCAACGCGGTATGTCATTAAGCGATCTGACGTATCTGTCAAAAGATACAGGGTTGCCAGATGGGTCCGTCGAATACGCGCAACCCTGTATACTGCGTTTCTTTAGTTCACAAGTGCCAGCCACTATATGAACAAACTTTTTCTATCATTTTGTTGTTTCATGCACGGAGATTCGAACCCATGTACTCCCGAGTGGTTGTCACGCACGAACTCAATCGGCTAGGGCGGTCGCTTTTTCTGCTTTGCGTGTACATAGTAAACCTCTATGAGTTTGGAATTTACGTGCGAAGCTATTTGAATTCAGTGATAGGGGTTTATTTATTTGTTGAGGTAAAAATTAGTCAACAAAACCAAATTGTGTTAAGGGTCAAAAGGGTCAGTTTGGGTGACCTACCTATCTTCGCTTCCACGAACTTATAACTTTTGTGTGAACGCATCAGATCCTGCAACGCGAACACACACACGAACGCGCACTATTTGTATGGGAAAAAGAAAAGGGCTGTTTATGGGTTTTCCCGGAAATTATTCGAAATTTTCTCGCCGTAAAAACCATCCTTGGATTTCAAGGAACATTTAAAAAAAGAATTGTTAAGATTGGTTCGTGCGTTGTTGAGTTATGCGCTTACCGACACATTTTGCGATTCATTTTTATATTATAGATTTGAGTATGTGGGCTGACATACCTGGTTCTTTCCATGAACGACATTGACTCTCGTTTCAAATTTTCCAGGCCTTTACTTCATGCCAGGTTTTAGGCAAAACTGCTGCTGCACGTACTGCAATCAGATTGAGAGGTTCGGCCTGCTGTTTCGACCTCACCTTCGGATACTCAAGTGTCCTTATAAACTTTTGGTTCATCCCCCTGTTGACGGATCAATGTACACCGTCGTTTAGCCCAAGCGGAATATTCTCCACTCACATTCTATCAAGCAAGGAGTGGACGCATATAAATATTTACTCCGATAGCCAAGTGGCAATTAGGGCCTTTGGCTCATTGATGGTGCATTCGAAAGTGGTCTGAAAATGTCTGGCTTTAGACTTTCGATTGCATCCGAGACATAAGGCTCATCTGGGTTCCTGGTCATAGCGACATTGCATGAAATTGTGAGCCGGATGAGATGGCCAGACAAGAGTCCTGTGCGAGTATTTCTCTTCGAAAGGAGAGGATAGAGACCACATGGGACCCCATCTTGGCCAATGCAGAGGTGCAGAGGAAGGTGGTGTGCGCCGGCGCATTGTCGTGATGAAGGGTCCAATTGTTGACGAGGGGGGGCCGAACCCGGGCGACGCGGCTTTTCAGCCGAAGGAGCACTTCTTTGTAAAATGCCGCGTTTACAGTGTTTCCTGGAGGTACAAACTCCTTATGGACGATGTCTCGATAGTCGAAAAAGATGATCAGCATGGTTTTCACCTTGGATTTCGACATGCGCGCCTTCTTGGGTCGTGGCGACTGGCCTTCCTTGAACGACTTGTGGCACCGTTTTATCTGGGCATTGGACAGAGATTGATCCCCGTAAGCCTCCTTGAGTAGCCCAATGGTTTCGGTACTCGTTTTGTTTAGCTTTACGCGAAATTTGATCGAGTAACGTTGCTCCAACCATCGCTGCATTTTCGCCACTGCAAAATCCTAACACACTTTTAAAACAGCTTTCACGCGCGGAGCGATGTTGACTGCACCGCTGTTGCCAGCGAACTGGGACCGGTTTCTAGTGGAAGGGGAAGGTCCAACGATCATTTTCCCCCACCAGCCGATTCGGTTGATCGCCTGACAGTGCCCCTCCGCGCGGGAAGGCTCATTACTTTTCAATCAAACCCTATATAGAGGATGAATTGGAATCAACTCAGCACCTTCTCCTTAGGAGAAGCGTCGCTTCATCGGATGTTGTCATCGTCCACGCTTCTGCGCCATACTTTAGGACGGGCATGATGAGAGTCTTGTAGAGTGGACTTTACTGCTCAGTTGCCTACTTAGTATAAAGTAGCACTTGTTGGCAAGAGAGATTCTACGTTGGATTTCCAGGCTGACATTGTTATCGGTGTTAATGCTGGTTCCTAAATAAACGAAGTGATATAGGAAAATTTGATATTAAAAGTCTTATGATGAGATCCTTCCCCCCACCCCTCTCCCTCCTTTCCGCTTATCGGTCTTCCTCCATCCTTCGTAGTGGTAGCACAAGGGATTAATTTGATTTCTTCGTCAAATTGTGCTCACTCTTTTTGAAAACATTTTCAACCTATTCTATGTCTATGACCTCAAACTCTTTCGTACGATTGATATTTTATCAAACGCTGCCTTACTGCAGCACGACTTGAAGAACTTTGCTAATTGCTGTTATATAAATAAGATTTTCATAAATTTGATTATGTGTTTTCATGTGTCTTTCTCGAAATCTGTAATTTTCTAACCTCTAACTGAAGAATCTCCAATAGAAATTTAACGTCTGTTCACAATAAGTTGACTAAGGTGTAGTTTTTTGTTTGAACTTTGCGTTTGTTAATCATATCTGTTAAGTGCTTCCGAAGTCTTTCACTTCTTCGTTATGCACGTGATTGACCCTCAGGCATAAGATAGATAGACCTTTTAACTCATACTCACATTTCATCTGATCGCAGTTGCGAGCTAGATTTTCGCAGATTACGGCGCTCACCACCTCCTTCATCATTACCGCCGTTTGACTGATCTATGTTATGGTGCGAAAGGTCTCCCCTAAAAACTGGCTCTTGGATCGGCGCAGTCTCGAAAGTCTATCCTACCTTGGCGTTTGATGAGATATTTTTGAGCTCATACGCGTGACGCTTGTTTATAGTCCGTGTTATTGACATGTCTTAACAATACGTAGCTTCTGATCCACTTTCACTCCAGTCAATCTATGCTCAACATTGTCTGGATGAAAAGACTTGGTATGCGTTCTAAAGTGGGATGCACGAGTTGACAGCAGTGCAGGTCTTCCTCGCCAAGTTTCACTTGCCCTCTTTCGCCAAAGGGCGAATCTTTGCGATGGGCTAGTTTTCATATTTTCAAAATTTTTGTGACGTGACTAATGAAGTCAATGAAGTCAATGATGTCTTGCATATACTTTTTACCATATGGAATACTGAAAACCAGTAGTTATAACAAAATCAATACAAACCGACACTCTCGCTGGGAAACTGGTAAAAGAAAAAAGACAACACAACAGGCTAAATGAAAGAAATACCGAGAAGTTTGCTGCTTTATTTCTTTCTGCATTTTGTTGCTGCAATTTTTGAGCTTTCGAGTTGATTTCTCACTCATACATACATATGTATGTATGTATATGGTTGCTTTCCACAATTTTGTTTGTTTGTATTTTGGATTTATTATATACATAGTTGCTGGCTGTTCACTTGTACATCCACCTTCTTATTTGTTCGCCTCTTTATTCATTTTGTTTTATACCGTTATTCCGCAAGTCAGTTTCAATTTTTGCGCTCTTGCAATATGTGGTGTTTATTGATTTATTCCTTGTTGTCGTTATTATTGTTGTCGCACACACATAACTAACTACATACAAACGTGTTTCAAAACATTGTACGAAGCTAAAGCAACATTAACAATAACAACAACAACAAGCTATATAGAGCTGATAGCAAGCAGGAGCAATAACGCCACGTGGAATATGTAAGTATATTTCCTCTATGACATCCCTTACATCCTGTGCACAAAACTAGCGCACACACATGCGCAAACTAACAAATCGTTCGTATACATATAAGTACGCATGTATGCACATACACGTGCAACATCACTTAGCCAAGCAAGCGGAAATCCCTTTGGTAGTTGGTACATAATGGCAAAGTTCTGTTCTGCACGCTGCTCGGTGCGCATTTGCTGCGAATATGCCGTTCGAATGCTTCGACATCTGCAATGGTTATTTTCTGCCTTAATCCACATTATCTCAAACTTTATGGAAATCACCATACGTGCGCTTATAGATGCATACAAACATACATACACACATACATACATATAAAGACATCAATAAATGCAGCACCGCAGTTTTGTTCTTTTAGTTTTAATTTTGTGTCTCATGCTCATCATCTTCTTGGGTACTTAATAATACCAAAATACGAGTATAGAGAGTGCGCTGCTTTGCTTTACAAAGATTCCTTAATTTCTCTTCTTCTCACGCTTATTAACTCTTCAACGGAATTTCACTCACACCATAGAAATTCGTACATAGAAAAGTACATTTACTCATTTTGATGCTCTCTTCTTAAATTTATTGAAAGCCACATTGTTTTGCATCAATCTTTTTCACTTCCTCTGTTGGCTTTTATGTTTTGCTAAAGTTTTCGTCATCTAAACTAGGTACGCACGCATTACAAATGATATTATATGTATGCGCGTATGCGTGTATGTAGGTATTTATGTGTGGCTGTATGTACGCATATACGTATATGTAACTATGCATTTGTATTGGTGCGGTTTGTCCCGCAGGAAAACCCTTAATTGAAGAGACGGCGACTAGTTCCTATCTAGTGGCATTCGGCAAAGGTGAGGAGTTATTTGCTTTGCATTGAATACAGTAGTGCAATTCACTAACACATTTTAACGGTATTCGCGTTGTTTTCTTTCGTTAACCACAATTTTAACGATTTTGCTATTCGGTAACCCTTTTCATAACGATAATCGATAGAACAAAATCAGCTGTTTGGTTAACCTATCGATTATCGCAAATTAAACGACAGCGATTTTGGAGTGGTTAAATTGAACGAGAAAACAAGAATTAGTAGTTTGAATTAAAACGGTGAAATTATTGTATATTAACTAAAACTTACTAAAACAACGCGAATATGTATTTCGAGTATTTGACCTATGACTTATCGCGTGTAGACAAGGTAGTGAACCCTCAAGCAGTGGATCAACGTTTGCTCTGGACAATCCTTTCCACTTGGCTGTAGCGGAGTCCCAGTAACTAACTATTCCATTTAACTCCTGACTGGACTGAGGGCCTAATTTCTCAGGTTGACAGTCATTTAAGAGGTTCCAGAATAACACCGATTTTAACTGAAAAACAGGTAAATCTCGCAATCTCTAAACGACCCATAGGTAAGCAATGGGGAATATCCATGAGCCAGTCATCCACTAGCCGAAGCATACATAGTGTAACAGTTGCAATCAACCATTCCATGTTTTGCGCAAACGTGATGCTTGAGAATAAAATAACACTTCATACTATACCTTTCGCCGTAGCCCAATGGGTTGGTACGTGACTACCATTTGGAAGTGCGAAGGTTCGAATCTCTGTGCATGAAACACCCAAATGACAGAAAATGTTTTTCTCTTTCGGCGGTCGCCCCTCGGCAGGCAATGGCAAGCCTCCGAGTGTATTCCTGCCATGAAAAAGTTCCTCATAAAAATTCTCCAATTATTTATTTTTTATTTACATACCATTCTGAAATTTTTTTTTTAATTCTGTATAAAATTTCAAGTTTTAAAGAAAATTTCACTTTCCCGTGGCAGTTCGGCTTCAACATAACCGCATGTACGGGCTATCCGTTTACAATTTTCTCTGCTATTTTGGCAGGTCCAACAAAACGAACAGTAGAGGCTGCATAGTTGAAGTAGCAGCAGATCTTCATATCTCAGCAAGACTTAAACGATGGCAGCTTTGAGAACCCACACAAGTTTATTCACATTTTTATCCGGAGTCTGTGACATCGAATCGACTTTGGGCATTGAGCACTTCGCTGCCTTCGCAATCTTACCACGTACAACTGATAGCATCTATCTATTGGAGTTTTCAGTGACAGTCAGGCTGCACTAAAGGCCCTGGAGAACGCGAAGCAAACCTCAAAGATTGTTCAAGAATATAAGAAGAGGCTTAATTCGGTCGCAAGATTAAACAGGCTTGTACTTATATGGGTTCCCGGACACTCCGGTGTTCAAGGAAACGAAATTGCTGACGAATTGGCCAATCGTGGATCAGCGGTGCCCTCACAGTTCCGCAGGAATCATGAATTGGATCAGCGATTATGTAGGCAATCTACATAAAGAGCGATGGTCGGGTCCTATCTCTTTCTCTGATACTTTTCTCCTTTCCTCCTCCTGGTGCTCCTCGGCTCGACCTTTTCAAATTTCAATTTCAATTTTTCACCATCAGCTTTTTTGTGGAAATGCTTTTCTATATTTATGGTTATTCGAATCAATATTATTTGAATCAACCAGACGTAGATTCTTATGATCTACCAGAGGTTTATGTGCCATACCCTTACGCAGCAAAGCTGTGATTGGTGCAAAGTGAATGGCTCAGCTAACAACTAATTCGTAAACAAATTTTAACTGAATTCTGAATTCCGTCAACCATTAGGAAGTTCATCAGCCTTTTTAATTTCAACTCCTAAATTTACAACGAACATTCGCAAGAGTAAAGTTGATTAATTGACAATTGAAAGATGACAGGTCAAGAACCTAGTTTGATGGAGTTAATTGAATTCTATCCGCACAGAGTCAACAACTACTCTCATACGCACATACATACAGACGTTTGCGCAAACACAGTCATATTTACCTATGCACACTTTTGTACAAATATTGTATTTGTACTTTGTGTATCGAACACTTTAGCATGGAGCGCATTAGATATGGTAAGGCATTTTAATGCACGCAAAGAAAGGAAAAAACTGGTTGCACTTTAGATTAAATGTAAATTAACGAAATTTCATTTCATTGACTACCGAAAAGGTGGGATAGCTCTTTAAAATGGTATGCATCTGCATACTCCGAATTTTTATTTTATTTATTTATTAAGCCTATGAATTAATAGGCATTAAAAACAAAGGATTAAACTATTTGTAATAATTATTCAGAAATTTCAATAGATGATCTTTGGAAAACGAAAAACCTATCTCAACAAATTAAGAAATTTTATTCAACTCAATTAAGGTTCTAGAATTTTTTTTTCAATTTCAAATGTTTACTCACAAAAAATGGTTACAAATTTAATCTTCAAAGTAATAGCCATCACTAGCGACACATTTTTCCCATCTCTCAGGCAATTTGTGGATGCCGCGCCAAAAGAATTGGCCGTCTTTTGCCGTTAACCAATCATCGAGTCATTTTTTGGCTTCTTCGTGAGAATTGAAGCGCTGCTCGGAAACTGCGTGGCCCATCGATGCAAACAAATGATAATCGGAAGGCGCCAAGTCGAACGTCTCCACCAATTCCCGGGTCGCTCTTGTTCGATGTGGCGGTGCATTGTCATCAAGAAAAATTACTTTGTGACGCCGATCGGCATATTCTGGGCGTTTTCGGTGTATGGCGCTGTTCAAATCGGCCAATTGTCTTTGGTAGCGTGCACCGTCAACTGTTTCACCTGGTTTTAATAGCTCGTACCAAATCATACCACGCTGATCCCAGAAAACACACAGCATTGCCTTGCGGCCGAAGCGAGTTGGTTAGGCCGTTGTTTTTGGCTTGACCATACGATCGTTTACGCTTCGGATTGGAGAAATACACCCATTTTTCATCACCCGTAACGATTCGATGCAAAAAAACCTTCATTTTGAACCAGGAGAGCAGCATTTGACAAGTGGTTTTTCGGTTATCTTGCTGCCTTTCAGTCAGTTCATGCGGCACCCATCCGACCTTTGAAAGAAAATTCCAGACTTGATCGATTTCTGCATAACCAAAAACATAAGCCATAACCAATTGACAATTCAGTCGTGCTATGAACTTTCTTCTGACCACTCGCCGATATTACTTGAATATGTAAGTCATATAAAATCTATAGATACATCTTTTCGCATACTTAATGACAGAACCAACTGTCATCAATAGGTATGAAAATTACCCCGTATTAAAGCACTTATCAACAGCTTTCATTTGATATCCACATTGTACAAACACATTCTAGGGTCCATGTTTTGGTCTCCATCTCGAGACCCTAGTCACGGAGCGGATGGAAATACTCTGAACTAAAGCATTCACCAACAGCTTCCATTTGATACCCATATTGTACATACACGCCCGAAGGTTACCCGGGTCCACGTTTTTACCTATATCTCGAGACCCTATCTACTAATAGGTATCCAAACTAAACGGAAACCATCTTCAATACCTCCTTAACAATGTGTGTAAGTTTGGTTTAATTCGGTGCAAAGACACGGCGGGTCCACGTTTTGGCATATATTTCCAGACCCTAGTCATCAATAGGTATGAAAATTACCCCGATTAAAGCACTTATCAACAGCTTTCATTTGATACCCATATTGTACATACACAACCAAAGGTTACCCGGGTCCACGTTTTGACCTATATCTCGAGACCCCAGTCACGGAGCGGCATGAAAAATACTCTGTACTAAAGCATTCACCAACAGCTTCAATTTGATATCCATATTGTACAAACACATTCTAGGGTCCACGTTTTGGTCTCTATCTCGAGACCCTAGTCACGGAGCGGCATGAAAAATACTCTGAACTAAAGCATTCACCAACAGCTTCCATTTGATACCCATACTGTACATACATATCCAAAGGTTACCCGGGTCCACGTTTTGACCTATATCTCGAGCCCTATTTCCAAAATAAAATATAATCCATGTTACTCGTGGATGATGTAGCTTTCGAATGGTGAAAGAATTTTTAAAATCGGTCCAGTAGTTTCTGAGCCTATTCATTACAACCAAACAAACAAACTAAGTTTTCCTCTTTATAATATTAGTATAGATGACAATCAATGTTCAGATATTCATCAAATAACTGCTGGAGTTCCGCAAGGAAGCGTTCTTGGACCTCTACTATATGTTTTATTCACCGCAGATATACCACCTCCTGACGAAACTAATTCTTTAATTGCTACGTTCGCAGACGATACAATACTATTAGCATCAGACAAAAGCTTAATTATCGCTACTGAAAAACTGCAGCGATATACAAACGCAGTTAAGGAATGGTTTGATAACTGGTGTCTAAAAATAAATGAAGACAAAACCGTACAGGTTATATTTACTAACAAAACAAAATTTACCGCAGTTCCAATTAAAATAAATGATAAAGCAATTACAATAGAATCAACTACTAAATATCTGGGAATTCACTTGGACTCCAAACTAAATTGGAGTCACCACATAAAGCAAAAGGTCAAACAAATAAAAGAAAAACTGCGACAACTTCATTGGTTAGTCTGCTCCAAATCCAGACTCACTATACAGAACAAGCTGTTAGTGTACAAAACTATGATTAAACCAATCTGGCTATATGGATTACAAGTGTGGGGAACGGCTAAAAAAACTCATATAGAAAAAATCCAAAGACAGCAATCAAAGATTCTTCGAATTTTGACCATGTCTGACAGGTACACGAAAAATGATGACATCCATAGGACTTTTAATATAGCAAGAGTAGACGAAGAAATCAAAAAGATAACAACAAGGCACTTTGAAAAAATACACACACACAGTAATGCAGAAATCAACAAACTTCTTGAAAGGGAAAGAAACGGGAAAAGGCGTTTAAAGAGAACCCGACTAAGCGACCTAGTATGATAAATGCTAAAAAGCCATAAATATGTAAAAAAAATAATTAAAAATAGTTGTAAAATGTAATCATGTAAAGTGAAACTTGTATTGTATTATTGTATATTATTTAATTGCTATTATTTCGTTTATTTTAATTTTATCGCTTTTTGACTGGCCATTAAGCGATGTACATATATAAATCCTGACCAAATTGTTAAACAACATACTTAATGTCAAAAGACAGATGTATAAAATAAATGGGGAATAAAAACAAAAAAAAAAAAAAAACCATTATCTTCATCCAACAATGCTTGCAATTCGGCGTCCTCAAACTTTTTCGGTGGCCGGCCAAGGTCCTCGTTCTCCACGTTAAAATCACCACTTCGGAATTTTTCAAACCACCTGAAGCACTATGCTCTATTAGAGCATGCCTACCATAAGCATCTATAAGCATTTGATGAGCTTGAGAAGCGTTTTTCTTCAATTGATAACAGAAAATCAACGATGTCCGCAAATCGTAATTTGAAGGCACGAAATTCGACATTTTAAAGAGCGACAAAATTGCATTGTTGTATGAAGCGTAACAAACAATGAACTGAATATTGTTGACAGATGGCAGACCAACAAAACGAGACATTTGGGAAGGTTTAAAAATACTCCTAGCGACATCTATGAACTAATAGCTGAAAGTCTCATTTCATCTACCTGGTAGGAGCATTCTGAGCATAAAGGGATTTTGAAAGACCAACATAGAAGAACTGCGAACTACGCAGAGCTTTGGCCGGAATATTGAAGAAATTCTCTCAAGATGCACCGGATAGTCAACAGCACCACGGATCAACTCAAAAATGAAAGTTAAAGATAGGATTATTCTCCAGTTCTGCAATGATTTCAAATGAATCAATAAGCATCGCGCTTCATAGATTTGGTAAAAATAAATATTTTATGACTAGCAAAAATTGCGAATGGAAGAGTCTTTCAAAGGACGTGCGTAGGTGTTTATAAAAAAAGCATGTAAAAATTTAGATTCTTTCAGGTTTCAGGTTTATAATTTTTTTTATTAATTCTTATGCGAAAAATTACATCACATAAATGCTCACCATGAGCACGTCTACAGATAAAATCCGCCAAACAGACCATTCATGAATGCCTAATTGTCGAGAATGTAGAGACGTCGATGTTGAAGGTTGTTCAGCATCATTCCGCGCGCTACAGCAGGAATATTCTCAACAGTTTCAGAAATTTATATCGTGCTAATTTACCACATAAACTATTCTTGTGAATAATCTCCAGTGAAAATATCTCTATGGGCAAATGCACCCGAGCTGGTACGGTCTAAAAAAGGAGGCACTAGCCATAATTCCGGTTACATTGCATGCAGAAGAGAGGAAAACTTACTTGGGGTTGCCTTTGGCGGTGACTAATTGTCAACGAACAGAAATTTCGTTGCAGAACTGTATCGATCCGAGAACTGTCCCGTGACCTGCATTTTAATAGCATCCATGGTGCTTCTTCTATTCCTTTAAAATGAATGCCGATCACGCTATTTTTAATTAATAAAGCTACAGAAATAAAAGTTGACTTTTCCGGAGTCTGGACTCATTACTTAACGCTACTATGTTTTTTTTCGTTTGAATTAGCGAATGCTAAAAGTAAAAGAAGTTCAAATTACACATCTTGCATCACTAGAAGCGGTCCTAGTATGATCGTAGCACCCTTTTCTTCTATCAATTAACACTTGGGTAGAAATTGCCGTCGTTTGATTGCTTGAAGCAAATTTCAGCAACTCGAAATTTTCTGTAGTAATCTGAGCAGAATTCTGCAAAAAGACGTTGGCTTTTCATAAGATTCAATTAACTTAGAAATTTAAGGACAAGTACCAACCTCTTCGGCATCCCTTCTCTGTATGGGCTTTGGAGCACCTGGAAAGTGGCGAAAATTTTGCACAAAAAAACATGTTTTCAAATAAGGTTGTTTCATCTTAGAGAAGCTAGCGGATACAGAGCATCCGTGGCTTCCGAGGAACTGCAAACTAACATTATTAGACCTTTTGTGGAAAGCTGTTAAGGAGCTATAAAAATGTCGACAATCCAGAAATTATTCAAATACTTAAGTGAACTATTGTGCGCGCCATTGCTGAAAAAGGCGCCGAAACATACGGGAAAGTAATACAAAATTTGGTTGTCAGAATTGGCTACTTACAGCAGTACCATCCGAGGCACTGAAAAATGTTATAAAAAAAAAAGAAATAATTGGTGCGTACACTTCTGTTAGGTCGAGATCCTCCTCCCTGCGGTGTGGTGTGCGTTTTGAGATTGTTCCACAGTTTTAAGCCGACTACGAAAGGCAAATGGTTTTTATGAGAAGCTTTTTCATGACAGAAACGCACTCGGAGGCGTTTCCCTTGCCAAGGCAATCGCTTGTAGAAAAAACGTTTCCTACTATTTGATGTTCATTTATCGAAATTGGAACCTTTGCACAACCGAATGGTAATCACTCACCAACCCAACCGTTTATACTCTATAGCTATTTGGCGGGTTACGAAAGACAGGCTGTTCTTTAAAAGAGTTCATTTGTTGAGCGCGCATGCGTCCATTAAAGTTTCCATGAAAGATTTCTCTTGTCATATCCTAACATATCTAATCAGCCACTCAAGCAAGACTATGCCTAAGCTGTTCAGATCTTTGAAGAAACTTTTCCTCAGAAGCAGAGCATTCTCTGATGCTCGGGGCATTACGTAAATTTAAAATCTACCACAGAAATAATTAAAAGGGTCTGCATGAGAAGAAGCATTTGCATTTGTGAGACCCTCAGTAGGTTCCGCCATACTCTTTAATTGAGTGTTTCCAAAACGGAACACATTTTCAGCTGTATTCATATTAGTCCACCTTGTTTTAGTACCTGTACTAGTCCCTCGTCAACTTGTGAAATCAGAAAATTCAGTTTGCTTGTATGCTTGACCTCTACTTCCCACGTCTGATCGCATACCCTCGTATGTTTCATTATTTATCCAATCAAAACTTTGTCCAAGTACAAATTAAATCCCTGCGGTTGAAGTAGTTGTAGGAGTCTGCAATTTTCTTGAATTCATATCGAGTTTGCCAGTACAAACTAAAGAGCTGAGCATTAGACTGGCCGCAACTTTTTTTTTGTTGAAATCCATAAATTTTCGGGTCTTAAAACATGAGGTTAGGAGTAGTGAAAAACGGTGTAATTTTTTAACCCGATCCGATGATGCCTAACCGTGCCCATTTGATCCCAAAGTATGGACAATTTCAAAAAATTACAAAATTACAATTTTTGAAATTGTGATTTTTTTTGTTTCCAATTTATATAATTTAATTTAATTTAATATGTATATACTTAATATATATATAATTTAACTTTATTTATATCATTTATTTTAATTTAATATAATAAAATTTTAATTAAAGAATTGATTGTCTATTTAATGAGAGATGTTTTGGTGTAAAACGGATACAATTGCCTGTAGTGCTCAACAACTTGCAGTAAGTACTGTTTATCTTCTTCATTATAAGTAAGCGATCTGTTGTAGTCTGTGTTCAATTTCAATGCTCTCTCTGCAGTGTCATTAACTACAGACAAATGCTGACAAATTCGTTTTCCCGCTATATAGTCTTCTTTTTCTTGCCATGTTGAAGGATCTGATTCCAAAAAACTTGTTTCAATTCCTAAGCGGGTAAAGAATGTTTTAGTTCTTGATGATTTCATCATCAAAATCATGTATATTCTTGCTGCCGTAAAGTGTTATTTCTGACATTGTTGCAACAACTCTCTTTGGAACAGCATCTTCCTTCTGGTTATCGCTAGTAATTGCTTCCACCATTTTTCGCTTAATATGTGAAGGAATTTGATCATCAAAAAAAGGAAAGGCCAACCGTCTCTTCCGACAAGTACCATACATGATTTTTAATTTTATGTAACAAGGCATTGGATACATTCTTATCGAAATATACAATCACATCTTGATTGAGCTTAAGGTCATTTTGTAGAGCAGCTATTGGATCCACACAACGAAACCAATATGGAACCGAGTTAAAAAAATACAAACGCTTCTTAGACTCTTTATCTCTGAAGTCGTTAACACGAATTGCTCGCGAAACAGAAACATTTTGTAGCAATATAGGCACTTCGACATAAACCTTGCGTGTGATGTTGCACCAGGTGACCGTATTTGTGAAAAATTTGGTACGTCTCCCCCACCAAAGAGCAGCGATAGTTGTAGTAATTCTTTATAATCGCCACGAGTATGGTGACTGTTTAATGCAGTTAGACAAAATTTCTTAAATATTTCCACTTCAGCTATTGTAAAGACTTTCCGAACTTCATTTTCCGATATTCCACTTTTGAATGACTTAGAATTAATGTTTTTCCAGCTGTTAGAGAAACGATTGAATAAGGGAACTTCCGGTGCTGATGATTTGCCAAAATTTAGTTCGAACACTGCTTTGACTAGCAACTCACTAACATGGTGACGACAGGGAAAGGAAAGTAGATTTCGGCCCAACCTTTTTTCAAGCAAGAACGCTGCTCCATTATTAACTCTCGTATTAGCAGCTGTTGTATCAAATGATACAATTTCCACTAAATCATCGAGCTTCCACTTGCACAAAAAATTATGTATTTCTGCAGCTATTGCATCTCCCGTTGAACTTTCAATTTTTGGATCCCCAGCATTTTTTCCATATTTTCTTCTGTGACAACGAGAGACAATCTATCTTTCTTTTCTGTGCCTAGGATTTCTGCAAGCAGCTTGCCATCCCAGTGAAGGACAAAAACGTCGGGAATCTACAAACAAGTAAAAAGAAATCTTATAAACATATTCAGTAAAACCATTACATTGAATCCATCAATAATCTCTTGAGCTTGTCTGCGACGATAATCTCTCCTCATCACCCCCTAATGTTGTTCGATTAAGAATTATGTAAATCTTCCATTTTTATTGACGGCGTTCCATTAACATTTTGCATGGTATTTATGAAGGCAGCAACCGTTGCACTCACCAAATGCATGGCATCTCTTGTTGAGAGGTTACATTTGTCCATGCATGTAAGCATTCTATCATCAATAAAATAAATTTTTCCTCGATTTGCCTTTTTCGGTAGTAAATTAATGTTACTTCCGTCTGTATCTTTGCCTTCATTCATATATTTTGCTGCATTTTCTTCGCCAGCTGAAATATCCTTTTCAGCATCCTCGGTATCAGAGACTTCAAGAGCATAACACAACAGTTGATGAATTGTTTAGTGATCACCAAAATGTTGATTATGAAACAAATTTTTATTTTTATTATTATAGTGAAATGTGAAAAATTACTTAAAAAGTACCTTTGCATAAAATTTAAAAATAATTATTTCACTTAGCAGCTGGCTCAACACACCGTTCATAAAACACAATAGAAATACTCAACTGACGGTGACATATTTTCCACGTATCACTAATCAGTTATGTGTGCTGAAAGCGCCTTTTGTCAGGTGGCTTTCGCGATATAAATTGGGCCATACCGCCCCAAAGTAAACAAGATCATTAATTAAAATCGCATCACATCAATAAATATAAGATTCGAACAAAAAAATTGGAAACAAAAAAAAAATTTGTAAAAATTGTGATTTTTTCAAATTTTCCATACTTTGGGATCAAATGGGCACGGTTAGACATCATCGGATCGGGCTGAAAAAATATACCGTTCTTTATTGCATCTAACCTCATGTTTTACGACCCGAAAACTTTTGGATTTTCAATTTTTACTTTTCTCCATACAAGCTGCGGCCAGTCTACTGAGCATCTGCCTGAAGAAGGTGAGTTTTAGTGGCTCACACAGTTTTAAGCCGACTTCGAACGGCAGATAGTTTTTGTGAGGATCTTTCTCATGGCGAGGAGGCACTTGGAAGTTTGCCGTTGCCTGTCGAGGTGTGACCACTATTAAAAGAAACTTTTTCTCTATCATTTGGTGTTTCATGCCCGAAATTCCGAACCCGGGCACTACCGAATCGTAGTCAGGCATCAACCTATTCGGCTACGGAGTGTGTCATATACATACTTATAAATGTTGTGTGCATCGTAATTTCCTATGTATTAACCCCCATTTTTATTTTTCTCATTTTTTCAGCAATACTGTGTAAATTCCATGCATGGCAAAGATTCTTACGACATTTTGAATGGGTACAAAGGACACCACTTCTAATCAAAACTTTGAATACGCAACGTGAAAGTTCTGATGAACAAAAAACAACAACAAGAAAAAGTCTCTAACAATCCTACTCGATTGAATCATAGCCAGCGGAATTTGTGTACGTCAATGAAAAAACTCTGCTGCAATACAAGGGAGTGAAGAGTTACTTTGATGAAAGCGCACAATGGTCAACTTTACTGTGAAAACAGAACTTCAGGTAGGGTGGACTTTAGCTTTTGTCCAACACTGCAGGAACAAAAAACCATAGAGAAAATTGAAATAAACAAATGTGTATAAAGCAAAAAGGAGCAAAGTGAAAAAATAAGTGGACAAAGGAACGGTGAAAGCCAACAGATTTGCCTGGGCGAAAAAGGCGTTTTGCATTCACAAGATGGGCGTAGGAGTAAAATACTGCGATTAGGCTGTATCCACTGCCTTAGAGCAGGCTATCTGCAGCAGATGGGCAAGTGGATAACATTTCTATGCATGTGCTTGTGTAAGTGGGAACAGCATGTCGCACAACTTGAGTACCATGAAAAGAGATAAGTCAAGGATTAAAGTTGTGATCCGTTAAAACTGCTAATATTTGCAGATATGTCCACATGTGTTATGCTTCAATAGACAACGTTGTTAAAATTTCAGTGCATATAGTTTTGTGGAAGTGCGCACATAAAGGGCGGCAATATAGCCAACTCCAGGAGAGACGGTAGAACGAGTGTAAAGAGTGAAACACATAGGCAAAGGTAAAAAGCTAACAAATCTAAAATATTCGCCAGCCCAAAAAAGTCTCGGACAAAGCATTGTCGAACATAAATCTACTTGCAACTATTTTTGAGCCTTGTCTGTATGTCCAGTCAAAGCCGATATGCCCAACAAACGAAACGCAATGCACCATTGGCAGGGACTGAGCAGCATGGCCAGTAGCAATCTGCCACTGATCGAGGTTTGAAGAGTTGTAAGTTGCCGAGCGAACAATAAGATTAAAGTAGCTATGGTCGCGCGGAAGACCCCCAGATCTGCATATTTGTTTCTTTTTATAAAAAAGAACAACGACAAATACTGCAACAACCACCACCACCTAACGTCACTACGGCATTGAAAAAAAAAAAAAAAAATATATATATATATATATCAATACAAAATTTCTACGATGCACTTCCCAACTGCGCTTCAGGAGCCACAACGACTCAACAAAGATTATCCACAGTCACATACGCCCAATATGAGCTATCCGCCCAGCGCACAGTCGCCACATCAACAATCATATTCCTCCGGCTATGGCGCATTTGGCGCGCCAACACATTTTAACAACACAACATACGCCGTGCACCCGCAGCATTACTCAGCCGAGCAGCTGCAGCAGCATCAACAGCAACAACAGCACCAACAACGACATCAACACTATGACAATATCTACAAGGGGCGGCTAATTGATGTCAGCATCCCTAGTAGCCCCAGCAGTGGCAGCAGCCATATGACTAGTGGGCCAGTTAGTAGTTTTTATAGCAATCGTGCGCGTTACTTGCCCTATCAGCAAACCTTGCCGCCGCACGCAATGCGTGGCATGTACACACCAGGTGGACAGCAGTTAGTGCCGTCGAGTGTCTTGCATTACCCACCACGCGGCGCTCCGTATCAGCAAAATGCCTTGACATTGCAACAGCAGCGCTCCATAACGCACACACAATACACTTTGCCGCAACACACGCAACCGCAATCACAACCACAATTACGGCAGCAGCAACAGCCGCAATCGCACTCGCAACCGCACCCTACAACCCCGTTCATCGGCAATGAGCCGCAAATACGGCATTATGCTGACACTCCCATTAAGCCGCCCGTGCAGCTTCCAGTGTTCGACCAAGCGACGCGACCAACACCGCATACACCGCATACACCGCATTTGATAATGCATTTGAATGGTGGATCACCACGAGCAACAGCAACAACACCACCACCAGCACCCACGCTTACTCCGCAAAGTGTGGCGCGGCCACCGTCAGTTGATTGCAGCGCCTATTTGCAGTTGCAACGACAACAGCACGTGCAGTTACAGCGGCAGTACCGGCAGCAGGAGCACATATCTGCTTTAGGCCTGCAAACAATATCGAACGATGCATTGTCTTCGTCCCATTTACAAAATTCGAAAGAATGCGCTCCGCCGCCGGAGCGTTCGCCCATGGCGAAATTGTTGCCTGCGAGCAACATATCCTCTGAGTTGCCAAAAATTAACGAAGTCGCACAGGTCAGTACACGTGAATGTCGCGAGGAGGAGCTGCAGGCCAGCAATAGCGGCCCATCCTCCGTTCCTAGTGCGGCCTGTACGAGCACAGTGAGTTCACCGCGATTAACGGCGAGTAACAGCGAATGCTTGACCACATCTCCACCATTAATAAGCGCCACCGGCACGGACAGTGGCATTAGCGTGAGCAGTTATAGTACGCGCGCTCGCAGCGACAGCACACAAAGTACGCCAGTCTATAATGGCGAGTATCCGATGTCGGTGGGCTCATCATCTGGGGTGTCCTACCACTGCGCCGATATAAAAGATTTTGAAGACTTCGGCAGGGAGAAGGAAGAACAGTCGGCGTGCACGGTGATCAGCTATAATGAAAATTTAAAATTAAAGCAAGAAATAATAGAAGATGAAATTAATGAAGGGCAATTGAAGGAGAGTGCCGTGGATGGGGAAAATACGAGTACATCCAAAATGAAGGAACAAGCGGAAGGCAAGGAATATTTGACAATTGAAAGTGCGACGGAGACAACAAAACAATCTGGTAAGTAGTAATTCAGTTAACGGTTATACGTAAGTTATGTATAGGGTTTTCAGTAGGTATACAAGTCTTTCAGAGCCCGTTAGAAGAAGTTTCGGTGGCTCAAATGGCCGAGAGACTTACCCCCTTTTTGGTTGTTTGGCCGAGCTCCTACTCCTATTTTGGCGCCTTGATGTTGTTCCACAAATGGAGTGACCTACCGTTTCCACGTCAGTCGGTTCTACGTTACCGAAACGACCCGGATTTATATCCGGCCAAGGACTGTCACTCCAGCAGCATTCCCCGTATGTAAATATGGGGAGTGTTTATGCTGCTACAACAACACCAACAACAACAACAGTTTCAAGCCGGCTCCGAACGAGGGATGACCGCTATTAGAAAAAACGTTTTCTTAAATTTGGTGTTTCACCGAGATTCGAACCTACGTTCTCTTTGAATTCCGAATGGTAGTCACGCCCGAACCCATTCGGCTAAGGCGGCCTTAATTTCCTAGTTAATTTAAAATTGTAAGGAAGGCTTGTTCCTACCCACCTTGAACAGAGAAACACTGCAACTGTCTTGTGAGGTTAAACACTTAGGGGTAACCCCAGATTGTAAGTTGACTTGGAAAACGCACGTCGAACAGAAGGTCTCTCGAGCACTAAAACACTTCTGGCAGTGTAGGAGAATATTTGGCAAGAGATCTAAGACCGGCGATAGTACACGGGTTGTACATCACCCTGATTAGACCCATTACCCCATACGCCTCCGTAGTCTGGTGGAAGGCTACTATGGTTAACTGCAGAGTAAAACCCCTAACCAGACTATACAGAAGTGTGTGCTTGGGTATCACAGGTACTATGAGTACGACATCTGGCGATGCCCTTAATGCCAACCTGAACTTGTAACCTCTAGATCTTCAAATCAAGTCAAATGGAGTCTGGGGAAACGAAGAAATCACTGGCCACTGTTAGATTTGCCACCAGTTGTCGAAGCGGTGTAGACTGTTATCAATGCCAGCGGACAATTGGGTGCCTTGCGTTAGCTTCGGTAGAAAGTATGACGTTTTGATCCCAGATAGCGATCAATGGTTAAGTCCAGAGCACCTATTAACTGGATCTCAGCACACTTCCTACACCGACGTATCCAACACCAGCGATGATAGCGGATCACGCTACTACGTATGATTCTACTAAAAATATCCCTTCTCTTCTCTTGGATCTAATTCTTGAAGCGTCATTTCAACTCCTTCATTGTCGTCTATGACTTCTCCATGGTTGGCAATGATCCGTTTGTAAGAAGCGCTTTCGCTTTTTGTGGTAGTGAGCAAATCAATCGCGGTTTCCTTACGAAAGGGCTCTGCTTTAGATCTCCATCATTAATGGCCTTCTGTTGTTTGTCTTCTTTTTGTCTTTTTCGCTTAATTTTATCCATACTTTTTTATTTAACCAGCGCATCGTGTACAGGGGGCGGGCAGAAATAATCAAGAGCGGGTGTACCCTCGGAGACAATGCTCCTACCCTTGGTCCCCTGAGGCTTGATCTACACGAACAGACGGCGCTCGCCCGGAGCAACGAAAGCTACTACTCTTTCGCCTAATAAACACTCCCTGACCAGGGTCCAAAGCGGCTGGTTACTGATATACACATCACATCACCCCTATAAAGTCGCAGGTGGAAGCGACCTATCCCAGTGTGTTGCATACCGGTCATGCTTTTTACATACACAGTCGCACCTAACATGGTGAATAGACACTGACCAACACACCGCCCAATATGGGAACAGAGATATGCTGGATTTTGTCACCTAACTTTCTAGCTAATTCTTACCATGTCGCTGAAGCGAGGGACATCGTGACTAGGGTCCGCGGGGTCGTCGTACCCGTCATCTCCTTGAAGGAGATGCCCTTGCGGGCATGATAGCGGATCTGGATGGTACTTAGACGAAGACACTAAGTACTCCTACACTACAAGACAGTTGACTACGGTATTCTTAACGGAAGTCTATGCCATCTTAAATACAGCATACTGGCTAATTGGCAATGAGTGGCGGGGAAGTAGTATTGGAATTGTAGTGACAGTCAAGCTGCACTGAGAGCCCTTGCTAACTCACGCTGCTCTTCGAAATTGGTCGGTGAATGTAAGACAAAACTGAACAGTATTGCAAAACACAACAAAGTTTGTTTTATTTGGTGCTTGGACACTGCGGTATTACAGGGAACGAGTTGGCCGATAAAGTTGTTAATGAAGGCTCTGCAAGCAAACCACTGGGCCCTTAACACTTCCTAGGGTTCAATTCTACATCGGTTCAACTATGGACTGACAACTTCATGAGGTCTAACAATAGAAGGCGTTGGTCTGAGTGGGGCTCCTGAAGAGTAGCTAAGTGCTTTGTGAGAGAACCAAACAGGAAATTAACGACCTTTCTTCTGGTAGGTTTAGTCACAGGACACAACACCTATGGTCAGCATATGGCTACCATGGAAATCATTGACGACCCCATATGCATGTCTTATGAGGACACTGCAGATCATTTTCTCTGTAGCTGTCTAGCGCTTTCTCCAATGAGACTTGGGCTGTTGGGGTGCAATATTCTGAGTATGGATAAAGTTCATACTCTTCCTCTTCCGGATGTCTTACGATTCATCAATGAATCCAAATGAAGAAGAGCGGAAGAGTGACCTCCAACCAATTTCTCTGTCTAACCGTCCATACTGTATCTATCCTGTCTCTCCATTCCTTCCCCTGTAATCTAATCTGTGTAGTGCAATGGTATTTCTGACAAATCGAATCTAGTCCTCTTGACTTGTCTCGTTCTACATTGACCTTCTTACGGCTACGACTTACTACACAAAAATATACAAGCAAACCATACCTATGCGCCGATTAACGTTCAATGAAGTTGAGAGTTGATGTATAGTACATACATTTAATATGTAAATTTTGTCCGCAAATTAATCCAAAGTAATTTATTTAAGCCTTCCTGGATTAATTGGCTGATTGAGTGCAGGATTAAAATTGGCTGATTGAGTGCAATAATTTGTTTTGATGATTTTCTGATTCATTGAATTGCTGTTTATTTTGAAAAGATTTTTTATGAGCATGAATACGCCCACTACTTGCCTCGTTTTTATTTCCAAGGGTATCAGCCAATACATGAACTTGTAGTCCTTGGGGTATCAATGATGTACCTGCATAGTTTAATGTCATTTACTTAATTAATATGACATATTTTGTACGTACATACATACATATGTGAAATTGGTGCTTTGCTGGGTATTTAGGCAATTTGTGGTATGTGGCTTAATTTTGTTCCACAATTGAAGAGCCCAGAGTTTTATGCTGTTTCGGAATGGCAGTTGGTTCCTTAAGAGAAGCTTTTTCATGGCAGAAATACACCCGGGTGGTTTTTGCCTTATGGGCTCGAACGGAATATCGCTGGAAGATCCGACGCTCTCCATTGAAGAGAGTACTGCCCAACTGCTTCACCACGCTTTCTAAGACATCTTCCTGGTACAGTTTTACATCGGTCTCAACCCCTTCTTTGCAGAAATGAAGAGATGTAACTCCTTCGCAAGACACTCCCCACCAAACCATTATGGAGGCTGGATGGTGACCACGCTGCACCCTTGAAACAACACTTTTTGGGTCCTTAGAAGTTGTAGCATAGCTTATTAAAAGTTTCTTCAACAGTGAAAATTTTCTCGTCTGTGAAAAGTATATTTTTATGGTCAATGACCGCGTGCCACCGAAGAAGCTGCTTACATATGTCGAGTCTAAGTTTCTTCAAGCGCGTTGTCAAAAGATGACCAGTTGAGCGACGGAAGGCTTTCATGTGGAGTTCATCTCTAATTAGTCTTGACATGGGTCTGGTCGATACATTCATTTCCCCTTGGTATGATTTTCTGCTTTCTAAGAGGCTTTTAAGGCTGCACTGGTTCGATCCACGCGAGGCCGACCACTTCTTTTTCTATCTGTCACTTGAGGCGTTTGAGAAAAACGATTGATTGTGCGAAATATTAAGTTCTTTCAGCAATTCGTAAATCTTATTATGCGATCACTACAATGCGATTTTTCTTAGCTCCTCACTCTATTGTTAACAAGCGAAATTTGCCTCGAAACTGAGTATAGTTTATGAGTAGACAATGCATACGAACAAAAGCAAAAATAACGGTACTTTTTTCTGCGAATTTGTTATCGCCTTTAAACAATGCATTTACTACGTCGCCGTTTCGTGTGATATCACACCTTTGGACTTTTATTTGTGGGGCTATCTAAAGTCTAAATGCTTTGTGGATAAACCAGCTTCGATTGAGACAATGCAAGCTAACATTACTAAAGTTATTCAGGAGATGCCGGCCAAAATCCCTCAGTGAGTCGTGAATCATACGAAATTGGTGCTTACGGATTGCCGATGTTGCGGCCAACATTTGAAAGAGATATATATGTAAGGGGTGGTTAAGTTTCAAGGGCCGGTGTTGATTTTTAATAAAATACAATTTTTTTAGGAAATTATTATCATTTCTCTTTATTATGCTAATATTGGTATAGTTCAATTACAAAAAAAATAAATATCGGCCAAATGGCCGTTGCGGCCTCGGCGGCACACCTCCATCCGATGGTCCAAATTTTCGATGACGCTGAGGCATAATTGAGGTTCTATGCCGTTAATGTGCCGAATTATCTCATTCTTTAGCTCTTGAATTGTTGCTGGCTTATCAACGTACACCTTTTCTTTCAAATAACCACAAAGAAAGAAGTCCTACGGTGTCAAATCACATGATCTTGGCGGCCAATTGACATCGCCGCGACGTGAGATTATTCGGCCATCAAATTTTTCGCGCAAAAGAGCCATTGTTTCGTTAGCTGTGTGACAAGTGGCACCGTCCTGTTGAAACCACATATCGTCCACAGCCACATCTTCCAATTCGGGCCATAAAAAGTTCGTTATCATCTCACGATAGCGAACACTATTCACAGTAACTGCCTGACCGGCCTCATTTTGGAAAAAATACGGCCCAATGACGCCGCCGGCCCATAAACCGCACCAAACAGTCACTCTTTGTGGGTGCATTGGTTTTTCGGCAATCACTCTTGGATTATCATTCGCCCAAATGCGGCAGTTCTGCTTATTGACGAATCCACTGAGGTGAAAATGTGCCTCATCACTGAAGATGATTTTCTTCACGAAGTGCTCGATATGCATTTTGATTTGAACGCCCGTTTTCATAATAAGCCTGAATAACTTTAACGCGTTGCTCGATTGTGTATCTTCCATGGTTGAAATTGAGTTAGTTTGAAATTGAGAAATGTCAAATGAAATGCAGAAAAAAGCTTGACACTTAGGTGTGGTTTACATTCAACATCGACCCTTAAAATTTAACCACCCTTTATATATACATACACAATATATACACCTTTTTTGGGTGTTTGGCCGAGCTCCTTCTCCTATTTGTGGTGTGCGTCTTGACGTTGTTCCACAAATGGAGGGACCTACAGTTTCAAGCCGACTCCGTGCGGCAGAGTTTTTCTTATGGCAGAAATAGGCTCGGATGTTTGCCATTGCCTGCCGAAGGGCGACATCTATTAGAAAAAAACATGTTTTTCATTTTGGGCTCTCTGAATTCCGAATGATAGTCATGCACCAACCCCCTTCGGCTACGGGGTAAAGGGATTATCTTTAAAAAATAAATGTCATGAATGGTTCTACACAGAAATAATAAAGATTACCCAATCAATTTGAATTTTCGTTGTTTTTTTTCAATTTAAAACCCGATACCTCTAAATTTATCACCCTTTACTATATTTAAGATGCATTTCGTACATCAATCACAAATTATTTTCTAATTTTGCTGTATTCTGGCACTAGTAGTAACGACGCTATGCGCCAGATATTTTCAACAAGGCTGAGATTTGTAACAGATACACCTGTTTTGTCCACCATTGCGATAGAATTAAAAAAAAGTTAAGTATTGCAGTGAAGGCATTGGTCGTACAATTCTGTTAAATAAAATAATTACCAAAATTTTTAAAAGTTACTGGTTCAAAATTTAATAACTAACATTCTGGTCATTTTCTGGTCTGTTAATCGATAAGCTGCTTTGAACTCAGCACCGGGTGGGTTGTCTAGGTACCACAGCTGCCTTATTATCTCTGAGTGTCTGTGTGTGTGCGTGCGGCATTGCAGCGTGTTAAGTTCTTTGTAATACATAAGTTTACGTTGAGGAACGACTATCGCACAACTGAATAGGCGGTCGGCCAAACCGTTTGACAGACAGGTGGCGTACACACACACGTACACACTTACGTACGTACGGGCATGTGACGCAAACGTTGGAATAACGGCAAAGATGGTGAGTTCGCTTAATGTCATCATGTCATGTAAATGAACTTTTAGCGGCGGCTACCGGTACAATCGACTAGGCCTGAAAAATTCACTTGCAAAAAAAGGAGGAGCTCGTCAACCTCATCAGACTGGATTCAATATACGAGTACAGCATAAAAGCATAAAGTCTGTGTCGGTGGATGCATGTGGCGAAAAAATCAATGGCAGAAAAGTGTAGAGACAGAAAAATATGAAAGGAACGCAATTTTTTTTTTTAACTATTTACATTGCAGCTTTACACTGGAAATAATTGGTGTGCACAACAGTGGTGGGTTTATATGTATGTATGCACAGTAGGGCGGGTCGATTAAAAATCGCTCATTGCTCAGAGAAAATCGTATTCTAGGGATCAAAATAAGAAACTTTGCCTCTAAAACGAGTTCTGATTTGGGTCGAACGAAAAATCTCACTTTGACCCATTTAGAGTGCTCCAATCGAGTCCGAATGTATGACCGACCCCCACTAACTTTGGACGGCCGATCCACCCATGCCAGTGACACACCCCCTGGAACTCCCCTCGGGGGTTCCCCATACAATCATTTCAAAATATCACCATTTTTGGCCTTTACATGAGAAAAGAAACTAAAAAGTTCGACCCAAATTGGGGGACATCAGACTTCGTTTTAGAGGCATGGTTCCTTCGGCAAAGTTTCTTATTTTGATCCCTAGAAGATGATTTTCATAGAGCAATGGGCGATTTTTTTGCCTCCCCACAAATCGACCCGGACTAATGCACAGGGTGTATATAGGGGACCGAAAACTAGATACCTAAAGGGTTTTCCAATAAAAGGTTTTATTTTGAATAGCCCGCTATTCCGGTAGATGTCACTTTTGTGATATTTGACAAGTCGAAACTAAGCCATTAATAAAAATGGAACGATACAACGCTTAAACAACGCATTGAAATTAATAAAATTCACTATAAAAATGGTGAAAATTTGGCAGCAACGGTTCGTGAACATTTTTCTGTCATCGTGAAGCACCTTGTCGGACCGCAATACAGAAATTGGTGAAAAAATTCGAGCTGTTGGAACAAGTTAAGTTAGTGATGTGAAGCATAAAACCCGTACATGTCGCTCAAGAACAGCCGAAAATCTAAAATATTGCTGTTGTAGCCCAAAGTGTGGAAGAAAAGCCAGGTTTGTTCATTTCTGGTCGTTCTTTGGAATTAGGCATTCCACAAACGTCATTACAACGTATTTGGCATAAAGATTTGGGTCTTAAGGCTTATAAAGTCCAGTTCACACAAGAACTCAAGCCGGTCAATCATCAACAAAGTCGTGTCATTGCTGATTGGATCGTTGAAATGCGTGAAAATAGTCCGGAATTCCATCGAAAAATTATCTTGAGTGATGAGGCTTCATCAACAAGCAAAATTGTCGGATCTGGAGCTCAGAAAATCCAAGAGTTATTGTTGAAAAGCCTCTCTATCCTCAACGTGTGACTGTTTGGTGCGGTTTATGGTCTGGCGCAGTCATTGGACCTGACTTTTTCGAAAACGAAGCTGAGGCAACAGTTACGGTGAATGGATTGCGCTATCGAGAGATGATTAACAATTTTTTATGACCGTAATTGGAGGGTATTGATCTGGGCAAGGTTTATTTTCAACAAGACGGCGCACCGTGCCACACAAGCAATGAAACCATTGATATTTTATATAAATAACACCTCTTATTGGAAAACCCTTTACATTAAGAATATAAAAATTAAAACAAATCGATTTTTTTAAAATTTCAACTGTATATAACCACTTAAATTCTTCTACTGGACGAGTTCCTTGAATATTTTTCGAGATATCAGGTCAGTCCATAAGTTCGTGCGTTTTTTAAAGGTGGTTTTAAAATTAATAAAAAAGATGTTTAAAGTACTTATTAATCAATAATATATTTTCCTTCATTATTTACAATGTCTTCCCAATGTTTAGGCAAATTTTTAATTCCCTGCTCAAAAAATTGCTTGTCCTTGCAGCCAAAATACGCTTCGATGTCCCTTTTTATAGCTTCTTTTGAGGAGTACTTCTTGTTACTCATATGGGATTTAAGTTCACGGAAAAGGTGATAATCACAAGGTGCAAAATCCGGAGAGTATGGTCGATGCGGCATTAGCTCCCATCTGAGCTCGTTCAGCTTGCCTAATGTTTGCCTTGCGGTATGCGGCCTTGCGTTGCCGTGGTGAAACAAAACTTTGCGTCTATTCACTAAAGACGGTCGATTGTTTTTAAGTGCCTCATTCAGGTTTGATAGCTGATGGGAATAATAATCAGCAGTTATCGTCTAGTTTGGTTACAGAAGTTCATTATAAACAATACCGGCCACATCCCACTAAATAGACAGGAGAATCTTCTTGGGGTGAAGGCCATCTCTAGGGGTCGGTTCTGGTGTTTCATCTTTATCTAACCATTGACGTTTGCGAACGGGATTATTGTAAAGAACCCATTTTTCATCACCAGTAACGATACGGTTAAAAAAACTTTCATTTTCAAGCCGTTGCAGCAGCTGAGAACACACATTGACTCTCTGCTGAAGGTTGGCGACGGAAAGTCTATGCGGAACCCATTTTCCCAGCTTTGAAACCTTTTCCAACTGAACCAGGTGCTTGTGAACTGTTCCATGCGATCAGTTTAACCTCTGAGCTATCCTATCGACTGTCAAATTTGGCTTAGCTTCCACGAGTTTGAGCAAGGCGTCGGAGTTAAAGACTTTATGACGACCAGCGCGCGGGGCATCCTCCACGTCGCAGTTACCACTTCGGAATTTTGAAAACCACTTTTGCGCAGTCCTCACACTCACGATATCCTCTCCGTGAACAGTGTTTACTTCTGCAACAGCAGTTGTTGCATTTTTACCACTTTTATAAAAAAAATAAAACATGCCTCTTATACGCGTTCGAAGATTCCATTTTATTTTTTAACAACACGTTAACACACGTGCAACACCATCCGCAATTAAAATCACTTGTTGAATGCGCAATATATCAAAGAAAATATAAATAGTTCCGTTATATTCCGCGAATAATTTTTTGTTTGCAAAAATCGTACAAAAGTGAAATTATGGGTAAAATACGCACGAACTTATGGACTGACCTGATAGTTCCCCTGCTAAAGGAGTTGAAAATTGACCAATCATTATTTTGTAGTAACATACACATTTACAAAACATACAAAATAATGTCGCTAAGACGTTAAACATTTCTTTTACTTGAATTGGAACTAATTCATTATTCAAGCGAATCTTTTGGCTGTTCGATTGCGTAAACACTACATAGATAGAATAATTTTAGACTTTCTTCATGATGCTGAATGTGACATAAAACAAGGCGTAAGTAATTTCCGCTGACTCATCCAACACATGCAGCGGTTAATGAAGATTTCCTATCTTATGCCTCAGTTACGCAGCGACGTAAAGCCGCTGAACGTATCTACTGACATGTGAAAAACATACAAGTATATAATTTTTCTGTCTCCGTAGATATATCCGCAGAAATCCGCAGCGAGCAAAGTTTTACATCAAACCGTATCAGCTGACTGCCTTCTCTCTCTCTAGGCAGAGTAAAAAGAACAGCTGATTTCAGCGATTTTTTCGCGAGTATGAAATTTGCGTCACTACAAAAGGCAGGTACGGATGGGCCCTACGTTGGTGGGCAACTGAAGCTTTAAATGCTCACCACACTGAGCCTTTTAGAGACCTTATCACACACAAACACATACAATGAGTACGTCGATAACCATCTACACTTTCAGCTGGCTAAAGACGCACTCTTCTCCACGCCTTTTTGCAAAATATCATAAAAAAAAGTACTTGTACACACATCTATGCACATTCAACTGAGCTCTACCACCTACTCTGCTGATGACGTGCCATGAAGAGTTAATCAATATTTGCTGGAACTTACCACTACCATTTTTTGAGTGCGTATGCATGCACCTATACATACATAAATATGCGTGTATACACAAACTCGTATGACAGTTTGCCATCAAACCGGCAACCCACTACGACTATTGCGCAAATCGCCTAGCCAATGTGATCGACTCGTTATGGAAACGTTGCGCACTTTTTGGATTATTGGGTATGAAGTGCATACAACTATGTATGTATGTATGTACATACTTTTTGAATGCGTCATCAAAGATAAAATCTATGTATCTCTAAATTAAGCCTTCAATTTCCCCGAATCAATACGGTAGCGGGTCGTTCTACACTTACAAATCTGGCTGTCTTCAGTGAGTATTGTATCTCCGCATTCTCTTCTGGGTGCGGAGTTGTTTGCATATACACCGACTTTTCTAAAGCCTAGAAATTTCACACATGGTGTTGATGGACAAGCTCGCTTGCCTGGGTTTTCACTATACTTTTCTGCAATGGGTTAAATCCTATTTGAGTGGAAAGCGGTGCATTGTCACACTCGATGACCTTGCATCTGAACCGTTTTGCGCCACCTCTGGCATAGCACCGGGTAACATTCTGGGTCTCTGGGGTCTACGTGGAATCCAGCGGTACAAAACTGCACCTTACTCTTTGAATGCATGCATCTGTGCTTCAGGCGGAGGTGTATGCTGTTAAAGAAGATGAACTTTGTTGTGGAAAACAGATGGAGAGGCAGATCTATAGAGTCTGCAGCGAAGCCAAGCTGGCCTTAGACAACCCCACTTTAAGGGTAGTCGAGTCCTGTAAATCCAGGCTGAACTATGTCGGTACACATAATAGTCTGCTGCTAACTTGGGTATCGCGGGTAACGAGATCTTCGACTCTTGAGCAGGGGCAGGCTCTGAGGCCAACTTCTCTCGCCCGGAGCCCGTTCTGCACTCCCTTCTGCAGCCATCAAAGCCACGGTTAGCAAACGGGCTACTTTAACCCGCAAGCGAGCCTGGCAGGCTGAGAGAGGCTGCAGATGAACAAAACTGATGTTGTCTGTCATGTCTGACCACTGACTGTCGCAGATCTTCCTGTCATTAAGCCGAAGGGAATGTAAGCAGTTGGTTGGACTGATGACGGGCCACTTTGGAAAACGTAGGCATCTCAGACACTGTACTCTGCCCAGCTTATGGAGAAGAGGATCAGACGGCGGACCCTTTCCTGTGCATATGCCCCGCCTTCGCTCGAATCAGGCTTGAGGTCTTTGACACTGATGTGTTAAGATGCGACAACCTTGGCTCCTTGGCACCACAAGATCTACTCTACAGGAGGTCGAGTAGATTTAAAGAAAATTAAAAGGCAATCCGAGTGCAGTACAATGGACTTATTTGTGTCTGAGTGCTGTACTTGCTAGTTGTACTTGGGTTCATTGCTGTTTATTCCCTTTATAAATAACATTTGTTCTTGAGTTTCATTCGCCAACTTTTTATTATACGCCGTCGATCTGAAGATTTATTCATTCCTTAAGAATACTGCAGATGTGATGAAACTCCAATCCGAATTAGATGGATTCTTGGTGCTTAAGATCACATCTTTCTTTAAATATTAAAAATGCGTCCAGGTTTCCTTTTCAAAATCACGCAGTACAGCTTCTCTGGAGGAATCTTGCAATCTCTTCAAGAATTTAAGGATCTTGGCGTTATTTTTGACATTAAATTTTCATTCATCAGTCATATTAATTTTTCACTTCAAGGGCATAGTTTTGAACGGCGTAGTAGCAATGAAATTACTGCTGCATACATCTTTTATTCGCTCGCATCTGAAGTATGCTGCCTGGTTACTCGTCTAAGACAAGACACTCGGTAGCCCTAAGGCCCATTGTGATACCCGCATCCCCGAACCAAGTTGCTTAAACCACTTAGATATTTTTAAGATCAGGTCTTCGAAGAAATAATCGCCAAGATATTTGGCACGGCTTTTTTGAATTGTAGGAAATTCACAGAGGAGGTGTTGTACAGACTCAATTTCTTCTTCATCTCCACAACTCTTGCAGAAGTTATTGTGAGATACCCCTATACCACTGGCTAAGGTGCCAATAGGGCAGTGACCCGTTATAATGGGAGGACGCTGGTAGTGGATCTATTTAATCCAAGAAAACATTTTGCCTTTGGCTGTTGTGACAAGAGAGCTTTGGAGACTACTACAATCGCAGTCTATTACTCATTTAGAGAAATGCTTAAGTCCACTCGTTGAGGGTCAAGCTCCGAGCCTTTCTTTGCGCACTCATCCGCTCTTTTACTTTTCTTCACAGTGATTGGGGACCTAACAAAGTATGGTGTTGCGTTGTCGGATAAACGAGAGAGGCATCCTATATTCTTTAACACATCTTGAGTTGAAGCGCGCTAAGGCAAGTGCCTTGATCGCTGCTTGAGTATCAATAAAATCGAAAGGTTTCCCGGAGGCATGCCCATTAGTTTTATCATTTTTGCTACTTTGTCTATCGTAGATCTCAGCTTGGAAGACGCTACACCAGGTTGGGAGCTTAAAGAAGCAATTTCATGATAATTGTTCCCGATCTAGTGTACTGGATAGTGGTGACCACCATCAACTGATTTAACTTGGGCCTGCCAATCCTTTCTATGGGGCATACGTATTTTATAGTCTTTGTTCAGGTCTAACTTGGGAACCAGATAGCCTCTTTTCGCTGCTTCTTGCAAGTGTTCCACAGGTAGTAGAACTGATGCATGCAAACGTACGTGTTTTCCTTCAGCATGCCTGCTGCTTTAATACTGAAAGGAGATTTGGCCGCTATCCCTTCAATGGGTGGAATATGTAGGATCACTTCCAGCGCCACTTGGTACGTCGATCGGAGCGGACCTGTTATTCCTAAACAAGCAAAGGAAGCACGTAAGAAAATAAATAATTTTTTTAATGGCGTGCTAGGGTATACGGCAGTGATATTATTTATATTCTAGGAGAAATGTGGAAAATTTCGGGAGCTGGATGTCAATATTTTATTGATAATATCTCTATGAACCCTTGATCTTGACGGTGTCCATTTTTGTTTAAACATTTCACATTTCTCTTTTTCCTTAGCAAAGCTAGGTTGGACACAGAAAAGTTATCGAAATAATCTGAGAATATTTCACAATTACTAATTGAAGAGAGAGACATTTTGTGTGATTAATCTGCTTCATATATTACAGATTCGGGGGTTATAGCCTAGACAGACGGCGGCGTTAATCGGGATTATTGGCGCAGTTAATTTTTATTAAAATTGTAGTGTGACAGACGGTTGTTACGCGGATTAGTGAACAGCTGATTTGTTATTGGATAGTTTTGTCAGCAAAAGATGGATCGTAGGCGACAAATACGGGTATTAGCTGCCGTGATACTAAAAAAATAATAATTTATTTTAAAAAAATCTTAAATTGCTTTTTCTCAAACTGCTCCGCAATATCAAAATAATTAAAGAAATTTCGAATGCATCAGTGGAAACTAGCATTACATCCATAACATCTCAAATCCTCTCCGTTCAGGTTGAACGTTACTTTCTGCTTGCCATTCGAAATTGGAAAATGAACTTATAAGAAATGAAAATGCACTCATGGGACTCATCTTATTGTTCCAGAATTTGCTTGCTGCAATTATTCTTTTTAGATTAACGAAACCAACGCAAGGGTGAGTCTTGTCGAGGCCCTATGCGCTCGAGAGAAGTGAACAAGGAAAAAAAAGATTGTTTTCAGTCTTTTTGTTTTTCTCTTTAAAAGTTTCATTATTTTTCACTCACAAGAGATATTAACCGTCATTTTTCGGCAATGTTGCCATCGAACAATTCCCTAATCGAGTTAAATTATGGGAATAAGTCTAGTTGTCAATCCGCATAAGTAGTGCTTAATTCTAGAGAGAATTCCGAATTAAGTCGTTAATCCCGATTACCGCCAACGACTGTCTAGACCATTAAGCGTGAAAATGAACGTAATCTACTTATGTGTGCGTAAATCTTTTATAAGGTGTATTTTTTCATTTTTTTTTTAATATTTTTTGTTGATTTTTTTATTAAATTTTTTTACTATTTTTTACAATTTTTTTACAATTTTTTAACAATTTTTTTTACTATTTTTTATACAATAGTTCCGAATGGATAGTGGTTGACTTGGTGTTAAAACATTATATCATACACCAGCACCACATACATGAACTTTTTTCGAGCACCCTGTAGATTCATAACCAAATGGCCTAACCCTATAAAAAGCGAATTCAAATTCAATTCGCCTGTGCGGTAAGCAGCGGTTGAAGTTTTAATAAAAAGTGCAGCTTATGTTTCTTAAATCCCCTTTAAATGAATAGAGGTGGAGTAGCAATGATGTTTTCTCTGTTTTAAAGTAAAATATCGGTGCAACATCGATTACCCCGAGATAAGATTTTTTGTTTATGTACGTTTTTTTAAATGAACTAAAACAAATGTGTAACTATATTTATGATTAAAATAAAAAAAAACGCCAGATTTTTATACATTAAAGTTAACATATACACATTACAAAAAAAATACTTTTCGTTAAAAATTTTCAAAACAAATATTATTATTTTCAGTTATTATTTTTTTGATTTTTATTTTTCAATTTTGTTTTTGTGTGCATACACACAGGTAATCATATGTATGTATGGAAGATTGGTATAGTTAAAATGAACTCATGCAATATTTATATGGATTTTTTCAAGTACGTTTAACCCATAGGTGCTATCAAAGACACTGAGCACATCCAGCGAAATTTTCCAAGGAATCTTTTTGTAGAACATATTAACCCTTTAATACCCAGCTTAAGAGGGCTTTTGAACAATTTACAAAAATGGGTCTTTAAGCTAACCTTCCAAAATTAGAAAAAATCACATTCCACCAACTATTGAGCTTAAGAAAAAACAATTTTATAATGCCGAAATCGGCGATGAGTGAGCAACGCTAGGATCCACGTGTTGTTGAACAATCAGCTTAATGTTGTTACATATCTACAGTGAGTCAATAAAGTTTAAGTACACACATCAGTCAGATAAAAAAATTCATATGTTTCATTCAATTTACATAAAAATTTATTAGAGCTTGTATATTTCACATTGTAAATAAAGTAAGGAACATAAAATCATTCTTTTCAATTCATTCTTACAGCTTTAAAAAATAATAAACAAAAAACTTTACACTATCGTGATTTCACACAAAAAAAGTTTAAGTACACTTTATAAATAATATTATTGGAGGTTGAATTAGTTTTAAAGGTTTTTTTTCGAAGATTTGGGGCTTTATTGTGAAAAAACGGTACAAAATATTTTATTCGAAGTATTGGCCATCGCTAGCTACAACTTTCGCCCATCTTTCGGGCAATTTCCGGATGCCGTTTCTCCAAAATTCTGGCCGCTGTTTGGCTATCCATGACTCAACCCATATTTTGGTAGCCTCGTACGAGGAGAACCGCTGGTCCGCCAAATCGAGACTCATATGCCGGAACAAATGATAATCGGAGGGAGCTATGTCTGGACTATACGGCGGGTGGGGTAACACTTCCCAGCCAAGCGTTCCAAGGTATTTTTTGACAGGTTGAGCAACATGCGGCCGAGCGTTGTCATGTTGCAAAATAACCTTGTCGTGCCTTTTTACCGTTTCCGGCCGTTTTTCTTTCAATGCCCGGCTTAAACGCATCAATTGCAGTCGGTAACGATCCCCCCTGATTGTTTCGCCCGGTTGGAGCAGCTCAAAATATACGACGCCGACCTGATCCCACCAAATGCAGAGCATGATTTTCTTGCCGTGAATATTCTGCTTGGCCGTCGACGTTGATGCGTGGCCGGGCAAACCCCATGATTTTTTGCGTTTTGGGTTATCGTAGTGGATCCATTTTTCGTCGCCAGTCACCACCCGATGCAAAAAACCCTTCCGATTTTGTCGCTCGATCAGCAATTCGCACGTAAAAAATCGCCGTTCGACGTCGCGCAGCTTCAACTCGTACGGGACCCAAGACGCTCCTTGTCTTCGGTGTGAAAATCACCACTTTTGAATCGTCGAAACCAGTACTCACATGTTGAAATCGACGGAGTATGGTCTGGGTAGGCCTCCTGCAGCAATTCACGGGCTTGGGCTGTATTTTTTTTCAAATTGAAGCAGAAAAGCAAAGCTTCCCGCAAATTGCGTTTCGACGGCACGAAAGTTGACATACTCGGAGCACGAAAACACTGCGTTGTTTATACTTCAGCGAAATGACAGATACTGATAAACAAAGCCTAGGGATGAGGCTTTGTCATGAATATATATTCAGTATTGCCAACACGATAAAGTGATAAATAACGCTATCTGTGTGTCACCTTTAAAACTAATTCAACCTCCAATAAAAAAAGAACAAAAACAAAAAACTTGGAATAAATTAATATTTTGTTGGTCCTCCACCTGCATCGATAACAGCTTGTAAGCGTCTACGCATGATTTTCACTAACCTTTTAGTGTCATTTTCTGCGATTTTGCCCCACTCCTCTGATAACGCATTTTTAAGCGATCCCTTTGAGGTTATATTATGTTTCCGAATTCTTTTTTCTAACAAATCCCAGACATGTTCAATGGGATTTAGGTCCGGTGATTGTGGGGGAGTATGCAGTTGTAAAGGAGACATTCCTTAACTAAATATGACGTGTGCTTGGGGTCGTTATCCTGCTGAAAAAGAAATGTATTTTCATCGAGCCCCAATTGCGTTGCACTTTGCTTAAGGTTGCTGCGTAAAATGCTTAGATATGAATGCTTATCCATAGTAGTTTGAATAAAGACCATTTTACCCAGACCAGCTGCCGCCATACACCCCCAAATCATTATGTTACCGCCACCGTGTTTGACAGTCGGTATTAAATTTTTTATCTGCATCTCCTCGTTAGGCTTTCTCCATATTTTTGTCGCTCCATCCGGTCCATAAATATTATATTTAGATTCATCGCTAAATAATACGTTATCCCAAAAGGAATCTGGCTTTTCTAAGTGCTCCTTTGCAAAATCCAAACGTTTTTTTTATTAATAGGTGATATTAGAGGTTTTCTACGTGGAACTCTTCCATTGTAACCAGCTTTATGAAGTGCATTTCTAATGGTCTGAGGATTGACGCTTGTTGCAGTTCCTTGTAGCAATTCACCACGTATTTTTGAAGCAGATTTTTTGGGATCAGCTTTGATGGCATTCAAAATATATCTCTCTTCCCGTTCGGAAACTTTTTTTGGACGACCAGAACGTGGTTTCTTTTGCACATTTCCTTTGCTGTTGTGAAAGTTAATAATATTTTGTACGCTAGAATGTGTTTTTCCAACAATTCTTCCAATTTCGCGCAATGATTTTTTTTCCAAATACAATTTGATGATCAGTTTTCTTATTTCCATCGATATTTCTTTACCTTTTCCCATTTCGTCCACTTTGAACTAGCGCCTGTATACAAATGTACAAATTATCAATAATAAAATGCTTCAAACGCATTTCTACACTTGTTTGCTAAAACCCAAACAAATTTAAATCCGTTATTTTTACAAAAACAACAAAGCAACAATACATATTTGCGTGTTGTACTTAAACTTTTTTTGCGTAATTTTAGCGCTCATTGAGGGTTATTTTAAATCTAAAATGTATAACGGGAACAACAAAAAAACCGGTTTTCATGACAACAATGTACTCTTTTAATGATACAAAGATATTGCATGAAGTTTTTTTTAGCATAACTATGATAATTCTTAGTGTTTGTAAGAAATAACAAGGTGTACTTAAACTTGTTTGACTCACTGTATGTACATATTAAGTCGATACCTTCGCCAAAAAAAATTCGAAATTTGTGCAAAATTAAATACAGAGTTCGCTAAGATATCTGTTAATAAAGCAAAAACGATAAACTGTTAAAAATAAATAAATAAAAAAAACTTAACTCTGTCCGTCGTACCAAGCATGTTTTATATCGGATTTGTTACTAAATCGGAATAATAAACTCAGCATTATTTCGGTAATACATACAAAATAATCGAATTTTCTCTTTCGACGACGCTGTTCAGTGTACACTCGCATGCGCACTATTCTTTTAGACAGCAAAGTATGTTTGTACGTGGCTCAATGGGAAATATTCGCAAAATGCGCTCAATAAATTCTATCTGCTAGCCCGAAAGCATTCCTCCACTGAGAGGCGCGCTATCCGCATAGGTTTTCTACTTTTCCCCCAATTGAGCTCCTTCTGCAAAATACGATAGGCGCTCGTCTGTTTTTATTTTTTCTCTTGCGCTCTTTTTCTCTTATCACTTGAACAAGTTTGTGCTCACATGCACTTAAAAATGTAAATAAATTGTATATTTTGTGTCATGTTTGAATACACTCATAATCACGTACAATACAATGAAACTATGTATGTACTATATGTACGGATGTATGTAAAATAAAACGTGCATGAAGATAGTAAAGCACGATTTGTAAGGCACGTTGTGCAACAAGTTGTGCTCATGTTCTCTTTCGGCTCAATGAAATGTTTTAGTGATGAATCAGTAAATAAGCAGCATGAAATGGTATGAGTAAAGAAAGTTTTTGTAGTATCCTGAATAGAGCAGAAGTTTTTACTAATAAGGTGTGTGGCCAGCCGCTTTTGCTTTATCGTTTGCCTTCGCCATACACTCTTGGCCTTTTCAACTTTGCTTTTGGGTAAATTGAAAATTACTTGATTTTTGCTTAACAAATATGCGAAAAGTATGCACAAAATTGTGTGCCTACATACATACTCATATACGCAAATATACGCAGCTGCGTGTAATTTGTCGTGTGCCCTGTTCCTGCCAACAGAGTTCTCATTTTAATAGACTTCGTGCAATTTTATATTTAACCCTTCATTTCGATGGAAACTTCCATGAAGATAGCAGAAAAAAATATTTTATGGGGGTAAACATGAAAACCCTTTTCTTAATAAAACATAAATATTCCCGAATTCAAACTGCTTGTGCCGCAAATATAAACACTAAATAAAAGAATTCAAAGCAAATTTGTATATTTCAATATAAATTCCCATAACCTCAATACTTTGTTATACTTGGAGATTATTTTTTCAATGCCCTCTAAGCAATATTCTTCCTCCTTATGCGCAAAAGATGCCGCCATGCCTCTTCATCGTGGGAAAATTTTATTCCACTTTTTAGTTGTAATTATGTGAAATTTTGTATTTACGAGGGGGTTCAATAAGTACGCGTGTTAGAAATGAAGACCCCATTTCTTCAAATAATTTTTTTTCTTCAACATACTCTCCTTTTAGAAATATACACTTCTCCCAACGTTCCGGCCATTTTTTTAACAACCCCTCCAAAAATAGGACCTAACCTATCAATCAGTCTGAAATTTGTTTTGCCGTCGTTTGATACATATATGGCAGCACACGATGCTAACACCAACTTCCCTCAGGAACGCACTCTGTCATCAAACACGGGTACTTATTGAACCGCCCTCGTATATGATCCGACCTCTCGTTTATAAAAGGGGTTCCAATAAGAAAAATGCTATTTTTTAATATAAATGATCGGATGTTTATTTCCTTATAAAGAGGAAGGTATGCCGTTAATAGTGGAAAATAACATCAGGCAAATGACCACCACGACCACGCTTACAGGACAATGGCCCCTATTATGAGTTAGATTCGATCTTCGATATTCGCTGGTTGTCGAAGATCGAAAATCGAATGTCAATTTGGTATTATGAGCGGTGCAACTCTATCGAAATTTTCGTTGTTTACCGAATTTAGAGTCGAATGCAATTTTGCTTTCGATTGTGTAGCGTATTGTGGGAAAATTAGTTAAAATGTAAGTTGTTTGCGATTATTTATTATTTTATAGTAGCCAAATAATGAACATATATTAATTTTGTTAATTTTATGCAGGTCGAAAGTCGTGAGTACCAAACAGCAATTAGAAAGGCTGATCGCATTAATGGAAGAGAATCCACAATTCGCAAAAGGGATTTACACAAAAGTTCAAGCAGCAAAAAAATGGGAGGAGTTTACAACAGAGCTGAATTGATTGGGACCACCAGTTAGAACGGCAGCAAAATGGATTAAGGTTGATAATGGGTTTTTTGTGATGTTTGTAGAAATACATTTTTATTTTCCCTTGGCAGGTATGGGCTGCTGAATCACGAATATTTGAATAAGGAAAAGTTATAACAAAAATAAAAAAGAAACTATGGAGTAAAGGTTTTTATTTAATACTTTTTAGTTTTTTCCATAATATTCTAAGAATTTAATTTCTAATGTTTTCTGCTTCTCCCTTATTTGACTCCACTTCAATATTTCCAGCATCATCGTTGAGGGTTTCATCGGATAACTCTTCAGCCGGAAGTTGAACATTGTAAAGCAGACAAATGTTGTGCAAAGGTGCACACACACAAATAATTTGTGTTGCTTTTTTTTGAGAATAGTGGAGAGCTCTTGCCTGCAACAAACATCTTTAAGACTCTAATTGTTCTCTCAGTGATACTTCTCGCTTTAGCATGTTGTTTGTTGTATGCCCTTTGTGGAGACCCTTCCTCAGAGTTTTTGAACGCCGTCATTAAATATGGTTTTAGAGCGTATCTAGCATCGCCTGAGATAGACAAAAATTATTAAAAACGGAATTTCAATTGGTATTTATTACATACCGAGGAGCCAAGTATTGCGACGACCATTGAGATGCTGCTCCTCTAAATGCGCTTTCAATGGCGACATGTTGAAAGAAATAGAATCATGAGTAGCTCCTGGATTTTTCGCATTTATATAAGTTATTTTCATTCCATGATCACAAACCTAAAATTTACATTATTCACACTGAGATGAATCGTCGAACCACAACTCCGTTGTTCTCATTTTCACAAAAAATACTTTTTTAACTTTTAAAAACGTTGTTAACTAAGAATTTAGAAATACAACCGCTTTTTCTTTTATTTTGATTTGCTGTATCAGCTGAGAAAAAATTATCTATTGTAAATGCGTCGAGCGATCGAAATTCACAATAGTCCTATTCTTCAGCGAATGAGCACCATAATACCAAATGAAAATTCGTTCGATCAGCACTTTCGACTACAGTCGAAGATCGAATGTTGCTCATAATAAGGGCCAATATCTTTTTCATGAAATTTTCCATACCTGATTTGCAAAGTGGCTGCCCTATGTCCTTGATGGCCTCACGAATTCCATCCTTGAGGTCTTGAATCGACCCTGGGCTGTTGGCGTAGACCTTCTCTTTCACGTGGCCCCAAAGAAAAAAGTGACAAGATGTTAAATCACAAGATCTCGGTGGCCAAATGTGATCACCTGTTCGAGAGATAACTCGGTCCGGAAACTTTTTCCGTAAAAGATCAATGGTCTCGTTGCTTGTGTGGCACGTAGCGCCGTCTTGTCGAAAATAAACGTTGTCCAGATCAATACCATCCAATTCCGGCCATAAAAAATCGTTAATCACCGCTCGTTATCGCAATCCAATTCAAAATAACACCTGTTATTGGAAAACCCTTTAGATTGAGTTGAAATTTTGCGTATGGTTAGGCATTGTCATAAACTTAAGCAAGTTAAATCTAATAAGGATCCATGCAGTTAAGCTTTATGATTGAGAATTTATCCAAAAAGTTAGTTCGAGTTAATTTTATCGTGTTAGTGTTGGAAGAGAAGCATAATAAAAATAGCGGTACTGCGATATGCATAACCATTTGTATTACTTCGGGCATGAGTTACCTCTTCGTTTTGCGAAGTCATAAAAAAACTTTAACGAAATAATAAAATAAAAGGGGAAGTAAAGGCAGCTTTCACTATGTACTGTAGACTCTTGATAGGGGTAAATGTCAAGCGCATCAAGCAAAAGCACAAATAGGTATCACCATAAGCGTAAACAATAACGCGAACGAAGCGTATTGACAACAATGTCAATAGCAGAACGTCAATAAATTGCTGGTGTTGAAATGTGTATTTTTGTGTATTTATTATATATTCTTATACTCTAGTGAGAATGGAGATGCAATTAAGAAAATAACTATATTCGAACTGGTACAAACGGCACGCGTTGTTAGGAACGATTTTTTTTATTGTACCAGTGATAGAACTTTAATTCTATTAGCTAAAATTTGGATGCAGAGCACGAGAATTCACGAATCAAAGCCAAAGCCATGCCGCCTAAAATAAAGAATTGACGGTATTTATCTGATACTTAGCGTGAGACGGAAATGACTGCAAATGGGGTGTCCTCGTGCAATCTTGTCCTAGCCCGATTTACTGTTAGGTAATTACTGTTATGTAGTACACGGTGGAGAGAATTCAGAAGATGTGCCCAACATCAGACCGTTAACCGACTCTATGTGATTTTGAAGGAATCAACTAACAGTGAATGTGACAGCGGTTTGTCTACGACAAGACTGAGATTGTGTTGTTAATATACGAAAAAATCAACACAACCACTGCGCATTTTACTTCGTTACCGTCGGAATAACGACTGATTAGACGAGTATATGAGTACGTTCATGCTGAAAAGATTTTTAGAGGTGTACTACTTAGCAGACCGTTGTTCGGCTCTGAGCGAATTTGTCGGATATGCCGACGTCATTCGTTTTGTGTTTCACTAAACTAAAGCTAAATTTTGTGAAACACAAAACGAATGACGTAGAATCCAGAGTTCCCCTCAAAAAAATTTTTTTTTCACCATAACTAACGAGCAAACCTGGTATCTATCATCCTTGGAGTACGTTTGAAATCAGCAGGCTGAAATTTGCTTGTTGAATAACTCGAAAAGTATTTTTCGGATTCACGTCGAATTTTCTCACAATATTTTTAAGATATTAAATTGGTTTAAATTCAAGGGCCGATGTTGAATGTGAACCACACCTAAACGTCAACGCCACCGTTGGACTTCTTTCTTTCAGATTATTTGAAAGAAAAGGTGTATGTCGATAAGCCAGCAACAATTCAAGAACTAAAAGATGAGATAATTCGGTACATTAACGGCATAGAACCTCAATTATGCCTCAGCGTCATCGAAAACTTGGAGGTGTGCCGCCGAGGCCGCGGCTGCCATTTGGCCGATATTTTGTTTCACACGTAATTGAATCATACCCGTATTATCATAATAAAGAGAAATGATCATAATTTCCTAAAAAATTGTATTTTATTCAAAATCAACGCCGGCCCTAGAAATTTAACCACCCTTTACTTTAAGAAAATGCAAAAAAAATCCAATACAGGGTGGCTGATGAATTTTCCTACATTAAGAAACTCAAATAACTTCTTTTTTAGTGTATGGAATTCATTTATTTTTTTTTCAAGTTGAAGGTCATTAAATTTTATTAAATGTAGCTTAACTAGTTTTAAAAATAATTGAATTTAAATGCCCCATGCTCGTTGACACAAGTGCGGCATCTTAGTAAAAAGTTGTTCATTGCTGCTTTGAGAGTTGCGACAGGAATAGCCGCAATTGTTGCCCGAATGGATTGTTTTAGTTCATCCAAATTTGTTGGCTTTGTTTTATAAACTTCTTGTTTACATAAACCCCACAAGAAAAAGTCAGGTGCAGTAAGGTCAGGCGACCTGGGGGGCCAACGAAATTCGGAGTTTCTTGAAATCAGTTTATTGGGAAATTTTCATCGCAACTCTGTCATAACAGTCTGGGCTATGTGAGACGTTGCCCCATCTTGTGGAAACCACACAGAGTTGAAAGGAATTCTCTTTCGGCGTAGTTCTGGATAGAAAAATTCTTTCAGCATTTTCAAATAACGGTCTCCAGTAACCGTAACGGTGTGACCATTTTCTTCAAAAAAATAAGGCCCGACAATACAGCGTGAAGAAACCGCACACCACACTGTCACGCGAAGAGGATGCAATTCCGTCTCGTGGAGTATCTGTGGGCTAGAAGTACTCCATATTCGACAATTTTGTTTGTTCACATAGCCGTTTAAATCGAAATGGGCCTCATCAGACATGAAAAGGCAGTTTAACATGTTTTGGTCTTCTTCCACCATTTGCAGGATCTTCTGGCAAAATTCCAAGCGAATCGGCAAGTCTGCTGCATTCAGTTTGTTAACCATTTGAATTTTGTAGGGAAATAAGTCTAAATCTTTGTGCATTATTGTTTGCAAAGACTGTCGGCTGACACCAAGTTGAGCAGATAAGCTTCTTGTTGAAACCCTTGGATTGCTTTGTATAGCTGCAGCTACAGCAGCGATCGTTTCCTCCGTCCGAACTGGTGGGTTTCGATGATAAGGCCTTCTTGCGACTGTTCCTTGCTCAGCAAAATTATTCACCAGTCTCATTATGGTCCATCTGCTCGGGGGATCGCCACCAAACATCCGCCTGCACTCTCTCGGTACCAAAACTACGGACTCCAGTGCGTGATAGCGGCGGACTATCCAAATTCTTGTTTGCGTGTCCCAGTTATCCATTTTAATAAATTTTAAAGATCAATCTGCAAATTAAAACAAAAATGGAACAGATAACTTAAAAAGAAAAAAAGTTATTAAATTTTTTTTGGTAGCGGCTTTCATCAGCCACCCTGTATTTTGAAAATTCTGACTACCCGTAACCTTATAAGTTTATTAGCGTGAGCTTCATTAAGTCATTTATTATTTATGATTCGCATATTTACAGGTGATATAAGAGACAGAGATAATACTGAAAATGCAGTGCCTGTCACCCATTTACAAGTCAGGCCAGCCCATTCGAGTACACCTCTGGGTTCAACAAAATATTTTCCAGTGGATTCAGCAGCAGCTGAAAGTACCAGAGCACAACTTCCAGAAGAAAATAGCACAAAGAAATCACTTAAGTCCATGGGCTTAGATGAGCAGATGGTAAGTTTTAAAATATATTTATACGCAAATATTTATATGTAACTAAAAATTACTCGAGTTACTTAGAATAAGGAGAGCAACCTATTTAGCTATATCTGTATGTTTCTCTGCGACACGATAACTCGAATAAAAATTGGCAAATCTGCTACATGATCCTGCTCTATCCAGACGCAGGTTTAATATTTTAGGTAGACAATTTTTTAATGACTTGGAAGATCTCAGTTCTGTAGATATCAGGAATACCTGTACTCAAAATTTTTTGAATAGCACATACTGGTTGTAGGACTGATAAGGACAAGTCTCCCAAGTGTCCCACAGAACAGCCGCTTCAACCTAACCTAAGCTTGTCATAAAAGAAACCTACGCACCTAACTTTAACTTTATGAAAAACACAGTCCACCAATTGGATCTAACTGTTTCAGTTTTTAAATTTTGAAAAGCTCACAGCCCTGCCCTCATTTCTTTCCCCTTCCACTTAAATGCATTTCAATGCGTCTCCAACATCCCGATTTTTTATGTATTTCCCCAACACACATACATACACACATATGCATATACTCCATATTGTGCATAGAAGCAGCGAACTTCATGAGTAAAACGTACGTAAAACAAAAAAAAAAAAAATATGTACATATGTAGGTACACAAACAAAAACGCTGTACAGTAAAAAAATGCGCATGTGCCTGTTCGGCAGCTCGAAAAGTAGAGCAAGAGCGCATTTTTGTGAGCCTAGCCAAAGGCATTCGTTGAAAAGTGCCATGCTGATGATACTTTCGTGATATGTCTGATACCCAATGATTCGTTGCTGGATTTTATGATAGCAGATGGAAATGAAGGTTCGATATGTATAAATTAAGAAAAACATCTGATTAGGTACGCATTCTGTGGTTAGGAAGGCGTGACGTGTGGCTGGGCGCTGAAATATTACATCAAGCTCCATCAAGGTTTATTTATGTTAATATCTTATGATTTTAATTGTTTTTTGGTTTTTCTCATGCCCTTTATCAGTTACCGCAAACCGTTGCACGCGGTCATTGAGTATGAACAAAAAGGCGGCATGCTTGAAAACTATGTAAATATGTATGTGTGTATATTTGTTTTGTAAAATCAAGAGAAATTTGTACTTCGAAAATCAAGAGAAAAGTCGTAAACTCAAGAATGATGTTGTGTTCTGTACATCGTGTAGGAAACTTATACTTACATATGTACTTATACATATGGAAAGAGAAAGCTGTAGAGCGTGTAAGAGAATCAAATTCAAATCAAACCGGTACTAAATCAGCCTATAGTACATACTTTTAGCAAGACCGAAGGTCGCGGCAGCCAAAATTAAGAAATTAATAGGAGGCAGCTGCTCTAGCAGAAATGAGAGGGTAGCTGAAGTTTCATTGGAACTATCGCTAACTTTGTTCCATATTACATCGTTCACAAAAATTCTTCGAAGCAACAGTCCGCGCTTCGCTCATATTCCGCGAAGCTTAATTGGTTTGAGTGGTTTTTTTATTTAACGGCAGCTGCGTTAAGTGGGAGTGTTTCGATTACAAGGCTCGTTGTTTTATGTTGTTGTCTTCTTTTACCTTTAATTTGCAATTTCAACTCTTCTCCGGCATCTCTTTGCTACGGTGCGTAGATACAAACCATAAACTATGAATCTTAGATGCGTCATTTACGTTCGCAGAAATGCAACAGCGTGGCATTGAAAATTGATGCTTTTCTGAATATGCGCTTCCTTTATGCCCAACAACAATATTTGTAAGTGTGTGATGATATTCATTTGCATGCTACCTTAGAAAAAAACGGATGTGCTTCCCTGTCACTGAGCTTTGTTAGTTATTTAGTTTATGTTGATATTAGACTCTGTTCTTGTTTAAACTAGAGTAATTCAGGGAAATTCCTTATAAAATATTTTACTCAGACCAGGACTGATTAGGAAGCCAAGGCTCGCCTTTTATGGGTGCAGCGGCGCTATCAGCAAAAGACGGGTGTCTCGCCTAAAGTTACATTTTGGCGATATAACAAAATTATAAATCCAATTTTGAAGTATGAATCAGTTCTATTCCATTAATGCCACTTGGTGGTCGGGAGTTTAGGAAGGTGGTACGGATCTCCCGTGAATGTCTTTTGATGTGTGCCTATATACTGATGGATCCAGTAGTTACAGTCGGGTTTGGTCCACAATCTCATCGCATTAGTAGAAAATATGCTTCCTGACTCACCTGGAAGGTGGCTCAAGCTCTAGGCAAATGTCTGTAAAGGTGATTCCTAAGCCAGCATCATTTCTTTGCCTTTGCCCCAAGTGCTTCCGGCTAGCGATTGGAGCTTGTAGGGGTTTTGGACCTTAGTGACAATTGCAGTTGTAGGCGCAGAGAAACAGAGCACACTGTACAAGGTGACATGCAAAATTGTTGGGTGGTTAACGGTCGATATTGGTGTGTCATCGACTTTCACATTTAACTGTAGTTTGACATCTTTGGCCCAGGTGGTAAAGAGGGTCGCTGTGGGTTTGGTGGGGGAAGCTAAGATAACTCACAGTAAAAAAATCGAGAAAAGCCGTCAAGATAAACGTTCACTTTGGAACACAAGTCTCCAATGTCATAGCCAGACGCCATTATCAAACAATCTTGAGCACAGGAGACCAATGAAACTTCTTCTAGTGGCTTGGGAGCTTCGACATATAGAAGTTGAAAAACAAGGGTGAAAGGACACCGCCATACGGCACACCTTGCTTTATCCTCCTCTGTTTTGAGCTGTGATCTCAAATTAACGACTACACAGATATGTAGTTCGATGATTACCTCTTTTGTCCCGGCGGGAGGGTCGACTGTTAAATATCAATTAGAAGCGTGGAATGGCAGACTGTATCGAAAGCTTTTGACAGGTCCAACACTACTGCGACAGTTCACTCGTAGGGGCGGTTTTGGTTAAGCTCGCAGTTTTCCTGGGTGTTTATGACGGTAAGTGCTGTGGTGGTACTGCGCACTCTAAACAATCCATGTTGATGTGTAGCTGGAGTCAGGTGTTACGTGAAGTGTGGGAGTAGAAGGACCTCAAGTGTCATTCAATCGTCAGCCTTCTCTAATCCAAAGACCCCTCTTCCGTTTTCCCCTCTGTTTTTTTCTGTATTATGGTATTACAATGGACGCATTTGAGTGGGCTCTTGCATGGGCAGCCGTTCAACCTGACCTACTGATATTTGACCTACTGACTACCTGACCTACTGTCTTGAAAGAACAATTTGTATTCATTCCAGAGCTCATTGTCGATTAATTAACTTTTGAACGCCTATTTCTGGGAATAAGGAATTTTTCAAACATAAATATACTTATATTTTCCGATTCTACTTTTCAATACGTTTCTAATGATACCTCATAGCAGGATAAACATTTATATCTTCTTCTTCTTTATATATAAAAATGAATGTTTGTCTGTATGTCCTCGATGAACATAAAAACTACTGGACCGATTATTATAAAAATTGGTATATATATGTATTTTTCCACGGAGAAGGTTTGTAGAATATGCTCATTGCTGCCACTCGCCACCAGGCGGCGCTGCAGAGTAGCAACTTCTGCCCCGTTCAACCGATTTTTTCGAAATAAACAAAATCAATAAAATGGTTTAGAATGAATTGAACATTTTTGTACTGATTTTTCTTTAAAAATATTTTTCTTAAATTTATTTTAGTTTTAAATAAAAATAAAGAAACTATGTATTCTATTTCGTTTCTTTCATTTTTATTTCTTTTAGAATGCTTCGACCAATCCAGATTGTACAAATGAGTCCAAAGAATCGACAGAATTACCACTAAAACAGCAACAACAGCAAATGGAGCCAGAAGAAATCATGTCACACACCGTACATGTGAGAACGAATTTCGGTAATAGCGACAAAGTCAGCGCGTCAGCAGTATCGACCTCTCCAAATCATAGTTTGCATTTTGAGCATACGCAGTTGCATCATCCAGAGTTACCATCTCCGCCCGTGCCACCAGCCCCACCACAGAACTCTCCGGTCGATTATTATACAGCAAACGATGTCCATGCTATGGGTGCGTTTGCGTATACTGCACTGCCATCAACGAAATTAAAACCACCAACAGGAGCTGCTGCTGCAGCGGCGGCTGCGGTGGCGGCAGCGGCAGCAGCAGCAGCTGCCACAATACGCACCAATAAAAGTCGAATAATGGAAAGTGATTTGATACAAAGCAGAAAAATTAAAAGGAAAACTCACCTGCCTGGAAAACGGCAAAAAGATATTGAAGGCGGTGAAGTGGGGGAAAGCAATAAAGACAATCGGGTAAATCACTTTTCAATTCAATCCAATTGCATATTAATCCATATTAAAAAAGAAATAAATCAAACAAAATGCAAAAAAACGAGCTTAGCATCACATGATTTTATTTTGTTCACAAATAATTTGTTTCATTCCATCATCGCTGTCAGATGAAGAAAATTGCATTAGCAATTGTGTTGTTATGGCAATTACAGCTTTCTTCATATTTTCCTTGTTACCCTCAATTTATGTATATTACATATGCATATATTGCCAAATTAATTAATAACCAAGAAGTACCAGCATCAAATACAAAAGATATCTTCAATGCTTCCGATTTGAATTTTGGAAACTGCAGCAACTGTCACTGGAGACTGTGAATCAGAAGTACACACCTCTATGTCATTAGCCGATTCCTATTTAATATATCACTTCAAATAAATTGTATCTAAAATATTCTCCATTTTAATCACAATTCATATTGAAATTTAGAACTTTGACTCAATTCGCAAATTTTAATTCATGTTTATTTTTACTTTGCGATCAGTTGTTTTTCTCACTACAGGCAAAAATGTATCCAGTACAAATTCCCCTAAAAATGAAGTGTCATTTGGCTATCTCACTTTCCCCTACTTTGAAAGCTTTTTGGATACATGTACACCGAAACTTGATCATTTGTACACGCTCCATTGCTTGCCTGTGTGCATACTCAGGCTGTGTCAAATATGATTGACGTACGATGCCATTTGCAAAAATTATAAATCTTCCGTTACAAAAATTGTAAAATATTTATTTCTTAACAAAAGAATTAACAATAATCTTGTAAGCTTAGCAAAGCTAGCAATCGTAGTCATCTTCAAGCTGGTCCATTTGAAAAGAAGTCCCGTTAACCAATTCTAATCGGATGAAGGTGAACTTCACACTTAATTGCTCTTTACTGTTAACTGATCTGTTCGCTCTCACAGCAGTCGACTCCCACTTGCATTGTAACTGCATGCGATGCTTTAGAGTCGTATGTGTGTGAAGTTCACTAGTTGGACAGCAAAGAGCATGTTCGTTTACGTAGGTGACCCCCAGTTATTTCTGCTTAGCTTATATATGTATATAATTGGTGCGTAAACCCTTTTTGGGTGTTTGGCCGAGCTCCTCCTCCTATTTGTGGTGTGTGTCTTCATGTTGTTCCACAAATGGACCTACAGTTTCAAGCCGACTCCGCACGGCAGATATTTTCTACGAGGAGTTTTTTCATGGATACACTCAGAGATTTAACATCGCCTGCCGAGAGGCAACCGCTATTAGAAACAACTTTTTTTTATTTTGATTTTTCACCGGGATTCGAACCTACGTTAGGGTGATTAATTTTGCGCTTAAACCCTTTATGGGTCTTCGGCCGCGCTTCTGCTCCTATTTGAGGTGTATGTCTTAATATTTTTCTACACATGGAGAGACCTAAGGTTTTATGCCGCCTCCGAACAGCAGTTGATTTTTTATGAGGAGCTTTGCCCAGGCGAAAATACACTCAGAGGTCTAGCATTGTCTACCGAGGAGCGACTGCTATTAGAAAAACTTTGTCTACCATTTCGTGTTTCATGCCACTTCGTGCTTCAAACTCATAACATTCAGGTGTACGTATGTGGAATTTGATAAAAATGGCAACAATATTGAAATTGCTCCCGAAAACGCCTTGAATCTCAGTCGACTTTGGGACGATTCTTTTTATAAACGTACAAGATCGAAATTTGACCAAGCCAAATATTTTTGAAATTATTTCGTATAAAAAAAAACATTTTGACATATTTATGAATATTACTTACTTGATCACTAAACATAAACTCTTTTTTGTCGTTTCAAATTTAATGCAGGATATGACACCCTTACCCGGATTTCAGCAAGCTTTTGGCTCAACAGAAATCGGTCGCTTCTTCGAAACATTTCTATTCAGTCCGCCTGATTGCCACAGCTTCAACGATAGCTACGAGTCTTTCGATGTCGAGGAGCAATTGCAGCAAATTCATCAGCAGCAACAGCAGCAGCAACAGCAACAACAACAACACCAATTACAAATGCAGCAAGAACAACAACATTTGCAGCACAATCAAATTCGTCAACAACAACAACAATCACAACAACAACAACCATATGCGGCACACGATTACTTTAATCGCAGGTATTCAGATAATAGTAGTTACCACACGCAGCGATTTCATCCGCACTACCCACATTCGTATCCGCACCTGCATCCCACTCATCCATATTACAGAGGCCAAGTGCATCCATATTCGATTAATAGTAGCAACAATTTCCGCGATATGTGGCTGTATGGGCGAGGTGCGCCTTCTCCTTACGACATGCCTTTCGAATACGGCGGCGCACGCTCAAGTAGTGGGTCTCCGGCATTGTCTTACGAAATGTCTTTGAATGCGCGATCTCCGTATGGCTCTGCGTACGATCGGATGGGTCACACTTATGGGCGCCTGAATGGTGGCTTTGGTGGAATACGTTGTAACGGTTATTGAAATGCAATGATTTGTGTAAAATACCGGAAAGCGTCGAATACAAATAATGAGCAATCTTCAAAAATATTTTCAAAAATAATTTGTTGCAAAAATATATATGTATGTACGAGTATATGTTAGCAGTAATCAAAATACATTGCATGTTAACAAGTACCGCATGAGTACGCGATCTTTGCAGTGGTCATGTAAAAAGTTAATATATGTGCCTTTTCGGACAAAATTCTGGAACGTCTTCTTCAGTTCAAATAAACAGTATCCAAAACACAAAATTTTTGATCAAAATTATAAAATTGATATGTACTTATATGTAAAGATATTATTCGAAACTTCATATTTCTATATATGATATTTATAACTGTTTACTTCTATCTTAATTGTAAGTTGGCAAATATGTATTTACAGTTAAAAAATAAAAATAATCACAAATAAATGTATACATACATGCAAACATACATATGATTTCATAGCACGAATATGTATTCAAATTAGTTAGCACACAAACGATAAAAATCAAAACGAAATGAATAATGCAATAGTACAACTTCGAGGTAAAATATTGAAAAAAAAACTAATATAGACACAAAACAAAATCGCAAAACTGTGTAACGAAAATTTATTTAAGTTGGGAAATAATGTGTAGAATCAGTAAAACTAACTTACCGTAAGGAAATTGGCAACGACGCCCACTCTTTTTATTGATTCACATTTTCACTTTATGTCTTCTTTTGAAACGGTTTTACAGTTCGCCAACATGATGGAAAGAATAATAAGATGGCGCCTACCGTGGTACCGTTACCTTGCTCTCAGCGAATTTGTCAATGAGTGACGTCATATTAGCACCAGTATGGCCATATTACCATTTTCGTAACTTGATTTACCTTTTTTTTGTGTTATTTAGGCTTGGAATTTTAGTTTTTTCTTCATGACAATTTTCCAGCCTGTTCCAGCCATGTAATTTTTATAATTTTGTAAAATTTTTAGAATTTAGTTCAATAATTGAAATTAGTTCAATAATTGCCTCAATTTTATTTAGCTTTACTTTTTTTAACATCTGGTCAGCTAACCCACGATTGCGGTTATTATCCTCTCCTTCCAGCAGTCAAATTTCTCTCTTGCTACTGCAGTGTTGCCTAGCTTTGGATGTAAAAGCGCACTAAAATGCCCATTTAAAGAAAATAAAATACCAAATTTTTATTGAATTACTTAGCGAACTTTATATGCGTGACAAATTGTTTTCAAAATGTGCTTTTTTTTAAATAAATGTGTTATGGTTATGTACAATTTATGAGTTTTTTTTGTTAAAAAAACAAATTTTTTGCTATATTTGAGGTCATGTAACAAGATAAGGTACTCTTTATGTAAAAATGATGTCGTTATGGTATCTTCAGTATTTTCTGGTATTTTTTTGTTTGTTTATTTTTACTATGAATTCACCTTTTCATGCTATATGTTCCGCTAAGGATTGAGGACCGGAAGAAACTATTACTCATCTATGGTTTTAATTCGCATTCAGTAAATTCAAACGCTTTTTAAAATGTGTAAAAAGGCTTTCAATATTACAGAGGATTTGATATTCTTAACCCTAAAAAGCGCAAAAAATTAAATTTGCACTTTCAAAATATCAAATTTTATAAGAATGAAAAAATTTGCATTAGCACTAAAATCTTCTCAGAATGACCTTTTTTAAACTTCTTTTGTTTAATACTACAGTTTTTTTTAACCTACAGTTTCGGTAGCTTTAAATTAAAAAAAAAAAAACAACAACAAACACCAAATTTAAAATTTTTCGCTATTTGGGGTATAAAAAAGCACTAAATGCATAACGAAGAACAAATGGTAGGTAACACTGCACAACTCAGCTAATGTGACGTCATGCAATCTCTAATGGGCGCAATCTTGTTTCTATCTCCACTTTGAAGCCACATCAAGTAAATTCAAGATTGATTCTCTCATCTCTTTCAAGTTACGTAGGGCTATAATTTAAGCATAGAATCCATAAATTATTCCCGTACTCAAAAATGGACAATAAAGTGCGAAAATTGGAACGAGTCTTCTTCTTTGTGATCAAATGTGCTCGCAATTTTTCTCCAAAACAAACTGCACATCAGCTGATTTGTGTTGACATACAAACAATAGACAAAATTTAAGAAATGGAAAATTTCGCGTAAATTTCTGAAAATGTAGGTATTGTAAATTGCTTTCATACATTTTTAGTTTATGTGAGGTGAAATTCCCCAACCAATTTTTTGCCTTCATACACGTTTTGGGCGGCAGCGCAGTTGAGCACACAAAAAACATAATGCCGCCTATTAAAAGAAATTAAAGTATTTCATTTGACAAGGCTTAGACCGAAATTTATTTCGATATTTGTATTTCTTTATTTTATGACGTTTGACTACATGGAATTCTAAAGTAATTGTTTTTATTTTTTTTTGAAAGCTTAAACTTCTTATAAACAAAAGGGTGTTTTAGACCTCAAAATAAATTCAAAGAAAATTGAATTCTAATTAAAGAACAATTTTTGGAATTAATTTATGAGAAAAGAAAACGAAAATAAAAACAATACAGAATAAATAAGTTAAATAAATGAGATGCAAAAAAGAAAAGAAAACGAATATAAAAATAAAAATAACAACAATAAGATAATGAATAATATCGAAAACAATTATTAGCTATGATCATGAATGTGCCATTTAAAATTTAAATAATTGATTAAATACTCACACTTCTTTAGACAATTGAAAGTAGTAAAATTTTATGTGAATATTGATGTAAAATATGAACACACAATTTAAAATGTGAATGTATAAGATATATTGCATTATATACATACATACATTTGTATATGTATGGGAAAAAATTTCAAAATGTTTAAAAAATATAATTAACAAATTTGTGTACATTTCTTTGATATTCCTACTTTTTATATTACGTATTGCATAAGTCTTAAACGAAGTTTGTAGGTAATTTTTTTAAATCGACGTTTTACATGCATATACACTAACAACTACTCACGTGCACAGTTCATATGAAACGAATTTTATTTATATTAAATTTTTGAAAAATTTCTTAAATTGAAAAAAGCAATTGCAAATAAATATAAATTAAGGTGTTAAAATCCCATTGATAGTTTTGCATTTCAAAAACATTTTTTATTCATTTTTTATTAATTACTAATTGGGCATAGCATAGACACTCAAACATTCTTACAAACATTTTTAAGTGCCTTAAATTTTTGTGTTTTCACCTTATCACAAAATGGAATGATTTCTGTTTCCTGTTTTGTATTTTTCCGCTTTATATGTATATACATACGTTAGGGCGATTTACCAGAAAAAACGTTAATGTTTTTCCACCGGAATTATGAAGCTTATTTTATTTCAAAACTTTTGCCAAAATATGTCAAAACAACATTAGTAGTTTTTTTATATTGTATTATAAGTAAAATTAGGTTTTAATAAATGAAAATATTTCTTGCTATGTTTTTTCACTACAGACGAAAGAAGAGTTTAAGCTTAAAATGTACACCCGACTCTTTTTTTTCACGGTAGATACGTTGCTTAGAAATGCGTGCAAAAAACAACACTCATTTAAAAAAATAGGTGCGCCATATGGTAAATTTAGCGATATGTTTCACAACCCCTAAATGTTTTCCAAAAAATCCATGCAAAATAAGTAATAATGAAATCCATATCACATAAATATTTATGAAACTAAAACAATTCATTTGTATTATAATAAAGGGTGGTTAAGTTTTAAGGGCCGATGTTGATTTTGAATTAAGTACATTTTTTTTTGGAGTTTATTGTCATTTCTCCTTATTATGCTAATATTGGTATGGCTCAATTACGTGTGTAACAAAATATCGGCCAAATGGCCTCCGCGGCTGCTACGGCACACCTTCATCCGACGGTCCAAGTTTTCGATGATGCTGAGGCATAATAGGGGTTCTATGCCGTTAATGTGCCGAATTATCTCATTCTTTAGCTCTTGAATTGTTGCTGGCTTATCGACGAACATCTTTTCTTTCAAATAACTCCAAAGAAAGAAGTCCAACAGTGTCGTTGACGTTTAGGTGTGGTTCACATTCAACATCGGCCCTTGAAATTTAACCGCCCGATACAAAAAAAAAATTAAATTACTGTATATGAAAATTCAATGCATAAGTGCAAAACAAGGCGAATCTATTAAAGGTGGTATCGGTAAATCAGCTGATTTGTTTTTTTTTCCTTCGCTGTGTCCATTTGGCTGTCAGGCTAGCGTGAAACAACGCGAATTCATTTTTCCTTTTCTACTTTTCCAATACTATTCGTTGATAATGAAACTTGCTAAATATTGTTGTTGGTCTAGTGCCACCACCTTTAATGAACGCCCTTGGGTACAAAACATATAACAATTTTAATTGAATTTAATACTAAAAATCAATTTTACAACTATTCATCGCAACTTGATAACAAACGCAGACACTCATTATGGACTGTACCAAAACTGCTATCATCAGTATACAACACATAACACTGAGAAGTTCCGGTCCTAACAAAGAAAACACTTTTTTGTTTGTTAGAAATTTGCTTCATACATCAACGTAATTCAATTCTACTTTTGTAGAACGATTTATCTTTTGTCTCAAAATAGGCCTCAGTTTCTGCGATAAACTCTTCATTCGAGCGAAATTTCTTACCTGCGAAGAGCCAGTAGTCACTGGTAGCCAAATCTGCCGAATACTGTCGATGTGGGAACAATTCGAAGTTCAATTCATGTAGTTTCAAGGCGAATTGAATACTGAAGGTAGCGCCATTAGAAAACAGTTAATTTACCCTGACGTCAGCTCCCTTCGCATCATAACACAAACGAAGAAAGCAAACAAAAGTAGGAGAAATTGCATGTTTGTGAAAATTCAGTGAATGGCTTGATGGTATTCTGATTTGCGAGATTTAAACTGAACAAACTAATGAAAACGAAGTGTCGCGCATTAAATTGTGAAAGCGCAAATGAATATATAAAGCCTCCAAATGCAGTTTTTTGCGTTTTTATGTGGAAGACGCCGCGGCTAGAAAGTGTATGTATGTGTGCGTATAATTTCTTACGTTTGGTGGTGTGGCATACGGCACATATTATGTGGCGCCTTCGGCTCAAATATAAATAATCTATTTTGTTGTCAGTGAAATTCGTTGCCGCAACAGGCGGAACGAACCCATTGGGACGGGCCTACCGTCGTTTTCCGAAAATAAGACACTGTCTTACTTTCTTTTTTGGTCCAAATACGCGCTAAGGCTCATTTTCGGGGGAGGGCAAAAAAAAAGTATATTTATATATTTTTATTTAATATTTATTTTACACAAAATACAGAAATTTACATTTATTTAGTTGCAGTCATGTCATCTTCTTCTGGAACATTGTCATAAATAAAATTCTGAATTGTATTCTGATTTTCTTCCAAATTCTGTTGAATTATTGGCCCGAATCTCTCATGTCTTGCGATATAGCTAACGTTAAATGAATACTTCTAGTCTAAGTAGTCTGTTCGTAGTACATTGGAAACATCGTTATCAGTTCTTTTGGCCCACGAATTTGTTATCCAATTCACAACTTCTTGTAAGCTTGGTTTTACAAAGTTACCTCGATGATTTCTCACTATTCTGTTTTCAATATATTCACTGATTTCCATCCGTAAATGACCCTTGAATGGCTTGTTTATTGCAATGTCAAGTGTCTGGAGGTAAGCAGTTATTCCTGCCGGAATCACTATTTGAACAATCTTCCTCTCAGCAAGAAAGTTTTTCATGCCTTTAGCGCGGTGCGTACTGGCTGAATCCCAAACTAGTAAACCTCTATTCTGATCCCTCAACAGTGGTGGCAGCATAAAATCAACCCACTTTCTTATAACTGCTTTGGTGCACCAGGCTTTTTCACTTGCAATAACATAAATTCCTGAAACACGTTGAATCTGGTATTTTTTACCTTTAGTGATTAAAAATAGCGATAATTCTTGCCATCTAGACGAATCGCCAAAATACAGGTAACACGTGCAGTATCGTAACTGGTAGAAGGAACACGAAGAAGCCTTGTGCTGAACTGTCGTTTGAGGTCCTTGGCCCAGGTGTACCGCGGTCTCATCCATAGCAACCATGTTGGAGAGTTGGTATTTCGAAAAATCGATGCCATCAACAAAAAGCTGAAATGAAAGTGCACGCTTAACGACTTCATTGTCCTCCAGCTTAAACAATGCGGTTGATCTCCTTAGAGACAGTTCATATCGTTTAAGGAAATTGCCCAACCAGTGTGACGATGCCATCAGTTGACACAGGTAATCGTAGTCTGCACGCCATTTACGAACCAGCATCTTCTCTTTACAGAATGCTACAAGATTAACACCCCCGGAGTCTTCCACGTTTCCCTTTTTGTACTTATTTTAACTGGGGTTAAACATTATTCACTTAATTTTTAATAAAATGACGTATGAGGATATAATCAGACTTACAAGACTGACTGCTGAAATTCCAAGAATTAGTTTGAGACGAACTGTAGAGGTAAACAATTAATTTCTTGGAATTTTTTGTTTCAAACATTTCTCTGAAATATGAGTATTAGGAAAACGAAACATATTATTACTTATACTTAATAAATCAACAGCATTTCTTAATAAATTATTTTTGTCACATTATTTTAACTAGGGATTATTTTCGGGGGGTGTCTTATTTTACAAAAAGTTCCGAAAATCACGATAGGGCTTATTTTCGGAGGATGTCTTATTTTCGGGAAAAGACGGTATTAGTTCAGAAATACTCTCATTGCATAGTGTTTGAGTGTACCGTTATGTATGTATCTCTACTGAATCTTACACGACAATTTTTTACTTAATAAGGCATTCTTTTAGGAGTTATGTTTTATTTAGAAAAACATTTTATGTTTTGAGACTCGTGCAAAAACGAAAATTTCATGTGTTATTTCAAAATCGTGTAAAAAAGGCCCTGTGCAAAAAAAAGAGTTGGGTGTAGCATAAAAATGTGTAAACAATTTTATGAACGAAATCACTATAATAAAAAATTCGGAGGTTATTCAAATCGGTCCAGCTCACTTAAATCTCATTATTTTTCCGAAATATTCTGGTAAATTTCTTCAAATAAAATAGCTGTTATATTTTCGGTGGAAAGGCGGCACTGATTGCATTTGTTGTGGCTTTTGGTTTTTTGTATGGTTAGAGATGCAGCCTAATGTATGTATAATATGTATGTGCAGGCAAACCTACAACCTGCCTATTGAGTTTACTCCTCTTACGCGTTTATTTGTTTTGTAAATATATATGTAGATAAGTATGTCACATTATTCATGTAGTAGATATATTCAGGTTTCACACAACAGCGCCAATACAAGCACAACTTCACACACATAAACACATACAAACATAGCGACGCAATAATTCGATTATGAAAATTTCTAAAGCATATATTTTTAACCAATCATGCGGATTTTTATCAATCGTACGTTCACACATACATATATACATACTTGTATTTATGTATTTAAATACATGCCTGCATGTAAAACATTCACAATTTTTTTAACTAAACATTCAAGTCAAATTACACACAAATTGAATTTAATTAATGCATATTCGAAAAAAAACATAATAATAAATACAACAAAATATATATATGCGGGCATACAAAACACATATGTATTTATGTGCAAATGTCATATATGTATTGCAAAAAAATATAATAAAATTGCAGACCATTCAAGCGTAACAGTCTTTTAAATTTGAATGATATAATAAAAAAATACAAATTTAAAACATTTGATTAAGCATGTATTTGTTGTTGTTTTTCCTTGCTGCTGGTTTCATTATTTGCGTCGTTTAATGTTTTTCAAAAGATTCTGCAAGGGATGCGGCGCATTCTCAGCTTCGTCTTGCATTTTTTGCAATTCGCAAAAAAATTCTTTGGTCAAATTGCGCATCTTGTAATTCATTAATTTTGGGAACTCAACTGAAAATATATAATTATGACGGGGATAAATAGGTATGTATTCAAATTTTCTAAGCACACCTCTTTTTATACGAATTTTATGATATTTACAGGCTCCGGCACTAGAAGTGTAACCAACCGCTCGCGCAGCTCATACAGCTGTCTGTTAGTTACATAGCTAAATGGCAGTCCAGAGTATTGTTTATAAGCGAGCGGAAGCATTTTGCCGGGAGTAAACGCGAAAAAAGAAAATCAGTAATGGATTTCAAACGTAAAAGTGTGATTGCATTATATTTGGGTGAAATATCACAACCAGCGATTGTTCGTGAGCTCAAACACCTTAAGGTAAGTAAAGTTTTTGTTTATCGCACCTCCGTTAAAATTATACTGGTAGCATCGCGAAACGTCATGGAGGTGGTCATCAAATGACTGCAACGTCACGTGAAATGGTGCAAACAGTGAAGAAGCGACTTGAGCGAAATCCCCGACGAAGTGCCAGTCAAATGGCGAAAGAACTGAAAATATCTGATCGTAGCATTCGCCGCATACTGATAAATGATCTCATAGTCAAGCCTTACAAGAGCCAAAAGGCGCATGAACTCACACCAAAGCTGCAACAAGTCAGACTTGAGAGAGAGAAGGAGTTGCTACGCTTGGCCGAAAGCGGTCAATTTGCGAACATTGTATTTTCTGACGAGAAAATTTTTCAACTTCAGCAGTTCGTAGACTCCCAAAACGATAGGGTTTATTTGACCGACCGTTCATACGAGACTTTGAGTCATCGATTGGCCACTAGGTAATGTTTGGCCCGCTGTAACCGCAGATGAGCGCTTTCCAATAGTTTTCATCGAGCCTGGCGTCAGGGTAAATGCGAAATATTATCGGGGAAGTATTTTGGAGGTTGCTTTGAATCCAGGCGCAGGCAAACATTTCGGTGGCAGACCATGGACGTTTCAACAGGACCCACAAGCCCAAGTGAACCAAGAATGGCTAAAAAACAACGTTCCGAACTTCATAACGCCCACACAATGGCTCTCAAATTCACCAGACGCGAATCCGATGGATTATTCTCCTTGGGCTATTTTGGAGAGCAAGGTCCGCACTAAAAGATTCAGCAGTCTCGAGGCGCTGAAAAAATTCATTGTCCGCGAGTGGGCCAAAATACCTGCAAGTCACATTCGGTCAGCTTGCGATTCGTTTCTGGACCATTTCAAGGCAAAAGGTGGTCATATCGAGCAAAGGTAAATTGATTCTTCATTTTGTATTATTTTCACACTTTTTTTTACTTTGAATAAAAGTAATTTTCCAAACTAAAATTATGGACTTTTTAATTGGTTGCACTTCGAGTCCTGGATCCTGTAAGCGGGGGGCAGCTCCTGCAGACAGCGAGTTTTTCAATCATTTTTTGCGCAAAACTAAGGGTATTTATTATCTTAAAATAAATTGTATATTAATATTCACGCTTAAATGAATATACACAAATTTTTTTGAAATGAAAAAAAAAATATAGCGCTGCTCAAACGTGGCTCCTTTAAATTGCGCCTCTTGCAATTAACTGAAATCAACCAGACAACAATTTTTGATTAAAATAAGTTATTCCGCTTTGCACGAATTTTTAACGAAAAAACATGAAAATTTGAAGTGAAATACAAAAAAGTTACACTTTTTTTTTAAACAAATTGATCAAAACAATAGTTTTAGTGATAACTAATATGAAACTGAGGTTCATGCAAAGGCCCATATATTAAAGAATATCCCTGTAAAATTTTAAATTGATATTTTGAAGTTTTCGATCTTACTCCTCTTTCCTTCGACGCTCATCACTTCACTGACTTTATAGAAATAAGTGAAATATTTTTTATATTGTTAATAAAAATGTATTAAGTTTTAACTTTTAACCACCTTTTTAACAACTATTAACTTAATGGAAAATTTGAAAGTGTTGGAGGAGCTGGAGGAGCTGCCCACCTTAACACGAGTTAAAAGTAAAACAAAATAATTATTTTACACGACTTGTTTTGTTTGAACACGAATTTCACATTTTATAAATTTGTCTTGAATCTAATAGAGCAAATAAAGTGAGATTTTGCGATGCCTGTACGAAGAATTTAAATTAGTCTGAGAAAAAGTCTCTGAGACTTGGTACATTTCGCTCTCCCCGTTTAATAATTTTTTTTATTTTTTATTTATTTATTTAAAAGAGTAACAGTTATTAATAACTATTCCACTTACGAAATAAGCACAAGCTGCCAGGGCCTTCGGCTTATGGTATCTTAACTAGAGTAATAATATAGGGAAGTAACTATACAAGAGGATGGGAGAGAGTAGTTGAGGAAGTATTAGAAGTTTAGTGGGTAGTATGAGTTTGATCGGAGTATAATTTTGTATGATATATAGTTTTCGTAAAGAGTTAAACTTTTAATTTAGTTAGTTTAATAAATTTACAAATTAAGTTAATGCTATTGTCATCTGTGTTGTTGAGTAGATTCGAAAGTTCAAGGTTAGAATGAATTTGCTTTTCTAGTGCATTCCAATCCTGGGCAGGTATCGAGGAGGTGTGTAGTCGTGTAGTCGTCTGAGTTGCAAAAAGGGCAGTCTGGTTTGATTGTGCCGTTTAGGATGTGAACATGGGTGGCTATAGTGTGACCGATTCGAAGCCGTGTAAATATCGTGAGGTTCTGTGGAGACATGTGTGTAGGATATTTGGGTGTGATCCCAAAAGGATTGTACTTTTTGTAGTGGTGTTGATAACACTGTGGAAATTAAAGGACCCATATCGCGCCGTTTGTTTATGTTAGTTCGATTTTTTTTTTTAATCGGCCTTCGAAGTTTGCAGTCAAATGCCGATTTTCAGTATATTGTTTCATAAGTACCACAAAAATTTTCGAAATCAATTGTTTCAAAAATTGTAATTCTTGCACAGGTCTCTAGCAATAATTTGGCTTTTACAGATTGAAAAAATATCAATTAGTCGACGAGTTATAGCCAAAAAACCATATAAACAATTTTGCTCCGATTCCGAACTTCGAAGGCCGATTAAAAAAAAATTCGAACTAACATAAAAAAACGGCGCGATACGGGTCTTCTAATTTCGCCTCTATTTTCACTCGCCACTCTCAGAATGGACCTAATTTTTGCTAACCTGAATTTGTTCCACAGTGTAATTAATCCATTGACTATTGTACGCATCCTAAAGAGATTTTAGTATAATTTTCCGAATATCTTTGATAGTAAAAGGTGCACTGAAGTGAAGGGGTTCTTGGGCGGCTTCTTTGGCTCTAGTATCAGCGCACTCGTTGCCTTGTACTCGTATTCCGGCATGGCCCGGAACCCACATGATCCTTATGGAATTTTTATTTGATAAGATATTATTTCGGATTTCAGTGTTTATTGGAGGTTCGTTAGAATGGCTCAATATAGCGTCCATAGCGGATTTACTATAGCTGCAAATAATGGATTTTTCCGCCTTTGTCGGAGGCATAACCTACCGCTTCAAGTAGTGCAGCTGCTTCCGCTGTGAATACTGAGCAGTAGGAAGGTAAAGCACCGACTGAGATTGTGACACCAAGCTGGTTTGTGACTGCAAACGATGTAATGGTGTATGTTATAGATCCGTCGGTATAAACGAACTCCCATTCGTTTCTTAAAGGAGCAACGCTTTCATTGAAATGTTGGACGTGTTCATTAGAGGTGGTGGACTCTTTGGGGAATTTTAGCAAATCAGCTATAAAAATAGCTTTTGAATTCCTGGTGGGAAAACTGGAGTTGGTGGCAAAATCGCATCTGATGTGACATTAAGTTTGTGCATTAGTTCAACACAACGTTGTATGGTGAACGGTTCGCGGCTATTTTTATATTGTTGCTTCGCTGAGTTTAATAATTTATTTCTAATAATATACTCGTATTCAATGAATTAAAACGTGTAAGCACGAATAAATTCTTAAGTGAACTCTAAAATGAATTTTTTAAGATTGTTTTCAACGAACTCTTTTTTTTACACGAATTTTTTCGAGAACGTATCTATCGTGTAAAAAGAAAATTAGGTGTACTGCTTTATTCATTCTTTTTTAATTTATTTTATTGATACAATATTTTTAAGCTAATAAGATCACAAATTTTCATTCTACTGGAAATAGGTCTGTTCATGTAAAAATTATCCAGTAAGTTAAAAGCAAAATAAAATGCAAAATATCGAGCTTCGGAATCACATGATTTCATTTTTTCCACAATAATTTGTTCCATTTCATCATCGTCGGATTAAGAACATTCCAATAACAACTTCAATTCGCAAATATTAATTCTTTGAGCTTTTGGGCTACGAGAATTTTTTTCCTTGTTCACTTCTCTCGGGAGCATAGGGCCTCGACAAGACTCTTCCATCGTACATGGTTCTGTGCTATTGTTTTTGCACCGTCCCATGAGATGTCGGCATCTTCTATTCGCGCAGCATCGACCTTTCCCCAAGTGTTTTTTTGGTCGACCACGATCTCTGCTCTCTTGCGGGTTCCAGTCCAGAGCCATTCTCATGATGCTATCTGGTGGTTTTCTCAATGTGTGACCTATCCATCGCCACTTTCAGCGTTTGATTTGCCTAAGGATGGGTTCCTTGTTCGTTAATTTTCACAGTGCGTCGTTACTGATGGTGTTCGGCCAGCATATTATGCAAATGATGCGTAGGCATTTGTTGATGACAGATTGTGTCCTCTGTGTGCTGGTTTTACAGACCAGCCATGTTTCGCTACCGTACAACAAGACGTACTTCATGCATGAGCCGAATATTCGTAGTTTAGTGCGCCTGGAGATTTCCGAACTCCCTCATACTGTAAGCATTCGCCCGAATGCCGCCCTTGCTTTGTTAAGCCTGCAGTTGACATCCTCATCTGCTCCCCCATCTGTCTTGATGATGCAGCCGAGGTAGCAGAAGCTTTCGAGGAATTCCACCGGGCATCCGTCAACCAATATCTGCCTTGCATTATTGTGGTTGACTCTCATGGTCTTGGTCTTGGCGATGTTGACTTCCAGTCCGACAGTGCGTGCCAGCTCGACTAGTTTTTCCGCCTTCGCTTGGATATCACAGAGTTTGTAAGAGAGAAGGCAGATGTCATCGGCGAAGTCCAGGTCCCCAAGGTGTCTGGTGAAACTCCATACCACGCCTGTTTTGTGCAGAGTCAGTTGGTTCATGATGTCATCAAGGACGATGGCGAAGAAAAGGGGCGACAGGGGACACCTTGCCTTACGCCTGCTTTGGTGGTGAATGGATCGCTGATATCGCCTTTGTGAAGCACTGCCAGTTCGGAGTTCTCGTAGAGGGCTTTAATGAGGCGGATTATCTTGGCTGCAACTCCGTTTCTACTCAGTGCCAGCCATATTGCGTCTCTTTTGATAGTATCGAACGCTTTCTTAAAGTCTACGAACAGCGTGTAGAGCGGAGAGCGCCACTCAACTGATTGTTCTACTATAATCCGAAGTGTGTTGGCTTGGTCAACACAGCTTCGGTGAGAGCGAAAACCAGGTTGCTCGTCTCTTAAGAAGCGTTCGATATCTTTGAGCCTGCTTTGTATGATCACGGCTACAATTTTATAGATGGTGTTAAGTAGGGTTATTCGTCGCCAGTGGCCACAGAGTTACGCAGGTCGCCATTCTAGGGCAGCTTCACTATGATGCCTTTTGTCCAGGACGCAGGCAGCTTTTCATTGCTCTAGACGGCGATGATGTGGGGATGATGAATTCCCGCTGATATATGCGGGTCGGCAGTCATTAGTTCAGGCAGTATGCCATCTTCGACCGCAGTTTTGTTGAGCTTCAGCTTCTTAATTGCATCCTTAATTTCGCTAAGCTGGGGTAGGATGTTGGTATTTAATTGCTGGTTGTTGTGCTGTCCACTTCAATGCTGTGTAAACTGCTAAGAGCAATGTTGCTAGTTGCTTCAAAGTGTTCCTTCCATCTTACTTAAAGATTAAAAAAGGAACTGAAAAATTAAAAAATTGGGCAATGGAGAAATGATCAGATAGAGGAGTTCATCGATCTAAATAGGACTCCTTAGCTAAAATAATGCATCTCGATGTTGTTTCACAAATGGAGGGACCTACAGTTTTAAGCCGACTCTGAACTTTATGAGCAGCTTTTTCATACACTCAAAGATTTGCCATTGCCTGCCGAGGGGCGACCGCTTTAGAAAACACTTTTTCTTCATTTTGGTGTTTCATCGCGATTCGAGCTTACGTACTCCGAATTCCGAGTGGTAGTCACGCACCAATCATTCGGCTACGGTGGTCACCACTAGTGATGCACAGGAATTTAGCTGTAGATAACGGTGTCTTCTGATATCGCCCAAAATACCACTTACACAAGACTATCGAGGCAGTCAGTTCTACGTTTCCTTAAAGAAAAGGATTTATATTCGAACAAGGAATGTTCTCCCCTCATGAGAAATGCTTATGCACACCACAACAATAACGATGAACTATTGACAAGCCATCAACTATATGTGCCGATATGCAATTTAAACGCTCAGCTCTTACCCCATGACAAGCGTAGTCGGAGACTGTAGTCTGTAGTCGTGGAGTAGCAGACGACGAGCTCTAGTTGTCTCACAAGACCTGCGTAGCACTGGCATAATTAGATATTGTTGATATTGTAGAATCATACCAATCATGTGCCCAATAGATGAATAAGCCCAGCACGTCACCACTTCATATACCCCTTTCACTAACTCATTTAATAGTCTTCTCATCTAATCCAAAGCCGTCGAAACAATACATATTCTACGCCGACCATTAGATGGCCGCGGTGACCACACTTAGCGAAGCAACAACCTGGCTTAGCAAAGCTGCTACAGCAGCATGGTGGGGATGAGAATTTTATTAAAGTTCAGGGAAGAATATAAGTGCATAATAGAAGGGCAACTCGATAACAAAGAAGCAATTTTCCCCCTCACATGCCACACATAAACCAACTAAACATGATTCCTTACCCTGAAATTTGACAATCAAGTCCCCAAATGTAACTTCCTTTAGACCAGATGGTTTCATGTCGGGAGCGATTGGTTCTTCTTTACACACTGGTAGTCCTTCTTTTGGCAGCACTTTGGTATATCCCGGGCAAACCACATCGGAAATAACTATTTTTAGAGCGCGTTTGCCCAGCGTAGTGATTGTAAAGGTAAAACCGACAAGTGCCTCTTTTAAGGTAATATCATGGGTGTAGACCAAATTGTGGTGCTGGCTACGCTCGAAGAAGGGATGCGGCTTATCGGCTGTGATAAATATAATATCGGCAGGGATTTTTGTTGGGCTGCGGTCACCTTCCTCCTTGAAACAAAATCGTGTGCCTGCAGTGGTACCTGGTGATATTTTCAGTTTTAGTGTTTTCTTCCTATGAAATAAAGGCGAATTACATTGCATTATTCAATTCAATCTAAATCAAATTGCAAAGTGATATACTTTTTCTCTGTGCGCGTTTCTTTCGAATCAGTAAATTCTTGTCTCCAGACATGCATCAATTTTGTACAGCCCGTAAATACTTCCTCCAATTCTAAATAAATAATTCTTTCCACTGGAGGATCTTTTCTGTACACTCCTATGCCATGCTCCAACGACGAGTACAGCACTGGAGGATTTGTAACAACATCAATGATGTTTGCATATGGCGAGTAGCTGCCAAAGACATCGTGATATACTTTCATGTGGTCGCCATGGTATTGATAAGGCGGGAAGTAGCCATTGGGTAAATAAATGCCCTGAAAGAGACCAGCCTCCCCAAATCGATCGTAGATTGCGCGATACAAATCGTTGCCTAGAATTTTGATTAGCATCAGAAGAATTATTTAATAAACACTTCCGATCTTACCTAGAACATCGTAGGCCATATTAATGTATTCCCATTGGCGATTCAGCGATAACGTTTGCATATGGGTTGGCCCCAAATTTGGCACAAAATCGCGTTCATACTTCGGATCGCGATGCGGGCACAGCCTAATAGCCAATTTACGATACGCCAGCGTTATAGCCTCTTTGGGTGCATCGCGTGGCACATTCAGTACAGCGTAATAATCGAGTTCCGTCCGATTCATAGCGAACGCTTAGAGGAAAGCTAATGTGTGATGTTAAACAAATTTTTAGATTGATAATTGAGCCTCAATGGAGAAAATTTGAATTGTTTTTAATTTGAAAATGATATTTAGGTGAATTTCTTTTACAGTGCGTATAAATAGCGATAGTAGAAGGATCACGGAGTAAAATGCTTACTACGGATGGAATATGCGTTTTATCAAAATTTGAATGAAACTGAGGAGGTCCATCATCGACCAAATATGTAATTACTTTGTAAGTGATGGGAAATATTTTATTGTAGCAGTACAGGTTTCGACAACCCGAATACTCAGCTTAATTAAAATTCGCTTATTTTTGCCTTAGTCTTTTTTTTTCTTTCGTGGTAACGTCTTTCATACACCCTCAGGTATAATTTAATAGATGTAGACGTCGGTTCTTCTAATCGTCGGAGAGGAGCCTGTTTTGCCCAAATTCGCCGATAAATTTGCAAGTGAAAGCAACAACAAGAATATGCTTCACTGTGCTTCATCTAACTCTTACCAGAGAATGTTAATGGAACATTCTCTGATTTTAGACTGTTCAGAGCCGTGGCAACTAAAAAATCATGGCCTCTGCGACTGCAGGTTGGTGATTGCCCGTGTGTTATTTGTGTGGGACATCTGTCCACTTTATTTCGAGGTTCTTCTTCTCCTTCGAGCAGTCGAATTTTTCTCTCGCAACTGCAGAGCTTTAATTCGAATGCAGTAAATCCAAAGACTTTTTAAAATTAAAAAAAAAAGGTTTCAAATGTTAAGAAGAAATGAGAGAAAACGATCAAATATTCTTGCATAGCCTCAAAGAGAGCAAAAAATGAGATTCGCTGTTTCAAAACATCAAATTTTATAAGAATCAACCAATGCGCATTTATTAAAGGTGGTGGCACTAGTCCAACAACAACATTTTGTACGTTTGCTTGTCACGGCAAAGTAATGGAAAAGTAGAAAAGAAAAAATGAATTGGTCTTGTTTTATTCTGTGCTGACAGCCACATGGACAGAGCGAAAGGAAAAAAAAACAAATCAGCTGATTTACCAACACCACCTTTAATAGATTCGCCTTGGAATCAACAAATTTAGATGCAAGAGTGACTGTTTTTAGTCTTTTTTTTAATTTTATACAAATTTTTTGTTAACTTACAGTTTTGGTAGCTTTAAATTAAAGAAATAAACAAACACCAAACTCAAAAATTTTCCCATTTTGGGTATAAAAAAGCATTTAATTTATTGCGAAGAGTAAAGCGGTGGCCACACTGCACAACTGCACCAATGTGACGTTCCGCATTTTATCCTTCTTGTCGTCATTCGAATTAATTTTTGATAATTCACACTATTCGTCATCCATGAAATTTCTCAATACCTTAACGTTGTCTGTCAAATTCTGCAAGCTATAATACAAAATATTCTCACTTTTAACAATAAAAAAAATCTCATGTGCAAAATTAAACAGGTAACAGCAGCATAGGAAAAAGAAGAGCAAAGTATTTTATTTTTTCTGTTGGTCTCTAAAATGTAGAAATCCATAAACAAAGTTTGACTGTTCAGAGTAACTTAAACAAAATTTCGACAATTCAAAGACAAAAATACAAAATTGCAAACCTGCTGCTGCTACCTTTTTACCAGAGATCGTAAATTCGCATGAATTCACATTTACGTTCTCTACATTAACGTTCTCTGTTGTAAATATTTACGAATGGTGGTGCAAACAAATAGTCAGCTAAAATAAAAGTGTAATTGGCCACACTTTTGCAGTAAGTTTGGCATCACTTATTTTTGGGCACTTTGCATCACTTTTTGTAATTCAATTAGTGAAGCAAGTCTAAAAGTGAAAATTTGTATTGTCTCCGCCTATTTATGAATTGTTGCAGAAAAAATATATATAAGTGATAATATCGCCTTTGTGAAGAATATTGGTCAAATATACGTTCCAATGCATTTGGGAGCGGACATTTCTAGTGCTCTTCAGCAAATCGAAGCTGTTAAGAAGGGCATCGATGAGTCTGACGATGCAAAACTGCAAATGCAGACAGCCGAGAGCCTCAAAACAATATTGGATATATTGCAGGATCCTGTTTTTCGCACAATTGTACATGTGCAGGACTCACTTTCTGAATTGAATGCTCAATTAGCGCAGCACCCGTCGATGCTTCCCAATGATTTCGATATTGACGTGGCTGGTAATCTGGTATTGAGCATCAATGGTGGAGATGTGATGTATGACTTTTCTTCAGCACCGCTATCTCCACATTCCGGACCAAGTAGCCCTGGTAGTGGGCAATTGACTCCGTCTGCTCTAGTAGGCGCAGTAGAGACGGATGACCAAGGCCGTCCACAGTCTCAAAATTCTAAAGTAGCTGGCGATCTATTCTCTGCTGATTATGCGCAAATACAAGCAATCGAGTTAGTCAATGACGGTACCGGACTAGGATTTGGCATCATTGGAGCGCGTACTTCGGGTGTGACTGTGAAAACTATTTTGCCGGGTGGTGTCGCCGATCGCGATGGACGTTTGCGTTCAGGCGATCACATTTTACAAATTGGCGATGTGAATTTGCACGATATGGTATCAGAGCAGGTGGCAGCAGTGCTGCGGCAATCGGGTACGCACGTGCGTCTCGTAGTGGCGCGTCCAATGGAGCATTCGTCGCCTGGGCAATTTGCGCTTGAACCTGGTAGTGCTATTGTGCCTACCCGAGTGCTTGTAGACCCAGTTGAATTAGAGCGTTACTTAATATCTACCGGTTATCCTGAGATATTTGGGGAGAGCTCTACAGCGTCTACACCACAAACTACAACAGAAGACGAACGCTTCGTTTATCGTTCAGATGACATTTCCAAACGTCCACCAATGGCCGTTCCTACTATCGACTTAGATGAATTGTTGGCGTTGCCTGAAACCGAGAAGCTACAAGTTGAGCTGACCAAAGATGCTAATGGCCTCGGTATTACTATAGCCGGTTATGTTTGCGAAAAAGAGGAACTCTCAGGCATTTTTGTGAAGAGCGTATCAAAAGGCTCTGCTGCGGACATGAGTGGTCGTATTCGTGTTAACGATCGTATTATTGAGGTGGACGGCCAATCTTTGCAAGGATTCTCTAATCATCAGGCGGTTGAATTGTTGAAGAAATCAGGACAAGTGGTGAATCTGCGACTGGAGCGTTACTTACGTGGTCCCAAGTACGAACAATTGCAGCAGGCCATTGCTGCCAATGACAAGATACCAAGTGGGACGTCGACACCTTCGCGAGTCAATTTGCCTTCTCCAATAGCACCAGTCACATCACAACGCGCATCCACATTGGCTAAAGCGCTATCTTCAGCACATGCTATGGAGGAGCTACACGATCCGTCTTTGGACAGCATTAGCAATTTGCCACCAGTCACGGGCGCAGATGCATTTTTGGTCGTCACTTCGCCACCTTCTTCATTGGTACAAACGACCACTTTGAGTAGTTTTGGTTCTGGCAAAAAAATGATAGCAGTGCGCGACTCCATCGATGGGACTCCTAAGATCATACCCACCGATATATCTATCGGTTCAATTGGCAAGTCGGAGAGTGAGTTAACCGAAGTAGAGGTAAGTGAAACTACTTTTTATTGCATTAAATATCATGACATGACATTCTCTTCCCAAGGAACCGATGCAAGCTAAGAATACACGTTTGATATCGCGTCACAAGTACTACACTGATCCAGATCTCTCACCGGAAGTTGAACAAGAGATCATACGCAAATGGAAAAAAATTGTGGGACCAGATGTTGAGGTTATAGTCGCCCAAATTAAGAAGTTTGCTGTTGGTGGTTTGGGTATATCCCTAGAAGGTACAGTCGACGTAGAGGGAGGACGTGAAGTACGTCCACATCACTACATTCGTTCGATTTTGGCTGACGGACCCGTTGGTGTAAATGGGGTACTTCGATCTGGTGATGAACTTTTGGAGGTGAATGGCGAACGTTTGCTTGGAATGAATCATTTAGAAGTAGTAGCCATCTTGAAGGAGTTGCCTCAAGATGTACGCATGGTTTGTGGGCGCGGCAAGAAAGCATTAATGCCGTTCTCGGATGATACTTTAAAGAAATTAAGTAGTAATTTTGAGAATTTATTGCCAGCCTCAGATCGATTGGTGAAAGCCAAATCCGATGGCAGCTTGGCCACTGCGGTTTCGGTCAATGACGAGTCTTTCAATAAGTTGAAGTCGCGCTCGCTGGAACCACTCACCGGATTGGCAATGTGGTCGTCTGAACCGCAGATAATCGAACTGGTCAAGGGCGATCGTGGTTTGGGCTTCTCCATACTAGACTATCAGGATCCCTTAGATTCCAAAGATACATTAATTGTTATACGCTCGCTAGTGCCTGGCGGAGTGGCACAACTGGATGGTCGTCTTATACCCGGTGACCGTCTACTATTTGTCAATTCAATTAACTTGGAAAATGCATCGTTAGATCAAGCAGTACAGGCGCTTAAGGGTGCCTCAAAAGGTGTAGTTCGTATTGGTGTTGCCAAGCCATTACCTATGACAGATAATTCTTTGAAAAGTACCAACACCAACAACGATGAGTCCAAATGTGGAGACGCATCCATGGATACGAGCGGAATAGGTGGCAGCGAGAACGTTTCCATGCAACTAAGCAATGCTTCCACTAGTATTGTCGAACCGGATTTGATACCCGATTGGCGAAAATAAGATAAAAAGAATTGAGACCGGAAAATGGCAGCGCGTAGAGCAATAAAGTAATTTGAATATTCTTATGTGCACCTAAATGTATTCATTAAGTGTAGCTGCAATTGTTAAAATATATTATACTTCGAGGTTACAGTACTCGTAACGATGCATCAAAATCATAACACGAAATAGTGGAGCGAGCTCATCGGAAATGTTGACGTCTATAAGGCGTTTATTTCTTTTAACAACTATTTCAATTGAATGCTTGCGCGACTGTACTTAAATTGCATATTTACATATTATTCTCTTTTAGAGTACATTCCATCTGGCAATAATCAATGCCAGAATATTATTTTACCATGGTATGTTCATATATATGTATTTTTCATACACATTTTATTATTATTTTAATATTCTCTCACAATATATTATTTAAACTACTCAAAGGCTTCATTATTTCAAAATAATCGGTAAAGTTTAAAGATTAGAAGATTTTAAGAAGAAATATAGGGCAACTTTAACACGGCGTTCGTCGCTACTGGGTAAAAAATACCACAGAGGTAATAAAACCACTTCTAACTTTTTTCTACAAAATATTGTGACCTGCCGCTTCAAATACCTTTCTGCATAGAAACAAAAGACGCGCTCTCTACGTAAACTAAATATTTACTTATACACTTATATATGTATTATGTGGTAACTTTTACCTGGTTGCGACCGTTTGTGTTTGTATTTGCCTATCAACAAACACCTGGTTAACTATCTAAAGCAAAGATAAACTACCTGCTTTCCACGACAGTCGGTTCTACGTTACCGAAACGACCCTGAATTATATCCGGCCAAGGACTGTCACTCCAGCAGCATTCACCGTATGTAAGTATGGGGATTGTTTATGCTGCTACAACAACGACCTGCTAGCTTTTTTTATTGATGTTTTTTTTTTTGAGAATTTGTTGTCAGTAAATAAATGGGCTCTAAATGTAATGCAGTAAATAAATGGACCCTATTGCCTCTTCTTCTTAATTGCCGCGATAACCGCTTACGCGATTTTGGCCGAGTTAAACAAAGCGCGCCAATCGTTTCTTTCTCGTGCTAACCGGCGCCAATTGGACACACCAAGTGAAGCCAAGTCCTTCTCCACCTGATCTTTCCAACGCAGAGGAGATCTTCCTCTTCCTCTGGTACCGCATCGAATACTTTCAGAACCGGAGCGTTTGTATCCATTCGGGCGACATGACCCAGCCAACGTAGCCGCTGGATCCTTATTCGCTGCGCTATGTCCATGTCGTCGTAAAGCTCATACAGCTCATCGATCCATCGTCTGCGATATTCAAAAATCATGCGCAGAATCTTTCTCTCAAACACTTCAAGCGTCGGTTTATTGGATGTTGTCATCGTCCACGCTTCTGCGCCATACGTTAGGACGGGCATAATGAGAGTCTTGTTGAGTGTTAGTTTTGTTCGTCGAGAAAGGACTTGTTGGCAAGAGAGATTCTACGTTGGATTTCAAGGCTGACATTGTTATCGGCGCTAATGCTGGTTGCTAAGTATACGAAGTCCTTTACAACCTCGAAATCATAACTGTCCTGATGACAGGAGGTACTTCGTTTTGTCCTCGTTCACCACCAGACCCATTCGCTTTACCTCTTTATACAGTTTGGAGAAGGCAGAACTAACAGCGCGGTTGTTAAGATCGATGATGTCGATATCACTTTAGCTCACTCCCGAACGGTGTTCGGAAGCTACCCAGAGGATACTTGGGCTAATCCCGGGAGTTGTGAGCTGCTTGAACCATATACCGAAGAATCGTCCTGGACACTCCCAAGTGAATTGCGATCAGTAACTTTCCCCACTTGCGTGGACTTCTATATATATGTAGAACCATCCTCCATATTGCCTACCGAGAAGTTAACGCGTTTGAAAGAACTTCATATCAATCCCCGAACGAATACACAGGTCTGGATGTCGTACAACACTTGCGAGAGTACAGCAAATATGGTTATCGTCGGCATACACAATCTCGCATTTTATTCTTAGAGTACATAACTAATACTTAATTTAGAAAACTTAGTGTAAGAGTCTCAAACATTTTTATACAATATATAGCTATTGAAATATTTTCAACCATCTAAAATGAAGCCACAAAATGGAAATCTGAAAATTGAATACAAATAACATTATTTTAATATATGAATTTATGCAGTATGTATTGATGCATACCTCTTAATGCATCCGGTTCAACTGGCGTTCAATTTTTAGATGTGTCCTTCGTGTCAGTATTCGATCTCGTGCATATGATATCAAGTAACTAAAAAAGCCTACTACAAAACAAGTAATTTCAAATTTAATGAAATTGCGTTGGTCGATTAGTGCTACGCGATCGCAACTACGCGTCACAGTTTCTCCACTCTTGCATCGTAGAACCTCTTTGTAGTGGGTGTGAATGCACACACCTAGACTTTTGCTTATTATGTCGAATTCGGTGCATGGATGGCATTCCAAAATAACGGTATATTCTTCGCGCTGCCAGCATGTGGAATTGTTTTCAATGACGAACTGTTGTGCTCGCGAACGGCGAGTATTCTCACTGTCGGGAAAACGAGATTCAATAATGAGCACTACAACGGTTGCAGCCACCAGCAGGCTGAGTCCGAGTAGCATGTGGCGCCTTTGGCAGGTCTCCAGCATTTTTGGTCTAAATAAATATTTGCTAAGTGTGATAGCTCGCTAAATAAATATTTTCGCAATTTTTCAATGTTTATGAATGTGTCGAATGAGTCGTCAACAACAGCTGATAATTAGTAGTGCCAAATTTGTATACACTAGTGATGGGCAATAAACTGATTCATGCCTAACAGTGAATTGAGCGACTGCGATTTTTAAATCGCCGTGCTAATTTATTGCTAATAATAAATTGATAAATTTTAGAAAAATAAAGCTTGGCCTTGGAAAGATACCATTTGGTGTGTGCAAGATTAAAAACGTTACCTTCGATCGTTCAGAAGTTGAAACTGATTCTCCGCCTATATTTAAATTAAATTTAGATTAGACAAAAATTGAGAGTAATAAAAGTACGTTCACAAATTCATTAATTACCAATAAATCCACAAAATTAATCTACCCGTGCACATATGGCAGATTACTCCCAGTCCGTAATTAAAAAGCGAGATTTTCCATACAAAATTTCTCTCCCAAAACATGAGATTATAAAATAATCCTAGATAATAACCATTGATATACAACCCTGTGTTTTTTGTGTAAAGAAAAATGTCAAAGTAGATACGAAATAAAATGGATATCGGCAAAGAAAACAGTTTTTGCAGACATAATCTAATAAAATATTTGTTAGGTATTATTAACTATGCATTCATATAACAGGAGAAAAGCGTGTGTCCTCTTAATACTTATTATAAAATGTGATATCGAATTTCGAATGCTTATCGCTGTTATAATTTTTTGAATCCTCAGTAAACATCGATTACGGATTTCCTCCAACTGTTTATTATTAGCAGGCAATTGCGCAAATACATAAGCTTTTCCTTCTCCTTTTCTCCTCCTTCTTCTGTTCTCCATATCGTTAATAATAATTAAACAAACCAAAACCATCTAAATATTCCACCAAAATAATTTATGTGAAGAAAAACCTTTCACAGCAGTATTGACAGCTGATTGTCAATTTTGCAGGTAATCTGCCATATGTGAACGGGTAGTTTAATTTTGTGGATTTACTGGTAATTAATGCATATGTGAACGTACTTTTATGTTTTTACAATTACTGTAATCAAATGTAATCGGTATCCTAAATGCAGAGGTGGAATGTCACTCATCACTAGTATAAACAGTGCTCCCCGTTTTAGTAATTAAGAAACTCGAAAAATTGTTTCAAGTTTTATTTATTTAATTAGATATATTATGTATTATACGAAAATGAAAATATTTAACCATGGGTATGCCATTGTTTGATAGAAAATACCTCACAAAATAAATATAGTATTCATCTACGGATAAAAGAGGATTTTGTTGGAACTTGGGTGCACTGTTGTTTCATCTGTTTTGGCGCCACTTCAGGCAGTGCAAAGTTGTGTTTGTTTCCAGTTAATTAATTATTTCGCCAATTATATTAAAAACAAACATATGCAGTTAACTCCATAATGGATATAGATCGTCTGAAAAGAAAAATTACCTCTTCATTCAAGCTAAGTGGTTTTCTTATACGTTCGGAGAACAGCGCCTATTTGGCCGAGCAGCTCCTTCCGTTCGATGATGCAGAGCGTGAAAAGTGGCTGACAGTTATCACGGAAAACTTGCAGGGTCAGCGTTTGCAAACGACGCAAGTGGAACGCGGTGCACTCGAAAAAGCTATAAACGAAATTAATCGAGTTGGGTTAGATGAGGGCGAGACAGTTTTCTCCCTGATCAGTGCATTCAAAGTGCCACGCTACCGTTACAATACGCAATTTAAGAAATTCGAGTTGAACTGCGATCCGCGCTGCATTCTGACACGGCCCTCAATGAAGGCAGCACATTTGCGTGAACGGTACGCAATGTTGCTCCAGAAGACATTGCGCCATGAGTTATTTGCACCTGTCATTATACAGGGTGGTGTTTCAGCAGAGTCAAAAGTGAAGAAGTTCAAATTGCAGTATGCGGAAAATTTGCTTGCGACATCCTCGGTAAAAGAGGCTGTTGTACTTGGATTGCTGACACAATTGAAAGAAGGCAAATTTTTCATAGAAGATCCGACGGGTAGTATTGAGCTCGACTTGAGTGGCTCGCGCTTTCATTCGGGTTTCTTTTGTGAGGGCTGCTTCGTTTTGGCTGAAGGTTCATATAATAATGGAGTGCTGAAAGGTGAGCTATTCTTATAAAATATTACTCACTCAGCACAAAGGAAATAAAAATAAAATTATTTGCAGTTGATGGCTTGGGTTTTCCGCCCGCCGAACCTGCGACTAGTTCACGCGCTTTCTTTGGAACACAAAACAGCTGGGGTGGTGACTCGCTGAAACTGTTGAAATATTCCACGCGCCTGCAAGAATTGGAAAGTACCAACACCGAGGCTACTCTGGTATTCCTATCAGATGTGCGTCTAGATAATCCTGTGGTTTTAGAACGTTTGCGTATGTTGTTCGTTGGTTATGATTCGTGTCCGCCCGTAGCTATAGTATTAATGGGACCCTTCTCCGCTTCCAACAGTAATTATCAAGCATTATCACAACACCTGACTGCCTTAGGCGCATTAGCCGCTGGTTGCGATCAACTGAAAAAGCAAACGGATTTGATTTTAGTGCCTTCCTGTGATGATCCTACTGCACCGAATATTCTGCCACGCGCCTCACTACCTGAAATACTAGCAACGGGCTTGCGAAAATCGTGGCCTCGCACCCTGCTTGCTACAAACCCTTGCCGGTTGCAGTACTGTACGCAACAGATTGCTGTGTGTCGATTGGACTTGATGGCGAAATTTTGTCGGAATACGTTACACTTTCCGCCCGATACTGATAATATTGAAAAACATTTCGCACGAACACTCATATGTCAAAACCATCTAACGCCCATACATCCGATTGCCATGCCAGTAAATTGGGACTACGATGCCGCATTGTGGTTATATCCGTTGCCGGATTTGGTGGTTATTGGAGACTCGTGCCAAAGTTTCTCTACAACACAACACGGATGTACGGTGCTTAATACAGGTTCATTTGTCAAATCGAAATTCGCATTTAAAGTTTATATACCGGCAACGCGCGCCATTGAGGACTCTGAAATTCCTGATGATATGGCAGTGGAATGACAAAAATTCTAAATTTAGGTTTTTAAGTGAAATTATACTTTTAAGTGCTATGTTCATATACCATATTTAATGCGTATTAATCAAGTTTATATGTCATGTAAGTATGTAGATATGCATAACTTTCTCCCCATCTTAGGTGCATTTATTGAACTTATAGGCGGCCGTCATAGCCGAATGGGTTGGTGTGTTATTGCCAGGTTGAAGTGCGTTGGTTGAATCTCCGTTCATGAAACAGCAAAATGAGAAAGGGTTTTCTAGTAGTGGTCGCCCATCGGAAGGCAATGGCAAACCTCCAAGGGTATTTCTGCCATGAAAGGCTCCTCAAAAAATATCTGCCGTTCGGAGTTTGCTTAAAACTGTAGGCCCCCCCATTTGTAGCACAATATCAAATAGAAGAAGGAGCACGGCCAAACATCAAAGAGTATGCGCCTATTTATTTATTTTTTTAATGCCAAACCTCTGAGTGTATTTCTGCCATGAAAAAGTTTCTCATAAAAAACCATCTGCTGTTCGGAGGTGGTTTAAAACTGTAGGCTCTCCATTTGTGGAACAACATCACACATTGGAGGAATAGCTCGGCCATCTACCTAACAACGTAAGCGCCAATTGAATATACTATATATAATATATCTGTATATACATATATGTATGTGCATATGCCTTTCACTCATGCACGCAATCTATGCACTATTCATATGTTTTCTTCTTAATATTTTATATTTATTACCACCGCATTTTGTCTTAGGCTGTCGACCACACAACTGAGGTGTGTGTTGGCTGTGATAAGAATAGGAACTCGTTCCGAAACCATCAACGAGTATTAGCTCAGACATCATTATTATCACGGGCATCCTCATTGTCACCAGCAGCAGCAAAACCCTATTGCGAACAATGTATGCACATTATCAGAGCGCCTCAGATCGCTTACAACGGCACACCATGTGTTCCATAGCACACAAACAGTATGTGGAAAGGTTGTAAAAAATCATCTTAACGTGGGTTGTACGCAGCGCACAATCTGCTACGATTCCAAGCGGGCAAAACAAATTGTCAGCGTTGCTGCTGCTAAAAACTTTGAATGTTTTGATGTCACCTAAGCAGGGTTGGTAGTGTAAGTGTTAACCCAGACCACTAAAACGGGAAGTCCTGTGTGAAATATAAACGTTTAGCTATTCATGTGTGAGTTAATTGCTAATTAAAGGAGAGTAGGAAGGTTAGTATGATGTGAGGGTAATCAAAGCACATAAATGAATAAATATAACATTATCATTATCATCAATAAAAATTGCTCGTTAGTATCTTTATTTAGTTGTACTAGTTGTAATTTCTAAACGTTACTCTGATTATACCTTAAGATGCGTCAATAAAAAAAAAAAAAAAAAAAAAAAAAATTAGGCCTGTTAATGTAAAATTATCCAGTAATTTGCCAGTAACTTAATTTGTAAGTTTTACGAATAGCTGATTAAATTGTTGGCAAGAAAAATCACAAAAATTAAAAGATTTTTCACTTCAGCTACCTCGTATTAAATTAAAAAAGAAAAATAATAAAGCGAATAAAATGCAAAATAACGAGCTTTGGAATCACATGATCTCATTTTGTCTGCAATAATTTGTTCCCATTCATCATTGCGATCAGCTGTTTTATCACTTGCCAATTCTTAAGTTAGGTTGAAGCGGATGTCCTGTGGGAAACACTCAGGGTCGTAGCCCATTGGGATGTCGCGTTGTTGTTGTTGTTGCTTTAACAGTAATAGAAGCCCCGTCAGTGTAGGGTATATCACCGGTCGTCTTCGTCTGGCTCATCTCGTAGGTAAGGCAGGAAACATGCTGTTTCGACGGGTTGGTTTCCGAGAGAGAGGGGTGTTAGATGAGTAGGTTTTAAAGGGCATGTGAAAAGGTGGTTAGTGTCGTGCGGGGTGCCTTCACATGCCGGACATATATTTGGTATATCGGAGTCAATTCTGGATACGTAGGAGTTTAACCTGCTACAGTATCCAGACCGTAATTGTGCCAGTGTTACACGTGTCTCACGGGGAAGCTCTTCATCTGCCATAGGTGGTGGTTGGACTTCGATTACGGCATTCACAGGACGCGAGCTTAAGAAGGTGGTGACGGTCTCCCGGTGAATGTCGTTCATTGACTGTCTAAACACTGTCTGGTCCAGTAGATTTCTGTCAGTTTTGTCCTGGATCTCGTCGGCATAGTTTAAAAGGTGCCTCCTGACGTTCCTAGGAGGCGGATCTGGCTCAGGCAGGTGTCTGTAAGGGTGAAACCTGCGGTAGCACCCTAGCAGGAACTGCTTGCTGAGCAATGTGTTGTACTCCATTACAGTCTAGAATAGTAAAGCTCCGTCTGGATAGAGCAGGACAATGGTACGGAAGGTGCAAGATTGTCTCTTCCTCATCAAGACAACATCACAGAAATGCTTGCACACCCATCCTTTGGGCGTGCCTAACTATTAGGCAGTGCCCCATTAGCACAGCGTTTAGCATTTAAAGTCGGGCCACAGTTGACGAACGATTTTTCAGGTGGCTTCATTACGCCATCTTTCGTTCGCTCTCCTTACGATTTCTTCAAGGATGAGTAGCTTACATGTTTGCAAGGGTATACCCATAACATTGTCTATGTACTCATCGGTCAATTTGGTGCCGGTTCTCGCTAGTTCATTGGCTCTGCAGTTCCCCTCAATGTCACAATGGCCAGGAATCCATTTTCTCATTAGGTGAAATGACTCAGCCATCTCATTAAGATATGCGCGGCATTTCATGGCTACCTTGGAGTTTGTCGACTGTTTTGTGAGAGGTTTTATCACCGCCTGGCTGTCAGTGAAAATGTAGATGTTATTTCCAGATACCGCATCACACTGTACCAGTGTCGCGGCTTTCATTATTGTCATCAGTTCAGCCTGAAAGACACTACTGTAGTCGGGGAGCCGAAAACTGAACTTGCAAATTCTTACAATTAAAAATGTATCCAATAAAAACTTGCAATTCTTCTCAAAATGAAATGCCATTTCACTCTCTCACTTTTCCGTACTTTGCAAATAAACTACGAACTATTTGCTTCATGAACAGACCTGTTCAGCTCACATTCCAATGGGGTGAAATTAAATTTTGAATTCTTTCGCGAATTTAAGAAATTGTTTCAGAATTTCTTGGTAGGTTGTTGGGTTTCCTTATTAGTCATGGGTTACTTGACTTACTTACGAAATTTACCGATTTTTCTCAACAATCAGTCACGCATTGTTAATAGAAGGCCTGTTTAAGCATCTCCCGTTTCCAAGACAGTAGGTTCCACGTCGTCAGAACGACGAGGATTTATATCTGGCCAAGATACTCACTTCAGCAGTAATACCCATAAATGTGGGTGGAATACGTTATGTGTTTACAGTAACAACAACTCATCGTCCCCTCCAGTAAGCTGCTACAATAACAACAACGTGTTCATCGGCAGCGCTTCGGCATTAGAAGTATTAATCAATGAGGATGTTGTTATTGCTGTGGCAACTTATCAATGCCTTGGTTAATTCGATTAGCCAACCAGTTGTTTTTGTAGCTTTTGTCATCTAATGGTCATAGCGAGAAACGAGCTGTTGTCATGCCAGCTGATTCTACCGGTTACCGGAAACACCCGGATTTATATGCGGCTAAGAACTGTCGCTAAGGGAAACGTTCCCCTAATTTTTGTAGCGCATGTCATGCTGTACAACAGCAACAACAAAGAAACAAACTGTTGGTTCCTTAACCCACTTTTATGCAGTAACATATTTCGAAACTCCCAATAACCAGAATGCGTCTCTTTGATCTCGGATAGAAAAATTTAAATATTGTGGCATGCCTATGCGAGCTCTTAGAAGTTGATGCTTCTCCTCAATCTAATTGAATCTAAAGACGACATCCGTACGGTACACTAGACAGGGCTAGTTTACTGGGCCGACAGCCCTTGGTCGGAAAAACACGATCCATTCTGGTACATTAGGAGGCATCTCTTCAATTACGCCGATGAAATCCAGCACAAAACGAACCGACACCTACTGAATCGGAATCCGGAAGTTTGCTAATGTCCTCTTACATACAACTGCAGATTTGCTAATTTTCAAAAAATCGGAATATTTCATTTCAAGTTTAATATATCTGAGAGATCTCGACCCCTCTCTCAGTCACTGTCAATTCTAAAACATTGCTTGGTCGGTTTTTTTGTCCGCATAGATTTCTTAGCTTAACTGCAACTTAATAGTGCGACGTCGTGTCAAAGTTACTGGGTTTTGGGCTTGTAGCAGCATAAACATTTCTGACACATGCACGGGGAATGCTGCTGGAATGGCAGTCCTTGGTCGGATAACAAATCCGTGTCATTCCGGTAACGTAGAATCGACTACGGCGTAGTCTGCAGATAGAGGTTTTCTGAGGTCCAAAAATATTTTGAAGAAGAGTGGCCTACATTAGGTCTTAAGATTGCAGGGCATACTTCATATACTTGTACATATCCATCTATCTGATGCAACAATCATTTTGAATAATTTGGTTCGCTGGTATATTCTTTGAGACGTAACCAACTAAAAAATACTTATTTTTTATATGCCACTGTTGAAGAGGACCTATTATTTTTTATGACCTAAAGCCGATTTAGAAAAATATTGTTTCGTCAGTTGCACATGGAATATAGCGAATGTTGGTGGGCATTTGGTGGTTGCTGTGCTGGAACATTGCCAACAAGCCGCGCGTGTAAGAAGACGAGTGTATCAGTGTGACATATATTCTCACATATGTACGAATGCAAGTACGAAAGTATGCTCTAATGTTGAGTTATTTTTGTATACAATGAAATGAAGTTGGAACTCCTTTACCAAATATGAGTTCATGTGGACGGTAGCGATTGTCTTTTTGTAAATAGAACCTACTATGTGTTGGCGCCAATCGCCACCGTCGCATTAAATGTAGATTGCAATATGCGTGCTGCGGGTATATCGCTCTCTCTCTGCTTTACATTTCAATTTCCCTGTGTCATTCCAGTTCTCTTTTCTTCTGTACGAAAGACAGGAGACAAATTTCATATTTCTTAGTTCATTTGTGATTATTGATGCAGGGACATTAAAATTTTGTGGGCAACGTGCATGTACATAAGTGGTAAGGTAAGTGTTTTCTTTTTTAACTTAAACAATTTTTGTTAATATAATAATTTTATTCCACAGCCGTTTAACAACAACAAAGAATTTTATCTTTTGTAGACCATAAACCTACCTGTCACAAAAAAACAAAAAAAAACAAGAAATTAAAAAAATTAAATTATTTCACTCATGAAGTTCATGAAGCACGGCTCTAAGTGCTTGATAACAGAACCTTATTCGGTTCTGGGCGAATTTGAAAGAATCAGCTGATGGGTTGACGTCACTTGCGATGTATTTAACAAAATTTAGCTTGTCAAATCAACACAACCAATGCTCAAGCCATGGAAGTTGGTAAAAGTTTTACACGATTTTCAAATTATTGGATATGGGAATCAGTTTCCGCTCTCGTAAAAGTTGTGTCGCTGCTGATACTATAATATTTTAGTGTTCGGTCTAGTAAAATACTGGTGATTTGAAGGTGCATATGGGAGGTCTCGATTGCAGTAGTTGACATTCGTTTGAAGCGCAAAAATCGTTTTTTATTTGAAGTCAAAAATGTGTACGATCGTCCCGAAAAAAAGCATTTGCGGAAAGCCTCGCTTCATTATTACATTTTAAGAAAAAGTGCAGCTGAAACGTCATCAACCGTCGGTAAACATTTGCATGCGCTGGGAATGGTCCAGAAAGCAGGTAACTGGGTGCCACATCAATTGAAGGAGAGTGATATCGTTTGGTGACATGTGAGATGTTTCTTGAAAGGCAGAAAAGAAAAGGTTTTCTGTATCGCATCGTCACTGGCGATAAAAAATGGATCTATTGTGATAACCCTAAGTGTCGAAAATGTTGGAGTCTGCCAGGTGAACCAGGTCCATCGACAACGAAAAAAAATTTTCATGCTTCAAAGTTTATGTTGTGCATCTGGTGAGGTCAGAAGGATGCCATCTATTATGAATTCCTTAAAACAACTGAAACCATCACTGGCGATCGTTGCCGACTGCAGCAAATGTGTTTGAAGCGAGCTCTCAAAAAAAAGCGGACGGAATGGGACGGTAAACATGACAAACTGATTTTTCTGCATGACATCGCCAGGCCACACGTTGCTAAATCGGTTCAGAAATACTGAATTGGGAAATCTTTCCCCACCCTTCAGATTAAAATCTGTTCCGATCAATACAGTCAGCCCTTATTGCAGAGTGGTTCACTTCTTACGAGAGCATCGCAAACTGGCTCAATTAATGGATCAAGTCAAAAAAGCTAGAATTTTTCCTCAGAGGAATCCGTATGCTGCCTGAAAGAAGGAGTAAAGTTGTAGCTTCCAATGGCACATAATTTCATGTATAATTTTTTTGTTGAAATAATTCGTAACTTTGGCTAAGAAAGGACGGAAACTTATTCCCATACCCAATATTATTCACCAGCTTTTCCTACAGCACTTTGTTACGAATTTACACATCTTCCGCGTGAGTTCCAAGTCATTTCGGATGCTCTGAGAAAGGAATTCACAAGAAAATTGTCGGCTAGTACTCAACGTCAATTTCAGTATTGTGCAAAACAGCGATTGCGACTATAGGCTTTTTCTTTTCGCCAAGCATTAGCAAATGGCGTATAGATGAAGCATCTGGTATAAGGGGTTAGGGGTAGTCAGAATTTTCAAAAATTTTTGTTTTTTTGCATTTTCTTAAAGTATAATATAATATTTTAAAATTATTGTGTGGAAATTTGAAGTGAATCCGACAAATACTGTTTGAGTTACTCAACAATTAACAAAGGGCGCTCGGGCCCTCCGGAGCGTTCGTATCTTGAAAAACTGGATACTGCACGTATGGAAATGACAGATAAGCGCGCTAACGATAACACTCGAGAAGATAGAAGGCTACGTAGGCAACAGCAAATTCGTATTTTGGACGCTGCTATGACGGCTGAAGAGCTATTATATGGCCCAGGAGTAGATGACACAGTGGAAGTAATTAAATAATTCGTTTAACTCTACATAAATCGATAGCAAAACTTTAAATGCGTTTTTCCCAAACCAATTTTTTTTTTACTGGTGATGACTGTAACTTGAAAAACGCTTGGTAGATTTCAATAAAATTTATACTGCTTTTGAAAAACATAAAAAACTCGTGTCTGATAGAAGGATTTTTTTGTCATTCGATTTGTTTTAAACAATTAATTGTCCGTTTTTTCTCGAAAATCTGAAAAATATTTCCTGAGGGCGCCATATTGTTAATTTTGAAAAAAAAAACAAAAAACAAAAGCTTCGTTCAGGCATAAGATTATCTATTAATAAAACTAACTTCTCTTGTTCGATTGATTTTAGATGAATCTCCAAGGACTTGTGATGGTCACCGCAAGGGACTTTAGGCTCCACACCAACTGCGATAACTTTTACAATTATTCTAATAATTTTTTCTTTAATTTTGCTAAAGTCAAGTCGAAACATGATGTATTAATACTATGTTTTTATTTTTGTAAAATTGACTAGCAAAAAAAATTATCGTTAATCATGATTTTTTTCGGGCCTCTGACTACCCCTAACTCCTTAAATGGCGGGCCCTGTATATTAGCAACGCGGAGATATAGCTGCCTAAAATTACAGTAAGACAGTGAATTACACCAGTCTAATGAGCTATAGGCATACTCGCTAGCGTCGAATCTTGTTCGTTAACTTTGTTGCTGTTTTCACATGAAAATTTTTCGTTAAGTTAATCGAGCATAGAGATAGCGAGCGGTAAAATGGCGACTAGAAGAGGTCTTGTGATTGCATCTAAGTTTGTTCGTATATCCATCGAGAAAAGAGCAATTCTTCTTTCCGAAACTTTAAGGGGTTACATACGTCCAGAACTTTCACAAAATCGATTTTTTCTATATTTCGAAAGTATAGTATCAGTATCGGTTTTTCTCCAAACTACTTTTTCGGGCGCGATCTGCATGATAACTCATACAGTTTTTAGTATTTTTTGATGAGGTGTTTTTTTTAATACATATTCGAAAGTGTTTTCTCTATAGATTTGACGTAAAGCGCATAATTTTTTTTAAAATGCCGTAAGTTGCAAAATTTTTCGAAATTCAAAAATCCGACTCGTCAACTATAACTACAACTTTATTTCACAAGAATTTTTTTACTTTTTACAGATCCATTAACCTTTCGAGGAGACATGATGCAGACAGTGGAGCAACTTTTTTTTCATTGTACTTTGGCTCACGTGATTTTTTATATACTAATTTTTGTAAAGAAAAGTTAAAATAAATTTTTTTATAAATTTTAAGTACTAGTAAACAATGTATAACATTTTTTTTTATAATATTTATTTCTATTGTTATTCCTTCTAAAAACAGCTATTCTTTTAGCGCATTTTTGTCGCTGCTGGACGTACCATATGTAACCCCTCAAATGCTTTTTCGATGTACGAATTTGGGACTTATTGTAGGTAAATTCTGCATTATACGCTGTCGAAAGAGCACGAAGTTTTGTCGATTACAGCAATTGAGGGACAAGTCTATTTAATAATTTTTCAATGCAAACTTAAGGCTATTTTTTTCGATCATTTAAAAATTGTTTTGAACTTAAAAAGTAATTATTTATAATTGTAACTCTTGTAAAAATAAATAAATAAATAAAAAGTAATTTTCTTAATTCAGTAATGCAGAAAAATTGGTTGACGAAAGTTTGAAATTCTTCATAATTTTGCACCGATCTTGATAACTTACATACTTATGTACACTTACATATTCATATACATAAATTCAATATTTGTATGTACTCATTTGTGAGTGAATAAATACTCGTGACGCTAATGGTATCAACCGGGGCACATATAAATTTACAACGGCATATAAAATATTTTTTTATTACTATTGTTTCAGTTTTAATCGTTTTGCGTTTGAATCTCAGCAGACTACAAAACAGTACCAACAACCCAATGCTGATGCGGCAGTGAGAATGTGTGTGTGTGCGTGCATGCAGTAAGGGTAGGAAAAGATAAATACAAAACCACAAAATTGACTCCTTCGAGCATTAGAAGTGGTGTGGCAGGAAGGAGGAGTGTAACAAAAAGGCGCTGACAAAAAACAATATTTAAATATTTCCAAAGTACTTATCATTCTCCAACGGTGGCGACAAAAGAAAAGTGTTTACGAATTAAATGAACCAGAAGCAAGATTGTCATAACGACGAAGGGCAATTTATTTAAATTGGCCTTTGCCACGACAATACGACAATAACTTTGAGAAGTTTACCTCTTGCCGCGCTTGGCTGTAGCGGCCGATCTGAATGTGTGTGAGTGAGTGGCGTTGGTTGTTGCTAAGCTTGGAGTGGCGGTGGCAGAGATAAGAAAGGAAAATATGTGTTTACATTTTTCAATGAACACTTCTAATATCTTCCAACAATATTTAGTGCGGACTGTCTTCATTTAACTTATGCACTATAAATTACTTCCACTGGCACAGAAGTTATTTGCGCAAAAAGGTGTCTAAATTGAATTTTAAGCTGAAATAAGTTTATTTTTTATTCTGTGAAATTGACACTTTGGCCAATTCGCTTTTCAATTTTGCGCCAATAAATCATAAATCAATAAAACGCTTGTCCTTTTCCTCCACCAAACGTACACCGTACACCCACATGCAATACAACTCCATTATATAGTCCCTTGATGAGGCAAAATGCGATTGGCATGGCGCCACAGGACATTGTCCCAAAGAAGTGTACGCTACACAAAAGGGCTGGAGGGGTCAGAACGAATGTGACAAAAAGTAAGCTAATGATAGTTTAGAAAATGATTTTGTGGATATGAAAAAAATGTCGTTCGTATAAACAGTTACAGATGCAATGCCATCCCTTGAGGAAATTCTACTCCGGCCGAACATTTGCTTTTGTCGTAGATTTAGTCAATTTATTTTTTAAAAACAATAAATTATGAGATTAATTTAATTATTAGGCAGAAGGTAGGTGAAATGGTTGAAGAGCCAATCTGGCACTCCTCAAGTAGCACTAAAGCGCCGTTTCGATACCATTATGAGCAGGCCCGGCGAAAGGAGGGGGGATCGGGGACTTTTTATCCCGGGCCCGGAGTTCTCAGAGGGGCCCAGACTCAAGATTATACGTATTTATATGAATAAGACCTAATTGGAAAGGGCCCGCAGTTGTAATTTTCACCCGGGGTCCGGATATGCTCTCTACATCCCTGATTATGAGACCTCCAACAGGCAGATATCTACAACCAGCCAGAGCTGTTGATATAATGGAGAATATTGATGGGATTAAGGTTGGCGCCCCTGCCACTGTGACCTTAATCGTCTAGCTGCTAAACACGGGCAGTCTCCTTCTCTGAAGAGTCCCCACAGCTTCTGCAATGGGAGTTAAATGGTAACCCTAGCTTTTCCGCGTGTGTGCCGATCGTCTAGTGACCGTTAAACACAGCTTCGAGTTTGGAAATTGAATGGCGAGGAGTCTAAAGGACTCTCTGAGTCCTCCGTATATTGTACTGGGGCAGAAGGGTTGAAGAAATGGAACTCCATCTTTTCTGCACTTTCCTGAGATATAATTTGTGCAGTTCCCCTTTAACAACTGTCGGGAGGATGCCGATGCCTAGGTAGGAGGTATCTGAGGCCAATTCCGTCTCCTTCCTGGCAAGCTCATCTGCAATTTCATTTCCCTCTTTGATCGCGGCTTGACTATCGGAGAAAATGTTAATATCTCCCTCGCTCCCGCGTTCCTTAAGCATTTTGTATGCCTGCAGGATCACAAAGACTTCTGCATGAAAAACACTAGCAGTATTCGGCAATATAAATTGGCTGATTTAGAGAAAACCCCTGCTCCGACTGCCGATTCCATCAATAAATAAATGAATGCGTTTATGCAATAGATATCAGAAGCAGGTGTTTGGTTTCATAATCAATAGCGGACATTTCACACACCAAGAGAAGCTTCTCGTAATAATCGTCTAAAGTTCGATATTTTTGGATAATTCATTACTCCAAAAATTCAACTTTCACCCAGATTTTGACATTATTATTGTATTATTGCTGGCCTATCTGCGGGAGATACGTTTAAGTGGTGACAGTCTCAAAAATATGATGGAAGTCAAGTAGGTTGGGGAGACTATGGGATCACTGAGATAGTACCATAGTTCCAAAAGTTGAGTGGCTTTAAGTATATTGGGATGCTAGCTAGTCATGAAAGGTATCAGGATTTAATTTTTTTATTAGAAAGATTAATCCTCCTAGGCATATGCAGTGTGTAAATGCGCTTTGCACTCTAACATTAGATATCTTGTAAGTCTGCGGACTGGAAAGATTTATGGAAAGCATATTTTTAGTTTTCTCTACCAGTCGATATGCGAAGAAATTTGCACGAGAAGTCATTACGGGCTGAAGTCACGTAGATGGCCCGATTTTCTAAGCTGAGAGGGTACAGTGGTTGGTGACCGCTGGTTCGAAGTAGTATTGATGCTCAACTGGTGATCACTAAGATTTGATTTAAAATTCTGTGTTTTTGTCGGTCGACGTTCACAGGTACTCACATTAAATGTATGTACCAGATACCTATACCAACGCAGTTGCTTTCATTGTTTCATACAAAACATTTACATGGTATAATTAAAAGGATGAGCAGACCTGCTGAGTTCGTTTCAAATACTAGATCCCCTTCCTGCAGGGTATTTCTTTATATGCTTACATACCGTAACTTCCAAAATTGTGCATAAAGATGGCTTATAGGAATTAAGGCGATTTATTTTTGATGCCACAGAATTTAAATTTTTTTCACGAATTTCATGTACAAGGTGAAGTCCAAAATAAACATGACTGGCGTTATAAAAATGTTTTTTAATGAGTTGTGCGTTGGAAGTTACATCCCTAGCTGACTTCCAGTGAAAGCTTGGTGACATTCGGTTCAGTGGAAGCGATGTTATTGCGTCTAAAGTGTCAGTATGTTTGTGTCATCGGTACAAAAATGAGATTCGAACAAAGAGGTAATATCAAATTTTTTTTAAAATCGGTAAAACGTTTACCGAACATTTGAATTGATGAAAAAAGTTTATGGCCATGATTGTCGATCTCGTGCCAGAGTTCATGAGTGGTTTACACGTTTCAGAGATGGTTGCGAGGACCGCCCGAAATCAGTAATCAGCGAAAACTCCATCGAAATTTTTCGTAAATTTATCAAAAATGAACCGAAATCATCGTTGAAATTCATGGAGTCGAAGTTGAATATCCCCAAAACATCGATTTATCGCATTTTAACTGATCATTTGAGCTTACGAAAGCTCTGTGCACGTTTCATGTTTCATTCCGCACAAGTTAACTGAGGACTAAAAATTGCTCAGTATTCAACATTCGAACGACGTCAATAAAGAGGCGCGAAAAGACGAAAACTTCCTTTACAACTCTGTAACTGTTGATGAAACGTGGTGTTTCCAACATGAACCTGAAACTAAGCATCAAAGTGCCGAGTGGAAGGCCCCAGACGAACCAGCACCCAAAAAATCGCATTTGGAGAAGTCAAAAATAAAGTCGATGCCCATTTGTTTTTACGATTCCAAGGGAATTGTTCACAAGGAGTTCATACCAAAGGGCCAAACCGTCAATTCAATTTTCTATCTTGGCGTTTTGAAGCGTTTGAGGCATCGCATTCGTCGAATTCGCCCTGAATACCGCGAAGGAGGAAGCTGGCGCTTATTGCATCGATCCACTCTTGTGACTGGTTTTTTGACTAGAAATCGCATTTTAACTATCCATCATTCACCGCGTTCGCCTGATATGGCTCCCTGCTACTTCTACTTGTTCGGAAAATTGCATTTGGCCATGAAAGGAAAACGTTTTGCTTCCGTAGAGGCCATCCAAAAGGCTTGTTCCCACATCCTGAAGCCCATTCCATGAATAACGAAGCTAACGTGGTACGCTCCTCCCTCATACGCTAATTCTGACACTCTATGCATGATTAAAAAATATCTACAATTTATGTTTTATGTACATTTATGGAGTTACTGTATATACAAATATACTTGCTTACAATACATGCTTACGCAGACATGCACATTTGTATATCGGTGGAAAATCAAATGTGACACTAAAATTACTGTTAACAGACTTAGCACCTTCATGTCAATATGTAGGGCAAAGATTGCCCTCGGGTGACCGTGGACATCAGGCGGCCAAAGGAAATGTGGAAAAGGTTAGAGATTAATTTACGAACTCTCATGGGAGTTTTCAGTTTCCATGTGTCTGTTGCGCTGTTTGTGCTGAAATATTTGCCCATTTAAAACGCTCAGCTGAAGCTGTAATATTATGTTGTTGTAAAAAACCCAATCTAACGCTGAAACATATTTTCTAATGGAATTAAAGAGTTCTTCTAAATGAAAATGCTGATGCTAGTATATAAATGAGCTATGGTATTGAGTACTTGAAAAGCAACCCTAAATTAAAATTTTGAATGAAAATGAATAGATAACAAATCTAATATTTTTAGGAATTAATTTTTTATTTACAAGAAACTATTTTTTATCTAATACATTCTGTCAAAAAAATATCAAGAAGTGTTCATTTAAAAAAATTTCTAAATCTCTAAATGTTTTTTTGCAGGAATGTTGGTACAACTCTCCTCTATGGTGTCGCAGAGTTTGAGCGTGATCTGTCAATTAGCTTGTTTTTGGCAGTCAATTATATCAGTCACCTGCAGGTGTGCTCTGCGATTTTCACTATAGATAAAAATATAGAACAAAGAGCTTGTCTTAAATTTTGTGTTTTCAACGGTATTTCGTGTGCTGAATCGTTGAAAATGTTGCAGGAAGCCTATGGCGAGTGTGCTTTATCAAAGGCAGGAGTGATTGGGGGCTTTTGCAAAGGGCCGAGAAGTCGTGGAAGATTTGTGTCGATCTGGTCGCCCATCAACATTTTCAACAGATAAAATGGGGGGAGATAAGTTTGAGGGAGATAGCTCGTGTCCCACGAATCAATTCGCATTATTTTACATCAGCAATTCAGCATGAGACGCGTAACTGCTCGACTCGTTCCAAGAGAATTGAATTTCTTTCAAAAAATTCATCGGAAGAAGGTGAAGCTGAAGACATGCTTGCTTGAGCAAGTGAATTCGGACCCAACGTTTATCCAGTGCATCATAACAGGTGATGAGACGTGGGTATATAAGTTTGACATGCAAATCAGTGAACAGGCGGCTGAATTATTTGGAAGTTATGCGACGTTGGAGAGAGAATCTGTGTAAGAAACGCCCTAATTTGTAGAAAGAAAACTTATGGATCTTGGACCATGATAACGCACCGTCTCACAAGGCTCGTATTGTGAACACTTTTTTGACCAAAAACTCGACAAATATCGTTGAACAACCGTATTCATCGGATTGACATTTGCCTTTTCACAAAACTTAAGTTGCCAATCCGCGAACGCCGCTTGGATCGCAGCGTCGATAGAGGCCATTAAGGAGGATTCGCTGAAGGAGCTGAAGAAGATCTCTTCAAACGCATTTAAAAGGTGCTTTGATGACTGGACTAATCGTTGGCATATGTGTATTGCTTCGAATGGACCCTTTTTTGAAGGCGACAAAACAAATTTTGATGATTAAGCAATTATTTTGTGTTTTATTGAAAAATTCCCGGTACTTTTTTGACAGAATGTAATGAAAGTAATTTTCTGCCTCATCCAAAAGAGGCAGTACCAACGATGTGGGTAATGTAGCAATTGTTCAGCTCGAATTACTATAAAATCTCACAGCAGGGATTCATTATAATTATTCCTGCTGCTCTAAAAATCTAGCAGAGAGGAAAAGCGTGCATTTCATACTTTAAGTGTGTCATATACGTCGGCCCTCAATATTCGATGATTTTGATCTTGAAATCTTCTGTTTCGTGTTGATCAGAATCTCTATCACTCTTACGGATTTCTATAACACTCATGCCTTTCTGTTGCTGAATCTCTTATTAGGGAGAAAGGAACTCCATTTAGTTCAATCGACGGCCTGATGAACATCACCATCACGCAAATTGCTATTCGTCTGGCGTGGGCCAAACATTGCAGTTTCGACATACAGATCATAAGCCCCATGAACATTGGGTTGAAGGAAGACATTCAGGTCTTCAGTAGGGAGCATGGGTAGACAACAACTTCTGTTCAAAGAGTAACCGGAATTTGCCAATAAAATGAAAATGATTCAATTTCATTGATATTTATATTATTTTCACCAAAGTTATCTCCTTGGTAGCCTAAAGACATACTCCAACGCTTCTGTCAATCACGAAAGCACTTTTCATAGATTGTGGAATGGCACTGTCGTTGTTTATAGTCAAGTGTGAGCTGGTGGCTTTTAGTGTAGAAGGAACTACGAGTTGCTTCTCCACAATTTGAGCCACTTGCGATGACTATTCGTCTTCAAGTGCTTCAGTACACTCGCACAATAATCTTTATGTGATCTTTGACTTGATGACTTGGGCTATGAAAGCAAACAGTCAACGAAATCTTAATAAGTATTCCATAGAATGTTTCGATTTTTTCGGGTTTTGACTTGTCAAAGAAGTGCTATTCCAAGGAGTGGATGGTAATATCGAGGATTGGATCAGTTGGCATGTTGGCCTATAGAAAGTATAATATCTTGTTAGTGATAGCAATGCGATGCTGCGCTTAAACTCATCCCCAAATCGTCGGACTGTGTTTCACCCCAATGTTTAGTACCTCTTGAGAATGTTAACCAAGAGCTTTCACCTCCTCGAAACGAAGATTTTATGTGTCATCGTGACCATTGGATGATTTGCAGTCAGGAGGTTAATTCGGCTCTAGTAGAACCACGCCTCCTCAATCCTGAGCCAGATATGATCCCAAAACGAAGTTTCCTGTGCTGATGGGTACTTTTCTCAGCATTCTGAGCAACAGTCGGGTTGCCATCAAGGCCTTGTCTTCCATCGAGGTTAAGTTCTCATTAATCATTGGGATTGCATAGGTAAATGCATCAACCTCATATTGATTCCATACCATATTAGAATACCTGGAAATGAGACAGTGGATGCACTGTATAGAAAGGATGCAACCTCGCTAATAATTGTGCTAAAGACTTTCTTTCTCTTTGCACAACGTACCATCAGAAAAGAGCTTTAAAGAAGAGACAAGAGCAATGGGGCTACGCCAGGCGAACTCCTTATTGGGAGGATGCAATCAAAAGAGATTCGGGCATCTCATAAACTTCACTAAGGATAGACTGAGAATGCTCACTGGCACTCTCAAAAGGCCACTGCAAATTACGAAGTTATCTGCATGGACTCGTGATAAGTTCCAACTACCCTTGTCTTTATAGTGATCAATCCCCAGAAATTCGAACGCAGCATCTTCTCGAACGTGATGACATAGTGAGAAGTAGGAACAAGCATCTCGACATTATATGGCAAGGAGAGAGGCACGTAAGTACACTCAGCTCAACCCAGCTCCATCTTAGGTTTACTTAGGGCACTGGGTTTGGATGAAGTATTGGGATGAGTAGTAGATACAAAAGACGTTTAGGTCGAAGTGAAAACCTCCAATTAATGCATTCTATTCTAAGGCCAGATGCGTAGTTAGAGAGAGTGGATTCTAAATTCGTATCCGTTCGTGATCTTGAAGAATAATAGGAAATGATTTATTTATAAGCAAATTGTACGCACTTCAGACATTGTACTAATTACAAGTATACAGGCCTGTGGAATTTTAAATGTCATTCTTGAGTATTAGTTTGCGCTGAATATGAATTTTGAGTAGTTCCAGTCTAAATATCCTTAAAATAGCTATTTTTATCATTTTGTCATTTTATTTGTGTGGAAGACCCTTTTTTTTAATTTTCGAAAACGGTGTCATTCTGTACATTCCTTACGTTTTCCACCGAGAGCCGAATAGAGGAAAGGGAAATTGATTGGTAAATTTGATGTCGAAATCTACACTGATGGTTCTAAGGTGAACTGTGGCGTAGGAGCTGGCCTCTATTCGGAAGCGCTCAACTTATCCAAATCCATTCGTTTTCCTGACTATGCCAGCGTGTTCCAGGCAGAACTATTAGCAATAAGAGAAGCTTGCGAATTACTGAAACACTACCAAGAAAAAGCTGTATTTTCAGACAGCCAAGCAGCTATCAAGGCCTTTTAGACTCCAACTCCATTTCATCCAAATTAGTTTCACAATGCAGAGAGAAACTAGAATTGCTTGGTCATTGGCTTGAAATTATTCTGATATGGGTTCCCGGACACAGGAATATAGAGGGTAATGAGAAACCAGATGAGCTAGCAAGAAAAGGTTCGACACTTGACATAGCACAGGCGGTGGCAGTTGCTACCCCATACACTACAATAAAAACATCCATTGCGTCACACAACTATGATTTAGCCGTCGCACAACACCGAGAGGTCTGGGTGTTGGGATGCTCTCGCTCAAACATTTCACGTACTACTGCAAACCTTATAGGTCACTGACAGGTATGGGATCAAGCAGCCAGACTCAACCTTCCTTTCAATCCCATCTGCAGAAGCTGCCAAGCGGAGGGTGTGAAAGAAAGTCTTTTCCACTATTTATGCGAATGTCCGGGTTTAGCCAGAACAAGACTTCGCTCATTCGGTAAACCTTTCCTATAGCAAATTAATGAAATCACAGACACAGAGATAAAAAATTTGCTGTTATATCTGGATCTCACGAAATGGAGCTCACTTAAAAAAAAAAAACAAAGGACAAAGAACAAATACTCAACCACCTAAACAACAACAACAACATATTCTTAAATTTGATTTACAATGCCATGAAAAACCGCACAAGATTCATTTCCTCACATTAATGAAAAATTGAAAATATTTTACTTGAGAGTTGCGCAAGAAAGGAAGGATGAACTCATGTCTTTAGAGACATAATAAAAACTTTTCTTGCAGTTTGCTGCACTTTAATATACACTAAAGTTGAAAAAATCGATTTGTGTTCTCGAATTTGCTGACAATCAATCACTTCCTTTATAGCAACCGCACCAAAAAAAGCATAAGTGATTGAGTTCCGTTTCCGTTTGCGAGCTGAAATCGAAGCACGAGAAATGTAGACAAATCCCAATTTGTTTCGGCTTCTTCTCTTGCTTGGCCAAATTGACCGCTGAAGCATATCAAAGGTGTCAAAGCTCGTTGATTGTAATTTGCCAACTGAGAATTCAGAAATAATGAAAAAAAGTGTACTTGAGTGCATGCATACAGAGAGATTCATATGTATACATGTTTGTAACTGTGTGTGCAGGCTACGGGCATATGAGAACATAAGATGTGTATGACCAACAATCAGAAATATGTGGAAAAATCAAATCTATTCTATTCGCAATCAATGATCAAAGCAAACGGAAAAGGGTGAGCAACCTAGTGGCGGTGAGAAAAGAAAAACTCTCCGGAAGGGTTGATCATTCCACATGTGTAACCACAACAACTTCATGCTCTGCATTTATGTCAGTATGAAAAGTATTTTGCGGTTATTTGTTTTGCGGTCGCCGGTAGGGCATCCCTTAATACTAACATCTTCACGCGTCATATGCCAATTGCCCAAGAGCCGCAAGTCCATCATACAAAAAATTGATTCGAGTTCACTACGTGAAAAAAATCATATTCATGTTTTCTTTCATAAATAATTAAGTATTTAATTATTTGAAGTGTGTAATATGCTGCGTGAATATTTGTGTGCCTGTTTGCACATATTTGTTCTGCACATAAGAATTCGCCCATTGCCTACAAGCTATCATTTGTTGTTGGCACATATGTTCAAATATCAGGAGAAATTAATTTGAAATGGTTTTGAAATGCAGCGCTTTTTTGCTTTGAAGTGATTTTTCAAGTTGAGAAATCAAAGTTGAATTTTAGGTACACAAATTTATAAATTCTTCGGTGCGTTCATTGCTCTGGTTTGCAATCATTGGCAGAAATCATCACTTAAAATGCGAACACATATGAGAGTATATTTTTAGTAGAATAATTTCAAGAATAGTGGATTAGAAGATTGCGATATCCGCAAGCGTATTTCTGGTGGTGACGTAACAATTGAATAAACAAGAAAGATAAGGGCGTTGTAGGCGAAATTCGCTCGTGAATAACAATAAAAATGAAAAATTCTATGTATAGCAGTAAAGTTAGGTTGAACTGGTTGGCTTATAGCCACACACAGACAGCCTTACGCCATCCTTCTTTTTCGATAGTAATCTTGAACCTTTTTTCCCTTTTAAAAACCGGAGCCATATAGTCCATATTGACTCCCCCATAGGGGGGTCTGTTATCCCTAAAGGGCGCGTCCCCGGGTGGTGGATAGGGGAACACCTCCCAGATGTGGAAGGTAGGAGAGTAGGTCTCCCGCGAACCACACAGGCCGAAGACGTAAACTTCGTTAAAAAAAACTCCCTCAACCCAAGGTGTGATGCGGACCGTGCCTATTGGATGGGTTTGGCAGCCGGATGACTAAATAAGGCTACCCTCCTGATATCAGGCCACCTCAGGTTGTAACGGTGGACTTGCCATGGCATGGGGCGCATGGTCGACCGGTTATTTCCGCTAATTCCTCTTTGGTCACCGTGCATGGCGACATGTGCAGCTCCCTGGGCGGGGCAGGTGGCCGTACGAACCAGAAACATGAAAGCAAACAAAAACCAATAATCGGATAGTGGCGAAAACAGACGGACAAAGTGACGGGAAGACAAACGACCGCATTCACAGCACAGGAGAGACAAACGGACACACATACTAAGCGACAGGACAAACAATCGGTCACCCATGACAAACTGGGGATCGGATCTTCCTCGGAGGATGAGCTCTTGGCCTCTAGCCAGGAAACAGTTGAGGGTAAAGCTGTGGGCCACAGCACGCCAATAACTATAAATGAACCGACAACATCCGCTAAAGCCATGGGGCAAAAGCACGTTAATAAAGGCCCATCAAGGCCTAAGCTCTACCAGAGGTCTCTCGCTATTCTTGGCAGGATTCGTAAGAACGGGACAGAAGGTAAAGCTCATCCCAAAGATGAGGCTGACAAGGCAAGGTCTAAAAAGGCGGTAGACGAATACCTGGCATTCCAAACCGCCCGAAAGACAGAAGCCAAAAAAACGTAACCGTTCGCAAGACGAAAATAAGAGGGCAACAAAGAAGCACAAGATCTCAGATCGGGGTGCGGTTGTCCTCAAACTTACCAAACAATTCAGTTAGGTAGAACGGAACCATCTTCAAATGGCACTGGTGGACGAAATTTCCAACCGCAGCAAACCTGTGCTTGACAAATGGTCGGAGATTGAAGCACGGTTGTTTCTCATAATTGTCGGCCATGTCATGGCGAACCCGGAGGGTCAGTCGCCAGGTTTCGACTCGGTGGGAGTGGTTCGCGGTTGCCGGGTAGTCAAATGTGATGATCAGTACTCATTGCATTTCCTGACAAACGCGATTGGCGAAATTCAGAACAGCTGGGAGGGCTTGAGGCTCAGTATGTGTTGAGAGGGATGCCCATTTTGGCTGCTTGTTCTTCCACAGACCAAAAGCCAGTTATGACTACTGTTAGTCTCCAGGCGTCCCGTCGTTTCATGTTTAGCAATGTTGACGATTACTTAAGGTTGTAAGTGGGCCTTAACGTTCTGCTAATTTTGCATTTCGTCTGGTCTCTGCATCTACAATCCGCGATTCGGAGGTATTTTAGGGAAATTGCTCTCTTTACTGCACCTAATGGTGTGAATACCGATTCTGCAAGAGCGTTATTCATGGCAGATCCCCTCCTTGCCAGTTCATCTGCTTTTTCATTACCTTCCATGCTCCGATGTCCCGGGACCCCGATTAAGGTAACTTTATGGTTTTCGCCTTACCACCTTGTCCTGCTTTGTTCCACCAGTTTAGAGGTTGTTGTCGCCGAATCCAGTGCCTGGATTGCAGCTTGGCTATCCGAAAGAATAGCGATTCTGCCTTTAAAAGAGGGATCTGCGGTTAGTAGCCTACAAGCTTCCACAATTACCAGTACTTCCGCCTGAGAGACACTGCAAGCATTAGGGAGACGCACAGATTTTTCAATTTTAAGTCTATGAGAATATATGCCAGCTCCAACACCACAATCCATTTTGCTGCCATCTGTATAGACTGTAGTGCCGAAGTTGTTTAGTGAGAATCCCTTATTCCATTCTTTCCTAGAAGGAAATGTAGTCAGTCCTCTTCGAGATATACTGGGTTTGTCGCAGTAATAGACTGGCATGGCCATGAGTGTTTTCCTTGCAGCGACCCGCTTCATTTAACCTAAATGCGCTCATTGTTGCCATCTTCTTGATAAGTAGATCTACCGGAATAACGTGAGTTAGTGCGTTCAAGGCCTCCCTAGGACAGGGTCTGATTCCACTGACTGTTATTGCACAGGCAGATCTTTGTATTCTGCCAAGGAATTTGATGTTGTATTTTCTCTCTAGAGCTTTCCACCAAACCACCGAGCCATACGTTAAAATTGGTCATATTACCGCCTTATACAACAATAGTGTATACTTGAGTTGAAGACCCATCTTCTTCCTAGCTTACGTTTACAGGCATATAAAGCGATTTCTGATTTCTTTACTCGTTCTTCAATGGTTAATTTTCAGCAGTCCAGAATTACCCCTAAGTACTTTGCACTGGTTGAAAGTGAAAGGGTTTGTCCGTTAATATTTGGTAGAGTAAAAATTGGTACCTTATATCAGGTCGTAAATAACATGAGTTCTGTTTTACGCGCGTTTAAACTTAGGCCACAGCCTGTAGCCCAAGAGTTAAGGCATACACAGCTGTCAAACTACAATTATCGAGATTGAGCTGAAAAAACAAAACACCAGGGCAACCTATCTTTCGATGAACTTAAATCGAAGTTAATTTCCAATTCAGTTTTGATTAAAGGTCCTAATTTACTACAGGTTATATTGGCGCGTACACCCTTTTTGGTTGTTTGGCCGAGCTCCTCCTCCTATTTGGGGCCTGCGTCTTGATATTATTCACACAAAGGGGCCTACAGTTTCAAGCGAGCTCCGAACGGCAGATATTTTTTATGAGGAGCTTTTTCATGGTAGCAATACACATGGAGGTTTGCCATTGCCTGCCGAGGTGCGACCGAAAAAACGTTTTCTTAATTTTGGTGTTTTCCCCGAGATTCGAACCTACGTTCTCTCTGAATTCCGAATCCTAGTCACGCACCAAGCCATTCGGCTACGGCGGCCACAATAGGTTGTGCTAAGGAAAATGTTAGTGTAAAATGTTACAGAAATATTGGGAGGGTTCCAATGAACAGTAATGGGTAGTAATTAACATGACTGAGATTATGTCATGTAAAAGTTAACATAATTTTGATCTCCTACGTTGATCAACAATTTCTATACATTCTACTCCTCTGACACAGTTCAAAAATGTTTTTATGATTTGGTAGGATTTCACACTTCCTCATTGCAAATTACAAAATGCCAATTTGAAGCAAATCGAAACACTATTTACCATAAATTTTTATAATACACTTTTCTAAATGTCTATGTCGTATTCAATTTCTTGGAATAAAAAAAATTCAAGAATTTATGAGCTGTAATTAGAAGAAACCCGGAAACTAAGTAGACCTACCCAATAATTAGTGTACACCAACAGAATGACAACAAAAAATAAAATAATAGCACTGGTTAATTAATTCAAGTAAAAAAAATCTTCAATTTTATAAACTACAGATAAAGAATATTAAAAAGTAGAAGAAGAATAATGGAAATAGAAAGCAAAGCATAAAATGACGATTACGATTCTTTTAAAATTCAATTATAAAAAAATAAGTATGGGAGTATTGTGGTGGTGCAAGCTAACCTCCCAAAGGAGCAATCATTCAATATTTCCTACTGCTTTCGACTGACTTCGTGCAAACATACGAAACGAATACAAAAACCGTGCCAGCTTCAAGTGAGAGATAAAAATTACGCCGCAACGGATATCCTGTATTACGGTAATTTGTATTTCTTAGCAGTACTGTTGCAACAACAATGAAAACAATTCTATTATTTGCGAACTCTGCTGTTGCCGACGATGACGACGTCAGGCACGTGTCCTTTTGTGAATCTTAAATACTGCAGTGATAAACGCAAATTTACAGTCAACCTACTATTTAAATGAACGTACATATGTGAGTGTGCTTATTCTCTCAGCGTGGGCTTAGAGTTGTTGTAGTGGTTTGATTGCTAGATTGGTTGGGTGGCTATAAATTAATGGGCGGCACGTGCCACCCGCCAAACAGCAAACCCAACGACAAATCTCCGCGCAATTCCCCGCCGCCACTGATGGTGAGGTGAAATCAAATCGTCTTCATAACACTTTTTGTTTTTGTTGTTTGCTCGTTATACAATAATACTGAAAGAGCAAGTGTCACTTTTTATTATCTTTCACACAATTTGGGTGGTCCTATCAGCGAAACACAGAGAGGCAGCGAGAGAGAGAGAGAGAGAGAGAGATGTACATGTGGGAAACGTTTACTGGCCTAGCGCTGATACATTTTAATTAAGGAGTAGTTTGCAATCTTACGCGACCGAAGGCCACCACCCGTGGTCAGAGCGGCGACGTGTGTGCAGATTCATAACCAATTCGGAATATAATCCACGCACTTAGTAGATGTTATCATCAATGAGATTCATTGATGAGCTTATGTTCATTTAGTCGCTCTAAATTTGTTGGTTTGTGCATGGCGTGGTGGCACTGTCCAGAGCATTTTAATACTCGTTGTATGTTTGGTGTGACAATGTGGGAAGTTGTCGCTCAGTGATAACGTATAAATTAAGTGTGAATTTTAAACGCATACATATGTAGGCTATGTGTGTATGTATGTAAGCACGCAATAATGCTTAAACATTTTATTCTTATACATACATACGTACATATGCACATTGTCATAATCCTTTTGAATTGAATGAGATGGGATTTTTTGATGACAGTTTCATTTAAATTCATGAAGCTCCCAAGAGCTACACAAAACAAGTTTTACAAATGGGGCTTTCAATCACTTCGAATATGTACCGCGTACTAAGCGCACATGGGATAGCGCATAGGTGGAAAATCTTGAGAATCGGCTCTGCACGAGTGCGTTAGCATAATCGAAAAAGGGCTGGAAACAAGAGAGTACACTATTGGCGTGTTTGTGGACATTGAAGGAGCTTTCGACTCTATGTGCTCTTCTATCAGAAGTCATGGAGTGGGAGAAATCATTGTCAGATGGATCCACTCTATGCTATCCAAAAAGACTGCTTACCATGGATAGAGAAAGCGATGAAGGAGTCAGGGTTGCGGTTAAGAAGTGTTGTCGACAAGGCGGTGTACTCTCTCCCCTACTTTGGTGCTTCGTGGTGGACTCTCTTCTTAATGAGCTGCAGGAAATTGGAAACATCCAAGCCTACGCAGACGATGTGTGCGTATTAATCTCAGGACGATCACTTGAAGTTATATGCAATAATATGCAGGTAGCTCTAAATAAGATTGAGTATTGGTGCGAATTGCATGGTCTTTCGGTGAGTCCTACAAAAAGGACCTTAGTGCTTTTCACTAGGAAACGCAATATGAAAGGCCTGTTACCACCCACATTGAAAGAGGTAACACTGCAACTGTCTTCTGAGGTTAAATATTTAGGAATAATCCTAGATAGTAAACTTACCAGGAAGAAGCACGTCGAGCAGGAGGCCTCTCGAACACAAAAAGTATTTTGGCAGTGTAAGAAATCCTTTGGCAAGCCATGGGGTCTAAGATCGGCGAAAAACGTTGGCACAAGTGCATAATATTTCATGGGGATTACTTTGAAGGGGACAAAATAGATATTAATGAATAAATAAATAATTTTCGAAAAAACACAAAATTCACGATACTTTTTGAACACACCTCTGGTGCATGTATTTCAGGGGAGTGACCTAAGTAAGATGTAGCACAATGCGCCTGGTGATTGAGTGTCTACTCTGCATTCAACAGATGATGAATAGCCCACATTAGTTGAGTCACAACTCTTACATTTTGAGTCCATTTTGTTGTAGTTACAAAATTAGTGATATATGTAGAACTAGATTTTTTGTGAGACTTCCTAATTTGCATTGCAGTAAGTATATTTGCCTGTGTGCACTCGCATATTTCTCTGTGCGTGCGTATTTGTATGCTTTCGCATCTTTTTTATGAACACTAAAGCCCTGCACTCAATGCAACTTTGTTAGCCTGCTTTCCCCATCAAATTACACTACTTATATATAAAATCCGAAATGAATCAGAAATAAATTTTAGCAGCATTTTTATTGCGCTACTTTTTAACTCAATAAATGTCAGAGAAAATATTAAAAATTTTACTATGGAATTTAAATGTTGCATAAAAAGGTAGTAAAATTCTCGCAGCTTCATGAATGTAACTTGAATTTTTCCTGCCATTCTGACAGGCAAAACAATAGCACTCCCACACGGGCAACAAAGTTGCATTTTCACAATGCCACTTAACTACTAATCCTACTTGCACATTTTTACTTCTTTTTTATGCACACAAAAGTTATTCTATTCGTAGTCGTAAGAAAGAGCAACATTGTGACACCTCACCAAATTCAGATTAAATTCTGCAATCGCAAAAAAATCGGATTTATGAATAAAAAATATGGCGAAGAAAAACTAAAAAATGGATTAAAGGGCGAGAAAGCAATTAATTTTTATGCTGTTATCGCACTTAATCGGATAGTGATGAAAAGGCGAGTGTCAAATATAATATGAACAATACAAATATTTGAAAAGTGAAAATCTCCGCTGCACTTGTCGCCGATTTGTCCAACCACCAATCGCAACAGTTGTCGGCTCAACTATCCTTTTGCTTTCACTACAGGAATAACTCGAAATCATGTTAACCATCAACCCAATTCAAAAATGCGTAAAATTGAATTCGTTGGATTTTATGCAGCTTATGTTTTTTAGCAATTATCACCACATTGCAACTCATGTCTGCGTTTGCCGTAGAAAGGACACCGGCGGCATGACACTTGTCGACCGCATTGATGTTTTGATGGGATGTGGTGAGCGATAACATCATGTCAGGCACATAAATCGCTAGATGTGCAGACACACACTCATACATATGAACATATCAACAGAACATGACAACGAGGATTGTCTCTAAGTATGTTGGTGGGATTGGAAAAATATGTGTGACCGTACGCTTTTCTCTTTTAAATTAAATAGCTACTTAGTAATATTCGAGTGAGGCTGGGCATTGCGCCTTCACTTTCGGAAAAAGTATGAGAAAATATCAAATGTTAAGAAAGGATATCGAGTAGGACACTATATCAGATTCCTTTTAGGGAGGAAAGGAGCCACCAGCCTTGATCTATTGCAAGAGGTGACTATTCGATTACAGGACTTTAATAACCCATCTAACATTAAGGTATCGCGGAGAGGTAGACCTGTATGTGTCTGCAGCGATAGCAAAGGTTCGCTCTTGGCCTTAGGTTAGGTTGGAGCGGTTTTCCACTGTGGGATACACTTAGGCTCATAGCCTATTGTGATGCCGTGTGGGGAGCTCTACATATTTCACCTAAAACCAGTGTGTGCTTTTCATACATTTTAGAATATCCCTGATTTTTGCAGAACTGAGATCTTCCAATTTGTTCACTAATTGTCTGCCCAGAATAGTAAATCTCCAGGACAGTGACACAGAAGGTGTGGGATCGCCTCTTCCTCGTCTAGACAACTTCTGCAGTAGTCATGTGTTTGCACACCCATTCTCTGGGCGTGCCTACCGATTAGGCAGTGCCCCGTTATAACTGAAATCAGTGTGTTAAGACTGTGCTTCTCTCTTTTTAGTAAAAGTTCCGTGCGTTTAGCATTAATAGTTGGCAATAGCTGTCCGGCGATTTTGCAAGTGACTTCATTATGCCATCTTTAATTCGCTATTCTTACAATTTCTTCAAGGATAAGTAGTTTACATGTTTGCAAGGGTATACCCATAACATTGTCTATGTACTCATCAGTCAATTTGGTACCGATATTTGCTAGTTCATCGGCTCTACAGCTCCCCTCAATGTCACAGTGGCCAGGAATCCATGTTATCTTTAGGAGAAATTACTCAGTCATCTCGTTAAGAGAGGTTGTCGCCTGATTTTTGAGGGATTTTATCGCCGCCTGGGTATCAGTGAAAATGTAGATATCATCTCCAGGTATCGCATCACACTGTACCAGTGTTGCGGCTTTCATTATTGCCATCCGTTCAGCCTGAAAGACACTACAGTAGTCGGGAGGCCGAAAACTGAAGGAGATCCCCAGATGCTCGGAATATATACCTCCGCCCACCCTGCTGCCCTCGAGATTTGAGCCATCTGTGAATACATGGATGGACCAGCCCAGTCTTACCACGTCCCGTTCCCACTCATCTCTCGAGAGTAGGAGGGTAATGACCTTAGACAGCCCTCCAACCACTTCAATGGTAGTTGAGTTCTGTAAATTCAGCTTGAACTATATCATGAACATGGGTATCGCTGGTATCGAGATATCTGACACTTTAACTAGGATATGCTCTGAGGTCAACTTCTTTGACCCGGTGCCCGTTCTGCCACTCCCTTTTGCAGCCATCAAAGCCACAGTTAGCAAATGCGTTATTTTAAACCGCAAACGAAACCTGACAGGCTGAGAGAGACTGCAGATGGGCAAAACTGATGTTATCTGTCACGTCCCACCACCGCCTGTCGCAGATTCTCCTCTCATTAAGCAGAAGGGAATGTAAGCAGTTGGTTGCACTGATGCCGGGATCTTTTTATGGGCGAAGCACAAGACAGTGCACTCTGCCCAGCATGTAGAGAGGAGGATGAGACGGTGGAGAACTTTCTATGCGTCTGCCCGCCTGCGCTCGAAGCAGGCTTGAGGTCTTTGGCAGTGATGTGTTAAGAAGCTTCCACCGTGGCTCCTTAGCACCACAAGATCTACTCAGATTTCTTCGGAGGTTGGGTAGATTTAAAGAAAACTAAAAAGGGAACCCGAGTGCAGTACAATGGGCTTAATGTTGCGTGAGGGCTATACTTGCTAGTCTGTTCCAACAAAAAAAGAAGGAAATGCAGGAGATTTATTGTCGAGATCCTATTTAGGTCGTAAGCTTCCAGATGCGGTGAGCCTAGGAAGCGATATTTGTGTCCGGTAGCCGCTTCTCTGCGCCGACATAGACATATCGCAGTGAATAAAGATCCAGCGGTTTCGTTGGCTGGGTCATATCGTCCTAATCGATGCAAAAGCTCCGGCTCTGTAAGTATTCGGTGCGGTACCAGCTTGTGATAGTAGAGGAAGGTCTCTTCGTTGGCAAGATCAGGTGGAGTAGGGTTTTTATTTCATTTCTTGAAATTTATCGAACATGAGCTCGAGTATATCGATCTTTTTCGAGTAGTTCGAGCATTACTTTTGATTATTTACATTTTTTTCTAAGTTTTACAAATTATTTATTTATTATTTATGCTAAAGTTGCTAAAAAATTTAGGAAATACTGTGAGATAAAATTTAAAAATTTTCTTTAGCTGCCAAAATTTTTTAAAAGCTCGAAAACTTCGAACAAAAGCTCGAAAAATTCGAAGAAATGTTCGAGCAGTTGATCAATGAAAGAGTTGCAAGCGATTGTCGAGCTATTCGCACGCCGATACCCGAGTATCTGGTACTCTAGTAAGCAGCGGGTATCGAAAATGGGCGTTGGTAAGAAACAGTATTGTAGAGCTCTTAAAATTGAAAATCTAGCTTCGAAAATATCAAATTTTCAAACCCTTAAGGGATTATCTACAGTTAAAATTAAAAAAAATCGATTTTTTTTTTATTTTTTTTTTTCTTAATGGTAAATGAAATGAGAGTTTTTTTTTCAATTTCAAACGTTTATTAACAAAAAATGGTTACAAATTTAATCTTCAAAATAATAGCCACATTTTTCCCATCTCTCAGACAATTTGTGGATGCCGCGCCAAAAAAATTGGCCGTCTTTGGGCGCAATCATCGAGCCATTTTTGGCTTCTCGTGAGAATTGAAGCGCTGCCCGGAAAGTGCATGTCCCATCGATTCAAACAAATGATAAACGGAAGGCGCCAAGTCTGGTTCCCAATCGTACGTCTCCACCAATTCCCGGATCGCTCTTGTTCGATGTGGCGGTGCATTGTCATCAAGAAAAATTACTTTGTGACGCCGATCGGCATATTTTGGAGGTTTTCGGTGTATAGCGCTGTTAAAATCTGCTAATTGTCGTTGGTAGCGTGCACCGTCAACTGTTTCACCTGGTTTTAATAGCTCGTACCAAATCATACCACGCTGATCCTAGAAAACACACAGCATTGCGGCCGAAGCGATTTGGTTTGGCCGTTGTTTTTAGCTTGTGACCGTATGGTCCGATCGTTTACGCTTGGGATTGGAGAAATACACCCATTTTTCATCACCCGTAACGATTCGATGCAAAAAATACTTCCTTTTGAACCGGGAGAGCAGCATTTCACAAGTGGTTTTTCGGTTTTCTTGCTGCCATTTGGGAAGGTTTAAAAATACTCCTAGCGACATCTATGGACTAATAGCTGGAAGTCTTATTTCATAGGTATCTAAGAATACACCCAGAAAATTTAATATCGTTCCGGTGAATATTTTCGAAGTTCCGCGCAAATTTGAAAAGGCGTTTCAGAGTGCTTGAACGTTTTTTTCAAACTTTAAACGCGGTTTTCTCAAAATGGTGTTTTCAAAGTCGGTAACCAACACTACTCGAAAACGGCTAAACCGATTAGTCTCAAATTTTAACACGAGCTTCTTAAATATATTTTTTAGTAATTAGTCGAAGATTTTTTTTTAAACAATTTAGGGCCGTAATTTTGGTAAAAAATCGAATTTTTTTTTGAGAAACCGCAATTTTGTCAAAAAAATTTATTTTGCTTATTCCTTCGATTAATTGCTAGATTTAACATCACTTTAACGAAATCTGTTTGGTTTTTTAATTTCAGAGGGTCCAGTTCAGAGATATAGTGGTCACCCCAAAACGTAATTTTTGAGAGGAGCTCCCGGAGATTAGCTGTAGCTCCTTTCCAAATAAATATTTTTACTAATACTAAGTCTGTAAATACAGTTAAAAGATAAAATAATATGTGTACAAGCTTTTAGATCAATAAATTTAAAAGCTTTCTCAGAAAAAATTCTGGAAAATTCGTTTTTTTCGGCCTTATATCTGTATATAACCCCTTAAAGTGGAGACTTCGTACTCAACAGTCGGAAGAAAAAAAATTCACTTTCTCACACTTAGATGGTAAAAAATCTCACAACCTAGCAAGTAAGATTTCGAGATATTCCGTGATTCAGCATCAAAGGGTCGCTGGGCGCTCTTGAATTTAATGAAATAATTAAGCTCAGAAGGACCTTCATTTCGGCTTGCAAGCGGCTTTTTCACTAGCGATCTGAATTATTTCTTGAAGTGCACTCAATTATGTGCTTGTTTGCCTACTTACAAAGACGTATGTGTGTACATATGTACATATACAATATTTAAATATACATTTTCATATTTGTAAATCCCACAATCGAATCCGAAGACAGACTGATAAAAAATAATAAATTCTACAATTACACAAAGTCGAATTTATGCGACACTTTTGACCCTTTTTGTTTGCCTTTGTCATTGCACACAAAAAAGCAACAACGCTAATATGTCAGTGATACATGCCAGCACCAAAATACAGGTACAAGTATGTATGTGTGAAAGTGTGCTAGTGCGCGGAGCCGATTAGCATTCATGATGGCTCACAATATTTACTTTTCTGCAGGGTGGCTAGCAAGCATAAGTGCACTTGTATACAAACCCCCATACGCAGGTATCTACACACATACATGCGTACATATGTATATAAGTACATTTCTACTGGTGAGGGTTGTTATTGCGCTTGCGGCTAGCCACAACCTCATTCACATCATCAGCCTGAGCAGCTTTCGCAACATCGACAAATAGGCAAATGCAGGTAATCGCATTTATGCTACAATGAATTGTTCATCACCTACCACTCCCATACAGCCATGAATGTATGTATGTAATATATGTGCATATTTATCTAGATATGTGCACACATGCATACCTACGAGTACATACATTGATTCCATGAGGCCTCGGAAATCTGCTGAAATGCAGAGAAAATATTTTCCAAAAATCACCAACCAATCTACTTCCAACCTGCCGACATAGCCTGCGGAGTCCACTTATCTGTTTATACTCGTACTGAAGTGCCCATTGTGCCACCATAACGATAGCATTTCATTTTTATTGAGAATTCTGCATTATTGTTGTTGTTGTCGGTTGGTTAATGTCGTCCTAGCCATGGACAAGCGTCGGAATCTTAAATCGGCTTATGTCACCAATGGTGATGGGTTTTCAAAGATTCTGTTTGTAATGCAAAAATACAGCTGTGAAGAAGTGCACGTGCTTTGTAGCAACAAATGTGGTTTGGCTGGTTGGTTGGTTGGTTGGTTAGAAAGCTTTGAGTGGTTGCGTGTATACGACAATGTTGAAGAACTGTTGTTGCTGTTGAACTAGATGGGGATGCTTGTGATTGGAAGCCACTGGCCACTGGCCGCTTGTTCATTTTTGATTTATCGCAGTTGAGCTTTAAGTCTTGGCTTTCTCATTTTCCGATTTGTGATCACAAAATTGCTAGATATGGAGAGAAGAAGAGCTTCGTTGCTTTCCTTTTTCTAATAAAATCTAATAATTAGCTTTGTTGATAAATGAAATACAAATTAATACAAAATTTTCACACTTATTAGAAATGTTTGTAACAGTTTTGTATAAACGTTTTGTGCAAATAAAAAAAATTAATACGAGGGTGGTTCAATAAGTACTCGTGTTTGAAGACAGAGGGCGTCCCTGAGGGAAGTTGGTATTAGCATCGTGTGCTGCCATCTATCAAACGACGGCAAAACCAATTACAGACTGAAAGAAAGACACAGTTAGATATTATATATATGTATATACTGGGTTACCCATATTCGACGGACCCGACGGATTTCGATGACTCTTTGGGCCCATTCCAATCGACGAGGCTTGTCCGCAGGCAACTATCTTTGCGTCAATTGATTCTTATTGAATAAATGCAAATCAATGCGTATAATTCGTTGTAAAGTGGTCCGAGCAATGCCCAACTGCTGAGAACGGCGATTTGGGGATGTCCTTGGCGACGTCTCAACACTGGCCCGTACAAGAGCAATATTCTTATCCGATCGCTTTGGTCAGTCTTGATTTGGCCTCTTTGGATTAGAAAGAGCATCACTAGTCGAAAACCTTTCGTACAAACGTTTAATGGCGTTCTTAGAAGGCGCACTTTTCACATTATTTAATTTTTTATAGGCTCGTAGAGTTTTCGCAATTGACTTCTTTTGTTGAATGTAAATTTCAACAATTTGGGAGCGCTCGCGTGGCATGTACTGTTCCAAGGTAAAAATCTGCTTGGACTAACGCTTCCAACGCGGTATGTCATTAAGCGATCTGACGTCTCCGTCAAAAGATACAGGGTTGCCAGATAGGTCCGTCGAATATGGGCGTATACCCTTTTTGGGTGTTTTGCCGAGCTCCTCCTGCTATTTGGGGCGTGCGTCTTGATGTTGTTCCACAAATGGAGCGACCTACAGTTTGAAGCCGACTCCGAACGGCAGATATTTTTTTTATGAGGAGCTTTTTAATGGCCAAAACGTGGACGAACATCAGCTTTTGATGAATAGCGACCAAGACGCCTGGAAGTCGTGGCTACCGGGGAAATCATTTAAAAAGTCCACGACATGATTCTCGCTGATCGATGAACGAAAAAGCGCGTAGTAATAGAGGCCATAGGTGAGTCGACCGGAACGGCAATTAATATTTTACATTATAAGTTGGCGATGAAAAAATTGTCAGCCCGATGGGTGCCGCGATTGCTCACAAGCAAAAACAAGCGGCTGCGACTGTTAATTTCGAAGCTGTGTTTGGAGCAATTTAAGTGAGATCCGAAAGGATTTTTGCGTCGACTTGTCACCGTTGTTGTAAACTGGATTTATCATTATACACCAGAAACTAAGCAACAATCAAAACAATGGGGCGTTGGGAGAAGAATATCTTTCTAAAAAGGGGATATGTTGAAAAAATTGTGTATTGTAAAAATGGTGTATTCATTTCTAACACAGGAACTTATTATTCGCTGATATTGAAATTGCTGCTAGTAAAATTGGTCTTAAAATCAACGAAGATAAGACGAAATATATGATGATGTCCAGACAAAATAAACCAACATCAGGCAAACTAAAAATTGGCGATTTTTCTTTTGAAATCGCTGAATCCTTTACCTATTTAGGCTTCAAACTGAGTAGAGACAATTCAATGAGCCTCACCACCGATGAGAGAATTCTAGCAGCGAACAGATCGTATGCGTCGTTAACGAAACTCTTCAAATCAAAACTACTAAACAGACAATGCAAATTGACTCTGTATAAAGCCATCATTAGACCAGTATTATGCTATGCAGCCGAATCGTGGACGCTAATTGAAGCAGATAAAACAAAACTGCAAGCCTTCGAATGAAAAGTACTCAGAATCATTTTGGGAGCAATCAAAGATGACGGCGAGTGAGGGATAAGATGGAACGACGAGCTAGATAAACTGATAAAGGGCGAAAATGTTATACGTTTCATCAAAGGGCCGCGGTTAAGATGGCTTGGTCACATTACAAGAATGGTCGGTACGAGGGCGCAGAAGAAAAGCGTAGAAGCCAGAGCATTCAACACTAGAGCAAGAGGAAGGTCGAGAACAAGATGGACCAACGAACTAGAGGACGACATCAAGAAACGGAAGCGTTCGAGACGTATGGAGGTCCCACGTGCAGCAGACCAAAGCTCACAAAGCGCTGTACAGCCAAAAGATGATGATGACTTATTGAACCCCCCTCGTATATCAAGATTCTGCAAGTGGACGAAAAAGTAAAAATATTTTTTTATAGGCTAATATATAATAATTAAAATAGGTTAAAACTGGTCTTAAATTTGCGTACTAAAATTTTAGGTCTTAGTAGACGATAGAAATTACAATTGTTACAATCAGCAGTTATTTATTATAATACACCCAAAGCTGGCGTCATTGCATGGATCAAATGGTCACACATTTCACATCAAAACGGCCAACGACAATTCGATGGCTCTTTGCTGTCTTTTGCAAAATGTTGGATGCCATGGCATTGACAACGTATTGTATTTGCAAGGAAGTTGGTGGGAACACATTGGGCCTCTTCTTTTTGTCAAGACTTGACAAGTGGCGAATAGATGAAGCAACTGGTAGAAATGAACATATGTCGGCAACGTGGGAAGAGAGCTGCATTTAATTACATCTGTTGGTAAGGCAGTGCGGTATACCAGTCTAATGAGCTATAGCCATACACGCTAGCAGCAAATCTTACTCGATAAGTTCGTTGTTGCTTTCGCATGCAAATGGCGAGTATAAGAGGTCTCATGTTAATACGTAGAAATCTGGTCAGACCCGGCTGCCCAACCGAAATTTTAAAAAAAGGTGTCCAACGTAGAGTTAATAAAATTCAAGGTATCGGGTTTACACACTCGTTCCTTTCAGCAGTCAGCGAAAAATATCTGAAAAGGCTGATTTTGCAATCGTTATTTGCTTTGCATACGCCACAAAAACAACGAACATACGCATCACTAAGACAAATTATACTAATTTCAAATTTCTTGGCTGGTAAAGAGGAAGGACTTTGAATGCATGAATTTCGGATTTCATTACTTTTTAATCAATCTTATAACTTGGTTAAATTTTAAAGGGCAGATGTTGAATGTGAACCACACCTAAACATCAAGTTTTTTTCTGCATTTCATTTGACATTTTTCAATTTCAGACTAACTCAATTTGAACCTTGGAAAGATACACAATCGAGCAACGCGTTAAAGTTATTCAGGCTTATTATGAAAACGGGCGTTCAAATCAAAAACAAACAAAATGCATATCGCGCACTTCGTGATTTTTTCGGTCAATTTAATCGTCCAAATGTGCGTACAATCGGAAAAATTGTGCAAAAGTTTGAGCAAACCGGGTCTGTAGGAGATGTGAAAACACCAGTGTATGCTCGTACAGCTCGTACTGCAGAAAATATTGCTACTGTTCCCGATAGTGTGGTTGAAGAGCCGTCCACCTCAACTCGTCGTCGTGCCCAACAATTGCACCTCTCACGATCGTCGTTGATGAACATTATGCATAAAGACTTGCATTTACACGCTTACAAGGTGCAATTGACTCAAGAACTAAAGCCTCTTGACCATTTCAAGTGCCGTCAATGGTCAGAATGGTGGCAGAAAATGGCACAGTGAATGACCAATTTTCGAAGATCGATTTTCGAATCTTCAGTGATGAGGCACATTTTCACCTCAGTGGATTCGTCAATAAGCAGAATTACCGCATTTGGGCGAATTATAATCCAATGCACCCACAAAGAGTGACTGTTTGGTGCGGTTTATGGGCCGGCGGCATTATTGGGCCGTATTTTTGCCAAAATGAGGCCGGTCAGGCAGTTACTGTGAATAGTGTTCGCTATCGTGAGATGATAACGAACTTTTTAGGCCCGAATTGGAAGATTTGGATGTGGACGATATGTGGTTTCAACAGGACGGTGCCACTTGTCACACAGCTAACGGAACAATCCTTTTTTTTGCGCGAAAAATTTGATGGCCGAATAATCTCACGTCGCGGCGATGTCAATTGGCCGCCAAGATCATGTGATTTAACACCGTTGGACTTCTTTCTTTGTGGTTATTTGAAAGAAAAGGTGTACGTCAATAAGTCAGCAACAATTCAGAAGCTATAGGATGAGATAATTCGGCACATTAACGGCATAGAACCCAAATTATGCTTCAGCGTCATCGAAAATTTGGACCATCGGATGGAGGTGTGCCGCCGAGGCCGCGGCGGCCATTTGGCCGATATTTTGTTCCATACGTAATTGAGCCATACCAGTATTAGCATAAAAAAGAGAAATGATAATAGTTTCCTAAAAAAATTGTATTTTATCCAAAATTAACACCGGCTCTTGAAACTTAACCACCCTTTACTTTTTATATTTTAGAAATTAGTGATTTTTATTTAAGGCGAAAAAAGTGATAAATAAAATTTTATATTTTAAAATATTTTTTATTATTTTTTTTAATAATATTGTATTTTAAAATAAATTTGTTGAGCAACATCAGTGCTCTAGTGTTTGAAATCTTGTACTCGTGCAGGCGATGCTGTTTATTTGCAGCTGCATATTTTCGAAATCAGCCAAATCATTTCAAAAGAAAACATTTCATGTACTTTTAGAAAAATATTAAGTTGAGAAAAATTGCATTCTGTGCTAAAAAATTCATTTCAACGCTCAATAGTTTCACATTAAAATTTACAGAAAGCATTAATGGCTAAATTTTTCTTAATTAAAATCTATGAAGCGGCCGCGTGTTTCGTGTAGGCATTCTAAGTATTTTGAAGATTTTATATTTATTTATGATACATTAATATGGACTTAATTTTTTTTAAAACCTGTTAATTAACTCTTCTTGCTTGGCAATTTTTTCCATAATTCAAACTACTTTTAAGCATTTTTCTAAAAACGGTTTTCTATATTTATTTCACACTTTATAAATTTTTACACTCTTTGAATAGTTTGCATAGCCGAAACCTCTCAACATTAATTTGCTTCCAATTTGTGTTTTTACGCCGGCGGATTTGGGTAAATATTTCGTTTAAAATTCGCTACGTAATTTTTTCACTTACTAGAGCTTGCAGCACTAAAACTCGTGCGGAACGCAAAAGCTTGTGCACTTGACCGATAAACCAAATTATGTAAATTCGAAATCGAAATCATTTGAAATGCATGCGCATGCGTGAGAAATGTTGGAGAGCAGAGCGCGCCAGCAGTTTGACGGTAACTTTGCACAATACACTGAAGGCGGAGTCAGCTGGCGAAAACGAAAGTGATCCAATAGCAAATTCAAAATGGAGAAGACCCCAACACCAGATTTACCCCAAAAATTGGCAGCACATAGAGTAGGTACCCACCCTGAGAGACTGAAAGAGGAAATTGATTGGAGGAGAGCAATGAAGCGCGCATAACGTGAGAATACATTATTGTACCTTTGCCAAAAAATATGTACATATGCACTTACATACATACAAACGCTGTTGTAGATGGTGTGGTTGAGTGGGAGCGGAGGCATCGCTTCATGTAAGCACCACGTACATATGTACACTCATACTCGTATGCACAAAATGATGTTGAGCTAAATTTTGGACATTCGGAGCACATAAATACTCACACATACAGGCATTTCTACAAATTTTTTATGTATATATGTACATCTGTGTGGGTACAATGTTCGGTAGCCTCTATAATGGAGTGTTTGCGGGCAGCACCGGATAAGTAAGTAAGTACAGGCAGACAGACGTGCTGCTGCTGTTGCGATATGGATGCGATATCGCTTGCAGGCAACATACGTGTGTATTCGCAACAACATGTGTGATGTGTGGCAATCCGTATGGACGATCTCTTGGCGTGCACATATGTAAAACACATACGATGCCACGCAAGTAAACAGACTGAATTTGTATACTTGCCACATTTTCGTTATTGCTATATGTAGGAGTATGCAGCTTGCCGGAGGAGCTGGTATTATCAATTTGTTTTATTTGTGTGCTTTATTTTGGCATTCTAACAACAATGGCTGTCACTAGCCAAGTAAGTTTTGCACAGTGATTAAGTAAGAAGTCCTCATTTTCGCATGAGCGCGATAATTAGATTTCTCTAATTTTCATACAAAGCAGTGGAAGTGATTAAATTAGTTTTTAAAATCGGCGAAGTACTTTTTGTGTTACCGACAGTCAAAAGTTTTTCAATACTATTTAGAGGCTAACACCATATCAAAATATTTTTTAATTTAAGGGGGTATTCTAGTCTAAAGGTCCGAACTTCGAGCATTTTTTGACGGTGAATAAAAAACAAAGCTATTGATATTTTGACTATCCATTTTTTTTTCATTTATTTATTTATATATTAAGAGCACACAAAATGAATTAAAAAAAAAAAAATTTCATGGAATTATGCGCCCTTGAAGTGGAAGGGGTCATTTGAAAAAACAAAATGATGACAAATTCTTAATTAATATGAATGTCATTATTGCATGACGCAGAACGTGAGAAGGCATCCTATCTAGTTGTTTTAGTATTCTGAAACCTTAGTGAACAAGAGTGACATCTTACTGCAACGGCTGATACTGCAGCGCTTCGGACTTGTTAAAACTTTGTCAAGCACTCAGGGGGCCACTATCAGAGCAGCAAACGCCAACCAGTACTCATGCGGCACTAGTAAAGCTCGTCACTCCCATCACAGCAAACGGCAACACACTCCACACTGAAACGACTGCTAAGGCGTCAATTAACGCAATTGAAAGTTCTCCTCGGGTTGATCTGATCAAAAGAATGAGGAGGAGGCTGGTTAAAAGTGATTTGCAGCAGACATTCAAACGCCGAAACACATCATCAACAAAGTCAAAGTTGGAGTATTCAAAATGGCTGTTAAATGTAACGCTAAGCTATAGGCGTTCGTGGAAGGCAATAGAAGAAACAGCAGGGGAAACAATTTTCTTTTTATAAAATGGCGGCTACTCAAAAATTAAGATCGATTTTTTCCTAACTTTTAAGCTTTCTCGAAGAGTTTACACATATTAAATTTAAATTTCCAGTTTTTCGTGGGACATGCGATAGAGATATATTTAAAGAATATTCATGATAAACTTCAAGCAAACCGGTTGATTAGAACTTGAGATATCGTGCCGCCCGTATCGAAAGAAGTAGTTTCGAGGAAAACACGTTTGAAGTTCGCCGTCCGCTCAAACCAGTCTAACTGTCGCGTCACTAAAATAGTTGTAACTTGGAAAATAATTCGAATTTTGAAAAATCCTTTTAGGGAGATATTTTTGAATACTTAAACTATCGAATTAAAAAAAAAAAATTCGATTTTTTCAAATTTCTAGACTAGAATACCCCCTTAAGATATTTTTTCTTTTAAACGCATTTCGTTTTTTTTTTTCAAATGTCATATTATAATCTTTGATTAAATTTTGTAAATAATTTATATATTTCTCATAAAAAAATTCAACAGAAATTACAAAAAAAAATCTACAAAAACATGATGAGGCCGGCAATGACATATGCATCCGAGTGCTGGGTTGTACCACGTAAATTAGAGCTGAAACTGCACGCGACAGAAATGCGGATGCAGAGGTGGGTTAGCGGCATTACACTGCTGTACAAAATTCTAAATGCCTTTATTGTTGGTAGCAATAAAAATGCTCCAATCAGCACTAAGATCGAGGAGTGTCGCCTACACTGGTACAGTCATGTAATGAGAAGGCCAAAGGATTACGGAGTGAGGAAAATGTTGCAGATGGAGGTAGCGAAAGGAGGGCCAGCGGACCACCAAAGCCCGGGAAACGACATGCGATGCAGAAATGTCATGACCACCTGGAGATTTCGCACGAGGAGAGCCGACCCGAAATAGGTTAGGTTAAAGAACAGGAGTCAAGGTAGGTACGTGAAATGGTTGAAGTGCCAATCTGGTACTCCACAAGTAGCACTAAAGCGCCGTTTTGATACCATTATGAGACCCCCTGCCAGCCAGAGCTTTTGATGCTTATAATGAAGAAGGTTGATAGAATTTAGGTTGGCGGACTGCCCCAGGCTGTCGAAGACAGGAGCACCCAGTGATCTGAATCGTCTAGCTGCCAAACCAGGACATTTACAGAGAAAGTGCTCAACAGTCTCAACATTCTCTGAAAGGTCCCCACAGTTTCTGTAATGGTAACCCTAGCTTTTCCGCGTGTGTGCCGATCGTCCAATGACCGGTAAACAGGGCTACGGGTTTGGAAATTCAATGGCGTGGAGTCCAAAGGACTTACTGAGTCCTCCTTCTATTGTACTTGGGCCAAAAGGTTTCCGAAATAGCACACGCAGAAATGGAGCTCCATCTTTTCCTGAGAAATAATTTGTGTAGTTCCCCATTAACAACTGTGGGGATGCTAATGCCCGGATAGGAGGTCTCTGAGGTAAATTCAGTCCCCTTTCTGGCAAGCTCATCGGCAATTTCATTTCCCTCTATGTTCCTATGTCCTGGAACCCAGATCAGAGAAATGTTACCTGCACACCCAAGAGATTTGATCTCCTCCTTACAGGAGCTTACTACATAGTTTCGTTCTGCACCATGGCGTCGTCAGAGCCTTGATCGCGGCTTGACTATCGAAGAAAATGTTAATATCTCCCTCGCTCCCGCGTTCCCAAAGCATTTTGCATGCCTGCAGGATCGCAAAGACTTCTGCTTAAAAAACGCTAGCAGCATTCGGCAGTTTAAAGGAGATAGATAAATTGGCTGATTTAGAGAAAACCCCTGCTCCGACTACCGATTCCATCATCTTGGAATCGTCAGTGAAGACAGAGGTGCAAGCTTCGGTGCAGATTTTCGCCTCGATCCAATCCTGCCTATTTGGAAACGAGTCAAAATGTTATTAAAAAACAAAATTAATGATTAATTTTGCGCCACCTTGTACACATAAGTACTATACCCTATTGTTGTTAATTGTTTCTGTTGCAGTCTGTAAGAAGTCATGAATTTCTACATTTACTAAGAATGAATAAATAAATAAATTAACCTTTAGTCGATTCAAAAAAAAAAAAAATGAATTATTTCTCTATTTATTGTATGCATATTTTGTTGTAAATTTGTATTTAAATGAAACAAACTCCTTTCACAGGTGCTGGGATATAACATATTTTACTTTTTTATACAATATTTTTGCATTGGTATTTATGAAATTTCTGCATTCCGTCCTTTTCCCCATTTCTGTTCTTTTTAAATATTCTATTTCTTGAAATCCATATTTCTTTCCTTCTAAGGACGAGCAATGGCTGGTTTCTTTTTCTTTTGAGTTTTATGCCGTTATTAGGCGATTATGAAACACTGTTTACTCTAACGGAGAAATTTCTTTAAAGGTCTGCTAAGGACCACACGCCTGCCATTGAACGGCAACTTTTTCTTGTTGCGAATTCGAGACTGTAGCAAGTTGATGGGGTTATTAAGGGATCTTAGTTTATTTGCATGAGTGGAACATGTTGCTTTTTGGCGAGCAATGTGTTTGCACAAATCGAGGAAAGCACATACATATACATATATCCATATATGTACGCATATATATACATGTATGCGCACAAGTACATATACAATATAAGCGGAATGCTTAGCAGTAGCTAAAACATTATATGTATTTTATTAAGAATGTTCCCTACATACATACACCCACACATATCTAAACATACATACATACGTAAAAGTAGTTTTTTGTCGCCTCTATCGACATCCATTGATTGTTTCATTAATTTTAGCTTCCGTTTTGAAACACTTCTCTCCCTCCACAAAAGCGCTTTGCATAAGCACTTCATTTACACCCCCTTCTTGGCTATTTGCTACTTGTGTGCTTAGCTATGATTTATGTCATGTTTCCTTTGATTGATGTCCTATTTGGTCCTGCGTGTCCATTCCGTCTTTCCCATCAACCTGAAAGTTATGCACTGGTTTCGGTTGAGCAACAAATTTATGTTTGCCTCGAGCATTATTGCTTAGCAGATTTATCTTTCGCTTATTTTTTGTGCTTTGTCGAGTTATTTTTTGCTTATTTTTGTGCTTTGCCTTCAATTTTCATTTCAGGTTGTGTAATTTTGTACTTTAAGTTACAGCTACTGATTTTTTCTTGATGGATGATGCGATTTGTTGTTATTAATATTTATGAAAATTTTAGTTTTCTGTTCGTTAATATTACTTAAGGTTATACATAAGAATTTTTGGTATTCCCTTTCACATTCAAAATGTTAAATCCCAGTTCTCTTTGTTTAATTGTGTGGACTTGGGTGTCCTAAAATGCCGAGCCCGGGATTCTGAATCCCAACAGCAGATACCCTAATATGTATTATAAGTATGGCTGGATCTAATACATTACTTCTTCTTCTTGACTGGCGCGATAACCGCTTACCCCGACTTTGGTTAAGCAAACTGGCCGAGCTTAACAAAGTGCGCCAGTCGACGCCAGTTGGAACCACCAAGTGAACTCAAGTCCCTGATCTTTCCAACGTAGAGGAGACCTTCCTCTTCCTGTGCTCCCGTCACCAACGTGAAAAGGTCCAAAAATCTTCCACAGAATCTTTCTGTTAAACACTCCAAGCGTCGCTTCATCGGATGTTGTCATCGTCCAAGCTTCAGCGGCATGATGAGAGCCTTGTAGGGTGTTAGTTTTGTTCGTCGTGAGAGGACTTTACTACTCATTTGCCTACTTAGTCCAAAGTAGCACTTGTTGGCAAGAGAGATTCTGCGTTGGATTTCAAGGCTGACATTGTTATCGGTGTTAATGCTGGTTCCCAAATATACGAAGTCTTTTACAGCCTCGAAATTATAACTGTCAACAGTGACGTTGGTGCTGATACGCGAGTGCGCCGGGAGTTTGTTTGAAGACAGGAGGTACTTCGTTTTGTACTCGTTCACCACCAGAGCCATTTGCTTTGCTTCTTTATCCAGTTTGGAGAAGGCAGAACTAACAGCGCGGCTGTTAAGGCCGATGATGTCAATATCATCGGCATACGCCAGCAATTGTACGCTCTTATAAAAAATTGTGCCTGAGCGATTAAGTTCTGCGACTCGTACGATGCTCTCCAACATCAGGTTAAAGAAGTCACACGACAGCGAGTCACCCTGTCTGAAACCTCGTTTGGTATCAAACGGCTCGGAGAGGTCCTTCCCAATTCTGATGGCGTTGCTGGTGTTGAGCAACGTCATCTTGCAAAGCCGTATTAGTTTTGCGGGGATACCAAATTCAGACATCGCGGTATACAAGTAACTCCTTTTCGTGCTGCTCGAATGCAGCTTTGAAGTCGACGAAAAGATGGTGTGTGTCGATTCTTCTTTTATGGGTCTTTTCCAATATTTGGCGTATTGTGAATATTTGGTTGACGCTAGACTTTCCAGGTCTAAAGCCACACTGATAAGGTCCAATCAGTTGGTTGTTGGTGGGCTTCAGCCTTTCCCACAATACGCTCACTAGAACCTTATAAGCGATAGGGCTTGTTCGAGCTTCAATCACAACCGTAGTGTTGCATGATTTGTGAAGTATCACGTTCGATGTAAAATTCTGGCAACATTATCAAAAGCATCACGTTCGAAGTGTCAAAAATTTGGCAAATGTTGCGCGTGAATACAAATAAATCGGCATCAAAAATTCTTTGTTTGCCGAACATCAAAAAAGTATCAGTTGAGCAATTGCAACAGTGTTGCAAATTGTCATCAGTGCAGCAGCATTGCCGCTTTTATTATGTGCCTCGAACAAGCCCATATTTAAAAGACTAATCCCGCGATAATTGGCACATATTGCAGGATCACCCTTCTTATGGATTGGTCAGAGCACACTTAAATTCCAATCGGCAGGCATGCTTTCATCCGATCATATTTTGCGTAGAAGCTGATGCATGCTTACCTTACCAGCTCCTCGCCGCCATGTTTGAATAGTTCAGCCGGCAGTCCGTCGGCGCTCGCGGCTTTGTTGTTCTTTAGCTGCGTTATCGCTATTCTCACCTCGTCGTACTCGGATAGCGGAATGACAGTTCTGTCGTCAACGATTGGGGTATCGGGATCTTCACATTCTCTGTGACATGCGCATGGAATTAATACACTAATTAATATTATTTTCTTCTTCTTCTTCATCTTTATTATAGGACTAGGATTGAATAGGACAATGAAAGAATTACAATATGTTATTGTTTTTTCACATTCCAAATCTATACCAACCGATCGTGTTCCGTTCTCTGCTCTCCTTATTTTCTCTTGCGGCTCCATTTTCTACTTCAGTGTATGCCCTCGTTTCGTTTAAGATCGCGTCTTGTGTCGCCAGTTATTGCTCGCAGCGTTTATTTGCTCCGTTGTAATTGTATCCACCGATTTTCAATTCCGTATGCCATGATTGGCCTTACGCGTACCTTACATATGCAAACTTTGCTCTTGATGCTCCTTGACTTGTTTTTCTATATAATATCACATAAACACCCGGACACCCGTGCGGCTTATACGGATTTATTTCGCCCTTCATCAATCACATTTAATTAAATTCCATTAAATGCTGGATACTTTTGCCATATACGGCTAACGTGCATCTTAATGGGTGCTTTGAAATCGTTAGTGATTTCGCCTTTGATGTGGATATTTGCATGCTGTATGTTGGCGAAGATTTTTCAAAAGAATATAGTAAACATTGAAAACCATCTTTTGAATTCGCCATGGGCACTGCATCGTCCGTATTACATAATATTTTTACCTCAGTGTTAGGTATATTAAAACCGTGTCACGTCAACGTCATTAACATCATTCAAGATTTCATCCATTTATGTGGCAATTGGTAGCTAAGAAACTTTTCCTGAAGTCTTGTTGTTTCCTGAGCGAGAATTTTTGCAAATAGCTTTAATATAGAGCTAAGTAATGGTATACCCCGATAATTACTTGGGTCCTTGTTGTCACATTTTTTAAAGATGGTTTTGTGATGCTTTCTTTCCATTCTAATGTAATCTTGCTTGTATCGAGAGTCTTTTGAAGAAAAAATGACAATATTCGTTGCCAAATTTTATCATTTCGTTGCGTTTTTTGTCCCCTCCTGGAGATTTGCGATTTTTTAGTTTCTTTATCGTAATTGGAACACGTTAACTCGAGATGGTATAATTCCCTGCACTTGCCACTCTCGGGCAGTTAGATGAAGGGTCATCGTACGACGGCTCTTTTAATAAAATACGAATTAAAATAATGATCGATCTCTTTCTTCAGATGTGTTCTTATAAGTAGATCGAATGAAGATCGCTTCCATTGCACCAATTTTAAAATCGGGTAGTATAAGCAACTATGGACCAATATCTATACAAAGTTTGCTATTATAATTTCGAGCTGGTTGTTAAAGAAAAAAATTCTTTCGCTACAAAATCTGCTTGCCAAAATTCTGAAGTCGCACAATCATATCCTGGAGCACGAGCGGCACGATGTTGTGTTCCAAGAAACCATCTGGCATAAGAAAGGCCGTGCACTGCTTGAATTCTTCCTTCAGTGATTTTTGATAATACTTAGATGTCATGTCGAGCGACGTAAATAAATTATTACCCCTCAGCTCCACTTCCACCACTGGCATTGGGAAGTGATTTTTAATCGTGATTGCACTGAGTACCTGGTTGTCGACGCACATCCTGTCTTCGCCCTTTGCATACATATGTATGTACTTCTAACTCCCACACAACGTTAACGTTCTCTGTAACTTCGTTCGTTGCTGGAGTGTCGAAAACCCTTACATTGCCTCACTATCGTCGCTGTGAAGGCTTCTAGTGCGTTCAGCACTTGCTGGCTTGCGATCGCTTTGCATACATATTATTTATCTATTGCATATGCACGTGTGCTACTTATATTATACATTGTTTTGTTGTTATAATCGCTTTGCCTTCGTCAGCGGCTGCTTCAAGTTGGTGGATTTTTTCTGCGTCATTAACTTATAAAATTGCCGGTTTGCGTTGTTTGCTTGTTTATAGGGATGAATTATTCTTCTGAAGAGTAATTGATGATATTTTTTCAAATAATAGTATCATACATAGAAAGGCGATTTATTCGATCGGATGTTATTCTAAGTAAATGGATTATTAATAAAACTGGACACTATGCCGAAGGTATAGAAGAATGCGTGTGCTCACCTGAGCGGTAGATTAGCAACCATTAGCCAACGTCAATAAATCTGAGTCGCTAGGGCCAATATCAAAAGTCGCTAGAAAGTCGCTAACTCCACCAGGGGCGGATCCTAAATTTCATTTTGAGAGGTGCGCAAGAGGCCAGCTGTGGACTTAAAATTTTTAGATGAATAATAATTAAACCAGTAATACCAACTCTACTGAATTTTGAGATCAACGGAAGTTAGTTTCAATCTCCTGAAATACTGTTTTTTTTTTATTATGATTCGATAAATCTACTAAATTTTCTAACGCTTTGTTAATTTGTGTCTGAAAAACATTTGTGTCTTTAAAATATCATTGGAAGCATGAGTGATTCAAGAAATGTTGAAAAAGTTATTTACGAAGTTGATCCAGTACTGGATTCAAGTGGAAATTTGAAAATTTATAAAATTAATAATATTAACTATTACGCTTTTATAATAAAACCAGGCAAATCATACAACAATTTAATATGATTATTAATTAAAGTCTTGAAATGGATTTATAAAATATATTTAAGCATAGTAAAGAAAAAGTGGCATAAAAAAGCTACGCTTTAAGGGGGGACACCACTGTGACAGCCAAAGAAATAAGAGATTTTTTTTAGGGGGAAAATGTAGGAATTTGAGGATCGGATTTTTTTTTTCATTTTATTAAGTGTCCATTAAAGACTGTCATCCTTAATTTTTATAGAAAAATATTAATTTATAAATGTAAAATTTCAATTATAGATCGATAATTTATCGACCATAACACACCAATAGGCAGTGCGGTATTTTATCTATAGTCAGTAAATTGTTACTCTAGAGTATGGAAGGTAAAGAGCATTCACGGGTAATCAAGTTGACAGAAAAGTATCTATTGCCTAAAACGGTTTTGATTTGCTCTCCAAAAATCGCCAGATAAGTCGCTAAATCATTTTTGTCGTCAAAACTTTTTTTTTGTCGCCAAGACTCAAGCAAAAGTCGTCAATTCTAGCGACAAAGTCGCTAAATTGGCAACACTGTTGGCAACTGACTTTTGGTCTCTGTAGGTCACACATCATCGATCAAATCACACATTTACATTAATTCAACTGGAAATAATTTCAAATTTGAATTTGTTTTTGGCTCCGACCCCATGTGTTCTCCCATCACTTCTTTTGAGAGAAATATTACGAATTTTTCAATGAAATTCACAGGAGATGTTCACTTCGTGCTTATTTTGTTAAAACTAGCACCAACACTATTCTGTTAATAATAGTTTTTAAGTTATTTGTTGATAAAGTTTGTCTTTTATCTTCACCAAATTTTGATAGAATAAGTGCATTTATCACATTTATTTTAATAAATATTGAAACTATATTAACATACACATACGTTTTTAACTCTTTTTATTTATTTATACCACAAATTAACCATTTATATTGCATTTTTAAGTTGCTAACTCCAAATATGCCAGCTAAATTTACAATAACTGAAAAGCATGGCTGAATGGAGTGCTGCCAGAAGCAAAAAATAAAAAAAATAATAGAATGCCATTGAAACCGAAGCAACATAGGAACATAATTTCCACACACTCTTTTCTGTTAGAATAATGAAGGAATGGGGGTTTACAACCTCTAAAGTGTATATATTGAGTTCATAAATACAATAAATACAATATCGATATGATTTTCGAAATACAGTTCCGCTTCACGTAAAACTCCGATGTGCAGCGGAGACGGTGTTTGACTATTAAGGGTGATTTTTTTTGCAGTGCGGCCGAAGGCCGCCTACGAAGAAGAAAGTTTTACGCAAAAATACTGTGGACAGCATAGACGGTCTGGTATCCGCCTATTTTATTTATTTATTTTTTGTAAGCGCCGTCGAAGGCCGCCTACGCAGAAAGGAGTTTTACACAAAAACACTAAAATTTCTCCCATCCTACTCGAATTTCTCCTATCGTACCTACTGGGAATGCATCCCTGCATCTTCGAAAAACGGTAATTTTTACTTTCATTTTGTTTTGCATTTTCGTGTTTTCCATTTACCGTTGCCATTTTAAACGCGTTGCAAGTTTTCACAAGTTTTCGATTCAGTGATTTACACTATATTTAATAATTTAATAATACAAAATGAGTCAAATGGAAGCAGGTAATTTATTTCTTATAAAACATATATATATTGAATTATATTAATATACTTTTTAGATGATAATATCCCGTCCACAAGCAGTGGAAGGACCCTGCAAGAACCAGCAATTCGTACAAGCAATGTTCTCACTGCTGCTGAAATAAAGCAGCGCTGGAATTTCGCAAAAGTTATAAGAACATTGGGGACAACAGAGCAGTGCGTCCAATTTGCCGAGGATAACGGCCTCATTCTGCGGTCGAAACTATGTGCAAGGCATAGGACACAGATGACACTGCAAATGAGGGGCTGCCTAGGAATTTTCCGGTGCAGAAAAGAGTCATGCCGAGATAAATCTGGGGTGTCTAGAGCGAGCGGGACTTGGTTCGAAAACGCCAAGATTTCGCTCCCCCATATATTTCACATAATGTATGGGTATGCACATCACTGGTCGAATGCCATGACTAGAGAGGAAAATTTCTTCGAGGGCTCCTGCTTGTCTAAGGAAACAATAACTGATTGGTACAATTATTGCCGTGAGGCTGTGGTATCATATCAGGTTGACAAGCAGGAGTCCACAGGAAAAATAGGAGGACCGGGCAAAATCGTACAAATAGATGAGAGCAAATTCGGCAAAAGGAAATATAATAAAGGTAAATTTTGTATGCCTGCAATATAAAACATTTTATTAATTAAAATATTTCTGTTGTAAATTTAGGGAGAAGAGTGGAAGGCCATTGGGTTCTCGGGATGATAGAGGACGGCAGCGAAGACTTAAGGCTGGAGGTATGTCCGGACAACGTGCGTTCGGCGGAGGTGCTCATACCTTTGATTAAAAAGCATGTGGCGGAAGGCACAACAATCCACACGGATTACTGGAAAGCCTACGACTGCCTTCGCGATCATGGGTATGAGCACCTAAAAGTAAACCACAGCGACCCGGACAATCCGTTTGTGACGAGCGATGGTATCCATACGCAGCGGATAGAACCCCAATGGAGGGTGGTAAAAAGGTTTTTTCAAAAGGATAATTATAACAATCCGAGCAACTTCGCGGACATGATCGTAGAGTACCTTTGGCGCAAGTCAATAAGTAAAAATCGCTATGATCCCTTTGAAAACCTAATTGATGTCATCAAATACAGCTACAAACCATAACATTCTGTCTTTTTATTAATTTATTCTCTTTAAAATTTTTTAATATATGTATAATATAGTGAAAATTTGGAATTAAAAATCGCGCGATTTTTTATTCCAAATTTTCGCCTGCGGCGCTTTTTTTTCTTTTTTTTTAAATATATATATGTATATATATATATCATATATTCATAATATAGGGAAAATTTGGAATTAAAAATCGCGCGATTTTTTATTCCAAATTTTCGCCTGCGGCGCTTTTTTTTCTTTTTTTTTAAATATATATATGTATATATAGTGAAAATTTGGAATTAAAAATCGCGCGATTTTCGCCTGCGGCGCTTTTTTTCTTTTTTTTTAAATATATATATGTATATATATATATCATATATTCATAATATAGTGAAAATGTGGAATTAAAAATATATATATCATATATATATATATATATATATGAATAGACGTATATCATATAGAAATAATTTGTAAAATTTTGTATTTCTAGTCATTTATTATCTTCTAAAATTGTTTATTTATACGATGTCTGGCAGCACTTCGGCTGGTTGTAGTAACCAAAATAGGAGGATTCTTGGTCAATTTTACAATTTTTAAACTCAAATAACTTAAAAACTATAAGCCTCCGGCCAGTGAGGTTTTCACTTTTGGATAGTAGAATACCCCCTCTACCCCCCCTTATACCCCTTTTTTTAAAAGGGGCGGGAGAACCAATGGGGATTTCCCCTTGTTTTTTGTCAAATTCAATTTTGTCTCTTCAAAATAACTGTTTCATTACGTACATAGGTCATTAAAAGAATTCTATACCTCTGTTTCAGATAATTCTGTGGGTTTGCCATTGTTTGCATTGGTAAGCAAAGGCTCGCTTTGAATGCCATGTTCGATATCTGGTACAGCGTAGTTGTATTCTAGACGAAATTCAGCGGCAAATGCGGTAATCGTTAAAAGGTTTTGCCGTCACTGTGCAGCCAAAAATATTACTAAGTAATATGTACACAATATCAAAATTAAGGAAAAAAATAATTAAAATAATTATATTCTACCAAGAGTCGCGCAGTAAATAGACCGCCGCGGCAATAAGCAGCCTTATTTACCGCGCTTGCCCTCCATACAAAATGTATGTAGGTATATGAATTTTGTCAGGTGTAAAAACAGCATGTTTAATAAAAAAATAATTTTTAATTTAATAAAAAAAAAAATTCTCGCCGCTGCGGACAGGACTCGAACCTGTGCGGGTAGAACCCAATGGATTTCAAGTCCATCTCCTTAACCACTCGGACACCGCAGCTGTTATAAATATTGTGACAAACTATGCATAAGAGTGTATCCATAAAGAATAAGAGAGTGTTGAGTAACAGATAAAGAGAGAGGGAGAGATGTGTATGCGTGAACGTCGGTTCACAAGAGAACGTACAAAAACAATTCGCATAACTTGTTGTTGGTAGTGGTTGAGTAGCATTTTGCTCATTTTTCTTGCTCGTACATGCAAACATTCAGTATTGTTTTTGTACATACCAACAATATTGTATGTACTTCGAAAACGTTTGATATGCGTATTTTGTGTTAAATTTTCTTAATTTTTGACCAACAATGAGGTGTATAATTAATACAAGCTCATATGAAAGGTGATATATAGTTTGTCAAGGAAGTGTTTTGACATCCACTAATCTAGTGAAATTCAGACATATTGCTTAAGAAAAAAATATACAGTGACTCACAGCTATTTGATGCATGCACATACATAAGTAGTACGTTTTTAGAGAAAAAGAAAATGACTCGATATTTATTAAATTTAATAAAAAAATGTATGTATATGACTTGTAATGACATATGTATGTACTGTTTACCACTGCAAAAGAGCAATAACAAAAATAAAGATTGCTAAAAAAAAATATAGAAACTAATAGTTTTCTCATCAAAATATGCTCACAGCTTAAATGATGCAGTGTATTTTATATTTTCTCTGAGAATGAAATAAGGGTGAAATAAATTTTTTCAGTTTAGCTTAGCGTCTTAAGTCATTCTAAAAAAGTTTTTGTAAAGAAAATTTGAATTTTTTAAAATGGGAAATCGGACCTCACTTAAAAAATGGAAGACGTTATTCGTCATTATAAAGAGGGCAAAAGTCAACGAAAAATTGCCGAAATTGTTACTATTAGTTCCTCAACTGTCCATTACATTATGTGTAGAAAGGTTTCGCCACGAAAATGGGATAAAAATAAGGGCAGATCTGCGCCAAATAAAATATTTAATGATGCAGATAAGGTGTGGATTGTTAGCAAAGTTAAAGAAAAGCCAGATTTAAACGAACGAAGTCGAAAAAAGCTTAGGCAAGATCTGTAATCCTAAAACTGTGGAAGGACTGCGCGAAATAAGTCGTTGATTAATGCTCGTAATAGAAAACAAAGAATAGAATTTTGCCGACAACATTTGAACAAAGACATTTCGTTCTGGAAGTCCGTCGTTTTCGCGGATGAAAGCAAATTTAACCATGCAATTTACGCTCCACAGTTAAACACGGCGCGGGCAGTGTGATGGTATGGGGTTGTATGTCCTATTCAGACGTTGGAAATTTAACATTTATCGAAGGAAACATGAATAGAGGGATGTATCTGGATCTGCCAAATGATAATTTAGTAGAAAGTGCGGTTCAAATGGGCATTAGGGATTCGTCTAGGTTCCATCAAGACAACGATCCCCAGCATACGTCTGGTATTGTAAAAACTTGGCTTATCTGGAACTGCCTACATGCAGTACAGACACCTGCACACATTCCATATCTCAACGTTATTGAGAACTTGCGGCCAGTGCTGGAAAATAAAATAAGAAAGCTGTTCTGAACCAAAAGGGATACCCCACTAAGTATTAGCCGTAATCATGAAATCGAAATATTAATGTGTTTATGTTTTTTGATTACTTTTAATTTAGTACATCATTTAAGCTGCGACCTCAAAACTGTAACTGAATTATTTTAATTTGCTATATCTTTCTTATGAAGAAACATTTTTTGATATTTTTTGTTATTAAATAAAAAATGTTATTAACAATAAAAAAATATAAGACTTTTTCTGTAATGGAAATACCATAAAATATATTTGATATTTTAATAATTTTTTTTGGCTGCATCAAATAAGCTAGTTTTCTTTAATCTTGGGTTTAATTTGACTGATATAAATAATTCTTAAGCCAATGGTAGAAAATAAAGTTATTCCGTTTAAAAATACAATTACACAACAATAAGAGGTAAAAATAATATACACTTCATACACTTGACAGCTGTGTTACATTTTTACATTTGTGGCTAATAGCTTCAAGTTATGTATACAAATGTTTTAAAAAATGAAATGTGAATCAGTACTTTGTATAGTGTAGCCTGTTTTGTACATCGTAGACCTGAGTTATCTTATGCCAATCCCTTTGAATTAACGTTTTTGAACTCTGCTCGACCTGTGATTTTGCAATTTTTTTCTTTAAATATGTACAAATATAATATTTTCTATTGGGTTTATATCTGGGCTTTGGTCTGGTATACCCAATACTCTACTGCAATTAAAAAGAAGGCACATTCTGACCATATGAGCTTTATGCCTTGGATCGTTGTCTTGGTAGTATGTAAAATGAGGTTTGTTGTTAACAATGAAGCCAAATCTTTTTGCACTACTTATCAAAAGGCATTGCAGAATATGTAAATATTGTCGTTCATCCACCTTATTTTCTATAATTATCAAATCACCCATTCCCTTGCTGGAAATGCATCGCCACACCATTACTGAAATTTTGCCAAATTTAACTGTATTATAAATTCATCGCTGTTGGACCTTAATTATCCCTCAACCTTTTTGGATTTGGACCTTTCTAGGGCCAAACAAGTATTTCAAATGCAATTAAAAGATTACTTTCTTTGTAAGAAATCAAAATAATATCTTGCATATATTTATATATATTATAATTATTATTAGGTGCGCAACTAAGTTCCCACTGTTTGTCAATAGATGCCGCCAGCAGAGTGTGCTAGTCGGTTCTAACATAACCTAAACGTCATAAACCAAGCTTAGACATATGGTAAGCAAACTGCTTCTACACATTAGTGATTTTGTTTTGGTATCATATACTTTTGGTTTTGTGAAAATGTGTGATTTTGTGCCGAATAATCGTCATTTGCGGGATGTGCTGATTCTCCACTTTCATTCGAAAAAAACGGCAGCTGAAGCGCATCGAGAGCTACAAAAAGTTCATGGAGATGCTGCTTTAAGTGAAAAAACGTGTCGAGATTGGTTCCAACGCTTCAAAGGCGGTGATTTTAATGTTCACGACCGTCCGCGTGAAGGAAGGCCAAAAACCTTCGAAGACGCTGAATTGGAGGCATTGCTCAATGAGGATCCGTTTCAAACGCAAGAAGATCTTGCTTCAGTATAAGGAGTAACCCGCCAATCCTTCTCCAAGCGATTGCATGCTTTGGGAATGATTCAGAAACAGGGTGCTTGGGCTTCTTATGAGTTAAAACCAAGAGATGTTGAACGTCGTTTTTTCGCCTGTGAACAACTGCTCAGCGGCAAAAAAGGAAGGGGTTTCTTCATCACATCGTGACGGGTGATGAAAAATGGATTTATTACACCAATCCCAAGAAAAGAAATTCATGGGGACTGCTCGGTCATGCTTCTACGGCGTCGCCTCGGCCGAATATTCACGCTGCGCAGGTTATGCTGTGTATTTGGTGGGACCAGTTTATTATAACTGTTAAAACTAAGCGAAACCATAACTGAGGATCGGTACCGACTTCAATTCATGCGTTTGAGCCGAGCACTGCGCGAGAAGCAGCCGCAGTACGCGGAGAAAGTAATTCTACAGCATGACAAAGCTCGACCTCACGTTGCCAAACCCGTTAAAACCTACCTGGAAACACTGAAATGGGAAATCCTACCCCACCCGCCATATTCTCCAGAAATTGCGCCGTCCGTTTATCACATGTTCCGATCGATGGCACATGGTCTAGCTGACCAGCAGTTCCATTCATACGAAGACATCAAAAAATGGCTTGATTCGTGGATAGCCTCAAAAGATGAACAGTTTTACCGCGATGGTATACGAGGTCTAGCAGAAAGATGGGAAAAAGTAGTAGCCAGCGATGGGCAATACTTTCAATGATTCACTTGTAACCATTTTTTTAGAATAAAGTTGTATTTTCATCAAAAAATTCAGCGAGAACTTAGTTGCACATCTAATAATTTCGTTAAAATTCAATTGTAACTTGTATGTACAATATTTTTAGCAATTTAATGGTTTCTTATGTTAATAATCTAATTTTACTACACTCTGTAATATTAAATATTGCAAATTTGTTTTTGTTCTGAATTTATATCTTAAATGTCTGTTCTGAATTTTTGTTAGACATTATTGAATAAATAAATAAATAAATATTTTACGAAATTCGCCTGGCTGAAAAGAATTCATTTTATAACAATACATTTTCACTAATACAACTAATTTATAGTAAATTAAATTACTTGTGCAATTTGAACGCCAGTCACGTTTTAGTAATTATTCACACCGATTTGATTCAGTTGTAAAATTCTATGCGATAACGTAAAGTATTTGCACCTACAACCGTAAGAAAGTCGCACTGATAACGGCTTGAGAGAAAATTTAAGCGAAATTTACGTGCCAAATATGCAAGAAAGGCAAAATGTAGAAAGATGAAAAACGTTGAAGGAAGAACTTTTGTTATTGAAGAGGGAAGCAGAGAAGCTTGCAGACTTTACATACATACACACAACCATTTGCACTGAAATAAGTGTGAGTGTGTGTGAGATTTATGTGAAGCTTTAAAATACTCACGAGATAAGCATTTAGATTTAAACTACAATACTCTATGCGCATTTATGTGAAAACATATTTTCACAAAAAAAAAACAAAAAAAAAACACCAAGTAAAAAGCAAACTCTTAAACGCTTCCGCCAACCCATTGACGCTCATACTTTCAACCACAAATGATTTTTACAATATTTTGCGTAAAAGCTTTAAATCGCGTGCGAAATGAAGCATGCAAAACTGAAATACGCTCGAAGGGTTACAAACAGATTTCAAATATCCTTTCACATATGATAATTTTAGCTGCAAATCATATTCGCAACAGCAACGTCTGCTCACGAGGACATTAGTTGGCGCGTAAAGCAGTACAAAAAATAAGAAAAACGAAAAAAAAAAATGAATGAACCAACGAAACCAGAATACGAACGAAAAATAAAAAAATTAAAAAATAACTTTTGGAAATGAGAACTCACAAGGAAGCAAAACAATCGTAAATATTCATAAAATTGCACGCAAAATTCACTTAAAACAACAATGAGCAAAATCGAGTTGGGAAGTTGTGGAAAGTCTTGCGGCAGTATGAGCACTTCTAGTGGCGACAAGTGGAGCGCACACAGGCGCAAGAAATTGTACTTGGAACGGAACAGCGAAAGTTCGCGCTGTTAGCGCGTCCTTATGCCAAGGGTCGTCAAGCGTAGACATTTGCATAATCAAATAATAAAAATTTGCATAATTTGAATTTTTTATTACTACTGTCGGTTTTTGCGGAAGCCAATGTGCATAAGTGTGTGTGTGTGTCTGGGGTATTGGTGCTGTTGTTGTTCTTGTTATCTTTAATTTAGCCATTCCAACCAGCTTCAACTTCTCTCCCTAATTTAGCTGGCTTCGTGCATGGGTGTATGGGTGCATTTGCCACCCAATAGTGTCAATATTTATTGACAAACCTGTTCGTTATCGAGAATATTTGCAAGTTTTCCGAATAAAAATTGTTTATGATTACTCATTGACTTCATCTGTAAATGCGAAGCCCACATAATTTTGGTAGTGAATAGAAAGTTTTGAAGGAAAAGCTTTGAAAGTACGAATATTTCAAAGTAAAAATTTAAACATTGCCACAGAAAATAAAAGTGAAAGTGAAAAAAATTATTTGGGAAATTTATGAGGAAAATAACTTTAATAACATAATTGTTGCCAAATGGTGTCCGACCTTCATAAATAGCTCAAAATAAATAAAAATGAGCTAAAAAAAAAGACGACAGCAGCTTTGCTCTGATAACTTTGAGTTTATTTATTCAAAATAACATGTCCAAACAGCTCTTTGAATCATCGATTGGTTGTTGTTTTTTCTCCGGTGTGAGCAAACGCGGCACCCATTTGGAAACTACCTTTTTCATACCCAAATGTTAGGGTATTATGGTCTGTACACTGAATGCTGATATCTTTAAAATGTCAGCAATCTCCCTCACTTTCACTTTACGGTCGGACATAATGATTTTCAGTGTTTTTTCAACGTTTTCCGGAATAACAGCGTCATTTGGCCCTCCAGTAGATGGCATACCAATAACAAATGCTTCTTTTTGATGGAGCAGAGTCCGAATAATATCCCCTCTGGCCTCAATACCCCTTTTTGCGCGATCTAAAATCTTTTCGAAAGAGTGTTTCAGGTCATTGACCGAAATGTCTTCAGGATGTCGGTGCAAGCCTTTTGGATGGTCTCTACGGACTCAAAACGTTTTCTTTCCATGGCGAAAAGCAAATTTTCAAATAGGTAGGAATCACATCCATGTCAGGCGAATGCGGTGAGTGATTGATTGTTAAAATGCGATTTCTAGTCAAAAATCAGTCACAAGAGTGGATCTAAGAGACGGTGCATTATCATGCAATAAGCGCCAATTCGACGAGTGCGATGCAACAAACGCCTCAAAATACCAAGATAGAAAATTGCACAGACGGTTCGGCCCGTTGGCACGAACTCCTTGAGACAATTCTCTTGGAATTGTAAAATCAAAAAAGCATCGACTTGGTTTGTGACTTCTTCAAACCCGATTTTTTGCGTGATAGCTCGTCTGGGGCCTTCCATTCAGCACTTTGACGCTTAGTTTCAGGTTTCATCCTGGAAACACCACATTTCATCCCCAGTTACAATGTTGTAAAAGAAGTTCTTGTCTTTTCTCGCATCTTTAATGAGATCTTTCGAATGTTGAATACTGAGCAATTTTTGGCCCTCAGTTAACTTGAGCGGAATGAAACGTGCACAGAGCTTTCGTAGGCCCAAATTATCAGTTAAAATGAGATAAATCGATGTTTTGTAGATATTCAACTTCGACTCCATGAATTTCAACGATGATTTCGGTTAATTTTTGATAAATTTACGAACAATTTTGATGGAGTTTTCGGTGATTACTGATTTTGGGCGGCCCCAAGTTTATTGTCATTTATGTTCTCGCAACCATCTCTGAAACGTGTAAACCACTCATGAACTCTGGCACGAGATAGACAATCATCGCCACCAACTTTTTTCATCAATTCAGATGTTTCGGTAAACGTTTTACCGATTTTAAAACAAAATTTGATATTAGCTCTTTGTTCGAATCTCATTTTTGTACCGATGACACAAACATACTGACACTTTAGACGCAATAACATCGCTTGCACTGAACCGAATGTCACCAAGCTTTCATTGGAAGTCAGCGAGGGATGTAACTTCCAACGCACTAACTCATTAAAAAAAACATTTTTATAACGCCAGTCTTGTTTATTTTGGACTTCTCCTACTACTACTTCCTGTACTATCAACAGTAATTTAGAGCTCTGAATTGACTAACGCGCATACGGCGTTTCACGTGAAATGGCTGCCAAAAGTAATACAAACTGCATTTGCGCGAAATATGCGTGACATTTCATATGCATCTCACTTCAAAGTGTACTCAGTTTACGCAAGTGAAAACTCGGTGCAACATGATGCCAGCAACATTTTTTCATACCTACTTGGCTGTTCAATAAGTGTTGCGCTTCGTCAAGAGAAGCACAATTTTTTACACTTTATAATTCAATTTAGTATCTCTGAACATCAATACACTTGTTCCAACGAGATTCCAATTTATGAATTCCATACCTCAAGTAGACTCTCAGGGAGGGCTGCAAAATAGCTGTGGAAGCAGGCAGTTATGGCCTCACCATTTGATGAAAAATGCTTTGCACGCAAACCCCATGCGTTTGGTCTGGAAATAGATGGTCGCTAGGGGCTTTTACTATACCTATGCGTAGCTTATCGCTCAGAACGACAGACAGATATAAGACAGTTTCATGCATTTATTTGTTCAATAAATATCATCGCTCTATGCCGCTACAGACTTGACAACCGGCCGCCGTATTTTCCTTGGCAATTAAAAATAACATTAATTCATACATACGCAAATACATAAATAAATATGAAAAATTAAATTACATATGCTCGGCGTGTTTTTCTCTCGGCATAACTTTAACATAAGTTTATTTTCGCTGCCATAACACTTTTTCCTGCACCAAACAATATTTGCAATTTTTATTTATTTGTCTTCACTGAGAGCAAACGAGCCAAACAAACGAAAACGTCACCATTAATTAAGTCTGTTTTTATGGGTCGTAAAATACAAAAAAAAAAAAAAAAAATACGATGAAAAATATATACTTTATGTACTCGTATGTGTATACTCGTGCACTTTAGTTATTTATATACCAACTGCCAAATTGACTAAACAAAAACTGGAAATTAAAAATGCTGAACCGAAAATGTTACAAAAATAGTAAGAAAGCTAAAGTTAGAACAATTGTTAACTACTTTTGGGAAATATTTAGTATAATGTCTCTTGCTTTGAAAAAAAATGGTTAAAAGGGGCGATAAAGGGGTGTATCTCCATCTTAAAACTGAAAACCGCACCCTCCGGAGTTCTGTAATTTAGCGAAAAGTTGGTGTTGCCATACACCTGAAATAAAAACGAAGTTCGTATGCAAAGATGTTCAGTGGAGGGTTGATTGCAAAATTGCAGTATTTTTTGCTGTAACGTAAAATTGAGAAATATTTTTGAAAATAAAAACATACAACTCATCGAAACTTAAAAACAATTATATTAAGCGTATCAAAAAAAAAAAAATAAATAAAGTAATTAAAAGCCAAAAATTACGGTTTATAAGTGTATTGTATTGCTTCGATCAGTTCTACAAACGGGTCCTCATGCCTTTTATAAACAGATTTTCTCCACAAAAATTCGATTATCATGTCTGCAAAACAAATAGGTTGGTCGTAGTTGTCTTTAATAAAAAACTCGTTTCCTTTAAAAAAATATCCCTCACCAGTCCAACTCCGGCTACGTAATATTCAGTATTTTTGCGTAGAACTCCTTTCCGTGTTAAAACCATTGAACCCAAAATTAAAACGTCATATGCGTGTGTGTAGTAAGGAGGAACACAATAACCCCCATCCCCATCATTAACACTAAACTCAAATACTTCATTTTTATTCATATTTTTGTTTTCATTTGCAGGCATCCGGCAACACCATACTTTTGTCATTCCAATCTTCTTCTTATTCGCATTTAAAATTGGAAAGTTGGATTGTATGGACAAATGCATTTGCATTTAATTTTAATGAAAATAATTCGAATATAAAGTTAAAAATAAGTAAAAACACGCGTGTGAGTGTATATTTAGTGAATTTTAGTGAAGTGTTAAAAAATGTATAGTGTAATGTGCCAAACTATAGTGAAGCGCCATGATTAGCAACCTTTTGATACCGGAAATTGAAGCCTGTGATCTCCCCAACATATGGTTCCAAAAAGACGGCGCTACTTGCCACGCTGCCCGTGAAACAATGGATTTACTGCGTCGTCGTTTCGTTGAGCAATTTATCTCTTGTCTCGGACCAGTGGATTGGCCACCAAAATCGTGTGAACTTTGTTTCGTGGGGGTATCGAAAGTCATAAATCAGCTTCGATTGAGGCATTGGAATCCAACATTACTAAAGTTATTCACAAGATACCGACTGAGGTGCGTCAGCATGTCGCGAGTCATTACGGATGGCCGAATTACGGCGCAATTGCGGCCAATATTTGATTGGCGCGATAACCGCTTACGCGATTTTGTCCGAGTTTAACAAAGAGCGCCAGTTGGACACACTAAGTGAAGCCAAGTCCTTCTCCAGCTGATTTTTCCAAAGCAGAGAAGGAAAATAGGAAGACCTCTTCCTGGTGGTGATGGTATCCCCTTGAATACTTTCAGAGTCGGAGCATTTGTATCCATTCGAACAAGATGGCCATGCCAACGAAGTAGCTGCGTCTTTATTCGCTCCGCTTTGTCTATGTCGTCGTAAAACTTATACAGCTCATCGTTCCATCGTCTACGATACTCGCCGTCACCAACGTGCAAAGGCCCAAAAATCTTGCGCAGAATCTTTCCCTCAAACACTCCAAGCGACGCTTTATCGGATATTATCATCGTTTTCTGCGTTTGGTTCACCGAGAGAGGACTTTACTACTAGGATGGTTCCATATGTAGAAGTCTATGCAAGTGGTAAAAGTACCTGACCGCCATTCACTTGGGAGTGACCAGGACGATTCGTCTGCATACGGTCACAGCAGCTCACAACTTCCGGGCTTGGCCCAAGTATCATCTAATTGGCTTCCGAGCATTTGCTCGAGAGCGAGCTAATGTGAGAAGGGGAGACATCCTAGATTGCCTTGGGGGTTATTTGAAACAAAAGGTGTACGTCGATAAACCAGCAACAATTCAACAGCTAAAGCATGTGATAATTCGGCACGCTAACGGCATAGAACGTCAATTATGCCTCAGCGTCATCGAAAATTTGGACCATCGGATGGAGGTGTGGCGTCGAAACCGCGGCGGCTATTTGGCCGTTATTTTGTCCCATACGTAATTGAGCATACTAATATTATCATAATAAAGGGAAATGACAATAATTTCTTAAAAAAATTGTATTTTATTCAAAATTAACACCGGCCTTTAAAACTTAACCACCCTTTATTTAATAATGAGAGACCCAGCGGTTGCCCTCCTCTCACCCGCATGACGTATGGTTCATTTTTTTTATTGGCACCGGGTTAAGAAAGATAGTAGTTTGTTAAGCGGTGGAGATCTAAAACTGTTCAGCGAAAGAAAAAAATCATCAACTGAATAAAAAGGTGGTGGCGGACCCGTCATTCATTTCTTGAGAGAGAATGGTATTGTTCCCTTAACGGTGAAAAGCGAATCTGATATATCAAAAAAATAGTGGGATGAGAGTTAAAGTCTTGGCATAAGGTTGAAAATGGGTAATGGTCTTTCATACCGCGTTGAATTTTTTCAAATGCACTTTTTAAGTTATTCTGTAACGATTCTGTATATATGTATGCAAATATGAAGTACATTTTCCAAAAGCATGATTTTCAACTTAGACGGTTGTTGCTTCTGACTCTAGTTAGGACGTCCAAGGCGACGACAGCTAATATACCCACATGCCCATATATTACAATGCAACACTCCGATAAGTACATAATTTGCTTCCCCACACACCAAAGAACGCGATAAAAATGTATGCAATTGGATTTGAACAGATTTTAAATTTACAGATGCATTGAATTTTCATTTTACATTTTTCGAAAACTTTTCCCAAACCATTTTAAATTTGCTTTTGCATAAAACGCATATGCGTGAGATATTTATGCCTACGTAATTATTTTGCTCAAATTATGCTGACCCCAATTTTTGGTCAACTTATACTCGTAGGAACACACACGCATGCCGCCGCACTTTATTTGGCGGCGGAAAAGTTTCAAAAATGTCCATTACGAAATTATGAACATTAAAATGAGGAATGACCACTTAACAAAATTACAATCTGTATATCGTATATACATACATACACACACTCATATGTAGTTGACTGTCTCATGTCAACCCCAAACCAAGATCATAGCCATTGCGAACACCACCACCACCACCATTAACAGCTTCGGGGACAACAGCGATGCCACCACATTAACATACTCGTACACGTTGTTTGGCACAGATTTAATGCAAAATGCAAAAACAACTATACAGCAGTAATATGTAGAAGAGTGTAGTGTGGAATGAAAGATGATGTTGATCATATATCAACACCAATGATAAGCGTCAGTTTGTGTACGAGTACTTTCTGAAGGTACAAACACTCTCCAGTGCGTATACGCAACTTACAAGGAATTTGTGCGTAGCGTGGCGCGGCGAATATGTACATACATGAAAAATCAATACATTCGTGTGTGCTATAAGGGAACTGTTTGAATATTTATTTGCGACAAAATATGATAAACGGCATGTGTTGCAAAACAGCAGCAACAACAATAACAGCAACAAAACAACTTTAGAAAAATAAAAAAATTTATGGCCGAGAAGGAAGAGGGAAGCAATACGTATGTACATATATATGTATAGATGTATAGACACCCGTATGTGGCCACATTTTGGCAACGGTTTGAGTGCCACATATGCCACAGCGCAGTTAACGATGGGCGACAAAGTTCTGTTACAAACCAAAAACGGCGTTCATTCTTTCAACGCTTGAGGTTGTGGCAGTCAAAATGCAAATATGGCATTTGACATGGCAAATATTTCTTGGTTTTGAAAATTCAAAACAAAAAAATCTCAACCTATTCTACGTGAATAAGCGGAATGAAGATATAAACATATGTATGTATGTATGTGTGCGTGTGCTGTTGTCATGAACTGTCGTAATTCAATTTCCGTTTCCGCAATTTAGCAGAAAAATGCAAGCATATACCAGGCAAAATGCTTTCGTGGAGAGAGTAATATACTAAGTTGCTGCTACAGAAGCTGTGCTGTGTCCCTGTTGTCGACGTTTTGTTTTGCTTGTTGCGACATTTTCCACCTTTTGCGCTCTTTAGCGACGGATATAAATCAGGAAAGTGCTGTCAGAGTAATAGAAAAGAATATACACAACTACATGAACACAAACATACATTTATATGCGTCTTAGGTAGACAAATAGAAATTAAATGTGTATCGCGTGCAATCAACACGCTTCATTGGGGCTTAAAAATCAAGTTAGTGAACACGCATTTCGAAAGTACTCGCAAATTACTCATTGGAAGCCAGGCTCTTCATATGCAATACATATTTAGCTAGAAGGCATGAATTTTCATGCCTTACGGAAATGAATTTTTTCCAAACAGAAATATATCTTTTGTATCTCGCGCTTGCAAACAATACTCTGGACTGCCATTTAGCCGGACCCTATACCCATTGCCTCTTTCCAAAGAGTGGAAACTTCAACACTGATGTGCTATTTTATTTCTTTTTTTTGGCATGCTTAGCAGTGATTTTTGAAGGCTGAAAAATTTTTGAACGAACCTCGTGTGGTCAAAAAAGTTGTTTATTTTTTAACAATACAGGGTGCGCCATCCTTTATGTTGGAGTGAAAACATTGAATAACTTTGAAAAGAAAAACAACTGATTTGTATAAGTGAGGTATTTTTAGTTGGTTAGGTTATTCACAATTTATTAAAACTATATTTTGCATACAATATCAATCAAGTGGCCTTTATTAGCAATCACAAACTGCGATCTTTTTACTGCGTTTGTCATCACCTTGTCAAGCATTTCGGGTTTTATAGCGTCGATTTCGGCACGAATGTTTGCTTTAAGCTGGTCAATAGTCTGCGGGTTGTTGGCGTGAACCTTACTTTTTAGAAAACCCCACAAAAAGAAGTCCGGGGGGTTAAGTCAGGTGACTTGGGGGGGCAGTCGATGTCGCCTCTTTTTGACACTAGACGTTTCGGGAATTTTCGTTGCAGAAATTCAGTTGTTGCATTCGCAGTGTAACGTCTTGGTGAACCATCAGTAACCATCTAAACCTTTCTCACGCATTTGCGGGCAGACATAATGAGTCAACATCCATCGATATCGGTGTCAATCGACCGTGTCGTTTTCTCGGTAAAAATGTGGCCAAATGATGGTTTTGGTAAATGACAAAGTTATTCAGCGTTTACATACCGATATAAAAGATGGCGCACCCTGTACAAGTTGAGATAAGAATACTGCAATCATCTCCGTATGAACATTGATCCAAGTCCAAGTTGTTTTTTTTTTTCAAAAAGTTATGATGAGAAAAATTTGTGCTTGTCTAAGGCAATTAAAATTATTTTGAGGAATAAGAACTAAACAAGAACTTCTCCCTGTTCTAAAAAGAAATAAATAGTTCTCATGCACAGCCATAGACACCATCGAAAGCCCTTTTATGAACAAAAGCATATCTTCCGAGAAGAAATTTTTTTGGTAGTCAATTGCTTTATTTTACAAAAATAAGAGCATAGCATTAATATCAGATTTCGACTTGACTTTAGCAAAATTTCAAAAAAAAAAAATTAATAATTTTAAAAGTTATCGCTGATTGTGTGGAGCCCGTTTTTCCGGAAGTCCCTTGCGGTGATCATCTCAAGCCCTTGGAAATTCATCTAAAATCAATCGGACAAGAGAAATCAGTTTTTTCAATAGATAATCTTGGGCCTGATCGAAGATTTTGTTTCAAAATTAACAATATGGCGGCCTCCGGAAATATTTTACAGATTTTCGAGAAAGAAACCGAGAAAATTAATTGTTTAAAAATTATTGAAATTAAAAAAAAAATCCTTCGACCAGGCACGAGTTTTTATGTTTTCAAAAGCAATATACATTTTATTGGAATCTACCAAGCGATTTTTAAGTTACAGTGATTATTAGTTCAAAAAACATAGTTTTGAGAAAAACGCATTTAAAGTTTTGCTATCGATTTATGTAGAGTTCTTGAATTATTTACTTACTTCCAAAATATCGATTTGATGTTGCCTACGTAGCCTTCTATCTTCTCGAATGGTATCGTTAGCGCGCTTATCTGCCACTTTCTTACGTGCCACATCCAGCTACTAACTCTCGAACGCTCCGGAATGCCCGAGCGCCCTTTGTTAATTGTTGAATAACTCGAAATTGACAGATTCACTTCAAATTTTCACACAATATTTTTAAGATATCATACTTTAAGAAAATGTAAAAAAATCAAATTTTTTGAAAATTCTGACTATCCATAACACTTCTAATTATTACAGCCAGAAAATTCAAAGCTCCAGCTACGAAATGGGTATACATTCAAATTAAATTTTAAAGAGCTTTATGGATTTATTTTGGGTTTTAGTAGCATAAACATAAATACTCGTGCGCCCTTCATTGCAAAAACTTTTCACCTGACACTTTTTGAGCTCCACAGCATTTCCTGCGGCTGGTCGTTGAATAATTAGCCGTGTCCGTGCATCATTCATTCCTCCTTACAAAAACGCAACTGAAACAAAACCGCTATAAAATAGCGTACAACTTTGTCCTTTTAACGTTCAGCCCTAAAATTAACTACCTGCAAATTTAATTGAGTAAAAGCGACAAAAACCTAACAAACAACTTTTGCACCAACGATTACGCGGTGCTTGAATGGCGCTCGTAGCAAAATAACGAAAAAATGCAGTGCAAGAAATATATTGAATTGAAAGTATCATTCGTTTAGAGTTCTAAATATGGCGTACGAGAAAAAGATTTGAAAAAGAAATACTTCCTCTAAAATACTTAAATCGTTCAGAGCAGAAGAAGAAACTGTGAAGTAGGTGAACTCTAAAATGGAGCGGAAATTGTTAAACACTGTAAAGCAGTGTACGGACTTTAGATGCTGGAAAAAGTCCTTTCGGCGAAGCTTCCTGATCCAGGCTTCTACTGACTAATACATATTTAAATCAAAATTACTTTGTATGCAAGTATCGGTAAGTCCATAAGTTCGTGCGTATTTTACCTATAATTTCACTTTTGTACGATTTTTGCATACAAAAAATTATTCGCGGAATATAACGGAACTATTTATATTTTCTTTGATATATTGCGCATTCAACAAGTGATTTTAATTGCGGATGGAAGCACGTGTTGTTAAAAAATAAAATGGAATCTTAGTACGCTTATAAGAGGCATATTTTGTATTTTTTTTATAAAAGTGGTACAAATGCAACAACTGCTGCTGCAGAAATAAACACTGTTCACGGAGAGGATATCGTGAGTGTAAGGACTGCGCAAAAGTGGTTTTCAAAATTCCGAAGTGGTAACTGCGACGTGGAGGATGCCCCGCGCACTGGTTGTTCTGAAGTCTTTAACTCCGACGCCTTGTCCGAACTCGTAGAAGCTGAGCCAAATTTGACAGTCGATATGAAAGCTAAGAGGTTAAATTATCGCATGGAGCAGGCACCTGGTTCAGTTTGGAAAAGTTTCAAAGCTGGAAAATGGGTTCCGCATAGACTTTTCGTCGCCAACCTTCAGCAGAGAGTGAATGTGTGTTCTCAGCTGCAGCAACGGCTTGAAAATTAAAGTTTTTTGAACCGTAACGTTACTGGTGATGGAAAATGGGTCCTTTATTACTACCTTTATAATCCCGTTCGCAAACGCCAATGGTTAGATAAAGATGAAACACCAGAACCGACCCCTAGAGATGGCCTTCACCCCAAGAAGATTCTCCTGTCTATTTGGTGGGATATGGCCGGTATTGTTTATTATGAACCTTTGGAACCAAACCAGACCATAACTGCTGATTATTATTCCCATAAGCTATCAAATGAATGAGGCACTTAAAAAAATCGATCGTCTTTAGTGAGTAGACGCAGAGTTTTGTTTTACCACGACCTCGCAAGACCTCATACCGCAAGGCAAACATTAGGCAAGCTGAACGAGCTCAGATGGGAGCTAATGCCGCATCGACCATACTCTCCGGATATTGCGCCTTGTGATTATCACCTTTTCCGTGGACTTGAATCCCCTATGAGTAACAAGAACTACTCCGCAAAAGAAGCTATAAAAAGGGATATCGAAGCGTATTTTGGCTCCCAGGACAAACAATTTTTTGAGCAGGGAATTAATTTTAAAACCACCTTTAAAAAACGCGAGAACTTATGGACTGACCTGATATATTGTTTTAGGATATCAAAGCAGCCACGCCACAGTCGATCAACTCAATCGAAAATTTATTTTGGCGCTTGCCGCTCCACTTGGGTCATAGGTAGCATCGCCCTTGGGCAAAACATGGAATGGTTGATTGCAACTGTTACACTGTGTATGCTTCGGCTAACGGACGACTGGCTCATGGATATTCCCCATTGCTTACCTACTGAGAAATTGGGTCCTCAGTTCAGTCAGGAGTTAACTGGAATTGTTATTGGAACTCCGCTGCAGATAAGTGGAAAGGATTGTCCACATTCCAGAGCAAACGTTGATCCACTGCTTGAGGGTTCACTACCTTCTCTCCACGCGATAAGTCATGGGTCAAATACTCGAAATACATATTCGCGTTGTTTTAGTTTTAATTCAAACTACTAATTCTTGTTTTCTCGTTTAATTTAACCACACCAAAATTGTTGTCGTTTAGTTTGCGATAATCGACAGGTTAACCAGAGATGGGCTTAGACCTGGGTATTTACCCAACGCTGGGTATTTACCCATTTATACCCATTTTCATACCCGGGTATTTACCTAATTTCGGGTAAATACTCATTGTCACGTAGAGTAACAGAAATGTGAACATTTTCGAATTTATTTTGAATTGTTTATACATTTCTTGATGCGTTTTGCTCAGATAAGGCAGTTTTGTCTGCATCGAACACCAACAATTCTTAATAAGAACCGCTAATCAGAGTGCTTATGGCAATTCAATGTAATGAGTGGGAGCGATGGCAACAACAATGCTGAAGTAACTAGAAAAATCAAAGTTTCGAAACCCAAGCTCCTTTGGCTATGGTGGAGCATCCATTGTGGAAGGACTTTTTAAGGACCTTAATCCACATTTCAAGACTCCAACTAGAAAAGCAATTTCCTCCACATATTTGGATAAAATTTATAACGAGATGAGTATGGACATTACTCTGCAACTAAAAACAGCAAATTTTTTACATATTCAATGTGCTGGAGGAGTAACATTCGTAATGAAGGTGTTGTAAACTTTCTCATATCAAAGCCGGAAACTGTATTTGTGAAAAGTTTGGCAACACAGGCCAATCGGCACACAGCTAACTATTTATCAGAGGAAATTATTAAAACCATGAAGGAATACGGAGAACAAAAGTTTTTTGTGTTAATTGGTGACAATGCTGCAAATATGCAAAAGGCGATCAAAATAGTAAAAGAAGCCTACCCGAATGTTGTGCCTATGGGTTGTGTAGCGCATAGTCTTCATTTAATTTGTCAGGAATTTGCTAGATCCTAAGGCACAAGGAAGTGAACTTCATCCCTCTGAGGAGGTAGATGCATTGGAATTCATTCACACAATGTCACAGGCGCTAAACATAAATGTAATGGCAGATTTTGCGAATTACAAGGCCAGAAATGATTTCTGGGCAAAAACTTTTGTCTGGAGCTGTTTGGATGAAATTTCTCCAGTAACTTGGTGGAAAGGAATTTGTGGAAGCACGCAATTAAGCAAATTAGCTGTTCGAATTTTAACAGCTCCCTGTACTTCAGCTGCTACTGAACGTTCCTTTAGCACCCACAGCTTCATTCATTCAAAAAAAAGGAACCGTTTAACAACACAAAGAGCAGGAAAAATAACATATATATCGTGCAACTGGAACTTGCTTTTTAAAAATAGTTTACCACCTTCAGCAGAAAGCACGCACTCCACTCAATTTGAAAATGACATGAATTCTTCACTGGAAGGTACTCAGGACGATATCCCTTCAACCTCAACAGGAATCACGCACTCTACTCGATATGAGTTTTTATTGGATACGGACAGCGACAGCGATTACGATTAAATTTAAAAATTATTTCATTTGTTATTAAAAAATCTAATTCATAATAAAAAATTAAATTCTTTTAATTTATTTAAATTTTTCTTTATTCTGATTTATACCCACATTTTGGGTAAATACCCAGGTGCTTGGGTAAATACCTGGGTATTTACATTTAAATACCCAATTTTCCATTTGGGTATTTACCCTTGTCCCATCACTAGGTTAACCTAACAGCTGATTTTGTTTTATCGATTATCGTTATGAAATGGGTTACCGAATAGCAAAATCGTTAAAATTGTGGTTAAGGAAAGAAAAACACGCGAATATCGTTAAAATGCCTTCCTCTTCCTTTGCTACCATTAGCTGGTACCGCATCGAATACTTTCAGAGCTGGAGCGGTTGTATGTATTCGGCTAAAAAACGCCTGATACCAGGCGGCGCAAAAGTAATCATCCACTTTTGTTTTCCAATAACTTTTTGACTACATAAAAAAATACATTTTTTTGGGAAATGAAAATCTTTATTTTGACCTTTCCGCGCTCCATTGCACTTGTAGGTTTGTATACTGCTCTGACTCTTTAGCCAGAATGGGGCCGGAGTCCGTTCTGCCACTCCCTTCTGCAGCCATCAAAGCCACGGTTAGCAAACGGGTTACTCTAACCCACAAGCGAGCTTGGCAGGCTGAGAGAGGCTGCAGATGGACAAAACTGATGTTACCTGTCATGTCCGACCAACTCTCGCAGTTCCTCCTGTCACTACGTAGAGAGGACTGTAGGAGGCTGGTTTGGATGATGACGGGCCACTTTCTATAGGAAAAGCACATGGAGAAGATGGGCATCTCAGACAATGCACTCTGCCCAGCATGTGGAGAGGATGATTAGACGGTGGACCACTTCCTGTGCGTCTGCCCGGCCTGCGCTCGAATCACACTTGAGGTCTTTGGCACTGATGTGTTAAGAAGCCTCCACCTTGGCTCCTTGGCACCACATGATCTACCTCAGATTTCTTCGGAGGTCGAGTAGATTTAAAGAAAATTAAAAAGGGAGTTCGAGTACAGTACAATGGATTTAATTGTGTCTGAGTGCTGTACTTGCTAGTCTGGCCCGACAAAAAAAAAAACAAAAAAAAAATACTGCAGCTGTCTGGTCAATAAGTGCCAAATATGATTGACATACGACACCATTTGTAAAAATCATAAATCTTCCAATAGGGTGATTAATTATGCGCTCTACGTTCTACAGCGGGCAATTAAATCATTTACAAGGTTTTTCAGATATGCGGCAAAGTTTCCATGCCATCGAGTCCTCTAAATATCGAAGTTATATAAATAAATTTTGCAATTTTTACAGTGTCTTACTAGGAACGGAAACTATTTATTTAACGTATCTACATATGTATGCAGTGTGTATGTGTGTTTGCGTGCATGTGTGTATGTGTACATACTTATACATGTAAGCAGCAAAAGTTAGAAAAGCAGAAAACCGCCGCTAGAACCGCAGAAAAACGCACCTCCTAAAACTACTGAGCTTTGACTGTTGGCTGTTGAGAATGCAAGTAAAATTATGGAGTGACGCTCCAAATTGTTTTCAAAAAATTAAACACAAGGTAGCGAAGTGGCTTACAAGCGTCATAAATTACTTTCTGGCATTCACAGAAAAACATCCGTACCGAAGAGGCAGGGCTTAGTAGAATGCTGCAGCTTGTTTCCGCCAAAAAGAGCTGCTGCAGTAGGAATCGGACAGGGCCGTGCTGAGGATATGAGAGTTACAACTACTACCACATATCGTGCATACGTTTCTACATACTTATGTGTGTATGTATAAATAGAAATGCTTGTAGGAGTGTACGCGCTTATGTGCTTGCAAAGTGCGCCCGAAACTTTGTTGCTGTTGTTTGCATACCTTGATGAAGTTTCAACCGAGCATTGTAAATTTGCTTGAATTCGGCCGCAAATGTGGTAGAATAGACTTCCGCCATTCAGAGTTGAACAAAACCACCAAAAAGTGGAAAGTCAGCTCCAAATAAGCAAAGGACATACAAAAAAAGCAAATATGAAATCTTCCGCATTCTAACGGATATATACGATGTTCGATGCACTCGTACTCGTATTTAAAGTGTGAGAGCATGGTTGCATATGTATTAGTATCATATATACGTATGGTCGAAGGTTCCTCTCAATTTTTAGGAATGAAGTGATAGAGCCTTTTTGAGGTGTTGGTTCAAATTGTAATGGCAGAAATTTTTTCATATATGCAAATATTTCAACCTTAGTTACACTTTCTTCCGCGCATCAGAAATGCAATTTAAAGAGAACAATGCTTTTCCGTTTTGAGAACGAGCAAGCCAGATGATTTGCATACATGGAATAAAAATTGCAAAAGTGGCAAATTCAAATGGCATGCAGTTATAAGTTGGCAAAGTGATTTTAGAATTGTTGTTCTATTGTCTTTTAGGAAAAATGTTTCAATTTCATCAATCAGCTTGGTTTTGCACGTACGCAAGTGTGCATGTGTGCGTGTGTGTATGTAAGAGAGCCCGGTTTGGTGTGAATTGCAACAGCTGAACGAAATTGAAACTATCGGAGCAGGAAGAAAAATTGGTGTTATTTAATACTAGAACCTCACAAAATACATTTCGGGACAGTTTTTTCAATGAAATTAAACACTGCTTTCTAGCTTAGCTAAATTTAAAAGCCCACATTTGCTGGGTTATATTTGGCTAAACTAATAGTAAAAGGTTTTCCAATAACAGGTGTTACTTTGAGCTATCCTTAACATTTCTCTGTTAAAGGATGCTCACCTGAGCCTGTTTTATGATCGAGCTCCGAGAATTTCATGGAGCTCTTAGCTTCGGGTACCAGACGGCCGAAGCTCGCCGAGCTGATTTGTTACTTCCCCTATTCGGTCCAGTTCGCCATCCGGAGCACCAGACGAGGGGAAGATCTTAAGTTTGGCCGTCTTGAGGCCAACACGCAGTTTGTGCTTCCTTCCCTCGAGTACCTTCAGGGACTCTTCAGAAATTAGCAGCAGTATCGTGAAGCTGCTTTTCTGAGGTTCCTCCAACTTGATCATAGACCAGTTGTCCATGGGAACCTTAGGGTTTTGAAGCTTGAGGCCTTGGATGATCTTCGGACCCTCCAGATTGACCTTCGGTAGCCAAATGCGGGCTCTGGGTCTTTTTGGGATCTCCGAAGCTGGGATGAGCTTAAGTGAGAGCCCCTCCCAGGCGTTGCTGACTACAGCAACGCACTTCTCCAAAAAACCCCTGGAGAACTCATCGGCGCACTTTATCACCCTACAGCCACGGCAGATGTCTCCCGAGTCGAAAAGAGGTACCTGTCATCGGTTTGCCATGAGGTATTCGACGATCATTTCTGACAGCCGTCCCTCAATGGCACCCTTAATTGGCCAGCACCTCCCTACCACTATGGAATTTTGCGTCTACGAGGGCAACTTGGAGGTGATCCCTGGCCACCTCGCTATACGCACCCTTCCCCTGCGACCACCGCTCTTGTTGTAGGGCCCTCAACTCCCTGAGTCGAGAAATTTTAAATTTTCTTGGCAGCTCGCCCGCTCACATCTTGTGATCGATTACGTTTAGCCGCTGATTGCTTCTGAGGATTTTTATGTGATTGAAGGTCGGAAGTTTTCCTAGCGGCCATGGTTTCGTACTCCGACTCATTGTCCTCTGCGTCACGATCATGTGGTTTACCGGCTAATTCATTCTTAGCTATCTTAGCCAGAATGAATTTGGCTCTCAGGTAGCGCGCTTTGAGCAGCGACCCAGAGGATTTTTTATTTTTCTTTTTGACATCCCTATCAGAGGTAGCCGGAGAAGAGGATTGCGTTTGTTGGTTTATTGGCTGTAGACGGCTGGATTTCAGCAGTGGAGTGCTGTGGTGAGCACACTCTCAGTTTTTGTTGTTTCAGTAGTGGTTTTTGTTTTATGTTCCATAATTCAAATTTTGGTCCCACGAGTATGCACAGAAGGAAATGGTCCGACTGGTTATTTAAGCACTACCAGGCATGCAGCTCTCGACACGGGTACCTCAACACCTTAGCTTAAAGTGCTGGGGACACCTTAGCTTAAAGTGCCGGGACGGTTCGTAAAACTCAAACATTTTTGGGTCATCGTAATGCACCTTGTCGGACCGCAATACAGAAATTGGTAAAAAAATTCGAGCTTTTGTGTCAAGTTATATTAAGTTAGTGATGTGAAGAATAAAACCCGTGCACGTCGCTCAAGAACAGCCGAAAATATTGCTGTTATAGCCGAAAGTGTTGAAGAAATCCCAGGTTTGTCCATTCCTCGTCCCCAGTTAACACAAGAACTCAAGCCGGCCGGTCATCAACAGCGTTGTGTCTTTGCTGATTGGGTCGTTCAAATGCATGAAAATGATCCGGAATTCCATGAAAAACTCATCTTGAGTGATGAAGTCCATTTCCACCTCGGTGGCTTCGTCAACAAGCAAAATTAGCATCTAAAATGGTGTTTACGAATTTGTATATATATATATATATATATATATATATGTATGATTGTTATATGTATATAAATATATACGATTCAACCCCTTAATAAGTACCCGCGTTAGAAATGAAGAAACGATTTTTTCCAATTTTTTTTTATTTTTCAACATATCGCCCTTTTAGAAAGATTCACTTCTCCCAACGCTCCGGCCATTTTAGCCCCTCCAAAAAATAGGATTTGTCGAACTCTCCAAAATACGGTTCTGTCTCGGCGATGACTTCTTCGTTCGAACTAAATTTTTTTCCTGCGAGCCATTTCTTTATGTTCGGGAGCAGGAAAAAGTCGCAAAGTCGGGGTGTGGCAGCAATTCATAACACAATTCATGCAGTTTGGCGGCAACAACTCCGGACGAATGTGTTGGTGCGTTATTGTGGTGAAACAGCACCTTCCTTTTCGCCAAATGCAGAGCAATAACTCTCTAAAGTATTGTCAAGTGCTCGTTCTTCCTTTTTCTAAAAAATCCATGAGGATGACGTCGTTCGCATCCCAAAAAATCATCGCCATGAACTTTCCGGCCGATGGGAGTGTCTTCGCCTTCGTACCACCGTAAGAAATCCATTCTTTTGACTGTTGCTTAGTTTCTGGTGTGTAATGAGGAAACCAGATTTCATCAACAGTGACAACTCGACGTGAAAACTCCTTCGGATCTCGCTTAAATTACTCCAACACTGCTTCGAAGTTAACAGCCGCATCCGCTTGTTGTTGCTTGTGAGCAATCGTGGCACCCCTCGGGCCGACAATTTTTCCATCGCCGATTTATCATGTAAAACAAGAATTGCCTTTCCGGTCGACACACCTATGGCCTCTGTTACTTCACGCACCTTCGTTCGGCGATCAGCGAGAATCATGTGGAGAACTTTTTTAATGATTTCCTTGGTAAGCATGTCTGCCGGGCGCCTTGGTCGATCCTCATGAAAAACGTATGTTCGCCCACGTTTAAATTCGTTGAACCAATATCTAACTGTACTCATAGATGGCAAAGTGTCCGCATAGACTGCACCCAAAGTTGCTTTTATCTCTTCACATTTTTCCCCATCCAAAAGAACAAAAAGCGAATTACCGAACGATACTGTTAATTTTCCATCTGAGCGAAAATCACGAAACACGCCTCACTCGAATAGCTGCCAAATCTAAACTAACCCATCAACCAGTCTGAAATTTATTTTGCCGTCGTTTGAAAGATGGCAGCACACGATGCTAATACCAACTTCCCTCAGGAACGCCCTCTGTCATCAAACATGAGTACTTATTGAAGCGTCCTCGTATATATATATATATACATATATAAGAATTTATTAATACAATTATTATTATTCAAAATCAATCATCATCATCATGTAGCGATTACAGTTCAGAGTGAGCTTTAGCTTCGTCCACAATCCTCTTCCAATCTGCACGGTTCATAGCAATAGACTTCCAGCTCCTAACTCGTAGCCTTTTCAGGTCGGCTCTGACTTGGTCAATCCAGGTTAACCTTGGATGACCTCAGGCTCGGGTTATTAGGGAGTTTGTTGTTAAAAAGGATTTTTGAGGGCGGCTGTCTTCCATGTGCCCAGTGTGTCCTAACCCTAGAAGCCTTTGGGATATAATGTGTTTAACGACATCTTCTCCCCGGCATAAGTTCAGCAACTCATGTTGTTGTATCAGCATAAACATTCCCCATACATATGTATATGGGGAATGCTGTTGAAATGACAGTCCTTGGCTGGATATAAGTCCGGGTCGTTCTGGTAACGTAGAACCGACTGTCGTGGGAACGTTCAGCAACTCATCGTTGTACCGTGTTCGGTATTTTCCATCTTTGCGGCGTACGGGGCCAAACACCCTTCGGAGCACTTTACGCTCGAACACTCGTAAGCTTCTTTCGTCTTTGCTTCTCATTGTCCAGCGCTGGCAGTATTATTGACTGGTATCGGCGGAGTTTGCATTCGCGAGTTAGCAGTTTAGACTTCAGCAATTTTGTGTGGGCGGAATATGCTGTGTTTGCTACCAATATTCTGTCTTGTATTGGGTCGTGACTCCTGTTGTCACTTTTTATTAACAATACAAATATTTGAAGTGTAGAGCTCCCTCAAAGATAAATGTCCCGATTTCGATGTTTTCCGGATTTCGCCTATCTGCGCTGCGCAAGATCTTCACATATTTAGTTTTGTCTTCATTTATTCTATGGCCTACTGCTTTTGCACGACTTTCAATGTTGCAAAATGTTTGAAAGAGATACCTTTTGTTCCTTCCCACTATTGCGATATCGTCCGCATACGGGATTGTTATTCCTCAACGACTAAGAAGGTTTCCAAACCTGACTTCCTTTCTTATCGCATTGTGATGAAGGAGGTTAAAGACAGTCGTAGACAGCGAGTCGCCCTGTTTTACGCCACAGGAAATTTCAAAGGGCTTTGACACTGTTTGTTGTATCATACAACTACTGCGCTAGTCAGAGTTGTCACTACCAACTGAATGAGTTTCCCGCTGACACCCAAGTCGGCAAGCGCTTCTGGGATTTTGTCTCCGAGAACACTATCAAAATGAATGAGTGGTACCCGAGTGAATGGTACCGGGAATTGTCTCTTTCGGAGTTATTGAAAGTTCTTTGTAGTCACACCAATTGATTATTCACCATTCGTAGCAGTTCGTCTATAACCAAGCTGCCCAAAAGGGGAGAGGAGCATAAAAATTCTTCTCTTTTTCTGTTGAATTTGGTTGCCAGATTCATAACAAGCGACCTCCAAAAACCATTTATCAATAAGTTTCATTTTTTTTTTTTATTGGCGCGTACACCCTGTTTTTTTTGGTGTTTGGCCTAGCTCCTCCTCCTATTTGAGGTGTGCGTATTGATGTTGTTCCACAAATGGAGGGACCTACAGTTTCAAGCCGACTTCGAACGGCAAATGACTTTTTATGAGCAGCTTTTTCACGGCAGTAATAGACTCAGAGGTTTACCATTGCCTGCTGAGGGGCAACCGCTACTCTGAATGGTAGTCGCGCACTAAGTTTCATCAGTTTATTTGAAAATCATAAGTCATTTGCGATCCGCTTTACTAAATCGTATGTCACATTCTTATTCAGCGAGCCTGAAAGCGTCCAAGTCTTGTTTCTTCTTTGTGTTCATTGGCATCAACTACAAGGTGGCACAAAAGTAATCATCCTATTTATTTTTATTTGAAACACTTTTTTACTAAATAAAATTTGAAAAAAAAAATTGCAGTAATGGAAATCTATATTCTGACCTTTACGCGCTCCAGAGCTTGTCCGTTTGTTTACTGCAGCTGTCTGGTCAACAAGTGCCAAATATGATTGAGAATGATTAATTTTGCGCCACCTTTGTTTTATTTAGTTATTCAGTCTACGGAGGGGATTTCGTAAAGACTAATAAGACTTATTAATTTAAAATTTAAAATAAAAAAATATTTTAAACCAAATTTTGAAATTGCTCTCTACTTCTTACGCAACTCTTTGAAAAAGTTATATATGGAGTTAAAAATAAAATCCAAATCCTTTATTTCTGAGTTTTTGTGTATGAAAATGATTTAAATTTGCTGTAGTAGGACACACTAATTGAAGCCAAGTTCTTCTCCCCGTGATCTTTCTAACTTAAAAGAGAATTTATTCTTTTTAACCAGCAGGCAACTTGTCAAATGCTTTTAGTACCAGTGGGGGGGGATCGGGTACTTTTTCCCCCGGGCCCGGAGTTCTCAGAGGGGCCCGGACTCGAGATTATACGTATTTATATGAATTAGACATTATTGGAAAGGGCCCGCATTTTCAATTTTCCCCCGGGGCCCGGAATTTTCCCCCGGGGCCCGGATATGCTCTCTACGGCCCTGGTCCGGTGTCTGTGATTTTCGCCGTCGCCAACTGAAAGGGTTCAAAATACTGCCGCATAATCCCCTAACGAACATTCCAAGGCCCCAGCTTCTCTGCTAAGCAATAGTTCTTGCGCGAAACTAATACAGCAAAAACTGACTCCAAATTTTCGTGATATCTCGACACCCAACAATAAGATAAATAAATAAATGGACAAATTTTATTAGTACACACTTTCAAATCACAAAGCAAAATCAATAGCTCAAAGCAAATGCATTTTACTATGCAAATTTGATACCACTCACTCACTGCGTTCTGAAAAAAGGCATTATTAAAACCCCAAAATCCCTATTAAAACAATGGAATTCACCTGGCAGCTGGCTGTTGACAGTAAAATTAAATTGCCCGCAGTTGAAAACACTTCAGAAATTAAATACGACAACGAACATAAACAAACCACAAACAAAACGCTTTGCTACCGCAAGTAAAGTGCCGCAGGTTAGACGAAATGAGTGGTGGCAACGCTCCAACTGGCGCACTTGATGAAGTCATAAAGCTGCTGTCACCCTTTTCTCTGACGATAAGTGGCGCACAAGTAGCTCAATGCATCAACAGTCGCGCATTGTAATTTCCATGCACATACACACCTACATATGTATACGACACGTGTATACATGCAAGTGTAATTGAAAATGAGCAATTGAGGAGAGTGCTCCACTTCCCCTTGAGCAACGTTGAAGGGTTGTTTTGAATGAACCACATTTGTAATTGTGTGTATGTGTGTATATATATGTGTGTGTGTGTAGCTATATCCATAAAATGGAGTCAAAATATTTGCATACTTGACGCGAGGTAATCACTCTACCTACTTTAACGCATAGAGACACACAACCAGCTACAGCTATTCGGGTTCAACTCCATTTTGCACGGCTTCGCTACGCAAGACGGCATTAACGGCATCCATTACCACGCTCATGATGTTGTCGTAATGTTCGTGCCCGAGGGCGAATGTGGGGGCGGATCTTTGTACGGTTATGAGATTGGGTAATTTGCTTACGATTATAACGGTATTTGCATTGTATTTAAACACATTTTGCATTCTGTGAGAAGGCTGAGTAACAGATTTTTGTGGGCGTAGTGATGAAGACGATGACTCCACTGGGCATTAACACTCTCATACATATACATATGTACATATATACATATGTGTGTATGTATTTAAACGCATGAGTCTACTACCTAAACGAAAATAATTGTGGGAAAGTTAAATAGAAATTTGTACAACAAAACCACTAATTTAAGGTGGGGTTTTACAAGTATCCTTGTTGTTCTTGTTATTGTAACTGGGATAAATGCCTTTTTAAATGAGAACGTAATTTATTACGGTCAAAATTACGCTGCTATAACTTCAACAACTCAAGCAAAAGTTAACAAAGCTCGTCTTGAATAAAAAAATTGTATTACAACAAAAAAAATAATAAAAACACACGCCAGGAGTGAATCCTCACGACTTGTTAGCGCTTCTGACTTGCTCTTGGTTATTTTTTTACAACCACCAGTTCACTGTTGTTGTAGTTGGAGGCAATTGTGTAGGCGCAAATGTGATAAATATGAAATGCGATTATTGTGGTTATTGTTTCAGGAAACAATCATCCAGCTACCAACGTTCAACTTGTACATACAAAGCTTTTAGCTTTTATCCTGGTGGTTACAATCGCTTGATGAAGCTTATTAGTGTGGGCATACAAAAGTGCCCATATGATGTACAAGTACGGTGTGTAGTCTTAGCGATTGGGGAGTCCACGCTTGGCGTGATTTACTTGCGAGGAAATGAAGTTTGAATTTGACGATGTGTTCGCTTAATCTTAACAAGCCGGAAAAGAAGTCAGTAAATTTTATTAGTATAATTAAGTTATTAAGTGAAGATTTACTGATACTTTTTTCTGAAAGGAACTGCTGAATTGTTGTTGTTCAATTGGTTAAAACCTGCCTAAGGATGCAATTGTTTTTAAGTTAACTTTTGATATATTCTAAGCCAGACAATTCAAACCCGTGTACGCGATTCTCTAAGGCTTCAACTGTAGTTATTCTCACCTACTATACATAATTGGGAAGTCTATGTAATTTAGTAATTTAATAGAAGAAAATTATTTGAAAGCAACATTTACTAATCTAAAATCCATAGCCATTCACAGTGGCGTAAACAGGGACGAGGAGTCTGGGGGGACTTTTAGTTTCAGTTCATGAAAAAAGAAGTGCAATATAAATCTGTTTTTTAGAAAATTTTCAAAACTCCGTAACTTTTATTTTAGAAAAGTTTGACCAAGCATTATCTTTGGACTGCCCTTCTGGCAATGGTAGGAAAAGAGGATTTGTAGTGAGTGCAAAGGCTCACGCCGTAAACTCAGCTTTTAAATAGAATGTCGCCAGTTCAGTTAGAGATATCGCCAAAAAGGTTGTAATCTCTCCTGGATTCGATGAAAAAGTGCAGTTTACATTTGTCAAACAAAATAGAGTAGCCACATGACCCAAAAAATGATATGACACGTTGCTGCCTTAATTTTCTGGTGGAGTTGTGAAGGAAAAAATTTACTGTACTTATATATACAAAAATATGTTAAAGCTACCTTTAAACAATTTTAAGAAAAATGATAAATTTCCAAAAAATATTATAATATTAACGTGTAATACGGCAAGCGCTTTGCCAATGTGGTAAGCTAGTGAAGCCTGTACGAGAAGGCCTATTTTTTTCCAATCGATGTAAAAATGTCGCAACTTTTGCAATTGTCAACCATTCGAACTCTTCGGATTTTGAGGATTTCATGCGCGCAAAACTGTGAAAAAACCGGCATCAGCGAAATCAGCGGTGGAAGAAGAAAGTTCGCTATTTAATTTACGAGGGCGGTTCAATAAGTACTCGTGTTTGATGACAGAGGGCGTTCCTGAGGAAAGTTGGTTTGAGCATCGTGTACTGCCATATATCAAACGACGGCAAAACAAATTTCAGACTGGTTTATGGGTTAGTTTAGATTTGGCAGCTATTCGAGTGAGACGTGTTTCGTGATTTTCGCTGAGATGAAAAAAGAGCAGTGTCGTTCGGTCATTCGCTTTTTGTTTTTGTGCGGGGAAAAATGTGAGGAGATAAAAGTAAAGTTGGATGCTGTCTATGGGGACGCTTCGCCATCTATGACTACAGTTAGATTTTAGTTCAACGAATTTAAACCTTGACGAACATCCGTTTTTGATGAGGAGCGACCAGGACGCCTGGCAGACGTGGTTACCAAGGAAATCATTAAAAAAGTCCACGACATGATTTTCGCTGATCGACGGACGAAGGTGCGTGAAGTAACAAAGGCCATAGGTGTGTCAACCGGAACGGCAATTCATATTTTACATGATAAGTTGGCGATGGAAATATTGTCGGCCCGATGGGTGCCACGATTACTCACAAGCAACAACAAGCGGATGCGGCTGCTTCAAACAATGCTTTTTTTTTTTAATCAATCCAAACATTAATGCGTTAACCAGTAAATGTTTTATATAGAGTATCTAGCAGAGAGAGTTCTCTATAGGTTTCCCCGACACCGGGATCACCCTTATCAAATAGACAAGCCAACACTGTTTTTCGGAATGAGGTAAGAATTGGTTTACTGGGTGGTTAAATTTCAAAGGCCGACGTTGAATGCGAACCACACCTAAACATGAAGTTTTTTTCTGTCCCTTTCTTTGACATTTTTCAATTTCAGACTAATTCAATTTAAACTATGGAAAGATATATAATCGAGCAACGCGTTAGAGTTATTCAGGCTTATTATGAAAACGGGCGTTCAAATCAAAATGTATATCGCGCACTTCGCGATTTCGTGATGAGGCACATTTTCACCTCAGTGGATTCGTCAATAAGCAGAATTACCGCATTTGGGCGAATGATAATCCAAGAGTGATTGCCGAAAAACCAATGCACCCACAAAGAGTGACTGTTTGGTGTGGTGTATGGGCCGGCGGCATCATTGGGCCGTATTTTTTCCAAAATGAGGCCGGTCAAGCAGTTACTGTGAATAGTGTTCGCTATCGTGAGATGATAAAGAAATTTTTATGGCCCGAATTGAAAGATATGAATGTGGGCGATATTTGGTTTTAATAAGACGGCGCCACTTGTCACACAGCTAACGAAACAATGGCTCTTTTGCGCGAAAAATTTGATGGCCGAATAATCTCACGTCGCGGCGATGTCAATTGGCCGCCAAGATCATGTGATTTGACACCGTTGGACTTCTTTCTTTGGGGTTATTTAAAAGAAAAGGTGTACGTCGATAAGCCAGCAACAATTCAAGAACCAAAGGATGAGATAATTCGGCACATTAATGGCATTGAACCTCAATTATGTGTCAGCGTCATCGAAAATTTGGACCATCGGATGGAGGTGTGCCGCCGAGGCCGCGGCGGCCATTTGGCTGATATTTTGTTCTATACATAATTGAGTTATACCAGTATTATTATAATAAAGAGAAGTGACAAAAATTTTCTAAAAACATTGTATTTTATTCAGAATTAACACCGGCCCTTAAAACTTAACCACCCTTTATATAAAATTCTACTTGAATGCCTAGTTATGTTCCGCTTCAATGGAAAGTAGCACAAGTAAAAAGAATCCTCAAACTAAGAAAAAGCGCTGAAAAAGTCGAATCATATGGCCCATCAGCCTATTGCCTCTAAAGTAATGGAATTCCATTTCCTCAAAAGAATGACGCCTACAATTGAGGAACGAACTATAATCCCAAATCACCAATTCGTTCGTGAAAAAAACAAAAACACAGTACCATCGAACAAGTCGATAGACCCATAAGCGGCATACACAAAACATTTCAAAAAAAAATATTGTATATAGCCTTTTTTTGATATATCTCAAGGCTTTGACCCCGTTTGGCATGATTGCTTATTCTATGAAATAAAAAGACACTCTACCAAAAAATTATTACATTTAAAAAAAATTTTTAAAAAATTTACGTAATTGATATTATATTTATATTTATTATAATACAGAGAAATAACAATCATTTCTTAAAAAAATTGTATTTTATTCAAAATCAACACCGGCCCTTTAAACGAAACCACCCTTTAAATCGAATTGAACGTTTCTACTACCTGAGACAAGAAGCCCACCGATATCACGCTTTCTAAAATATCTCATAATAACAATACCGTTCGAAAATGTATATAAAAACTTTGATTATTATGTTAGTTATTGAGTTCTCTGCTCCTTGGTTATGAATTTTGCGGTCTCTAAGTGGCAAGTGTAGGTGCTACTCCCCTGCACTGCACTAGTCTGAAGTTATAATCGAAATTAGAATATAGAAGTATTAAAATGAAGTTCGCGCAGAACCATATGTACTCATATGTATGTGCAAGGGCATGTAAAATCTTCCACCACTTTATCGTATTGCAGCCAGAAGCTGTTTCTATGCCAGGAACCTTCTGCTACATTTAACCGGCTACCCGTGCGCCAACAACCTTATCGAAAGCGGAGCGCGTGCAAGAATATGTTTCACCTTGTTAGCGCCTGCTAGCCGAAAGCGTCGACAAACACAGAAGCCCATAGTCCAGATAAACAGCCAACCAGTCAGTCAGCAGCTAGTCTGTCTGAACGTATGCAAAAATTAGTTCCAGCTGTAACAGCCATGTGACCATTTTAAAATCATTATAAAACATATCAATTTTGTTAGGGAGTGGGAGTGGAACGTTGGCGGGGGGAAATAAAGTTAATGAGCTGCATATGATTTTGGATGAAACTAAAGTCTGAATGCATGTACATACGCGTGAGTATGTAGTGAGCGCACATCACGGACAGCAAGGACGTATGCGGCACGAATTCGTGCATGGGCTTCTTCAACGCCAGAGTACATTGATGGCACGCTTCTGTGTAGATATGTTAGCGAAATTGTTTTCGAATTTCAATATTTTTTTGTTCATTTGTGCGTTTCGCACAACGAATTTCCTTACAAATCACATGTCGGCAATAGACAATCACCAAATCGCCAAATCGCACACCCTTGTTGACTTTATTTAACCGAGCATTTCGAAGAAATTTATGCAGTTTACTGTGGGATTTTTTCCCATGCGCACGGCACAAGCACAAGCAGCAAAAAGAAAAATGAAAAAATTGTTTGGCGTGGCGAATTCCTACAGAGCGAAACGAATTCCTTAGCACTTTCTGCAGCGAATATACATAGTTCCTAGTGCTTTGGGGTTGTTGCCACTTTCGTTGAACCGCTAACAAGCACATCACTTACTACTTACAAACTCATACTCATACTTACATATTTATGTAGATAGATAAATGCCTGCGCGATGATGGCTCACTTACACACTCGCGTTGCACTGCACAAATGAGCCACGGCAAATTACGTTGATTTAGCGTATCCAAATCGCATTAGGTTATAGAGAATTCCCAGCGGATATATTATATATAACTTACTGGCGCTTCAATTTGGCCGAGCTCATTGAATTTTTCGCATTGAATTGCTGATATCCATATTTATCAATTGATATGCGACTGCGTTGCCGCTTTGTTCCCATGATGCGATTATGTTTTATGCTTTTGTGCTTGGGAAATCTTTTTTTCTGTTTTTTGCTTTGCTCAACTAAGCAACGAACGATTGCCGTTTAAGAATAAATAATTTTATTGTCCTCGTTCACAGCTCATTACTGCACTCGCCTGCAAATATGCTACCTTTTAAATGCACTTTTCTGCCGAACCTGTTTGGCAGTAAGCGCGAGGGGGTACGAGATTTATTTACCAAGAAAATTTCGTAGATTTTGATGGTAAATTTTTTAACTGTTAATGCTTTATCGAAGTGTTAGAATCGAAGCGTGTTATCGCTTGAATGAACAGATGGATTGCGAAACATTTATGCATTTATTTATCAAATACGCAACCAAAAAGTAATTTTTAGTGCTTGAGCTTAAGAATACCCACCTTAACACGTTCGCTGTCCCCATATAACGACGTCACTGAAACGCTCCACGCTCAGTGATTTTTTTCAATATTCTTTGGTTCGTTGGAACTAATATTGCAGATATGGGCTTTTGAAAGATGTTAGAAAAACAATTTATACAAAAACAACAACAAAAAAATTGCTCACATGTGATTCACGAACGCACGCGACCAAGTTCAACGCTATACGTGTACGTTTTATGAATCATATAAGCGTCAAAGAAAATGTGCTCACATGCGATTCATGTGAACGTACCCGAACAGTTTCCGCGTTTAAGTTTTATCAAATAACATGTATGTACATTACATAAACTTACAAACCAATTAATATCAGGTCAGAACCAGGTAGAATTTTGCCTTGTATTGTAACTTTCTCGACTAAGTTTTGCTAGAAAATTAAACTGGATTGACGCTTATCTAGTTCATACTTTACAACTAAAAATGTTCAGTCTGGCAGCATAGTAAAACAAACTTTAGTGAGAGGTCCGTTAGAAATATTTGTCATAGTACAACAACAACTGATAATACCAAAGGGTTCTAGAAGACTGTGAAAAAAACATGGAAATGTGTCCATCCTCGTCAACAAGTGTTGGCATTTGGTGGACTCTGCTGCCTTTTTGATAGGCACCAGTTTTCACCAACAAATGCCATTCGACGAAGTATCAATAACTTTGAACTTATTTTGTGTTATTTAATGAATTAATTATTTTAGTTTTTTATGTATCCGTGGACTACTGCTATTTTTTGTTTGTTTTCACAATTTTTTGTTTTTGTTTTTTTATAAAAAATTAAATTCTGTATTTTTCATTGATAACTCGTTTTCTTATAAACTAAGACAGGAGCAAATACAAAAAATACAAAATAATAATAAAATTGATAGATGAAATCTCGTTCTGAGATATTTCGACTGTGTGCCACTGCTTTTATTTCGAACTACTGAGTAGTATTTGCGTAATATTCAGTCACACACGCCTAAATTGAGTCATTACAATAAATGAATCCCAATTATCTTCCTCTTCTTTATTAGCACAACAACTACTTAAGCGATTTTGGCCAAGTTCAGCAAAGTGCAGCAGTCATTTTTTCTTCTTCTTAATTGGCGCTATAACCGCTTACGCGATTTTGGCCGAGTTTAACAAAGCGCGCCAGTCGTTTCTTTCTCGTGCTAACCGGCGCCTGTTGGACACACCAAGTGAAGCCAAGTCCTTCTCCACCTGATCTTTCCAACGCAGAGGAGGCCGCCCTCTTCCTCTGCTACCACCAGCGGGTACCGCATCGAATACTTTCAAAGCCGGGAATGGCCAGGACGATTCTTCTGCATATGGTTCAAGCAGCTCACAACGGCTGGGATTAGCCCACGTATCCTCTGGGTAGCTTCCGAACATCCGTTCGGGAGTGAGCTAACGTGAGAAGGCGAACCATTCCAGGATAGCTGGTTGTGCGTTGGGTTTGGGACCCGCCACTTAAAAACCCCCCCAATGAAAAGTTTAAAAAAGCAGCAGTCATTTACTCTAAGTGAAATGAAGACCTTCGCCGCTTGGCCTTTCTAACGCAGTGGTAGCTCTCCTTTGCCACCAACATCACAAAGTACGCCCGCTGATTCTTCAGATTTTTATTTGCTAAAAATTTCATACAGCTCATTGCTTCATCATCTACTCAGTCCAAAGTAGCAATTGTTGGCAAGACAGATTATTCGCGATTATTTATGGTGTTAGAACTGGTTGCTAAGTCCTCTACTACGTCAATATTATGACTGTCGTCAATGACTTGGCAGCCAAGATGCGGGCATGCTGGCTGTGATTTTTTTTAATTTGTTTGTTCTCAGTACTCTCGTCGTACCCATTCCATTCGGACGATTGTTGAGACCAGTACTATCAAGATTTCCGGTAAGCTCATAATTTTATGGCCTTAAATCTGTCTCGAGAGATTTAGTTCTGCAGCTCGAACAATATTCGCCAGCACCAGAATAAATTATTTTTAGGGATCTTTTCCAACATCGGGTCGTACATAAATTTACCAAGCCTATGGCAACACTGATAAATTCTAAGTTTATTGGTATTAAGAATACCGATTCGGCGCTGATCGTTGCAAATTCAAGAGTCATATCTCTTGTTGGGTAATGGAATGTTACTTTTGCCGCCGGAGAGTTCGGGGGCCTTCATGTTAACCATGTCTTCCACTGCTACTACCATTTAGCAATATGGAGGTATGAATTTAGTTACCAGGTCATTCTGATTCTTACATGAAATCGTAGAAGTTTCAAGCGTTTTTTCTGCCGGCACATATTTCAAGTCTCACTCCCTCTAATTTCTTCGAATAATACGTCTTGCTTCTTTTCCTCCGAACGGTTCTCTTTTCGTGACCAATGGAAGCGTTTTTGGCTCCACGGCGACGTGAAATTCTTCATGGTGCCTAATATTTATGCGTGATCATCAAAATCTTATTTCTGCTTCTGTGGCTCTCTGCAGGGATCGGGAAAAATTACGCAATTGCTCGTCGTTGAGTCGTTTTGTTGAACAATATTTTCGGAAATTAGGAGCGAGAGTAGGGTAATAAATCTGCTGGCACTCTGTTGTGATTGCAGCTTTCCCGCCAAGCTTTCTTTGTGATGTTAACACTCAACTTTCGACGCACAAGAGCTCAAAAAATTCAGAGTCAACGTAAGGTTTTAATGACGTAGGTTTATTTAAAACAATGGAAACGTGGCTTCTTAGGTTCGTAGATCTTTTCGTGCTGAAACCTAGCGCCACAAATTATTATGTTTGGGTCTTGGCGAAGTTGAAGCTGGCTGTGGTAATAAATACCCTTTTTTACCCATCGCGGCGACATTTACTTACTGGCAAAGCCTCTTTACTACCAACTATCTGACTCTGAACTTATCGCATCTCTGGGTGATATCCACCAGCTGGACAAGTGCCCCTTGCCCACTAAGAAATCGTAGTATTTAAAACGCTTGTCCTGATCGTCAGCAAAAGCTGCTTTGTCTGCTCTTCTTTGCTTTTCATCGAAGTCAAAAAGCTACGGAAACACCCAGGAACATTTGCGACGTGTATGGAGAAGATGTCGTAGGCGAGTCTATACCACGAAAATGGTTTGTAAAATGTTTAAAAATGGCGACTTTGACATCATCGACACGTCTCGCAGCGGAAGGTCTTCTGAATTCGATGAAGAACGTCTCACATCACTTTTGAAGGAGGACGGTCGCCAAACCAATTGTGAGTTGGCGGCAAAAATTGGAGTGAGATCATAAAAGGATTCTCAATTACCTTTATTCAATTGGATTCATCGAACAATAGGGAGCCTGAGTGCTTCACGAGCTCAACGAAAAAAACAAATAACGTCGCTAAAAATCGCTTTTTGTACCGAATTGTCACGGGAGAGAAAAATTGGTGCCTATACATCAATAAGAAGCAAAGAAAGGAGTGCGTGGCTCCAGGAGATACAGCAAAGCCGACAGTCGAACCGCATTTTCTTCCAAAGAAGGTCATGATATGTGTTTGGTGGGACTGGGAGGGCATGGCGCACTGGGAAATGCTCGAAATGTCACGGTCAACAAGGAGCTCTACATTGCCCAGCTCCATTGCTACAACGCGTTAATGAGGCAATTTGACTGAAAATACCTGATCGACATGGTCAACCCATACGCCTTCACGGCAACGCCAGACCCAATAATGCACAAGTAGTCAAAGCCGCACTCGAAGAGCTCGAATGGGAGGTCTCTCATCATCCGCCGTATTCTTGCTCCGACCAATTACCATCTTTTCCGCTCCTTATCAAACCATCGTTACCTTCGATACAAAAGAGGTACTCAAAAACTGGCACATTTTTGACAGAACGGCATCAACAAATTGGTCGAGAGTTGAGAAGGGGTTATAAACAGCAACGGCGAATGTATTATTGATGAACTTATTGATATAATTATTGCTTTTTGTTTAAATAAAAGTATTCGGTAAAAACGCTATGAACTTACTCCCCGACCTAACAATATATTTTGACTATACCTACGCGGAAGTCTGTCAAAAACTTTCACCCCATCCGTGAACTTTTTCTCATATAACTCGATTAGTTGCGGATATTTAACTTGAAAATCAAAATGAATCTTTCGTGTTTGTGGAAATCATTATTGGTTTCCATTTTGCGATGCCACGCTATACCATAAATTCTCTCCGCTTCCTGACATATGAGATGTATAAAATCGTGAGCAAGAATACTCTGAGACTCCCAAAACAATACTTTTCGTCTTTAAGTTGACCTTTTGGTAGTTTAAACAAACAGTTCTTAATTACTCGACTCGATCCACAACCTGTGAAATGTGGTGTCCCATGTTATACGACTTTATGAAACCTTATTACGAGTATTATTTTGTAACTCCTTGCCTTAGAAGAGTATACAAAAAAAATTATAAAAAGGAACATTTTTTTTCAACATTGTGTGAGATTTATTTGATAACATCGAGTGCATTAATTCGAATATTATTTACATATATATCCTTGTGTACATTTAGTTATAATATTTGCTTTCGAGAGCTCTTCAAATTTAATATAATTATACGTACATACATATATTTATTATATCATATATATAACTACATTTATGCTCCTAAATATCTTAGCTAAGTAAGATTTATTAAACATATTTCTCGTTTGTTAGTTCCAGCAACTTCGCTCTAAACTTAGAATTGCACTACACAACTAATTCAATAAATATCTATAAGTAAATGAAAACATGATTTTTAAATCCTCATTAAATTAATATCACAAATCGATCTGTGTGCTCGCCGAAAAACCAAACATGCAAGCGTAACACGTAACTGCAATCAAATTAGAAATATCCGAAGAAATGCTTCGATCATTTACCGACGTTCGCAACGCGCGCCGCTTGATGGCGTACACTCCCGCTATTGACTCGCTCTGGGCTTTCGCGCCGCAACGACCCAGTCGGTGTCACTTGATCGCTCTCCTTGTCCTGGTGGGCAGTCATGTGCCGCGTGAGATGATGACGTTCGCGGAAAGTCTCATGGCACACTGGGCAGCGCAATTTCTCTTCCCGCTTACGCCGATTTGGATCGCAAGCGACCTCACTCTTGTGATGCGAACGCATATGGTAGACGAGATCGCTAGTCATGCGGAAGCTTATATTGCATTTGGCGCAAACATTTTGCGCTGTCAATGAGAATGTGGACGCCAATGTTGGCGGAATGAGTGTAGTGAGAATTGCCGCAGCCGCGGGATGCTGTGCGATTCGTGGCAGTTCAGGTGACGCAACAGCAGTGAAAGGGTGAGGCGGTCCACCAGGGAATGGAAATGCTGAGTAATTGTGAAGAAACTCTGGCGGCACGCCGACCTGATTGGAGTTCACACCGTTGGTGGCCTGGCCCGGTGCATTGTTGCTGGTTGCGAGTGCTGCCGCAGCTGTGGCATTCAGTGGCGTGCGATACAGTAGTTGCTGTTTGAGCCGTTGCGCCTGAAGCATATGCACGTGATTGACTGAGTGGAATGCGCCATTGAATTGGTACTCAGGTCGAAAATTTTGGTAGATAATATTTGGATTGAGACATGGCGCCGAACTGCCGCTGCTGCCATTCGAGAGGCTTCCGTTGCCATCGCTGTTGGTGCGTGGTGGCGTTGTGGCCATGGGCGGACTCATTGACGAACAGCTCAATTGATCGGGACTAAGAGGTGGCGCAGGTTGCGACACAGGCGACTCTAAACGCATGGAGCAGACTTTAGTGAATGCGCTTTTTAAGGGCAGCCCCTCTGGCGACTCTCTGTCGGCAGGAATGACCAGTGTAGGGTCATCGTAAATGCGCGGCGAGCGGATGGTGATCTGTGGATAGCGGCGTGCCTCTTGTATGTTGAAAACTGACTCAATCGGATTGATAGGGGAGTGGTGTGTGTGTGGCTGCTGCTGCTGCTGCTGATGATGATGATGATGATGATTTTGTGGTGGCGAATTTTGTGTGGTGCGCGGTGATAAGTCTGTCGGATATTGATGATGTTCAGCATATTCTAAAAGACGTGCCTGCTTATCGGTCTGCTTCTGCTTGAAACGTTCGTCGGGCATCATCAAAAAAGCCACATCGAAAGAGCGTTTTAATGTCGTTTTACCATTGCTCAGATGCGTTGCAGTCGGCACAGGTGAAACTTGTGTGTCATTGTTGTTGTTGTTATTACTTGCAAGCGGGCTGAGCGACTCACTTGTAGGCGTTGTCGAAACGCATAAGTCCGCGCGTTGCGGTGACGGCAGCGGCGGTGTGCCCTGCTGTTGCGGCTGGCTAAGGTGGTGATTATTATCCATGATCATGTTCATCGGATTCCGTAATGCACACTTTGATTTAAATGCACTTTTAACACGCACAAACTGTGTTTTAGTAGTTCTTTCTTTAATGTTTGCTTGAATAAGCGCTTCACTTCTGCACTGCACTTGCATTCATACACTTCTAAGAGAAAGTTTGTATATGCAACACCTTCTTTGGTGTGTTTTTTTTTCACTTTTTCAAATATTGGCGTATAATCACTTAGCTATTCCATCCGGCAATTTCGAAATCCAATAGCAGACTGGTGCCGCGCAACAATCTGTTCCTGCTTAAGTAGTAGCCAGGAGCACTGAATCCAACTGGAGTCTTACAAGCCACACCAGCCACCACCCATCATCACGGCCAGTTGGACTCTTTTGTGCTCATATTGTTGCACTCAAGACGCGTGACACTCGCACATCTGTGCGAATTCTATTTGCAATGCATTGCGCCACCAGCCCACCCTCTACTTACAACAACACTTCGGCAATACGTTCACTAGCAACACCCTTATGTTGTTCACTTTATGTGGAATAGAAACAACATTGTACGCGCTCTCAGAGACTGTTGCTTACCACCCTTGCGGCCCTGTTTGTTGGATGCTCTGTATTTTTTCTTGTTCGAAAATAGTCCATCTGTTTTCGAAGTTGCCAACATATTATCCGGTTTTATGATTTCGAGAGAGTAAAAAATGTGAGAGCACTTCTGCTTTCTGCTGGTTGGCTGGAGTTTGTACTCGTAGCTATTTGCATGCTGTGTGGCGTGAAAATAACTGTTTTACTTATTGGGATAACTAAGTTTTCATTATTCTTATATTTTCAGTGAATTTTTGGTCGATGGTAGTCATACGTTAGTAGATCAGAAGGCTTCAAATCGCTCCTATAATAAGCTGTGATGGAGTACTGTATTAAATATTGAAAAGTTTGACTGTAATACTTTTTTGGAATTGTAAGGCTAAACTTAAATTCGAGTCCCTATCCTTGTGTTCGTATGACAAAGCAATTATTAAAAGATCAGCAAGCGCACATATACCCATTGTCTTTCGCATATTTATTGCTTTTATTCTCCGAAATTTATATATAACACATGGACTGAAAAGCCCCGGGCCTAACGCGTAGATCACACTAGTTGTACTACACTCACGTCTTTTTCAGAAGACTCTTCGTAACAAATGTTAAAATTTCATGATATTCCACAGGGTCCGGCACTCGAAGTGTAACCAATTAAAAAGGCCATAAATTTAAGTTGGAAAATTACTTTTACTCAATTCAAAGTAAAAAATGTGTGAAAATAATACAAAATGAAGAATCAACTTACTTTTGCTCGATATGGCCACCTCTTGCCTTGACTATGACCTTGAGACGGCCGCCGTAGCCGAATGGGTTGGTGCGTGATTACCATTCGGAATTCACAGAGAGAACGTTGGTTCGAATCTCGGTGAAACAGCAAAATTAAGAAAACAATTTTTCTAATAGCGGTCGTATGGCGTCGAAACATGGACGTTAAAAACAACCCGACAACGCCTGCCGAGGGCGACCGCCGTTGGAAAAACCTTTTAGAAAATGTCCGAAAATTCGAACCTGTGAACTTTCGAATAATAGTCACGCACCAACCCATTCGGCAACTGTGGCCGCCGTCCTAATAATTTCGACTAATCCCGGCAGCGATCACTATCGATCGAATTGCTACGTATACAGTACGAGGGTTGCCTTTTATATTTTGCGACTTTAGTTTATATTATTATATATAACATTTCCACTTACGAGCTTTATCTGTTCTTTGTGGAACGCCGACATAAGGAGTTCGCACGTGACCGTCGATCTTTGGAGGATATATTTCGTGAAGACAGTCGAAAAACGCCAGAAACAATCGATGCTGTGCGCCATTTAATAAAGCAAAATCGTCATGTGATATATCGCACGACAGAGGTCACCTTGGGACCAGCATTTATTCAATATTTTATGAGCATTTGGTGTAAACGAATCTGGACCTATGCATATTAGCTGGAAACAGAACTGCAATCGATAGTACGGCTGTTCCAAGCGCCTCAAAGCAAATGGTCGCCTTTTTTTAAATTTCGTCACATCGCATCTGTACCACTAGAAAATCTTAAAACAGTCAGTTCTCAGTAGTACGCAACCATTTGTTCGGAAGAAGTTTTCGGGGAATTAAGGAAAACCAACCGCTGAATACAAAGTATTCTTCACCAAAGTATTTCCAGCTCTCGATTATCAGCTTTTACAAGAGACTTTTCGAGCACTTAAAAGCCTAAGGTCATCTGCTTTCCAGCTTTGATTTGCCACCTAATGACTTATTTTTGTTCCCGAACATCGGAAGCTGTTGGGGACTTTAAACAGCTCGTCTTGGAGGTATCCACTTCTGAGTGACAAAAGAGCTTTGAAAAGAGGTTCAAGCGAATGCAGAAGTGCACTGACTTCCAAGCACAATATTTTTTAGTTTTTATTTATTGTATTATTATAATTTTGTATTTTTATAATTGGAGGCAAAATATAAAGGCAACTCTCGTAACTAAAGCAACAAAATTATTCCAATTCGTTGAGGTTTAAGTCCCCAAACGCCATTGATTCATTCAGACGACATCCCTACGCCAAATAGTCCAAGATATTATAGGTATCGTCGTTGACTGGGCCGAATTCACGCGATGATGGCCGCCAATTTGAACCATCTGAGTCAAATCAGCTTATCAAACTCGTCTTGATTCAATTGTTGCCAAATTGAAATTGACACTCGTAAATCAATAGAACTAAATAAATAATTAAATTACACATTGAAATATTAAAAAAAAAAAAATAATTTCTAATCTTAAACTTGGAAAAATATTCAGAATATAAAGTTTCAAGGGCCGGTGTTGATTTTGAATAAAATATATTTTTTTTATTCGGCCATCAAATTTTTAGCTGTGTGACAAGTGGCATCGTCTTGTTGAAACCACATATCGTCCACATCCATATCTTCCAATTCGGGTCATAAAAAGTTCTTTATCATCTCACGATAGCGAACACTATTCCAATTCGGGTCATAAAAAGTTCTTTATCATCTCACGATAGCGAACACTCTTCACAGTAACTGCCTGACCGGCCTCATTTCGGAAAAAATACGCCCCAATGATGCCGCCGGCCCATAAACCGCACCAAACAGTCACTCTTTGTGGGTGCATTGGTTTTTCGGCAATCACTCTTGGATTATCATTCGCCCAAATGCGGCAATTCTGCTTATTGACGAATCCACTGAGGTGAAATGTGCCTCATCACTGAAGATGATTTTCTTGGCACGCCCGTTTTGATTTGAACGCCCGTTTTCATAATAAGCCTGAATAACTTTAACGCGTTGCTCGATTGTGTATCTTTCTATGGTTCAAATTGAGTTAGTCGGAAATTGAAAAATGTCAAATGAAATGCAGAAAAAAACTTGAGATTTAGGCCTGGTTCACATTCAACATCAGCCCTTGAAATTGAACCACCCTTTATAAGTGCATAATTCAATACTTCTCGTCATAGTTCAAAACGCGCATATTTTTGCGATGAACTGGTTCGTAATCACTTTCGTCACTTGATAAAGTTGTGAAGCTTTTGCGACGGCGACCCTTTGGCCAGCTATTTGTAAACGTCGACTGCATATATTTGGTTGGCAACTAAGTAATTGCGGATGTTTTTTATACAATCAAAGACAATTTTTCCATGGAACTAAATAAATTTATTCTGTAATGTATTGCGCATTTTGATCAATGACCTTTTGTCATCTTTCAGGCAGCATCATAATCCCACGTTTATAAAACGTCTGGGTTTTATTAGCAAAAAACTGCATCAGGTATGATTTGACATCATCATCATTATTGAAATTTTTACCATTCAAGAAGTTTTGTAAAGATCGTAACAAAAAGTAATCAGATGGTGCAAGGTCGGAACTATACGGCGGATGTGGCTAAACATACCAACCAAGCTCCAATAATTTTTGCCAATTGGCCAAAGATGTGTGTGGCCCTTCATTGTCATGATGGAATACAATACTTTTTCGATTTGTCTATTCGGACCGCTTTTCTTCAACTGCATTTTTTAATTTCGTTGGTTGTTCAATGGAGACATCAGAATTGATCGTTCGGTTGGGTGGTATGGTAAGAGCTCAAAGTAGACAATACCTTACCTAATAATAACCTAATACCTAATCCCACAAAACTAATAACAAAATCTTCCTTTGATGAATATCAGCTTTTGATGATGTTTGAGTTGGTTCACCTGGCCTGCTCCACGATGTTTTCCGCTTTAACTGAAGTAAACAACCCATTTTTCATCGCCAGTTTTCAGTTGTTTTAAAAATGGATCATTTTCATTACGTTTCTTTAGCAAATCGCAGCTGTTAATGTGTTCCTTTCAGTTCGTGAGGAACCCATGTATCGAGTTTTTGAACATAGCCAAGTTGTTTTAAGGGATTTTCAATGCATGTACGAGGTGTGTTCTAAAAGTATCGCCAATTTTGAATTTTCGCAGGTTACGTTTTTTCGAGCTTCGATTTTTTAGGGGCTTTGCTTGCACGTGTTTCGGCTCGTCTACGATTTTTACCTATTTAAAAAGATGGATCAAAGAACCTGAATCAAATTTTGTGTGAAAAACGAAATTAAGTGCGCGAATGCAATCGATTATTCCTTTGATTAGGGCGTCATCAACTTCAACTGGACGACCAGAGCGTTTTTCATTGTTGAGGGAAAAATCACCAGAAGGAAACTTGGCAAACCAATTTTGACATTGCCGTTCCTTTAAGGCGTCGTCACTATAAACAGCACATAACTTTTTAGGAGCTTGCGATGCGGTTTTCCCTTTGCAGAAAATATGACGAAAATATTCCTTTTGATTTTCCATTTTTCGACGAACGCCAAACGAAAACTACGCAACCGACCAAAAAACTTTTTTTTACTGATTGACAGCTGAATTGCCAACTATCAAATAACAAAATGTGTTTTACATTTGTACTACGTCTGCAAGCCTAAAAATTCAACTGAAGCCATCTATGAGTGAAACCCGCAATTACTTCGTTGCCAACCCAATATTTATCGTAATTCTTGTTACGGCGTGTGTGTTAAGGTACACAGTTTTGTCGATTTGAAAGTGCGCCTGATCTGTTTTTTTTAAGAGCGTAGCAAAGTTCCCACTTCTTCCACATTCTTATGATAAAAACTAATAAACAAATCATCTACAGAAATCCAGTACTGTTGATGTAGTGGAGGAGAGAGAGGGGATCTAGGGTAGAGAACTGCCTCAGCCTCTCCTCAAATGGCACACTAAGGTGCCTCGCCGCCAAGCCCATACATTTGCAAAGAAAGTGTTCAGTAGTCTCTTTTTCTGCAGGATCCCCACAGCTTCTGCAATGGGAGTTGTACGGAAGTTCAAACTGCACCGCATGAATTTGAATTTATTATTTTATTAATTTATTACACAGGCCAACAAAATCTCGCTTTTTTACAGCTTTTAAGACGGCTATGGGTGTTTCTTGAAGGTTTTTTTATGCTGACAACGAATATGACCATGAAAATGCTCCAGCACGTCAGGATTTTTGGCAATTTGAGGTTAAAAAGTCAAAAAATGCAGATTTTGGCCATTTTTTTAATTTTTTTTTGGGCAAGGTAAAGTTTTTTTTTTAATTTTCCACAACGGCATCGCAAAGTACTAGTCTTCAGCTTTAAAATCCATTTTTAAAAATATTTTTGCGATAAATATAAAAAAAGTTATACTATTTTGAATTCGCCCTTTACAGGGGCGTTAGAGAGTTAGAAAGGTTGAATTTGCATATCTAAAAGTCTCCAATTCAAAATAGAATAATTTTTTTTATATTAATCGTAAAAATATTAAAAAAAATGGATTTTAAAGCTGAAGACTAGTACTTTGCGATGCCGTTGTGGAAAATTAAAAAAAAACTTTACCTTGCCCAAAAAAAAATTTAAAAAATGGCCAAAATCTGCATTTTTTGACTTTTTAACGTCAAATTGCCAAAAATCCTGACGTGCTGGAGCATTTTCAAGGCCATATTCGTTTTCAGCATAGAAAACCCTTAAAACCTTAGTTAAAATTATCGAAAAAGTTTTTTGGTTGTTGGCCTGTGTTATTTATTATTTTAAATGCAATTTGAAAAAAATTTATAATATATATAACATATTTTTCTAAATGTATCAGTGCATAGACTAAATTTAATGTTTATAAAATTGAAAAAAAAGTTCTTCCAGTAAGTCGACCTTTATTGCATTCACAGAAATTACATTGATTTGAGTAGCCTGTTTTTAACCGTTGCTATAAAACTAATATGTGACCTTTTTGAATTTTTCGCTTATAATTACTTCGTTGTGCCTTTTATTTCAATAATACTGGAATATTTCCTTTGTAAGAACATCAAATGTTAATGAACTAATTGCTTGTATGTGTGTACATATGTAGATTGCATACGCGTGCATGTATGTGGCATGAGCTGAAAGTGCTCACTCAATCAATGGGCGGAGTTTCACGCTCACTTGCTATAAGCATAATAATAGGTGGCCCTGCCATAAGGACTTGCGCTACTCCCTTTCTCTCTCTCTCTCTCTCTCTCTGCTAGCTCTCTCAAACTCATAATCACCCCTTTTTCCTTTTTCGAACTTCACACTGACTTCGACCGCCTGTCGATAGATTGCACTTTTAAATGTTCGTGTCCTTATTGCAAGTGTTTGTGAACAGGTTGTTTTTGTCGATTTTTTTTTTGCCGGATGATTTTCCTACTGCTGCGCTGTCTGCCATTGCCATTCGTGCTTTGGTTGGTGGTGGTAGTGCAGCAGCTGCTGTTGTTTTTGTTAAGTGCTTTGCTATTGTAGATATTTGTTGTTGCTGGATGATCGTATTGTAGCGCTGGTCATATTCTATTACATTGCCTGTGCGCCAGCCTTTTTTCGGCCCACCTGCTGCCGCCGCCCATCTACAAAAATTTATCTTTGCTACGATAGTTGGCATATAGTCCTGTTGCAGCACCACACACACACACATATTTGTGTGCATATGCGCATATGCATGAGTTAATTTCTGGAATTGTATGCGTTTTTGTGCACGGCTATGTGTATGCATACACACATACATGTAGATGCGTATATAAAAAACGGGTAACATCCTGTCTGTGTTGAATGGTAAAAGCTTCTCGTTGGCGTCTCTCGACTCTTATTCAGCTTTTGCGCCAGTTGTCTAGCTGTGTGTGCGTTTGTGTGTGTGCGGGGCGGTCAGCTATTGTTGTACATATGAAATTTATGTGGCGGCGCATCCTGCTGCCGTTGTTGGCTCGCTGTACTCGGCTGCTGGGGGATTGTGTATCATGCGGACAGGATATGCTTTCTGCTTCCATGTTGTGCGAAATATGTGCGAATTTTATTATGTGAACGTTATGCTTATGTGTCCAACGCGCGTCCGACCATTTGCCAGTTGGCCATAGTATCATAGTTGGGATGTGTGTGTGTGTTCGTGCTGTAGGCATGCATGTGCGCATATTTGCCCGGATACCACTTGCACATTTTATTCAAATTACATACCATTGTCTTTTTTCCTGCCTTTTCTGTGAGTTTGGTTTTAATTTTTTTTTCACATTTGTGTGCAGTTTTTTCGTTCATTTATTTTTTTGGCGTTGTCATTTTAATTTTCGCATATTTTCAGGTGCTAATTGCTCGCTTGGCCATATGAAATTAAAATAAAATTTATTATTACAACTTGCGTGTGGTCGCAGATACACAGCTACACACACACACACCCATACATGTATTTTGTCTGCCACTATCGTTAGCGCTGTTGGTTGTATATTAGTTGTTTTGTGGTTTTTTCTCTCCCTTTCTGTACATGCACTTGCATATGTGATTGTATGTGTTTGTGTACGTATTTAATGTTAAACACATGATTGCTTTCGACAATCGCTTTAAATTAAAAATATTGTTTAGCTTATCGAATTAAATTAATTACGAATATACGAATCGAAGCATCGAAATTTTTGCTTAGATGGACACACATACATACAGGGTTGCCCATATTCGACGGACCCATGTGTTTTGTTTTAAATCAAAGAAAAACACAATTTTTTTGATGTTGACGAAAATAATCATTTTACTTGGTTCAAGTAGATTTGTTGACATCACTTTTTGAATATGATATCTCTCAAATGGCCGCCTTGAGCCTCTACGGCGTATTGTGCCCGTTTTGCAGCATTTTCCATAGTTTTAGCTAACATTTCGGCTGGAAGAGCGGCTATTTCCTCACGGATGTTGTTCTTGAGCTCTTCTATGGTCTTTGGCTTATTAATATTGGGTAGTCGAAAACGTCTTTTCGTATTTCTAATTAAACTTCAACTCACCTTTTGCAATTTTTCTTCTAGAGACATTATTCTATCAGTGTAAAGCTTTTGTGGTTTCTCGGCGAAAAACTGCGACAAGTAATTTTCACAGGCTTCTCTTGAATCCAAACTCCAAGGTAGTTCTGCATTGACCGAAACAAATGGTAGTCCGATGGTGCAAGGTCAGGGCTATATGGTGGATGCATCAAAACTTCCCAGCCTAGCCCTCCCAGTTTTTGCCGAGTCATCAAAGATGTCTGTGGCCTAGCGTTGTCCTGATGGAAGACGACGCCCTTTCTGCTGATCAGTTCTGGCCGTTTTTCTCGATTTCTTGCTTCAATCTCGTCAGCTGTTGACAGTAAAGTGTAGAATCAATCGTTCGAGCAGGCTGGAGCAGCTCATAGTGGATGATTCCTTTCCAATCCCACCAAACACACAGCATAACCTTTCGAGGCGTCAATCCTGGCTTTGCGACCATTTGTTGAGCTTCACCACCCTTGCACCATGATCTTTTTCGCACATTATTGTCGTATGTTACCTGTTACCATTCGCTTCAGAAATGATTCGATTTCATTTCTTTTCAGCAAAGAATCGCAGATGTTAATTCGGTCCATTAAATTTTTCACAGACAATTCATGTGCTACCCAGACAGCGAGCTTCTTTTTGTACCCAGCCTTTTTTAAATAGTTCAAAACCGTTTGATGATGAATGTTTAGTGCCTTGGCGATGTCATGGCAGCTTATGTGACGGTCCTGGTCCATCATTTCATTGACTTTTTCAACGATAGGTCGACCGGAGCGAGGTGCATCTTTCACATCGAAATTTCCAGAACGGAAGCGAGCGAACCATTGTTGTGCTACACGAACTGATACAGCATCGTCTCCGTAAACTTCACAAATTTCATTGGTGGCTTGCGTGGCATTCTTCCCTTTTTTATACAAAAATTTCAAAATATAGCGAATTTCTTCATTAATTTCACTCATTTTTTAACAGCTATAACTTTTTTTCAACTTCTCCGAATTTAATTTTTTTGGTTTAAGGGGTTATATACCTTGTGTTTTTCGAAAAAATCAAAATAAATTTTATTTCTTTATCGTAAAGTACAATCCCTTGAGAACATTTTCCAAAAATTTCATAGAGATCTGAGCAATAGATCGAAAGTTACAGCGTTTTAAATTGTGCGTCGTCACGTCCTGAGCGTACGGCCTCATGCGGCGCTTGAAACTTTAAACGCGATTATCTCAAAAACGTGTTTTTCCAAAAATCCTTTTGCGGTGGACGCGATTGCAAAAAAAGTATTCAACCGATTTTTATAATTTTTTTTTTTTAAATTGTTCGTAATTGATGTCGCCTCTTAGTGAACGATCAACTTTTTATGTATACATTTTTATTTTGCAGATATGAATTTTTTAATGCCAATTTTAGGACTGTAGAAGTGGAGTTTTTTAAAAACATGTTCCTATATTCACAAAAATCAAAATATTTAATATATTGATCGTTCACTAAGAAGATATAACCCTATACTAATGAAATCTTTTCGATTTTTTGATTTCAGTTGACTTGGTGGACTTGAATCGCGTCCACCGCAAGCCTCTTCCAAAAAAAGGGTCTTGGGGGAAAACGCCATAACTCCGCCATTTTTAAATATTTTTACACAAACAAAGCCTTTTTTTTTTCTTTAAACATTGTAATATCCAATAATAGAAACTTTTATACAATAAAATTATTGCTACATATCTTTAAAAAAAACCCAACTTTCGCTAATTTCACCGGACCACAAGGTATATAACCCCTTAAATTAAGCTTAAAATGTCACCTTTCTAACACCATATGATTTTCCACAATGTGATTGGTAGCATTGGAGATAGATGACTCCAACGACATCTATTGACAAAATACGAAAAGACTTTTTTGACTACCCAATATAAACCTTTGATTTTAAATATCCCCACAAGAAGAAGTCAGGTGGCGTTAACCCGATTGTGGTGCGAGCTGTGTGTGGTGGAGCGCCGTCTTGTTGAAACCAGAACTGCCTCATACGCTTTTGACGAATAATTGTAATTACAAAAGTGGTTATCATATCGCGAGATAACGCTCCTGATTGACGGTAACAGCTTAACCATCTTCATTTTCGAAGAAAAACGGCCCAATAATCGTTTTCGCACTAACGCCGCACCAAACAGTGACTTTTTCGTCGTAAATTTCGATGAGATGAAAATGAATTTCGTGAGGATTTTCAGTGGCGTAAATACGCCAATTTAGCTTGTTGAGCCTCATCGGACATGCTGATTTTCTTCTTCTTCTTTTGACTTCTTTTGTTGAATGTAAATTTCAACAATTTGGGAGCGCTCGCGTGGCGTGTACTGTTCCATGGTAAAAATCTGCTTGGACTGACGCTTCCAACGCGGTATGTAATTAAGCGATCTGACGTTTCTGTCAAAAGATACAGGGTTGCCAGATGGGTCCGTCGAATATGGGCAACCCTGTTCATATATATGTTGCTTAAGATGGTTTTGCTAATTTAGCTAAAATTTGTTTAAGGGTTTTTTTTGTGGCAGCCTTCGTGATGCAGTACAGTTGAAGCTGCCGCAGCAAGGAAATGGCTTTTGGCAAGCTTGTCAAACTAATCTCAGAATTTACAAGCTAAGATAGTTTATGCTGGTAGTCAGACCGCCATAAATCACTGGTCGAAACAATTCACACCTTGGCGTTAGGGCACAGATTCCACGGTGGCCAAATGAACTACGTTTTTGAGAGGTGCAGAGCTAAAAAATATTGGGTTGTTCAGAACGTTTTATATTTTCTTTTATTTTACAACGATTTGTTTGCTGTTTGAGGAAGGGTAAGTATTCATTCGATAGAACTTTTTCTGCTCTACAAAACTATGTTAATTGTATTTTTGAGTTATTTAATATAATTTTTTATTAGTTTTGAGGCTTAAAAATGGAATACCCAGGAGGCAAAAATCAACATTTTCGACATCTGCTCTTCTTTCGTACCGAAGCAGCCCGGCTCATTTGTGGCGTGTATGGAAAAGATGTCATAGGCTAGTCTACAGTTTGCAAAGTTCAAAGTCGCCATTTTTGAAAGGCCTTCTTCCGAAGAAGAACGTCTCAAATTTCTTTGGAAAGAGAGCGATCGCCTAACGATTCTCAATCACTTTCATTCAATGGGATTTACCGAAAAATTTTGAGCTCACGAGCTCAACGAAAAAAACAAAGAAAGCCGTCTTCAAATTGCTTCTCAGCATCTCGCCCGCCATCGAGTAACAGGCGGTCATAAACAGCTATTTTTGTACCGAATCGTCACGGGAGATGAGAAATGATGCCTATACATCAATATGAAGCAAAGAAAGGAGTGGGCGGCTCCAGGTGGTACGCCAAAGCCGAGAGTCAAGCCGGATCTTTATCCAAAGCAGGTCATGAGATGTGTTTGTTGGGACTGGGAGGACATGGTCCACTGAGAAATGCTGGAAAATAATGTCACGGTCAACAAGGGGCTCTATATTGCCCAGTTACAAAGCGTGAATGAGGCTATTCGACTGAAAATACCTGATCGACATGATCAAACCATACTCCTTCAAGACTACGCCAGGCCCTATGTTGCGCTGGGGAAATAGGTCATGTTTTTCTTTACATTTGTTTCTAGTCTGTAAGGTAATTTTTACTGTAGATTTTTAAAATAAATAAATAATAGAGAATGGGTAAGGCTTTCTCAGAAGCACACTCAGAAAATTTTGTTGTAAAATTCTAAATAGTTTTTTTTTTATTAACTATCGAAGTTTTTTGCAGCGCTTGAATAATTATCACATTTCTCGTAAAGTAAGTATCCGATTACAACGATTTTTCAACTGCAGACTGATAAAGGATGATATTTTCCAAAAACGTTATTTTTGTTCCGAAACTTGATGTTTTGTTTTTGTAAATAATTTTTTTTAATAAAGAATTAAAAATTTAACTAATTTCTGCGCCTCTGGGATGAAAATTTTTTAAGGATATTAACGTAATAAACATCTGTGCATTTATGTATGGAAAAAAATGCGTGCAATTCGAAAAGGATTAATTACAATTAATTTTTTTGTGCCAGAATGCGCGCTTCGACTTACGCGAACGCGCACTAACACACAAACGGCGACTCGCGGGGGGCTTGCGAAAAACCGTGTTTCGGACACGTCTCAACGCGATATGCTTCCGTAAGATCAGTTTTGCCGACTTTTCCCATACTGGTGTTTTTAAAGATTGGCCATATAAATAATTTACGTATAACAGAATTTGCGCTTTGACTGTCGCGGAAATGCGTAATGATAATTAAATCAAATGTATTCCAAGGAATGTATAAGCTGGCTTGCAAGGTTTCATATATGTATACTTATTTATTACTAACGTTTATGTTTACATATCAGATGTATACATTGTAAGTTCAGTCAGCAAATGCCCTTAAAACACAAAAAGTGAAACAGATATAGAAAATTATACAGATATCGCATATTCGTTTGTTATTTCGAGAAAAAATGAAAATCATTCACGCTTTTTACACTTTTCATGTAGTTTGTTTTTACTTAATGGGTATACTTTTAGATTGATCGTGGGCTGAAAATATTTTGCATTCGATGGAATTTTTATCTTTTGGAATAAAAGAATCGAACTGACTCATATTTTTCAAAGTTTGCGCTTTGGAATAGCGCTTTTTCAACTTACTAGAGTGATTTTCATGTTCTTGTTTATGACAGTAATCAAAATTTATTTTCTGAGAATTGACTTTTGCCTAATCATACAACTGTTTCGGTCCCGTAATTTTCACCGGGATTTTATCTCGCAAGCTTTCAACGTAAGCATCTCTCTTTATAGCACCACCAATACCATCGCAGGTACCTTTCCCACGTGCAGAGGCAAAAAAGTGCCACTCGGCATCGATGTCAAAATCCTTTTTGTGAAATAGTAAATTTATAAAATTGTACTTGTTTTTGTACTGTGAGGCCGCCCCGTCGGAAAAATAATAGAATTTTTTCACATTTCGTTTACCAAACTGTTTAATCAAATAATGAATCAATTTAGAATTGAACAAATTGACTGCGGAACTGTCATGTTCCAATGCTTCAGAAATTATCACAAAATTCTTATGCTGTTCTACGCAGTTTTCTTTGTAATGCACAACGTAAGGATGTATTGTTGCCTGCGTTGTGTTCCAGTATTCTGATTGCACAGAATTTTGAACACGACACTAAATTTCGCATTTTGGTCACTTATTCGGATTAGATTTGTGTAAACAAGACTATGGTTTTGTTTTCCGAAAGGGTTACAGCAACGATTTGCATGTGGCATTATATTAGTCTATACTTAGTTTTGTACACATTAACGTACGCGATTTATATAATATCACAGTTTTTATTATCACCGAAACACATCACCACAGCAGTCGGAAGGAGACTAGACACAACTAATGACAATGTCGGCAAAACTGATCTTCCGGAAGCATATCGCGTTGAGACGTGTCCGAAACACGGTTTTTCGCAAGCCGCCCGCGAGTCGCCGTTTGTGTGTTCGTGCGCGTCCGCGTAAGTCAAAGCGCGCATTCTGGCACAAAAAAATTAATTGTAATTAATCCTTTTCGAATTGCACGCATTTTTTTCCATACATAAATGCACAGATGTTTATTACGTTAATATCCTTAAAAAATTTTCATCCCAGAGGCGCAGAAATTAGTTAAATTTTTAATTCTTTATTAAAAAAAATTATTTACAAAAACAAAACATCAAGTTTCGGAACAAAAATAACGTTTTTGGAAAATATCATCCTTTATCAGTCTGCAGTTGAAAAATCGTTGTAATCGGATACTTACTTTACGAGAAATGTGATAATTATTCAAGCGCTGCAAAAAACTTCGATAGTTAATAAAAAAAAAACTATTTAGAATTTTACAACAAAATTTTCTGAGTGTGCTTCTGGATGCTAGAACTCAGTCCTGGCCGAATTTCATCGCAAAATATTCACTTCGGTAATTTTGATGCCCACTTGAGAAAGCCTTACCCAATATATGTATTTTATATACGGCATTATTAGTAAGTAATTATACTTATTATTTAAGTAAAAAATTAACAAAATGAGATACTAACTTGAGCCTGGTAGATCAAGGGAAACTTAAAGGCGGACAGTTGAAAGGGAAGCTGGAAGCAGCGGAAAGAGCTGGTATCAATTGAAGTGCATTGCTAAAAATCGCACAAGAGGGCGGGAAGGCGTGGTTGATGTCCTATATCCCACGCGGGAGTAAGGATCTGCAGAAGAAGAAGCAGAGCAAAAAGTGACTGAGAGATAGAATCCGTGCTTAATCCTCGTTAATCGATCTAGAAAGATTTTTAAATGCTTTTTTTTTTGGTTTTTTTTGGCAAAGTAAATAATATTTGCATATGGAGCTAAAGAGTCGCAGCCGCATGTGGTTCGCGAGCCCGACCGAGAGCCGACCGCTGCTCTAGACAATATTTCCAGTCGCCTGCAAAGAGTTTTACAATTCCCAAGTGTCTAATTCATCCATTAAATTCTATAATTGTTTTCATAGAAAAATAATTGTTTGCAAATTCTTTATAAATAAAATCTATGACTATCAACTTTTTTGGCACGTGTCTTCATGTGAGCACAGATTTGGCCGCATACGAGTACGCGCAACTACTGCAGACACGTGACTAACACGTTTGAAACAAGAAAAACGGTGCAAATTCGCAAACACATAAAATATCGTTTCAACAAATCAAGCAGAAAATCACAAGAAACAAAGAAAAAATTACGCATATTTTCAGCAAGAAATCTACCCTTCCAGATCGTATAGAAAGTAGTATAAGTAACTATTGACACTCCAGCTGAACGAAGGGCAAAAGTGGATTAAAGAAACAAGTGCAGCTGGGTGCTAGACTGAGGGCACCACAACAATGCGTGTTGTGGGTAAAGTGCCACAGATTCAACAATAGAGTACATCAATGCATCAAAGCAGGGTAATGGAGAGTTGACGCAGAATGCTGAATCGGTTGGTGGTGGTGGTGATGGTGGTGATAAAGTGAATTTTTCTAATCAACAATTTAACATCAAGAATATTGTAGGAACAACAATAATAACAACAACTACTACGATGATGACAACCAGACAGACAGTGTCCCAAATCAGGATGTGTGTCAGAAGCAAAAAGGCGTGAAATTGTTTCCATATCTTGTCACTCTGTAGTGATTAAGTTGAGCTGTGCTACGTCAAGTGCGTTTAAGTGTGAGTAGGCTGGGCAATAGGCCCCAAATCGGTTTGAGTTAAAAGTGAGCGTAAGGGCAAAAGCTAATCAACAAGATTCATCCAGTCGTTTGCTATGGTGTAAAATTTTAATTTTCTCAATTAGAACAATAACAACACGAGAGGAAAAAGCGGAGGCGAAAATAAAACCGAGATTATCTAATAGCAACAAGAGTCATTAAAGTAGCAACAGCGGGTTGGGAAAGGGTAACCACTGCAAGCGCGCGACTTATGCCGCGAAAATTTATACCAAAGCGATTTTGTTGTGGTACGAAAATTATGTAGTGCGACTGTGCATGCAAATAATAAAGCTGAGTAGTAGAATATGCGCTGATTTCATTTGGGTGATAAGCAAGAGACTAAGCATAAACGGTTTTACCTGCACTACCGCGTGGCTTTCTATTGTTTTTACCTTCTAATGCACTCCCCTTGGTCTGGCACAATCATTTAGAGTTTCTTACAATCCAAGCCATGAGTTTTGGCAACCAACAGCTTAGTTTGTAATTTCATTTACATCTTCGCCTTGGCTGCCATCTTCCAGTACAAGAAACTCACTTTGTTTTGCTTGTGTGCAGGTTGTCAAGATTTCCACTGCCACCGGAGACAGGCGACACCTTTAGTTGTGTCGCTATTGTCGCAGCTTCCGTACATGCCATGCAGTTGTCTTAACTTCGGGCGTGCAAAGTGTTGCTGTTTTTGTTTTAGTTGTAGATTTACATCTTTCATGCATAAATTAAACATTATTTGCTTGCGTTTTGCTTTGTTTTCGTATCTTTTACAGTTGGTTAAATGTCTTAGAATTAATTAGACTATTTGGTTATGGTCGTTTTGCAATCTTACATTGTACGGAAAAGATGGCTTCAACATCTCTGTATGCAACAATACACGTGGGTGTGTGTAAAAGTAACTACATATGTACATTGTTGCAACCAAACACATAAGATTCTGATGAAAGTTTCGCTGCTGAAATTAGTTAAACCACTTTCGACGAAATCTCTATTAATGTGTTGAGTATTTAGGGGTATGGAAGTTGGTTTCACGTGCACAAGTTAGCTCAAGCAGGCAAACTCGTTGTCTGTCATTCACCTGAGAGTAGCCAGAAACGATCATTTTGGATATAGCACAAGCAGCTGATAACTGCTGGCCTCAGACGCGCACCCTCTGGGTAGTAACCAAACACCGTTTGGGGTGGAGCTGCGGGAAAAAGGCAAACCAGGTGAGGTCAATCCGAGGTATTCGACTTACAGATACGCCGGTAAAGCAGGTAAGTTTAATGAGCTTCCCTCCCACAAAATTCCTCTTCTTTGTCGTCCTAGACAATAAGGCTGTGATTAATATCCTTAGGTGACAACTAAAAGAGTTCAAGAAGGTGGAAGATTCCGACAGTGCGACAACACACAGTCACTTGGAGAAACGAGCAGCATCATACGACGGGTGCCTTGTATATGTCGGGACTTGGCAACCCTGGTGTTGCAATCTGGCAACTGACAGCTGTATCGCAAAGTTTGACATTTTTTGGCTTTTACGTACTCAGAACGTTTTGAAATACCAGCGCTATTTGTGTTGTTTAACGTAACTTAAAAGATTCATCTCGGTCCAAAAATGGAATTAAATCGTGAACATTTTCGTGCGATTATTAATTCATTATTTGGCGATGAAGCTCCATCAAGGACCAGTGTTTATCGATGGTATGGTGAATTCAATCGTGGTCGTAGTTCACTCCAAGACGAATTTCGTGAAGGTCGTCCAAAATCAGTTGTTGTTCCGAAAGCCATTAATGCTGTGCGCGAACTGATATTGCAAGATCAGCATACATTCGCTCAAAAAAAGGCTCGTGTCGATTGGTCGAAGGAAATGCTCAAAAAATACGATCGCGGGGCTTCGAAACACGTCTATGACATCGTGACAGGTGACGAATCATGGATTTACGCGTATGAGCCCGAAAGTAAGTAAACAGCAGTCGACTGTATGGGTGTTTCAAGATGAGCCAAATCCAACAAAAGTTGTTCGCGCACGAAGCACTTCCAAGCAAATGGTCGCATGTTTTTTCGGAAAAACTGGACATGTCGCAACCGTACCACTAGAACAACGCAGAACAGTAAATTCTGAGTGGTACACAACCATTTGTTTGCCAGTTGTCTTCCAAGAAATTAGGAAAACCAATCGCCAAAGACGGATCACTCTTCACCAGGACAATGCGAGCTCTCACATATCGGCTCAAACAACTGCATTTTTGAGCACCCAAAACATCGAATTAATGGCTCATCCGCCGTATAGTCCTGACTTGGCACCGAATGACTTCTTTTTATTCCCGTACGTAAAAAACAAACTGAGAGGTCAACGTTTTTCGACACCTGATGAAGCGGTTGCGGCATTCAGAATGCATATTTTGGAGGTACCTCATTCAGAGTGGCAAAAGCGCTACGACAATTGGTTCAAACGCATGCAAAAGTGTATACATCTTCATGGAGAATATTTTGAAAAACAATAAAGTGATTTTCGATGATTAAAATTTGTTTTTGTTCTCTAATCCCGACATATAAAAGGCACCCCTCGTACAGTTCCTCAGGAAGAAGGCTAGAGTAGCTACAAATATGAGATGGACTAATATGGATAACCGCAGGACTTCATGCTCCTGGCAAGTGTGGTGGATTCAGTCATCTCATATGCTGTTCCTATATGGGCAGGAGCTAAGCCATCGAATGTTAGACCAGTAGCTCAAGTGCACCGACGAAATGCACTAAGAGTCGCGTGCGCATACAGGACCGTATCAGACGACGCGGTTTGCGTCATCGCTGGAATGTTCATAATAAATATACCTGTGCAGGAAATGGGACAACTTTATGACAGACAAGGAGTAAAGCCGACAAGCTGAAGCGAAAGCTGCAGAACGTCTGCATTCGTTAGAGAAATGGCAAAGCAGATGAGACTCGTCTGTTAACGGACGTTGGACCTATAGACTTATCCTCAAAATTGGCCAATGGGTGTCCAGAGGGCACGGTGACGTAGACCACTATTTAACCCAAATATTGAGCGGTCACGGATGTTTATTGGAGTGCCTCCACCGTTTTCACATAGAGGACACTTCGTTCTGTCCAAGCTGCAACAATGCAATAGAAAACGCGGAGGACGTCTTCTTCTACTGTGATCGTTTCAACGAAGAACGTCGAATGATTGAGTTAGTCTTGGGTGAACAGCTGAGCCCAGACAGCTCAATCAATAACATGTGTGCATCACATGACTGTTGGAGTGGCAGCGCAAAATGCAGAGAAAAACAAATCAGCCCTCGATAGGAGGTGGACTGTCTACGAACTGACGACAAATAACAGGCGGTTGAGTCATGTGCTCACGACGGCATAAAATGGTACAATATTATCGCAACATTTTCTTTGCTGCAGATGTAAAAGAAACCTTGATAGCGTATAACATTCATACGCCCATGTGAGAGGAACCTGAGAGCATGCCATACACAAAATTGGTATGACGGTACTGAGACATTAGAAGACGAGCCTGCAGCATGAAGCTGGCTAAAAATATGGTGAAGCCAGTCGTAGGAGAATAGTATTCGTCCATTTAATGGACTCCATCATGGGCCTTCCCGAAGTAATGAAAGTTAGTTCCGGGAAGGGAGTCTCCCCAGAAGAGGAGGAGGGATTGTTTTAGTGTCTACACCATTCGACGCAGTTGACGACGATCGCTGTAAGTGCGAAGGCATTTTAAACCCACCTCACCCACCACAAAAAAAAGGATTTCATGGCCAATGCAAGATGGACGGAGAAGATTGAAGCTCACGGAATGGGGCATTGAGCAGCGTCTGCTCATAAATAGGCGCAGCTGCAGGTGGGTGTCTGCGAGGAACTCGCCATATAAAGGTGTCTTTAAGTAAGATATCAAATAATCTTAAACTCTTGAGTCGCCACGTGAAAAGATTTCAAGTTTTTAATGGAATTCAGACCGACTGAGTACCACCACCATACGAAACGCACCAAACGTTTGTTTTCAATGGTTGTTCTTGAATGGATTCGGATTGCTCTTCAAGCCAAATACGGCTATTTTGGTTATTGAAGTAACAATTAATCCAAAAATGGGTCTCATCGCCGTACACCATGATCTTTCCAAACCAAAGGAGGCTTGTTCCTCCGCTACCACCAGCTGATATCCCATCGAATACTTTCAGAGCCGGAGCGTTTGTATCCATTCGGACGACATGACTCAGCCAACGGAGCCGCTGGATTTTTATTCGTCACGCTATGTCTATGTCGCCGAAAAGCTCATACAGCTCATAGTTCCATCGCCTGCGATACTCGCCGTCGCAAACGTGTAAAAGTCCAAAAATCTTGCGCATAATCTTTCTCTCAAACACTCCAAGTGACACCTCATCGGATGTTGTCGTCATCCTAGCTTCTGCTTCATACGTTAGGACGAGCATGATGAGAGTGTTATAGAGTGTTAGTTGTCTTCGTCGAGAGAGGACTTTACTACTCAATTATCTGCTTAGTAGCATTTGTTGGCAAGATTCTCCGTTGGATTTCAAGGCTGACGGTGTTAATACTGGTTCCAGAATGAACGATGACTTTTACAACCTCGAAATCATAACTGTCAACTGTGATGTGGGCGCCGACACGCAAGAGCTTCGAGTGTTTTTTGATGACAGGAGGTACTTCGGTTTGTCCTCGTTCACTAACAGACCCATTCGCTTTACTTCTTTATCCTATTTGGAAAGGGCAGCGCGGTTGTTAAGGTCGATGATGTCAATGACATCGACATACGCCGAAAATTGTACGCTTTTATGAAAAATTGCGCCTGAGCGATTAAGTTCTGTGGCTCGTAAGATCCTTTGCAGCAACAGATTAAAGAAATTACACGACATCAAATCTTTATTTCAAACGGCTCCGGTAGGTCCTTACCAATTCTGACGACACTGCTTTGAGCAGCGTCATTTTGCATAGCCGTATTAGTTTTGCAGTATCTCCAGATAAACCAGTCTGAGATGATTTGACCTATTTTTATTTGCTTATGCGGTTCAATAAACTCAAAAATCGAAGGAATTTGCAAAACTGAGCCGGTATCATTGCTTTTTATGGCTTTTGAGGCTGATGGGAAATGACGCCCAAACAAGGCGTAGTTCCACCTCAATAAAAAAGATGTATAAAGGGTGATTAAATTTCAAGGGCCGATGTTGAATATGAACCACACCTAAACGTCAAGTTTTTTTTTGCATTTCATTTCGAATTTTTCAATTTGAACCATGGAAAGATATACAATCGAGCAACGCGTTAAAGTTATTCAGGCTTATTATGGAAAACAGGCCTTCAAATCAAAATGCATATCGCGCTCTTCATCTTCAGTGATGAGGCACATTTTCACCTCAGTGGATTCGTCAATAAGCAGGATTGCCGCATTTGGCCGAATGATAATCCAAGAGTGATTGCCGAAAAGCAATGGATCCACCAATAGTGACGGTTTATGGGCCGGCGGCATCATTGGGCCGTATTTTTTCCAAAATTAGGCCGGTAAAGCAGTTACTGTGAATAGTGTTCGCTATCGTGAGATGATAACGAACTTTTTATGACCCGAATTGGAAGATATGGATGTGGACGATATGTGGTTTCAACAGGACGGTGCCACTTGTCACACAGCGAACGAAACAATGGCTCTTTTGCGCGAAAAGTTTGATGGCCGAATAATCTCACGTCGCAGCGATGTCAATTGACCGCCAAGATCATGTGACTTGACACCGTTGGACTTCTTTCTTTGTGGTTATTTGAAAGAAAAGGTGTACGTCGATAAGCCAGCAACAATTCAAGAGCTAAAGGATGAGATAATTGGTCACATTAACGGCATAGAACCTCAATTATGCCTCAGCGACATCGAAAATTTGGACCAACTAAATTAGTTCTTATTTATGAACATTAAGCTATTTTGTGAGGGTTTACTTCCTTTTCGATGGTTCGCTTTTATTTTGTTGGTACACAATTTGCTAATTATGAATTGTACCTACGAGGCCGTAAAGAAAGTTTAACGACACTTTTGCATATAAAACCAGCCATTTTGGTTTATGAAGTGCAGGTGGTAGGTCCATCTAAATGTCAAACTTGCATCCACTTATTATATGCATGTAAATATTTATGCTTATTACACGTCACAGTTACATTTTTCGTACAACCCACACCTGCAGCGGACATCTAAACCGCAAAACGGCCTCTAGAGCGCGACCCGCAGTCACGCAATCCGCCTACAAATGTATAAACGACCGAATCGCGAATTCCCTGATGGATTGCAGCAGCAAGATTTCTCAGAAATGCAATTGAAATTACTATAACTACAAAAACAAGAAAATAACCATATACCACAAATACGAAAAATCCACTCAACTGCTTTTCACGCATTAAAATGAAATTGGAATTGGATTTTTTTCCATCTTCGTAATTCAAGGTTTACCCATCTTTTTTCTGCGATTGCAATTCGGCCACCCTGCTGGCTTTGCTGGCTCATATACCACCCCATTCTGTCACAACTCCACGCGACTCACCGCTCATCTGATTTTATTTCGATCTCATTTCTTCGCCAGTTCAAGCAGGGTTGATTTGATTTGCTTGCGCCTCGTTGATTTGATGTATAGGTCCAGCAGTGAGGCCTTGTTTGCATTATATTGTTTTTGTTGCGCATCCTTCTACAGTTTTTGTTGCTATTACATTTCAGTGCAGCGCACGCATACTTTTATACGAATGGTGTATTGTTGTCGCCTGTTTAAATACCGTACATAACATGTGGTTTTTTCGAAACATATGGCAAGGACTTGTTTGTTATACAAGTAAATATTACCGCCAGCCTTCCGAGCTTTGCACATCAAATCCTCCAATTAGACTGTCATTCATTTAAACGGATTAAAATCGGAGCATACGCGCAGAAAACTGCCAGCACCCCACACGTTGGGTTGTTGCTTTAGTGCAAACAACAAAAAAAAAAAAAAATAACAGAAACCGAAGTGATTTCCTAAACACTAAGTAACCAGTGAACAATGTTTGTGGCTGGCTGGTGGTCGAGGCAGTTTGCCCCTAGGCGCTGATCGAACAGATGATTTCCGCTGCTATTGTAGTTGGATGGGTTCGTGTTGCTGCAGTTGATTGTGGTGGTTTTGGTGTGGTGTTGCGGTTGCCTTCGGGCACTATGCTTCGTTTTGTTTTCAGTTCTATAGATGGATAAGCGGATCATTGTCAAGTGCTGATTGAGCATTCGAGGCATGCAGATTGCTTTGTTTTGATGGCGAATGCATTTTTGATGACCTGCTTATTCGCTTGCTGTTTATGTAATTAAGCACATAAATGGATTGCTAAAGTTTCTAAAGATATGCACGTATGAACTTCTGCACACTCTTTACTTTTAGCAGGTAGATAATAGTTTAATTATTAATTAAAAAGAGTAGCCTCAAAATGCAACCAGCCAGTTATCAGCAGACGTCGCCTAGAAACGTCACGAAAAGAAATGCCCAACTTTTTAAGACAAACCCAGAATGCATGCAGCGAGGTTTGACGGATATTTTCTTTACTGATGGGTCCAAGAATGAAATAGGGTCTGGGAATGATATAAACATCTCCACAGATGGCTCAAGACTAGACAACAAAGTAGGTGGAGGGGTTTACTTTGATAAACTCTGAGTATGCCAATCATTTCGCCTACCTGATCATTGCAGTGTATTTCAGGCGGAAGTTACTGCCATAAAAGAGGGACTTACGGTAATAAAAAACGAGGGTAAGTCTTCATGTACTCGGACAGTCAAGCGGCAATAAAGCGCTTGAATCAAAAACGCACCCATCAAAAACAGTTCTAGAATGTTTTAAACTACTAAATGACGTATCTAAGTGCTACAAAGTACTCCTTATTTGGGTGCCAGGCCACAGGAATATAGCAGGAAACTGCAAGGCGGATGAACTTACTCGAACCAGTACAACGCCCGATCTCCATCCGGATAAGGCGCTGATAGCCATGACGATAGCCACTTGTAATTTACTTATAGACAGGGAAACCATTAAAAAGGTAAATATTGTACAATCTGGCAAAACCTCACAACATGCGAACTAAGCAGACAGACATGGCCGAACTGGAACAGCGGTCGATCGAAGATCTTGCTAAGATTTAACAGAGAAGCTATAAGAAAAATGATAGGGGTATTAACTGGTCATTGTTTAATAGGCAGCCACGCTAGAAGGTTAAGACTCCCGTACTTCGATTTCTGTAGAAGTTGTCTTAATACAGAAAAAGAGGAAACAATCAGACACCTTTTATGTGAGCAGCATTTTTAACCGATGCAGCGGACATAGCCCATTTAAAACTAACGAAGCTCTGCTCGTTTATTAAAGTTACCGGATGGTTTGAAAAGGAACACGTAGGGTAAGGATAAGCTCTAGTGGTATCACAATGGACCTGCGAAAGATCTAAGTGTGTCGCTACGACAACCACCCAACCTACTTACCTACATATATGGGTTCCAGGACACTCCGGTGTTCAAGGAAACGAAATTGCCGATGAATTGGCCAACCGTGTATCAGCGGTTCCCCCACAAGGGCCAGAGCCAATAATCAGAATCAGTTCCGCAGGAATCTTGAATTGGATCAGCGATTATGTAGGCAATCTACATAAAGAGCGATGGTTCGGTCTGGAACGCTGCAGAACTGCCAAGTGTTTTGTGACAAGTCCGAACAGAAAACTGTCAAACTTTCTACTAAAACTTGGAAGGAAAGACGTTCGGTTGATGGTCGGTATTATTACAGGACACAACCCATGGGGTCAGCATATGACCACCATTGGAATCATCGAGGACCCGGTATGCCTGCCATGCTTGGAGGAGGCGGATAGCTCTGAGCACTTTCTCTGTGAGTGTCCTGTCTTTGCTAGAGCACGGCTACGAGTTTTGTGTTCCGATGTCATGAGAATGAGTAATATTCGTTCTCTAAAACTGGAGGATATTTACAGATTTGCCAAAGAATCTGGAAAAATCTCACAGGGCTAATAATCTCTATCTCTGTCTCTATTCTTTCGTATCTCTTTCTCTGATACTTTTCTGAGTGTTTTAGTAGCCAAATCTCCTGGTGCTCCTTGGCTCGACCTTTTCAAATTTCAATTTCAAGACAAAATATCGGAAATGCGCTGCGTTTTGGATCGCTAAGTTTAGTCCAAATCTATGCACAGTTTTTATATTACTTTTCTTACTTGTTTTCTTGATATTGACGAGTAGAATCATTTCCAAACAAAATGGATTTCGACGTACATAATCTTGCTGAAATTACTAGCAAAACATAATTCAGCTCTATAATCAAATAAATTCACAAAAATATTGAGAAGCAAACTCTAATAAATATTTATTATTCGCTGGTTCTCGATGAATTTCTATGCATAATTCGTAGTTAAATTGGACGCAGCTATCCGAGTGAGGGTTGCAAAACTTTCCTCTACCTTATGAAAGTAATTCAGTTCGTTGCAAGAATGTTTTTTTTTTCGAAAATTACCAACGCGAATCACTAGTCCATATGTTGAATTTTGTTACCAATGCGGACCTGCCGCTTATGTTGCACAATATGCTTTCTGAGCATTGGAGGCGGTGCACGGATATCTGCATAACCATAAATAGGAATAACTGTAATGTGAAATTTCATTATAAAATAGCTGGAATCGAATTAAGGTCATCCCTTACAAGAATTGTACACACACACACACACACCCACACATACATACACACTCACTTGGTTTCATGCACGCATTTTGTGATGATATCTGCGAAAACTGGAATTTCTAATTCAATTATTCAAAACGACTGGTGGTAAGCAGTTATTGCGAATGCAATTCGGCCTGAAGCCAGTGCGATTGGATTTCACATCATATAATATTTTCAAATTTTCATACATGCGCATGTATGTGTTTCAATATTTTATTTTTTGTCAAGCGGATTTGTTTGCTTTCAGTAGCATCGATTTGATTTGTTTTCATACACATATACATATGTATGTATGTATGCATGTACTTAGAGTCGACACGGGCACACAGCTTTATTATTGCTATGCGTGTCTCTGCTGCATTTCTTATCTTAAATGCTTCCGCTTCAAGTGATTTAGATGCGATTTTTAACAAACTGTAGCAGTAGCATACAGTGCTTCGTTTTCAATTCATTTCAAAAATCAGCATTTCAATACGAAGTCAAAATAGGTACTGGTACAGGTTTGTTACTCAATTACAAGCAAATTCAGTAGCTTTTTTGTTAAGTTGTAACGGAAATGCTTCAGAAACCAAAAAATTTAGGTGGGTGGCGCTAGTTACAATTTATCCTGCTCAGAACTGGTATGTTTCTATGCACATAAATCGACTCGAAATAATTATTGCCATTACCCCGCTTACCTTCCTTCGTGGAACCATTTTGTGGCTCTTATGAAGCGTAGAATTGATCCCAACCCCACGCCAGACAGTTCTGTAAGAGAACTAAAAAAGTATTTACCTAGACAAACTGCTCTGATTTTAGCTAGTGCTGGACAATTGCAAAGGAAGTGCTCAACTGTTTCACTCTCTTCCTCATCTCTACAACTTCTGCAATATTCATGGGAGAAAAGTCCTGGTCTGCCTGCCAGCCAATGACCGATTAACCAAGGCACGACCTTCGAGATCTTGTCTCTTGAGAGACTAAGCAATTCGTTTCTCTTTTCTTGTTTATTTGCGGTCATAGTAGCCTAGTTGTTAGACACGCATCTTCATCTCTCCATGACCCATTGGCCTCTTAGATAATGTTGTTTTTTATTATTAGTTTACTTGTGGCCATGGGTATTCCAATGGTATTTTTATCGCTGAGAAGTTGAAGAGCAGTACCTTTTCTGGGTAGCTCATCAGCTTTACAGTTTCGGTCAGTATCTCTGTGCCCCAGTACCCAAATGAGGTTGACTTTGAATATGACACTAATATCATTTAGGGCCTTCTGAGTATAACCGGATTCATTGATTTGATGGTCGCTTGACTATCCGAGAATATATTTATTGTCGTTTTTTTATGGCATGCGTATTTAGCCACTTTTTTATAGCTAGAACCTCTGCCTGATAGACGCTGCAGTAGTCTGGTAGTCGAACGGATAGTTCCAGTCCTAATTTCTTCGAGAAAACTCTATAACCAACCTTATCGTCTAGCTTGGAACCATTTGTATAGCCGTCGGCCTTAAATTGCTTGTAAAAAAAAAGAAAAATTTATCGGTGAGAAAAAATCTTGCATTAATTATTAAAAAATATATTTAAGAAGCTCGTGTTAAAATTTGAGACTAATCGGTTTACTCGTTTTCGAGTAAGGTTGGTCACCGATTTTGAAAACACCAATTTGAGAAAAACGCGTTTAAAGTTTGCCTTGTACATCCAAGCACTCTGAAACACCTTTACAAATTTGCGTGTATTTTCGAAAATATTCACCGGAACGATATTAAATTTTCTGTGCGTATTCTAAAATATATGTACATTAACAAAAACAACAAAACAAAAAGAATAGATTTTTTGAAAATTCTAACTGTAAGGGCCACGGTCTGGTGTGATGACAAATACATGCATACATACCTACATATTAGTGAGTTTTTTCGCCGAACTATTAGTTATTGTTGTTATTTGTTATACGCTAAGTCTCGTCATGTATGTAGTTTGATCATATGTTTGATATTTACAAAAACAAAATGCACGGCTAAAGCTACCGAAATCGAACTATGAGATTAACATAACTGTAGGACGTGGTGTGAAAACCGCAAATATATTCCATATCTCTCAAGGTTGATAGATACCAGGTTTGTTCGATAGGTATAGTGAAAAACAATTTTTTTTTTGAGAGGAACTTTGGATTCTACGTCGAACGTTTTATGTTTCACAAAATTTAGCTTAGTGAAGCACAAAACGAGTGACGTGGCATATCTGTCGAATTCGCTGAGAGCCGAATAGCGGTCTGCTAGGTAGTACACCTCTAAAAATCTTTTCAGCATGCAAATCTCTATACCTGCAATGCTACAAATTTCTCTTGATGCTAGAAAACATAAGTTCATTTTGACCATTAGGAATATAAAAATAAGTTTATAGCACTTCAATTGTGATCTTTATTATTCAAAGTCACTTCGAAGACTAACTTTTACAGAAAAAAAGGGCGGTTAAATTTCATGGGCCTAAGTTGAATGTGAACCACACCTAAACATCAATTTTTTTTCTGCATTTCAATTTGAACCATGGAAAGATGTACAATCGAGCAACGCGTTAAAGTTATTCAGGCTAATTATGAAAACGGGCAACAGTGAATGACCAATTTTCGAAGAAAATCATCTTTAGTGATGAGGCACATTTTCACCTCAGTGGATTCGTCAATAAGCAGAATTGCCGCATTTGGGCGAATGATAATCCAAGAGTGATTGCCGAACAGCAATGGATCCACCAATAGTGACGGTTTATGGGCCGGCGGCATCATTGGGCCGTATTTTTTCCAAAATTAGGCCGGTAAAGCAGTTACTGTGAATAGTGTTCGCTATCGTGAGATGATAACGAACTTTTTATGACCCGAATTGGAAGATATGGATGTGGACGATATGTGGTTTCAACAGGACGGTGCCACTTGTCACACAGCGAACGAAACAATGGCTCTTTTGCGCGAAAAGTTTGATGGCCGAATAATCTCACGTCGCAGCGATGTCAATTGACCGCCAAGATCATGTGACTTGACACCGTTGGACTTCTTTCTTTGTGGTTATTTGAAAGAAAAGGTGTACGTCGATAAGCCAGCAACAATTCGAGAGCTAAAGTATGAGATAATTCGGCACATTAACGGCATAGAACCTCAATTATGCCTCAGCGACATCGAAAATTTGGACCATCGGATGGAGGTGTGCCGCCGAGGCCGCGGCAGCCATTTGACCGATATTTTGTTTCATACGTAATTGAGCCATACCAATATTATCATAATAAAGAGAAATGACAATAATTTTATAAAAAAATTGTATTTGATTCAAAATCAACACCGGCTCTTGAAACTTAACCACTCTTTAGATAAGGAACTATTTGCATTTCGTTGTCTTTGGAGGTGTGCTGCAGAGGCCGGGGCGGCCATTTGGCCGATATTTTGTTCCATACGTAATTGAGCTATACGAATATTATCATAATAAAGGGAAATGACAATAATTTCCTAAACAAATTGTATTTTATTCAAAATCAATATCGGCCCTTGAAACTTAACCACCACTTACATACTTATAGTCAAAATTATTACAGTTAGGCTTACTATATTCTTAAATAGAGAGAAAGAGAGAGAGCGAAAGGGGAAATTACAAATAAATACATAACTCATGTTTATCGATGCTGTTGTCTTCACTCTCTATGCAAATTTTTGTTTTGTATGAGTAAGCAAGCTGATGCAGGTGTATTTGTTTTACAGTCAACACTAGGGTATGCAACCATTTCATTATGAGTGCACCTCATATAACTCTTCATTTAGGCTACCTCAGACGAGTGTAATATTTATTGTATTCGTTAAACACATTTTTGTTGCCATATGAATTAAATTGAGCATATTTAATGTGCCACACTCACACATAAAACAGAAGTAATCATGCCACATAAATTCAAACCAACAATGCCATTCAAAAATGTATAAATGTGCATATTTGTATGTATACACACACACACACTTGCACGCGTAGGTGAATGAATTCGAATTCCGACTGAAAAGTCAGCATAATGTCAAGGATACTCGAAATGAAATGAATATAAGTACACTTCAATTCATATTCATATGCACTTGACAAGCGGATGGGCGAAAGTACAAAGGTACATATAAATGCAAGCGTATGAATATGGGCGGGCAGATTGTCGGATATGCAGCGTATGTTCAGTGAAGCTGAAGCATTGTGAGACCACGAAATAAACATAACCCATAAGAGGCGATAACAACCACCAGCAGCAGCGGTAACAGCAGCGTAACCCCTATACATACACTTGTCGAAGGACTTCTATAGTGGTCACAAACTCTACATTCGCTTCACTAACACCACCATTAGCAATTGCCAAGAATTGTTGTCCACCAGCATCAACAATTTCGCGTTGCGCTGCTGTTCTAAAGTAGTAATTCATCAATCTATTTACGAGTATTTGCTGTGTAAAGTTGTGATTCCTATTCATATCGCTACGCTGCAAAGTTGCACAATACGTTTATGGTGTGTAAATTGCGCTGTGGCACATTTAAGGCACATATTGTGCAATGCTACTCTATTAGAATGTTCCACAATACAGTCGCGGGTTGGTACTTAACGTCACTGTTCGGGCGCAGCGGCTTATCTTTGTTGAGTTAAACAGGTCTTCCTGGTTTCGAGCAGCAGGTTGCGCTATTACTCCGATTGCAATGGGCGCAGTGCGGTAGTTTAGTTTTCTCTTCCGATATGTGTGTTTTTTCTCTTCTCATTTTTCTTTTCATAAACGAAAATCATATCTAATCAGAATCAAATATATGCACACTGCACAGTGAGGCAAATGTGGAAAATGCAAAACTTTTTCGTTTTTGGATATCATATATTTCTCGGGGTTGATGGCTGTATTGATCGATATCTCCCTATCATGCTCGCTGTCAAGTTGACAGTTCATACTAAAAAAAATCGTTAGCTGTGTTTTGCTTATTCCACTCAGTTGAGAGTTACAGGGTGTCAACAAATGGCAGTGAACAAAGAGAAAATTCAGACCATTTTACAGTTTTTATTTAATAAAGGCGTAGGGCGAAAATGCAAGCCAGACCGCTTGGGGAATTGGGAATGGTGTTTATGGTGCCAATACGTGCAATTTTGGTTTCGTCGATTACGTGCAGGAATTTTTGATGTTAAAGAAAATGTTGATAATTTCGATAAAATCACAGAAATAATCGAAGTTGAATGGCATGTTTGTAGTCGTAGCATCGCCCAGGAGCTAGCACTCGTGCCAATAGTAATAAAAACTGAATTGACTTCAATGGTGCTTATAAATTAGGCCTCTTAGCTTGCGATAAAAAAACGCCCAATATTCCTACTATCACAAAAGCAAGCTACAAAATGGTTTATAGTACAGTCAAGTACAAAAACACCTTATGGTGTAGGAGCAGGAGTAGTGGGGCCCAGAATCCACAAATCATTCACTCTCACCAGGGACACCACCATCTTCCATGTGGAATTATACGCAATAATGGAAGCAGCAAACATCATGCAACGTTGAAACCACAAGAGAGTAAAGATTAGAATACTCTCGGACAGCCAATCAGTTCTAAAAGCTTTAGATAGCTAAACCTACAACTCAAAAACTCTCTTACAATGCCAGAAGGCACTCAATAACCTGGCATCCAAAAACAATGTCTCATTAATTTGGGTACCAGGACATGAGGGATACTATGTGACGGCAACAAAAAGGCAGACTTTCAAGCCAAAAAATGGGCAGATGTAAATTTCATCGGACCTAGTCCCATGTTCGGATTCAACAAAAACAGCCTAGAACAAGAAGTAAAATACTGGGCCAAAACTCTATTAAATCAGCATTGGAACAACGTAGAGGGTCTTAGACACTCCAAAAAGTTCATAAGTTTCAATGCTAAAAGAGCTAACATGACCCTCACGTTAAACAAAAAGAGCATTCGCACTCTCACAGGCGCCCTCACGGGTCACTTCACCTGCAACAAACACCTACATAAATTAGGCATAACTAACACCAGCACCTGCAGATTTTGCTGCGAAGATGAGGAGTCTATAGAACATCTCATCATCGAATGTCCGGGGTTGACGCATAGAAGGAAAAGGTTTTGAAACAAATTCATGCTTATAGATGAAGATCTACAATCACTCCCTCAGAAGGAGCTGGTACAATTCATAAGCATACTTAACAGTCAATAGACAGCATAGGGTTCACAATAGATTAATATGGTCGCAGTGCTAAAGGCCCATACCTTAACCCTTTACTACAATTAACCAACCATTAACCGCCAAGTATAAGTCAAAAACACAAGAGTGATCAGCCAAGTTATGATTCGGTTTTTTTTTGTAACTGTATTAACTCTGAATACTTACGAGATGTAATATGGCGAAATAAGCATCTAAGCTTAAATAGCAAATTCCGAATTCATATAAAATATGCGTTCGACCAGTACTCACCGATGCCGTTGAAACTCGAGCAGAGTTTAGAGGGATATGCGACAAGCAGGACGTTGTTAGGTGGAGCCGAAGACGAACAAGTGAATAAAAAAATCACGTGCTACGCAATAGGTTGGCTAAATCAGTTATGACGGAAAAGCCGATGACTACGAGTCATTTCGGTCGTTTTTAAGTCCCGAAAGAAGAGAAGAAGGAACCAGACAGGTGGAAAAAAAGAAGAAGTTGCTTGGATTCGAGGATGACGACTAACAGTGGCGATTTATGTTTGTATTAACCGCTTCAAGTAACTGCTGAATTTCGCCAGATGTGTGATATTTAAGCCCGCAATATCCGCTGGTGTAGCGAATGTTTAAATCTTAGCCCGACGAGAGCAGGGTAGCTGAGAATAAGGTGCTGAGATCATTCCACCTCTTCCTTCAGACAGCTTCTGCGGAATCAGTGCCAAACCGCACCGCAGGTACACCGAGCGGACAGTGTCCGGTGAGGATACCTACTAAATTCGATAGCTGTGGCTTTGTTAGCCTTAAAAGTTCTCTCGAGCACCCCGATCTAGCCGCGGCCAGAAGGAGCTTGCGACTTTGCACGTTTGCGCACTAGCTCAGCGCTAGCTGAGTTGACGCAAGACTCATCTTTCCAGTAGCAGACCACAGGTTCTTCAAACGAACTCCAATCGTCTCATATTGCGATGAAGCCGTCTCACGGGTCCCCTGCCTAGCCAACTCATTGGCCCAGCAGTTTCTTTCTATGCCGCTGGGACCGGGAACCCAAATGAGTCTAATATCGAAGTATTCCGATGCAATCGAGAGATAAGTCAGGCAATCCCCGACTAAGTTCGAATGCACAAACATCGAACCCAAGGCGCTAATTGCCGCTTGGCTGTCGGAGTAGATATTTACATACCTCCTCTACAGTAATTACAGAATAGAGCAACCAATCCACTGCTTCCTTAATTGCGGCTACTTCCGCTTGGAAAATACTACAGTTGTCCGGAAGCTTAATTTTGAGCTTGCTGCGGAGCTCCTCGCAGAATACTCCCCCACTAACCCTTCCGTCCAGCTTCCAGCCATCCGTAAACATGTTTGTCATGCCCTCCTCCAAATGTTGCACCCCTCTCACTCTTCCCTTGAAGCAATATAAATGGAAAAAGTTCCGCTCGGACCTAGCGAGGGTGGACAATGATCCAGCAGCATGGGGACGAACTCAAAGTTCTTGAGAATGCTACAGTGTACGTAGCTTAAGTCGGCGCGTGCAGTAGCATTTTTCCTGCAAGGTCCATGGGTGCCAGGGCTTTTCAAGCAAAATTGATACAATTTTTTCGAGTTAAGTTGTTGCAAAGTAATGATGAAACCCAAAGATTCCGGGATCGTAAAAATCGAAAAACAAATTGGCAGTCCTTATTTATTTTTATTATATTCCTATATTGCTCACCTTTGCTTCCCTGTGCGCTAAACTACCAAATTGCATTAACGCAATTTACGAATTCCAACTGCGAACAAGAAACAAATGATGAAAACTACCCTTTAATAGAGTGCCGCCACTGCCATCTGTGCAATTTTTTCCAACAATATTATTCTTGTTAGCATTCATGGGCATACGAGTGGACCGTTGACATTGACGTCGCAATCATTTAAAAGCGTCACCCTGCTTGTAACGCCCATTTAAAAGTGTTTAGTTTATGAACCATTGATGGCTTTGTTAACTTTTGTGGCATGCAATGCGCGGCACAGAATTGGTACGGAATAGATGTAGCCCTGCCACCGTCTCAACCCCTGTATGCGCAGCACCTTACGTTTTTTCGACATTTTCTATCTGTCAGTTGAGGTGAAAGTGCAGTATGCGAGTACTTAGAATCGGAGCATAAGCAGCATGGGGTGACTCGCTGGCTGCTGCACCAGCGTACAATTCAAGCCTAGTTTCTTTCACATTGATTATCTGTGAAACCGCAGCGTTATTCTCATATTCTCTCGACCGGTTAGTTTACTATGTTTTTTTTGTTTTTGCTCATATCCAATTCGAATTGGAACTCTAGTCGAAGTGAGGTCGCAATGAAGTTGGGCGAATGTCGACATATGTGCCTAAAGTGCCTGCGAATACATCCCTCGAGTCTTTGACTCTGATTAGAATTGGTGCAATGATAAGCATTTACCAAACGCCTGCCTGCAAGTTGGTGTATGAATACCTGGCGGTAGAGGAAATGTGGAAATATAAATGGGGTAAAAGAAGTTCTTCTCTCCTGACAAGTGAGTTGTTTATCTAATGTGGCATCAACATATGCTGTTGTTGCCGCAAAATTGCAGTTAATGCTGCCTCTACGAGTATGTAGGCTAGCAAACTTCGCGACTTGTGTTTCGCAAAATGATGCTTTGGTGGTTTTAGCGTGTCTCACAGGACAGCCGCTGCTTTTAAATAAAATGGGACACTCAAATGCGTTGAGTTCGTTCGATGGCCCATGCTGATTAGAGGCGCGCTCAATAGAGTTCGAAATCGTGGTTGTGTATTAACTTCATTTAAGATTGGCATCTTAGTAGCCGACTTGGGATGTGTGAGTAATTTGTGAAATATGTTCTTATTTTATTTGCTTCATTCGCTATTAGTTGATCGAGTTGATGTTTCCAAAGCACGGATATGTGTATCGAAATACCATTAAAAACGGCGTTCTCGTTCAGAAAAAATTTACTCGTTTGGAATCGAAGGCCCATATGGGAAGGATAAACTGACAAATATTGGGTTAGGGGAAAAGTAATGTCGTATTTTGTCAATTGAGCGCGACATTTAAACATTTGTACTTATTGCATCGGGTCCCACTAAACGGCGATTTGAAGATGACAATCTGTACTACAAGTGTCTCTTTGACAGTGTTGTGATCGTACGTTTCAGTCTTAAGTTATAGCGCGTCAAAGATGGAGTCCATCAAGCAAAAAATTCGTCATATTTTACGTTTTTACTACCTTATGGGCCTGATACTGTAACGATTCGCACAGCACAGCGTTGGTTCGATCGATTTCGTTCTGGTGTAGTAGATGTCAGAGATGCACCCCGTACTGGTAGGCCAATCGTCGTAGAGAGTGATAAAATCGTCTAAATTATTCAAAGAGACCGGCATGTGAGCATTCGCTCGATTAGTCAAGAACTAAGTGTATACCACAAAACCGTTTGGAACCATTTGCAGAAGATTGGATTCCAAAAAAAGATGGATGTTTGAGTGCCACACGTGCTGACGCAAAAAATCTCTTGGACCGAATCAACGCTTGCGATTCTCCGCTAAAATAGAACGAACTTGACCCATTTTTGAAGCGGATTGACTGGCTATGAAAAGTGGATCACGTGCGATAACGCCAAGCCCGCATTGACCGCCAGGAAGGTTTTGCTGTGTGTTTGGTTGGATTGGAAGGGAATTATCCACTATGAGCTGCTCAACTATGGCCAGACCCTTAATTCGGTCCTCTATTATGAGCAACTTGACCGATTGACCAGAAGCGGCCAGAATTGGTCAATAGGAATGGTGTTGTGTTCCACCAGGACAACGCTCGTCTTCACACATCTTTGATGACCCGCCAGAAGCTACGGGAGCTCGGACGGGATGTCCTATCACACCCACCATATAGTCCGGACCTGGCACCAAGTGCCTATCATCTCTTCCGGTCCATGCAAAACACCCTTGGTGATACCAAGTTGGCCTCAAAAGAGGCTTGCGAAAACTGGTTGTCTGAATCGGATAATTCTAAGTACGTTAAATAAAGCGTGAAATTTCGATCACAAATACGACATTCCTTTTTCTCCAACCCAATATTATTATTCTGAGCACAAATACGAGTATAATACGGGTTCCAGTTGTTGCTTTGGTGATGAAGTTTTAAGCTTTCACTTATTGACTTCTAACTTAGTAGAATTAATTTTTTCATAGCTGAAAGATTTAAAAGATTAATACGAGTCTACGGCCAAGCCAAAAACCCAAGCAGGCGACTAACAGCGGAAGAGCGCAAGGAAGAAAGACAGGGGAGCATAAATGAGTGGCAAAATCGCTGGGACCTAGCAACAAAAGGGAGTTGGACATATAAACTCATCAGAGGCGTACAGGCATGGGTTGAGAGAGGACATGGTGATACGGATTACTACCTGACACAATTCCTGATGGGACATGGATGCTACAGAGAGTATCTTCAAAGACTCGCCCACGACCACGCAGCAGACTGCTCGCTCTGCAGCAGCTGTAGTGCGAACGCGGAACATATTTTCTTATGTGCCTGAAAGAACGTCGATCGAAGAAATAATAAAAGAGGGAGTAACCCCAGGCAACATTGTAAATCACATGCTGCAATCGTAGAGAGTAGAGAAAAAATACAAACAAATAACGAAGAGTAGACAGAGATAGAAATAGAAACGTATATGAAGAGCCATAGTGACCAGCTACACTTGCGATGCAATGCTTAAACGGCGGTGCCGCAGGGCAAACTAAAGCTACATACATAAGTCGGAGTTTGGGCTTAGTACGTAGATAATACGGACTGTGCGTAGTCCCGAACGAGGTGTACCTTTAGCGAATAGTATCAATCGTGAATGCTGTCTAAGTTGACGGTATCTATGTAAAAAAAGGCGGAACACTAGAAAATAATTTAATAAGAAACTTTATTCGCCGCCACTGCGTTTGAAGAACCAAAAAGCCTTACAAGAGGACTTGTGTAACCTGCTCACAAAATAATCTATGTAAGATAAAGCAGGTGTGAGATGGTATTACACTGTGTCCTGTTAGTATTCCATCAATTTGTCTCCAACATTCTCATGAGAGCTTTTGTGTATTATTTGAAGATGTACTTCTAGCTTAAGCGAAACATGATTTTGAAAGGCCTGCAAAATGTAAGTGCTCGCCTCCGAAATCTTGGCTATATCTAGCTCAGCTATTCGTCACTGTCTATGATTTTACAGATACAGTAAATTATGCAAATGACTTCACGTAACTGGCTAATATGGCGGCGTTTCGTTGTAATTCGCGAAAGAATCGAAGTCTCAGCAAGTAATTTGTACGAAACGACTCTAATGTCGCCTGCTTAAAAGTGAATTGTCTTTAAACAGGGTGAACGCCTAAGCAACGTAAAAAATTTTTCTCATTTTGTCGTAAAAGTTTTTTCAAATAAAAACAAAGTTAATCCAAAGTTGGTCGTTGCTCAATACCAAGTTAAACAAACTGGCTGAACTTAACAAAGCGCGCCAGCCGTTTGCTTGTCGTGCTATTCGGACCAGTTGAACATCCCAAGTGAAGCGACATCCTCCTCCACCTGATCTTTCCAGCCCAGAGAAGGCCTTTATCTTCTTCTGCTTCACCAACTAGTAGCGCAGCGAATACTTTTAGAGCCGGAGCGTTTGTATCCATTCGCATGACAAGACCAGCCCACGAAACCGCTGGATCTTTATTCATCGCGCTATGTCTATGTCGTCGTAAAGCTCATGGATCTATCGTCTACGATACTCGCCGTCACCAACGTGCAAAGGTCCAAAAATCTTGCGCAGAATCTTTCTCTCAAACATTCCAAGCATCGCTTTATCGGATGTTGTTATCGTCCACGCTTCTGCGGCATTATGAGAGCCTTGTAAAGTGTTAGTTTTGTTCGACGAGATAGGACTTTACTACTCATTTGCCTACTTCGTCCAAAGTTGCACTTATTGGCTAAAGAGATTCTACGTTGGATTTCCAGGCTCTCTTTGTTATCGGTGATAATGCTGGTTCCTAAATACACGAAGTCTCTTACAACCTCGAAATCATAACTGTCAACAGTGACGTGGGTGCCGATACGCGATTGCGCTGACTGTTTGTTTGATGACAGGAAGAACTTTGGTTTATCCTCGTTCACTAATAGACCCATTCGCTATGCATCTTTACCCAGTTTGCAGAAGGCAGAACTAACAGCGCGGTTGTTAAGGCCGATGATGTCGATATCATCGGCATACGCCAGCAATTGTACGCTCTTATAAAAAATTGTGCCTGAGTGATTAAGTTCTGCGACTCGCACGATCTTTTCCAGCATCAGGCTAAATAAAGCAAAGTCACCCTGTCTGAAACCTCGTTTGGTATCAAACGGCTCGGAGAGGTCCTTCCCAATTCTGCTGGTATTAAGAAACGTAATTTTGCATAGCCGTATTCGTTTTGCGGGGATACCAAATTCAGACATCGCGGCATTTAGGCAACTCCTTTTCGTTCTGTCGAATGCAGCTTTAAAATCGACAAAAAATGGTGTGTGTCGATTCTCCTTTCATGGGTCTTTTTCAAGACTTGGCGTATTGTGAATATCTGGTCGATTGTGGATTTTCCAGGGCTAAAGACACACTGATAAGGGCCAATCAGTTGGTTTGGTGGGCTTCAGCTATTAGAAATAGCCTTTTCTATCATTTCGGATAAAGACGTTTAGGGTTATAAAAAAATATATAATATATATAATTTGATTTCGATTCGTCGTTTGTTTTCAGCAATTTTTTCTAAAACTCTGCATACCCTGGTAGTTAAGTCTTTGTAGAGATTGCCCCATTCAAACGATGTTGTGAAGCTTTATTTGAATCCCGAGTGATCGAAAATTCTCATCTGCTGGCATACTTATTTTTTCTACCGCTGTCCATCTAACAAGGATGCCATAGAACTTCATTAATTAAGATGAAGAAATTTTCTGTCTAACAATTTTGCAGTTCAACACTCACACGATCGTCTACGACGATACTGTACAGGTAGGTTTTATCAACCATGCCTGGTGTGATGAACCCAGTGGGTGAGTAGAATATTCGGCGTCACTAGCACTGATACAACTCAAACGAATAAACCATTCACAAAGTGTCAAATTTATACCGAATATTGTTTATCAAACTTTTCGAGCTTTTCTTTAGCTTCCGTGATTTTTTTTTTTTTGCACAGAAATAGTATTTACTGACAACAGTTTTTAGTGTCCAAATTTCTAAATTTAACCTGTTTTTTTTTTCCTATACTCGTAGCCGCCTATGGTTATCACGACAAAACTTTTAACAGATCAATGAGAAAATTAGTGTAAGTTCTTGATAAGAAAAAGGTTATGTGCGAGATAGAAATACCATCCCTTCTACTATACTTTTGAGTACTTATTGCACTATGACTGTAGCGTAGCGGCACTCGCTAGTAATGAGAGCGAAGTTAGCGCTCTTCTGCGTTTGCACAGATAAGCAAAGGACGGTTGTATTTGTAACAGTTCAATAGAACTCACTTAAAGGTGAAGAACATTATGTTCCTGCAGTTACTTATGACGGTGTGATGACAGCTTTAAAACCAATACTCCAATACTTTCATAATTTTCTATGCAAAAATTCTGTTTTATTCACTTAACTTTTATTTGCATTTTCTTTCATTGATGTGCATATGTACATGCATATAAGTAGGTAGATCTGTAAACATTCAATACCTCACACCTTGAATCAACGCTTATCGTTAAGCAGCCAGTTGGTTTTTTTGCCTTTTTGTTGCTGTCAATAAATTTTTTCCACATTCGATTTGACTCCATTCCACGGTTTTAAATTTTAGCCATTATCATATCTAATGATGCAGCACTGCCTATGCAGTGGCATGGGGAAAAATAAATGTAGAACAAATATTTGCTGCCTTTTTATTTTAAGAGTATGCATTTAAAGCTCATCAAGAGCGAGATGGCGGCAGAGGTTTGCGCTGCTCGCAAAGAATGAAGTAGGTGTACATACAGACATACATACGTACGTACACATTATTGGTGCAAATACGAGTGAAATGCGACAAGTGCTTGCGGTGTACCTGTTCGTCTGGAAATTGAATCTGGAATTAATCATGTGGAATAAATTTACTTCTACGAACAGTTGCTTAATGAATAGAACAATGGAAATGAATATTAGGAAGAATTGTAAGTATTTACTGGATACCAAAGATAAGTACGAGTATGTTGAATATTTTACGTGATTACACGAGAAGACGGACATATTAAAGTACAGATAAGTATACGGGTTGTTATGTGAAAAATAATAGTGGCACTTACTTTAAAATATTAAAAAATCTAAAAGTACGTTCACATATGCATTAATTGCTAATAAATCCACCAAATTAATCTAACCGTTCACATATGGCAGATTACCTGCAAAATTGCCAATCAGCTGTCACTAAGGTTGTGAAAGGTTTTTCTTCATGGAACTTTTTTGGTGAAATATTTCGGTGTTCTTGGTTTGTTTAATTGTTATTAACGATATGAAGAAAAGAAAAGGAGAAGGAATATCTAATTTATTTGCGACATTGACTGCTAATAATAAACATTTACTGAGGTTTCAAAAAATTATGGCAGCAATACGCGTTTGAAATTCGATATTACCTTTTATAATAAGTAATAAGAGTACAAAGCGGTTATGGAAACACGCTTTTTTCTATTATATGAATGTATAGTTAATAATACCTAAGAAACATTTTATTAGAATTATGTCTACAAACCTGTTTTCTTTGCTGGCATCCATTTTATTTAGTTTTTACTGTGACGTTTTTCTTTACACTCGAAAAAAATAATGATCTAAAGGGTGATTTTTTTTATAGCCAAAGGAAAGTTTTTCAAAAAAACACATGCAAAATTCAGAAAAATGCACGAAATTTTTATTTAAATCGATAGTACAGTCCATATAATTTAATGTTTGAAGATTATTTCATGCAAATGTTGACCACGACTGCGCTTCAAATGGTCCATCCACTTAGTCCAATTTTGACATACTCTTTCCAATGTTTCGGCCGGTATCTCACATATAAATGCTTTAATGTTGTCTTCCAATGTGTTAATTGAAGCAGGCTTGTCTGAATAGACATAGCCCCACAAAAAATAATCTAAAGGCGTAATATCGCACGATCTGGGTGGCCAATTGACAGGTCCCGAACGTGAAATAGAATGTTCACCGAACTCGCCTCACAAGAAGTCCATTGTTACGCGTGCTGTGTGGCATGTGGCACCGTCTTGCTGAAACCACATGTCATGCAAGTCAAGTTCTTGCACTTTGGGCAAAAAAAAGTTGGATATCATTTCAAGGTACCGCTCACCATTCACAGTTACGTTACGATTCGCAGCATATTTGAAGAAGTACGGTCCAATGATACCTCCAGCCCATAAACCGCACCAAACTGTGACCTTTTCTGGATACATTGGTAGATCTTGCAATTCTTCTGGCTGATCTTCACTCCAAAATCGACAATTCTGCTTATTTACGTACCCATTGATTCAAAAATGAGCTTCGTCGCTGAACACAATTTTTCGATACAAAAGTGGATCTTCAGGCAACTTTCCAACAGCCCACTCACCAAACATTCTGCGTTGGGGTAGGTCGTTCGGCTTCAATTCTTGCACCAGCTGATTTTTGAAAGGCTTTACACATAAATCCTTTCGCAAAATTTTCCACGTTGTTGAGTAACAGAGGCCCAATTGCTGCGAACGGCGACGAATCGATAATTGATGGTCATCATTAACACTGGCCGATACAGCTGCGATATTTTCTTCAGTTCGCACTCTACGTAAGCGTGTTGGTGGTTTGATGTCCAATAATGTAAATTTGGTTATAAATTTAGTCACAATAGCTCGAATAGCCGCTTCAGTGGGTCGATTAAACTGACCACAATATGGAAGAAGCGCGCGATAAACTTTCTTAACAGAACACGCATTTTTATAATAAAATTCAATGATTTCCAAGTGTTGTTCGTTTGTAAGACTATTCATGGTTAAATTATAGACCAAAATGAAGATGTTCGACAGTGAAACAAAACACGAAACGTGCGTCAGCGGTTTAAACCAACTGTTTTAAAAGATAATAGCAATTGGATTGGCCTTCACAGTCGCCTGATGCGAACCCTATTGAAAATATTTATCAATCAAATTTGGGCAAAAGCTCAAAAAGAAAAACAAATATGGACAATCAAGGGCAAACTTGGCTGAGTACCTACACAACTTGCACAGATATTAACACAAAGTGTGACTCCTAGCTATGAAGTCATTATAGCTGATGGTGGTGATTATAGATTTTATTTACTACTTTGTGTTGTGAATAATAAATATTATAAGACTGAATGGGCTTCAGTTTGTTAGAATTGAATCGGTCAAATAGTTTCTAAGTTACGGCGGTCACGCCGCTATTAGACAGACTGTAAATGAAAAAGGCTTTTACTAAACGGCTTACAATAATCAAAAATAGTTTCATTGGCAGTTTTTTATTTGGATCGTAGCAGATGGGCTGAAAAGTGCCGGGTCTAGCACATAGATGGCACTAGTTTTATTGCACTCACCTCTTTTTCAGTTGGTACTAAGCTTAAAAAGACAGCTGTTAAAATTTCATGTTATTCTAGTCGTTAGTTCGTGAGTTATTGTGCTAAGTGTGTTGATACTTTTGTTATTTTAAAACAATGAATTAAAAAGAATTCCGTGTTTTAATTTTACACTGCTTTTTGATGGACAAAAATGCCGTTGAAGCGAAGTAATGGCTTGAAAAGGGAACTCCGCTCCATCAGAAACAACAATGAAACGAGGAATCGTTGACTTCAAATTTGGTCGTTGAGACACCGATGATGCACAACGCAGGGCACGTCCAAATGAGGCGTCAACACCAGATAACATCAAAAACATCCAGAAAATCGTTTCGAATGACGGAAAAGTGAAGTTAGCTGATATCGTAAAGGTATTAAAAGGCATTATTGGCTTTGAATTGCATGAGTATTTGACTACGAGAAGGCTCTGTTCAGAGTGGGTGCCATGTTTGCTCACTGTTGACCAAAAACATTCAGTTACAAGTCAATCAAAACCATGGCAAAACTATATCAATTGCACTTCGAATTGCTCCTACATCCACCGTATTCGCCAGATTTGGCTTCCAGCGACCAGTGGCTGTTGGCAGACCTAAAAAAATGCCAGAAATTTCGCTCGAATTAAGAGGTTATTGCTGAGCAGATAAATCGTTCTACAAATGTAAGAGTGGCGCTGAAATGATTGCGTTGTTCTTGATGAAAATTATGTTGATGAATAAAGCAAAATTTCTAACAAAAAAGAGGTTGTCTGTAAGGTCGGTTTACTGACGATAGTTTAACGTGACAACGTCATAAGAAAATACTGATGGAATGGTTGCATTTTTCAAAAGAAAATTTTAATTTTATTTGTTTGATAGATATTTTGTATCGATATAGAGAAGGAGGTAAATGGAATTGCAATGGAATTGATCAAGTTACATTTACACAAACGTGAAAAATTACGAAACATTTATCAAATTCACGAAAGATATGTTCAATTTCGATTGTGCATCAGACGTTAATAAGTCAACAACACTAAGAGCCACCATCATCGATTTGACTTTTTCAAGACACATTGCACTCGGGGCTGTTCCTTTCATTTTCTACTTTTCCTATCATCGTCCTATTCTCAACAGAGAAATGGTTCATTACCTTGCACACATATGCGCATATACATGCATATATATGCTCACTCAAGTAGGAGAGAGCCAGATGTCCAACGTTGCCGAATGCGGGGGCCGATTGTGCTCTTTGTCGTTCGTTCCGCGCTCTCGCTTGCAGTTCAAGCAAGGTAATAACGCATGAACAAGATAACAATGCATTTTTTGGTGCGTGTAGCCGCCTACATCGAATTATAAGACGTTATCACGTCAAAAAAACCTGTTTTCTTTGTTAGACTTGGGACTTTTCGCCCCCCATAAAATAACTAAAATGGGGAAACAACAACTAAACTTTTTGGTTTTTTGGAACTGCCCCACATACGTCAAAATTTCGACGTTATTCAACGTTATATATGTTTGGCCGAGCTCCTCCTCCTATTGGTGGTGTGCGTCTTGATGTTGTTCCACAAATGGAGGGACCTACAGTTTTAAGACGTCTCCGAACGGCAGATATTTTTATGAGGAGCTTTTTCATGGCAGAAATACACTCGGAGGTTTGCCATTGCCTGCCGAGGGGTGACCGCTATTATAAAAATGTTTTTCTTAATTTTGATGTTTCATCGAGATTCGAACCGACGTTCTCTCTGTGAATTGCGAATGGTAGTCACGCACCATTCGGCTACGGCAACTTTTTTCTCTGACTATAAATATTAAAAAAAGGTACGACAAAATTTTGCTCTCCATATTAATATATAGATTTACTCTTATGATTTTTCCATTTGGTATTTAAGGAACTCATAAATTTTTGCGGAAATTCAAACATTTGTTACTAATATCATCTAAGGTCCATTAACCCATTTAAAGTTTTGCTTTCCATTCTTCCAAAGCAGCATTTTTAATATGTTTAATGTAAATGGCATTAAATGGTATGCTCATATACGCGTATGCAATAGTGTACCCCCAAACAGATACACATTCAAAGAAACACATGCACACACACACACACACATACATATATATATGTACGAGTATGTGAATGCATTCATGTTAAGCATCCATATGCGCATAAATGAATTGCTAACTGCTTGCTAATACTTGCAAAATGTTTGGTAAAACGCTTATATGTATGAATGTATGCCGTTTCAATCACACACAACTACACGCACACTCGCACAATATTGACTGCTAATAAATAATCTTGACATTTCGCCACCCTTAGAGGGGGAAAATGAAGCATAAAATCCATATTTCACCATTTAGCTCCGATATTCCATATTCTCACTATTGAAAGGAAATATGTAGATATGTATCGTTTTTAATCCCACGTCTTATATCAAATTGATCGGCCCATAATTGAATTCAAAATCTCGTAGCGGAGAAATGGGATTAACTTTCTGCATTCGATTGGATTTGATGTAGTAGATTTCGATGAACTATGAATATTCGAGTACGGATATATCAAATGCTGTACGGCGAGCAGACAGGTTGGTATTGTGAAAAGTGTGCAAAGCTTCTTAAGGGGTTATACTTTTTTTTCAATTTCAAACGTTTATTAACAAAAAATGGTTACAAATTTAATCTTCAAATTAATAGCCATCGCTAGCGACACATTTTTCCCATCTCTCAGGCAATTTGTGGATGCCGCGCCAAAAAAATTTGCCGTCTTTGGGCACAAACCAATCATCGAGCCATTTTTTGGCTTCTTCGTGAGAATTGAAGCGCTGCTCGGAAAGTGCGTGGCCCATCGATGCAAACAAGTGATAATCGGAAGGCGCCAAGTCTGGTGGGTAAGCCGCATGCACCAGCGGTTCCCAATCGTACGTCTCCACCAATTCCCGGGACGCTCTTGTTCGATGTGGCGGCGCATTGTCATCAAGAAAAATTACTTTGTCTCGCCGATCGGCATATTCTGGGCGTTTTCGGTGTATGGCGCTGTTCAAATCGGCCAATTGTCGTTGGTAGCGTGCACCGTCAACTGTTTCTCCTGGTTTTAATAGCTCGTACCAAATCATACCTCGCTGATCCCAGAAAGCACACAGCATTGCTTTGTGGCCGAAGCGATTTGGTTTGGTCGTTGTTTTTTGCTTGTGGTCGGGCGGACCATACGATCGTTTACGCTTGGAATTGGAGAAATACACCAATTTTTCATCACCCGTAACGATTCGATGCAAAAAAGGCTTCGTTTTGAACCGGGAGAGCATCATTTCACAAGTGGTTTTTCGATGTCCGCAAACCGTAATTTGAAGGCCCGAAATTCGACATTTTTAAGAGCGACAAAAATGCATTCTTGTATGAAACGTAACAAACAATGAACTGAATATTGTTGACAGATGATAGACGAAAAAAAAAGGCATTTGGGAAGGTTTAAAAATATTCCTAGCGACATCCTAGGACTAATAGCTGAAAGTCTCATTTCATAGGTATATACCTGGTACAGTTAGAAGGCCGAAAAAAGCGAGTTTTCCAGAATGTTTTCTGAGAAAACTTTTAAATTTATTGATCTAAAAACTTGTACACATATTTTGTTATCTTTTAACTGTATTTACAGACTTAGTATTAGTAAAAATATTTATTTGGAAAGGAGCTAAATCTGATCTCCGAAAGCTCCTTGTTTTGACGTTTTGCGATGACCACTATATCTCTGAACTGGATCCTCTGAAAATAAAAAATCAAAACAGACCAATGTTAAATCTAGTAAGGGAGAATGGGGAGTTTTGAGACGGGTTTTGTTTTTGGACCCGTATTACTCAAAATCTTAATATTCTGCATATGTCAACGATGAAATCTTTAGTCAATGAATACTGGAAGCTATTGGTATGGCCTATTTAACAAAACCACAATTTTCCTTAAAATTAAAATTGTATATACTCATATAAAATATAATACAAAATACAAAAATGTGGGGAGTTGTGAGACACCATGGCTTAAATCAATAAAAATGACTTATTTTAGTTGTTAGTTCTTTATTAAGATGAAAAATAAAAAGAAAAGACAATTGTTATAGAAAAGTGTATAAAAAAGGCAATGCCATCAATCTGATGATTCGCAGTGAGAACATGTATAATAACCAGTTCGTAAATTGGCGCACTTTAGGTGCACAGCTCGATCGCATACATTGCAATGAATGGAGTTGTTTCTGCTTAACTTAAAACAATAAAAACTCAAATTTAACCAAAAATTTCATGATATATATACAAACAATGCATGAATATTGCGAGGTACTTATGAAAGATGCGTTAAAGCGTCGAAAAAACCGGTGTCTCACAACTCCCCACATTTGTTGTCTTACAACTCCCCAAATCGTTTTTTTTTATAAATGGCCGCGTAGTCATAAACACATCGAACGTTCATGCCCAAGTGAATGTGTAAATTCAAAGCTAATAGGACAATTAATAATTTGTATATATTGACATTTGCAATTTGCTATAACAACTGATCGAATGTATCGCAAAACAAATGATGAAAAAAACTTATCGAGACATTCCAAAACACAGTAACTGGAAAGACGCGTCGAATGCGTGTAAATATGACCAATGCTAGCTGAAAAGTGAGATCGCATCGAGAACACTTGTTGACACTTAAAATCGAATGTAAACAAATGAATAATGCCGAAAGGTAACAATGTCTCACAACTCCCCATTCTCCCCTACTTAATCGAAGGAATGAGCAAACTACATTTTTGTCAAAATGGCGGTTTCTCAAAAAAAAAAAAAAACAATTTTTGACCAAAATTTCGACCTTAAATTGTTTATACAAAAAAAAAACATTTATCGGTGTGAAAAAATCTTCGATTAATTCTTCTTCTTAATTGGCGCGATAACCGCTTACGCGGTTTTGGCCGAGTTTAACAAAGCGCGCCAGTCGTTTCTTTCTCGTGCTAGCTGGCGCCAATTGGACTCACCAAGTGAAGCCAAGTCCTTCTCCACCTGGTCTTTGCAACGCAGAGGAGGTCTTCCTTTTCCTCTGGTACCGCATCGAATACTTTCAAAGCCGGAGCGTTTGTATCCATTCGGACGACATGACCCAGCCAGCGTAGCCGCTGGATCTTTATTTGCTGCGCTATGTCTATGTCGTCGTAAAGCTCATACAGCTCATCGTTCCATCGTCTGCGATATTCGCCGTTGCCAACGTGCAAAGGTCCAAAAATCGTACGCAGAATCTTTCTCTCGAATACTCCAAGCGTCGCTTCATCGGACGTTGTCATCGTCCAAGCTCCTGCGCCATAGGCACCACAATTGCGCGGGTGCAGACGGCCTACCAGTATAAGCGTTAAAGACACTTTTAACACAGCTAAGCTGGCAGCGTATACTAGAAACTCTCGCAAAAATAGGGTCGCCTAATTAAATTATCAGAATAATTGAGAGCTATTTCACAGACCGTAAACTGAAGTTTAGAAGGGACAAAGGCACTTGGGAGTGGCCAGAACGATTCTTCTACATATAGTCCAAGCAGCTCTTAACTTTCGAGATTAGCCCAAGTATCCTCTGGGGAGCTTCCGAACACCCATTCGAGAGAGAACGAGCTAACGTGAGAAGGCGAAGCATCCCAAGATAGCTGGTTGTGCGCTGGGTTTGGGACCCGCTACATAAAAACCCCCCAATGAAAACACAAACAAAACCTCGGATGAGAACTCCCTGTATTGATGACGACCCTTGCAAACGAACTAAGGATAACGATTTGGGGGTATGCACCTGGAATGTCCGGTTCCTTAATGGGAAACGTGCCTCTACCTGGCTGGTTGATGTCCTCGGGAAAGTAAAGGCTGATATCACTGCCATTCAAGAGATGCGATGGACGGGGCAAGACAAGAAAAACTTAAGACCTTTCAACGTCTACGTAAAGGAGCGCAAATTCGGTGTTGAATTTGTTAAGGGAAGAAGAAGGAAGAGAAGGACAATACGACCAAACATTCCTTCTATAAGCGCCTGGAACGTTCCTATGAGCGTTGCCCCTGCTCCGACTTAAAAGTCGTGATTGACGACTTGTACTTTGTAACAATTCTAATCACTATCGGTTTCACAGCCTCATCATATTTTAGCTACTCCATTTGCTTTTTGCTATCCAAATCATTATGGTTTCACCCACTTTTCTCTCCAAGTGGTGCATAAATGCGTGTTGATTTACACATAACCAACACTCAATAATTTATCGAACCTTCTCCTTTCGAACTTTTCTCACAAGTGTGCTTATTTCGGGTCAATTTATGAAATTATATTTTATCCCAACAACACCATCTCCAACGCCATTACGATTTTTCACATTGGCTATTAGCCGTTCGTTCTGCCAAAACTTATGCCGAACCAGATACATCCGGAATAAACAGCTTTTTTGAATACAGGTATCCCTCGTATAACGCGATAGTTACGTTCCAGAAGAATTGCGCGTTATGTAATTCCGCGTTATCTAAAACATAGTTTTCATATAAATTTGGGGGTTATGTTCCAATAGGTTTTTTTTAAATCAAATACATACAAAATAACAGATGCACATATATTTCAACTCAATACTAAAGTTCAGACTTTCTTATACAATTAAAAACACAAGATATGAATAATAATACAAATGTACATACATATTTCAAAATTCAAAAAACAAAATTTAAATAATTATGTGCACATTAAAAAATTTAAAAACAAACTAGAACAAATTAAAGGTTTATTAAAAACTTTATTGTTTTTCTTCAAGCTTCATATGGTAATTAATCTGTTTCACTATCATCAAAGATCTTTGCACGTGGGCGTTTTGGGGGAGCAATAGCTTCATCAGAAGATATTTCTTCAACATAGTTTTCGCTATTGGATAAGAAACTAGTTGTGGGACCTTGTGGTTCTTCTACTGGTTTTATAATTGCAAAATCTGTTATCAGTTTTTGGTGAGTGGTTTTTTTAAGCTCCTTTTCTGGTATACTCACACATGTTGTGAAGGCAAAAAAGGGTAATTCCCGGTTTACATTAAAAATACATTACATATTATATATATGTAGTACGCAAATTAGTGTTACCAGATTTTATAATTATGTATTTCCCCCTTCGCGTTATATAAGCCTAAATTTCGCGTTGTACTGAAACCTAATTTTTCCAAATCGCGTTATATCGAAACCGCGTTGTATAAGACCGCGTTATACAAGGGATACCTGTATATGTATACATATACATATGTACGGGTGTACAGTACAAACAAGTGGATTATGTCCGTATCATTTTGACTTCGACTTCCGGCCGCACTGCTACTGCTGCTCAACCCTCATTTACAAAGTCGTCAAATCCATATTTTACATTTGCCTTTATAACCAAAGACAGTGGCAACAAAGTCATTGTTATGATAATAATTGACATCTTTTTGGATCATCCTCACTTTCATTTTTTGATATTTCTGATGCTTTCGATGTATTGTCCGTCTACATCGTTTCATTTCCATGCTTTCTCTGTGCACTTAATAAATTAAATGTGTTTTTGCGTTGTCAAACGAATTGATTTTGCATGATTATGCTTTGCTGTCTTTTCTTCTTTTCTGTCTTTTCTGTCTAAATAACCACACCGCACTAGAGTTGCCAACACTGTACTGCAGTGGAACATAAGTACCAATATTTATAAAGGGGGATCAGATTAAAGGTACTTCTTCCAATAGGGGTTTTTCGACAGATCACGCGTCACTACTATACAATTAAATACATAATTCAGTATTCATTGGCAGTTCATCATGGAAAGACGTTAACAAATCGCACAACTGTATTACGAAAATCGACGCTCTGTGAAAAGTGCGCTCAGTCCAATTTGTGGTGTTCAGCGACGAGACCCATTTTTGGCTTAATGGCTATGTCAATAGCAAAATTACCGTATTTAGGCTCAAGAGCAACCCGAAGCCATTCAAGCACAGCCATTACATCTACTGAAAGCAACGGTTTGGTGCGGTCTACGAGCTGGAGATATCATCGGCCCATATTTCTTCAAAGACGAGACTGGCGCCAATGTAACAGTGAATGGTGAATGCTATCGCGCTTTGATAAACTATTTTTTGATGCGGGAAATAGAGGCGCGCAATCTCCACAACATTTGGTTCCTACAAGACGTCGCTACTTGCCATTCTTCCCGTAAAACAGTGGATTTACTGCGTCATCGTTTCGGTGAGCAATTTATCTCTCGTCTCGGACATGTGGATTGGCCTCCAAGATCGTGTGATATCACATCTTTGCCCTTTCATTTTGTGGGGGTAAGTGAAGTGTAAATGCTTTATGGATAAACCAGCTATTCACGAGATGCCGACCGAAGTCCTCTAGCGAGTCTTTCAAAATTGGTGTTTACGGATGACCGAATTACGGCGCAGTTGCGATCATGAAAGAAGCTTCTTCTAAAAATACCATCTGTCGTTCGGAGGCAGCGTAAATACTAGCAGCTTTATTTAATCATATAAATAATAATATTAAAAAAAATTTAATTTTCATTCGAAATGGTCACCATTTGCTTTCACAGAAGCCCGCAAATGATTAAGCCATTCAGCTATTGGAGTTTCTGTAAGGTCTTCAACAGGTCATGTTCTCCAATTCTGGTCAAAAACTGTAGTCTAGCGGATTCAGATCTGGACTTCCAGACAACCAATCTTCGGCGGCTATGCACCCAGGAATATTGTTTTTTCGCCACTGCTGAGTGGTTTTTGCGTTGTGGGTTGGAGTGGAATCTTGCTGGAAGATCCAACGCTCGCCATTGAACCGAGTGCTGCGACTACGCCTTCTACGACATCCTCCTGGTACACTTTTGACTCGGTCTTAACCCCTTTTTCGTAGAAATGAAGAGACACCGACGGCTTCACAAGACACTCTAAACCATTACGGAGGCTGGATGGTGGCCACGCTAAACCCTTGGAACAACGTTTTTTGCGTGTTTAGAAGGTTTATCATAGATTTTGTCGTTTTGCTTATTAAAAACTTTTTCAACAGTCAAAAATTTTCGCATCTGTGAAAAAAATATTTTTATGCCCATTGACCGCGTGCCACAGAAGAAGCTGCTTGCATCTGTCGAGTCTAATTTTTTTTCAACCGCTTTGTCAAAAGATGACCAGTTGAGCGACGAAAGGCTTTCATGTGGCGATCATCTCTAATTAAACTTGACGTGGATCTGATGGATGCATTCATTTACCTGGACATGATTTTCTGCTATCTAAGGGGATTTCTGCGAATTCTTCCTCGAACGGAGTGTATTTCGGCCGGAAAAAAGCTCCTTTAAAAAAAATAACAATTTGTCGTGCGGAGGTGGCATAAAACTATGGGTACCTCCATTTGTGAGAAAATAAAGGGAGGTTAAGTTTCAAGAGCCGGTGTTGATTTTGAAGAAAATACAATTTTTTTAGGAAATTATTGTCATTTCTCTTTATTATGATAATATTGGTATAGTTCAATTACGTATGAAGCAAAATATCGGCCAAATCGCTCAATCGCTTGGAAAAAATACCGCCCAATGATGCCGCCGGCCCATAAACCGCACCAAACAGTCACTCTTTGTGGGTGCATTGGTTTTTCGGCAATCACTCTTGGATTATGATTCGCCCAAATGCGGTAATTCTGCTTATTGACGAATCCACTGAGGTGAAAATGTGCCGCATCACTGAAGATGATTTTCTTCACGAAGTGCGCGATATGCATTTTGATTTGAACGCCCGTTTTCATAATAAGCCTGAATAACTTTAACGCGTTGCTCGATTATGTATCTTTCCACGGTTCAAATTGAGTTAGTCTGAAATTGAAAAATGTCAAATGAAATGCAGAAAAAACTTGACGTTTAGGTGTGGTTCACATTCAACATCGGCCTTTGAAATTTAACCACCCTTTACTTATCAAAAAAACGCACTACCAATAGGAGTATGGTAAATAGTCGTTATTGTTGTTATTTAAGGGAACCATAAACTAAAATTGATGCCCTATGATTCCACCCATAATTAATCTGAACAGGCTAAAAAATATAGTATAAATTAACGAATTATTGCAAAAGTATTTGGCAATCCTTATAAAAGCGCAATCGGCAGATATGCCTCAGCCTAAGTATCCTATTCATAATTAAATCAGTGTTTGAGTGCTTCAATACAGATTTGAACAAACTACATACATACACACGTACAACACATACACGGACAAACCAAAGTACGCATTCAAAACTGAATCATCATTTGTGCGTTTATTTTATTTTATTTTTCGCAGCTCATGCATCTTTCTTGCTGAACGCTTTACTGTTACTGGGGTCAGCAGCTATAACCGCGATTACATTTGTCATTTTGCCAACCAACTAACAGTTGTTCAAGATGATTATTCTTCCCCTCAGCTTTACGTTATTTTTCTTCTATTCCAGTTAAGGATGTTTTTCGCACATTTTCTTCACAACAAACAAAAACTAACACAATTCTTTTCTTCGCCTTTTGTCCACAGTCGTTGTGTTTTTTTTGTTTGTTTTTTGTTGGGTAGTCTGAAGTTTTGTGCGGCTTTCAATTGTCTGTTTAATTTTTGATTTATGTACTTTTAAGCGATGCTTATTGTTTTTAACCATAAATTCACTTTCTTCAAGCGATCGCCCAATGGCATTCGGCGGCATCAAAATCACTGTGATAACCCTTTAACTCGCGCATGTGAAGGGTGTCGCATTTGATTTATTTTCAGTGGCCAAACAGTTTTATGGGGTGAGTTAAACGCATTATATTATCACAACATTTTGGATACTTATGAATGAATATATGTTGGTATTTATACTTATCTTAAGGTCCTAAGCTCATTACTGCTTTTGCCTTCCTTGAGAGCATTGTGTCCTTCGGCAACCTGTCATGAGTTTTCTTATGTCCGTTACGCTATGTCGCCTTTTACCTTCTTCACTGACAGTCTCATCAGCTATTCAACATCGTTTTTACTGCCCTCCTATCCAAGTGTCACCAGATTGAATTGAAAACGTGCTGAAGCGTTAAACTGTTTGTCAACTGTTGCGAATCTAATGGCATATGAAAATTTGTAGTCTGGGCAAGTTTGCCATGCATGCACCCTTCCATTCATCCGTCTAAGCGCCATACAGCCATATTCACAAGTTGTTGGCCATCTTCGTCAACTATCTACTTCCTGTGTGAAGTTATCTGCCCATACGTGTTGTCCTTTTTAAGTATGCGCATAAGTGTGTGTGTGTGTATATACTTCTGAAGTTGGCGCGTGCGAAAATATGTCCAGTACTCCAGAACACACAGTCTCATTCTTTACTTTGGTATATGCGCATTATATCATTTGCCCCACTTATTCCAAATCCCTAATGATCAAATTTAATTAACAAAAGCTTATGTGTATGTGGTAGAAAGTTTAGCCGACGTAGCCACTTCGTCTTTGTTTAGGAAGTGGAGAAGTACACAAATGTGTTTATAATCGCCAACGTAAGCACACGAGAGAGCACAACATTGTTGTCAACTCATATATAGGTATGTGTGCACATATACTTACACACATACATATATTTATATAATATTTGTTGTCTTTTTTTGTAAGTTTCCATTTGAGATTTCTCTCACGTTTTTTGTTTTTTTCTTTTGTTGCTAGTTTTGTACTGGCTGAATTGGTAGTCCATAAGACATTTCAATGTGATTTGGCGTGTGCTAGAATAGGCGGTTTCCATGAAGTGATATGGCATGGGAGCATACAGGGTTTGATTAAGTAATGAGCCTTATTTTTTTTAAGCAGTTTTATTAAACCTTTTGGCTTATACAACTAATATTCTTCAAAATAGGACCCTTGAGCGTCAATACACCGCTGGTAGCGGTCCTTCCACTGCAGGAAACATTTTTTAAACTCATCCGCCGGAATCGCGTTCAATTCGGCTGTCACAGTTTTTTGGATCGCCTCGATGGTCCGGTGGGGAAGCACCGGAACTCCCATCTTGGCCAATGCAGAGGTGCAGAGGAAGGCGGTGTGCGCCGGCGCATTGTCGTGATAAAGGGTCCTACTGTTGACGAGGTCGGGCCGAACCCGGGCCATGCGGGTTTTCAGCCGAAGGAGCACTTCTTTGTAAAATGCCGCGTGGGTCGTGGCGACTGGCTCGTGTACCACTCCGCACTCTCTCTCTTGCCCTCAGGATCGTACTCAAATCACCAGGTTTCATCTCCTGTGATACAATTGTCTAAAGTATTATCCTGTTCGTCACTTTCCAATACTTCACGACTCTTTTCCATACGGAATTGCTTTTGTTCATCAGTCAAAACCTTTGGAAGGAATTTGGCACACACTTTGCGCAATTCAAGTTTTCCGGTCACGATTTTCCGCACTTTGTAATAAGTTAAATTTAACTCTTCACTGATCTTACGTAGACTAGCACGACGGTCAATGTTCAAAAATTCACGAACCTGGTTCACATCTTCGTCTTTTTGCGGAGTCGAAGGCCTTCCAGATCGCTTTTTGTCTTCGACGTCCTCCCGGCCTTCCTTGAGCGACTTGTGCCACCGTTTTACCTTGGCACTGGACAGAGATTGGTCCCCGCAAGCCTTCTTGAGTAGCTCAATGGTTTCGGTACTCGTTTTGTTTAGCTTTACGCAAAATCTGATCGAGTAACGTTGCTCCAACGATCGCTGCATTTTCGCCACTGAAAAATCCTAACACACTTTTAAAACAGCTTTCACGCGCGGAGCGATGTTGAATGCACCGCTGTTGCCAGCGAACTGGGACCGGTTTCTAGTGGAAGGGGAAGGTCCAACGATCATTTTCAACCACCACCCGATTTGGTTGATCGCTTGGCAGACGCTCCGCGCGGGAAGGCTCATTACTTTTCAATCAAACCCTGTATATGGTATGGACGGTATGTATACATTCTGTCAAAAAAAAAAAAAATTGGTAATTGTTGGTACAACTCTCCTCTATAGTGTCGCAGAGTTTGAGCGTGATCTGTCAATTAGCTTGTTTTTGGCAGTTAATTATATCAGTCAACCACAGGTGTGCTCTGCGATTTTCACTATGGATAAAAATATCGAACAAAGAATTTGTCTTCAATTTTGTGCTTTCAACGGGATTTCGTGTGCCGAATCATTGAAAATGTTGCAGAAAGCCTATGGCGAGTGTGCTTTATCAAAAACACAGGTCTACGAGTGGTATAAGGCTTTTGCAGAGGGCCGAGAAGTCGTGGAAGATTCACCCCGATCTGATCGCCCATAAAATGACTTCATCGTCTTGGTGCTGGGAAACCATCAAATGGTGCTGGAAAACCATCATTCAAGTTTGAGGGAGGTAGCTCGTGACCTTAGCGTGTCTCACGAATCAATTCGCAACATTTTACACCGTCAATTGGGCAAGAGATGCGTGGCTGCTCGACTCGTTCCAAGAGAGTTGAATTTCTTTAAAGAATTCATCAGAAGAAGGTGGCTGAAGACATGCTTGAGCAAGTGAGTTCGGGTCAAACGTTTATCCAGCGCATCATAACAAATGATGAGACGTGGGTATACGAGCTTGACATGCAAACCAGTCAACCAGTGAACAGGCGGCTGAATGGTGCTATCCACATGAGCCGAAACCCGAAAAGCCTCGTCAAAGTCGGTCAAAAGTGAAAGTCATGCTACTCGTTTTCTTTGATTATCTTGGTGTTGTGCACTCGGAATTCGTTCCAAATGGTACTACGGTAAATAAAGAATATTACTTGGAAGTTATGCGACGTTTGAGGAGAATGTGCGTAGGAAACGGCCCAATTTGTGGAAAGAAAACTCATGGATCTTGCACCATGATAACGCACCGTCTCACAAGGCGCATATTGTAAACACTTTTTTGACCAAAAACTCGACAAATATCATCGAACAACCAAGTTATTCACCGGGTTTAGCGCCCTGTGACTTTTTCCTTTTCCTAAAACTTAAATTGCCACTCCGCTTTGAGTCAATAGAGGCTATTATTCGCTGAAGGAGCTGAAGAAGATCTCTTCAAGGTATTTAAAAGGTGCTTTGATGACTGAACTAATCGTTGAACAATTCCCGGTACTTTTTTGACAGAATGTATATGGTATGTATGTATACATTTAAATACGCGGGCGACTGATAAACTCGCTGCCTAAGATGCTTAATGCATGAAAAGTGTCTTTTAGTAATTTTATTGTCCAATGCTTTAATTTTTATATTTTGATAGGCGTTGGGGCGCGCTTGCCTCAAAATTTTTTTTCGACAAGTTTCGTAGCCTCTCACAATCACACCCACCGCGGGTGCGCCAGCTGGCGTTCACTTTCGTTTTTCATGAAAGCTAAATCACAAGTACAGTCGAGAATTTAACGGTATAAAAACGCAGTCAAAAATCGACCCCTGGCTCCTGGACTATAGCCGAATGGGTTGTTGCGTGAGTACCATTCGGAAGTGCAAATGGACACACTCAGTGGTAGCGCAACGAATTGCTAAGTTTTAACTGTTTTTTTTTTGTATTCAATTGGTTTTTTGTTAACGTTTTTATAGACGTACAATTAATTTTACCATAAAACCCATGTAACTCGAAGCTACAAACTTTGTATAGAATTCAGAAAAGTTTAACAAATTTCAAAAAGTGTTCATAAACAATTTCAACTTTATTATTAGAGTATTTGAAAGCTTTAAAAACAAAAAAATTCTCATTCCTCAAACCCAAAAACCTATCCTTTCCACCCTTTACATCCTTACTGACGCACAATAGTCAGCGCAATATTTGCATTGTGGCTGCTAAAACAAGCAAAAACAATAAAAAGCACACAGTTACACGTTGCATCAAGTGGCGTCGGCAAGAGGAAGCGGGCAGCCGCGGTAATAGCGCGGACACACCACTTTAGCGAAGTCCTGAACCATCTGTGCGATCCTTTTGCCAGAAAAATGTGACACACAGATGGCGCTCCAAGCAGTAAGAAGGCGTTGTTGCTAAGCAAGGACAGTTGAGCATTCCCACTACTTAGAACTGGTAGCGGCAGGCTAATCACCTACCCTGTCAGAAATCAAATAGATTAACGAAACCAACGCAAGACAAGTCTTGAAGTCTAAATTTTAATATAATAACGTGTAAGTTCAAACTGTCTCAAAATTCTCATTGATTTTTGCCCATTTAATGTAATAAAACACAGGTAAACATGGCTAAAGCGACCCATCACTTCGTTCTGAGCATTTTGGTATGATATGTGGCAACTACGAAAATAGCTTATACAAAGTGTTTGGATTTATGCAGAATTTGTGCTCAGCTAAGCTGCAATTAGCAATCAGCTGATCTAATCAAACATATGGGCATCACTGTAAACGATTATAGCCCAAAGTAGAGGTGCCTTAACCAGAACGCCATAAATTTCTTGGTCAAATCAACATACGATTAGAGGTGCCATGCCATAATTCCATAGTCATAAACATAACCATAGAGACCAATTGAATTTTGGGTTTTCCCCATAACCGTAAACAGTTGAGAAATACTTTACATTTATTTTGGTATTTGCGATAAATATTTGAATATTAGAAATGAAAGACAAAAAATTGATTGACTTAGTGGAAAAGTATCCTTATTTTTATGTCAAAATGCAAATGTTGTCATTAATTCTACTTCAATATCAGCTGTTTCTGATTACGGCATGACTAATCGACAAATGCTGTTACGTTGCGGCTATGGTTATGCTTACGGCACCACTAATTGCAGCTTTATATCCATTTCCTTCACCTGGGTGTGAGTAAACAAGACTGAGCTAAAATATAAACGACTGGAGCCTTGTTGTGATAACTTCGAGTTTATTTATTCAAAATAGTCCCCTCTAGCCTCGATACACTGTTTTGCACGATCTAAAAGCTTTTTGAAAGAGTGTTTCAGGTCTTTGATCGGAATCCGGAATGTCCTTCAGGATGTCGGTACAAGCTTTTTGGATGGTCCCTATTGATGTTTTCTTTTCTTGGCCAAATGCAATTTTCCAAGTAGGTAAAAGTCACAGGGAGCCATATCAGGCGAATGCGGTGAGTTATTGATGGTTAAAATGGGATTTCTTGTCAAAAATCGGTCACAAGAGTGGATCGATGCAATAAGCGTCAGTCCCTCCTTCGCGGTATTCAGGGCGAATTTGACAAATGCGACGCTTCAAAACGTCAAGATAGAAAATTGCATTGACGGCTTGGCCCGTTGGTTCGAACTCCTTGTGGACGATTGCCTTATACATAAATATAATTGGCGCATACACCCTTTTTGTGTGTTTGGCCGAAGCCCATCCTCCTATTTGTGGTGTGCGTCTTGATGTTGTTCCACAAATGGAGGGGCCTACAGTTTCAAACCGATTCCGAACGGCAGATATTTTTATGAGGAGCAGAAATACACTCGGAGGTTTGCCATTGACTGCCGAGGGGCGACCGCTATTAGAAAATCTTTTCCAGCATTTTGGTCTTTCACCGAGATTCGAACCAACGTTCTCTCTCTCTGAAATCCGGATGGTAGTCACGCACCAACCCATTCGGCTACGGCGGCCGCCATGAATCCTTTAGAATCGTTAAAACAAATGAGCAATGACTTGATTTTCGACTTGTCCAAACGCGATATTTTGGGTGGTGGCTCGTCTGAGACCTTCCATGCGGCACTTTGACGCTTAGTTTCAGGTTCATGTTGGAATCACTACGTTCCATCCCCAGTAACAAAGTTGTAAAGGAAGTTCTCGTCTTTTCTCGCCTCTTTAATGAGGTCTTTTGAATGTTGAATACTGAGCAATTTTTGGTCCTCAGTTATCTTGTACAGAATGAAACGTGCACAGACCTGATGCGTAAACCCAAATGAGCAGTTAAAATGCGATAAATCGATGTTTTGGAGATATTCAACACCGATTTCATGAATTTCAGCGATGATTTCGGTTCATTTTTGATAAATTTACGAACATTTTCAACGGAGTTTTCGGTGATTACTGATTTTGGGCGGCCCCTATGTTCATTGGTATTTATGTTCTCACAACCTTCTCTGAAACGTGTAAACCACTCGTGAACTCTGCCACAAGATAGTCAATCATCGCCATAACCTTTTTTTATCAATTCAAATGTTTGGGTAAACGTTTTACCGATTTTAAAACAGAATTTAATACAATAGTCTTGTTTATTTTGGAGTTCACCTAATTAGAAAGTATTATTAATATATTTGTTAGCTATAATAAAGCTTTTTTATTGAGAAATACCTAAATTTTTACGAAATTTTATAAACTTTGTGATACGAATTTCTGCGAAATTTATTAACTTTTTATGCCACTATGTAGCATAAAAGAGCGTTTTGGAATCAGATGATCTCCACTGTGGACATTTTTTTGACGGCGCGCTGAAAGTGTTTTTACTTATGGATCTATGCAATTGTTGGGGCTGCAATACATAAATCAGGAAGAAGAAAAAGCTAACCTCTCTTAATTTTGGCATCGACACGAGGCTGGAAAACTTGTAAGATTTGTAAATTTTTGTAGTCATAGGGTAATAAATAATATTTATCATAAATAAAACCGAGTTTTGTTCGTACGCTACACACACTCGCATACATATGTCTATGTCCATCTCGATTCCTTTAAGTTGTTATGAACAAAATTGTGTCAAATACTAGACACACACATTCGCTCGGGTGTAAAAAAATAAGTTAAATAATTTACGGAGGATATAACCTTGTGAGCCAATCTGAGTTGTTTTTTATTACCGATATTTTATCCACAAAAAATATGAAATCATGAAAATAATAGCTTCTGTGATCCAATCACTCCATTGTTCCCCACCTCCTACGCACTTCGCCCCTCCCTTTAGTATACAAGCTTCATCCATGAAACTCACTCACTTCAGATAACTTCAAACGCCCACATTTTTTTATCAAACATACAATCGTGAACATTTTCCCCTGGTATTTTGTTTAGCGGTTGATACGCAAATCTTTCCAGGCGCAATGTTACGCATTGAATAGGAGTGCGAGGATGAAGGGAATGAAGGAAGTTATTAAGTGGCTCATGTTTATTGCGGTTTAGCCCTATTTAACAGATTTGGTTTCATACTACTGGTGGTGGGGTAGGTAGACTTTGGATGTGGGGAGAAAAATTTAAACATTTGCATAAGTGTAGCCGTAAGTGTTTGGTGGGAAAATGAGTTTGTGTTGTCGATTCATATAAAAGGCAACAAAGATTGACTTTTGACCCATGCACAATTAATAGCTTTAGACTTCCATTTTCTTATAATGCAATAGGGGCTCTTTTTTTTATATATACAAGTCGCCACGGGAGCAGCTAGAGGTGACTCATATTTCATGTTTATTTCTAGTCCATAAAAATTCAAGGTTCTTAAAAACTATAGATAAATTAATAGTTAAGTACTAAAAACACTGGAAATTAATGTACCGAACTTTCGAAAAATAAGAAATTGAAAGTAAGATCTCGAAATATTATCGAATTCATTTCCGTTTAAGAAAACATCAATTGACATAGAACTCGAGATCTTATTTAAGCATTTGAGCCCCAGGGGTTATAGAAAAAACTCTGTTGCAGAATCCCAAACAGGGCAAACGCACTTTATCTAGATGAGTACGAAAAGACCTGCCTAAGCTAAAAGGAGTCACAATCCAGCTATCCAAGGAAATTAAATATCTGGGAGTAATCCTCGATAGTAAGCTCCTATGGAAATCACACGTTGAAACAAAGACATCCAAAGCACTGACAGCCTTCTGGCAATGCAAAGGTGTCTTTGGGAAAACGTGGAGTCTTTCCAGGTCCTATGGATCTACACGGCTATGATAAGACCTATTATAACCTATGCATTCGTGGTCTGGATGAGTTGACTCTCTCTCGTGGGAGTCAGGAGGACCTTATCGAGACTACAACGCCCTGTGGCCATCTGTTGCACCGAAACTTTTCCACCTACTTCAGGCCCGGCATTAGATGCTCTAATTGGTTTACCACCACTTGATGCTTTCATCTAAGGAGAGGCCTTGAAGGCCATCTGCAGGCTGAAACACAATGGGAACTGGTACGGCCCATGTCCGGCATTGGAAAACAGAGAAGGCATGGACGTCGATCCAACGATTCTCTCTATGCCCCTTGACTCCATGCCATCAAGAGTCGTACTTAAAAAGAGATACATGTAGTGCTGCCAGAGGCTCAGTTGGGGTCAAACTCAGAAAATGAGCCCGGCAAATACTGTTTTCGCATGCCTACGGATGGCTCCAGGACCGAGCATGGCTCCGGCTCTGGGGTCTACGTGGAATCCAGCGGGACAAAACTGCACTTTTCTCTTGGAATGCATGCATCTGTGCTTCAAGCGGAGGAAACGGCCCAATTTGTGTAAAGAAAATATGAAGAAAATATTTTCAAAAAGTCCAACAAGAATTCGATTCTTCCAAGAAAAGCAACCAGATCTACCTCTACCACCTCAACCAGTAAGTTTTTTTTTTAAATCCATGTATGTATCAATTATTAAAAAATTTGGCATTTTTAAAGGTCGTGACACGCTGGGGAACTTGGAGGCAGCATCATATTTTGCAAAAAATTTTAACGGAAGCAAAGATATTGTTGATGGTTTCAATGACGATGCGGCTTGCGTTATTTTTTGTAAGAATTTGTTTGCAAACAAGGGAGTTCGAGAGGACTTGGCTTATATTCAGGCTAACTTTGGGTTTATAGAAGGCGAGAGAAATTCATTCAAAATTCTTAAGAAAAGAGGTTACTTTTACACCTAAACATATTTCCATACTTTTATATACTAGTTCAATCCCCTATTAACTTGTTCATCATGCATTGTCTTACTTACTTATTTGTAAAAAATCGTTTTAATTTCAATATTTTCAAGTGCAGAACACATTTTTATTTCAGGACGATTTTAAATGACTAAAAATTTGGATTTTAGAACGTAGATTTATAACGATTTTCTACTTTTAATATTGAAATTAAAACGAAATTACACAACGACCGTTTTCACCAGAAATCGTTCGGTGATCTGTCAGATAAGGTGCCAGTTAGCGTTAACTGAAGATGGTGAAAACGGCGCTAATAAATATTGAGTTGAAAAATGCACGGTCTACGAATTAGTAGTGGATTAGGCTAGTATATACTAAGATTGGTAATTTAATAATTAATATTTAGGCGAGCCAATAAATTCCTTTAAATTAATGCTTCCTGATAATCGCATGAGGTTATTACCCGAAACTTTTAAAATAGACTTAGTGGTACTGTGCTACTATGATAGCAAGGGCGAAAAATCATAGTCAACCTCTGTATATATTTTTAAATATATTTAACTGTACGTAAAAGTGTGTACATATTTAAAAAATTGAAAAATAAATGCCTTTTTTTTTGCCTATTTTCAAATGTTTGCTGCCTTTTAATCCTAACCCTGACCATAACCATTAGGTCGCATTTAGCTGGATAATAAGCACAAAGAACAAGGTGGCACAAAATTAATCATCCAATTTCGTTATAAATACCTATGTATATATTTAATATGGATTTCTTTATAATTTCTTTTGCCAATTTTTTTGGGAAAATATTTAACGTTTTCTCGTCTTACGCGCTTTTTTTAAGTTTGTGGAACATATCCTCAATTTACCATATGTCGCATGTTATTTTTTCTGTGTAATTTTTTGCACGCATTTCTACCGTGTAAAAACAGAGTTGAGTGTATGAACGTAATGAATGTATGTATAAAGTAATGCCAGAGCTCTTCTCGCTCAGTTTCACAAATTTGTTGTTGCCATGTAAATTACCAACCTTTGTAGGGTATTTATCTCAGGTAAGTTTCGCAAAGCGAGGAATTTCGTTGCAAAGGATCAGTAGCGGCGAGTTTTAACATCTACAGGTAAGCATACTTGGCCTCGGCCAATGCATAAATAAGAGGTAAATGGAAATTGGCGCCATCAGTTCCTTGGTATCCGCTTAGTCAGTGCTCTGGTGCAGTTGCTACCGGTCAGTGTAAGATCTGCAGTGACTTTATATTTCTATAATAGCGCACTTTGAAATAAACTATTTAAGTACAAATAAATTCGGCTAGATTTTACGGAAACTGTGTTTAAAACAAATAAGCAAATAACGGAGACCGACTACTGTGCGTGCTGCCAAACTGTTTTGCGTTGGTGCTCCATCTAGTGAGAAATTCCGATGCTTTAAACGGAACGTGACTTGGCATCATTTTTCCTTTTTGTGGCAGCACTGGTAGCGTGGGTTTTCATTTGAAAGAAAAAAGTTCGTAACATTTGAAACGCTTGTTATGGAAGACGATTTTCAAATCGAATTCATGTCGCTGCCACTTGGAGATCTCCAGGACCACTATGGTAAATTGTTTGAACGTTATCGCCAAATGCGTGATGACGCCGAGGCGGACACTCAGCGTATCTACGAGTTGAAGCGCAATCTGGAGACGGCGTATGCCGCCGAAACTTATCTGTCGCAAGAAATTGACGAGTTGATGCAGACGCTGGCGTCTATTGAGAAGGAGAGTAAGGGACACACAAGAGCACAGACCGAGCTGGAAGATTTGCGTAGACAACATCGCACATTAACTGTAGATTACACAACATTGCAGCAAGATTATGCCGCGTTAAACACAGAAAATGCCGAATTGCGGAAACAATTGGAAACAGCCAAATCGGCGAAGAGGTTGAGCTCATCTTCGTTGATGGGCTCGGGCACAGAAGAACTCACGGAGCGTATAGCCGATTTGGAAGGAGAAAATTTCGCTTTAATGCAAAAACTGGAAGATTTTCAAGAAAATGCTGTGAAGCAAACAATGGCATTGGCCGAACGTGAGGTAAGTGCACCTTTTGCATTGGAAATAACTTGTTTGGGTGTAGGTGCACAAAAGGTTTTTCGTATTACAGAGTAACATAGAAATTTTAAGGGATCAAGTGACGTGCTTGGAAGAAAATTTACGTTCAAAGCGTGATGATTTGGAAGAGAAGACGACCTTGCTTGAGAGCACGCAGGAACAACTAGCAGATGTTAATTCTCGTTTGGCTATGCTGGAAAGCAAGCCAGAAGGAGTTGGTAGGGATATTTTGAAATATTTTTCATAAATGTAAAAAACACAAAAACAAATGTTTTCAGACCGCAAGGGTAATTCACTCTTTGCCGAGGTAGACGACCAGCGACAGGCTATGAAGAAACTTTTAGCTGCACAAAAGAAAAGCTATATAGATATGAAAAAAGTTTTCCATGACAGCCAATCGGAAGTGAGACGTCTGAAGCGTGAGAATATAGCAATGCATACCGAACTCAGGGAGTGCAGTTCTATTTTCTGTGCAGCTGACCGTACATATCAGGGTAATTATAAGTCAACTTTTATTATAATAATTACCTAAATTTCTTATGATCCAATGCCTTTGTTTTTAGACAAACTGAACGAACGCATTCACCAGTTGCTCAACCAAGTGGAGGGTTTGGAGAAGAAATTGAGTGTGACACATGATCGACTACGTGATTTGGCCACCGATAAAGGCGTTGCGTGGATTGATTCGATGCTGAATTTTTGCAAGTATGAATTACTTGTTAAAGTAGTAGCTTATACAACAAGCGTAGGCTGTAAGGTTCGGAAGATGCTTCATTACATACGCGCACACTGTGAAATACAGATGGGCGTAGTATCCCTGTGATAGACATTTGATTACATATTTCATCATCACATTCTCTTAGTAAATTATCCCGTTCTGTTTTTTTTTTTTGTTAATTTAAATTTTTTTTTGGAGTTTATGGTTTTTTTTAAGGCATACTGTTCGTTAGACTTGATTAGTGAATTGAGTGCAGATGCATTATCGTCTTGAAAGATCTCATTAATAGGCCCAAATGTTTCACGCATCTTCCAACAGAACCTTACCGCTGTTCCCCTACAATGTTCAATTCAAACGCGCCATAGTACGATATTGCCTCCCATACCATAACACCACTTTCACGGCTGTGATATCTTCCTTTGGGGTACGGTACACTAGATACGGCTAGTTTACTGGGGCGGCATCCCTTGGTCGGGAAAACCCCGAGTCATTCCGCTAGGTTAGGTCAGGTGGTCCTGTCATTCCGGTAACTTAGAACAGGCTGACAAGAGAATGCCTTTTCTCCTTTCTTACGTTGGAGTTATAATAGTAATTGTATCCATTCGGCCCATCGAGATAGAACTTCTTTTCGTCGCTAAATAAGTACCGTTCACCGGAATAGTTATTTGTAACACAAATCCAAGCCGTGGTGTTCCTTGCAAAATCGAGGGACCGTTCTTTGCTAATTTTATTCAAAGGTGTTTTCTTTTTTTTTTGTAATTTTGTATGCTTCGGATGCTGCGCTTTTAGAAAAGTGTTTCAAACGGTGGTTTTTTTGGCTGCGACATTTGCCATTTCTTTAATTTTTGCCTTTCCTTTAATTTTTACCATTTCTTTGATTTTTGCCGTTAGAAAAGCGAAATTTTACGCAATCCTAAGGATTTTGCGGGCTTCATTAGGTGTCAGGGCTATCGCAGTTCTGCCTTTCAATAGTTCTTACCATAGGAGGCACCCTGCTTCCCGTAAAGATCCACAACGTTTGGACATCGACCAATCGTTTTGGTGATTTGAAAGCTGCTCTGAGTCAATATAATGATTTGTTTCGCGATTTCGCGATCTGTTAAACCGTCCTGCTTTCCATTTTATTAGACCAAACACAATATTTAAAAAAAAAACGACTCTTCTCACGGCTTTAATGCGCAAAATAAGTGCCTCATTTCAAGCGAACCTATAAATCAAGCACAATATTACAACTGCTGAAGTTTTATTGCTGCGAAGTAAAAAGTAAACTCTTCACTTTATCGGAATTATCAGAAACCCTTGTGTTAACATAAAATGTGGTTGCTTTGTTGACCATTTTATTCCATAAAAATTATTGCCTCTAATCAAGTGAACCGGAGTGTAAGTGTGTTCCACAAAAACTTTTTGACTCCTATTTAGACAAGAAACTGATGATCTCAAGAAACAACTACACGCCGTACGAATTCAGAAAGCCAGTTTGGAAGAGCAGTTACGCAACGTGCAACAGGAGATGACACGGTAAGTATCTGTACATCAATTGCAACCGCATAAAAGAACAACTAACATGAATTATACTTTGTGAATAGATGGCGCTTCGAAGCATTAAAAACGCGTTGCGTACTGCTCGACCGAGAGAATATTTTGAATGAGAATGGGCTCCCATTTAAAGCCGTCCACGCAATGGAGTTGAAAATTAGTCAGAAAGATCAGGAAAAGGCGCGTCCACGCATTGTACACGGCTCACCTGGAGCTCCACAAACGAGCACACCTGTCGAAAAGAAACCACAAATGCTTGGCGGGCCATTGCTGATCTCTCCGTTGGAACGTACTTCAGCAATAGCCAGCACATCACCTAACATTTTGCCGAATATACAGGAAGAAAACCTAGAAAAAGTTACTACATTGCAGCCAAAAATAGAAGTGGAATGCTTATTAGAACACACAGAAATGTCCATAAAACAAGAGGACTCGGATGTATCTTTACCAGATCAAAACGATAGTAAAAAGTCAAAAATAAAAGTGGAATGCAAAGAAAACATTGAACTGCCACTAAAAGAGGAGGAAGCAGACTCATTTTTACCCGATCAAAGTGGTACTAAAAAGTCACTATTGCATGAGCTTACGACAGACAACAACAGCTTGACAAAGGAACTAAAAATACCGCCTACGAAATGTGCCAAGAAGACACCTCCAGGTTTAGATGCTCCTCCCGGGCGGTCGATTCTTTCAAAGAAACGTGATCCTTTAGCTACTAAACAGGATTCCGAAAAAAATGTTCAATTCAGTAGCCAAGATCCGACCGTTCACGAAATCAGTGCCAATGTCAGCATGGGCCAGGACACGTCAAGCAGTGATAGTGGGTATAAAGAGGGAAAGCACAAGGCTTACATTAAGCAGATGCGCACAAAATCGAATGTTATTGTGCGCCGTGTAATTATGCCTTCTAAGCGTGAAACAACATAAGTGCCATTAAGCATTCATGCACATTCAAGATTTATATTATTTTGCATGGATTCAAAAAGGTGTATAACTTAGAGTTGAAATGCGACAATGGTTTTCAGCCGTTTGATAATGCACCGCTTTAAAACTCTAATATATTCACCTTTGTTCGCGAACCCAATTATTTATTTATATATTTTTTTTTATTCTACTTCTCCAATTTAATATTTATCCTAACGATTCTCACAAACTGTCGTCGTGTGAAGCTAAGGATTAGATGCGCGTTTTGTGAAATTATTAATTTTCAGTTGCATTTATATTTGTTGAAGTTTGAGCTTTGCAATATTGGAACACTTTGTGATAATCGTTGCATAAATATTTACTAAGATTTTAACTGAAATTACGGATTTTTTAAAGCATTGAAGTAAAGCAAAATATACTGGAATCTAGATTTTTAATATTAAGCTGTGTAGTTAGATAAAAATCATACGATCTGTGCATATATGTATGTAAATAAAAAGGGCTAATATTTACCGTTATTTGTTAATGTATGTATGTATTTGGAAAAATGTTTGACTCAATTTTCTCGAATCCGTTTGGAAAATGTGGTGTACAGGGTCCGGAACTCGAAGTGTAAACAACTTTAGACGGCTCGTGCAGCTGATGCCCGTGCAGGTAGTTGGCTAAATGAGAGTCCAGAGTATTGTTTATAAGCGCGCGGAAGCATTTTGCCGAGAGTAAACGTGAAAAAAGAAAATCAGTAATGGAATTCAAACGTAATAGTCGGATTGCATTATATGTATTTGGCTGGAAAATCACAACCAGCGATTGTACGTGAGCTCGAGCACCTTCAAGTAAATAAAGTTTTTGCTTATCGCACCACTACTCGTTGCGCCGATAAAGGTAGCATTGCGAAACGTCATGGAGGTGGCCATCAGAAGACCGCAACGTCACGTGAAATATTTCAAAAAGTGAAGAAGCGACTTGAGCGAAATCCCCGACGAAGTGCCATAAAATGGCAAAAGAACTGAAAATATCTGACCGTAGCATCCGCCGCATACTGAAAAATGATTTCAAAGTTAAGTCTACAAGCACCAAAGTAACAACAAGTCAGACTTGAGAGAGCGGGGAGTTGCTTCGCTTGGCCGAAAGCGGTCAATTTCCGAACATTGTGTTTTCTGACGAAAAAACCTTTCAAATTGAGCAATTTGTAAACTCCCAAAACAGTAGGGTTTATTTGAGCGACCGTTCATCGATTGGCCACGAGGAGGCAGCACCGCCATAAGCTAAACCATTACCCGCTGTTACCGCAGATGGGTGCTCTCCAATCGTTTTCATCGAGCCTGGCGTCAAGGTAATTGCGAAAAAATATGGGGAAAGTATTCTGAAGGTTGTTTTGAAGCCGTGAGCAGGCAAACATTTCGGTGGCAGACCATGGGCGTTTTAACAGGACTCGGGCGAACCAAGAATGGCTAAAAAACGACCACACAATGGCTCTCAAATTCACCAGACGCGAATCCAATGGATTATTCTCTTTGGACCATTTTGGAGAGCAAGGCAAAAGGTGGTCATATCAAGCAAAAGTTAGTTGATTCTTAATTTTGTATTATTTTCACACATTTTTTACTTTGAATTGAATAAAAGTACTTTTCCAAACTATATTTATGGCCTTCTTAATTGGTTACACTTCTTAATTTGGTTACGGATTGCTTGCGAGGCAAATTCACATGCCGAATATGCTGAATATTTCGGTGTCAATTTTGGATAAGTAGAAGCTTAACATACTACAACACCTGGGACGCAAGAGTAGCCATATATATATTGAATTGGCTCTTACATCATATATTTGGGAACGAAATAGCAGACGCATTGGCGAGAGAGGCTGTGACCTCGCCTTTAATATAACCCGAGCGTTTCTTGCTTTGGCACAAAACACCATCAAAGAGAAGTAAAGAGCGATGTTCGCTGGCACCAAACTATGGGGCTAAAAAAGTTTTGAAAAACTTAACCCAGACCAAGCATACACCGGGAATGCTCACGGACTTTCTCATAGGCTACTGCAGACAGACTGCGAAGTCTTCTGCACATGATCGGGACTTAGTTCTACGGACTCTTGTCGTTTCTGCGACCAATCTCAGGAGACTCCAATGTACCTTCTCCTGGAATGCAGCGCTATAACACGGAGAAGGTTGAGACATCTCGGTCAACTGCAGCTAGAAAAAAGGTACATACGATTAGCTCCATCCCGAGTTTAATAAGAGAACTGGTTCTGGATGAGGTACTGTGATGAGTAGAGGGCACAAAATACCATAGGTGGGCACACTGCATTATAAATTTACTGCATTACAAATAGCAGTAAGCAGTAAAATTTTACTGGTTACTGAAAAAAATTTGCATTACCAGTACACTTTTACTGATTACTGAAAAAAATTGCAGTAAAAATATTTTTTTACTGATTACTGAAAAAAAATTGCAGTAAAAATATTTTTTTACTGATTACTGAAAAAAATTGCAGTAAAAATATTTTTTTACTGATTACTGAAAAAAATTTGCAGTAAAAATATTTTTTTACTGATTACTGAAAAAATTGCAGTAAAAATATTTTTTTACTGATTACTGAAAAAAATTTGCAGTAAAAATATTTTTTTACTGATTACTGAAAAAAATTTGCAGTAAAAATATTTTTTTACTGATTACTGAAAAAATTGCAGTACAAATATTTTTTTACTGATTACTGAAAAAATTGCAGTAAAATTACTGATAATATAATTTGATTTGCATTATCAGTATAATATTTACTGTTTATGGGAAGTCAAAATGTAATACACTCTCATCACGAGATTCAATCATTTATGTACTCAATAATTCTTTCTTTTTTTTTGGTTTCTCTTATTTTCCTAAATAACAAAATAATAACCCCATAACTGTAACTGTCGTACAATCCAAACAAAAGAATTGGATGAAGATACACTGAAAAAAATAGGCCAATAAATATTCATTGCACCCTACACATATCTATACAACATAGAAAGAGTAGAGGTTAAAGATATATTATTTTTACATAAATTATCAGATTCTTTGTCAGAATCGATTAACCTACGTTCTTTCGTTTGTCAAATCAAGTTTACTTCAATATAATAATAAGTACTCTTTAAATTAAGAAGAATGAATAATTTGCAAATATTTTGCAGGGTATCAACAAGTCAGGTTCGCTAGACTATAAAGTCTTTTGTAATATTTTCCATGTGCGCAATCAATGAATAAAACAGAAGCAATCGATTTCCTTCAGGGTGAAAAGACCATGTATTTTGGTTATTTCATACCCACTATAGTGTCCTTAAGTATAAAAATGCGTCGTTTGGAGCCTAAAAGTTTGAAGTATTTAACCGAAAGTAGCAAAAAAATGCATGAAGCTTTGCTTAAAAGATTTGAAAAGTACTTCCTGATTCAGCCTGACGCTTGGGATGCTGTTATTGCCGCTATTTCTGTCCCTGACATTAAGTTGCGATTTGTGAAAGCTCTTTTAGAAACAGCTAAAACGCAAACAGAAGAGGAAGTTAAAAAAATGTTCAACACTTATGTGGTCAAGTATGGAAAAGTAGCCTGTGCCAAAACTCGTATTCTACCTCAACCACCTCAAAAAACATTTTTTGACTTCGGGGATGAAAGTAATGGTAAACTGTTTACACTTGGTTTTCAATTAAATATTTGTTTTATGCATATATTTACTTAAATAGATATTAGCATACAATGTGGTTCCACTGACTCGGAAAATTATTTGCAAGAAACGCTATTATACCTGGCCGAACGAGAAGAAACAACAAGTTGCCTAAATAAATATCAGGCTATTAAAAACGTATTTTTAAAATATAATACCCCATTACCGTCATCTGCACCTGTAGAACGGTTGTTTTCATTCGCTGGAATTGTAAATCAGTCTAGAAGGCAAAAACTCAGCGATGCAAATTTTGAAATGCTTGTGTTAAGAAAGGCTAATAGCTAATAGCAAATAAAATTATATTAACAGTAATTTTACTGCAATTTTTTCAGTAATCAGTAAAAAAATATTTTTACTGCAAATTTTTTTCAGTAATCAGTAAAAAAATATTTTTACTGCAATTTTTTCAGTAATCAGTAAAAAAATATTTTTAATGCAAATTTTTTTCAGTAATCAGTAAAAAAATATTTTTACTGCAATTTTTTTCAGTAATCAGTAAAAAAATATTTTTACTGCAATTTTTTTCAGTAATCAGTAAAAGTGTACTGGTAATGCAAATTTTTTTCAGTAATCAGTAAAAGTGTACTGGTAATGCAAATTTTTTTCAGTAATCAGTAAAAGTTTACTGGTAATGAAAATTAAATTGCAATATCAGTAAAATATTATATTTACTGCATTCTTACTGTTACTGCAAAGTGCCCACCTATGCAAAATACCATATGTTTGTTTTTTTGTAGCAGCAAAAACATTCCCCATACATGTACGAGGAGTGCTGCTGGAGTAGCAGTCCTTGGCCGAATATATAGTAAATGCGGGTCGTTTCGGTAACGTAGAACCGACTGTCAGGGGAACTACCAAGTGGTCGAAGTGCAAACCTCATAAAGAATCGAATCTAATCTAAAAGTACATCATTTGTTGGTTCTTCGGCCAAGCTCCTCCTCCAATTTGCCTGGAGCGTCGTGAAGTTCCATAAATGGAGGGTCAAACAGTTTTGCGCCGCCTTCGAACGGCAGATATTTTTTATGTGGAGCTTTTTCATGGCAGAAATACACTCGCAGGCTTGCCATTGTCTGCCGAGGAAAAAACTTTTTCTTCATTTTGGTGTTTCACCGAGATTCGAACCTATATTTTCTCTGAATTCCGAATGGTAGTCACGCACCAACCCATTCGGCTACGGCGGCTGCCGTAGTGCGACTTGAAGTTACATAAATGGAGGGTCAGTTTCACACTGCCTTCGAACAGTAGATAGCTTTTTATGAGAGACTTTAGTCTTACCGTTGGGCACCTCAACTTCACCGCTGGCGAAAATGAGTGATTCACTGTTCGCGTCTGTTTCGCAGATTGTACCGCCTTCTGATTTCGAGACTAATGGCTATACAACCGAATTGGAATGGGAGGCCAAGTCATTTGCTTATAAAATCCCTTAATTTGAAGACGCTTTATACTTCTCTGAATAGTGGTCCAATTTTGGGGTGTGAGGGACGGGTGGGATTATCTATTGGGTTGGGGAATAAGTCCATAGCGTTTTTATATTTTCTTTCGTTTAACAACGATTTGTTTGCTGTTTGGTAAAGACTAAGTATTCATTCGATAGAACTCTTTCTGCTCTACAAAACTAAAAAATGAAATATCCAAGAGGCAAAAATCAACATTTTCGACACCTGCTCTTCTTTACTTTTCATCGAGGTCAAAAAGCTGCCGAAGCAGCACGAGACAGTTGCCACGTGTATGGAGAAGGTGTCATACGCGAGTCTACAGCACGGAAATAGTTGGCAAAGTTCAAAAATGGCGACTTTGATGTCGTTGACACGTGCCGCAGCGGGACGCAGGCCTTCTGAATCCGATGAAGATCGCCTCAAATCTCTTTTGAAGGAGAACGGTCGTCAAACCACTCGTGAATTGGCGGAAAGAATTAACTGCGATCATAAAACGATTCTCAATCACCTTCATTCAATGGGATTTACCGAAAATTTGGGAGCCTGGGTGCCTCACGAGCTCAACGAAAAAACAAAGAAAGTCGCCTTCAAATTGCTTCTCAGCATCTCGCCCGCCATCGAGCAACACGCGGTCATAAACATCGCGTTTTGTAGCGAGTCGTCACGGGAGGTGAGGAATGATTCCTATTCATCGATACGAAGGATCCAGGTGTCTCCAGGAGATACGTCAAAGCCGAATCTTCACCCAAAGAAGCTCATGAAATGTGTTTGGTGGGACTGGGAGGGCATGGTGCATTGGGAAATGCTCGAAGAGAATGCCACGGTCAACAAGGAGCTCTACATTGCCCAGCTACACCGCTTGAATGAGGATATTCGACTAAAAATACCTCATCGACATGGTTAAACCATACTCCTTCCCGACAACCCCAAACTCCATGTTGCACAAGTCGTCGCAGCCGCACTCCAAGAGCTCGAATGAGAGGTCGTTCACCGACCGTTCTTGCACCGACCGATTACCATCTTTTCCGCTGTTGAAACATATGAAGGGTGATACCTTCGATAACAAAGAGGTCCTTAAAGACTGGCTCAACAACTTCTTTGACACCAGACCAGTCGATTTTTGGTGGAACGGCATCAACAAATTGGTCGAGAGGTGGGAACAGGTTGCAAACAGCAACGGAGATTATATAATAACTGATTAACTTGTTGATATAATTATTGTTTTTTGTTTAAATAAAAGTCTTCGTTAAAAACGCTAAGAATTTACTCCCCAAACAGTACTTCAAAATGCGTACATTTCTGTTAAAAACGAATGTTACGAATTTAGATTTCATTACTCGTTCCGTCCATTTATCTTTGCAAATAAATTGCAGCCAACTTCATGGCAACGGCAAAACGCCAACTTTTGATTTCCTTCCAAAAGTCTTCTGGCCGTACATAAACTAACTGAATAGTAGAAAAAATTTCATTCCAAATGTGTTACAATAGAGTGAGAATAATGACATCAACCACAAAAAAGTCTCTGCTACGTATCTTCATACCAAAATACGAAATCAGTAAGTTTTCAAAAAATTGTGTACAACAAAAATGCAAAGACTCATGCATAAATAACTACAAAATGGGACAGGAGATGATAATAACAATAAGAAAATTGTTTCAGCATAAATAAGAAAAGAGATTAGTTATAAGTTAGAATGTTTATGTTGTGTGTATGTACAGTGGCTGCAAGCTAAAGTGAGACGCCAAGGCAAAACTGTTCCCCGCATAAGATTTTTGAACTAAAACAAGCAGCCAATAAGTAAGGAGGTGCTATATTTGGTGCGGGCCGAACTTTATATACTCGCAAAAATTTTAGTAAAATTTAATTTTAGCTGGCTGTTAGTTTTTGGAACCGATCAAACTCATAGACATTGAGAGTTGCAGTCTGTAACAAAAGCGTTGACATCCTACCTGATGTCTACTTTCAGAATTCATAGAGGTCGGTCTCCATTAGGTATCGCTAGGGATCAAAAGGTCTATGCATGGCTTAATGTCAACCAGGCTAACCTAACCTGACCTAATCCTTACTTACTTACTTAGGTGGCCATAACAACCCGTTACCGAGTTACGGCCGACCTCACTAGCTCTCTCCAGGCGCCTCTACTTCGCGCGCGCCTTCTCCAATTCTGTACACCAAGCGAGCATAGAGGTTCCTCCACCTGGTCTTTCCACCGGAGCAATGGTCTTCCTCAGCGTCGGCTCCCTTGGACACCTTCTTTGCTGGAGCTTCTTCATCCATACGCACGTCATGCCCTAGCCAACGCAGGCGTTGGATGGCGAGGCGTTGAACTACGTCAATGTCGACGTAGAGCTCATACAGCTCGTGGTTCATTCTTGAACGGTAGTTTTCGCAAACGCGCACAGAACCGAATATCTTACGAAGAACTTTTCTCTCGAACACCCCAAGAGAGGCTGCATCGCTTTGTGACGCTACCGATGCACCTATTAGCAAGAGTGATGCTCCGTTTGATCTCCTGGCTGATATCGTTGTTGCTGTTAACGGCGGTGCCAAGATAAATAAATTCTGGCACAACTTCGAAGGTAACCTGACCTAATCCAAAATAGTAAAATAAAACAGGAAAAACTCAGCTCCAAGGTTGATAGATTACTAGGTCTGCTATTTCGCTATGGTGAAAAAATTGTGAGGAGAAGTGAGTGACGTGGCAGCCAACGTCACTTGGGAGGCTCTGCAGCCGAATTCCGCACGATCATTTCACGTGCATTTACACACTCAAATCAATCGTTGTTTCGATAGCCACGAAGTGTTTTTCGTATATCACTAACACAATCTTAGTTTTTTCGTGAACAAACCGCTTTGTGACCCAATCAGCAGATTCTGTAAAATTCGCTCAGAGCCGAGTAATGGTCCGCAACGTAGCACACTTCTAAAAATCGTTTCACTATGGCCACTTCTATTCTAACACAGCCACAATTGAAATTTTTGTCACAATTGGCTTTTACAAAAGCTCCAAAGTTCAATCTATTTCAATCGGGAGAAAAACTAAGGAGGCTCTAAGGGTAGGCTACAAATGAAAACAGCTGTTGAATAACAAACAGAAAAGTGATGAAGTTAATTGTTTCAAATTATAGAGAATATTTTGACGCCAGGCTCGATGAAAACGATTGGAGAGAACTGTTAACATTTGTAAAGCCGCTTCACTGCTAAGACAACATTTTCCGTTCTTCCTCTTCTTGATTGGCGAGCTAGCGATTTTTGCCGAGTTTAACAAAGCGCGCCAGTCGTTTCTTTCTCGTGCTACCCGGCGCCAATTGGACACACCAAGTGAAGCCAAGTCCTTCTCCATCTCAACTTTCCAACGCAGAGGAGGTCTTCCTCTTCCTTTCCTAGCACCAGCTGGTACCGCATCGAACACTCTCTGAGCCGGAGCGTTTTTATCCATTCGCATGACAAGACCCAGCCAACGTATCGCTGCTGGATCTTTATTCTCTGTGCTATGTCTATGTCGTCGAAAAGCTCATACACCTAATCGTTCCATCGCCTGCGATATTCGCCGTTGCCAACGTGCGAAGGTCCAAAAATCTTGCGCAGAATCTTTCTCCAAACACTCCAAGCATCGCTTCATCGGATGTTGTCCACGCTTCTGCGCCATACGCTAGGACGGGCATGATGAGAGTCTTGTAGAGTGTTAGTTTTGTTCGTCGAGCGAGGACTTTACTACTCAATTGTCTACTTAGTAAAAAGTAGCACTTGTTGGCATGAGAGATTCTCCGTAAACGTAGTCTCTTACAGCCATGAAATCACAACTCTTAACAGTGACGTGAGTGCCGATACGCGACATTTGGTGCACCGACATTTTTCGTTTGGCCTTCACAATTGAGTTATCTCAGTTCTGAAATTGAGTTTTCACGTATTTATTTATTTATTGACGGCATTCTTAAACCTAACAAACACATTGAGGAAATTAAAATTTTCAATATTTTACAGTAGTGAAACGTTTTCAAACGCTTCAATGTAATCACACTTTCCAAGGAATTTTTTTAACTAATTACGGTTTAAACGTATCTGTCTCAATACATTTTGCCAACAATCTTTCGAACGTGTCCCATTTTACCTTGGATCCACTGTACATATGTATGTATGTGCCTAGCCATGTAAAGTTTCGCTTGGAAACGTCGGTAACTAAGTTGGTTAGTGCGCAGACATCCTTTGGAAAAATTCTAGCTGACTGCTGCCATAACCTGACTTAATATTAATGACAGTGCAGTGGTATGTTATGTAATAGTGGTAGTGGCTTGATGGAGTTCAACAGGACTACACCCGGCAGCGCTACAACTGAATGTACATACAAATTCGTATATGTGAAACGCACTGCCATCTCTGAGTTTGTCCTTTAGCCGCGCAGAGTTCAATTCGCATTTTAGTAGTTTTTGGCGCCGATATTCTTTGCCGGTTGGGCTGCTCATTTTCCCTCCTCTTTTACTTTTGTTGGGCGCGTGATTTTTTTCTTGTTGGAGCTTGTTTTGTTCCGACATTTTTGTAGCAACGTCAGGAGGATGGGCATAGAGAAAAAAGGGGCGCGCACAGAGACATTAATAGATGCTGCTTTTGCTGAACAGCTAGAAAAAATAGAAAATAGCGAGAAAATAGATATTATCGAAAAAGAGAGAAAATTGTGTTTAAATTACTATCAAGCTTTTTAATCAAAATTCAAATAAGCTCTTGGCAATCTGGTTAGAGAAAAATTGGATTAGTTATGCAATAGTAGATACATAAATACATACTAATATATGCATGCATAGATGCGCATACATTAGGGTGGATTTAAACATTGTTTTGTGCTCCTGATGCTGCCCCTTTAAGTCTGTTTTATAAGCAAAAAAATACATTTTTAATAATATTTACCCGTGCCGCCATGCTCTAAAAATTAGTATTGAAATTGCATAGGAAAAAACGTAATTGAATTTTTTTAATTCTCTTCGCCCATCCTAATGCAAATTTTGTTGAGGTGGCTCAAAGCATTGAAAGCCGAAAAGTGTGGGACTTGCCTTTCGACTCATCCACTAAAAACCCACCCCAGCTCCGTTTCCCTCCCACCGCGGGGCAACCGTTAGGCATGACTTCGCGAGAAGGAGAGCGGCCTATTGCCTCTTCATGAAGATCTGCGCTGTTGTTCAACGCGACGCAGTTTGGATATTACTATTTTTGCCATATTACATACAGCGGACCAATGTTCTTTTGACTCTAACATAATATCCACTAGGTTATCAGCCGAAATTGGCTTCCCCACCTTAGTGCTTAATGCCTCCTTTTAGAACACATATAGCGGACAGACAAACAAAACATGTTCTGCGTCCTCTACAGCTGGTGCACAATGAGAGCAGTACGGGTCGTCTTCGTGCTTAAACCTATATAGATAGGATTTAAAACACCCATGCCCCGCCAGTATTTGGTCAGATAATAGACTAATTGTCCATGTTTACGGTTAACCTATTTGGCTATTAAATGAATCAGACGGTACTCCACAACATTTGTTTTCAACAAGACGGCGCTACTTGGCATACAGACCTTAAAACACCAGCCCGTATTTACTGCGTCATCGTTTCTGTGAGCAATTTATCTCTCGTCTCAGAGCAATGGATTGACCACCAAGATCGTGTGATATCATACCTTTGGACTTTTATTTGTGCAAAGTCTAAATACTTTGTTGGTAAACCAGAATCGATTGAGGCATTGGAAGCCAACTTTACTAAAGTAATTCCCGAGATAACCACCGAAATCCTCCAGCGAGTCTTTCAAAATTGGTGTTAACATTTGAAAGAGATTATCTTTAAAAAATAAAGGTCATGAATGGTTCTACCCAAAAATAATGACAATTGCCCAATCAATTTGAATTTTGGTTTTTTTTCAATTTGAAATCCGATACCTCTAAATTGGTCACCCTGAAAACACATTTTCATTTAAGGGGGCATCCATAAATTACGTGAGGTGTTTTTTTCAATTTTCTGAACCTCCTTCCCCCCCTGGTGAGATGTCGTGAGATTTTATTCAACCCCCTCCCCCATCCCCCAATCTCACGTGAGATTTTTCAAAATGTGGGTTTCTTATGTAAATGCGTTGGATTGTTATTGCAAAAAGAAAAAAAGTTGCTTCCTGCTTTTATTTACGACTAGTTAAGACTAGTAATCAATATTGCTGAGAGTTATAAGTGTAATAAAAATTTAACAATACTCGTAGAAGACTTAAATCGTAACTACTGCGATTAAAAAAAGAATATCTACTCTAATTCAGTCCATGGAGAATCATGCGCGGTTTCAAGAGAGACTATTGGGACCAACATGTCCATATGATTTTCAGTAAAATCATGTGCTCCTTCAACTTCGTTCTAATCTAGCCACTCTAAGCCGTTGACGCTTGCGCACAGTAACTCATTAGCTCGTCTTGTGACAATCCGTGAGGGTCGCACTTTGCGGAACATACGCGCTTGCTTAGCTGGTGCAATGTGAGCTGCTCGCCTGTGCTCTGCAGCTCTTGTGATAGATGCGAAGTAAATACCGCATGTACTGCAGCATATTTTCTCTAAATCATCACGTATACTTGGGCAATAGAGATCAATAGGCGTGCTGATGAAGGCATTCAGCGGTTGAATCGGTACGCGTATTAGAAATGGAGCAAATGATTTTCCGTCATGTTCTTTAAAGTCCGGAATTGTCAAACGTCAGCATGAGTGATAGGGCGTTCGGCTCATAGTGGCGCGAAAACAACCGACGGGCTACACTGTACCGCAAATTAACCCTCTAGTACCCAAGACCGCCTGTAGACGGCCTAAGTTTATTTCACGCTTATTCCCTTTTAAAATACCATTTCGTTACTTTTTAAACTCTTTCTAATTCCGGAAAGTCCCAAAATTATTGCTGGTGCATTTGCAACAGCGTCTTGTTTTTTTAATCAGCCGTCATAGTCATTTGAAGTCGGAAAATAGTGAAAAGCGGTCAAATTAATTATTCTGCAAAAGTGGTGTATTTTAAAAATTAAATAAAAATATTAGAAGTGTATTTAGCTTATAATAAAAATTATCATAGTGCTGCTGGTTGTGTTCAAAATACGAAAGTTAAAAATAATAACAAAAAAAAAGTGTTTCCTGTATTTTATAAACCTTTGAAGACAGCCCGTCTAGAGGCGGTCCTGGGATAACTCGGAATAAATAACATTATGCGGTAAGTTTGAAATTTTGATATTTTTAGAGGGGGGCTAAGCTTAAAGTTTTGGTTTTTTAGAAATGGATCAACGACAAAAGTGTAAATTATCATCCCTTAATGATGAAGATATTGCAACATTTTTGGATTTATTGGAAATCGACGATGATACAGACGTGGAAGAAGATTTGGAAGATCTTTTAGACGAAGATGTGGACGATGCAGAATTACCTATCGACACTGGAATTGACGAGGTGATTAACAGGGCGGTAAATTTGTCAGATTCTATGCTGGAATCAGAAGTGTGTTGATCATTTCAATAACAGGTGTCAGTCCATTCCGATGACTCAACGTTTATGTGACGATGAACAAATGTGCGCACCGAAGATGAGGACTTTCCTTCGACAATATCTGCCAGATAAACCACATAAATGGGGTATACAACTCTTCGTTTTGTGTGACTCCTTCGGATTTTGTTATAACTTCGAAATATATTGCGGCGCAGGAGACAATGCTGTTCTGACTGATACACCAGATCTTGGGGCATCAGCGAATGTGGTGGTCCGATTGTCCCGTAATATTAAGATTTTAAAAACCATATAACATATTTCGACAACTATTACACGTCACTGCCACTTCTGGTTTATCTTAAATCACGCGGAATACATTCGCTGGGAACTATTCGTTCAAATCGAATTCCGAATTGCAAACTTCCGACAGATCTTGATCTCAGGAAACAACCCCGTGGATATTCAACTGAATTTTGTGGATCTGCTTTAGGAGTTGACATTTCTTTATCAGTTTGGAAGGACAATAAAATAGTGTGACTCGCATCGAAGGCGAAAAGCCCTTCCAGAATGAAACAAATGTTATAAATAAGGTGTCGCGGTTCGTCCGCTCAGAAAAAAAATTTGTTGATGTCGATTGCCCCAATGCAGTCCGTGAATATAATAGTCATATATGGGGGGCGTCGACCTCATGGATGGACTAATTGGGCGATATAAGATTCCGGTAAAGAGCAATAAGTACACAAACCGACTTTTTAATCACCTGCTTGATATGGCCATGATAAACGCTTATGTTTTGTTCAGAAGAATTAACAAGATTGACACGCATGCTAGGCAGTACCAACTGCCGAACTTCCGGGCAGAGATCGCATACGTACTCTGCAAACAACAATATTCTTCAATACCAAGAGCTCCAGGTCGTCCATGACAAACTCCTCAAGTAAAATTTACTGGAAGAAAAGCTTATTTACCTCCTGACGACGTTCGCTACGACGGAGTTGGACATTTTGCAAAGTTTTTATCACGCACCGGTAAAAATAGGTGCGAATATCCTGGCTGCACCTCCGAAACTCAAATCGTGTGCCGAAAATGGAATCTGAATCTTTGATTTTCCCAGCAAAAGGACTGCTTTCACAATTTTCACCATAAATAATTTGCACCAACCGCCTATTTATGCCCAAAAGCATGCCTTTCTTTTGTAGACATTTTTCTAAAACTATTTGAAATAAGACTGACTGTTTGTTTTGTATTGATTTCTGTTAAAAACTTTCTGTTTTGTTCAATAAAAGTACGTAATACACTGAATTTGCAAGTTTTTCATTTAGATTTTTTTTGGCGTTCTTTCCCAAAGCCGCCTGCAGGCGGGGTAAGGTTTTATCCCTATATAATCGGATCAAGGAACAAAATTTCACTTTCTTGATAAAGAACCTATATTTTTCCATAATCCCCACCCAAAGCAGTTTTTTTCATTCAAAAATAAAATTTAGGCACTAGAGGGTTAAGATTAAATTGAGCTATTTGGTATAAAACAAATATGGTGGTTTGACAGTAGTAATGTATAACGTCGAAGTATGAATGAAATTATTTTCTTTTGAACGAATTAGTGAATGATCTTAATCATACTACGATTACGCTTGAGATTAAATCTTAAGCATGTACAATTTTTTTGTTTCAATCAGAAAAAAATTGCGTGATATTTGCCGAGACCCCCCCTCTCTCCAACGTAAGATTAGATGAGATTTGATATTCAAAAGTCCTCTCTGTCCTCGATACACTGTTTTGCGCGATCTAAAAGCTTTGCGAAAGAGTGTTTCAGGTCATTGACCGGATCAGGATGTCGGTGCAAGCATTTTGGATGGCCTCTGCGGACGCAAAACGTTTTCCTTTCATGACCAAAAGCAATTTTCCGAATAGGTAGAAGTCACAGGGAGCCATATCAGATGAATGCGGTGAGTGATTGATGGTTAAATGCGATTTCTAGTGCAAAAATCAGTGGATCGATGAGATGGAGCATTATCGTGAAATATGCGCCTGCTTCCTCCTTCGCGGTATTCAGGGCGAATTCGATGAATGCGATGCCTCAAACGCCTCAAAACGCCAAGATAGAAAATTGCATTGACGGCTTGGCCCGTAGGCAGGAACTCCTTGTGGACGATTTCCTTCGAATCGTGAAAACAAATGAGCATCGACTTGATTTTTGACTTCTCCAAACGCGCTGTTTTGGGCGATGGCTCGTCTGGGGCCTTCCATTCGACGCTTTGGCGCTTAGTTTCAGGTTCATGTTGGAAACATCACATTTCTCACCAGTTACAAAGTTCTAAAGGAAGTTCTCATTTTATTAAAATTTAATTTGGGTGCACTGCTAATTTTTGGCCATCAAAGAAACTCATAGGCAATGAGAGCATTAAAGCTTATAACATAAGATAAGATGGATGGACAGAAATTTTGTCTTAACATTTCTTTACTGTTCCGCAAAACCCTTGCACTGTAGAAGCTAACAGAAGTGAAAACATACGCATGTACATGCATTCAAACATACATATAGAATACTGAAATGGTTAATGTTGACAGACAGAATGAACTTTGAGCACTAAATTATCGTTCCAAGTATGCTCCTACAAACACACACACACTCCCACATATCTGCATGCTTGAATTTATCCGCATGCACAGCTGCACGTTGGCAGTCAAATGTAACTGCAGTGCCCTAAGATCCTTTCAGTTGTGGGTGTAAAGGGCGGGGCATTTGCTTGCTTGCCGCCAAACGATTTCTGCATTGTGTTAGTGCCAAAAGAAAAACTACTGACTTGGAAAATTCCAAATGACAAGGAAATGCATACATATGTAATATAGATAAAAAAGCCAAACTAGTGAATAAATGCGAACGAAATAGCGTGAAGATGAAAGGCATAGAAATCAGGACAAAAGAAAATTGCGCACGCAAAAAGTTTTATTTTATGTTAATGGCGCTCAAATAAAATTTCCTTATATATGTATGCTTATGTTTGCGTGGAATGTTTATATGTATGTGTATATATACAGTCTGTATGTTTTCATGTGCATTAACTGGATCTAATTTCAGCTCAATTTACGAGGAAAAAATTACATTTTTTTTGCCTTCTTTGACATAGAATTAATTTAGGTCAAATTATATGGTTCCGGTTCCAATGCATCGGTTTCAGTCAGGCTACAAAAAAACAGTTATAATACTTAACGTAATACAATTCTTCATAGGCAAAATATGGTGATATGAAAGTATGCCCAGTTACTGGCATCTCAGCGATCTCTGTCCAATCCACAAGAAAGGGAACCCCACGAACTGCGCCAACTACCTTGGGATAAACTTCCTCATTATCGCATACAAGGTCCTATCAAGCGTACTTTGTGAAAGGCAGAAACCCCTCGTCAACAAATCCTGGAGAAGATCGAAGAGAAGCAGATCGACACATGCCTGCTTTTCGTCGATTACAAAATCCGCATTCGACAGTAAGATATGGGATCACCTGTATGTCGCCATGCCTGAATTTGGCATTCCCGCAAAGCTCACCCGGCTTTGCAGGATGACCCTAACTAATACCACCAGCGCAGTGAGAATTGGCAAAGATCTTTCCGAGCCATTTGAAACTAAGCGGGCTTCCAGACAAGGCGATCCTTTATCAGGAGATTTTTTCAATTTGATGATGGAGAAAATTGTTCGCGTCGTCAACAGCCGCATCTCAGGGACTATTTTCTAGGCTCGCTTAAGCTGATGATATCGGCATTAGTCAGCGGGCAGTCAGTGCAACTTTCTCCAGTCTTGAAAAAGGATCTCGTCGAGTGGGTCTTGCGGTAAAAGAGAGCAAGACAAAGTACCTTGTGTCAACAACTAAAAAGTATACGCGTATTGAACAGCAGGTTGCGATTGACAATTATGTGTTCGGCGTAGTCAAGAACTTTGCCTACCTAGAATCCAGCATTAACACCAGCAACAGCGTCAGCCAATAGATCCAGCGAAGAATAACACATGCCAATAGGTGCTACTTTGAGCTGGGTAGGCAACTGAAAAGCAGAGCCCTCTCTCTATACACGAAAAACAGCTCTACCAATCACTTATCCTCCCTGTCTTACTATATGGCGCTGAATCCTGGAGATTGACGCACATCGATGGACGGTTATTAGGAGCTTTCGAGGTACAAATTCTTGGCTAGATCTATAGTCCGCTTTGCGTGATTGATGCATATCGAATACGATGGAACCACGAGCTGTACACCGACATCGACTTAGTAATGCGCATTAAAGTTCAGCTGCGCTGGCTAGGTCACGTTGAGCAAATGAACAATAACGCTCAAGCAAAGAAGGTGCCCTTTTCGAAGTGCACTGGTTGAACTCGTAAAAAAGGACGCCCTCAGAAACGTTGGAAAGACCAAGTCGACGACGACCTGACCGCCTTTGTTGTTTCTAACTGGCGTCGAGGCGCGCAATGCAGAGACGAGTGGCGCAACATTTTGGTAGCGGAAGGTCGACCATCGGTTGTAGTGGCCAGCTAAGTAAGTAAAATACAATTTTTCTTTTAATTTCTTATTTGACTTGGTCGTAATTGTCTTGCGGACGGACATTGAATATAATTTATTTCCTGTTGTTTTTTCTTTGTTTACATGCCGCAATACTTTCATTGTGGCACCACAGTACGGTTGGCGTAACGATGGCAACGGATGGGCTAGGACAGCCCGACAATGACCAACCCATACTGTTGATTTCAACTTTTATAGCAAATTTACACAATGATTTTTCTTCTTCTTCTTCTTTTTTTGGCCAAGTTTAACAAAGCGCGCCAGTCGTTTCTTTCTTCTGCGAACCGGCGCCAGTTGGATACACCAAGTGAAGTCAAGTCCTTTCACACTTGATCTTTCCAACGCAGAGAAGATCTTCCTCTTCCTCTGCTATCACCAGCTGGTACCGCGTCGAATACTTTCAGAGCCGGAGCATTTGTATCCATTCGGACGACATGACCCAGCCAACGAAACCGCTGGAGCTTGATGAGCTGCGCTATGTCTATGTGCACGTAAAGCTCATGCAGCTCATTTTTTCTTCGCTCGTCAGAAATGATCCAAATGATCCAAAAATCGTCCACAGCATCTTTCTCCCAAACACTTCATAGTAGGAGGTGTAAGGCTTCGGGGTAAAGGCTTCCGATGCTTCCTCCTTGTAAAAGAAAAAGAAAAACAAATTTTGGTTGGATAATAAGTTCGTAGCGTTTTCACCGAAGACTTTTAGTTAGTTAAGTTAATCAGTTATATAATCGCCGTTGCTGTTTACAACCTCTTCCCACCTCTCGACCAATTTGTTGATGCCGTTCCACCAAAATCGTCTAGTCTCACGTGAAAGAAGTTGTTGAGCCAGTTTTAAAGGACCTCTTTGGTATCGAAGCTAACGCCCTTCATATGGCTTGACAGTGCGCGGCAAAGATACTAGTCGGTCGGTGCAACGTCCGAAGAATACGGCGAATGCAGAAGGTCTTTCCATTCGAGCTCTTGTAGTGCGGCTGTGACGACTTCTGCAACATGGGGCCTGGTGTTGCCGTGAAGGAGTATGGTTTGACTATGACGATGAGGTCTTTTCAGTCGTATAGCCTCATCCACTCTGTGCAGCTGGGAAATATAGAGCTCCTTGTTGACCGTCGCATTCTTTTCGAGTCCCAATAAACGCATATCATGACTGTCTCCAGATGAAGATTCAGCTTGACTTTCGGCTTTAGTGTATCTTCGGGAGCCACCCACGCCTTTCTTTGCTTCATATTAACGTATAGGCACCATTTCTCATCTTCTGTGTCGATTCGGTACAAAAAGCGCTGTTTATGACCGCGTGCTGCTCGATGGCGGGCGAGATGCTGAGAAGCAATTTGAAGGCGACTTTCTTTGTTTTTGAGCTCGTGAGGCACCCAGGCTCCCGATTTTTTATTAAATCCCATTGAATAAGGGAGAAGCTTCCTAGCTTCTGCATGTTGAGTCCGACCAGGAAGCGCGCGCTTTAGATGCTCTACCGTTATTAGCAGCAGCTTCTACCGCATACTTTTGGCTACTAGTTTTTCACAAGCGTCTAGCACTAATTGCAATACATACATACCTATATGCCCAGTAATGTTCACAGAGATTCTCGTCTATTGTATGTAGTCAGCAAAATAAATATAAAAAATATTGCAATATCCACTTCAACTTTTAGTGAGTTGCAGAATGTTCAGCATTCCAGCATTCCAGTAGACCTGCAATGGTCGTTGCATAAGTAAGAATGTGTAAGTAAGAAAATCTAAAGTTACCAAATGTCCAAAAGAAATCAAGTACTTTACACACTCTACGCAGGCGTTCTCCAAGAGAAAAGGAGCAAACCAAGTTGCATTCTGGGATCAACTTTGGACACAATATCGGTCGGCAGAAGAAAAAATCTACGGAGTGCACTGTTCAAAAACTGCATAGCGGTGATGTGAAGCGCCGCTTTTAGAGACAATCAGCGACACCTTTTTGGTATAACACTCACAAGATCGCGCAGTTGCCGCGATTCGGGCGAAATGCGACAGCAGCCTGAGTTTCTTACTTGTAAAGAAAAAATAAAATCGATTTTAAATAATAACAATAACAATTGTATTGTATGGGATTGCGAATGTGGCGCAAAGGCAAATGTGACAAAGAGCTGGATGCCGCCGGTGGCGCACACAACTCACCGACGACAGTTAGCACAATGGTAGACACGCTGACCGACACCGACCCCCGAACTCTGCTACTCCACCCAGTTAGCTGGTGATGTTGAATATTTTGTAGCATCTTAACGCTGCGTCCCAAGAAGTAGTCAAGAGTAAGCTGCTTTTTTATTGTTGGTCCTGTTGCGGTGGTGACAATATTGCAATCGTAAGTTTGTTGTCATCGCCGTCGCTGTCGCTGTCGGTGCAACCAACCGATCACAATATAGTGCGAAAGCGACAGTGTTCGCTGGGTGCAAGAAACAATGCCTTCGCGCATACTACAGACATGTACTTACACATATATATGAACATTTGTACATACATGTATATATGTGCATAGAAATGTGCAAAAAAATCTCCTTTTTGGGGATATATGAGTCGAGGCAGGGGCAGAGGCCGCGGGCGGGTGAAGGTTAAACGGCGAAATAAGACAAGCTGGTTGGCCGGCAGACAGTGTTAACGTATGCGCTTGTTTTTGGGTTGATATCATATTTGGTGGATAAAAGAGCGCCGGCAGCCCCCAGCTTGCAACGCGCGACTCCCAACTACTATAACTCTGCCATGCAGTTTTTGTCAAGTAGCAGCTAGCGGCGCTGCAAATGAAGTAAATGTAAATAGAGACGACAGTCATACGATCGCAACGAAAATGATTACTGCAGCGCATTTGAATCGATCCGGACATTTCTCCTGTGGGACGGGCATTATGTGCGCATAAATGCATTCCAAGCATATGGGACATAATGATGCTGATGCGCAGCAGAAATGGCAACTGTAGCATATATAAAATAATATGTATGTGGGTATAGGTATATCTTAAAAGTGGGAATCGACTGATGGGAGGCTGATCAATTGATCGAAGTGGCCATCGATTGACGCGAGTATTCGCCATTGCGTCATTCCTTTGCGACCGTTTTTGGTCTACTGCGAAAAATGCGTCGCCGTATGTACGCATTGTTCGCGCAGATTATGGAGATAACTGTAGCCGTAAATGGCATCCGCACGGCCAATGTAGCGAAGATGACAAAATAGGGTCACTCAAATGCAATATGAAACTTTGCCGTCCTGAGGCACACACATTCACACATACTCGTACATACATACAATATGTGAAATAATTCTGCGCTCTGTTATGAAGGAGTGAGCAGGAGCAAGGCGATGGTTGAGGGTTTGCTGAGCTTTTGGGAAACAGGCCAGCAGGCAAGCAGGCGCTTAAAGTATATTGCGATAAGTGGAATGCTGAAATTGGGTGGCCGAAATGAAAACATTAACACCTAAAATCGCAGGAAAAAACAAGAAGCCAAATGCAGCGAAGCACAAAACGATCGAATGAGTCTTCGAGCGCAGGATGGTGGCGAATCGGTGAGGGTTGCAACGCAACAAAAGTAATAAACGAATGAGCTTGAGGAATGTGGAGTTGTAGACGTGGATGGTAGCCATTGAATGGGAGCATGGATGGCCATAGAGAGTTGAAAGCATCAGCAACAACAGGACTTGCTGGACACACAAAGTAGGCAATGGCGCTGAAAAGCCGCACTGGCTTGCAGAGTGGACCAACTAAATATTCGTCTTTTTGATTTCGCTACAGCGCCAGACAGGCAGTCAGGCATACCGGTATACCGGCATATAAGCCCTCGACGAACGGGTGCAGTCAGGTAGCGTTTTTTCACCCGTTCGCGTCAGTGCTAAGTTTAAGCTTCCAACGAATATGGCTGTGATGGTGGGACTGCAGGACAGAGAGCAGCCAGTGATGGTGACGGCAGAAGCGCAAATGAAATGTAAGCGGATCCCTGTAAAATTTGCCGCCTCTGAAGTGAAGATTTCTATCTTTTCATGGGAGGTGTACCTCTTTCAAAATCAAAATCAGTGAGTGAAAAAAAAACAAAAAAAAAAGAACGGGAAAAAAGCCAAATCCAAAAAAAACGCTATTCCAAAATGAAGAGTACCACAAAAATGAGCAGTGGAAAAAAATTGGCTATGTGGACCAAAAAAGGTAGCGATGCCGCTGCTGCTGTTGCAAAGCCAATTAATTTATTAAATTGAAGTATTTGGCTTGTTATGTGCTGGTTTCAAAGATGCGGCAAATGTGCGGTGTGTATGGTCGACATTGTTGGCCTGCTGGACTGTAGCCAGGCGAGGAATTTTAGCGACAGACGCCCAAAAGCGAAAGGAGAACTTTAGCCGGCTAAGAAATGCGTTGGAGAGATTTCATATGAATGTGACTGCGGTCGGCTGCACTTGGTACACTTCATAAATGTTTTTTTATAGGTGCATATGTATGGGTGTGAATATACGCGTATGCACATACATACAAACATACATACGTACATAAATGTGTGCATGCGTTAAGAAGTCCGCATGTTAATTTTCAAGCCCATGCAAGTTGAACTGCTTAGAACAAACGTGCCAGCAGCCAGCAGCCAACAGCCAGCCAACCCGTCGGCCAGCCAGTGTGCAGCAGATGTAAATAGCGCTGATGCTCTACAACAACCACACAAACTTATAAGCCAACACGTCGGCAAAAGTTGCAGAACTAATGGATATTTCAGTTGCAGTTTACCTAAAAAGCACGACAAGTTGTACGCGGCCAACGCCAACTGCACACATCCTCACATGCGCCCACCATATACGCATATTCATATATGTATGTATGTATATGTATATGTAGGCACACACTCATTATTCAACATATGTATGTATATGTATGGGCCGTACAGAGCTGCATTGCGCTGGAATGCGCACCAAACAAGCTGTGAGAATTGCTCTGTTGCAGCGCTCCACCGCCTCCCCTATGGCTTCGTATTCCTGTACGTGTATATACCTGCGTATGTGTGCATTAGCGGGTGTATGCATGCATGCATGCGGATGTGTGGATTTGTGTTTGTTGATGTATGGTACCCACGGTCACTTAAAGATGTGACAAAGATCTTATTATAAAGAAAAAGATCTCGCAATCTGATAAGGATATGATAAAAAGGCAGACGCCAGTTTTTAATTTGATTGGAATGAGTTTGTCGTACGAGAGTGTATGCGCGCCTGAACCGGTATGCCCGAATTGGTGGAGTATTCGGGCTGTAGCTAAGGTGGGCTGGGCATGGTGGCATAGGAATGGTATGAGCGGGTATGGAAGCATTTGGCAGCATACTTTTTGACCAAAAATGACTCTGCTGCCATTTGATTGAGTCGATGATTGTGTGAAAATTTTTAAAGGTATTTTTGCTTTGTAATGATAATCAGTTAAGCATAAAAATGGAAACACATATGCACATACCTACAAACGAGTACTCGTGTAATCACTTCAACTAGAATTTCTAAAATTAAATCAAGTAATACAGGGTGAGCCACGTAAAATTTGCTTTTTGAATCGGCTATAAAAAAAAAAAACTAATCAATATTTTTTCAAACTTTTTTTTTATTTTGAAGATTGAACATTGTCATTTATGAATGAAAAATAATATCGTTCAAATGACCTACACGACTGGCTTTACAGTAGGCCATTCGAGCAACCCAATTTTTAAGCACATTTTCGATTGTTTGGGATCTAATTTCATGAATGGCAACTTCGATTTCGTGGTTTAAAGCATCAAACGTCTCTGGATGGTTCGCATAGCACTTCTCCTTAACGGCTCCCCAAAATAGTCCAACGGGCTTAAATCACAGCTCCGAGGCGGCCAATTGATATCGGAACTCAAAAACGGTAGCCAAAAGTTCGAGTGTAACTTTGACAGTGTGACAAGTTGCACCGTCCTGTTGAAACCAAATGTCGTCCATGTCATCCTCTTCAATTTTTGGAACCAAAAGCTCGTTGAGCATGTCACGGTAACGCTCGCCATTTACTGTAGCCGCGGAAGAAGAAGAAGACTCACCACTTTGGAAATAGGTTTTCAATATTTCCCAATTTTGTTCAAGCGTATAGCGTCCCATTTCGTAAATGTCAAACCTTTAAGTAAATTATGAACACATTTGACACGTCATTTGTGTTACCATTCTCAAAAAAATAGGTGGTTCAAAAAGCAAACGCTATATGGCCCACCCTGTATCACATGAATACGGAGGATGCTTCTGTGTGCAAAAGTGCGGCAAGTAGGAAATGTTTTTCACATGGGAGTGACCAGAGAGCGGAGCCTTTTGCATACTTTTCAAGAAACTCAAAACTTCTTACCTCTGAGTAGTAACAAAACTTCTGACTGGGCGTAGCGCTTTGCAAGATCTGAATTGTCTATCAACCAGAAAGTGCAGATGACAGTGGGTGTTTGACTTGGAGCAAGTCTGCTTAAGAGGTGGGTTCAAAAAATAAGGTAAATTTTCATTTTTCTGAAAACAAAAAAAATTATTTTTTTATCAATTTCTATTTTACCTCCTTCAAAGTACTCCCTCTCAGATATAATAATAACTTGTGACAGCGTTTTGTCCAATCCTCGAAGCAGCTCTGATATGCACTTTTTGGTATGTCCTTGAGCTGCGATTCAGTTTTTATCTCTTCAATCGTCGCAAAACGCAATCCTTTCATGGGTCTCTTCATTCTTGGGAACAGCAAAAAGTCGCAGTGGGTCAAATATGGTGAATGCGTTGGCTGAGGCATGATAACGGTGTTGCCTTTGGCAAAATAATCTCTCACAAGCAAAGATAAGGGGCAAAATTTTAGAACGGCTTATTGCTGATCGTTTGGAGCAGCACCTTATTGAAAAAAGGCTTGTCCGACAATCAATATGGTTTCCACAGGTGGCACTCGACTATTGATGCAATAAAAAAGCTTACATCAATACCGGAAAATGGCATTGAAGGAACAAGATGGATGCATGGTACCAAGGAGTATTGCGCCGTCATAACATTGGACGTAAAAAATGCTTTTAACTCTGCATGCTGGTCCGACCTTGTGCAAGCTTTAGGGAACCTGGACACGCCACCATATCTATTGCGTTTGATAAAAAGCTACCTGCCAGATAGAATACTACTCTATGACACAGACGAAGGAGTTAAGCAATATAGAGTAACTGGGGGAGTACCGCAAGGCTCTGTGCTGGGCCCTCTATTGTGGAATGCGCTTTACGATGGAATCCTCCGCATCCCAATACCAAAAGCAGTCCCATTAATCGGATACGCAGATGATTTGCGTTGTCAATAGTGGCAAATGAGCTTCATCAAATCAAGGCAATATGTAGTGCGACAGTTCACAAACTAAAAAACTGGCTTACATCGTCAAACCTACAGCTTGCGGGCCAAACAACTGAAGCAGTTTTGATTACAAGTAGAAAAACAATTTAGGCTAACATAGGCGGGCCAAGCCAGAACAGAAGGCTACTACTGGCAAAAGTTACCCAATCCATTGTAATGTATTGTAATGTATGCTGCACCTGTGTGGGGGGGGACAAGCGTTAAAATACGAAACATACGGCAAGAGTACAAAATCTCTGTTTCGACTGAGCGCTATTAGAGTCGCAAGCACTTTTCGCATTGTATCCCATGAAGCTATCGGGGTAATTTCTGGCATAATGCCCCTATATATAATGGCTCTGGAAAGTAAGAGAATATATGACAAAAGCCGAAGCCTTGGCAGGTCGTTAATAGCTGAGGAGCGCAAAGAAATCAGGTACGAGAGTTTATCTAAATGGCAAACACGCCGGGATATAACAACCAAAGGGAGATGGACACACCGACTCATTAGTGATGTGCAGGCATGGGTCGATAGAAAACACGGTAATGTCGACTTTTATATGACGCAGTTCCTGACAGGACATGGTTGTTTTAGAGAATACCTCCACAAGTATGGCCATGATGATGGAGTTATATGCTCATTTTGTGCCAAGGCTAATGAAATTGCGGAGCATATTTTCTTTCACTGCCAAAGATATTATATAATAAAGAACGAGAGTTGTTGGAGAACCAAATAGCAGAACCAATAACACCGGACAATGTTGTTCCACACATGCTACAATCTAAAGAAATATGGGATTGTATCAAAAAATTGTCAGCGTTCGTACTCAATGATTAGAGACAAATGGAGAGATGGCGAAAAAGCGATAGCATAGCACTAAATAGCTGAAATTCCATAGTAGTAGATGTAGTAACTTTTCGTGTAGTAGTAGATTTAGTAACTTACGGTTGTGCTGTAGGACCACTTTCTAAATAAATTTATTTGGATGCAGGTAAACTGACGATACCAGATATAGAAACTTACCTTTCTGTGGTATGAACAGAGACATGGTGGGTGGGGGAGTACTGTTATGACAGGGGTGGCTCTCTCGTCAGATGACTTAAGCAGTGGGTTGTAACAATCAGATTCTACTTTCGACGTATTGCATTAGGACAATAACGGACGTTGAGTTTAGTGCTCAAACCGCCTCCCGACGAATACTTAACGGTTGTACCGGGGGGATCGGTACTTTGGCGGTAGGAGGTTTAGTTCGGGTTAAAGTCCCACACTGACGGGGTTAGGCTTTCGATGCTTCCTCCTCGTAAAAAAAAAGAAAAGCAAAGATGAATGAGCAGGTGCAGATGATGCGAAAGCCATGCATTTTTTCCACCACTCCGGGTGTTTTTTTCGTATTGCTTAACGCAAACGGCGCATACCTTCAAGGTAATACTCCTTATTTACCTTACGACGCTGTGGTAAGAACTCCTGATGTACTACACCATGGTAATTGAAGAAAACAGTGAGCAAAATCTTGACATTTGATCAAACTTGGCGAGATTTTCTTGGTCTTGGCAATCCTGGACTCTTCCATTGGAACGGTTTGGCTTTGGTTTCGATGTCATAGCCATATACCCTTGATTCGTCACCAGTTATGATCAAAGCATAAGCAAATCTGAATCATCGTTCACCTCATTCAACCATTCCTGGAACGAACTTCACTGCCACACGTTTCATGCCTAAAGCTTACGAAAAGATTGCATGGCATGAGCCAACCGATTTGTCGGCATCCTCAGACACGTCTCTAATTGTGATTCGACGATTCTCCATAACAATTTTCTTCACTTTCCAACATTTTCATCGGTTGTTGATGTGCTGGGGCGTCCAGGGCGAGCGTCGTCATTCACATTTTCTCGACCTTCTGTGAAAAGTTTGTACCACTGGTAAACATTTTTTTGACTCAGAGTACTCTCACCGTATGACACTGTCAACATTTCAAGGGATTTTGAGCACTTAATTCCATTTTTTACACAAAATTTGATGCAACTTTTTTGATCCATTTTTTTCGGTAGCAGAAAATCGCCGAACACGCAAAAAACTTGCCTTATTTACGCCTCTCACAAACAAACTAAACATGCCATATTGCTAAAACCATGAACATATATTCGAGACGTGGGCGACAACATAAAAAAATAATAATCGAAAGATGAAAGTACGTAGCACGTCTCTCTTCTGATGACGACTCTAGTAAACGTTTTAAGGACTATGATTTGAGGGCATGATCCAGGTATGTGACTGTGACGTAAGGGGCCATATATAGAGGCATTTTTAGTGAGCGAGAGGTTTCGTCGCCAAGTATTATATTAAAGCTTCGCCACAAATCATGTTAAAGAGAGATTCTCCAACATCTTGACCACGTCCCGAAAGAAAAATAAAAATGCCGATGCGTTTAAAGATCGCTTCTATCAGCTGATAAAAAATATTCTATCTAATAACGTAGTTGTATGCGGACTTTCAAAGATCGATACTCATGGTCCTAGAGTCTTTCAAGTAGAAATGCGTGGCAGTTAAATCTCTGTGGCAGTGAATGCCTTCGAAGAGGCACAACTTCGAAACACATCCGCATTTGACCAGACAGTTAGGCAGCCTGATGCGCATTACAGTCTTACAAAAATAAAATCTACACTCGTTGAGAAATGCTTCGCTGTCCTCAATACTCTGGAAGTAAAGGACACTTTTAGGTTGGGCTGGGTACCAGGACTTAAGCGAAAGAATAATTGCAACGAACAGGCAAACTGCTCAGCGAAACTAGATGCTATTTAAAAATTTCTTGTATCAGAACACTTTCGTGGGCTCATAAAAGCTTAGGTAAAGGAACTTATCCAAGGCTGAGAAGACCGGGATGGACACGGCACTGGATGGAGGGTCCAGTACTGAGGCAGGCAAAATAGCCCACAAAATCATTAAATATGCTCTTCAACCTTCATAGACAGGGCTTAAAAACTCCCACTGAAGACTACATGGGACATTGTAGATTTCGTTACCATTTAGAGAAACTGGAATTAGTACAAACAAGCGTCTGCGAAGTGGATGATGAAACTTTAGAGACGATTCTCTGCAAATGTTCAGCTATCACAAGACGCAGAATTGTGCATCTAGGGAGTGCAATTTTTATTCCCTTAGTGATATGGAGCAATAAGCGAGAGGAGTTACACAAATTCGTAAGAAGCTTCCAATTTTAGGTTTGCAGTCAGCGGAATAACCCTCATCAGAGATGGCAGGCATTATGGACCATTGCTGTAAAAATACGCGAATATGCTACAAGAAAATTCGCCAGCTTAAAGAAGGGTTAAAGATCGAATAGAGCCTCGCTAAGAATAAAGACGGCAACCTGGTGACTATAGCCTGGAAGGCTAAATAATTATTCAAAATTATCACCTTTTGCTTTAGTACAGGCGGTCCGGGCTTTGTGCTATAGTGGCACGATAGATAATGATGATCTTCTGCAATAAATATCCCATATCCTAGAATTCCGACCGTAACCTAAGAGCCTTTACATCTGGAGTGCCCGAGAGTCAATTTATCGTCAACGCGACCCGATTTTTTGCCACCTCACTCCATGTTAATTACCTGGAGTTTTAAATATATAATTGGCGCCCACATTTTTTTTGGGTTTTTGGCCGAGATCCTCCACTTAACTGTGACTTGATTCTGGATGTTGATATTCTTCCACAAATGGAGGGATCTACAGTTTTAAGCCGACTTCGAATGGCTGAGGGTTTTTAAGAAAAGCTTTTTCATGGCAGAAATACACCCGGAGATTTGCAATTACCTGCCGAGGGGCGACCGCTATTAGAAAACACTTTTTCTTCATTTTGGTGTTTCATGCACAGGGAATCTAACGTACGCACCCCAAAATAATAGTCGCGCACAAATCTATTCGGCTACGGCGGCCGCCTAACTAATGTGTGTAAAGATGTTGTGCAACATCACCAGCTCTTTTACTGCTCTCCGAGCAGTTTGATACCAAACACGGACTCAGACTTTCTATAGTGAGACTTCTCTTCATTATGATGCTGAAAAATATCATTTGAACTGTAAAACTACATCGCTCATATACCATTTTTTAAATACACTTGTTGGCGCATGCTGACCGTTTTGATATCATCGACCTTTACAAGCACAGCCTCCATGGTCCTATGCCACTTTGGCAGTTATAATGTTGAATCAGGAGAGGACTTCGTTTACTTAGGAAGCGGCATTGACACCGTTAATAATGCCGCCCTTGAAATCTACCTGCGATAATGTCCTATTCCGCTCAACGAACAAACAACAATGAACAGCACTGGCCCAACCCGATGTATGGGGCAAAATCTTGGACGTCAACAACATCCGACGAGGCGATCATTGGAGTGCTCAGCTAGAATATTCTTTCAAGATTTAGGAAGCTTTGCGCATTGGCGTGGTGAATATAGCGAACGATGAAATGAGAAGCTGTATAAGCTCTACAGGGATTATTAAGTATAAAAAATACCTCACTTCGGGATCCTTTAAATTTCCTGCAAGCTTTATTAGGTGTTAGACTAAGTTTGCACTCCAATTTATAGCGCGCGACTTGATATTCTTCTACATAACGTTTTCTGCTAACTTGAAACGGCGAATAATTTTTGTTAGAAACAGTTTTATGGAATTTATATACTGGAAATATGCTTGGACTTTTACCAATACTCATCGAGGGATTTACGATGTTATAAAAAGAAGCCCCACCCACTGAATGGCAGTCATGTACAAACCCACTCCATAGGTTAAGTGCCATAACGGGTCAGTAGATCCGTTGCCTAAATCAGATTACACGAAGAGAGTGATACTTTACTCCAAACTCCATTGGGAGTTACACATTGAAAATCGGGTAAAGAAGGCCAGCATTGCTTTCTACTTCTGCAAATCTATGTTCGACGAAAAATGGGAGCTCAAACCAGAGGTCATTCTTTGGGTGTGTGATACAACGTAGTGGAAGCACTTTGGAAGGGTTATAATATCACTAAAATAGAAAGGGTGCAAAAGACTGCATGCATTGGTATCACCCGTGCATGTAAGCTTGTCCTAGTGCTGCCCGGAATGTCGACTTGTCCTAACTACTTTTACGTTATTTCCATCAGGCTAAAGGAGGTTGGCCTCTGGAGTCAATCTGGTGGCATTTTTGAGCAGTTAACACCGTATTTCTCTGCACTTCGGATAGATCTTTCTATCCGCAAACTGGAGTTTGGGGGTCGTGACAGGGCAATCTTTCCAAATAGGCAGGATTGGAAAGAGGGGAAATCTGCGCCGAAGCCGGAACCTCTGTCTGCACTGACGGCTCCAAAATGGAATCGGGGGTTTCTCTAGATCAGCCAATTTATCTATCTCTGTAAAATTACCTAATACACTGAGAAAAAATGTCTTGGGTGCGTTGGTAACATTTCTTTGATTTGGGTTCCAGGACATGGAAACATGGAAGGAAAAGCTGTATTTATCGGTCATTGGACGAACGGCACACACGCGGCAAAGCTAGGTTTACCATTTAACTCCCATTGCAGTTGTGCGAACCTTTCAAAGACGGAAACTGTTGAGCACTTTCTCTGTAAATGTCCAGATTTGGCAGCTAGACGAATAGGTCACTAGGTGCTTCTTTCTTCGACATCCAGCCTTCTCGGGCTGGCTGTAGATATCTACCTGTTGGAGGTCTCATAATGTTATCAAAACGGCTCTTTAGTGCTACTTGAGGAGTGCCAGAGTGGTACTTCAAACATTTCACCTACCATCGCCTACCTGTCTGACAGATGAAGACGCTAAGTACTCCTACGCTACAGAACAGATGGCTACGGTATTCTTAACGGAAGTCTATGCCATCTGGCTAATTGAGAAGAAGTGGCGTGGTAGTACATAGTTTTGGGATTTGTAGTGACAGTCAAGCTACACTGACAGCCCTTGCTAACCCACGCTGCTCTTCGAAGTTAGTCGGTGATTGTAAGACAAAACTGAACAGTGTTGCAAAACACAACAAAGTTAGTCTTATTTGGGTGTCTGGACATGGCGGTATTACAGAGAACAAGTTGGCTGATAAACTGGCTGATAAAGGCTCTGCAAGCACATTACTGTGCCCTGAGCCAGTCCTAGGGTTCAATTCCGCATCGGTTCAATTATGGATTGATGACTTCATGAGGTCTATCCATAGAAGGTGTTGGTCTGAGTTGGGTTTCTGCAGAGTGGCTAAGTGCTTTGTAAAAGAACCAAACAGGAAATTAGCGATCTTTCTTCTTAAACTTAGTAGAGAAGACCTGGGAGTAATGGTAGGTATAATCACATGGTACAACGCCTGTGGTCAGCATATGGCTACCAAGGGAATCATTGACCACCCAGTATGATTACCTTGTCGTGAAAATGGGGCCACTGGAGAGCGTTTTCTTTGTAGCTCTCCGGCGTTCTCAAGAATCAGTCCTAGGTAGATAGGGTGCGATTTTCTGAGCATAGATAAGGTTCATACTCTTCCTCTTCCGGATCTCTAAAGATTCATCAATGAATCCAAAAGATTCGCGGGAGGGTGACCTCTAAGCAATTTCTCCGTCTTACCATCCATACTGTATCTATCCTATATCTCTATTCCTGCCACTGTAATCTATCTGTGTGTAGCACAATGGTCTTCCTGACTGAGTGCTTGGATTTGTCTGGCACTCAACAAATCTATTCTAATCTAACCTTGCTGTAGAACAAAGCATTGTTGAACCCAGCAGCAATACCTCAAGATGAAGAAGAGAAGTTCGAAGTGGCATCTTCAAGTACTGTTCCCATGACAATTTTCATGGGAACTCTCGTTTCTACTCAATTTTATGCAAAATTAATATTACTAATTTAAATTAATATTACTAATTTAAATTAATATAATGTTTCTTCACCTTCCGCCTACTAATTAAAACCGATTCGTTATGCACAGTCGCACTGTCCTAATCCTAAATACTTGCGCTTGCTCAGAAGAATACAAACATACACAAATACACACACATACATACATTGAACACAGAGTCATTTCAATACGAGCACATCCAATGTAGATTTCCTGGTAGGTGTGCGTATCTCGTGCTGACACTGTGCGCCTATGTCCGCCACCTGCCGCCCATGGCGTGCGCATTTTAATTTTTCTTCCTTTAATTTATTTTTTTTCCGTAGCTGGGAAAAAATACAATAACGTAAAATCAATTCAAAAAAAACAACCAGTAAAACAAAAACAAAGGCAAAAAGTGGTTCAATACTCAGAATAAAAAAAAAAATAAAAAAATGAAAACAAAGCAACGCCGAGCGGAATTGCTGTGCGGTTAACAAGTTTCGGCGGCATCGTTAGCATCTTCACACGCCTCGCGGGATATCAACACCATTTACCTCGCTTTATCTTTATACCTTAACGTGTATGGCTTTGTTGTTTTTTGTTTTTTCGCGCGATTGTGATCCTTTTTCAATTGTTTCGGTTTTATTATTTTTTTGCATAACCTTTTCTCCTTTGCCGTTTTTGTGGTTTTCGGTACGAAAGCGAAAAATAATTTTAGCCGCGTGAATTACTAAAAAGCACAAAAAATAAAAAAAAAAACCAAAAATGACCACGAAGCTGATGAACAAGAGTAAAAAAGTGGCAACAACATCGATTGAATTCTCGAGAAATTGATAAGCGGCCATAATCGTTGAGATCGACGGCAGCATTGGCGGCGTCAGCTTTGTTGATTGTGTGCCCATTTCGCGGTTTTTGGCATTGGCGGCGCTAAGGTTGACGCCGCATGCTGGACAAGGTATACAAGCACTTATACGTACAAGGGAGCAGATAGCAGCTGCTGCTGTAGGCTGGAGGCTGAAAGCTTGGGATCGCGCTGGTGTTGGCACCAACCGCAGTCGGCTATTGGCCGTAAATTATTAAGCTGACTAGGTTAGTACATTGATGCCGATGCCACTCAACGAAATCGAAAGGAATTGTTGAGGATTACTACAATAATAACAACAATAGTGCCAGCAAAACAGAGATTTAGAAGAATTAGTCAGCAGTGTGCAGTTAAAGAAAAAAGAAAAAAAAAGGAAGAAACCCAGCAACTGATTCTGTAGATGCGCTAGTGTGAAAATGTTCGACCACCTAAGGGGTTAACAATGGAATTCACATCAATTATTCGCATCTCCAGCCAATTTAATTCTACTCTGCTCGCAATAGGTGTATAGGTGATTGGCGGTTTTGCGGTGGCGTATCATTAAAATTGTGTGGCAAGTTAATTGAAACATTTAGATTATCTAAATGTTAGGGTTTTGGTTTAAAAATCGAATCACTTCCACAGATTTTGGTTAGCGGGTAAATTTAGAAACTACTTGAAAAACAAAGACGACACTTGGGAGATAAAGGGCAAAAAGTTCTATTTTCTCCTACTGAAATTACTACAAATATGTCAAGGTTGATCAGATTGGAGACACTTTTTCTAATGGTGGGTTTTTGACATAATTTTTTTCAGTATTCATTGGCATTTCGTCATGGAAAGATTTACGCATCAACAATGTTCATATCTTTTTGGGTGTTTGGCCAAGCTCCACCTCCTATTTGTGGTGTGCGTCTTGACGTTGTTCTACAAATGGAGGCTCCTACAGTTTCAAGCCGACTCCGAATGGCAGACATTTTTATGAGAAGCTTTTCCATGGCAGAAATACACTCGGAGGTTTGCCTGCCGAGGGGCGGCTGCTATTAGAAAAATGTTTTTCTTAATTTTGGTGTTTCACCGAGATTCGAGCGGACGTTCTCTCTCTGAATTCCGAATAGTAGTCGCGCACCAACTCATTCTGCCACGGCGGCCGCCAATCATAAAATTGTATTACAAAAATCGACGCTCTGTGAAAAATGTTCATCGCGCGCTCAGGCCAATTAATGGTGCACATAACCGTTCGGCGATGGGGCCCCTTTTTGACTTAATGGCTATGTCAATAAGCAAAGTTGTCATATTTGGGCTGAAGGGTAATCCGAAATCGTCCAAGAACAGCCAAAAGATCCACTGAAAATAACCGTTTGGTGCGGCCTACGGGCCGTTATAAACGACTTTTTAATGCCGAAAATTGAAGCCCGTGATCTGCACAACATAAACACGTTTGTTTCCAACAAGACGGCGCTACTTGCCATACTGGATTGACTGCGTTGTCGCTTCGATGTGCAATTTACCTCGCCTCGGACCAGTGGATTGGCCATCTAAAGCCTAATTACTTTGTGGATAAACCAGCTTCTATTCAGGTATTGGAAGCCAACATTATTAAAGTTATTTACGAGATACCGTCCGAAGTTCTCCAGCGAGTCGCGAGTCATTCAATATTGGTGTTTCCGGATGGCCGAATTACGGAGCAGTTGCGCTCAAAAATAATAAATATTGTCCAATCAATGTGAGTTTTCGTATTTTTTTTATTTTCTATTTAAAATTCGATACCTCTAAATTGCTCACCCTTTATATGTACTAGAAATGAAGTATCTTAGAAAACATTTCTATCGTCATTTAATAAAAGAGGTTAGTTGTATTTTTGAGTTATTTTTTTTTAATTTTGAGGCTTAGAAATGGAATGCCCAGGGGCAAAATTCAACATTTTCCAACTGCTCCTCTTTGCTTTTCATAGAGGGTAAAAAGCAACCGAACCGAGCAACACTGCAATCCTTACTTTTGACAACACAGAAACTTCAAAATGCTGTCGATGAAATAGCGGCTTGAACGACTAAATGGAAAATTGCGTTGACTAACTCAAAATCTACACATATTAACTTCACAACCAAAAAAATTACATGTCCCCGAATAAGCATATTCGACAATCAAGTACCGTACACAAATACAGCAAAATACCTCGGTATGACACTGGACGCGAAACTTAGAGGGAAGGAGCACATCAAGATGAAAAAAGATGAATTAGAAATGAAATTGCGAAACCACCAATGGCTCCTGAGCAGAAACTCGCAACTGTCTGCTCACTGCAAGCTGACCATATACAATGAAATACTAAAGCCGGTCTGGATGTATGGTGCACAACTATGGGGTTGTGCAAAGAAAATCAATATAGAAGTCATACAGCGCTTCCAAAATAAAATACTCCGAACTATAGTAAATGCCACATGGTACACAAGAAACAGTGACCTTCCTCGTGACTTAAAAGTACCGACCATCACCGCAGAAATTAACAAATGGCAGCGTCCCACCAGGAAAGACTCCGCCTACACCCAAATCAAGAAGCTAGCAATATGCTTAATACTAGCAATCTATGAAGACGATTGAAGCGTACAACACCTTTTGAACTGGTAGCACATGCTCAATAATATTCAATAGAATGTATTGATTTTAAAATATTATGTTAGTCGATGTAAACAGCTCGTTGGTCATTCATGACTAGTGGTTGTCTTAAAAAAAAAAATCAGCTTCATTCAATGAGATGTACCGAAAAGTTATGAGCCTGGGAGCTTGGGTGCCTCACGAAGAAAGTCATCTTCAATTTGCTTCTCAGCATCTCGTTTGTCATGGAGCAACCTGCGGTAATAAACAGCCCTTTGTGTATCGAATCGTTACTGGGGATGAGAAATGGTGCCTATACATCAATATGAAGCAAAGAAAGGAGTGGGTGGCTCTAGGGGATATGCCAAAGCCAAGAGTCAAACCTGATCTTCATCCAAAGAACATTATGATATGTGTTTGGTGGGACTGGGAGGGCATGGCGCACTGGGAAATGCTCGAAGATAATACCACGGTCAACAAGGAGCTCTATATTGCTCAGCTACACCGGGTGAATGAGGCTATTCGCCTGAAAAGATCTTCATATTCTGTATTTTTTCACCCTGACTCATGTTGCACAAGTCGTCAAAGCCGCACTCCGAGAGCTCCTTCAGCATTCCCCGTATTCTCCGGACCTTGCAAGCCCGATTACTATCTTTTCCGCTCCCTGTCGAACCCTATGAAGGGCGTAACCTTCGATAACAAAGAGGTCCTAAAAACGTTGATTCTTTGATATGAGACCAGGCGTCTTTTGGCGGAACGACATCAACAAATTGGTCGAGAGGTGGGAAGAGGTTGTAAACAGCCACGGCGAATATATAATTGGTTAACTTATTGATGTAATTATGGTTTTTTGTTTAAATAAAAGTCTTCGGTAAAAACGCTACGAACTTAATCCCCAACTCAATACATGCCGTTTCCTTTTAGCTGCTACACACGCGCGTTGTGTGAACAAGATTAGAATATATTCCCCCTTGCTCAAGTGCGCGCGGGTATAACAAAAGCGGCTGCTGCGTAAGATATTGAACTTTTAAATGCTGCACCAGTTGTTACATCAATATTTGCTCTAGTTCGTATGTAAGCAAGCAAGTATTTTCGTTTGTATGTACCCAAGAGGGCCTGTGCAAGTGCTTGCCGCGTTGTTTACTCTGTGGCGGCTATGGCGCTCACACTTCACATCGGTAGTGGCTCGTGTTGGAGGCAGCGTATGATTTGGGCTTAAAAAGACTTTGCACCTTGTGTTTGGACGGCTTGTTTTTGTGTTCCACTCGTCTTCTTGCCCTTTTTGTTTGTCGCTGTCCCTGCTGCCTCTATTTGCTTATACGTGGATGCATTTCTTTGGAAGAGAGGCTGCAGACGCGCGTGCACGAATATTTAGAGTAATAACACGCTAACTTACAAACATAACAACAATAAAAACAACTGCAATGTCAATGTCAGCAGCACCTAATACAATGCCAACCGTGACAATGGTACGAATAAGCGGAGGTAACACTCAAATGCAAAACCAATAGCAAGGCTTTAATGATGCCGTCATCAGCATGCGAATTGTAAATATGCATAAGTGCGGCTGTGCGCAGGTTTACAAATATGTATTGGGAGCTGGCGCATCTGCAGCGGAACTGAAAATTAAGAATCAACAAGAAATCTAGGCGCAACGTTCAGCAGCTTTGTGTTGCCTTAATAACAGTTGCTAAAGATGTGCAAACAATGTGATAAGTACTTAGTACATAGTACTTACATACATACATACATTTGTAGGAGAAAGGAACAAGAGCTGTCAACGGCATTGTTTGCCCATTTTGCGTATCCAGAAGCGCCGCTTAAACAATTGCGATTGTTTACTTGCAAGATGTTACTTGAAAAATAGAGCAGTTACAAGCCGGCTGAAAGCACATTTTTATTTGATTTCCTCGGCAGACAAACTAAAGTACTACGTAGATTAGTTTTTGTTGGGGTGGCTGCCACCTTACACAGAGTGCGAGAGTCGTTTGAAAAGTCCGTGCAAACCCAGAGAGATGGTACTAATGGTGCGTAGCGAGGTTATGTTTAGTTAGTAGCATCTCTTGGGAGAACTTGCACCAAATTTCAGCCAGATCAATGTATGGTATTTCTCTGTGTTTGTTATTCGCTAGACAGCTGCTCTGTTACTGCTCCGTGTGGCAGGCCACTAGATTTAGATATTTTGGCTCATCGTTTCTAAAAGATACTGATGACCTTAGGGACATAAGAGTCAGCCAGATCAATGGGTTTGCACTTATAAAAAGTGGTTTAGCGAGAAATAGCAGATAAACTGCTACTGTGGTATCACAATGGATCGCCAATGGTCTAAGTGAGTTGGTATAGAGACCGACTGTCACATTAACTTACCTACCCACATACCTACCTTGGCATTCTTTTCATATTCCCCCTATTTTCTAGACTCCCAGCTCCCTTGGATTCCTCAGACTAGTATTTGTTCCCCAATTTGAAGAAATGGCTAGCGGCAAAATGATTTTATTCAAATGAGTAGGTTACTACAGAAACGATTTCCTATTTTTCAGGCTTGGACAAAACCTATTGTTCGAAAGGGATCAACAAACTAGAACAGCGTTGGACGAAGTGTTTGAGTCTAACTATGGGGACGATGTCGAAAAATAAAAAAGTTTTACTCCAAACAATTAAATAATAAATAAATAATTGGCGTGCACACTTCTGTTAGGTGTTTGGCCCAGGTCTTCCTCCTATTTGTGGCGTGCATCTGGGTGTTGTTCCACAATTGGAGGGACCTACGGCTTAAAGCCGACTACGAACGGCAAATGAGTTTTTATGAGGAGCGTTTTAATGGAAGAAATATATTCGAAGGCTCGTCATTGCCTGCCAAGGGGCGACCAATATTAGAAAAGTACTTTTTCTTTAATTTAGCTGTTTTATGCACTGAGATTTGACCCAACGTACTCCGAATTGCGAATGATATTCACGCACCAATCCATTCGGTTATTAAAAAATTAAGTAGTTTTTATTTTTGCAGGGTCTCTTCAAACGACTCTCATATAGCGAGGTACGCTCTGAATTTAGATCTGCATTCGAAAAAGAATTTACAGAACTACCGTTTTCGTATTTTGATCAGACCCGACCAGAGAAAAACAGTGTCAAATTTAATCTTCAAAATAATAGTCAGCGCTAGCGACACATTTTTCCCTTCACTCAGGCAATTTGTGGATGGCGCGCCAAAAAAATTGGCGGTCTTTGGCCACAAACCAATCATCGAGCCATTTTTTGGCTACTTATTGGGAATTGAAGCACTGCTCGGAAAGTGCGTGGCCCATCGATGCAAACACATGATAATCGGAAGGCGCCAAGTCTGGTGAGTAAGCCGTACGCACTAGCGGTTCCCGGGTCGCTCTTGTTCGATGTGGCGGTGCATTGTCATCAAGAAAAATTACTTTGTGACGCCGACCGGCATATTCTGGGCGTTTTCGGTGTATAGAGCTGTTCAAATCGGCTAATTGTTGTTGGTAGTGTGCACCGTCAACTGTTTCACCTGGTTTTAATAGCTCGTTCCAAATCATATCACGCTGATCCCAGAAAACACACAGCATTGCCTTGCGGCCGAAGCGAATTGGTTAGGCCGTTGTTTTTGGCTTGTGGCGGGGCGGACCATACGATCGTTTACGCTTGGGATTGGCGAAATATACCCATTTTTCATCACCCGTAACGATTCGATGCAAAAAAGACTTCCTGTCTTTCAGTCAGTTCATGCGGCACCCATCTTCCGACCTTTAAAACCATGCCCATGCCTTTCAAACGTTTGGAAATGGCTTTTTGGGTCACTCCCAACTGCTCTGCCATCATTTCTTGCGTTTGATCTTCATCTTCATCCAACAATGCTTGCAATTCGGCGTCCTCAAACTTTTTCAGTGGTCGGCCAAGGACCTCGTTCTCCACGCTAAAATCACCACTTCGGAATTTTTCAAACCACCTCAAGCTCTGTGCTCTACTTAGAGCATGCCCACCATAAGCTTCTATAAGCATTTGATGAGCTTGAGAAGCGTTTTTCTTCAATTGATAACAGAAAATCAACGATGTCCGCAAATCGTAGTTTGAAGGCACGAAATTCGACATTTTTAAGAGCGACAAAAATGCATTGTTGTATGAAAAGTAACAAACAATGAACTGAATATTGTTGACAGATGACAGACGAAAAAAACAAGACATTTGGAAAGGTTTAAAAACACTCCTAGCGACATCTATGGACTAATAGATTATATAACACTCTTCACCTTATCCTCGTATCTCCAGCTGCGATAGGTATTGTTGGATCGAAGACGCATCATCTCACTGTGTATAGTCAGCACACTTTGTCCCATTTTTATATCGACTATTAATCTTATGCGCCGGACAGCAGACACCAAATGATGGTAAAAGTATTATACAAAGTAAAAGTGATTGAAGTGAAGGGCCTGCTGGGACTCATCGGACAAAGTGGTCGGTCCAAAAAGTTGTACTACATACAGTGTACTACTCACACCTAAGCCGTGATAACATAAGGCGCTATCTATTTTTGGCCTATGCTCCTACCCAAGCTTCTTCACTGCAGAAACAAAATATTACTTGGACTGGTAAACTCAGCGAAGCAACAAAATAATAACACCAATCCCAGTTTTCCCACCAGGCTTGAATCCAAAAATTATTTTTATCGCGGGTTTGCTAAAATTCCCCAAAGAGTCCACCTCCTCTAATGAATACGTCCAACATTTCAACGAAATCGTTGCTCCTTTTCGAAACGAATGGGAGTTCGTTTATACCGATGGATCTAAAACAGACACCAGTACATCGTTTGCCGTCACAAACCAGCTTTATGTCACAATCTCAGTCGGGGCTTTACCTTCCTACTGCTCAGTATTCACCGCGGACGCAACTGCATTGCTTGAAGCGGTAGTTTATACCTCCAACAAAGGCGGAAAATTCATTATTGCAGTGAGAGTAAATCCGTAATGGACGCTATATTAAACCATTCTAACGAAACTCCAATAATCACTGAAATCCGAAATAATCATCGTATCAAATAAAAATTCTATAAGGATCATGTGGGTTCCGGGTCATGCCGGAATACAAGGCAACGAGTGCGCTGATACTAGAGCCAAAGAAGCTGCCCAAGAACGCCTTCACTTCAGTGCACCTTTTACTACCAAAGATTTTCGGAAAATGATACTAAAATCTCTTCAGGATGCGTACAATAGCCAATGGTTTAACTATCAACACCACTACAAAAAGTACATCCCTACTGGCATCAAGCCCATATATCCTACGGACATGTTTTCCAAGAACCTCAAGATATTTACACGCCTTCGAATCGGTCACACTATAGCCACCCATGTTCACATCCTAAACGGCACAGTCTGCCCTTTCTGCAACTCAGACGACTACACGACTTCACACCTCCTCGATAGCTGCCCAGGATTGAAATGCACTAGAAATGCAATTCATCCTAACCTTGAACTTTCGAAGCTACTCACTACGACTAATCTTCTAATACTCCCTCAACTGCTCTCTTCCATCCTCTTGTATATTATATTTACTTACCTATATTATTACTCTAGTTAAGATACCATAAGCCGAAGGCCCTGGCAGCCAGTGCTTATTTCGTAAGTCGAATAGTTATTAATAACTATACTCTTTTAAATAAATAAATAAAATAAATATTTTTGGCCTAATAATGCCACTGTTTTTGGCAGAAGCCAAAAGCCACTTACTTTGTCGCATATCGAATTTTTCCATGTCGCTCTACTGGCGGCGTGTTTGTATTAAATTAGTTTAGAACTAATGCACAAAGTTAATTTGAAGCCACTTCAAAGTCATAAATTTACCGTTAAACGCTTAACTCTTACAAATTTATTGGTGATACTAACTGAAGGCTGCACCAAAAAGGATCGAATTTCAAACAGATATTGCGATCGCACATAAAGACATCAACTAAATGAATTCTGACACTATGAACAACCAATTTTTTTGTACAATACAGGGCATGAACTATGAAAAGAAAACAAAAGAACCCAAGCAAAGGAATGAAAGCAAAAGTGAGTCTGCGTAGTAGAAATAATTTACTGCGTAATTATTGCATAGGTGGGTGTGCTTGTTTGTTGGGGTCGTTAGGAGAGCCACTTTCTAATAGCCATCAGAATGTATGGATTACTGTAGAATAGTTTATCAACTACTCAATTCTTTTCGGCGTGTTTCCGGCTGCTGGCAATGGGAAGAAAACAAGAAAAAATATTGTAAAATAAATTCAATGACTACCAGGCGCCATCATTGAGTAATGACGCATGCGCTGCTGATCAAAATTGAAAGATCTTTTAGCACTACTCCTCAAGGTCTTTACCATGCCAATTTGTGCCAAACGCCACATCATACATCTGTGTGGTCAAAAAAGATGCAATACAAAAACAATAAACAACAAACATTGTGATATGCAAGCACACAGCGAACGAAGCAAATAAATGAGCTACCATGAATGGTGCAAAATACTCGTAGATAAAGAAGCGATACAAGATCTCCGCAGACGTCGAGGCCAATACAGCTTCAGTGAGACAGAAAATAACCCAAACTGTAGGGAAGGAACAAAAAAAAAACAACAACAAAAACAATTTTAAATAAATAACCAGACGAAATTGCTGAAGCTGCGACGTCGACTGAACAAATTAAAACAAGAACTCGTGGCATAGTCATTCCTATACCTACAAACGTACGAGTATATGTAGTATGGCATATCCAGCGATTGGCCTTTATGGAACGTTGGCATGCCGAACGTGCAACACGGTCTCGGGTTCACGCAGCAGCCGTCGTCGAGATCAGAAGGCGTAGATAAAACGCCATTATAAACGAATTGATGCGCGATTATCGGTGGAATTTAGCGCCGCCAGTCACTTGAAGATGCTTGACGTGCTTGTGACTCTGGCAGCGGCGGTGGCTACTGCTGCCCCTGCCATTATTGGTACTACTGTGTTAGAGATGCTCCGCCAGTAAGCAATGCTTGATTGGGTGCCTGCCACCTGAGCGATGAGCTGACTCAGCTCGAAGCGGTAAGAGGTATAGATTATATGTATTTGGGTTAAGCGAAGTGTTGAATCTGGCGGCTAGTTCATTCAGCTCCATTATGGCATGAGGCAGCACGTTGGTGTGTACAAATACACTTCATTGATGAGCAAACAAAGTCAGGTAAAATCTGTTAACCAGATTAGCTGATTAACGCCAGCTTAAGTTGAAATGTTAAAAAGGTGGAAACGAATGGGAAATTGGTGTTAAAGTGTTTTAATTCAATTATGTCTGTATTTGTTCGTAGTTGATAGGGAGTCGCAAAGGGTTTTCAATATTTTCATTGATCTACTTATAGTAAAAGTAAATTGGAATAGGCTGTGATTCATTTAATGTAAGAAGAAGATGAATTACAGCTCAGAGTTAATGCCAGGAGGAGGAAAATTTTTCAGGTTCTGTAGATTCTGCTTGAAACTAGGGAATTTACAAGAGATGGCGACAGTTCTACCATAATGCCAGTTGCCGTTATATGTCATTAAAGAACCATAAATTTAGTTTGGAATTTACTTTTATTCAATTCAAAGTAAAAAATGTGTGAAAATAATACAAAATTAAGAATCAACTTGCTTTTGCTCGATATGACCGACTACCTTTTGCCTTGACTATGGCCTTTAGACGATCCAGAAACGAATCGCAAACGAATGTGACTTGCAGGTATTTTGGCCCACTCGCGGACAACGGCTTTTTTCAGCGTCTCGAGACTGGTGAATTTTTTAGTTCGGACCTTGCTCTCCAAAATGGCTCAAAGGGAATAATCCATCGGACTCGCATCTGGTAAATTTAAGACACATTGTGTGGACGCTATTAAGTTTGGAACGTTGTTTTTAGCCATTCTTGGTTCACTCGAGCTTTGTGGGACGGTGTCGAGTCCTGTTGAAACGTCCATGTCCGGTCTGCCGCCCAAATTTTTGTCTGCCCACGGCTTCAAAGCAACCTCCAGATTACTTTTCGATAATATTTCGTATTTAATTTGACGGCAGACTCGATAAAAACGATTGAAGAGCGGCCCAAACCATTACCTGTGGCGGGTGCTGCCTCCTGGTGGCCAATCGATGACTCAAATTCTCGTATGAAGGGTCGGTCAAATAAACCCTATCGTTTTGGGAGTTTACGAATTGCTCAATTTTAAAAACTTTCTCGCCAGAAAACACAATATTCGGAAATTGACCGCTTTCGGTTAAGCGAAGCAACTCCTTTGCTCTCTCAAGTCTGACCTGTTGCTGCTTTGGTGTGAGATCATGCGTCTTTTGGATCTTTTAAGGCTTGACTTTGAGATCATTTTTCAGCATGAGGCGGATGGTCAGATATTTTCAGTTCTTTCGCCATTTGAGTGGCACTTCGTGGGGGATTTCGCTCAAGACGTTTCTTAACTTTTTGAACCATTCCACGTGACGTTGCAGCCTTTTGATGACCACCTCCATGACGTTTCGCGATGCTACCGGTGGAATTATAACGAGTAATGGTGCGATAAACAAAAACTTTATCTACTTTAAGGTGCTCGAGCTCACGAACAATCGGTGGTTGTGATTTGTCAGCCAAATAAGAGGTGTTATTTTGATATTGAAAGAAAAATGCTATTTTTTAATATAAATTATCGGATGTTTATTTCATTACAAAGAGGAAGATATGCCGTTAATAGTGGCAAATAACATCAGGCAAACGACCACCACGGCCACGTTTACAGAATAATATCCTTTTCATGAAACTTTCCATAACCGAATTAGAAAGTTGCTGCCCAATGTCCTCGATAGTCTACGAATTCCATCTTTGAGGTCTTGAATCGACCCTGGGCTGATGGCGTAGACCTTCTCTTTCACGTGGCCCCAAAGAAAAAGTCACAAGGTGTTAAGTCACAAGATCTCGGTGGCCAATTGTGATCACCTCTTCGAGAGATAACACGGTCCGGAAACTTTTCCCGTAAAACATCAATAGTCTCGTTGCCTGTGTGGCACCTAGCGCCGTCTTGTTGAAAATAAACGCTGTCCAGATCAATACCTCCATAAAAAATCGTTAATTATCTCTCCTGTTTAACACCTAACACCTGTTATTGGCAAACCCTTTATAATGCAATCACATTATTACGTTTGAAATCCATTACTGATTTTCTTCTTCCACGCGCTTGCTAGCAATACTCTGGACTGTCATTAAGTCAACTAACAGATAGCTGATGCCCGTGCACTTCGACTGCCGGACCCTGTGATTAGAGCAAACTCGTCTAAAATAGAAGAATAATGAATGAGCCGCATACTTGCACTCAAAAATTATCATTTCCGCAATGAATGATCAGTGAACAGAGACCAAAATAGGATCCACTATGGTCAATAATTATTGCTCTTTAACATAGCTTTGTCAAAATAAAATTGTGAGAGTAGTTGAATTGATAAAAAGAGCGTATTTTCATAGTAACAATGCTCGCACTCATGCTGCTACACCAGTTAAAAATTATTAGCAAAACTGTAAGTGGGAAGTCTGATGGGAAGTCTCGTATAAACGTGGACCTTTCCGATTCCCACGTGTTTCGATCAATGCAGAATACCCGGTTCACTCCAATAGAAGGTACCGAATGTTGACGAGATAATTGTTTGGTTTCAACCGATGAACGGAAGGACACACCTACATTGCCAGAGATGTAGCAAAGACTTTATAAATTCTGATCGCTCGTAGTTTACGCAATATACTCGTCCTTCTGGATGTGTGATTGAAATTTAACTATATTTTTACAAAAACAAAACCTCATTTTCCATATATGTATGCCCCAATATAAAAGCGTCTAATTAGTTGCACGCAGATTGCACGTAATTTTATAAAAAATATACCCACTGACTCTGATCAGCAATATTTTCCAATGAGGGGAAGAACCTGGATCTGCGGCAGGCGGAGAAAGGCATAGATGGTGCTCCAGACCGTAGTACTTTGCATATCTTTCGCGTATCGTGCGCATGCATGACCTTGAATCAGCTCCAATTTTACTCAATGACAAATGATTTACACTCTACCTTTGGCAGAATTACAAGAAAGATTGTCTGGGGACTATTTCTCAAGGGATGTGGTAGCTTTTTTAGGTAATTAACACTGTATTTCTCTGAACTTCGTACAGATCTCTCTATACGCAAACTGGAGTTTGAGGGTCGTGACAGGGCAACATTTCCAAGTAGGCAGGATTGGAGCAAGGGAAAAATCTGCACCGAGGCTGTTACCGCTGTCTTCGTTGTCGGCTCCAAGATTAAATCGGGGAATCGGGAGTCAGAGCAGGGCTTTTCGCTAAATCAGCCAATATTTTCAAATAATATAGTTAAGCTGCAATCAAGGCTAAGACGACGCCATGGTGCATATCCAAACTGGGCAACTCCTGTAAGGATATAATTCGTTCAAGAAAATGAAATATTAACTTCTTTTAAATGCAGAGCTTTTTTCGCCTCAAGCGACGGACGGCTAAACTGTGACCAACCTAGGGTAGACTACTAATTTCAAATCATTTATCTTATATTAGAAATTCAAAACAAAATACTTACATCAAATATCTCAACTATCAGCCAATCAATTTAGAGGAGCCCATTCTTTAGAGCAAAACAGTCTTGCTTATTTTCGCAAATTTTTGCCCTAATCGAAAGATCATTTGGTATGAAGATAATTTATTTTCATTGATCCTTTTCAAATATTCGTACTTAACAGCCTGCCAGCACCTCTCCTGTGCCAAATACGTTCTGATGCTGATCCGCTTATAGCAATCACGATTGAGAAAGTGGAAAATGTCAAAATATTTTCACAACTTGTGAAATGCCACTGATCCGTCTAAATAAACCAAATCTGTGAATTTCACGCGCTATTAAGTGCGTTCAAAGGTATGAAGAGCCGAACGCACACACATTTTGCTGCAAACACATGTGCACATATGTACACACATACACGTACACGCCGTACAAAAGCAGAATCGGGTCGAGTCGGATAAATTTAATTTGATTTATGAATCGAAGCAAATTAGGCGAATTCGAATAATTGCAGCAAATTGTGAAATTGACTATGACAGCATTACGAGGGTTGGCTGGACGGGGGTAAGAATACATATACATACATAGGTACGCACCGACACACACAGCTACCTATACCTTTTTATAACAAAATATAGGGATGTTTACATCGCCTAGGTACTTAAGATGCATTTAATTAGGTATACCTTTACAGGGTGATCAAAATAAAGTTATATTTCTATATGCGCAAATTTGTGGACAATGGGTACCACATAACGGATGCATGTAACAGCATAAAGGCATCGTGATAGAGATAGTCATATATATAAAAGGTGATATATAAAGCGTGATTTTTTAAGAGCTATAGCAAAGTTTTTCAAAAAAAAAACACACGTAAAATTCAGAAAAATGCATGAAATTTTTATTTAAATCGATCGTGCAGTCCATATAATTTAATGTTTGAAGATTATTTCATGCAAATGTTGACCGCAACTGCGCTTCAAATGGTCCATCCGCTTAGTCCAATTTTGGCATACTCTTTCCAATGTTTCGGCCGGTATCTCACATATAAATGCTTTAATGTTGTCTTCCAATGCGTTAATTGAAGCAGGCTTGTCTGAATAGACATAGCTCCACAAAAAATAATCGCAAGGCATTATATCGCACGATCTGGGTGGCCAATTGACAGGTCCCGAATGTGAAATAGAATGTTCACCGAATTCGCCTCTCAAGAAGTCCATTGTTACGCGGGCTGTGTGGCATGTGGCACCGTCTTGCTGAAACCACATGTCATGCAAGTCAAGCTCTTGCATTTTGGGCAAACAAAGTTGGATATCATTTCACGGTACCGCTCACCATTCACAGTTACGTTACGATTCGCAGCATCTTTGAAGAAGTACGGTCCAATGATACCTCCAGCCCATAAACCGCACCAAACTGTGACGTTTTCTGGATACATTGGTAGCTCTTGCAATTCATCTGGCTGATCTTCACTCCAAAATCGACAATTCTGCTTATTTACGTTCCCATTGATCCAAAAATGAGCTTCGTCGCTGAACACAATTTTTCGATAAAAAAGTGGATCTTAAACTTTCTTAAGAGAACACCCATTTCTATAATAAAATTCAATGATTTGCAAGCGCTGTTGGTTTGTAAGACGATCCATGGTTAAATTATAGACCAAACTGAAGATGTTTGACAGTGAAACAAAACACGAAACGTGCGTCAGCTGTTTAAACCAACTGTTTAAAAAGATAATAGCTAAAAAATACCCGTTATATATCAAAATGTTCAGAATAATGAGAAGAATCGATTTAGTCAAGCCTATCCGTCCATCCGTTCTCGGGGGTAATTCGAGTAAAGATGGGCATATTTCCACAAAACTTGGCACAAAAATTACTCTTTATCGTCCAAGGTAGCTAGGCATTGAAAAAGGACGAAATCATTAGCGACGTGTATGGAGAAGATGCCATAGGCGAGTCTACAGCACGGAAGTGGTTCGTAAAGTTCGTAAATGGGCTTCTTCGATGAAGAACGTCTCAAATCACTTTTGAAGGAGAACGGTCGCCAAACCAGTCGTAAATTGGCGAAAAAAATTAACTGGTATCATGAAACGATTCTCATTAACTTTCATTCAATGGAATTTACCGATAAATTGGGATCCTGGGAACCTAAGTGACTCACTAGCTCAACGAAAAAAAAAAACTAAGAAAGGCGACTTCAAATGGCTTCTCAGCGTCTCGGTCACCATCGAGCAACACGCGGTCATATACAGTTGTTTTTGTACCGAATCGCCACGGGAGATGGGAAATGGTGCTTGTACATCAATAAGAAGCAAAAATGGAGTGGGTGGCTCCAGGAGATACGCCAAAGCCGAGAGTCAAGTCAGAGCTTCAGCCAAAGGAGCTTCATCCATGAAATGTGTTTGGTGGGACTTGGAGGGCATGAAGCACTGGGAAATGCTCAAAAAGAATGCCACGATCAACAAGGAGGTCTACTATACATTGCCTAGCTACACTGCGTGAATGAGGCTATGGGACTGAAAAAACCTGATCGCATGGTCAATACCGGTTCAACAAAAAGTCCTCTAAAAACTACAAAAATAAAAAAAATTATATAAAGGGGATTCCCAAAACATAAATAATATACGCTACCCTGCGTTTGTTCAAAGCCAATGGGTTTCGCTTATTTCGATTCACAGAAAATTCATTTTTAAGTCAAATTTCGGCAGTGCTTGGACATAAAAAAATAAATTTATTGAAACAGTCATTCTTACAGAAAGAAAAAATGTAGTTAACAGTTATAAAAAAAAATGCTGGTGAGTAAGAAATTTAAAACATTTATTAGGAGACGAAAAATGTACTGGCATTTAGTAAATTAAATGTATTCTAATCGCCCCGAAAGTGAAACCCAAAGCCTAACGCGGAATTGCGTTCAAAATTTGTGATCATTGTGAGCTTTTACATTTTCGTGTTTTTTTATCTTTTGCTGTTTTTCATAGTAATGCCAAGTAGAAAAATTGACAATCTATCTGAGGCAGAAATTTTTGCGATAATGAATGAAATTCCGACCGACTACGAAAAATTCAGCAAGTGGAAAAATACAATTCTGATGATGACGATGAAGCGGCTGCTGAATCAATTTTTGATAAGAACATCAACGAATTTCTCACAACTGGACAGTTGCATTAATTAATGCAATCAATTTGAGTATCATGGGCGATTTTGAAGCACATGCAACTTCAACTGCAACTCTTTCGTTAGAGGAGAAAACTGCAGCCGCTTCCGATTCAATTGGTCCAACTTCAGCCGGTGCTTCTTTTGCTCTTCGGTCTCAATCAAGCAAACACCGACGTGAACCTCCCCTTGAGTATGGCGAACCTGCTGTTCCAACGAGTGATACTTTTGTTGGTAATTCAAATGAATTTTTTTTTTTTTTTTTTTTTTTTTTTTTTTTTTTTTTTTTTTTTTATTAACGCATCTTAAAGTATAGGCAGAATAACGTTTAGAAATTACAACTAGTACAACGGAATAAAGATACTAACGAGCAATTTTTATTGAACATATATATTAAAAAAGGAAAAAACTAAGATGCCTCAATATTCATAAATTCATTATGAATGTATAAATATATAAGGTACAGCTGCTACTGGGTGCCCATCTGGTCTAAAACTGTTTTACGCTTGAGCCGCCGACGATGAGTATTTGGCTGAAGCAAAGCCAATGCTTCAGCGTTGACATGTGTACTTAAACGTTGTCTGTGAGAGTGATGGGTAAGATACCAAGATCACGATGGAGGTCGAGATTTCTCACATAGTATGGAGCATTGACGATGTTGCGCAACACTTTATTTTGGAATCGTTGGATAACAGTCATGCAAGATTCGCTTGAGCATCCCCATAGCTGAATGCCATACGTCCAGACCGGTTTGAGTATTTGATTATATAGCAGTAGTTTGTTGTTCGTTGACAGAATAGAGTGTCTGCCAATAAGATAAAGAAGGTTTTTTGTTTTTAATTCCAGCTCTTTACGCTTTTTCTTGACATGCGCCCTCCAACGCAGTTTAGCATCAAGGGTTATACCAAGATATTTTGCCTCGTTGACGTACGGTATATTTACGCTGTTTATGTAGACTGGCTTGTAAATTGTTTTTTTCAGGCCGAATACAATGTGAACTGATTTGGAGTTATTTAATTTGATACGCCATTTTTTCGCCCATGTTGCAATAGAACTCACCGCTGATTGCAATTTCGTCGTTGTAGTCTCTATCACTTCTCCAACTGCTAGGATAGCCGTGTCATCTGCAAAGGTTGCGGTAACGTGTTGCTCGTGAACCGGTAAGTCATACGTATACAAGAGGTACAAGAGAGGGCCTAGGATGCTTCCTTGAGGTACCCCCGCGCGTGCTTTTTGCAATGAGGAATAGGCGTTGTCAAGTCTGACACGAAAGTATCTGCCATCAAGGTAGGAAGAAAGGATTTCGCAATAATTCCTGGGCAAAATCAATTTTAGTTTGTGGAGTAAGCCCGTATGCCAAACTTTGTCAAACGCCTGCGAGACGTCAAGGAACACCGCTGCGCAAACTTTGTTTTCCTCTATCGCGCACTCTATGGTTCTAACAACTCTGTGAACTTGGTCGATAGTGGAGTGATTTTTTCGAAAGCCAAATTGGTGCGTTGGAATAACTCTCTTGTTTTCTATAATCGGCAACATTCGAGTCAGTAGCAGTCGTTCAAAAAGTTTGGACAGCATTGGTAGCAGAGAAATAGGTCGGTATGAAGACACATCATTTGGCGATTTTCCGGCTTTCAGAATCATAATTACTTCTGCTGTCTTCCAGTACATAGGAACATATTTTAACAAAAAACACAAATTAATCAATTGAGACAGACAAGTAACACAATTAATGGGCAATCTCTGAAGAATTTCTGCAGTTATGAGGTCGAAACCAGGCGTTTTTTTCGCTTTCATTTTGAAAATTTCGCTCATTACTTCTTCGTTACTAACTGGCTCAATGCTGACATCGCTTTCAATCCAATTTGACGAGATGTCAATATCTTCAGATCCATCATTGGCACAGAAGGTTTTACAAAGATTCTCTGCAAATAAATTTGCTTTTTGCTCATTGGATTTTGCCCATTGGGTGTCGTTTATTTTGATGGGTGCTATGTGTTTTATCGGTCGGTTAAATGACTTTGCTGCCTTCCATAAAGAGTAGTCTGTGGATTTATCAGATGTGAGGCTCTTAAGAAATCGATTGAAATTATCATTTTTAAATGTCTGAATTTGAATGTGTAGTTGTTTTGTTGTTTGGTTGAGTTTCAATTTGTCCTCAGGATATCAAATGAATGAACATAAAATTTACCCACTCTTAAATCAATTATTTGGAAGAAGAAGCATTTGCCTCTACATGCGAATGAGCTCGTGTTCCAAGGACACAAGGAAATGAGAGCAGAATTCGAACTATTGAAAAGGTCTTTGACTGTCGCCAATATTTGTTGACAGTTGAGTTTCTAAATGCATGGATAGTTTAGTAGTCCCTCATTTGTTTGAAAACTTCACATATGTTTGATCGTGTTTAGCCCTTGGGCTAGAAAAGTCAAAAAGATGTCTAAGCGCGGTTCGTAACAGATGGAGTTGAACTTCAAAAATTTACTGACATCAGCCTATCGATATCGAAATGTTCGTTTGTCTTGGGAAAAACATTTGTTTGAAATAATAAAAAAAATGCGATGACTCGAATTGATGAACTTCGTAAATGATTGCGCTTTAAGGATAATTCATCCGCCATTCCCAAAAACAAGTATTTAAAGTGAGACCACTCATCAAGCACTTCCATGAAAGATTTCAAGCTGTTCCCATGTTTCAAAGGTTGTGCGTTGATGAGCAAATGTGCGCGACAAAAATGGAAGGCAATCCGATCCGCCAATATATGCTAGCTAAACCTTAGCAATAATACGCGCTTGGTGGCCAGAAAATTTAATAGCGCACGCTGAATTGCACAGAAGGTGCAATCAAGTTACAATGGACGTCGAAATCCGTAAGAGGAAGGGAGCATGTTTTGGACACACCCTCAGAAAACCAGCCCAAGAATACACATGGGTATAGAAGCAGGGGAAGACCAAGAGGATCCTGGCGACGCTGCCTGTATGTCGAAATAACTCGCAGCGATCTCACCTGGACACAACTGAGGCAAAATGCAAGAGATTAAATTATGTGGAAATTATTAACTTTGACACTATGCGCCATATACTCGGCGTTTAAGCAAATAATAACAATAATAAACCTCAGCAATGGGAAAGAAAACTTTGCTCTATATGCAATTTGACCGGGTTCTTGCGTCAGTTTGGTTTCGTTTTCAGAGTGATGGCTTCATTGGTACATTTTATCGACAAACCGGTTGCCGAGCCATGATTGCCAAGGTTTTGAGGTCTAAAATTGGTGGTAGCCTGGCTGGCTATGCATTCCGATTTCGTTTGAAAAGCAAAACCGATACAGTTTCTCCTCTTTTTGGTGCAAATTTTTAGTAAACGAAATACAGAACGAGCCTGATGAGCTGCATGATCTTCAGTTTAAGGCAATCAATCAATCGAACTTTTATTTTCATTATTTTCGTATTTCGTATTACCACCTGGACTAATAAATTTGCCATCTTCGAGTACTTTCCATGTAAAGTTCCGTTAAAAATCTATGTAATGCGAACATTGCGATGTGTGCAAGAGGTTCCATGTTTGAATAAAGCCAGAACAGCAACTGGCCAAAGCAGCAGCGTTTTTTTCATTTTATTTTCGTTCTTTAAATATGTTGACTATTCTACCACCCTGTACAATGAATATATGGTATATAGGTATGTATGTATGATAAAATTATGAACGGATGCGAAAATTGAATGGTTAGCTGACAATGTCATGACAATTGCTAACATCCATTGATTGATTACTCAATTAATAAAGTGTTGCTGAGTAATGGGGATGAAGGCAGAGTAAAGTGATGCTAAAAATACTGCACAGTGTGTATGTTTGTATGTGTGTATTTGGCGGTTATTAAAAGGTGTTAGCTTATGATTGTTGTTTTCATTTATTCCTTGTTTGAGGCTCATATCTCCTAAAAGGTCTACACAAAGCAATTCATGCCGTTCTGGTTCTCTTAGTTGAATTTAGAACTTTTCATCTCATCCATGCATTGCTAATCTGAGATGGTTTATTTTATAGTCCATGGTTTTTTTGTGTATTTTATATGCACGAGGGGTGTTCAATAAGTATCCATGTAAGAAATGAAGACACCCATTTTTGAACAAAATTTTTGTTTTTATTTTCAACATAGTCCCCATTTCTTAACCCTCCAAAAACGAATATTTGTCGGACTCTTCAAAATACCCATCTGTCTCGGCGATGACTTCTTCGTTTGAACCCGTGAGCCATTTCTTCATGTTCGGGAACAAGAAAAAGTAGCAGGGAGCCCGATCGGGTGAATACGGGGAGAGCGGCAGCAATTCATAACGCAATTCATGCAGTTTGGGGGCGACAACCTCTGATGAATGGTGGTGAAACAGCATCTTCTTTTTCGCCAAATGCGATCGTGCCTCCTTCAATTTTTTGTGGAAGCGGTCCAATAACTCACTGTAGTATTGCCACTGTAGTTTTACTAAAAAAGCATGAGGATCTCAAAAAATCGTCGCCATGACCTTTCCGGCCGATGAGATGGTCTTCGCCTTCTTTGGAACAGATTCACCGAGATAAATCCATTATTTTGATTTTTGCTTAGTTTCTTGTGTGTAATGATGAGACCTAGTTTCATCAACGGTGACAACTCGTCGCAAAAATTTCTTCGGAGCTCGCTTAAACTGCTTCAAGCACTGCTTCGAAGTTAACAGCAGCATTCACTTGTGGTCCATCGGGCCGATAACTTTTTTTAACGCCAACTTATCATGTAAAATATTAATTGCCACATTTATGGCCCCTCGTACTTCGCGCACTTTCGTTCGTCGATCAGCGAGAATCATGTCGCGCGCTTTGTGAATGATTTCCTTGGTAGCCACGTCTACCGGGCGTCCTGGTCGCTCATCATCAAAAACGTATGTTCGCCCACCTTTAAAGAATGTGAACCAATACCTAACTGTGGTCGTAGATGGCGAAGAGTCCCCATAGACAGCATCCAACTGTGCTTTTATCTCCTCGCATTTTTTCCCATCCAAAAACAAAAATCGAATTACCGAACGATGCTGCTTTTCTTCCATCTTAGGGAAAACCACGAAACACGCCTTACTCGAATAGCTGCCAAGTCTAAACTAATCTATCAATCAGTCTGAAATTTGGTTTGCCATCGTTTGATAGATGGAAGCTCACGATGTTAATATCAACTTCCCTCAGGAACGCCCTCTGTCATCTAACACTGGTACTTATTGAACCGCCCTCGTATGTATTGGTGTATATATCTCTCATTAGGAGTTTGCCTGAGCTTCCCCCTTTATTTGTATTGCCGTTTACTGTTTGTTTCAATGATAATATTTTTCCTGATATAAATGCACTCGGCGGTTTGTCATGGCTTGCCGAAAAGCGACCGCTATTAGAAAAAACTTTTTCTATCAATTTAATTTTCTTGCCCACACTTGGCTTCACAGAATCCACCGAATGGATGTCACGCCTAATGTCTCTCGACCTCTGCTGTGCTATTTTCCCATTCTGAATACTCAGGTGGATGTCAAATATCGAATGTCGCATGGCATTCTCGTTCCATTGTGGCAAAACTATAGTAACAGCCTTCACACGGCATCTGCGCATCTTCAACTCGAACGTGAAATCCGTTCTATTCTATGGTTGCACCACCTGAAAAGTAACTGCGAAGATTATGAAACGCCTGCAAACGTTCATAAACCGCTGCCTGCGCCGGATTTTGCGAATTTCCTGGCCACGGACAATAACCCACATCGAGTTGTTGGCGCAAGCTAATCAGGTAGACGTTGTATCAGAAATCAAGAAAAGGAAATGGCAATGGATTGGCCACATGTTAAGGAAAAATGACGACAACGTCGTTAAACAAGGGCAACGCTGGAATCCATTTCAACAAACTGGTAGAGGAATTGGCAGATCACGTACCACCTGGCTGCGCTCAATAGAAGCCGAAATGAAGTCTCTTGGTTTATCGTGGAACGAACTAAGATCCCTAGCACGAAACCGTGTCCGTTGGCGAAGAGGAGTGGTTCACGCCCTATGCTCAAAATAGGAGTTAAAATTTAGCAGCCGCTTGGATCGATTCGATGCCTATTTAAAGAAAACATTTCTTCATTCGGTGACAAAAAAGGATCCTACACCGGTTTACACATTTGAATTTGGAAAATCAAATTTGCTTGAATTGTCTATCATCCAGCAAATGCTCTACATAGATTATGCTTGGTTGCTTGGTTATAGTGGTGATTCATACAGAATCCAACTAGCGCTTCTGCATCATTTCGTTGCCACATCCTCGCTACCATCACCAACTTGTTTAAATGTTATTTACATCGCGACTATATACAGTCTGTGTGGTTGTTGACGTCTAAGCCAGACAGTTGTTCGAGACTCTCAACAGTAGTTTGTCCAGTGTGAACATGCTGTCCTTCCATGGGGCAGGGCATTCACCGAGGAAAAAAAGGAAATCGTTTCCGTTTTCTGAGGTTGTTTACAACTGTGGCCGCATGTGTTTTGAGGGGTGCCCATTTTGGCTGTTTATTCCCCGACAAACCAAAAGCCCGTTATGACTGCCATGAGTCTCCAAGCGCCCCCTCGTTTCATGTATGTCCATGTTGACAATTGTTAATTTTGCTTATCCTTTGGTCTCTCCGTCTACAATTCGCCATTCGGAGGTACTTTGACAAAACTGTGAACTGTTGGTTGCACTCAGTGGTGTGAATACCGATTCCGCAAGAACATTTAGACAGACTTTTCCGACTCTCCGAGGTGTAATGAGCTTGTCGCAATAATAGATTGGCATGACCATAAGTTTCAGCCCTTCAGCGACCCGCTGCGTTTAACCAAAATGCACTCATGGTTTCCATCTTCTTCATATGCAGGTCTATCGGAATAATGTGCGTCAGTTCATTAAGTAATGAATAAAGTATACTTAGGTTAGGACCCCATCTTCTTCCTAGCATTCGTTTACACGCATACAAAGCAGTTTCTGCTTTCCTTACCCGTTCTTCGACATTTAATTTCCAGCTATGTTTGGAGTACAGAATTACCCCCAGCGTCTTTGCACTGAACGAAAGTGAGACGGTTTGTTCGTTAATGTTTGGTAGGGTAAAAATTGATACCTTGTATCTGGTGGTGAAAAGCATAAGTTCTGTTTTATGTGGATTTAAACTTAGGCTCCATAGTTAAGCTCCTCTAGCGCCCTTTGAATGATCCCGCTGATCATATAAGGACACAGTCTTGTTGCTGTTAACACCAGATAATCAGCGTTATTTGAAGGACACTTGTAGGAAGTACTGAGAAAAATCATATATAAGGTGGTGCAAACTTAATCATCGAATTTTCCGATTTAGAAAAAGGTATTTGGAGTGGTGGAAATCTTTATTTTGGCCTTCTGTTGGTATACTACAGCGGCCTGGGCCACAAGTGTTAAATATGATAGACGTACGATGCCATTATTATATATAATATAAATGGTATACAAAATTTCCTACTACGGCTGCCAGTTGCGGTCTCAGAGTCAACTTTGACAACTTTGCCTCCGCCTTTTAAGCTTCCAAGACTAAACAACCAGTGTCTTACAGTTGCATCGGAAGTCAGGTATTTTGGCGTAATATTTGACCCCAAGCTCCACTGGAAGCTGCACATAGCAAATCGAGTTAAGTTATATATATTGTATAATTGGCGCGTACCCCCTTTTTGGGTGTTTGGCCGAGCTCCTCCTCCTATTTGCGGTGTGCGTCTTGATGTTGTCCCACAAATGAAGGGACCTACAGTTTTAAGCCGACTACGAAAGGCAGATATTTTTTGAGGAGCTTTTTCATGGCAGAAATACACTCGGAGGTTTGCCATTGCCTGCCGAGGGGCGACCACTACTAGAAAAATGTTTTTCTTTAATTTTGGTGTTTCACCGAGATTTGAACCTCCGTTCTCTCTGTGAATTCCGAATGGTAGTCACGCACCAACCCATTCGGCTACGGCGGCCGTCATTTGCAAAAATAAAAAAAATAAAAAATCTTCCGATAGGGTGATTAATTTTGCGCCGCCTTTTCTATGTCGAATAGAGTGTTCCTTTTTTCAAGTATCTCGAATTAAGCGACCCCATACCTCACTTTTAAAGGATGGATTAAGCAACTTAGAGCCCCTAGCTGACTCATCCCTATTTGTGGGGAAGAATCCTTTTACCGTTAATTATTAAATTTATGGAGTTTAAAGACATCACCTTCCATTAAAGAGGTGACGAAGCCTCAAACCTCTACGACCTTTAAGTTATCAACATAATTATTATTATAACTGACTTCATCAGTAAGGAAGGCAATCGTAGTCGATGGGTACGTATGTAGGTATGTATGGAAATCGATTTCACATGATGACGCATCACATTGTAAGCGAGCGTCATTGCAGCAACGCTGTCCAGCAGCTGCAAAATACACAACAACTTGGCAATGCGGCAACAGCCAACAGCCAACAGGCAGCAGGCAACAGCACCAAAATCAACAATAATGGTAACAACACATGCCAATATTCAAGATGTTGAAGTTGCTCGTAAAATCGCTGACAAGTTCCAATATACGAGCACAAGAATAAGCGAACACGTTTATGTTTATTTGCAGGCGAGTGTGTAGGTACGCGTTTACATGTGTGTGTGTGCATGTGTATTGTAGGTTTGAGTAACTGCAGAGTTTTATGCACAATTGCAAGTTATTCTGTGTGCGTATGCGGCATGGCGTCCTCTCATTTGGCGCTTCTTATTGATTTTATAATTAAGCGTTGTCGTTAAATTTTACGATTTGAAATAATTTTCTCTCGTTTCGCGGACAATTTAATTAAGTTGTTTATCTGCTTGCCATGAGTGAGTGTCAACAGGATTGACATAAGGACGGATTGTAAGCAAACCATTTAATGACGCTGTTGGAGTTAATAGTGGTGGTGAAGTGTGAAAACGGTTACGTGTAACTAAAGGTGTGATACATTTTTTGTTGTTTTAAGAAATATTCCTATTTGAATGTATTCATGAAGCTTTTGTGAAATTAGAAATCATTCATATATTCCTTAGCGAATTACACTGTACTTATATTGCAACCCATTACTGTTTTCATTTTTCCCCACCACTGTTAACAACCCTAAGATAGGTTTTCGTGCGTGCATACAATGCGACCCCTTTTGCCGAAGAGCATACTACGAACCAACCTTTCGAACTACAACTCGCGTGCTGTTAACGCGCGTTAGTGATGTTAGTGTTCGATCAGACCCAATAACAGTGGCTGTAAAGAACTACCCCCGAAGTTCAGTCGTCGTTTTTACATGTCTTGACTGCCACAATACAAATTATCCTTTGAACAGCACATGTAAACAACCACTTACAGCACATTTTCATTTGCGCATGTGTGTGTGCTATATACATGTACGAGTATGTTATTATACTTACATACAACAGCGCTGCATAAACAGCAGCTGTTTGCATTCGGGCATTCCACTGGTTACCGCAGTTAGTAATTAATTGCCGCAGTTTGGTGCTCGACAGGCACAGTTAAGTAATGAGCCCACCAAAAACTAAACACCATAAATATTCAAATAAGTAACAGATCAATGTGGGTAATTTCTATTAGGTCCATAAATGCAAACTGCATAAATTTTCATATTTTTATTTCGAGCGTTCAAGGTCGATTTAACAATAAAATCACAATGAAATGTGAAATTAAATGATTGCTAACTCACTGAAGGCTCTAATAGCGACACTTTAACATTTCAATACCACTTTTGCAGACCCATTATTACATACGCTTCTGTAATATGATGGAAAGCCACAATGGTTAACTCCAGAGAAAAACGCCCAATCAGGTTACAGAGAAGTGTGTGCTTGGGTATCACAGGTGCCATGAGTACGACATCTGGTGATGCGCTTAATGCCATTCTGAACTTGCCACCTCTAGATCTTCAAATTCGAAAGGAAGCAATGAATGCGGCGTACAGGCTCAAGTTAAACGCAGTCTGGGGAAATGAAGTAAGCACTGGCCATTGTCAGATATACCACCAGTTGTCAGAGCGGTGCACACTGTTCTCGATGCCGGTGGACAATCGGGTGCCTGTCGTTAGCCTCGGAGGGAAGTAAGCCGTTTTGATCTCAGATAGAGATAAGTGATTAAGTCCAGAGACCCTATTAACGGGACATCAGCACACTTTCTACACCGACGGATCCAAAGACACTAAGTACTCCTATGCCACAGGACAGATGGCCACGGTATTCCTTACGGAAGTCTATGCCATCTTAAATGTGGCGCACTGGCTAATTGAGAAAAAGTGGCGGTGCAACAGTATTGGAATTTCTACTGACAGTCAAGCTGCCCTGAAAGCCCTTGCTAACCCACGCTGCTCTTCGAAGTTAGTCGGTGATTGTAAGACAAAACTGAACAGTGTTGCAAAACACAACAAAGTTAGTCTTATTTGGGTGCCTGGACATTGCGGTATCAGAGGGAACGAGTTGGCTGATATATTGGCTAATGAAGGCTCTGCAAGTATGTCACTAGGCCCTGAACCCTTTCTAGGTGTCAATTACGCATCGATTCAACTATGGATTGAGGACTTCATGAGGTCTACCCACAGAGGTCGTTGGTCCAAGTTGAACTCGTGCAGAGTAGCCAAGTGCTTTGTGAAAGAACCAAACAGGAAAACAGCGACCTTTCTCCTAAAGCTCAGCAGAGAGGACCTGAGAGTACTGGTGGGTGTAATCACATGGCACAACGTCTGTGGTCAGCATATGGCTACCATGGGGGTCGTAGACAGCCCGATACGCCTATCCTGCCTTGAGATTGACAACACTGCAGAGCATTTTCTCTGTAGCTGTCCTGCATTTTCCAGAATCAGACTTCGGATATTGGGTTGCAATACACTGAGTATGGACAAAGTTCATACTCCTCCTCTTCCGGATTTCATAAAATTCATCAATAAATCCAAGAGATTTGTGGAAGAGTGACTTCAGACTAATTTGTCCGTTTTACCATCCACTTTTTATCTTTCATATCTCTATTCTTTCTACTTATATCTATCTGGGTGTAATACAATGGTCTACTGACTGAGTGCTTGGACTTGTCCAATCCCCCACAAATCTAATCTAATCTAATCTAACCACTTTTGCAGTTAGATTTACTACGGCCGGACTGAATTCAGTACTTCCATACGTATTTAACACCTTCTAAATTAATCTTCACATTCTTATTTTCGTTGATTGGCGCGATTACTGGCGCTCTACATTAGGGCGGGCATAATGAGAGCCTTATAGAGTGTTAGTTTTGTTCGATGAGAGAGGAATTTACTACTCGGTTGCCGACTTAGTACAAAGTGGCACTTGTTCAAAAGAAAGATTCTCCGTTGGATTTCAAGGCTGACATTATTATCGGTTTTAATACTGGTAGGGCGTTATCAGTGTTCTCACCTTGTCATGGTCGGGAAACGGAAGGGCAATCGCGCCCTCAAGGGTTGGAGTATTGGGCTATTGACATTCTCTGTGACATGCGCAGTTGTCACTATTTAACAAATTCGAGAAGTGTTCTCTGGATGTCAATCACCAGATCGCCGTCTTTGCTCTTACAGGTCTTGAAACCTTCTGTAAGCCGCTGAACTTTCTGGTAGAGTTTTGAGGCGTTTTTTGCTTTTGGCCCACATCTCAAGCTCCTCGCACTCATGTATTTCGGCTTCCCGGGCACCTTCGGCAGCTTTTTGACCTCGATGAATTCACAGGGAGCCATATCAGTCGAACCCCGAGAGTGATTGACGGTTGAAATGCGATTTCTAGTCAAAAAATCAGTGGATCGATGAGATGGTGCATTATGATGCAATAAGCGCCAGCTCCCTCCTTCGCGGTATTCAGGGCGTATTCGACGAATGCATTGCAACAAACGCCTCAAAACGCCAAGATAGAAAATTGCATTGACAGTTTGGCCCGTTGGCACGAATTCCTTATGGACGATTTCCTCGGAATCATGAAAACAAATGAGCATCGACTTGATTTTTGACTTCTCCAAACGCGAGTTTTTGGGTGGGGGCTCCTCTGGGACCTTCCATTGGGCACTTTGACGCTTAGTTTCAGGTTCGTGTTGGAATCACTACGTTTCATCACCAATTACAATGTTGTAAAGGAAGCTCTCGTCTTTTCTCGCCTCTTTATTGAGGTTTTTCGATTGTTGAATTCTGAGCAATTTTTGGTCTTCAGTTAACTTTTACGGAATGAAACGTGCACAGAGCTTTCGTAAGCCCAAATGATCAGTTAAAATGCGATAAATCGATGTTTTGGAGATATTCAATATTCGTTTCCATGAATTTTAACGACGATTTCGATTCATTTTTTATAAATTTACGAACAATTTCGATGGAGTTTTCGGTGATTACTGATTTTGGGCGGCCCATATGTTCATGGTGATTTATGTCCTCACAACCATCTCTGAAACGTGTAAACCACTCATGAACTCTGACACGAGATAGTCAATCATTGCCATACACTTTTTTCATCAATTAAAATATTTCGGTAAACGTTTTAACGATTTGAAAACAGAATTTAATATTAGCTCTTTGTTCGAAACTCATTTTTCTACCGATGACACAAACATACTGACACTTTAGATGCAATAACTTCGCTTCCACTGAACCGAATGCCATCAAGCTTTCACTGAAAGTCAGAGAGGGATGTAGCTTCCAACGCACTAACTCTTTAAAAAGATGAAGCCATCAAGAACATTTTTATGATGGCAGTCTTGTTTATTTTGGACTTCTCCTTGAAAAGCCCATACAATGCAGTTTATTAGCATCAAATTGGTCAAATAACAGGTGGCGCTAAAGTAATCCTCCTATCAGAAAATGCTATAAATTTTGCGATTGGCCTCTAATGTCAGTTCTATTTTGACATTTATGTAGTAAACACATGCGAAATACACGTTAATAAACAATGTTACGCTACACTGCTCCAGAACGCGGAATATTGCTGATTATTTATTTGACCAATAATCGGTCGGTGACTTTGGCACAACGTGAATTTCGTCGCAGATTTCCTCGCCGTCCAACGCCTACTGGTGAAACACTGCGACGTTTAGCCGCTCGCCTCGAAGAGACTGGCACAACACGAAATGCTGCCAGGCGTGGCAGACCCTGGGGTAGCCACTTTGCAGAGAATATTGCTGCTGTATTCGAGGATGTCATGGAAGCGCCGTCGACATCGACCAGACGACGTGCCACGCAAATGGGTATCAGTCGACGGTCTTTACAGCGAATTTTGGTACATGATTTGATGATGTTGCCGTACAAAGTCCAGACGGTGCATCAGCTGTTAGCTGCTGACCGCCAATCGCGTCTAACATACGCTCAAGCCATCCTTAATCACCACCAAGAGGAAGTTGATTTTTCATCAAAAATAATCATGAGTGATGAGGCCCATTTCCATCTTAGCGGGGCACTGAAAATCCGCGTGTAACCCACGAAGAGCCATTACACCCGCTCAAAGTCACTGTATGGTGTGCTGTTTTCGCTGGAGGAGTCATCGGACCTTTTTTCTTCGAAGACGTCGCGGGCCAAACGGTTACTGTGAACGGTGAGCGCTTTTTGCCGCAACTTGATGAATTGGGATTGGAAAACATGTGGTTCCAACAGGACGGTGCAACGGCACACACTGCACGTGCCACAACCGATATGCCTGATTTGACCGCTCCAGACTTCTTTTTGTGGGGCTTTTTGAAGTCGCAATCAACTGTGGCGGCGGCCATTTACATGACATCATATTCTCGTATTGATGTAAAAAAAATTAAAAGACCAAATAAAAATAATCAAAGTTCTTCATTTTTTTTTTAAATTACAGCCAAAAAACATCGCAAGGTTACTTTTGCGCCACCTTGTTAGTTCTAAGGTATGGTGGTCACGCTTCTATTAGACAGACTGTACATACATTACCTGGCCATTGAATTATGACCGATGATAAAAATCACATATTTATGACTTTGAGAGCGAATAAAAAGCAAACGGTTTTAAAACATTTAAAAAAGTTTACATATTTGTTTTTACTAAAAGGTTCTTGACATTTTTGCATTAAAAATATTTATTTTAAACAAATATTGACCATTGGAAGCACACAATCTTCTGAATATCGTTCTCCGACTCTTCTGCGAACAAAGTCTGGTGCTCTTGTGATCGCTTCCAATCCGCATTCATCGCTGAAGATGATCTGTAAGAAGAAAAACAAAACCAGAAAAAAGTGTGAATATTCACATCTTCTAACTACTATTTGACAAAGGAAAAATATGTTTTTTTTAACTTACATTTTTCCAATATTCCGCGTCGAAGTCTTTGGGAAGTTGTGCCCAAAGTTTGGTTCTGGTGCTGGTCGTCTGCAAAAAAGTCCATTTTCGTATAAGCGTCGTCGTAACGTTCTTTCCGAAATATTTACTCCAGATGCCTGAACCTCTCTTAAAATCATCCGACTTGAAGCATTTCTGCTCTAGAGCACTGTTTAGACGATTTTGCGATCCTGCCTGGTTGTGGTGACGCGTTCTCGGCGACAATTTTGGCGATTGTTTGAAGTTACCGCTAAAACGTTGTTGGTATTTTTCCACTTTTTGGCAACATTTACCACAAACGCCTTGGATATTCCAACGGTTCTTGTTATGTTTGCATAGCTCAGGTTGTTGGCTTTCAAAAGAACTGCAATTTGTTGCTTTTGTCCCGATGTCAAATCCGAATTTCGGCCCATTTTCAAAAAAAAACTGGTTAAATTGAAAAAAAGGATAATCCACGTGACAAATTCATAAGATATATATATTTTGTACTTACTGTTGTTATATTTCAGATATATGAATATTCACTATTCAATTCTTTCACTTTTCAGACGATCTCAATTAGTTTTTTTATGCTCTTCACACAAGACCGAATTTATTCGTACTGGCACTTGCACACTTAACTTTTCACTTACAAGCAAAAAACTGATTCTTTTCTAATCCTAGTAGGCCAATTGACGGAAAATTCTTAAAAACATCTAAGGACAGGTTAAAAACCTCTTAATACCCTTTTTTATTTGGAAAAGCCAAAGTTAGATTGAAAATTGTACCTGATATTTGAAGTTTTCAGAAAAAATGCCATCGCTCATCATTCGATAGCCAGGTACTGTACACGTGAATTTGCTTTAACACTCCCCACTACCCTCACAATTAATTATGTTTTCATGTAGAGTTTAAGTAAAAAGTAGTTTTGATCCGAAAAGCCTATTAAATGTTAGCCAAAATAGTGAAAGAATTCAAGGCAGGTGCTTTATATCTACAAAAGCACATACAGGTGTTATAAATAATTCATATGTAAATTAAAATATTTGCTTTGACTGAAGATATTGGGAAATATTTATGCCCCGTACTTACTTGTACGCTAAAGGCACAAACAAAGAAACAAACGTTAAAGATCTCGATATCAAACATTTGCACTGAGTAAATTAACAAATTTAACAAATTTACTCACATTTCACAGCGCTCCCTGCCCAGTAATATTTGCTACCTCATTGTGTACGATTGGGATTTGCATGATAATCAGCATAATACCAAGGAAAACACGTACGCTTCCTGGGCCAAACAGATGCTGGACAAAGCAAGCGACCCAACAAATAAAAGCCTGCGGGGAAAAAGGGATAGGTGAGTTGCTTACGCGAGTTAATACCCATAAGATGATTATAAATTTCTGTTGGCGGACAACGTAACTCACTGTTCAAGGACATAAGCGATAAGAAGATTGAGGCATACAGCGTTTAAATAGACAAGTGCAATCAGCTTCCGTCATCGACGTGGGTAACCAATTAACCGGGAGCAAAGGCAAAATAAATGTAAAAATCAAGAGAAAAAAAGAAACGGAATGCACATTTCCAAACACATTTTAATGCGTATGTGTCTATTAGCCGTTGGGACCACCGTGCAACCAACATGAGCACGAACGGCTAATAGACATTTTTCTAAATATGAATCAATGTCAACAGGCATAAAGGCACAGCGTGTAACCCACGTAACACAAACGGTGGCAAACAATGGTTGTACTCGTACAGCAACAAGACACGCAGCCGGCCAGCAGACTAGTAGGCCTACATATAGGCGGCAAGTCTCGTTCATGGGCTCATTGGTTCATTGGTTCATTGGTTGAATTGCGCATGCGGAACTGGAAAAATAATGGTAGTGGAAATAAAGAGGATTACAAAGGATGTGATTGTGAGTAAAGGTGTGCGCACCAAGCGCAGAACCAACAGCAGACGACATGACGTGAACAATAAATAGATAAACGTACGCACGCACAATCGCACACACAAACACACGGCAAACCACATTAACGCCAAAGGACTTCGAAACGTGAGGACATGCGGATGTGCGGATGTAGAAATGTTATCGTCTGTGCAGAAGTGCAGCATTTCGCTGATTGTTTTTGTTGTCCCAGACACGTTTCCTAGAAAGAAATACCAATCATTTATTCAAAAGCAGCTGAGGAGATACGGAAAGAAAGAAGAGAACCGAGTACATAGAAAAGTAGGATAGATATGGTAGGAACACAAAATAGGTGGATAATTGAGTCTAATAGGATTTTAAATATGCCCGCACACACAATCATACGTATCGCAGACAAATTGCTCACCCACAGAGCACTGGTGCGTCGACAGCGCGTCCGTGGAGACGCATGCATAACTGAGTCGAGAATGTAAATTGAAATAAATTTATGTGGGAATGTAATGTATGTAAACAAGTCGATCAGAGAGAGAAAGTCTGACTTTGCGGGCTGGTTCGAAATCTGTTTCGGTCATTAAATGGATCGCCGCATACGTACACAAGCAGATTAAAGATGTTACTATGCAGCCTGCTGAGTGCCAACGAATTGAATATGAGTCAGTTGAATGCCGCTACGGTTGTTTTCGAATGACAGGTTAATGGTGATAAATATTTTGAACTAAATGGGTAAGACTTGAAATATTTTTGCAAATGTAAAAGTAATCCTGGCAAGAAAATTTCTATTGTTTTAGCTCATACGAAATAGATTTTTGAACCGAGCTCGGTGGTATATTTTTCTAAGGCGCGCAACCTAATGAGTAATTGAATTGAAATTTGAGCAGGTCGATCCAAGAAGCACCAGGAGATATGGTAAACACTCAGGCTAAAAAGCCCATTGTATTTAAAGCTCTGGAATGGGGGTAAATAGTCAAGGAGGGAAGAAGAAAAGTATCAGAAAAAGCGATAGGAAAGAATAGAGACAGAGACAAAAGTAGTTAGTCCTGTGAGAACTTTCCAGATTTGATGGCAAATCTGTAAATATCTTCCAGTTTTAGAGAATGAATATTACTTATTCTCACGACATCGGAACCCAAAACTCGTAGCCGTGCTCTAGTAAAGACAGAACACTCACAGAGAAAGTGCTGAGTGGTATCCGCCTCCTCCAAGCACGGCAGGCACATCGGGTCCTCATTGATTCCAACCATCAACCATCAACCGAAAAGAAGAAGAAAAAAAGGAAGAAAAATTTTAAGAAAGATCTTTGGCCCAATAAGAATGGATGATGGTACCTATATAATCCGATTGAACTCTGAACTGATCGATCTAACTCAGAACGAGACAGCTGTACGTTTTGTTAAAATGCAGCGCATTAGATGACTAGGTCATGTGATCCGTATGCCTGTTGACTGTACCGTGAAAAAAGCCTTGACAGGAAAACTAATGGGCGTGAAGGCCAAGGGCAGACCGAGGAACCGTTGGATAGACGCAGTGGAGCACGACCCTAAGAAGCTGGGAATACGTAACTACGAAGCAACAGCTCAAGATAGACCGCTTTGGAGGAGCATTTTGAAGGAAGCTTTGACGCACCCCGCGTTGTAACGCTATGAAAGAAGAAGAAGAAGATCAACCGAACGTCTTTCCTTCTAAGTATTAGTAGAAAGTTTGACAGTTTTCTGTTCGGACTTGGCACAAAACACTTTGTAGTTCTGCAGCGTTCTAGACCGGACCATCGCTCTTTATGTAAATTGCATCCAAGTCATGATTCCTGTGGGGGAACGGCTGATCCACAGAACCTAGTGAGTAACTTTTTGAAAATATTTGATAAAATATGCTGCTTTTTTTGGTCAACTCGATTGCAGGTTAACACTTAAAATACTATTCATAATGCAGGCTATTGGATCACTAAGTCAGAACATTCTGGACGATGTAATAAACTCAAATTACCCGCCGAGTGCTACGGTCATTCGCTCGAGAATTGACGAAGGAAATTCTTTTTGGGCGGAGCTCCCGCCAGTATATACGGAGAGGTCCAAAGTGCCTTTTTTAATCATATGCTATTTTGATAATGACAGCTCCTTCTCGCTGAAAGTCTTGACAAAAAGTTGGTATCGCGTTACGCTTGAAGGAACTTACAAACTTATTTCTAGAATCCATATTGTGTAGCTTGAACAGAGCGGTTCTTGAGAATATATCAAAAGCGTATTTTCTGACGAAGCGAGTTTTTAGTTCGACGGCTATGCTAACATCTGTAACTGTCACATTTGTGGATCGGAAAACTCACACGCAAGATTGTCAAGAAGCTAAGGCATCCTCGAAGCCGTTCATTTCGTGCATTTTTCTTAGAAAATGCTGCTGGAATCTTTTTTCGGTAGATCCTGATCGATATATCAAAGCTCTTTCGAATGACCGACTATGTACTCCTGCCTACAGACATCACCCAAGATATGGTGATCTCCTTTAGTTTTCGGCTCCATACAACTACTGCAGTGTTTTGTAGGCTGGACTAATGGGAATAATTAAAGCCATGACTATGCCAGTAGTGTGAAGCGATGTCGGGAAATGTTATCTACATTTTCACCTACTACCCGGCGATAGGGTTTATTTCACCGACCCTTCATACGAGAATTGGAGTCATCGATTTCGGTTTGGGCCGCTGTAACCGCAGATGGGCGCTCTCCAATCGTTTTCATCGAGCCTGGCGCCAAGGTAAATGCGAAATATTATCGGGAAGGTATTCTGGAGGTTTCTTTGAAGCCGTGGGCAGACTAACATTTCGCTGGCAGACCATAGACGTTTCAACAGGACTCGACACCGTCTCATAAAAGCTCGAGTGAACCAAGAATGGCTAAAAACAAACTTCTGAACTTCATAACGTCCACACAAGGGCAGACGCGAATCCGATGGATTATTCCCTTTGGGCCATTTTGGAGACCAAGGTCAGAACTAAAAGATTCACCAGCCTCAAGACGCTGAAAAAAGCCATTGTCCGCGAGTGGGCCAAAATACCTGCAAGTCACATTCGGGCAGCTTGTGTTTCATTTCTGGACCGTCTCAAAGCCATAGTCAAGGCAAAAAGTGGTCATATCGAGTAAAAGTAAATTGATTCTTAATTTTGTATTATTTTCACACATTTTTTACTTTGAATTGAATAAAAATAGTTTTGCAAACTAAATTTATTGCCTGATTAATTGGTTACACTTCGAGTGCCGGTCCCTGTATATCAATTATGGAGCAGCCTGTTTGATTGATGCGAGCGCATGTGAGTCTAATAGTTTCATCGAGCCGTTAACTTTATTTTGGCGCTGACAAACGGCTACACCCTTTGTTGTTGTTATTAACGTTATCTGTATGGCAATTTGCCACACATCAACTGGTAGATCAAACGCATTGTCCACGCCTAATTGTACGTGCAACAACAAAAGGAATAGTACAAAAGGCAAATACAAGCCATGAGACCGCTGCCCAAACCAAGGCATCGCCTTCGTTTTAAGGGGTGCATCCAGATGCTACTGTTGTTATGCTGTACGGTAGCTACAGCAGGTTATATACATACCAGTACATGAATGTGTCAGCAGCTACAGTGGAACCTGCGTAATAGTTACTAGAAAATATTAGAAAATCACTTCTTTAAAATGGTAATAAAAAATTACCCAAGTTTCAGCCGAAACCGCCAAGCAATTAGGGCCAAGCGGGTCAGTGATAGTGCATTCGAAACTGGTCAGGGAATGCCTGGCGTCATTTTCGATTGCATACGAATTCTTCGACATATGGCTCATCTGAGTTCCTGTTCACAGCAACATTGCAGGAAACTGTGAAGCGGACGAGCTGGCCAGACAAGGGACATGTGAGGTGATTTCCCCGCGAAGAGAGATAATTGGGATCCCCTTGACTACCTGCGGTCTGCTCTTGGAAAGATGGGCTTTGCGCCAACTCAGCGAGCGCTAGGCAAGTACTCAAACTTGTAAGGTCGCGATATCCTCGAGCAAGCACTGAAGTTGACGAAACCTCAGCTCTCGAACTTTGTGGGTTTTCTCACAGAACACTATCCGCGAGGTGGAATTTCCTCGAGTCCTTTTTGAGTCTAATGTATGGCGGATGAGGTGGAATCATTTCAGCAACTTCTCCTTAGCTGCCCTGCACTTGCGGGGCTAAGATTTAGGCATTTTGGCTTCTACATTTTTGCTACGCCTGCTAATAAAGAAGACCTTGACATTAAAAATCTGATGAACTTTATCAGCAGCATAAAGCGGTTGACGCAACCGCAGCACAGTCTTCGTTCATAATCCATACCCTCTAAGTCCATCCTCCTAATTACCCCACCCTACCTCTCTCCGCCCTCTCCTTTCGTCCCATCGCCCTTCCTCCACCTTACTTTCTTGACAATGTTAACACAAAGGACAAATTCCTTTTCTTCGTCCAAGTGTGCCCACTCTTTGGGCAACCATTCTAATCTAACCTATTCACTGAGGCTTGCCAAGTCAGGATGAATCGTTTAACGTCTGAAAAAGTTCCGAAGTGTTAACTGCGATGTGGAGGATGTGCCACGCGCTGGTCGCCCTGAAGTCTTTAACTCCGACGCCTTGCTCGAACTCGTGTAAGCTGAGATAAATTTGACAGTCGATATGAAAGCTCAGAGGTTAAATTCATCGCATGGATTAGTTCACAAGTACCTGGTTCAGTTGGGAAAGGGTTCAAAGGTGGGAAAATGGGTTCCACATAGACTTTCCGTCGCCAACCTTCAGCAGAAAGTGAATGTGTGATCTCAGCTGCTGCAGCGGCTTGAAAATCAAAGTTTTTTGAACCGTATCCTTACTGGTGATGAAAAATGGGTCCTTCAAAATAATCCTGTTCGCAAACGCCAATGGTTAGATAAAGATGAAACACCAGAACCGACCCCTAGAGATGGCCTTCACCCCAAGAAGATTCTCCTGTCTATTTAGTGGGATATGGCCGGTATTGTTTATTATGAACTTCTGGAACCAAACCCGACGATAACTGCTGTCAAACCAGAATGAGGCACTTAACAAAAATCGAGCGTCTTTAGTGAATAGACGCAAAGTTTTGTTTCACCACGACAACGCCAGACCTTATACCGCAAGGCAAACATTAGGCACGCTGAACGAGCTCGGATGGGAGCTAATGCCTTTTCCGTGTACTTCAATCCCATATGAGTAACAAGAACTACTCCTCAAAAGAAACTATAAAAGGGATATCGAAGCGTATTTTGGCTCCAAGGACAAACAATTTTTTGAGCAGCGAATTAAAAATTTGCCCAAACCTTGGGAAGACATTGTAAATAATGAAGGAAAATATGTTATTGATTAATAAATACTTTAAATATCTTTTTTATTCTTTTAACCACCATTAAAAAACGCACAAACGACCAGCACCGTTTTACTACCACTGTTCTCGTGTGATGATGTCTTGTGCTTCTCTCTGTCATTGTTGGTCTCCTTGCCGCGCGGATGGCGCTTAAATGATGGTTAAGTTCTCTTCAGAAATTTAACCCACCATGAACTAAGAGGGATGCTCCGTATGGGTATTGGTTGACCATCCGTTCGCGCGTGGTGTTCGTCCAATCATCTATACGGAGACTCAAGTCAAGGTGTGCTTGGAATAGTGCCGAGGACTGAATGGTGTAGGGGATTAAAACATGTGCAACGCGAACGGAGCACCCCTCTCGAATATCCAACCGCCTTCGAGAGTAATTGTGGCCTTATTGCGGTAAGGGCCGCTGCCGCGGAGGACCCCATTACTTCCACTGTTGGACAACATCTTCCTATTTCACATTCGGATACCCCTAAAAAATAAGCACTTTTCCATCGCGCACCATGCCCTTTTTTGTATCGCGATGCGTATTAGGTCACTGTTTTTTAACGAGTGAATATGTTTTATTAAATTTTTGCACATCATCGCACAATTTTATAAATTCTTTTAAACACCCATACAAGTGTAGAGAAAAAAGCGATCACTTGAATAAGTAGAGTTATGAGTTATGCGTGACCGCCACTGTAAATTCTTTAAATCGATTTCTTTGAAATGTGATACTTAGTAGTTATAACTCGACCTAGGCTTTAGCTGATTGCATCTGTATATCCAGAGTTGTGTTTTGCAAAGTGGGCGATTCTCACTACGTCCTCTGTTCAAAAGAACCACCCTCAAACCTGAAAGCCCCCCACACCAATCTTCTTCTTCTTCTTAATTGGCGCGATAACCGCTTACGCGATTTTGGCCAAGTTTAACAAAGCACGCCAGTCGTTTCTTTCTCGTGTTTACCGGCGCCAATTGGACACACCAAGTGAAGCCAAGGCCTTCCTCTTCCTCTACTACCACCAGCTGGTACCGCATCGAATACTTTCAGTGCCGGAGGGTTTGTATCCATTTGGACGACATGACCCAGCCAACGTAGCCGCTGGATCTTTATTCGCTGCGCTATGTCTATACCGTCGTAAAGGTCATACAGCTCTTCGTTCCATCGCCTGCGATATTCGCCGTTGCCAACGTGCAAAGGTCCAAAAATCTTACGCATAGTGTTTCTCTCAAACACTCCAAGTGTCGCTTCATCGGATGTTGTCATCGTCCACGCTTCTGCGCCGCACGTTAGAGTGTTAGTTTTGTTCGTCGAGAGAGGACTTTACTACTCAATTGACTACTTAGTCCAAAGTAGCACTTGCTGGCAAGAGAGATTCTACGTTGGATTTCAAGGCTGACATTGTTGGCTGTCGGTGTTAATGCTGGTTCCTAAGAATACGACGCCCTTTACAACCTCGTTATCATAACTGTCAACAGTGACGTGGGTGCCGATACGCGAGTGCGCCGACTGTTTGCTTGATGACAGGAGGTACTTCGATAATGTCAGTATCATCGTCATACGCCAACAATTGTACGCTCTTATAAAATATTGTGCCTGAGCGATTAAGTTCTGTGGCTCGTACCATCCTCTCCAACATCAGGTTAAAGAAGTCACACGACAGGGAGTCACCTTGTCTGAAACCTCGTTTGGTATCAAACGGCTCGGAGAGGTCCTTGCCAATTCTGACGGCGCTGCTGGTGTTGAGCAACGTCATCTTGCATAGCCGTATTAGTTTTGCGGGGATACCAAATTCAGACATCGCGGCATACAGGAAACTCCTTTTCGTACTGTCGAATGCGGCTTTGAAGTCGACGAAGATATGGTGTGTCGATTCTCCTTTCATGGGTCTTTTCCAAGATTTGGCGTATTGTCAATATTTGGTCGATGGTAGACTTTCCAGGTCTAAAGTCACACTGATAAGGTCCAATCAGTTGGTTGACGGTGGGCTTCAGCCTTTCACACAATACGCTCGCTAGAACCTTGTAGGCGATATTAAGAAGACTAGTCCCGCGGTAATTGGCACAGATTGCAGGATCGCCCTTCTTATGGATTGGGCAGAGCACACTTAAATTCCAATCGGCGGGCATGCTTTCGTCCGATCCTCGCCACCATGTTTGAATAGCTCAGCCGGCAGTCCGTCGGGGCTCGCGGCTTTGTTGTTCTTTAGACGCGTTATCGCTATTCCCATCTCGTCATGGCCGGGTAACGGAACGACAATTCCGTCGTCAACGATTGTGGTATTGGGATCTTCACATTCTCTGTGACATGCGCAGCTGTCACTATTTAGTTGGTTGGAGAAGTGTTCCCTCCATAATTTAAGAATGCTCTGGATGTCGGGCACCAGATCGCTGTCTTTGTTCTTACAGGAAAAAGTCGCTCTCCCAAAAAATAATATCTAAATATTTTGTATCTGTGCAAGAGCCGGTTGGTTACTAAAAAATCAATCAATACCAAATACATACGTAAATGCTACCATTTCAAGACGTCCTCACCCCAGGCAGAAACAATACAGCAAAGGGCTGAGAAAATACTTAAGAAGTCGACAGTAAAACCCAAAAATATTTGCCCATAAAAAATCAGCGGTGATAAATTATGGCGGCGTCGATGTATTCAGTGCACTTTAACGCCTTTCGATTAACATTTACGAGGAATTTCGTTAACGCAAATCACTACCGAAAGGCTATGCGAAATTGTAACTCAAATCAAGTTAACGAAAACGAGCTGAGCTGAATTGAATTGAATTTGCGCGCGACGAAACGTCAATACCAGCGAACAAAGTTTAAGCGACGACGGTATATGGAATTGATTTGGTGAGAACCAACTCGCAATAATACTAAAATAACACAGAAACAATAACGCAAAGATCAAGTACGGCCAAACGAACCGCACCGAAATGTGAAAACCGCATAAATGCATTCAATCAAATGGATTTGCCGCCCGCACCTTTGCCGCCAGCCCGGTCGCAGCTTCATATGGCGCAGTTGAAGCCTACAACCGCCAATGCCATTGATTGTTGCCACTCTTGTTGTTGTTGATGCTGTCTCAATTTTGCATTGGTTGCTGGTCAAGTCAACTTTGATTATTTTACGCCGATAAGCAGCGACCAGCAGCCAATAGCTGCCGAACAGCAGCTACGAGAATAACAGAGAGTCATTTCAATCAATAGGTCGAGCTAAGTGACGGGCAGCGGTTAAGATGCGGCGGATGCGAGGCGTCTTGAACAAATGAACTGTACGCGCATGCCTCAGGTGCCTTGAGCTTGTTGAGCTCTAGAGCAGGTCAATGTATGTACATATGTATTTGTGCAACTCGGCAGAGTAAAGAAATTCCTTCGGTGTCTTCGATGCTAAGTGTAAATTTACGCAGATGATTTATGCGTACGCCAATAAGCGAACGATCAACGAAGCACAAACAGTCGACGCGACCACAGCAAGGATAGTTAGTGCCCACTATGCCCAGTGACGTTGAAGGGTTAAGAGGTGTTTTATTTTCACCAATTAAACCGTCGGCGTGCGGTCACTAATTTAGGAAGGGTCAGCACTTGCGACCGATATGGGACGTGCTGCAACGGTCGGTTTGCTCGCTGCCATCATTTGCAGTAATGTTTTTACTGCGGTGTGTCAGCAGATGCAAATCACAGTTGAAGCGTTCAATCGATTGTGCGGCAATGACGACCGAGTCGATAATTGGAATGCAAAAATTCAACTTTTCTTGCTACTCATTTTTTCACTCCTCCTTATTGCTATTGTTGTGCACTTACTATGTGTTTTGTTTTTGTTATAGATGCACTCGTATTGTAAGTTTAATAAACGAGAATCTTGTTAGGCGACAGCGATAATGACTTGAGAAATACGCCGGCGGCAATTGAAGGTTATGATGATGAAGACAAAGACGTGCGCCGACGTACTGTTGTAGCACTCCAGTGGAAGGTGCAACTGGGTATGTGTGCTATATACAAATATATGTGTGTGTGTGTATCTGTGTACAATTGTTATATATACAGCCAGAAGCGGGAAAGACAAAAGCAATATTTCTGCACACCCAACTTAACCAAGTGAAACGAAAAGTTAATTTAAGTTGTCTGCGCGGCTGCTAGCCAACCACTCATTCGGCCGTCCAGCCATGCAGTCACAGCGTACAAGCGTACAGGCATACAGCGTCTGGCAAACTGTTCGGAGCTTTGTGGCGGCCAGCCAGTTAGGCTCGTCCTAAGGCCGTCGATCGACGTCGCATTGTGTGCAGTGAGCAGACGGTTAGCAATTTCTTATCCATCCAACCAGGCAGTCAGCCAAGTAGCTAGTCACTCACTCACTCACTCACTCAGTTAGTTAGTCAGCCAGTCAATTTGCAAATTATGCGGCTGGTTTGCAGGACTTCGGGCAAAATGTGCCACAAACAATGCATACGCGCTGTTACCCTTTTTGTGCCACATTCGCTACAATGCGTTTTATGTTTTGCCGCGTACCGAAAGCGCCATTGTTCGTTTCATTTCGTTGCATTTTCTCTTAGACTTTGCTTCGGCATTTATTTAATTTTACTTCATTTAATAGATCACCTTTTCTGAATCTATAGCCGGTATTTGAAATATTTGAAATGCAAACATTGGCGTGCAGCTAACGGACGGCGGAGGCGTCGTCATTATGTATGTTGCCATTCCAAGGCACCTGCCTGGATTTGATATACGAAAATGGGATGACCGCAGAAAATTATACAGTGGCTTTGTTCGCAAGAAATTTGAACACCGAAATTTGTGGAAAAAAGCGAAATTTGTAATGAATTTATGCACAGTTTTTATGTGCTTTTCTTGCGTTCAACTGTAAACTGCAGATAGATGGAAATATGGTTAAGAATGGCAGGTGCACGAAAGTGCTAAATGTACTTCGAACGGATACAAACGCGCCGGTTTTGAAAGTTTGCGTTGCGGTATCAGCTGGTGCTAGCAGAGGAAGAGGAAGGCCTCCTCTGCGTTGGAAAGATCTGATGGAGAAGTACTTGGCTTCACTTGTTGTGTTCAATTGGCGCCGGCTAGCACTAGAAAGAAACAACTCGCGCGATTTGTTACACTCGGCCAAAATCGCCCAAGCGGTTATCGCGACAATTAATGCTCTTGGTGACAATGAGCGTGACAGTCAGGTGAGTTTTGAAGGAGGTGCAGCTTGCTAATCAAGTCTAAACAACGCGGCGATAGCCTGCAAGTCTCGAAGCTTACTAGGAGTAGATGCCAGGCCATGTTTCATAGTACGTTTTTTAAGAGTTTGTTAAAATCGCAATCCTGCACGAATATTGAAGGGTTTAGATCCATACAAAATGGTATAATATTTTTTTAATTGGACGTTACGTACGCTTTTCTGCAGATGGAAGGATTTTCCCTTACTTTACTTCAGAATTAGCGCAGAAGATATTTTATTAATAGCGCGGAGTTGAATATAACTTTAAACGCCATGGACGCTTCGTCCCTGCGATCGCATATTTCGTTATGTTGAGTGGCATTCAAAAGGGTAGTAAAATTCCTAGAATTAGAATCATTGGAATTTTCGCTTGAAGAAATACTTAAGTAAGGTGACGTTAGGTAGCGGAACGTGCCGTGATTGACACTCCTTGTGTTTATAAAAAAGCCAAATAAATAATTGGCGCGTACACTTCTCTTAGATGTTTGGCCGAGCTCCTCTTCCTATTTGTGGTGGGGGCCTATTTGTGGGGGTGAGGGGCCTACAGTTTTGAGCCGACTCCGAACGGCAAGTGTTTTTTATGAGGAGCTTTTTCATGATTGAAATACATCCGGAGATTTGCCCTCACCTGTCGACCTATTAGAAAAATATTGTTTATAAATTTTTGGTGTCTCACGCACAGAGAATCGAACCAGCCCACTTCCAAATAGTAGTCAAGCACCAACCCACCCGGCTACTGCGTATGTTTTCTTAAATTATCCAGTAATAATTTAAAAAATCACTAAAATCAAAGCAAACGAGCTCAGCTGAGAAATTAATTAGTAAATTGAATGGCATGGAGAACAATTTTTTTCCACTTGTGGCTTTATAATAACTATTCTTACTCAAAACTTACTTTTTGTGCTTATGAAATTTTTAAAATATTTGACCCTCAGTTCGTTTTCTTCTTGGGTTTCAGAGGTTGAAAAAAAGAAGATTTTGACTATTTTTTTTTAGTATACTATTAATATATTTTATTTAAACAATTCACTACATCTAAGATACATATATAAACAGTATTTTGAGAAATTTTTATTTAAAAATTTCGAAAACTCAGCCGTTGGTAGCTCATCTTCTTTGATGTCTCAAATGCTCTTGCCGTGGACAGCATAACTCATTATTGGTTCATCTAAAACCTTCATCTACCAAACGGATTTCGTTAGTACATAAATCTCGTTATTGTATGGAGGAAAAAAAAATCAAAATTTGAATTTTTGACAGGCTTTGAACCAAAAAACACATTTTTTAGTGAAATTTTCGACATACATTGGCTCAAAAAAAAATAGTTGTAATAAAAAAAAAATCCTCAATAATTAGATAATGTTATTTCAAAGATTTGTACAGATCGTGTCCACCGACTTAAAAAATGGAGTTTTGAGATAAAACGTTTAAAGTTTTAAATTAAAATAACATGCAAAAAGAAATTTTTATTTTTAACTCACATAGAATCATCAATTCCAGCACCATAAAGCAAAGTACCTGCTGCGGCGGCAATATTGAGGGCATCCTTTTGCTATTGCCTGAGACGAATTCTCGCTTCACGAGTAGTAGAGCTAGCTTTCTTTTCGGCAATAAGTATGCGGTTCCCATCTTCTTTTAGGACATACTCGTGGCTGTTTCGGCCAAGTTTCAAATCCATGCCATGCATGAAATGCAGCAAAGCAGAGGCTCCTTCGTTTAAAGTGCCAGCAGCGACATATGCAGCAATCTCTACTATTTTTGTACCAGCAGGAAGTATTTTTGGAGTAATTTTCCAGATTAACTGGTTCAAGCTTTCCTTATTGTTTTGTGTGAAGCCACCAATACACCTCTCCAAGAGCTCTTCTTTGCTGAGATCTTCATAAATTGGCTTGATAGCTAATGCCACATCCGTTGGTAATGGATCCTAGCCGTGTTTGTATGATGAAAGCGTCTTCATTTCGGAAGCAGGCTGCCAAGTGCACCATGAGTGCTGTGGATTTTTGCCTGTGGAGATATAATGAAAATAAGTTGCCCATATACTGTCTCTCATATCTTGCACCGAAAAGTAGTAAATTGTTAGTTTATCAATTAATTTGCCACTAAGTTTGCCTTTGCCAGACAGAGTTGTTTTTTAATTGTTTTACCGGGCTTAGTTTTTTTCTTCAACGGTTTTATTGACCAAATCACGTAAACGCTTGCCCATCCTCTTCTGCACATGTCCTACGCATTCTTTTTTATTTATAATACAGTCGTCACCGTAAGGTTTAGCATTAATAACTCCGGAATATGTTTTAGTGTCCCCGTCACCAATATAATTTGAGTACTTCAGGCCGTATTTTTCAAAAGAACGTTGAAACGTTGCAACGATTGATGAAACTTCCATATTGCCAGCTGGTCCTTTGTGATTAGCACTACATTCGTTTTTTTCTAAATGATCCTCCATCCATTCTTCATATTCGGATGTGCTCAGGTTTTTTTTTCAAACTTCACATAATTTGCAATATGAAGATTTTACAAAAAATCCAAAACTTTTCCGCTATAATACCCAATCAACGTAGACACACCATATAATGATGAAAAACCACGCTTTTTCCAAGTACCATCACCTGATACAGTTACATCTGTCGTATCATCAATGCCATTTTCATCAGAAGTTAATTGTCTTTCTTTTTTTGCAGCCGATGAAAGAAGGGTTTCAGCAACCGTCTGAACACAATCATAAATTTTCTAAACGCAAAAATTATATGTTGACTTATTCAAAAAATAACAACTAATATCCATCAAGCCACAGAATTTTTTACATCCGGGTAATCCTAGGCCTAATATTCGCATCACAAATATAAACCTACGATTTATTTCATACGATTTACTAATTTTTTGACAAGACAAAATGTATCGAGGCTGACATTTTTCACACTCTAAAACCAGTGAAGTAGCTAACGGCAATCTCGAAATGTGCTCAAAAATATCGAAAAACTCCACAATGTCAGTTTGGGATGAATTCCGTGGCTTAGTGGGGTTTCGATGAATAAAGAAGCAGAAACAGTGTTCGTAAGGTAGGACGCGACATTGAGCTATTAACCTTATGGTCGCCGGCTCGGATCCCCGTATAAAGATTTTCATAAGAAAGAGGTAGAGTATACTTGACACTTCAGGTGCAAATGCTCCGCACCCCACAGAGTGAGTTTGAGATGTCTGGAAATCATGCTTTGGGAAAGTGATCGAGCGAATTTTGTCGCATATACATATAAGTAGATTACTGCCATAGCTCTCATAATCTATTTCACTGAGCAAGTTTTGACAAATTATTTGTTTCTTATTTATCAAACTTTATGCAAATTTAAATAAAATTTTACAAATTCCGTCAAAATTTCGATTTTTAAAACGCAAGTTTGAGTTATTTATTTTTGTTGAAGCTGTTGGGTGGTTTCTACCATAGTGAAAAAAAATTTCGAGCTTTCGGCTGCCGGAACGCGCAGTACAACCAGAGGCAGCTAAAATGCGGAACAAGGTAGCGAAAGGTAAGGCGAATCAAACAAAATTATGGGCCTTATGAAATTTTTAAAATCTTAGAATATAAATCGTTCAATGGAGTCTATCGCCATTAAAAATACACCGGCGGTTCGCTCACTCGCTCCCATTGCTTACTTAAGTACTTAATTTGCAAACATTTTCCTCACGAAAGTACTAGAGGTAGAAGGACCCTATAGAGCCACAAAAATAATGCGTCACTTTCGAAAGTCAAGCAGCAAGCTTATCTCTCGGCACTACCAAATACAATTTCAGAAAGTCAGACATTGCCAGCTCATGTTCTGTCACTTCCTTCTGCAGCCATTAAAGGCGAGGTTAGCAAACGGGTTATTTTAACTAACAAGCCTGGTAGGCTGAGAGAGGCTGCAGGTGGACAAAACTGATGATACCTGTCATGCCCGACCGACTGCCGCAGATCCTCCTGTCATTAAGGAGAAGGCAGTGTAGGCAACTGGTTGGACCGATGACGGGTCACTTTCTATCGGAGAAGCACATGGAAAATGTGGGTATCTCAGACTGTACACTATGCTCAGCATGTTGAGAGGAGGATAAGACGGCGGACCACTTTCTGTGCGTCGGCCCGGTCTTCGATCGAATAACGCTTGAGGTCTTTGGCACTGATTTGTTAAGAAGCGACCACCTTGGCTCCTTGGTACCACAAGATCTACTCAGATTTCTTCGGAGGTCGAGTAGATTTAAAGAAAAATAAAAAGGGAACCCGAGTGCAATACAATAGACTTAATGTTGTTTGATTGCTGTACTTGTTAGTATGCCCCGACAAACAAAAAAAAAAGGTAATGTCGAGCTCGACGACAGAATCAGTAAATATAGGGACTCCCTGCCATAGAGAGCTGAAAAATTTTGCAAAGTCGGAATCGTTTATAAGCTGCCCGAAGCAGCGACGCTACCCACCTCGAGTAAGTAAGATAAAACTACATTCGCGTTTCACACGAAAGGCTGAATCAAGATGGATTAAGTTACAAGAGATTAGGAAGTAGATTTGGCCCAAATACGAAAAGTCACAATCAAACACTTTCTAAGACGGTCAAAAGATATGTTTAAGCTAACATTCACCTTCATTACAGAGGACGAATTTTGAATATTTGTGCAAGTTGCCCCAAGCTAGGGCTGCCATTTAACCGGACACGCACCTTGGCTAACGCGTACAACACGAGGTGCTTCGAATTCGAGTACAGTAACGACGCGGTTATTCATCAGCTCATTTCTGCTATTTAAAAGCTCTTCAAAAAAAACCATTTGCCGTACGGAGTCGGTTCCAAAAACATTTTTGGAACAACATCAAAACGCACACCACAAATAAGAGGAAGTGCTCTGCCAAACACCTTACAGAAGTGCGCGCGTCGATTATTTATTTTTGTACTTAATCTGGCGACGCTACTACTCGTGTCAACCAACCAGCCCGTATCAACACTGATTTTCAGAATAATGATTTTTCATATCCTTTTGGTATCAAAACATCTTTCCTGATCTCTTCTATTCTTAAATTTTGAGGCTGACATTGATAAATCAACACCTCTCTGGTTCAGTTACCGTATTTTCTCGAATCTCTGTACTCATATCGCCGGAATGCGAAGACATGTGTAACATAACGCCAACCACTTGAAAAATATTTATTCAAAAAAAAAAAAAAAAAAAAAAAATTGACTACCCGCATATTGAACTTATCAATTGGTGCATGCGTACACATTTACAGTTGTAGGCAATAAAGCAATTCACTCCGCTCGCTTCAATTTCCAAACGTGCGGACACCAGAGTCAAGACAATAATGACATGCACAAAAAAACAAAAAACAAAAAAATACATTAGCCCATTTGAGAATCTTATCAATTGTGTTGTCAGACGCCTTAGTACTAATGTCCGCGAAAAGATGCGATAAGCGCTCAATGTCTGTCCGAGAATCCAAGCTCCTATCATAGCATCACAATTCAAAACAAAAAAAGAAAAACACAAACCAACAACAATAACAACAACAGAAATCACAGTACACAACAGTGGTGCAAGCAACAAGGGAAAATTATATCAGTCCAAGCTGTTGAGCATCCTCGTTCTCACAGGCATCAAACAGTGATGCTAATCGTAAAGTCATTTTTTATATCCAAACGAAACGAAACGAAATGAAATGCGCTGAAAATGAATGGAAGGAATTGTACAGCATAGCGGTCGGGGCGTACAAGAGCGTGTGCCTGCGGCTGGTAATTGTGCTGGTTTCATTTGCGCATGTGAGGTCCACTGTGCTATGCGCTGGCGATGAGCTGCCGCCGCAGATGTCGGCAGGCAATGCGATGAGGCGATGAGCCGATGAGCTAACTAATGGACAGAAAGAGTAGACGCATTGTTGTCGATGCAAATTGTCCAGCCGTCGCACACAGGCCCCTACATTGTATGTTGCTGTGTATGTAGTATATTTGAGTTTTTATATATGCGCGTGTATTGGTGTGAACAACTCTGTCTGCTTGTGTGCGTGTGCGCGCGATCGTACAGTTTGTTGTTGTGTTGCACTGATTGCGTACTTAATTAATGAAGGTTTTTTATCGCCTTGTTGCCACAGCTCTGCAACTATATTGACCATCATCAACTGGCCGCCACATAACGATCACATTTACATGTACATTCACATGCACATGCACATTCATATTTGCGGCCGCGTTTGCAGTCACAGAGTAGACACATTCGCGTCATCCTTTGAAGTTCGGTTTTATGGTGTTTTTAAATGGCATTTTGAGAACTTATTTCGAATGGGACCACCAAACTACACCACACCTTTATTGCTCACTTGTTGCTTTTGCGCCGTTTGGACCATTCAAACAACTTCTTTTTCTGATTTAATTTTTATACATACATACATACATATGTACGTATCTTATTTTCTTTTTCACTCCCCAGCCCTACACTCGTACATACATATATTTACTTATTTTTTTCTTTTAGGCTTTCGTTAATCTTCTGTGCGCTATTGCGTTCATGTGTTTCGCCGCTTTGCTTGTCCTTTAGTTCTTCTAGTTGCATAACTTTGTAGCTAAGTATGTACATATTTATCGCTCTTGAGCTTTTCTTGTTGCTGCAAAATGTTACGTTTATAATGAAACTGAAACTGAGAAAATAATTTGGCATGAACTGAAGACTTAGTAAAACAAGTTGCATCATACGCGGTGTGCCTACTAAGGGGTTAGGGGTAGTCAGCATTTTCAAAAAATTGGATTTTTGTTTACATTTTCTTAAAGTATAATATCTTGAAAATATTGTGTGAAAATTTGAAGTGGATGCGACAAATAATTTTCGAGTTACTCAACAATTCACAAAGGGCGCTAGGGCGCCCTGGAGCTCGATCGCAAAACTTTAAATGCGTTTTTCTCAAAACTATGTTTTTTGAACTGATGATCACTGTAATTTAAAACCGCTTGGTAGATTTCAATAAAATTTATACTGCTTTTGAAAAACATAAAAGACTCGTGCCTGGTCGAAGGATTTTTTTTTTCAAAAATTTCGATTTTTTTTAACAATTAATTTTTTTTCCTCGAAAATCTGAAACAAATTTCCTGAGACCGTCATAAGTTGAATTTGAAAAAAACCGCAAAACTTTCTATTAGTAAAACTATAATAATTTCTCTTATTCGATTGATTTTAAATGAATCTCCGATTGTGATGATCCCCGCAAGAGACTTCTGGAGAAACGGGTTCCACACAAACAGCGATAACTTTTACAATTATCCGTTTTTTTTTTTAATTTTACTAAAGCCAAGTCGAAACATGATGTATTAATGCTATGCCCTTATTTTTGTAAAATAAATCAATTGATTAGCAAAAAAAAAAAAAAAATTATTGAAAATCATCATTTTTTCGGGCCTCTGACTACCCCTAACCTAACTGTGATTGACATACAGGGTTTGATTGAAAAGTAATGAGCCTTATTTTTTTTAAGCAGTTCTATTAAACCTTGCATAAGCCAACTAATATTCTTCAAAATAGGACCCTTGAGCGTCAATACACCGCTGGTAGCGGTCCTTCCACTGCAGGAAATACTTTTTAAACTCATCCGCCGGAATCGCGTTCAATTCGGCTGTCACAGTGTTTTGGATCGCCTCGATGGAGTCGAAATGCCTCCCCTTCAGCTTTCTTTTCAGGCGCGGGAACAAGAAGAAGTCCGGAGGGGACAGGTCTGAGCTGTAGGGAGGGTAGGTAAGCACCGGATCCCCCATTTTGGCCAATGTAGAGGTCTTCGTCTGTTTGCGTCGTCGAAGGCCTTCCAAATCGCTGTTCGTCTTCGACGTCCTCCCGGCCTTCCTTGGATGACTTGTGCCACCGTTTTACCTGGGCACTGGACAGAGATTGGCCCTTGTAAGCCTCCTTGAGTAGCCCAATGGTTTCGGTACACGTTTTGTTTACCTCTACGCAAAATTTGATGGAGTAACGTTGTTCCAACGATCGCTGCATTTTCGCCACTGCAAAATCCTAGCACGCTGTTGCCAGCGAACTGGGACCGGTTTCTAGTGGAAGGGTAAGGTCCAACGATCATTTTCCCCCACCAGTCGATTCGGTTGATCGCTTGGCAGACGCTCCGCGCGGGAAGGCTCATTATTTTTCAATCAAACCCTGTAGTATATTCATTTGTATTTTGGTTTTTTCTTGCATAAAGGGTGTGCCCAGGGGAGCGGCTGGAAAAAAACAAAAAGTTCTTTGAGAGATATTAACGATTTTTTAATGTCCCTTTTGTGACATTCATGTACGCCATTACGAATGAAATCTGAAATCCTTTCGATTGTCAGCCATTATTTTGCACGGCGTTACACATCCCAGCATTTGGAAACAGGACCACGTAAGCCTGGTCACCGATGGCTCGAAGTTGGAGGAAGGCTTGTCGGAGGAGCTTCTCAACAAACGCTAGTTCACGCTTACGCAGCATTAAAACCTATTCCAAGCGCCAGATTACTGCAATCAAAGAAGCAGCTGGTGGCTTACTTGTATAATAACTTTCGCGGAAGTAAATATCGACTCAGGCAGCCAAGCGGCAATTAGGCAGGCTCGAAACTGGTCTTTGTTTTTCAACGCTGCCACATATTTCCTCCCAAATTTCAGTCCTGGACTATTTCGGCATTGAGATTATCGCTGGAATGCGGATTCTTGGCATAGACTTGCAACAGCTGTAAACTTCGCAAGAAAAAGTTTAGCGGGTACACATCAGCCTTCTACACCTGCAAATCTAAGCTCGACAAAAAGTGGGTACTCAAGTCACAGGTCGTACTGTGGATGCACAACGTAGTGGTTCTGCCAATTTGCATTCGTATGAATGCCTGGTTGGCTGGGAAGCCCTTCGGAAGGGCTAAAATATCACTAAACTGAGGAGGGTGCAAAGGACTGCATGCATTGGCATCATCAGATCATGTAGAACTTGCCTCAGTGCTGCCCTGAATGCCGTCTTGCATTTACTTCTCATCGACTTTTACGGTATTTCCATCGCTGCTCAAAATGCAATCAGGTTAAAGGAGGTTGGTCTCTGAAGACAATCTCTCAAAGGATCTTGTAGCATTTTTAGGCAATTAACACCGTATTTCTCTGCACTTCGTACAGCTCTCTCTATCCGCAAACTAGAGTTTGAGAGTCGTGACAAGGCAACAATTTCAAGTAAGCAGGATTACAACAAGGGAAAAATCTGCACCGAAGCTGGTACTTCAGTTCAAGCTGGTTTCTCAGACAGAAGACTTTGCGAGCATACAGGCATGCAACATGCTTAAGGAACGCGGGAGCGAGGCAGATATTAACATTTTTTCTGATAGTCAAGCCACGAGAAAGGCTTTGACGACGCCATGTAGTAGATCCGAACTAGTCCACTCCTGCAAGGTGAAGATAAAATATCTTGGGTGCGCAGGTAAAACTTCCCTCATCTGGGTTTCAGGACAAAGGAACATAGAGGAAATGAAATTACTGATGAGCTAGCGAAGGGATTGAGATGGTCTCAGAGACCTCTTACCCGGTAATCGGCATCCCCCTAACTGTTGTTGAAAAGGAATCACACAACTTATGTATGTCTCAGGAAGTGCAGAAGAGATGGAGCTCGAATGCAAGATTCAGAAAGTCCTAGCTGTGTTTACGGTGTGCTCATGGATGATGAGCACGCAAGCGGAAAACCCAGGTTTACCATTTAGCCCCCATTGTATTTAGACGCTGTGGAGACCTTTCAGAGAACGGGACTGTTGAGCACTGGGGAGTGCCAGAGTAGTAGTTCAACCATTTCACTTATCTACCAACCTACATATCACCTTGAGAGATATAATCAGAACCTCAAGTCTTTCGTAATAAAGTTTTATGAGTTGTGAGGTTTGCTCAATTTTGTTAAGTTGGCATCAGTCACTAAGTAGTAAACAATAGATTTGACAAATACGTCCAAATTAACACGATTGTCACTGCCTGCATCATCGATCTAGCCACATTAGAAAAGCCTGTATGAGCTTATTACCATATTTAATGCTTTCATTCATAATTAAACTCCTTGTGAATTCCTAAACCGCTTCATGTGGTTATTCCATTGTTCCTTAACACCCATTTTTCACCATCTTCTTTTACAGTCGTAAGCGGAAATTCGTACGAATTAAGTTGGGTAGTTGTGCCCTCACTTAATATATTATCCAGCTTCTGTGGATGCCAATAATTAAAAGAATAAAAGCTTCTGAAATGCGAGAAAATAATTTAGTGGCACCGTGAAATGCAGTGGCTCCTCCTGTGCCGAACAAATAAATACCCTCAGAATTGTCATCGAGCAATGTGGTGGCACAAAAGCCCAAGAGGTCGAAGTGCAAACCTCATATATCTACCTATATAAGTCTAACCTACATCTACTGTTTATCGACTTTGAAAAGGCCTTTGAGAGTGTCAAGCGGGAGACCATCTGGGCTGCGCTGAGAAGAAGAGGTATTCTTGAAAAACGTGTTGCACTTATAAGGGAGAGCTAAAATGATGCAAGTTGCTATGTCCTTCATAGAGGAAAACTGTCGGACCCTTTTCACGTGCTAAGTGGTGTACGACAAAGCTGCATTCTGTCACCAATTCTCTTTCTTTTTGTCATCGAAGACGTTTTGAGCGCTGAATTTAGCACCGAAAACCTACAGAGGGGCATCCAATGGCAGATTAACAACACATTCCTCAGATATCTGGCATACGCTGATGACATCTGTTTGCTCGCATACAAGCTCAAATTGCTGTCACAATCCATGAATCAGAAGTTGAAACCAACCGGCCTCAAAGTCAACGTGGGAAAAACGAAAGCGATGCAGCTCAGTGACACCACACCAGAATCACTAATAGTGGGAGCACAACAGTTCGAAACCGATGACAAATTCTGCTACCTCGGCTTTCTAGTCACCGCGGATGGTGGTGCTGAGGTGGATGTCGCTCCATTTCAGCATTCTCGCTTCATTGTGGCAAAACAACAGTATCAGCCTTCACATCGCATCTGCGCATCTTCAACTCGAACATGAAATCCGTTCTATTATATGGTTGCACCACCTGGAAAGTAACTGCAAAGATCACGAAGCGCCTGTAAATGTTCATAAATCGCTGCGTGCGCCGGATTTTTCGAATTTTCTGGCCCCGCACAATAGCCAAACCCGAGTTGTTGGCGCAAGCTCACCAGGTAGACGTTGCATCAGAAATCAAGAAAAGAAAATGGCAATGGATTGGCCACACGCTAAGAAAAAATGACGACAACGTCGTTAAACAAAGGCTACGCTGGAATCCATTTCAACAAACTGGTAGAGGAATTGGCAGACTACGTACCACCTGGCGGCGCTCAACCGAAGCCGAAATGAAGTCTCTTGGCTTATCGTGGAGCGAACTAAGATCCCTAGCACAAAACTGTGTTCGTTGGCGAAGAGGAGTGGTTGACGCCCTTCATCTTTCAACGAGCAAACTCGTGATTGTCATCTGAGAAATTGCAGCGAATGCGCTCAAAATCGATGATTAACTGTGCCCTTGTAGCACTTCCGGCCCTGGTCAGAGGAAAAATCGGCTGGCAGCAAATTCGATACAGTTTTAGATGACGCCATGTCCTATCAGAGCAATTCTTTGCTTTTCAATGCGACTCATGGCAATATTTTCTTCAACGCCGTGCTAAATCTGCTTATCTGACCACGTACGTGTACGCACAATGCAGAACTTTCTGCACTAATTTACATGTAGGTATAAGTAAATTGGAAAGTGGAGAAGAGCGCTGCAAGTGGGTATTTTAAAATGAAGCAGATATTTTCTGACTTCAAGCTGCTTGAATAGCGCCGAGTATATTTGACATCTGCAGTGAAAAAATTCATTAATTAAAATGCAAAGTGAAAGCAATTTTTCGTTTTTAATTTCGCTTCATTTTTAATTTTCCCACAGGATCGTTGAGTTTGTCGGCATTCGTATCTTTGCCGTTATTACCTCCGACGCCGGTAAACAAGCTACACATCAGCAATATCAGCAACAGTAACCAACCAGCATCCGTAAACGCTTCTTCGCATTCGCTTTGCCAACTTCGAAATGAAGTTTAAACTTTTTCCAAAGTACCGCTGACACCGCCGCAAACGGCTTGGACCACCAATACGCCAATGCAGCCAGCCGTACTGTCAGTGCCGCCGCTGTTGACCATATTAGCATTAATATATGCAGAGACTCGACTCTCGATTGTCTCGGTTCATTTTTGGTGGTTTTAGAGTTTGCGTGAACTTAGTTGCTGCCACTGTCCACCGTTCGCTGTTCGCCGCTTGCACTGCAATGCTTGTGTTGTTGCCTCTTGGTTGCGAATTTTTGGACTTTGCTGGTGGTACGCTTGTTGTGAGGTCCAGGCGCCGCCACTACTGCGTCAGTGTTGTTGCTGATGCCTTGTAACAGCAAAACAAAGCAAACAAAAACAACAAGAAAAGAAGAAAAAGTCATGAATAAAGTAGTGGGAGCGTGTTGATGGTGGCAGTAATGTTGACATTCGGCATTGTTGTTCGTAAAACTGCTGCTATTGTTGTCGTTGGCGCTAGCGAGTAAGCGGCCTCTCGCTGGCCTTGTGGTGGTAGTGCTGGCCATCGTCAACTTATTGGCGTTGCGAATTTTATGTTGTTGTTAATTGTTGTTGGGTAACAGGCAATTTTTGGTGTTGGCGACCACCAGGCACGCTTGGTGGGCATCAGTGAAACGGAAAGTTCCCCCGGTATTGCGGTGCCTCCAACCGTCAACCGCCAGATGCTCATCGTCAAACGATAACCAACAACCAACAACGAACAACTGCTAACTGCTGCGCTCCCAACGATATCAGTGACATCTTTTTTGGTGCGTGTGTCGCTTTGGCCATTTGTGTGAGCACCTATGAACCATTAAGATCGTCGCATGTTTACTTATCGCTGTTACTAGCTTATGCAATGTTCGTTCAGATGAAATCGTAACTAACGGCAATCGCACAGCATGCGAAATGTGGGAAAATCTACTAACGAATTTGAGATTTATTGCATCTTTGTTAGATGGAATCCTTGTTAATATGTTCTTCTTGGACGCCGTAGCCGAATCGGTTGGTGCATGACTACCATTCGGAGGGGGTGGGTTCGAAACTCCGTGAAACACCAAAATGAAGAAAAAGTATTTTTCTATAGCAGTCGTCTCTCGTCAGGCAATGGAAAAGGTGTAAGCGCCAATTATATATATAGAAATCGCTTCTGCACTTTTGCATATTTGGAATGCCTCTATTAACTCTCAATACGAAATAGGTAGGAGGAAAGGATAAGGAAGGCAACAGTCGTCTTGTATAGATGTAGGAGTGTTTTAGGTAAAATTGGGTACGGAGCCTTTGCATAGTTTAACTCGCTGGAGAAGACGATGTCAGTGAAGAAACTGAGAGAGTCCCAAGGCTTTCCTTTAGTGGTTTCAGTGAGGCGCTTCGCACGCGGATGTAGAATTTGAAGACAGGGCCCGGTTAAGTTGTTCACGGATGGCGCAAAGTTGGAGAACGGGTTATCGGATTAGCTGCCCATTAACCTCTAGTTCCGGCTGCCGGAGCAAAGAAGTCTGTTCCATGCGCCAGTATCGTATCAAAAACTGTCATGGAAGTAGATATCTACTCCGACAGCCAAACGACGATTAGGGCTTGATGATGGTAGCCTCGAAATTAGTCGCGGAATACCAGGATCTTTTCTATCGCATCCAAACTCTTTGATATTAAGCTCAACTGGATACCTAGTCACAGTAGCATTTAAGGGAACTGGTGGGTGGTGAAGTAGCCAGAGTAACAAGCTATGAGGCCGAATCGAGTGAACTGAGTGAATTGGGATACCTTTTAATACTAATCGATAATCGAGGAAGGATGGTTCCGTGTGTAGAAGTTCACGCAAGTGAAGAAAGTATCTGATTGCCACTTAGTTGGGATTGGCCAGGATGATTCTTCTGCATAGGGTTCAAGCAACTCACAACTTCCGGGCTCAGCCCAAGTATCCTCTGGGTAGCTTCCGAACACCCGTTCGAGAGCGAGCTAATGTCAGAAGGCGAAGTAACCTAGCATAGCTGGTTGTGCGCTGGGCTTGGGACCCAACACGTGAAACCCTCCAATGAAAACACGAACAAAGCTTTGAATGAGAGCTTCCTACACTGATGACAACCGCTCCAAACGAACTGACCTATGCATGCTGGTGACGGCAAGTATCGTAGGCGGTGGATCAAAGAGCTGTATGAGCTTTACGACGACATAGTCACAGCGCAGTTATGGATACAAACACTCCTGCTCTGAAGGTATTCGATGCGATACCAGATGGTGGTAGCAGAGGAAGAAGAAGGCCTCCTCTGCGTTGGAAAGAGCAGGTGGAGAAGAACTTGGCTTCACTTGGTGTTTCCAACTGGCGCCGGTTAACGCGAGAAAGAAACAATGCGTTTAATTAAACTCGGGCAAAATCGCGTAAGCGATTATCGCGCCAATCAACAAGAAGAAGAATCAAGGGAGCTTATAAGCCTAACAAAGCTGCAGCTCTCGAATTCCTTATCTTTATTAAAAAAAATTGTAATAATTGGTGCGTATACTTCTGTTAAGTTTTTTTCCCCGATTTCCTCCTCCTATTTTTGGAGTTCCTCCTATATTTCTCCTCCTAGATTTTGGAAATTTAGATTCGGAAGGGTTAATTGGTAGCGATAGTGCATCATGTTGATGTCTATGTCTATCAAGTCCAGGGCAAAGGCTAATGCAGTGCAGTGTACTGGCTGGAATATAACGAAACGGGCACAGCCTTGATTGCCTCCCTTGTGGTAGATGTGCATTAGTGATTACCCTGTGACCAATGCGTAGGCGAGTATAGGGTGTGGCATAGTTAGATGGGAGGGATGATAGGTAACTTGGTTTAGTGCGATTCGGATTAATCGTGGAGCAATGATGGCTACAGTGAATACAGTCAGCTCCTAGTTTGGTTTGCCTCTGCTGCCCTTTGAGTCGATAACCCGCATTTTTACATATAAGACGTGATGTGATAGTAGGGGTAACGCTCGTGTCCTCGGCAGTAGTATCAGTGATTGTATGGCCGTTGATACATTTATGACCTAGGGTGAGAAATCAGGATATTTCTTATGGTTCCAATAATGTGACTGGAGTTATTCTAGTTGTTTATGACCTGAAAATAGGACCTGCTGTCTGTGCATATTTAAAATTAGTCCGGTGAGGGGGAGAGAACCAGGCAAAATCCAGGGCTTGGATAAGAGGGATTGAGGATGACGATCAAAGAGTGTCGACTTACGTTTGTGTTACTCGCTTGAAGCTTCTGATGAATTTCTCCAGATGTGTGAAATTTAAACCCGTAATATCCGCTGGTGTAGCGAAAAAGTTAAAGCCAAGATGTTTAAACCTTAGCCCGACGAGAGCAGGGCAGCTGAGAAGAAGGTGCTGAGATGATTCTAGCTCGTTCTCCAGCCAGCTTCTGCAGAATCAATGCCAATGACAGTGTCCGGTGAGAATACCTACTAAATTCGATAGCTGTGGCTTTGTTAGCCTTAGAAGTTCTCTCGAGCACCCCGATTTACCCGCGGCCAGAAGGATCTTGCGACTTTGCACGTTTGCACACTAGCTCAGCGCTCGTTGAGATGACGCAAAGCCCAACTTTCCAGTGGCTGTCCACAGGTTCTTAAGGGAATTATAATTCTCTTATACTGCGATGAAGCCGTCTCAAAGGTCCCTGTCTAGCCAACTCATCGGCCTAGCAGTTTCCCTGTCTGTCGCTGTGACCGGGAACCCAAATGAGCCTAATATTGAAGTATTCCGATGCAATCGAGAGATAAGTCAGACAAGTCGCACAAAAAGCGAGCCCCAAGCCCTAATTGGCACATGGCTGTCGGAGTAAATGTTTACCTCCTTTACAGTAATTACGAAAGCGAGAAACCAATCCACTGCTTCCTTAATTGCGGATACCTCCGCTTGGAAAACACTACAGTGGTCCGGAAGCCTAAATTTTAGCCTGATGGGGAGCTCCTCGCAGAATACTCCCCCACCAACTCCTCCGTCACACTTCGAGCCATCTGTAAACATATTTGCCATGTCTGTTTCGAATTGTTGAACCCTGCCCACTCTTTCCTTGAAGGAATATGAAAGGAAAGAATTCCGCTCGGACCTAGCGAGGATGCACCATGGGGATGAACTCAAACTTGTTAAGAATGCTAGAGTGTCCGTAGCTGAAGTCTAGCTTATGGCCCGAATACCCTAATATGATAGGGGCGCGTGCAGCTGCAGTTTTTTCTGCAACGTCCACAGGTGCCACATTCATCATAGCGTTAAGTGCTAGAGTAGGTGTGGTCCGAAGCGCCCCATTGATTCCAATGAGGCAGACCTTTGAACCCTCTCCAGCTGCTTAACTGATGCCATCATTTCTAGCAAGTTCCAGCAGACGAGGACTCCGTACAGCAGAATTGGCTTTATATTTGTGTCTTGAAGCCAAAAAGTCTAAGCGAAATGCCACATCTTTTTCCGATAGCGCCCCTGCAACCATACAAGGCGATTGTTGACTTCCTAATTCTCTCCTCAATGTTGAGCGACAAAATTTGGTGAATAAAATTTTGCTAAGGAGTTTCGTTCGAACTTTTGCTCTGCTCAAATAAAAATGAACATAAAAAATTTGTGAATAACGAAATGTGCTTCTACTTTTCTTTGCGAATTTCGTTTATTCTCCACATTTAGCTCGTGTCAAGCAGGTGTTACGCCAAAAACCAACTGCATCCAAATTACACAGCACGAACTTCACACATGCGCACATATAGGGTTCTCTAAAAGGGGCAGGTCGTTGTTGACAGACAGTGGCGTCCATTTCGGTTTGGCGGGATCTGTAAAATTAGTTGATTTAATCACTGATGCCAAATTGACATGATTGAGCAACACCTGCAAGGTGTGAAACTTTAATACGAATGATGTGAGGGCTTGGTGTTAACGTGATTCCGCTGTGTTTTTGTTGTTGAGTTTTCCGAAATGACGGGTCTATGCCAATAAGGACATTGCTTCGATTTCAGCGGATGTATGCAGCAGAGTTGAAAATTTAACCACTCGAATCCGTGGAATGTCAAATTACTCTGTAGACTTTTGAAATAGGCAAGAGTTTCATTAATATCTGAAATACGGCCCGACCTGCTCTTATTGGAAAACCCTATACAATTAAAGTGCGCTGGATTTAATGCCCCGCACATGACTTCACAGAATAAGCGAAATATCTTTAATTTTCGTATGTTCCTTTTACACTATTTGTTTGTTTGTTTGCAAAATAAAAGCAAAAAACATTAGACTTCCCCAAATTGTTAGTTCAAAACATGTTGTTGCCTGCCAGAGTGTCTGCTCCTGCGCAAATGGCTACAATAGCCAGCTCACGGCAACAGCTGCTCCTACGCCAACTCTTTTTTGTTCTTTATAGACAAGGATTAATTTTTATTATAACAGCACAGCAGACAGTTTGATAAGTTCATGAAAGGAAGGAAGGAAGGAGCACTAACAGTGGAAGGAGAATATGTGTATGTATGTGTGTATGCAATTTTTTTTACAATATTCATTTGTTTTTGGTTATTTTTGTTTTAAATTTGTGCTCGAAGGACTCAATTCAGTACAGGAACTGTAGGGGTTGAAAATAGCCGCAGCTATTGTGCGAGTTATGAGGTTATGTCAGACGGCAAGGCAAATGTGGCACGTGCGTTTAGTTTTTGTGTCTTTTTGCTGGAAGTAACTCAAGTTTACTTATTCATGGCAGTATGGCCATAAATTCGGGTATTCGTGTGAGCTGCAGAGCGCAAGTAGCCAACTTCAAGACTTCAGAAATACGTACGTACGTATATACATATATATATATATATATATATATATATATATATATATATATATATATATATATATTTATATGGGCTGAGGTCCATCCTTGTACGAAAAATTAACTTCACATACCGCTTGTGGGCTCTTAGAGTCTGCTCCGCCTTTAGAACAGTCTCAGGATATACAGTTGGCTGTCGAAGGTTGGCTCTGGAGAATGCATGGAAATGTGCAGTACTACGAAATTCAAATGCGAAGTGGTCATGGCTGTTTTAAAGCGAACCTTCATCGCATGTGCACGAAGACACTCTATACTGCGGGCAATGTATACCAGCAGTTACACCAGTGTGTCCCCGTTCCGGAAGTATAAAAGTTAAACTGAAAGATAGTCACGCCCGAGAATCTAGTGCCACTGATGAGCCGTTGAGCCACGACGCATGACTGCCGAAGTGATGCAGCAACCCCGGCACAGCGAGCAGGCAAGGCGTGGCAGCGAATGTCAAGAATGTGCATATGCGGGCAAACCCAAGCAAAGGTGAGAATGCAGGTAACCACGATGCCACACTTAGAATTTAACTTTTCTATGGTATGGATTCGGCCGGGGTGATTCACTACTGAAATGTTTTTAAAAATAAAAAATACTGTTATCAGTATTAACTGACGTTAGGCTAAGTGCTCAAACCGCCTCCCGATGAAGTATTTGTTGGTAGTATCTAGAGTATCGATACTTTGACGTTAGGAGGTTTAGTTGGGCTTGAAGACCCACACTGATAGGCTTAGGCTTTCGATGCTGCTTTACAATAAAAAACAAAACATGTATAAGTGTATATGTAACTCTCTTCTTCTTGATAGCCGCGATAACGCTTACGCGATTTGCGCCGAGTTTAACAAAGCACGCCAGTTGTTTCTTTCTGTTGGGCACACCAAGTGAAGCCAAGTCGTTCTCCACCTGATCTTTCAAACACGGAAGAGGCCTTCGTCTTCCTCTGCTACTATCAATCAGCTGGCACCGCAACGAATACCTTCAGAGTGGAAGCGTTTGCATCCATTCGGACGACATGACCCAGCCAACGAAGCCCTTGAATCTTGATTCGCTGCGCTATGTCTATATCCTCGTAAAGCTCATACAGCTTATTGTTCTATAGTCTACGATACTCACCGTTAGCAAGGTGCAAATATCTGAATATCATCCGTAGAATCTTTCTGTCAAACACTCCAAGGAACGCCTCATCGTAAATGGTCATCATGGTCCGAGCTTCCTCGCCATACTTTACGATGGGCATGATGAGAGCCTTATAAAAGTTAGCCTTGCTCGTTGTCTACTTAGTCCAAAGTTGTCGGAAATTTATACTCCTAAATGCTTTTTCGACGGTAAATCTATTCGGAAGTTCACTTTAGTCTTCAGTCTCGCAGCTACCTTCTATATGCATCGTTTTGAAGGGGAGCCCAGACAAAGTGCGTGCGTATATGACGTTAAAAGGTCAGCTATTCACAGGTAACTATCAGAGCAGTACGATCGCTTTTCGTCACCTTAGGGCAAGTTGATACATGAAATCTCTTTCCGAAGGAAGTATGTCGTTAGCTTTACTAAAAGCGAACAATGGAAAGATCCATAAACTGTATAGGGAAGAACTTTCTACACCGATTGCTCGAAGGCTGAAATGGGTACAGGGGCGAAATGGTATTTGTACAGTAATTCCATATGCTTTACTGCTTTAGGTATGATGGCAAAGACAGTTGTCAGAAGTCTGGATAATTGGCAAAATGTGGCAAGAAATTAAGCAAAATTACTTTAGAAATATACCATCAGGCAAAAGTCTGTTCTAAATTATAGTGCGAACTTCTAGCAACCTTATGGGAGGTACTGGGGCACTGTGTTATTCCAAGCAATGAAATGACTAAAGAATTGGCGAACTGTGATTCCTTGGAGTGTCTGTGGTTCCTTAGACCGGTGCTAATTTTAGACAAAAACCTTAGCGGGAACATTTAGGCACATCAAAGCGCTCAGTAATAAATCCCAGATATAGGAGAAGTGAGAGAATTAATTACAATACACAAGCCAAGGGGACGGCATATCGACGACCTATTGTTAAAATATTATTTTAAGGATGCGGATGTTTCCAGTTTCTCTGTCGGTGTATAGCTTTCGCCACAACTACATAGGTTGTGCATATTTAGGTCGGATGTGTTAAAAATGGACGATTCATAAAAAAATCTTGGAAGTTGGGAGATGATTAATGGATCCGCATCTTACCTGGCTCTGCCAATCGTATAAATTTCTATGACCTATGCCCATTGCTTGAGTGCTTGGGGGGAAAAATTTTCTGTAAGCCACAATGCCATCCCATAACATTTCCTTAGAAAGATCGCATTCGACCAGAATATACCTGTCCCTTTTCTTTTCTAATTGCTTTACCTGTACTGTTACGGCTTTGAGACAATTTTTTCTCTGTTAGCCTAGAATATATCTGAGTTTCTTTCTTAAGTGTTCCATAATTTCTATTTCGCCAAGAAGACGACCAAGAAGGTCACTGTAGTTCAAAATGTATAGACAAGGTTAAGCAAAAAAGTGGAAGAGGGAGGAAGAAAGAAGGAACAAGTGAAATATTTGAATGCTGAAAAGTGGGATGTGCAGAATGCTGATAGTTCATCAGCCATGGGAAGAAACTGAGGGTCAAGAGCTGAAATTTTTGTTTCTTCTGTGTAGCTACCGCAGAATATGCTGGAAATTATGTTGATATTAACCAGTTTTTTTTTGTCGGGACAGACATTAAGTTCATTGTACTGTACTTGGGTTGCCTTTTTAAGTTTCTTGAAATCTATCCGGCCTCCGAAGGAATCTGAGCAGATCTTGTGGTGCCAATGAGCCAAGGTAGTCGCTTTTTAAAACATCAGTGCCAAATACCTCAAGCCTGATTCGAGCGAAGACCGGGAAGAAAGTGGTCCGCCGTCTCATCCTCTACACATACTGGGCAGAGTGCGCTGTTTGAGATGCTTTTTTCTTTCAATGTGCTTCGCCCATAGAAAATGGTCTGCCATCAGTGCACCAGCTGCCTACAGTCCCTTCTGCTTAATGACAGGTGGATCTGCGACAGTCGGTCGTGCAATCCGTTTGCTTGCAGTGACTTCGATGGCTGCAGAAGAGAGTAGCGGAACGGGCTCTGGGCCCAAGAAGTTGGAGTCTGAACCTATCCTAGCTAAAGATTCAGAGATTTCGTTACCCGCGATACCCATGTGTCCCGCGACCCATCTTAGCATCAGGATATGATGTCTACCGACATAGTTTAGTCTGGATTTACAGGGCTCAACTAACCTTGGAGTGGATGGAGGGCTGTCTAAGGCCATAAGCGCAGCTTTTCCGTCCTTTCGGATAAGTACAGATCTACCTCTCAATCTGTTTTTACAACAAAGTTCATCGCTTTTTGAACACCTGCTCTTGTATGACCAGTTACGATCCCCTTCACTAACAAGAAGTGTGACTATGTTGGCCTCAGACAATTTTTTGACTGCCTCCGTTGTACTCTTAGTTAAAGACGCTTGGAATTCTTATAAAAATGCACAGTCGAGGTGGCTAAAAGAGCTTTCAGACTCAACAACCTTGCAGTTTCCTGTGCTGATACTGAGACCTGGTACCCTTATAAGTTTCAGAGTGAAATATTTAAATGCGACAGAATTTAAAGTCACACAGCCCCCGGCCAATTTCGATGGCACTATTAGCTAGCCTAACGCTTGGATTGTCATTTGGCAATCAGAATAAATGCTTAAAGAAGTTGCATACATTTCTCTTAGTGCGGAGTTCCGTGTAGAAGAAACCTCCATCAACCATTCCATGCAGTTATGAATCATCCTTGAGCAAATGCGCATATTTTTTCTTAATAAGTCAACTACGCGCTCTTTCCATAAAGAAATGTAGATGGAGAAGGATCGGATTGGACTTAACCTACTCAAATACTGGTAGTGTAAACCATACTTCAAGCTCACGTCTCCTAACCCATTGATTTATAGTTGTTAAGACAAATAATTTGCTAAGGGCTGTCTGCAGCAATATAAACGCAACGATGAATTTCTAATCCATACGAGGAATTTCTAATCCCGACGTGGGTCTCCACAACGGCAAAGGAAGGGCTATGAAAAGGCTCCTCATAAAAACCATTTGCCGTTCGGAGTCAGCTTTAAAATGCAGGTCTCTTCATTTGTGGCACAACATCAATACGCACGCCACAAATAGAAGGAGGAGCTCAGCCAACACCTAATAGGCCTCCACTATAGCTTTCTGCTCCGGATCAGACAAAAGTATTTGAATTGCAAATATGCGCAATATTCATCTAAAACCAACTGCAACCAATATCAAAATCGAAGAAAATCATACTCATGGATGTTTAGACTTACGCATACTAACAGCATTTCGAAAGACTCCGCATGGTTAAAGAAGTTGAGAGAATTCACTGCGCGTTGAGTATTGTAGAAATCCAGGCAGTATTAACCGATACCCTTATTCGTGTTTGTGAACAACGCAACAAGCAAAGGCGGCTGTAGCATCCAATCGTATACAGCTTGCAATGGCGGCGGCAATTGCAATTCCATATTGGAGCAATTTTATTGGGCATTGATGCGACACTCCATTGATCTTATCGCGATAATCTTGACGCCATGCGACGACCGCCACATGCTGCACTACAATGCGTTTATGTAAATGTGACAGGAGTTGGGAGACGTCCCACTTTTCGCGGCTACAGCTTTTATGCGAGTCCTATGTAAAGTCGGGCTAACAAGATTTTCTTGCAATGTAGTTTTATAACTTTTTTATTCCAATTTCGCTGCATACAATGCAGAATGCGCAAGGTTGTTGTTGTTGTTCACGTTAAGCTGGGGATTTAATTCCATCTATGGGATTATTTGCGAAGAATGCTACAGCAGAGCTGCGTTTCTCACACATTTCCTTTGCACCAGCAGTGGCCTTTTTTCTTTTGATACTGCATTAAAGGGGCAAATTTGATTTGGATTTTTTTTTGGTATACATATATATATTATGTATATGTGTGTATATTCGGCATTTTTTCGCTTTAACACTTGGTTTGTCTCCAACGTACCAATACTATTTAACAAACATAAACATCGGCAAACATCGAGATTTGCAGTTGTGTGATTGTCTCCGTGTCCTTTATGTCGTTTCTTCACTTATTTAGGTAACAATAAATCCTGCACCTCTATGGAATGTGCATTCAATGGCACGAGCAAAAAATAAATTGCAATTGTTTTCCCTCCTTCTTTGTTGTGGCATCTATGGAATTTTGCGCATTCTTATGCTAAAATCTGCTGACGTTGAGTGTGGTGGACCGAATGCGACCAAACGGATGCGGCTTGCTTCATCCACCTGCGTACAATATTGGTATCGATATGTATAATTCAAGCTATAAGTATGTCGTTAAAGCGTTGAAACACTTCTTTTCTCACATATTTTGCCCTGCAGACCATTAGTGTTGAATTCATTTTTCGGAGGTTCGTGCCTTAAGTCTTTTGATTTCGGTGCGCGTGCATACGGACTGGATTGGGCTGCTATGCCCCGCGGTATTTGTACTTATGTATAGGCGGCACACAGTTGGGCAGCGCATAAGATTGATGGCACACAGCGAGGACAATGTTATTTCTAATGGGGTCATTAATTTTGCACCTTTCGTCGGTATTGCTTTTCGGCAAGTTGGCAGCAAAGTTGAGGGGGTTCCATACTCCTATACTTCAAAGGTGTAATGTCCGCAATGTCTTGGAAATTCGGCTAAAATCTTAAGTATAGCGTACGGTGAAATATTAATTATCAGCGTATGTTGTGGTGGGAACAAATAATAAGCAAAACACACACACACACACACACACAAAACGCTCCCGCGCTCTCGTCTACGAAGGAAAGCAAAATCATAAAAATTCAATTTCGATTTTAGATAATGTAGAAATATTAGGAAATAGTAGTTATGTAAAAGTAGTAGGCGGCCGCCGTAGCCGAATGGGTTGGTGCGTGACTACCATTCGGAATTCACAGAGAGAACGTAGGTTCGAATCTCGGTGAAAACACCAAAATTAAAAAAAACATTATTCTAATAGCGGTCGCCCCACGGCAGGCAATGGCAAACCTCCGAGTGAATTTCTGTCATGAAAAAGATCCTCATAAAAGTATCTGCCGTTCGGAGTCGGCTTGAAACTGTAGGTCCCTCCATTTGTGGAACAACATCAAGACGCACACCCCAAATAGGAGGAGGAGCTCGGCCAAACACCTAAAAAGGGTGTACGCGCCAATTATATATATATATATAGAAATAGTAGGTTAATATCAGTTATGTTTGGGTAGTAAAATGGCCTCCTGACTGAGTGCTTGGACTTGTCCAACCCCCCACAAATCTAAAGTTATGTTTGAGGCCTTAGACTTTTACTGTAATCGCAATAGTCGCTGAGGTTGTTGCATAAATTAGATTAGAGTTTTTCGGTATGATCTCAATTTCCAGACCAGCACCGTGGCACCGCGATGCACATTTACAAAAAAAAAAAAAAAAAAAAAAATCAAGAAGCTGGGAGTAGTTCCTCGTAGTTCGAATTTACTGAGCTTTTGCATTAAATCGAATCCAAAACATTTTTCTCACTACAATGTGCGCAACTAGTCGATTCTAACATAACCTAAACATCGCAAACCAAGCTTAGACAAATGGTAAACAAACTGCTTCGACATATTAGTGATTTGGTTTTGGTATTATGTACTTTTGGTTTCGTGAAAATGTCTGATTTTGCGCCGAATAATGGTCATTTGCGGGATGTGTTGATTTTCCTCTTTCATTCGAAAGAAAAACGACGGCTAAAGCGCATAGAGAGCGACAAAAAGTTTATAGAGATGCTGCTGTAAGTGAAACAACGTGCCGAGATTGGTTTTTTCGCTTGAAAGACGGAGATTTTAATGTTGACGACCGTCCGCGTGAAGGAAGGCCAAAAACCTTCGAAGACGCTGAATTGGAGGCATTGCTCAATAAGGATCTGTGTCAAACGCAAAAAGAGCTTGTTTTAGTATTATGAGTAGGAGTACCCGCCAACCCATTGCCAAGCGATTGCATGCTTTGGGAATGATTCAGAAACAGGCGACTTGGGTTCCTTATGAGTTAAAGCCAAGGGATGTTGAACTGCGTTTTTACGCCAGCGGCAAAAAGGAAAGGTTTTCTTCATCGCATCGTGACGGGTGATGAAAAATTGATTGTCCACAGCAATCCAAAAAAAAAAAAAAAGTCATGGGGACTTCCCGCTCATGCTTCTACGTCGTCACCTCGGTCGAATATTCACGCTGCAAAGGTTGTGCTATGCATTTGGTGGGACCAAGTTGGTGTTATTTATCATGAACTGTTAAAACCAAGCAAAACTATCACTGGAGATCGGTATCGACTTCAATTGAAGCGATTGAGCCGAGCACTGCGCGAGAAGCGGCCGCAATACGCGGAGAGCTATGAAAAAGTGATTCTACTGCATGACAATGCTCGGCCTCACGTTGCCAAGCCCGTTAAAACCTACCTGAGAATACTGAAATGGGAAATCCTACCCCACCTGCCATATTCTCCAGATATTGCGCCGTTCGGTTATCACCCGTTCCGATCGATGGCACATGGTTTAGCTGACCAGCAGTTCCATTCATATGAAGACATCAAAAAATGGCTTGTTCCGTGAATAGCCTCAAAAGATGAACAGTTTTACCGCGACGATATACGAGGTCTAGCAGAAAGATGGGAAAAAGTATGATAGTAGCCAGCGATGGGCAATACTTTCAATGATTCACTTGTAACAATTTTTTCAGAATAAAGTTGTATTTTCATCAGAAAAACAGTTGTGCACCTAATACATTTTTTAATAGCAATTATTGAATTTGACTCCAGTTTTTTTTAATTTTACTACAACTGAAAGTCTATAAAAATTTTGAGCAAACGAAGGTAAGGAAAATATTTGCTCCTTTTGGCCGAACCCGAAGTAAAATTGGGCCGAAGCCGCAGCCAAAATTTTCAATTTTCAAATTTCAAAATTTTAACTTATTTTTTAATACATATATAACTCTCTAACTGCATGCTAGTACTTTTTATCAAAACTTAGCTTATATTACATGATAACTCTTATAGGATACTTGGCCATAGGAACATAGAAGGAGCTGAGAAAGCTGATGAACTGGCAAGACAGGGGTCATCCTTAAACAAATCCGCAGCGGTAGGAATAGGCTGTCTCCAAAGTATGCGCAAAAGTGAGATTTTCATTCTTTTCTAGAAGGGGGCCATTGACAGATAGACTAAACAGACCAGGCTTAATTTCAACAACTCCATAACTGACGAGTTGTTAAGAAAGCCACGAGCAGATATTTTCAGAATTACGTTAACAATAACCGGCCACTGGCTTCTGTGAGACCTTGGCAGGAGATAAGGTGGTCATACAACAACAAATGTTGAGGCTGCAATCAAGATGAATCGAAGGAAACAGTCTTTCACTATCTGTGTGAGTGGCCATATATCTGGGTGCTCTACGATATAGAATTCTGGGCGAATCCTCGTTGGAAGAAATTGCAGAAAAGAAAATAGACGACATAGGCAAATTCACTGTCAAAAGCAGTGATTCTATTAGTGGTGTATCAAAATGGTATCTTTTGTGCTAATTGAGTCTGAGCTGTGTCACTCAGCTCCACCATCACTACAACCGTCATGTATTGTATCGTGGAATTTCTTACAAGCTTGAGAATTGAAAAGGATAATACGAAACAGAAGTACCTACTATTGGAGGGAATTTTGTTTATTATGGTGGCGTATGCGGTGCCTGCTGAGTCCGCTGTAAGGAAAGCCATGACTTGAAAGATAATTGGTGCGAAAACGAAGGGAAGACCGAGAAAACGATGGGTAGACGCAGTAGGAAGCGATCTCACAGCAATGGGAATTCGCAACTACGAAGGAAAAGCAAGGGATAGAACACTTTGGAGGAGTTTTGTGAAGGAAGCTTTGATGCACCCCGCGTTGTAATGCTGTGAAGGATGATGATGGTACGTAATTTCAAGATATTTACTATTTTATTTGAAATGCGATATATGTCTGCCGCGACTACGAGCTACATGACCCATTCGATCAGTCCAATTATTGACTACTTTTTCCAAGAAATCTGAATAATAAATACTGCCTTTCGGCAGGCAATGGAAAACCTCCGAGTTTATTATTACTTATAAGAAACCATTTGCCGTGCTTAGTCGACTTAAAACTGTAGACCCCTCATTTGTGGAATAACACCAAGAAGCACGTCACAAATATGATAAAAGGGCGAGCTTGGCCAAACCACTAACAGAAGAGCCCGCGCCAATTATTTATTTATTCTTTTTTTTAATCCATATTAGATCAATCACCATAAAGGCTACGCAAACCCTAGTCATTTAGCTTCAATTCTTGCACGAGCTGCATTTTATAGGCAAATAAGCTAGTCAAATTTTTCACGTAGTCGAAGGCCAAAGACCAACAAGTTGAGAACGACGACAAATCGACATTTAGGTCTTTTTTGCACACTTCGCTCTACGAATTTTGTGCAGAAATTTATTTTTTTAAACTAAACTTCTACAATTTTGAAGCGTTGCTCTGGCTTTAGACAATTTATGATGGCTCGCCAGATCTTACTGAACAGAAATGTTAACACAGTTTGCCAGTTTCGATAATTATCGATATCGATAGTTCTCATGCAGCAAAAAAAAAACACCAGAAAGAAGTATTTATATCTACAGTCTAAAGCAATTTAAATAAAAAATAAAATAAAATAAAAAATTATGATATTGGTGAAAATATATTAGTGAGAACATCCCACCTTAATACTCGACAGCTACATATTTCAGCTCCTAAATACATCTTTAAATTGCTAATCTAAATTTATTGCAGAACTCCACTGGCAATTATTTACATACGTGTTTGTGCATGTGTATGTTTGAAAAGGAAAACCTTCACCTTCAGCTCAAATTCATTGCTTATTTGTGCCTTTAAGGGCTCATTCAAAAAACTGAGTGCAACAGCTGCTCCTTACTAATCACACTTTCTGTTAGGGAGTTGTAGCTGCGGTTTTTGTATTTTCGTGTGTTTTCTTTGTGTTTATTTATGTATTAATTTCTGCAATAATACCATCGCTTATTCGAATTCATGCACAAATATTTGGCATAAGCAAAGCAAAGAAACTAATCCTATTAAGAAATTAATTTTCGCTTATATGCTTTGTCCCGTGTTTCATTACATTTCATTTCATTCATTGGTTGGTTTGATTCCAAGAGAAAAGCGATGCTTTTTAGCAGATATTCAATTGTTTCGATTCGTTGTTACTTAAGATGACGTTAATCAAACATATGAGGCAACACAAGTAATATTATCAAGAGTGGAAACTTCGTAAACGAAATTTAGTTCCAAGCTTTGTCTTTTTGTTCTTCTCAATGTTGTTGTGGACGGTAGCTTAAAAATTAAAGCGCAGTGTTAAAAAATGCAGTGGTTAAATTTGAAGGGCCGGTGTTGATTTTGAATAAAATACAATTTTTTAAGAAAGTATTGTCATTTCTCTTTAATATGATAATATTGGTATGGCTCAATTACGTATAGATTAAATATTGGCCAACTAGCCACCGCGGCCTCGGCGGCGGTCCAAATTTTCGATGACGCTGAAGCATAGTTGAGGTTCTATGCCGTTAGTGTGCCGAATTATCTCATCTTTTAGCTCTTGAATTGTTGCTGGCTTATCGACGTACACCTTTTCTTTGAAATAACCCTAAAGAAAGAAGTTCAACGGTGTCGTTGACGTTTAAGTGTGGTTCACATTCAACATCGGCCCTTGAAATTTAACCACCCTTTATATTAGATTGTGTAACAGGTGGCGCTAAAGTAATCCTCCTATCAGAAAATGCTATAAATTTTGCGATTGGCCTCTAATATCAGTTCTGTTTTGACATTTGTGTAGTAAACACATGCGAAATACACGTTAATAAACAATGTTACGCTACACTGCTCCAGAACGCGGAATATTGCTGACTACTTATTTGTCCAATAATCGGTCGGTGACTTTGGCACAACGTGAATTTCATCGCAGATTTCCTCGCCGTCCAACGCCTACTGGTGAAACACTGCGACGTTTAGCCGCTCGCCTCGAAGAGACTGGCACAACACGAGATGCTGCCAGGCGTGGAAGACCCCGGAGTAGCCGTTCTGTAGAGAATATTGCTGCTGTAGCCGAGGATGTCATGGAAGCGCCGTCGACATCGACCAGACGACGTGCCACGCAAATGGGTATCATAAAAAATAATCATGAGTGATGAGGCCCATTTCCATCTTAGCGGGTACGTAAATAAGCAAAATGTACGCTTCTGGGGCACTTAAAATTCGCGTGTAACCCACGAAGAGCCATTACACCCGCTCAAAGTCACTGTATGGTGTGCTGTTTTCGGTGGAGGAGTCATCGGACCTTTTTTCTTCGAAGACGTCGCGGGCCAAACGATTACTGTGAATGGTGAGTGCTACAGAGCAATGATCAACGAGTTCTTTTTGCCGCAACTTGATGAATTGGGATTGGAAAACATGTGGTTCCAACAGGACGGTGCAACGGCACACACTGCACGTGCCACAACCGATATGCTGAAGGATGCATTTCCCGGGCGTCTAATCTCCCGTTTTGGCGATTTGCACTGGCCAGCAAGATCACCTGAAGTCGCGGGTTTATGTCAACAAGCCTCAGACTCTTGTAGCTCTTAAAGACAATATCCGTCAAGAATGTGAGGACCTATCGCCGGAAGTTTTGGCCAAAGTGATGGAAAATGCCATATAAAGGGAGCAAATGGCAATCAACTGTGGCGGCGGCCATTTACATGACATCATATTCTCGACTTGATGTAAAAAAATTAAAAGACCAAATAAAAATAATCCACAAGAAGCATCAAAGTTTTTCATTTTTTTTGTTAAATTACAGCCAAAAAACATGGCAAGGTTACTTTTGCGCCACCTTGTATAATTGGCATTTACACTCTTTTTGGGTGTTTAACCGAGTTTATGCTCCTCTGGTGGCGTGCGTCTTGATGTTGTTCCACAAATGGAGGCACCTACACTTTTAAGCCGACTCCAAAGGGCAAATGGTTGGGAGCTTTGGCAGAAATACACTCGAAGGTTTGCCGAGTGTATAGATTATTCATATTCATTAAGTAGCAGGACCTTAAATAACGGTTCTTGATTCTGGCTATAGCCTGGTATGCGCAACTGCCCAACTATGTTTCAAACTAGTCCTCATTCCTAAAGATCTTGCGTGATTTCCTATGAGACAATGTCCTCTGTGAGGGCCTCCTCTTAAGTTCCAATGTGAGGTCTACTAAATTTTATAATATTCTTGGATAGACGTAAATTTAGTCTTGGCCTAGTAGTCTTTAGCCTTGTTTGCCTAGCAAATTCGCAGGCATTGGCATTAATCCATCCATAACAAGCATACGGGTGCCATCTCTTGCAAGTTCGTCAGCCCTACAGTTTTCTGATATACTCGTATCTCTGTGGCCTGAAACCCAGCATAAGATAATACCATATTGTTTGGCCATCTCATTGAGAGATTGGCGACAATGTACGACACTACTTGATGTTATTTGGAATGTTTCCAGAGTCCGTAGGTCAAGTTGGCTATCTGATAGAATGCAGATATCTTTTGATTATATTCCGTTCATCACTGATCGTCTAAGGCTTCATGAATAGATGGCGTTTATTTCCGTTGGAAAACACTACAGTGATCCGTCAGTTTGAGGTCCTCGCCTCATTTGGAAAAAAAAATTTTTTCAAATTTTTTTATGATTAATTGTTGATGTAGATTAAATATTGCAAAATATCGTCGCCAAACAATTTTTCAAAGTTTCGAATATTTACGGAGATATACCCATTTTAGTGTTGCAACCTCTACAGCAAAACTTCAAAATCAGTTTTCAAGCAAAAGAAAGCATGAATTTATATTTATACACAAAAATATAGTTTGGTTTGTGAAACTACGTTTTTCAGGCTGGCGACACAGATATAGCCGGTTGTGCTGAAACAATTTTGATGAAGTAAAATTCAAATGACGTAGAATTGATGTCGTTCTTGAATAAACTACGATCATTCGGAAAAACATTTTTTTAGTATTTTTTCCGACCTTTGAAGTAAACAAAGTGCAAATGAAAGGTTATTCATTTTTGAACGTCCGACATTTTGTCAATTTTGGTTTTTTTTTAAGATTGCGGTTCCTACGATAACGACATGCATACTGAACAAGAACCTTTTTGTCTTTTTGATTTTTGATATCTGTGAGTTCAGTGTTGCCAGCGACATACTTTTTTTAAGACTATTTTTTGAAAACTAATATTTTATTTTTTAATAATGGATCAAAAAATTAAATTCTCAAAAACCGTTTCTCGTTTCCATTTTATATGCTTTTAAAGAGACACGCAAAAACATCATTTCAAATGAGGCGAGGGCCTTAAAAAATTCACTGATAAAAGGCTCTTCGCAATGTAAACCTGATCCTACACCGGTATCCATTTTATATCCGTTCCGTAAATCTTTGCGGATGTATAAGGTGATGGATCTTCTTAAAGCCATTCCAGTCAAGAAGCGATTTTCACTGAGAAATGCCTTTCATAACTTCTATACCCATTAAATGTGTTTTTTTTTATTTCAAAAGTGAACAGCCTGCAAAAATAACATTTTACTGAGGGATGCGCGATTATTTAGAGTTCGATTTGAACCAAACTTATGTTTCCTTACTTGTCATAAAAATAAATAAATAAATAACAATAGAAAAACTGAGTATTCAGTACTTTGTTGGGCCGCCTTTAGCCTTAACAATTGCTTCCAAACGCCAATGCGTACTTTTTACCAATACTTTCGTTGCATTAGCTGCAAATTTCTCCCACTAAACGCTTCATGCTGTCTTTAATGACGCCTTTGATGTTATTTTGTGCTTTCTGATTCTCCTTTTTAAATGCTTCATTGGGTTCATATCAGGTGATTGAGGTGGAGTTTTAAGCTGCTTAGATATATACATATATAATTGAAGCGTACCCCCCTTATGGGTGTTTGGTCGAGCTCCTCCTTCTATTTGTGGCGTGCGTCTTGATGTTGGAGGGACGTACAGCTTTGAGCCGACTCTGAACGGCAGATATTTTTATGAGGAGCTTTTTGATGGCAGAAATACACTCGGAGGTTTGCCATTGCCTGCCGAGGGGCGACTGCTATTAGAAAAATGTTTTTCTTCATTTTGGTATTTTACAGAGATTCGAAATTAAGTTCTATCTGAATTCCAAATGATAGTCACGCACCAACCCATTCGGCTACGGCGGCTGCCTACAATGGTAAATAAGCCATTCTTACTCGTGATAAGCTATGTGTTTTCGGTTACTGTCTTGTTGAAACAAGCACCCTTCAGCACCCAGTCCAAGATTAACGGCATTATCATGCAAATTATTCTTCAAAATGTTTAAATATTTCATCATCAATAAAAACCATTGTTCCTACTCCATATGCAGCTATGCACCCCCAAACCCTCGCATTTCCTCCTCTATGCTTAAACTTACATTTTGCACCGTAGAGTAAAAATCACCGGGCGATTCGTCGATTGTTTTGCCGATTTTGCGCCGAGACTTGTTCTCCAATTGCAATTTATTAACAATTTTACGCATTTCTAATGGTCAGTCAGCACTTTGTCCCATTTTGTCACCTTGCAGCGAGATATTGCGCGCAACTGAAAAAACACAAACGATTTTCAGTGTTACTTTTGCAGCAACAATATCATGACCTGACAGTGTACGAATAAATGTTTTGCAGCACTTTGCTACGCCCGCTTGCTTTCCTTGGAACCCTTCAGTGTGAGTTGAAATGACGGAAGTTTTGTTTACTGCAATTCATTACGAATGTAACTTTCTTACAGTGACCCAAAAGAAATATTGGGTTGGGGAAAAAGAAATGTCGTATTTGTGATCGAAATTTGACGCTTTATTTAACGTTTTTAGAATTATCCGATTCAGGTCAAATATGCCCCGTTCTGATCGCAAACTTGTTGCCATTTAGAAGGCAACTTCATTATCCCCCCTTTATAAAACCCCCCTCCTTATTTGCAAAAAACTCAGACAACCAGTTTTCGCAAACCTCTTTTGAGGCCAACTTGGCATCACCAAGGGCATTTTGCATGGACCGAAAGAGATGATAGTCACTTGGTGCCAGGTCTGGACTATATGGTGGGGGCGATAGGACATCCCATCTCAGCACCCGTAGCTACTGGCGGGTTATCAAAGATGTGTGCGGACGTGCGTTGTCCTGGTGGAACACAACACCATTCCTATTGACCAATTCTGGCCGCTTCTGGTCAATCGCATGCTTCAAACGGTCAAGTTGCTCACAGTAGAGGACCGAATTAAGGGTCTGGCTATAGTTGAGCAGCTCATAGTGGATAATTCCCTTCCAATCCCACCAAGCACACCTTTGACAAAACCTTCCTGGCGGTCAATCCGGGCTTGGCGATGGTTTGGGCCGGCTCGCCGCTTCTCGACCACGATCTTTTTCGCTTGGCGTTATCGTAAATGATCCACTTTTCATCGCCAGTCACCATCCGCTTCAAAAATGGGTCAAGTTCGTTCCATTTTAGCGGAGAATCGCAAGCGTTGATTCGGTCCAAGAGATTTTTTTGCGTTAACACGTGTGGCACTCAAACATCCATCTTTTTTTGGAATCCAATCTTCTGCAAATGGTACCAAACGGTTTTGTGGTCTACACCTAGTTCCTGAGTAATCGAGCGAATGCTCACATGCTGGTCTCTTTGGATAACTTACACGATTTTATCAATCTCTACGACGATTGGCCTACCAGTACGGGGTGCATCTTCGACATCTACTACACCAGAACGAAATCGATCGAACCAACGCTGTGCTGTGCGAATCGTTACAGTATCAGGCCTATAAACTTCACAAATTTTTACCGCCGCCTTCGTTGCATTTTTACCTCTAAGGTAGTAAAAACGTAAAATATGACGAATTTCTTGCTTGGTGGACTCCATCAACACTGTCAAAGAAACTTTTGTAGTAAAGATTGTCGTGAGTACAACGCAAGATATGTTTAAATGTCGCGCTCAATTGACAAAATACGATATTACTTTTTTCCCCAACCCAATATGTTTTCACAGAAAATATTTTGCTCAAACCTAAAATTTTTTACGTACTACGCAGGGTGTACCAATAAATTAAGTGACGTCTGTATATAAATTTGACTTTATGCTAAAACTGTCGAATTCCGTCTTTCAATTACCAACATTTACATACATCGGTTGTGCTTCAAAATTATCCCAATACCTAATTCTTCTGTCGAGAGAAACCATAATTCCTTTCAAATTGTCGAGTAAAAATCACTTAGCTTCACGTTTTGAAAAACTCTCCATTTACATCTCACAAATTTTCATTTAAAACCTCTCATCCTCTCACCTCGTGATCCCGCCTAAATAACATAAACAACTGCATTAGCAATGACTGTTTGCAATTGCAATAAAAAATGCATAGACAATAAGAACAACAAGCAATCACTATTATCATTACTGCAGTAGACAGCAATAAGAAAAAAAGTGCGACGAAAGCCGTGGCAACAACATGGTTCGATTATAATATTAATAGCAGTAGCAACAGCTGTATCAGTAGCAGAAAACCTGCCACTACTGCACAAACACTTAGGAGTAGAAAAAGCCAACAGCCAACAGCCAACAGCCAACAGTCAATAACTAACAACCACCAGGATCCCATTCGCAACGAAAACAGTCACACAGACACACCATCAAGCACACGGCAGCACTGGCAACGATTACTTTGATTAAGTTTGACGCTTAGCGCTGAGTGCGCAACAACGATCGCGGCAAGGATGGAGAGCTGCCATCTAGGCAATGCAATGCCAACCAAACAAAACAAAACACACAAAGAAAAAACAGTATTTGCAACAGCAACAACCACGCTAACAAACTCACGATCGCATTACAACAAAAACAGTGGTTGTGCGGCAATGCGGACAGGTGCGCACAAGTGCGCTGCTGCTGTTGTTACTGCCGATGCACAATCACACACACTAGAGCAGTTGCAAAACTATTTACATTGCCCTCGGCTAATAAACAAGTTATCTTACCCACGACTATTATCACCAACATTATCATTACCCTGAATACATTTTTCACTATTTTAATGCAACAACAGCCGCTGTGGCGGCAACGACCAACTTCCCAGACACACTGGCAACAGCAATGCGGATGGGAGCAACATTTTGCTAGTAATAGCTAAAGCGACAGCGATTGCAACAACAATAGCAGCATCAGTGATGCACGGTCATGGCAATGGCATACAATCCAGCTAGACAAGTTGTCGATTGGCAGACTGGCTGACTGAACAAACAAATAAACAAATAAATAAGCAAACAAATAGAAAAACAGCCAGACAAACGGGCAGCCAGTCTGACAGACGGCCGCACGGCCACACGGACACACAGGCGGTAAGCTGTCAGAGGAGCGCGCCTGAAGTTATATGCAGAGAACAGACGAGTAGACAGACAGAAGTTAAATGATAGTCAGTTGCAGTTAGTGATTCCTAGCTAGTAGCGATCAGCTAGTAGCTGTGGGCAGCAGCAGTAGCGGTGGCAGTAGCACCAGGAGCAGCTAAAGCGCTTTCAACTGCAGTAGTCACCACGAGTTTAGTACTTAGTAGGCCGGTTTCAACGCACCTCTTACTCAACAACTGGCAGCAACAGCTTTAATGTCCGTAAAAATGCTGCTTGTTTCCACTGCAGCAACAACAGCAACAAGCATGCTAACAACATACTGACAGTGACGTAGTGGAACATTTGAAGAGTACTTGCTGCAGCAAGTGGCCGTTGTATGTATGTGTGTATTTGTAAGTATACTAAAGCGGACTGTGCAATGCTATGGTGCCGAGATGCCGCGGCGTGGCGTGGCATGGTGTGTCGTGCAAGTGCAAGTACGAGTAAGTTTGCTTGATCTTCTTGATCTTGTCAGTAAATGATGTTCGTAATGATTTTGATTCGCATCTGCAGTCGAGAAACTAACTACTAAGCTGTGATGTATATATTTGCGCATGTGATCGAGTGCATTTTTAAGATAGTTCGCTTAGGTAGTTTAATGAATATTTTATTAAAGAATGTAATGCATTGCTGTTCTTGTAATTAAATGGTTTAAGCTGAGTTGGTGATTTGCTTAAGGAGTTATCGTTATAAAGGCATTATAGATTGGCAACTGCTCAAGTTCTAGTATCAAGGCGGCCGAATGCGCTTGGGCCTAACTACGCTTCGATGGGTGTGGGCTAAAGTTCTCTTCGGACCAGTAACACCAAGTCATAGAAAAAGCTTCTTCTAAGAGCAGCCAACCCTCTAATCACATTTTTCCGATTAAACATGTTTTTTTTTTAGCTCAAAATTAGCTTTAGGTTAGGTTAGGTTAAATTGCTGCCCTTGCTAGGGGCCCACTTGAACAAAAATTTGGAATTTGTCCGTTGCGATAAAATACTGGGGGAGGGCAAGGGAAAGGAGAAGTAAAGGAGACCGGACAGGTGGAACAAAAGGAGGAAGATGCTTGGAATAGATGCTAACGACCAATAGTGGCAATCGACATTTATATTAACCGCTTCAGGCTACTGATGAATTTCACCAGATGTGTGACATTTAAACCTCCAGTATCCGCAGGTGTAGAGGAAAAGTGAGAGCCCAGATGTCTAAATCTTTGCCCGACGAGAGCAAGGCCGCTGAGAAGAAGGTGCTGAGATGAGTCCACCTCTTCCTTTAGACAGCTGCTGCAGAAATCTCTTAAAGCCATCTTAACCTTCACCGCATTGACACCTAACGGATAATGCCTGGTGAGGATACTTATCAAACTCGATAGCTGTGACTTTGCTAGTCTTATAAGTTTTCTCGAGCGAGCCCGATCTACCCGTGGCTAGAATGATTTCGCACGTGTGCGCACTAACCCAACGCTCGCGGAGTTGGCGTGAGACCCATCCTTCTAGTAGCAGTCCACGGGTTCTCAAGGGAACTCCAATGCTCTTGTGCTGCGATGAATCCATCTCCATGGTCCCCTGTCTAGCCAGCTCATCGGCCCAGCAGTTTCTCTCTATGCCACTGTGACCGGGAATCTAAATGAGTCTAAAATTGATGTACTCTGATGCAAACGAGAGAGAAGTCAGGCCGTCCCTGACTAATTTTGAACGCACAAACAACGAGTCCAAGACTCTAATTGCCGCTTGACTGTCGGAGTAGATGTTTACCTCCGTAATTTACAGTAATTGCGAAAGCGATCAACCAATGGCCTGTACACCTTAATCTGTTTGCTCTGCGAGCAGCAGCAGTTATTCCTGCAATGCCCACAGGTGCCACATTCATCATAGCGTTGAGTGCTAGAGTAGATGTGGTTGGAAGCGCCCCACTGATTCCAATGAGGCAGGCCTTTGAACCCTCTCCGGCTTCTTAACTGATGTTGTCCTTTCCAGCGAGTTCCCCCAGACGAGGTCTCCGTACAGCAAAACTTGCTTTATAATTGTGTCATATAAACAAATTACAAAATAAGCTTTATTTGAAAAGTTAATTTCGGTTCTTGATGGAACAGTGTAACAGTGCAAAATGAAAGCACGAAATTTGTTTTGATCCATTGTTTTGAAAATAACAAAAGTGGCGTCACTCTTAGCACAATAACTCAGGAACTAATGAAAAGAATAACATGGGATTTCAACAGCAGTCTTTTTAAGATTAGTTATCGTCATCTTTCATAGCACTACAGCACCTTGTGAATCGTGCGCTCTAAAATTTTTCTCCATGCAACTCGGTCCATAGCCAGACAACGATAGGAGGAGTTTTATATCGTTCGCAAACAAGAAAATTTTTTTTTGTTTTTTTTTTGTCGGGACAACTAGCAAGTGCAGCACTCAGCCACAATTAAATCCATTGTACTGCACTCACATTCCCTTTTTAATTTTCTTTAAATCTACTCGACGCTGCTTCGGAGAGTCTTATTAGATCTTATGGTGCCAAGGAGCCAAGGTCGCCGCTTAACACATCAGTGCCGAAGACCACAAGCCTGATTCGAGCGAAGGCTGGATACGCGCACAGAAAATGCGCGACGCTCCCCATCCTCCAAAAGCGTGGTTTATAGGCCAGTGCCAGGCATGCAGAGAACATTTTCTTCAAGGCTACTGTTACGGACTCTGCGCCTTCCTTCAGCATGGCAGAATATGTGAAACAGTTTGCAAACTTAAAATGCTTAGGTAAGTCATTTATAAAGATAGTAAACATCAATGAGTTTTTTGCCTATGATTTTAGATATGATGAGTCCAATTTTCCCTATTAGTTCACTACCTTTTAAGAAACTGGCGAAGAACCTCAAGAGATTTCCTCTAATCCCATGGTGTTCTAACTAACCTAAATGGTCCACCTTGTCAAAGGCTTTCGAAAAGTCTGTGTAAATTACGTCTATTTGGGATCAGTTTTTAAACGTGATCAAGTAGCTTCAATAGGTGTAGCACCTATGCATCAGTGGTCTGGACGAGCAGACTCCCTCTGGTGGGAGTCAAGAGGACCTTATCAAGGCTACAACGCATCTGACCATCTGTTGCACTGGGGCTTTTCCGATTACTTCAGGCCCGGAATTAGATGCTCTGGTTGATCTACCACTACTTGACGCTTCCATCCAAGGAGAGGCCTTCAAGGCCATCTGCAGGCTGAAACTCAATGGAAACTGGTACAGCCACTGTCCGGCATTGGAAAACAGAGAAGGCATGGACTTCGATCCAACGAGTTTTTCCATGCCTCTTACCGATGAACTTTGTTGTGGAAAAACGATGGAGAGGCAGATCTGTATGTGTCTGCAGCGACAGCCAAGCTGCGCTCATGGCCTTCGACAGGCACCAAATTACATCAGGGGTAGTCGAGTCCTGTAAATTCAAGCTGAACTATGTCGGTAGATATAATAGCCAGATGCTAACATGGGGCCAAGGACACGTTGGTATCGTGGCTAACGAGGCCTCTGACTCCTTAGCCCGGCCAAAGAAGTTGGCCTCAGAGCCCGTTCCGCCACTCCCTTCTGCAGTCATCAGAATCATGGTTAGCAATTGGATTACTACAGCCTACATGCGAGCTTGGCAGGCTGAAAGAGGCTGCAGATGGACTAAACTGATGTTATCTGTCATGACCGACCGACTGTTGCAGATCCCCCTGTCATTAAGCAGATGACGGGTCACTTCAGTAATATTCCGGTATTTGTATGGGGAATGTTTATGCTGCTACAAAAACAACAACTAGTTTAATCCAGCAAAGTTTTCATGAAGCGATATAAACTCCGCTATTTAAGCAGTTTTTAAAAATCATTAATAGAGGAATCGGCGCAAGTTCTAAAAAGCTGTGGGGAGAACCCCTCACTATCTGATCTAGCGCTGAGTTTAAGTTTAGAAATCGCTAGAAGCACATCATCGTTACTAATCAAAAATGAACTGATACATAGTTTGTAAAGGCGTAATTAGCTGTTACATCATCGGCACCATAAACTCCATTCACAATTTCCACGGCCTGGCTTGCAAAAGAATTGAATACGGAAAAACTAGTCATATATAGCGACAGTCGCTCTTGTTTGGAAGCTATCCAAAATAGGAGCAATCCTAATCCCTTAATAGCATTAATTCAACAGCACCTGCACCTTCTTCGCCAGGGACACAGAATTGACTTTTACTGGGTCAAATCACACATCGGTATTGAAGGAAACGAGCGCGCAGATGAGCAGGCGAAAGAAGCTGCAAATCAAGGAGTTGATCGAGTGTAGACTGCATTTCCTTTAAGCTGCGCTATACGGCGAATTCGTCTTAAAATATTCGAGTCATGGCAGCAGTAGTATGCCCACGGCACCACTGGCTCCATTACGAAGGCTTTCTTTCCAATTCATGAAGATACGCAACTATACCGACAACTCTTTGGGATATCATTCGAATTGACACAGCTCTTTACTGGCCATGGTTTCAATAAGGGATACTTAAAGTGATTCAAAATCATTGACGAAGACTGGTGCCCGTGTGACCAACTCACTGTGCAGAGTATGCATCATCTTTTGCACGACTGCCCACGCTTTTGCAGTGCATGACAGAGACACAAAACCTTCTGTGCACAATATGATATTCCAGCATTTAATATTAAACAAATTTCAAAGTATCCTAGTTTGATAACATCATTCAATGATTTTGTCAAACTTCAATACTTCAAACATTCCTACCACATGATTTAATCATAATAGTGGCATAGTAGAATAACTACCAGGGCGGGTCAATAAGTCCGTGACTTTTTGTATTTCTGACCTCTTTACTGAAAAAGAAATACTGCTCCTGTCAACAGGCATCTGTCAGTTGACTCCTGTCAAAATTAGAACGTGCTGCGTCAGTTAGTTTGTGTTTTAAAGCTACCTTTATCAGACTACCCAGTAATTTGAGGGGAAAATGGAAAAAACTGAATTTCGTGTGCTTACTAAGCATTATTTTTTGCGAAAAAAAAATCATTACTGAGACCAAAGCTAAGCTTGATAGATACTATAGAGACTCTGCACCATCGATTTCAATAGTAAAAAAGTGGTTTACTGAATTTCGTTGTGGCCGTAAAAGCACTGAAGATGCCGAACGTCCTGGACGCCCAGTTGAGGTCTCTACACCCGAAACAATCGAAAAAATTCACGATATGGGGTTGTCCGACCGAAGATTGAAAGTGTCGCATGGTTCAGTGGTTTCAATTTTGAATGATCACTTGGGCATGAGAAAGCTTTCCGCAAGATGGGTGCCGCGTTTGCTCACAGTCGACCACAAACGCAATCGTGTAACAACTTCACAGGAAGGTTTGGCGTTGTTTAATCGCAATATGGAGAAGTTTTTGCGCCGTTTTGTAACCGTGGACGAAACATGAATCCATCACCACACACCAGAGACCAAACAACAGTCGAAACAGTGGGTTTCTAAGGGTGAATTGGCGCCAAAGAAGGCCAAGGTGGGTTTGTCAGCCAATAAAGTTATGGGATGCACGCGGGATAATTCACATTGACTACCTTCAAAAGGGAAAAACAATCAATGGGGAATATTATGCCAACTTATTGGACCGATTCAATAACGAAGAACAAAGTTCTTTTCCACCAAGACAATGCAAGGGTGCACACTTGTGCGGTTGCCATGGCAAAAATCCATGAATTGGGCTATGAATTACTCCCTTATCCGCCCTATTCTCCAGATTTGGCTCCGAGTGACTACTTCTTGTTCCCAAACCTGAAGAAATGGCTTGGTGGAAAAAGATTTGACTCCAATAATGATGTCGCCTATTTTGAGGACCTCGATAAATCATATTTTTTGGAAGGGATAAAAAAATTGGAGAAGCGTTGGACAAAGTGTATAGAACTCAAAGGAGACTACGTTGAAAAATAAAATGATTTATTTATCAAAAAGTCTATGTTTTATTCTAAAAGTCTCGGACTTATTGACCCGCCCTCGTATCAAACTGCTTGTATCCAATCGCAGGCATTTTATTTCAGTTGGCTTTGTTAAACTATAAAATATGTAATCGAAAATATTGGTAAGCTATCTGAATGTCATAATGCACATGTGTATGAAAATATTTCCACTAAAATACAAATTAATTGAAATAATAAACTACTCGAAATGCAGTAAGCGCGTAGAGACCAAGGAAAAAAAACCTGATCTTTAACCCCAACCTAATATTATCCCTTTGATTTGGACACTTTCATACCGAACTTATTAATTTTTTTTACTACTGCTCAAAAATATTATTAAGCAAAATGCCATTTCAATCACTACATCTCGTTCCTACTCTCCCTGGCTCCGTTACTGTGCTAAACAAGTATTTCACATATTCGATTGTATTGGCACAATGCGGAAAATTTATTTTCCTAATCGCAGCACAAAGTTGCTCGCCGCGAACGCCAATTGTTGCAAAAATTTAGCATTTTCCCAGCAGGTTCCACAACAACTCGTTCGTGCCGACGCGCTGTCTACTACTCTAACTGCAAAATGCACATTCCAAGCACAACAGCAACTCCCACACATTGCAGCAGTGACAACAAATACTATAGCAATGCATAGTTACAACTACAGCAACAGCAAAAGCAACCCGCATGCCACGTAAAAATTCTGCAGCTAAAATGATTGGTTAATAATGCACTTGACAGTTCAACACTACGAACTGAGCAAACTGACTTAGGAATACGATTAGCCAATACCAGGATACCAGGACACACATTAAAACTGATTAACTAGTCAGAATAAAAATAAATGAAGTTAGCAGGAAAAGGTTTGTAAATACTACCCGAATCTATAGTGAGTTGTATTTTATTGTGTTTATTTAGCGTATGACAACCACGTAGACTACACATAAATATACGTACAAACATAGTATTACTTACACACATGCGTACATACATATATGCGAGTATTGCTGGCGGTGGTGCACTCCGTTTTACTATAAAAATTTATTTTTATACCTTAACAAATATTTGACCATTCCGGGCTATTTACTACGCGAAAAGCAACAACAATGGCATGTTGAAGAAACCAGAAAACCATACGGCCAACAAAGTCCGTCCACGGTTTGGACATCTATGACAGTGTTGCCAACAATGCTGTTAATGTAGCACACTCCATCAGCGTGATTGGAGGAGACACGATGGCCAGCTAGCCGTCAGCCAGTTAACTAGTTAGTCAGTCAGTTAGCCAGTTAGCCAGTTGAGCAGTCAGCAAGCCGATCGATGTGCATGCGAGTACGTAGCCAATGTAGTCCAATGTGGAAAATTATGAGAAGCGCGCGCAGCCGCTTGAGACTGTCAAGTCAAGGACGGCTCAGCACTGAGTCGAGGAATGAAATTATGGGATTGTGAGACTGTGAGACGACCGCATGAGCAGACAACATACACTACTACTACGTATGTACATATGTATATATATAAAATAAGCACAGACACACACACACACGCATGGTCCGTAGTGACAAAACAAAAGCGAGCAAATGCTCAGGAACGACGGATGCGCGCAGAAATGTACAAAAGAAAAGGGGAAAATCTTTGAGTGGCAAGCAGCATGATAATGCTGCTACAATTGCCGCATAGTGACTTTCGAGATGATCTCGCGAAAAACTGCACTTGACATATGATAGTACGTACACACATACTTATACGTATTATACAACAACAACCACGCTGCCACAACCATTTGCGGCATAGTGAAAAAGTTTCCACATCAGCACGCGGAACGCACTTGAAACAGTGTGTCTGCAGATCACCTTTCAGACAATTTGAGTTGTACCTGCATGCCTGTGTATGTATGTAGATATAATATTTACCTAGCCAATTGGCAAGAAACAAAATTATGATGCCCTTCTACACAGGTTCGCGCGGGTATAAAAATTGAAGGAGCTCGCTTGTCTGCAATTAAACGGTAGGACACTGAATGTGCACGGGTGTTAAAGCATATATGTATGTGTGTGTGTGTGTTTCAGACAACCAAAATATGATACACTATATGCAGGTTGTAAGCTGTTTTCTGGATACAGAATTTACTGCGTAGAATTAAAAAAAACATATTCGGTTGGGGAATAAGTTCATAGCGCTTTTATTTTCTTTTATTTTCCAACGATTTGCTTGCTGTTTGAGGAAGGGTAAGTATTCAAACGATGGAACTCTTTCTGCTCTACAAAACTATTTTAATTGTATTTTTGAGTTATTTAACATTTTATTAGTTTTGAGGCTTAGAAATGGAATTATCAGAAGGCAAAAATCAAAATTTTCGACACCTGCTCTTCTTTGCTTAACATCGAGGTTAAAAAGCTGCCGAAGTAGCCCGGGACATTTGCAATATCCATGGAGAAGGTGTCATAGGCGAGTCTGCAGCACGGAAATCGGACGGTTTGCAAAATTCAAAAATGGCTTTTTTGCCGTCGATGACACGTCCCGCAGCGGAACGCAGGCCTTCTTCGATGAAGTACGTCTCAAATCACTTTTGAGGAAGGACGGTCGCCAAACCAGCCGTGAATTGGCGACTAAAATGAACTGCAATCATAAAACGATTCTCAATCAACTTTATTCAATGGGATTTACCGAAAAATTGGGAGCCTGGGTGCCTCACGAGCTCAACGAAAAAAACAAAGATCGTCGCCTTCAAATTGCTACTCAGCATCTCGCTCGCCATCGAGCAACTTGCGGTATTAAACAGCACTTTTTGTACTGTATTGTGGCGTGAGATGAGAAATGGTGCCTACACATCAATATGAAGCAAAGAAATGAGTGGGTGGCTCTAGGAGATACACCAAAGCCGAGAGCCAAGCCGGATTTTCATCCAAAGATGCACCGGGAAATGCTGGAAAAGAATGCGACGGTCAAAAAGGAGCTCTATATTGCCCAGTTATTCTCGTGAATGAAACTATTCGACTGAAAAGATCTTCATATTCTGTATTCTTTTACGACAGTGCCAGGCCCTATGTTGCACAAGTCGTCAAAGCCGCACTCCAAGAGCTCGTCGCCGCTACGCCATATTCTCCGGACCATGCGCCGACTGACTACGATCTATTCCGCTCCCTGTCGAAACATATGAAGGTCGTCACCTTCGATAAAAAAGAGGTCCTTAAAAGCTGGCTCTACAACTTCTTTGACACCAGACCCGGGGATTTTTGGCGGAAAGGCATCAACAAATTGGTCGAGAGGTGGGAAGAGGCTGCAAACAGCAACGGCAATAATATAACTAATTAACTTATTGTTTTTTGTTTAAATAAAAGTCTTCGGTAAAAACGCTACGAACTCATTGCCCAACCTAATATAATTAAAAAAGATGCTTTTAATTAGACAACTCCGTAGAAGTCTACGCAACTACTTTCTTCCTAATACGGTTTTTGACATGACATTTGATATGTACAATTTTAGAAAGGTCCGGAATTTTACTCAAATTCTGTCAACAATCGCTCACAATTGTGTATGTATTATAATATAATAATATAAGGTATTATAACTTCGGTCCCATAACGGTTGTAACATAAATGCATAAAGGAACCGAAATAGGTGCGGACGTACATAAATAGTTCATGCAATGTTTTTTTAATGGCTTGCAGATATTGCAAATTTTTTTCCCAAGTCAATGGTGTGCGATCCAAACAGGGCGTATTTGTTGAAAAGAGGTTAAAGTTATATTTTCTGATGAAGCACATTTCCATATTTACGGCTATGTTAACAAACTCAACTGCCGCATCTGAGTGATTGCCGAGAAGCCAATGGATCTTCAGGGAGCGACAGTTTTAGAGCAGTAGCATCATTAGCCCATTTTTCTTTGAAATAGTTGCTGGAAACGCCATTTCGGACAATGATGAGCCCCACAGAGTAATGATAAATGAAAGTTGATTTGTTGTTTTAGTTTATTTCCTTATTGCGATCTATTTTCTAAATATTAAGACATTTTTTTACTTAAAGCTATTTAATTCATTTAAGAGAAAAAACATTTATGGAGGACACCCAGTGGTGTACTTTATAATTTTATGATAAATATATACTATGTAATATAGACTTATTTATTATCATATGAGGTCTATTGTAGACTTTCTCTTGAGTTTGGTGAAGTTTATGGGATTCACAATTATATCTCTGACAAGAGGGTTTATTTTCTAATTTGAGTGTTTGGGATCAGTCTGAGGATTTTCAACGGAAATCATCGAAGTATTTCAATGTTGGAGTTAGCTGCAGTGACCCAAAGTTGAATGTCATACGTCAATATCGGTTTCAAGATAGCTAAATAAAGTGAGAGCTTATTTTCGAGAGAAACAAGAGAGCTTCGATATGGTAACCAAAATGGGCTGCTGACTTTTATTCGTAGAGCCTTCCGTTTGGTGAAAATATGATGTAATTTGTGGCGCTAATTTGGGGGATGATTATATTATTGAACTTAACCGGTGGGCAAGTTTTTCGCTTTAGGGGAAAAGTGACTTGGGAAGATTTTATCTCGTTTGGTTTAACGCGCTACTCATTCAACCAATGAGATATTTTATCAAGTCTTTTCTAGAATGGGGGTGGGTGTAAATTGTGAGTACGACAGTGTCATACGCGAACATTTTTTGATTATTGTTTCTTTAGAAGTTGGTAGATCACACAGCAAGTATAAGATGGAGCTCCTAATACAGAGTTGTCCATATTCGACGGACCCATGTGTTTTTTGGGCCCATTTCAATCGACGAGGCTTGTCCGCAGGCAACAATCTTTGCGTCAATTGAATCTTATACGGGAATAAATGCACAACAATGCGGATAATTCGTTGTAAAGTGGTCCGAGCAATGCCCAACTGCTGAGAACGGCGATTTTGGGATGTTCTTGGCGACGCCTTGGTCGGTTTTGATTTGGCCTCTTTGGATTAGAAAAAGCATCACCAGTCGAAAACCTTTCGTACAAACGTTTAATTGGGTTCTTAGAAGGCGCACTTTTCACATTATTTAATTTTTATACGCACGTTGAGTTTTCACAATTGACTTCTTTTGTTGAATGTAAATTTCAACAATTTGGGAGCGCTGCTTGGACTGACGCTTCCAACGCGGTATGTCATTAAGCGATCTGACGTCTCTGTCAAAAGATACAGGGTTGCCAGATGGGTCCGTCGAGTATTGGCTACCCTGTACTGCCCACTACCAATACACCAGTTGAACTTTCCCATAGTTCAGACGATTCCTCACCTTGTTTGACAAAGATTTGTAGATTTTCCATTTGTTTTTTAAATGTAATAATTTTTTGGTAGAGTCGTTTTTTATTTTATAGAATAAGCAATCATGGCGTGGTCAAAGCCTTGAGTTATATCGAGAAAAATCCTCTATACAATATTTTTTTTGTTGAAATGCTTTGTGTATACCGCTTATGGGTCTATCGACTTGTTCGATGGTACTGTGTTTTTTTTTTCAAGAAAACGAATTGGTCATTTGGGATTATATTTCGGTCCTCAATAAGTAAGTTGTTTAAAAAATATTTGGATAGTTAAGTGATACTATACTAAGGCCATTGCACTGTAGGATCATTTAGAAATAGTACATATGTAGTACATTTGTAAAATACTTACTATAATAATTAGGTAATTACATAAGCATTATTATTATATTACAAGAGGTCAGTTGGGGTTTTTCCTTTTAGTCTCTTCTTCTTGAATTTTTCTTCAGCAGGAAGCTTCCTCATCGTCGGATTTGTGTGCGTCAGAAGTCTGCTTATGTGCCTTCAGCTCGCAATTTGTATTGCTTCGCCAACTGTTTCGATGTTTAAGTCGCGGTGAATGTCAGCGTTTGGTATAAACCATGGTGCATTTGTTATTGTCCTAAGTATCTTTGACTGCGCACGTTGCAATATTGTCAAATTGGATTTAGAAGCTGTGCCCCAAACTTTTATACCATACTTCCAAATTGGTGCAATTGTCGTTTTGTAAATTATGGTTTTGTTTTGCAGCGAGAGCTTTGACTGAGGCTCTAGCAGCCAGGACAGTTGTCGAAAACGATTTTTAATTTCGTTTCTTTTTTTGTTATATGGTTCTTCCAGTTTAGTTTACAGTCAATTGTAATGCCTAAGTATTTAATATAGCTTTCCTATCAGTAAACGCGTCAGAGTTTCCAATCTTTAATGAGTCAATGGCTACCTTTCTGTTCGTGTAATTGACTTTAATTGTTTTGTCGCCATTAATTTTTATATTCAATTTTTTTTAACCAGTCCAGTGTTTTCTTGAGGTCGTTTTGTAAATTTGTTTGTGCTATTTTGGGGTCTCTATGAGATGCCATTAGTATAGATAAGATACAGAGTGAGTCCTAATACACTGCCTTGGGGAATTCCTGCGTTCATTGCCTCAATGTGTGAGCATGCGTCGTAATATGTAATATACAATTTTTTATCTTGGATGTAACTAACTTTTTAGCATTAGAAAGTAGTCATATGGCAACCAAGATTGGAGTTTGTGCAGTAATCCAGGATGCCATACTTTCTCAAAGGCCTCAGCTACGTCGACATATACAGCCACGCATACTTGTTTATTGTTGAAGTCTTTATTAATTTTATGAGTGACTCTGTGCTCTTGTTGGATTGTCGAATGTTTTCGCCTAAATCCGAACTGATGTTGGGGAATTAAATTTATTTTTGTTATAATTGGCTCTATGCAATCAAAGAGTAGCTTCTCAAATATTTTTGATATTGTCGGCAGTAGACTTATTGGTCGGCACGACGATGCAAACGTCGCGTCTTTATTGGGCTTTAGGATCGCAATGATTTCGGCAATTTTCCATGTCTTTGGGAAGTATTTGAACTTGATAGCAGCATAAAAATGTTCCTGAGATAAATTATTGCTCTGCCGGGCATTTGCTTTAAAATTTTTTCCGAGATGAGGTCATATCCAGGGGATTTGTTGTTTTTTAATGGCGAAATTAATTGCTTTATCTCTGGTAGTGAGGTTTTTTTGATGATTTGCTCGTCTTTATTAATTCATTTTTCGAGAACTTGTTTATGGGTGGGTCCATTTGGTGTATGTGTGCTAGGGTATCTTTTACTTTTTGAGCAGTACTCGGAGAGGGCTCGATTCCGAGCGGGCAGAACACTCGGTTTAAGTGACGAGCAAATGTGTTTGCCTTCTCGAGATCTGCTTGAGCCCATTTGTTAGTTTCCATTTTAATGGAGGATTTTACTACAGTTGGCCTTTTTAAATTGACGACATGGACGATCTTTGGTTTCACAGAATAGCGCGCCATGCCATACAGCCCATGATTCAATGGAACTTTTGCGCGTCAAGTTCAGTAATCATGTTACCAGTCGCCTCGATCGAGTTCTTTCGAGCAATCCATTACCGATTAAAGTCATTAAGGCGAATATTGAGTAAGCCAGAATTGCGCACCAAAATCTTGGAAAACTGAATTAATACGAGTAGGATGCGCTACTTGACATGTCACATGGATGAAATCGTATTTCGTAGATAATAGGAAACTTCGCTGTATCGAATATCACGTAAAAGTTGATTTTATTAATTTTTCTCAAATTTTTTAAAAGAAACCACTATATGGACCACCCTGTGTAGCTAAAAAGGCTTTATTTTGGTGGAAATACCAACGGAGGTTTGCAATTGACGGGCGGAGGTGACCGTTGTAAAAAAAACCTTTATGGAGTAGAAAAAGACTGCGTAAATGTCCCGCCTGATGGCTGCAGTGTAAATATTTAGTCACAAAAGGTAGTTAGTGTACAACATACAAACATCGCTGTTCCGTACCTAAAAATTTGGACACCCACTGTATGCACGTTATACATAACATACATACATACATATGCATGTGCGCAGGGTACGTAAAAGAAGACGAATGCTTTCATTTCATATGAACCACAAGAACTGCTGAAACAGCGAATTCATGCAAGAGATGCACACAAACATAAACTTAACCATTCATATGCACATACAGACGTATATATTTGTAGGCTGGTAGCACGGCAGCCTGAAATGTACCAGTACTCCCATCAAATCATCAATATTATGGTATGGTCCCTCGTCAGCGACGGCAGCGACGGTGGCGAATTAACTTGTTTTGGTATAAACAGCGGCTATTTTGTGAGTTCATAAAGGATAAATTGCCCAAGTTTGGGATTTGGCATGCGCCTGCGCGCAGTTCAACATACACTTATTCTGGTGATTACTTAGCTGTCCTGCCTATAATGCATGTGCCGGCCGTGAGTTGTGTTGGCCCTTTAGGCTATGAACAAACCGCCTCGACGGGTCGGTGCTATATTGAGTTTTCAATTTGACTCGATTTGGTGATGTCAGCGCACACGCATTGCCAACGAAATGACTACGAGGAGGCGGTGGAAACTTACTCTAAGCGCGTGTGCGCGGGTGTGTGTGTGTGTACATGTGACGAATGCACGTGCGCGCACAAGGCGATGTACAAGTTTGGTTTGTCAGACAGCCTTGAAGCTGATGGCCGCGGTTGACACTATGACAAGGGTTAACAAAATCATCAACAGAATGGCAATTGTAATGAGCATTGCCCGAGATTGGCGTAGTTGTGACCAAGGAGCATTACTGCTGTATTGTCACTCACGAAATGCAACAATTAAAATATAAAAAGAAGTGAGAAAAACAAGACATATTGTGGATGCAACTTTAAGTGACGAAAATGGAAATAGTAGAAAAATGGTAAAGCGTAAAAGGTTGAGTTGTCTTCAGTAGAAACTACACCTCAGAGTTTCACAAAGTCTTCCTGATTATAAAGTTGCGTTGCCGTCGCAACAGCTTCATTTGATGTCTCATATATTTTTGGGCAAAACTGCTGACTAGACAAGCACTACTTTGCACTAAGTAGGCTGTTGAGTAGTAAAGTCCTCTCTCGCCGAACAAAACTAACACTTTATAAGGCCCTCATCATGCACGTCGATGACAACATCCGATGAGGTGTCCCTTGGAGTATTCGGGAGAAAGATTCTGCGGAAGATTTTTGAACCTTTGCACGCTGGTGACGGTGAGTATCCCAGGCGATTGAACGATGAGCTTTACGACATAGACATAGCGCAGCGAATAAAGATCCAACGGCTACGTTGGCTGGGTCATGTCGTCCGAATGGATACAAACGCTCCGGCTCTGAAAGTATTGGATGCGGTACCAGCTGGTGGTAGTAGAAGAAGAAGAAGGCCTCCTCTGGAAGAAGCAGGTGAAGAAGGACTTTGATTCACTTGGTGTTTCCGGTTAGAGAAAGAAACGAGAAAGAAACGACTTGCGCGCTTTGTTAAGCCCGGCCAAAATCGCTTAAGCGGTTATCGCGCCAATCAAGAAGAAGAAGTCGCGGCATTCCATTGAATTAGTTTTGTTTTTTTATAAATGTAACACAAAGCACTGAAAGCCGAAATATGTGAGACTTACCTTTCAACTCACCACACTTATTCCTTTCTATGGAAATATACGGAGTTGCTCCGCTCGACACAATTTTGATAGGAGTGTTCGCCATACTGCCAACAATGGACCAGTTTTCTTCTAACTCAAACACAGTATTCACTCGGTTATCAACCCAAGTTTGACTTCGACGTTATTATGCGGTACTTCCAACGAGCGTTGATTGCACGATTCCGTCTGCTGTAAGCAACTCTGAGTCTACCCATCGTGTTTCGCCTGATTTGAAAGTGTTTAGCTCCTCACTCATGCCAGCATATCGTTAACGTCGAGCCATTCAAATCATGAAACATAGTTCAAAATGCACTGCATAATTTTGTAGCCCACAGTCGGTATAGTGATTTGGTCTCGTGTGCATATGGCTTTGTGTTGAAAAATTCGAACCGTACTTGGGCTACATAGAGCAAAATATTATACTATGCACGGAGCTGGCATATAGTTGCCAGCGTTATAAGTGTGGCATAGTCGATATCAAGAAGGGTATACGAGGTGTGTTCAAAAAGTATCGCGAATTTTGAATTTTTGCAGGTTGCGTATATTCGAAATTTGATTTTTTTGTGGCGATATGTTGGTACTCATGTTTCTCACTCATGCCACCGTGCACGTGTTTCAGCTCGTCGTCGATTTTTACCTATTCAAAAAGATGGGTCAAAGAACCTGTAACCAAATTTTGTATGAAAAACGAAACTAAGTGCGCGGATGCATTTCGAATGTTGACTGTGTCATACGGGGAAGCTACTTTGGGCCAAAGCAACGTTTATCGGTGGTACAAAATGTTCTCAGAAGGCCGAGAAGATGTGAACGACGAAAAGCGTGCCGGCGTGCCGGACGCCCGAGCACTTCAACAGCAGACGAAAAAATTGATAAAGAAAAGAAAATGGTGTTGGCCAATCGTCGAATCACCGTTAGAGAAGTTACCGAGGACCTAGACATATCGATTGGCTCGTGCCATTCGACTTTTTTCAATGATTTGGGCATGAGACGGGTCGCCGCAAAATCCGTACCAGAACTGCTCAATTTCGACCAAAAGCAGCATCGCATGAACATTGCTAATGAGATGTTGGTATCTGAACTCTGTCCGCGACGACCCAAATTTGCTCCAGAGGGTCATAGCTGGTGACGAATCGTGGGTTTATGGTTATGACGTGAAAACTAAAGCTCAATCAGCGCGTCAAGTTCGGTCGAATGTTAAAGTTTTGCTTACCGTTTACTTCGATTCTTCGATTGCAGGGGCGTTGTGCATCCTGAGTTCTTGCCACAGGGTAAAACGTCCGATAAGGAATATTACCTGCAAGTTATGCGCAATTTGCGCGAAGCAATCCGCCAGAAACGCCCGGCTTTGTGGAAGAACAAAAATTGGCTCTTGCATCACAATAACGCCCCTGCTCACACATCGTTGCTTGTGCGCGACTTTTTGGACAAAAACAACACACTAATGACGCCACAGCCACCGTATGACCCTCTGTGACTTTTTCTTATTCCCGAAACTGAAGAGGTCCATGAAAGCACGACGCTACGCTACGATTGACGAGATAAAGACGGCATCGAAGGAGGAGCTGAACAAGATAAAACAAATGATTTTTGAAGTGCTTCGAAGATTATACAAAGCATTGGCACGAGTGTATACTAGCTCATGGGGATTACTTTGAAGGGGACAAAATAGATTTTAATGAATAAATAAATCATTTTTGAAAAAACACAAAATTCGCGATACCTTTGAACACACCTCGTATACCATTTTATGCAATTTTGGCGCGTACACCTTTTTTGGATGTTTGGCCGAGCTCCTTCTCCTATTTGCGGTATGTGTTTTGATGCTGTTCCACAAATGGAGGGACCTACAGTTTCAAGCCGAGGAGGAGGAGCTTATGAGAAGCTTTTTCATGGCAGAAATACACTCGGAGGTTTGCCATTGCCTACCGAGGGGCGACCGCTACTAGAAAAATGTTTTTATTATGTTTGGTTTCTCCGAGATTCGAACCAACGTTCTCTCTGTGAATTCCGAATGGTAATCACGAACCAGTCCATTCGGCTACGGCGGCCGCTATTTTTATTGCACACACTAAATTTAGCGCACTCTTTCATTCTCTTACTCCGAGATACATTTGCATCGCCTTCTAGCGCGTGGCAGATGCTTTGAACATTGATGCCATCCTTGCTCATAGGCTGCACCAAAACTTATTCTACTTATATTCACCACATTCTGTGGTTGTTCTTCTCTTCCTATGTGGATCTGTACCCGTTCATCGGTTTGGACCGGGATCTCGAACGATCATGTTAAAACCAATTGGGACTAACCAAATTCTCATTAAAACTGCATGTCTCCAAAGAAGATCAAATGTTAAGTAGCCTGAAATCTATAAGCCCGTAATACTTACCCAGCTCGTAGTGGAGCTACTCATTGGTCGCTGATAAACTTCTCTTGCCTCGTAGCCTCACTTCTGACAATCCTGCAGTCTTTTGTTTTTTGCCATCTGTGCGAATGTACACAGCTGCGCTTGCGGATACCTGCTTGCCATTTACTTTCTGGGAATGTCACATTGACATCGCGACATGCATTTCCGTTGTACAAAGATTTGCAGAAGAGTGAGTCTTCTGCCTCTTACACTGGCACATACCAGTTACTCGTTATCAGTCCATAGGTATTTTGTTGGTTAAGCCAACATATACACAAACACTTAAAATACCGGCGATACATCCTGATCTATAAGTATCTTTTACCTGCAGAGTTTATAGTTCTGCCCTGAAGTTGTCATAAACATTAAATGAGCTTGGATCAGAAATCGTCAAATCTCACTCTCATTAATACCCCCGAGCTAAGAAATACTCGTATATAGGTATGTACGGACATTCCAAAAGCATCCAGCGAGGACCCTTGCATTCCTTAGAAATTTATGCATCTATTCTCTTCAACGCTGTGCGTCAACTATACTTTAAAGTATTTTACAAGAACTGGAATAAAGTGGCGAGACACTACCAGAAGTTGCACAGCGAGCAAAATAAATTTGATCTCTCACACATTGACTTTGGTGACTACAACACCGCCGAAGCAAAACCAATTAAAAATGTTACTTCGTTTTTGGTTGCCTTCAACGCCTCGCCCATTGATTTCTTGGTTGCCTGAACGGCTGGTTGCGGCATTGTTGCGGCGATGGTGGTCCAACTGTATCTCTGACGAGCGCACATACCATCGGACAAACAAACGAATTGGGTGCACACAAGCGTCGCTGTGACTTGACTCGCTGTGAAAATGCTTGCTGCACATCGTGTTTTCGTAACATTTTTGGGAAGGTTGATTCGGCTTGCGCTTGAATTGGATTCGCATTGCTTTGGCACAACTTGATATTGAAAATTCCATTTTTATTTTAATGAAATATTTAACATGATTCTACTGCCGCTTGGCGCGAATGTACGAGTAGCTGTGGCAATTGTTGTTGTTGCCCATTTTTTGTCTTCCTGCGCCCTCAGCATTGCTTATACTCGTAGAATTTTATCTTGGCAACTTCTTTTGCGTTTTCAGAAATCTTTGTTTATGGCTTTGTAGTAGTTATTTTTGTTGTAGTGCACTTTAAATTTGACATGCAACATTTTCAGAGCAAAGCAATACAACAACAAACAACGTAGGCATGGTGCACTTGCTTTGGTTGGCTGGTTGGCTGGTTGGTTGCCCGCTTGGCCCTCATTCGAGTCCTCCGTTCATGCCAGGCATTTGCTGACTATACTCGTATGTGTGTATGTGTATGTGAGTGTGCTTTGTTTACATTGTTGCTCGTGACCGCACACCGTGATTCCTCATTGGTATTCATTAAAAATTCACTTGTGCGCCTTTGTGGAAAATTGCAATAAAGTAAAAAAGAAAATTGAAACAAATTCATGTTTTAGAGTGCTCGCCGCCAGGAATGAGATCATTCGAAAAATTTACGAAATTAGTTCACAAGACTTCACGACACAGTCGCAATCGGTGCAGTCAACAATTCCACAAGAATTCTGTTTTAATTTAGTCATCAGGTGATTCCAAGGCCCATTGCCGATATGTTGTTGCCACTTAAAGTCTCATGGCATACGAGTACACTTTTGCTAGTTGGTAGTTTGCGGTGACGCCCAACTTATGCTGGCTATGGGAATTTTAATGGAATGCATTCAATACATGAAATGGCAATCAAACTTAAAATATGTACGAGTATGTAGGTACTTATATGTGTGAGTGAATTAGAGAGGATTAACTTTTTGTTCTAATGCAACGGATTTTGCAATTGAATAAATTAAATAAATTATTACCGAGTGAGAAAGACTCAGTTCAATGTAAATCACACAGGCGGAATTTGGAAAATTCAGAAATTTTTAGAATATTTTCTTAATTCTCTTATGAACCTGACTTCGAATAAGCTGAATAAGAGCAACTGCCAACGAAAATATTGATTCCGGAATTTTGTCATTCACAACGAAATTGAAATTCCCACTCATATATGTAAACTTCTTCTAAACTGGAATACGTATTTGGATTCGCATATAAGTTTCGGACTCGATTATGTCAGATATAAATTTTATCACTATCGGCCCAGAACTAAATACAGGCATTGTATACTGTTGTCATGTTGCCATTATGAGAAATTATGATTTTAATCCAAAATATTTTTATGTACATGCAAGTTCCTAGCAAAGGCATAAAAAGAGAAAATGGCATTCTCAAAGACAACGTAGAAGAATATATGTATGTATTACAATATTAATATAAAATGAAATGGATTTGAGAAAGCATTATAAGGCTGCCACCTATCTAAAAAATAAAACTAATTGAATTCGATGGTTTAAAAAAATAAGGATTACAATATTGGTATCAAACGAAAGCTATGCTATGCAAAAATTCCAATCCATACTTATTTTGGTATAGGGTTGCCACCAATGCAAACAAATTAAGCTAATTAAAGTATTACAATGTGAATAATATAATATTTTGCTATTTAAGTCCAGTTTAATGCGGAAATATTTTTTAGTAGAGTTGCCGCCTACCTAAAAAATAATACTAATTAAATTCGTTGGCATAAAAAGTAAACATTACAATATTGGTATCAAAGGAAAGCTATGCTATGAAAAATTTCAGTGAAGACTTATTTTAGTATAGGGTTGCTACCAATATCAAAAATTGAAACTAACTTAACTTAATTGAAATATTACAATATCAAAAATATTTTGCTATTTAAGTGCAGTTTAAAAAATATACAGTAATATTTTTGAAAGGGGTTGCCACTTATCTAAAAAGTGAAAAACTAAAATCAATAAAAAAAACTAAATAAATTCGATGGTATAAAAAGCAAGTATTATATTATAATATTGGTATCAAACGAAAGCTATCCTCTAAAATAATTTCAATCTAGGCTTATTTTGTTATAGGGTTGCCACTAATACAAAAATCAAAATTAATTAAAGTATTACAATTTGCATAATATTTTGCTATTGAAGTGCAGTTTAAAAAAATACAGAAATGTTTTTAAGTAGGGTTGCCGCCTATCTAAAAAATGAGACTAATTTAAATTTATAGTATAAAAAATAAGTATTACAATATTGATAGCAAACGAAAGCTAAGCTGTGAAAAAATTCCAATCAATATTTATTTTGGTATAGGGTTGCCACCAATGCAAACAAGTTAAGTTAATTAAAATAATACCATATGAATAATATAATGCTATTTAAGTGTAGTTTAATACAGATATATTTCTGAGTAGGGTTGCCATCTATAAAAAAAGTAAAAAAACTAAAAAAATAAAAAAAATCTAATTAACTTCGATGGTATAAAAAAATATAATACTGGTATCAAGCGAAAGCTATCTTCAAAAATAATTTCGATCTCGGCTTATTTTGTTATAGGGTTGCCACTAATCGAAAACTCACAATTAATTAAATTATGTATAATATTTTGCTATTTAAGTGCAGTTTAAAAAATACAGAAATATTTTTTAGTAGAGTCGCCATATATCTAAAAAAATGAGGCTAACTACTTTCACAGATGAACATTTAAAAAAGAAAAATGAGCGGCGATGAGGTGTTACATTTTTTTTTGTGGCCTGCTTATCAGATCATGTTTTAATCACGTTTTCTGCGAAGTTTAAGCTTTCAACATTCTTGATATTAAGTCTATTTATGAATTTGTTTTTAATAAGAATCATTTTCGAAAAATTTCTTTTCGCTGCAGTATTACTATGCGGTAATAATAGCTACAATTGGAATAAACTTGCAAAATGCCTAAATATAAACATTTCGAGAACATTTTTTGTTTTGTCTTTTTTAACGAGTACCAAAATTGGAGTGGGCTGTACTGGTCAGCGTGCGTGTTCACACTTTAGTGGTTGTTTGTCGATCTCCCCCTCCTATTTGTGTTGTGGCTGATAGTTTTACACTGCATCCGAACGGCAAATGGTTGTTTTCTTTTTAGGAGCTTTTTCATGGCTGAAATATACTCAGAGGTTTGACCCCGAGCTCTTCTGAATGCTAGTCACGAACCAAACCATTCGGCTCTTACAGCCACCAAAAACAAGGTACTTATTCACCTACTCGCCATTCACTGCACAAAGTGCAAATGGGAATATACTTATACAGAAATGAGCATTGTTAGTCCGTCCGCTGAAATGTTTATTCAACAAATAGTAAAGAAGATGCAGCAAAATTCCGGAGTGAATTGTAAAATTTTTCAAAAATCGGAGCAGATCTACTATGATCGGAATAAAGTGCGAGCGCTGTTTAGAATGCTTCTAGTTTTTGAAATAAATTAAGAGACTGGTCGTATTTTACTAAATTTGAAAAAGTTATATCCAGGAACGAATTTTGGAAATCAAGGATTTCTCTAAAAATTACCCAAAAATTCGGGATCAACAAGTATCGCTAAGATGGGCTATTGTCTGAGCTCGTTGAATATCTCGTAACAAATAATCTTCTATCACTCCCTCTTATCCCAGCTCCTTAATCTACCTAAATTATGCAATCATCAGTTGAATAGTTTCATATATTGATTCGAAGATGGTGTCTCGACTCATTAATTAGCTTCTGAGTAGCTGCGCCAGCCAAAGAATTATTTATAGAGAATTACAATAAAGCTTTTTTCACTATACGTGACAGAGGATTGGAAAATTTGAGGAATGAGAAATTTGAAGATGTTATTTTGTGGAAATAAAACCTATGCTTGTGTAAGTACTCCTTGAGAATAGTAATAACTACGAATTACACTAAAAGCATTGCAATAAATAATAACTCTTTCGCAATAATTATGCGCTCTCACGCTTCCAGTGGCCAGTGACAGCAGTTGCTGCTCGAGCCAAAGGTTAAACACGTGCTCTACTTTTGGACGTCAGTAGAGAAATAATTTTTTGCGCCGCATAACTAAAGAAAACCGTGAAAGAGTGCCAATTGCACCAGCCACCTTGCGGCAACAGCAGCGCCAGCATGTTGCAAGTAGACGGGTGTGGATGCTTGCTAGTTGTCGGTGCCTCTGATACATTTCATATTTTATGATCGTGATGCTGCCACGTACGTGCCAATGAGTGAGTATGCGCTTTCAAGCGACAACAGCAACAACATGCATGGCTCTAGATGTAACAACAGTGAAGGAGGCGTGCTGCAACAGCGGCTAGCCACAGCAGCAGTAGCAGCACGCTCGTTGCCAATTATTAACTTGGTGCTCATGAACGCAGCTCATCTCGCACCTCATCTTGTTGGAGCATTTCTTTGGTGCACCGCCATTGACAACGACGACGTTCCCACACATACATAAATACATACAAATAAATATAAGCTGCTGCAGTGCTTGGGAGGAGTATTCGTATTTGGATGCTGCCGGCTGTTGGGAAGGTTGTAGGGAGCGACGCGCGTTTCATGGTCATTTTCTGCAAAGGTGCTGACTGCCACTCTCTGCAAGCACCGAAACCCAGAAGCCCAGAAGTCGCACGGCCGTTTCGCCTGATATGCGCTTGCCTGGCTGCCGTGCAGCAGCTATCGACTAAACTACGATCTGAAGTTCCTAGCATGCACTTATGCATATGGCATATTTTTCTATACAAATGTAAGTGTGTTTGTGGGCTGCCTAGGTGTTGCTCTTGCATGTAAGCATGTATATGTGTGTGTATGTGTGTGTCGGGGCGTCTTCTGTGCAATGTGTAAAATTTTGCCATTTGTAGACCTCACGTTCACTAGCCGCTGCCAGGCCTGCTGCTACCTTTTCTGCCTCCTCTGTTGCTATTATTACAGAGTCCATTTGCCCGGCTCGTTGCATGCAACATGCCTCACTTATTGCCGGCGTCTGCTTGTTGAACCGCGTGGCATTCATGCCATTGTTAACTTTAACGTCGTCAACTTCATTGTTACTGTAGCCATTGGTTGTTGCTGCTGTTTTTTTTTTGTCGCGGTCCTACGCCAGTTGATTTGCTTAAAATCGGCAGTTTCCCCCTTCCTGCACTGCGTCGCTGCAACAGCGCATGATGGCGCTTCGCAAATTTATCTTCGCGCCGCCTTGCAACATCACTTCGACTGTCGTTGCTGGTGTTGGTATTCACTGCCATTAGCGTTATTGTCGTTGTTTTTGTTGTTATTATTGGTGATTTGGCTGGTGTTGGCTGGTGTTGGCGCAGTATGCCCTTCACACCTCCGCCCTCAAATTGCAGCATTTTGATGATTTTTTCTTTAACCACATATTATTACGCTTACGAGAATTGGCGTGTACGGTCAGCTCATTGCTTTTTGGCTTTTTTCGTTTTCGTTTTTGTGTTGCTGTTTTTGGTTTTTCGGGCGTACGACGGCGCGCTGTGAACACTCTTGTTATTTTTCATTTCATTTGTGTGTTATAGGTTTTTTGCTCGCGTTATGATTGCCTTTGATGTGCTGTTTTGTTTAGGGTTTTACTTCGCTTTTGTTGTTTTTGTTGTCGTTTTTCTTGTTGTCGTTTTTCTTATTGTCGTTGCTGGTATTAATATCGTTGTCCAGCAGCAACTCTCAACAACTTGGTTATTTATGATTTATGTCGCTGTTGGTGCTTTGTTTGGAAAATGGATTTCTTCTTCTTCTTCTTCTTCTACTTCTTCTTCTTCTTCTCTACTCGCTTTCTCACCCTCAATTCCTTTAGTTATCGTAATTTTTTCCATACGAGTGGTTTATTATTATTGTAATTTTTTCGTGTTTTGGCTATTCGGCGCCCCATTCCAGTGTGTGTCGGCTCTTTCTTCACATAACCTCACAACCGCACGGGCACTGCATACTTATTTGTATGCATCTGTGCTGGGTACACGTAGGATACCCCATTGGTATCGGGCAAACCTCCTGTTGCGCCTTTTATTGAATTCCGCTGATGGACCGATGTGATCTTTTAGAGCGCAGAAAATTTGGTTGCCACCAAAGAGCCATTCGTCATTTTTTATTAGTTAATTTTCGTAAAATTCTCAAAATCACTGAATAAAATGAGATTGAGAAACCGTAAGTCAACAAATACTCGCGCGTTGAATGTATCTAATGACACTGGAAAAGGTGGCCTTAATAGGTTCGTACAACAACCTTTGCTGTTTTTTTCAGTCGAAGAAGTTGCAGCGCTTCAAGTGGTCAATAAATGATTTTGTAAGAGTGTAAGATTTTTATATACAATTTTTCCACTTTTATTTAAAATTTTCCACAATATACCATCTTGATCAAAAAAATCCGCGAAATATATGCAGAAAATTCAAAGTCATAAGTTTATTCCTCAAAAGTGATATTCAGCCCTATCATAGAATCCGTCGAAGAAAACCTACGAATACGAAAATGTCTACTACGAATACGAAAAAATTGTAATCGTGGGTTCCATGTGAACACGAAAAAAGTGCTGCCAAACTCAAATGTCAAATTTTAATGTCAGGTCAGTCCATAAGTTCGTGCGTATTTTACCCATAATTTCACTTTTGTACGATTTTTGCATACAAAAAATTATTCGCGGAATATAACGGAACTATTTATATTTTCCTTGATATATTTTATGCATTCAACAAGTAATTTTAAACGCGGATAGAGGCGCGTGTTGTTAAAAAATAAAATGGAATCTTCGAACGCGTATAAGAGGCATATTTTGTATTTTTTTTATAAAAGTGGTAAAAATACAACAACTGCTGCTGCAGAAATAAACACTGTGCACGGAGAGGATACCGTGAGTGTAAGGACTTGCCAAAAGTGGTTTTCAAAATTCCGAAGTGGTAACTGCGACGTGGAGGATGCCCCGCGCGCTGGTCGTCCTGAAGTCTTTAACTCCGACGCCTTGCTCCAACTCGTGGAAGCTGAGCCAAATTTGACAGTCGATATGATAGCTCAGAGGTTAAATTCATCGCATGGAACAGTTCACAGGCACCTGGTCAGTTGTAAAAGGTTTCAAAGCTGGTAAAATGGGTTCCGCATAGACTTTCCGTCGCCACCCTTCAGCAGAGAGTGAATGTGTGTTCTCAGCTGCTGCAACGGCTTGAAAATGAAAGTTTTTTGAACCGCATCGTTACTGGTGATGAAAAATGGGTCCTTTACAATAATCCTTTTCGCAAACGCCAATGGTTAGATGGGTATAAAGATGAAACACCAGAAACGACCTCTAGAGATGGCCTTCACCCCAAGAAGATTTTCCTGTCTATTTGGTGGGATATGGCCGGTATTGTTTATTATGAACTTCTGGAACCAAACCAGGCGATAACTGCTGATTGTTATTCCCATCAGCTATCAAACCTGAATGAGGCACTTAACAAAAATCGACCGTCTTTAGTGAAGAGACGCAAAGTTTTGTTTCACCGCGACAACGCAAGACTTCATACCGCTAGGCAAACATTAGGCAAGCTGAACGAGCTCGGATGGGCGCTAATGTCGCATCCACCATACTCTCCGGTTATTGCACCTTGTGATTATCACCCATTCCGTGGACTTCAATCCCATATGAGTAACTAGAACTACTCCTCAAAAGAAGCTATAAAAGGGATATCGAAGCGTATTTTGGCTCCAAGGATAACAAATTTTTTGATCAGGGAATTAAAAATTTGCCTAAACGTTGCGAAGGCATTGTAAATAATGAAGGAAAATATATTATTGATTAATAAATTCTTTAAACTTCTTTTTTTATTAATTTTAAAACCACCTTTAAAAAACGCACGAACTTATGGACTGACCTGATATTTCGACAACAGCTTCCTTCAATGTAAAGAAGACATTTTGGCAAATAATCTTTAAGTTATTTGTCAAGTTAGCTGAATTTTCATATTAAAATATATTCGTTGCCATGTGCGAAGCCAAATATGAGCGAAAAATATTGAGAGATGCCAGCAGCCCTCTCGATATGGACGAACCATAAGTGCTTGCCTTTTTGTTAAATAAAAAGTTTACTTATATTCGATTTAAAATAGGTTTATCAAAAATTACCGGTTAAAAAAACCTGCATTAACATACGTTTTGAATTTCATGGAAGACAGCGCAAGTTCGGCAAGGTCGTCGTCCATAACTCCAGTTCTCCGACTATCCTTAGCTTTACGGTTTCTTGCGGAGGGAGGTTATCGGCACGGATTTGGCAAAGATTTCAATGTGCCAATGGGACAGTCGACATTTAGCTATGTGCTAAAAGACCTATTGACGTCACTACAAACACGATTGTTGTAAAGCAAAATGGAGTTCTATCAAAAATATAGATTTCCTGGCATCATTTTGTGTGTGGATGGGACGCACATAAAAATGATTTCCCCCACTAAAGAAAAATGCCTCTACTATAACCGAATGGGCTACTAAAGTATCAGTGCCCTGATTGTAAGTATTGCGAATAAGTTGTACTATAAATTTCTAATAAATTTATATTCAGGTATGTGACAATAAAATGCGAATCCGCTCCGTGAACGCGCAATATCCCGGAAGCCAACACGATTCTCATATATGGAATGTGAGCAATGCGAAATCCTTTTTTGAGAGGAAATACTAATATAGAAGATGAACGAAATACTTCGATTCTAGGTGCGTCTGCACGATTTGAGTAATTTATGTTGTATAATTTAAAGTGTTTTATTTCTTGCACAGGAGATGCTGGATAGCCCTTGGAGCTTTAACTGATGACACCTTTTCGCTCACCTCAAATACAGCCCTGAAATAAACTATAACAACATACAAGCAAAGGCTGGAAATATTGTAGAAAGAAGAATTGGCGTTTTAAAAAATCGATTTAAATGTCTGCTACATAGGAGCTCGTGAACTTTATTACCAACCGTTGAAAGTTTGCCAAATTGTCGACGTTGCTGCAGCTTTGCGCAACGTTTGTCTTCATTATCGTTTGGTTGATTATGTTTCTGTAGAAACTGTGGATTGACTTTCCATTAGCGTTTGACAACGCTTCGCGGCTCTTATTTTCTACTTCTAACATTTGTTGCTTTACTTGATTTTTGACCGCATTCAAGCATTTCATGTTTCTATGGTGCCTACGCGTTTCTTCCAGCTCGGCTACTTTCAGGTCGCACATATTTTCAAGTGTCAAACACATTCGCTGCATAGTCCAAGCGAGATTGTCTAGCTTCATATCTTGCGTACAAAATGTTGCATACTCTTTGCTTGGAATTCCTTCTGAAGCTCTTGCTGCTCTTTTATAAGCTCAGCAGCACTTGTGTCGACTCGCTTTTGGACAGTTGGTGCACGTACGGATAATGTACTTATATACAACCCTTTATTACCTTTTTCCAGCTTGTTTCATCTTTAGTTGGTAGACCCATACTGTTAAGCTGCTTCGCAACATTTTGCCAAAACTCAGCTACCTTTTCCCTTCAGCATTTGGAGAACCCGTAAGCAATCCCAGAGTTCTCCTTTACTAGCTCCAACAAAGTGGCATACTGCTGCCGTGTTGTTACAACTTTACTCCTGTGAAAATCAAATAAAAGTACATATACTGGGTTGCCCATATTCGACGGACCCATGTGTTTTTTTAAATCAAAGAAAACCATAGTTGTTTTGATGTTGACGATAATAATCATTTTATTGGGTTTAAGTAAATTTGTTCACATCACTTTTTGAATATGATATCTCTCAAATGGGCGCCTTGAGCCTGTACGGCGTATTGTGCCCGTTTTGCAGCAATTTCCATAGTATTAGCTAACATTTCGGCTGGAATAGCGGCTATTTCCTCACGGATGTTGTTCTTCTATGGTCTTTAGCGTATTACTATAAACCTTTGATTTTAAATATCCCCACAAGAAGAAGTCAGGCGGCGTTAAGTCGGGCGAACGCGGTGGCCAGTCAAAATCGCCATTTTTCGACATCAAAGACGAGGAAACAATTTCTTCAAAAAATCGATTGTGGTGCGAGCTGTGTGTGGTGGAGCGCCGTCTTGTTGAAACCAGAACTGCCTCATACGCTTTCGATGAATAATTGGCATCACAAAAGTGGTTATCATATCGCGATAACGCTCCTGATTGACGGTAACAGCTTGACCATTTTCATTTTCGAAGAAAAACGGCCCAATAATCGTTTTCGCTAACACCGCACCAAACAGTGACTTTTTCGTCGTAAATTTCGATGAGATGAAAATGAATTTCGTGAGGATTTTCAGTGGCGTAAATACGGCAATTTTGCTTGTTTACCGTCCCATTCAATAAGAAATGAGCCTCATCGGACATGATGTTTTTGTTCCAAAATTGCTCTTCATCTTCAGCCATTTCGATGACTCTTTGGGCCCATTCCAATCGACGAGACTTGTCCGCAGGCAACAATCTTTGCGTCAATTGAATCTTATACGGGAATAAATGCAAATCAATGCGGATAATTCGTTATAAAGTGGTCCGAGCAATGCCCAACTGCTGAGAACGGCGATTTTGGGATGTCTTTGGCGATGTTTCAAAACTGGCCCGTACAAGAGCAATGTTCTCATCCGATCGCCTTGGTCGGTTTTGATTTGGCCTCTTTGGATTAGAAAGAGCATCACCATTCGAAAACTTTGTACGTCGTTCGACGTTTAATGGCGTTCTTAGAAGGCGCACTTTTCACATTATTTAATTTTTTATACGCACGTTGAGTTTTCACAATTGACTTCTTTTGTTCAATGTAAATTTCAACAATTTGGGAGCGCATGCGTGGCGTGCACTGTTCCATGGTAAAAATCTGCTTAGACTGACGCTCCCAACGCGGTATGTCATTAAGCTATCTAACATCTCTTTCAAAAGATACAGGGTTGCCAAATGGGTCCGTCGAATATGGGCAACCCTGTACTTAAAAAATTTCGTTTTGTTTATATAGGGTCCGCCGTATAACTTTACGGAATTAAAAGTGGTATAAAAAAGAAACTACTCAACATTTTTCCAAACTGTTTTTTTTATTTTGAAGTACAATCCTTTTGGTTAATGATGGAACACAACTTCATTCATATGGCTGCCTCGGCTAGCCATGCACCATCCCATATGATCGGTCCAATTTTTCAACACATTTTCGATTGTATGCGGCTGTATTTCAGCTATGACATCGCGTATGTTGGTCTTCAGTGCATCAATTGTTGCTGATTTGTTGGCATAACATTGGTCTTTGACAGCACCCCAAAGATAATAATCCAACGGCGTCAAATCGCAGCTCCGAGGCGGCCAAACGATATCAGAATTTCGGCTGATAATGCGATCTTCGAAGACAGTGCGCAAAAGATTGATCGTAGCATTACGAATTTCGAAAGTAAGTTCGGAGCTATTCGAAGTGTTTGATTACAATTTCTTAGTTTTTATGAAAAACAGTCTACGACGGATTCCATGATAGGGCTGAATATAGCCCCACTTCCTATCAACTGCAACTGCACTTTTGCCTGCGTTCGATCGAGCTCTCGAAACATTTCTGGTACTCTATCCTCGGTATAGCCATCAGAACCGTCTTTCTATTTTCCATTACTTCCTTTCGGCTGTTAAAACGCCGAAGTGGTTCCCCGTAGTGGTTTTTGAGTCGATCAAAGAGAAAATATCGTAACCTTTTTAGGTGAGTTCGATGGCTGTTGGATGATATTTGTTTTGCTCTTGGTAATAAATTCACGGATAAAGATGGCATTGTGCGACGGTGCGTCCTAATGGTGCACAATTCACAATACTTTCCCACAAATCCCTGCTTTTTGGGTGAATTTCTTCATGTAAACGTCTCTGAACGCTCAAAATTAGTCCTCATCAATTGTCTGGCCTTCTGGCAAAGAATCGTGGTTTACAAAGCCCCGAGCCCCGCTTCCCTTTTTGACTGAAAACGACTTGGTTTTTTGGTATTGGTCCATTTGATGCTCTCCACTCACTCGGCTGATGACTGAAACTCATAAACTCACGTCTCGTCTCCAGTAATGATTCGTTTGGTGTAAATTGCGTCGTATTCAGCCTTGGAAATCATGTCTTTGACGAGGTCAACGGGGTTCGTTTTCGCATGAAATTCACGTTCTTTGTGACCAACTTTGCAGCAACACGGGCACACCCAAACCCCTACCACTTCCCACTCCTTGCAGATATGGCCCCTGCTTGACTCCTTAAGGTTTCGTATATAAGCAGCAAATGATATTACACTATCTTAAGTTAGAGTAATGAAATTCACACCTTGCTTGCTTTCTGGTTCTTTATGCCAGGCCTAACCCGTTCGGAAAACCTTTTCCAATATACCATTTCTAATCACGCTCGAATCTAATCGGTTATCAATTTAGGGAGTTAACCCAAACACATTTCGGGTAATTTGATAGCTTTGTCGGGTTAACGTAAACTCGGGGTTGGGGAACTTGACTTTTTCTCTTGATACCTTGGAGAACCCTTCAACAATTACTATTTACCAGGTTTGGGTTATTCTGTTAGTTTGGGCTATCAATATTTTACTCACAACATCTGCGAAGTATATTTTCAGACCATTGTTGTTGTGGTTTGAGAAGTTTCTTACGGTCGAAGCTTGGCTAATAACGCCATTTGAAGTTTGACCGAAATGAAGCTAAGTGTTTAGCTCCTCCTCCTATTTGCGGCATGCGTCTTGATGTTGTTCTAAAAATGTGTAAATTAACAGGCCAGAAGTGGGCATTGATATCACATGGATATGATGGCGGAAATAGCATAAAAATCATAATATTATGTTTGTAAGTTTAACAGCAACAAAATTACTTTTTGTACGTGAAAGTAAAAAATTGGTTTCTCATATAAAGAAATTTCGTAATTTATTTCAATTTCATGTGTTTACTGAATTCCTCACCAGTAGTTTTTCTTTTTACTTTTCATAAACAAAATCACTTGCGGTGGTCTCGATACTCATATTACTGACCAAAATCATAATTCCTCGCTAATCAGCGTTGATGGCCCATTCCGAAGGCGCCTTTGTTGAACACATTTGACCGGCTGGCTCTTAAAAATCGCACATTTGCGTGCACGAATATTGAAAAAGTGCGATATTCAACTTTATCATCATCATAATCGTCGGCGGTAACCGCCAAATCATCGCACAACATCAGCAATCATCGGCGTCAATAAAACACAAACAAACATAACATATGAACATATGTACATACGTACACTCGTACGCCTGCCAAGTTGTGGCGGTAGACAACAAAAGTGCATCACGCAACAAGCCAAGAAGGCAACAGGCCAACACTCACGACGTGTTAATCCGCTAAAATCAAAGCCCATCTGACCAACCTCCATCAGATTTTGGCCAATTCCGATGATCAACATAATTAGACGCAATCAGCTGGGTCACATCCAAGGCGGCAGGAGCAAAGTTAACCGGCACTTTTGCGATATTTGCGTCTTCGGCATTATCAACCGCAAAAGATGCACGCGAAAATTATAGGGCGCTCAAGTAATCATGCGCTTGATCAGCCACAGCAGCACCCCAAGCTATTGCAGCCTTCACAACCAGTTACCTGGCGGTCGGTACATTTGATGCGGTTCGGGTCAATCACCAGCCGTCACGTATAATCGCCGCTTGTGATGCCGGCAAGACATTATCCTTTCGGACAATTCCAATTGGTTGATGACTGCGGTTTCGCAACTTTGTAACAAATTAAGTTGAATCTTGTTAATTGTGAGTCCTCTTGGATGTGTGTTTACCTACTTCGAGTATGTTTTTTCATGTATGGTCAATGCATTCACGCGCTCATTACACAAGCAATAAAAATATTTAGAATCTCCGGGATCACAGTCGCTTACTGTAGTTCTTTGTTGGCTTATGAAAAATAATATTTATGCCAACACTTCTCACTGAAGCGACAATATTCGGGCTTGCGAAATGACCGAGCTAACTTGGCCCTTGAATCCGATTGCGTTTACAGTTATATGTACAAATCGCGTTCGTGGAGGCATGCAAAATGCCTGGAGGGAGACATAAATATATTTTCTGATAATTAAGCTGCGATCAAGACCCTGCCGTCGGCATGTTTCAGCACTCTTCTGGCCACCTTCTGCTAAGAGAAGATCAAACGTCGTGAATTTGCAGGAAGCATTTCCCGATCTGGGTTTCAGGGCATAGGTCCATAGAGGGAAATGAAATTACCCATCGGTAATCTTGCCAGTGAGGCGTCGATAGCACCGGTTTCAGTTGTACCCATCTGAGACATTGGTGCTCTTTTGACAGTTGTTAAAGAGAAACTGCACACGTTCTTTCTTAAAAAAGCGCACCACAGATGAAGTTCTATTTTATCGTGTGCTATCTCAAACACACCTTGGCCTCACTACGATAGAAGCAGGACATTTAAAGTGCTGGGAACGCACCACCATTCAATTTTTAAACTCATAGCGATGTTCACCGACCACTGGGTGATCGGAACTCATGCGAAGAAACTTGGACTTCCGTGCAACCCTCATTGCAGAAGCTGTGGGGATCCGGCAGAGAAAGAGACGGGGAGAGAGAGGGCAGGGCGACTATCAATTTGCTCAGTGAGTTAAAATAAACAGTAGGAACGTCAAGTTTTCTTCTCTTTGTGGCTTCTTCGTGAGTGCTTTATTTTAAAGAGAGTGATTTGATTAGACGAAACTAGTTTATATGATATCTTTTGTATATACAATCAACGTAGACATACGACCAACCATATCCAGTAGTAATAGACATTAGACATTAAACCAATGAATTTTCTGTATGAAAAATGAATTTATAGCTTGAATCGCTACGACACAGTTCCGCCATTCACAATATTCGGGCAGGCAAAGAGTTAGTACGCTATTATGGACAGCAATCGCCCAGTGTCTAGTTTTCTGAGAATATTTTACAGGACTTTAAGTTTTAAGCCATAGTTTAACCATAGTTACCATATGATTTAATTGTTCTCCACGGCTCATTGTATTGGAACTGCTTGTTGGATTATAATTCGGTTATGCAACTTTGTAGAAAATAGATTAGTACTTTTAAAAGGAGTTATTGTGACAACAGAAAAAAATTCTCTAGATCCATCCTAACGTGGCATTGAACAATTGTGTTTTGACGATTCCTACCAGCTCTGTTTCTCATTCCTACAGCTCCTACAAGTATCGCTATGAGGTTCTCTAAACCAGACAGTAATGTACTCAATGGCCTAGCGGCCCGTTTGTATAGCCGTGGCAAATCGAATTCGTTTCTGAAAATTTCAGCAAGTGAACAAAGTGAACTTACCACTTTGCAGGTGTCCAAATTAGTAGTAGCACTTGCGCCAGCTTTCTCATCAAATTGTGAACACAAAAATCCAGCGGGGCTTTATAATTAGATCTGTTGAATAAATTCTGTTTCAGACTCCTCGCACTCAATAATTTCTCGAAACACCGCTAAGACCCCGACATATTTCAATGTATTGAAGGCAGTTTGGTTGTATACAAGAAAATCAAGTTTGGTTTGCTGAGTTCCATTATGGTTTGATGTTTTGTCGCCATGTCTCTAGCATAGCTCTCGGCTTGCAAACATTAGAGAATCCTCTTTAATTGGTGTCACTGAGGTAAAATGTTCCTGACCCACTCTCTACATACTTTTGAACCGTCTGCGAAGCTTAAAATCACGTCATCGTTATTCGACAAAAAGATATCAGATTCCCAATTATTTCTGTCGCAGAAGTCGGCTACGAAGTTGTAGTCTATATTCTTTACCCCTAATGTTTGAGTTGGAGGCCTACTCTCTGTCCTTTATCTGTTGCCTATTCGACGCGCTAAGACTTAGGGCAGACACTCCTATTGAAAATTTTAAAGAAATATCTATTAGTGGAATAAGCAGCTACCTGAGGCATGGAGGGTACTGCTTCCGTCACATATAGGGATGAAAGTCGTTGTACCTTTTAAAAGTTAGTAGACGAATTATTGTATGTCGCGATGTCTGAATTTGGTATCCCCACAAAACTAATACGGCTATACAAGATGACGTTGCTGAACACCAGCAGCGCAGTCAGAATTGGGAGGAACCTCTCCGAGCCTTTTGATACCAAACGAGGTTTCAGACAGGGTGACTCGCTGTCGTGTGACTCCTTTAACCTGATGTTGGAGAGGATCGTACGAGCCGCAGAGCTTAATCGCTCAGGCACAATTTTTTATAAGCGCGTACAATTGTTGGCGTATGCCGATGATATCGACATCATCGGCCTTAGCAACCGCGCAGTTAGTTCTGCCTTATCCAAACTGGATAAAGAGGCAAAGCGAATGGGTCTGGTGGTGAACGAGGACAAAACGAAGTACCTGTGCCTCCTGTCATCAAACAAACAGTCGGCGCACTCGCGTATCGGCACCCACGTCACTGTTGAGGTTGTAAAGGACTTCGTATACTTAGGAACCAGCATTAACACCGATGAGAATGTCAGCCTTGAAATCCAACGTAGAATCTCTCTTGCCAACAAGTGCTACTTTGGACTAAGTAGGCAATTGAGTAGTAAAGTCCTCTCTACGAGTATCGCAGGCGATCTAACGAGAAGCTGTATGAACTTTACTACGACATAGACATAGCGCAGCGAATAAAGATCCAACGGCTACGTTGGTTATGTCGTTGTAAAGCTCATGCAGCTTCCCGCTAGATCGCCTGCGATATTCATTATCGCCAACGTGCGAAGGGCCAAAAATCTTCCATAGAATGTTTCTCTCAAGCAGTCCAAGTGACGCCTCATCGGATGAGGTTCTATAAGTATACCCAAAGCTAAAGTTACCGAATGAAACATTGCGACAATAACGAGCGATTAGCTTCTAGTGAGTTAGGGGTCTAGGTGGAGGGTACAGGGTGTGGGACTACCTTTTGTGGTAGTATAATAAACAAAAAATACGACTTACTGTAAAGAAATATAAAGCACAACTCGTTCTAGCGACGAGCAAATTGTAAGAGCTGATCTCTTCCACGAGGAACCAAAGAAGTAACATTTTTTGTGGTTCCATTTCGTAAAAGCTATTCCATTCACTAGGATATATAGTTCAAAAGCCAAAGTTAAAATATGTAAGCAGATTACTTCGAAGTTTTCGCTAGAAATAATAATTTTAGACATCATTTGTAGGGTTTGAAAATACCCTTAAAAATTGGTTTTGCAAAAAACCGAGTGCCTCAACTCTTCAAGCAAAGCGTGAATTGTAACGAAGTCATGCAAAATATTTGATTGTATCGAGGGCACCACTGATCAGGCTAAACAAGTTAATACATTTTGAGAAGGTGAATATACGATGAAATGGCGTAGAGCAGCTACTTTTATGGTGACGAAAGGCGCACATACCAAATTAGAGAGTGAAATAACGCCATCGGTTTATGATGGTGCGCCAAATTTTTATTGTCGCACGCACAGGGTGGTAACCGCAAAAGGAAGGTAACGCGCTCGTGAAGGCACACATTCACGTATCCACTCAGGCCATGCATGCGATGTCTGCTGCCGGCGGATAAAAGTTGTGAAGCGTGAATTGAGCATGCGCGAAATGCCGATGATGCTCGATTCCCTAGTAGAACAGCCAGCATATTAATATTTATATTGTTTTTTATTGCATGCTATGGAGTATTTTTTGTATGTTTTTGTTGTTTGTTGTTCAGTTGTGAAATCATGAAATATTAATTATGCGCAACCTAAAGCAGGGCAACAGAAGGCATAAAATCTCACTCCCAGACTCAGTTGCTGATTATTTTTAATGACTGTTTGCTTTACTAAATATGGGCGAAGTCGTCGATGCGGTGGCAATGAGTGGCCCTTGATGTGCATGGGTATGTCAGCACATAAACGAAAAGCAATAACAATTGAGCAGCAACAACAACAACAAAAACAAAAAAAAAAAAGAAATTAATATTATGAAATTTAACGTCAATTGGCAGTAGAATTCAAGCAGGTGCGTTTATAGCTATAAAACTGAACCAAAGCAAAACACAAAAAAAAAAAAAAAAAATATGTATTTGTAAAGCATGCGGCATGCTGCATGAGTGCCGGTGGTAAGCTAGTACACACTCCGCAAACTAAGCAAAACAAAGTTTAGAATTCCTTTGCGCATACAAACGAAAGGAGGCGCACATTTCGGCCAATCTCAAAACGAAATAAATTAAAGCCCATTCCAATCAACAACACATGAACACTGCTGTATGTATGTGGACACTGTTATTTCTTATTTCGGCGCACTTTGTTGACGTTGCGGTCACAGTCAATGTTATCGGTGACTGTGGTCGTATGGCTAAATTCTGAGGAGTTAAAAGTTTCTTGCAAAAAATTCTGCACATTTTCACGTTTTCTGCATTCGAATAAAATTCTGGAACACGGTGGAATTATTTGTAGTAGCTGCTGCTGTATGGGTATGCATTTCTTGTTTGTTGTTTTATGAACATTGTTTTGATGATTAAATCAGTTTTGATAGGCCGTAAATGCCACCATCAATGAAACCATTAAAATACTTTACGAATACCATTAAAATACTTTATGAAATGCGCTACAATGAGGTATGGGTTCTCGAATTTATAGGGTTGATGCCTGCAAGCACTTCACGAAATGCTCGCTTTCTGCGAAAGTAATGGTTTTTACGCTGTTTCTCCAAAGGTGTTTTTATAGTTTGGTACGATATGATTACGGAATCCAAAACTATTCCCAAACGATGGATAAAGTAAATGAGCCACTAGCACCAACTAGGCGTATTTCTTTAGATTTTACGATAATTACTCTAAATTGTTAATTTGAGTTTTTTTTGCACTAATCAAGAATTATCTTTTTTAAATTCCAAGCCGGGGCAGAAGCACAAAGGTGTTCCTCCGTCTCATTCAACTTAAGGCAAGCTGGGCAATCAAATTTGTTACGTATGGCAATCACATTGCGGTGTTTGAGCCATTAAAAATTACCAGCCAGTAATTTCTAAAGTAGCCTGGAATACTTTCTTTGCAACAGGAATAGACAATTAAGGGGGCAGATAGCTGTAAAATTTCGAAAAAAAAAAATTTTTTTTCATAAAATGTTAATATAATCCTTTAAGGGGGGAGCCTCGTGTAGCAGCCTCAAAATCGATCATTTTTTAAACATATTTTTAAAGTTGATAAAATAATTATAGTATTTTGAAACTTTAACACAACTTCATGTAACCTTTCGGGAGTACAAAAAAATATTTTTTTCATTTTTTTTTCATTTTCTTTTTCCAAAATGGCTGCTCAGGATCATTTCTTGTCAGCTGCCTACGGCGCGAGCTCCCAAACTGCTCTATTTATTCCTCTTAATCTATCGATCTGAAACAAAAAAATTACATTGGTTTTTTTTTGTATAACATATTATATTAACGGAAAGGATGGAAATATAAAATTAAAAAACCAGTATAAAATTAATTATAAAATAAGCCTTTGAAAAAAAAGTCAGAATTTTGGGATATTTTATTGACATTTTTAACCCCCAAAAAGTAATTTATCAAAGCGAAATATCTGAAATTTTAGGTTTATCCTTCCGATAGGAATGTACAGAAAGGCCTCACCAAACTTCAAACAAATCGGTCGATAACTTTTTTAGTTAGAACACGAGCAGTTTTTAAAAAAGTCGTTTCGAGATAATTCAGTTCAAAGTTTGAGGTACAGGAGCACGCGGATCGCTCTTTACCTAGTTAGTGGGCTGTAGAAGCTATAATATTGAGAATTTTGGCATGAAAATTTCACAGTATATTCTTAAGATACTATGTTTTCACATTATCGATTTTTTGGACCTTCTACATGAGGCTCTCCCCTTAAGAATATGTCAAAAAATTTGTAATTATAGATCGTAAAAATTTCTTATATTATAGATCGTCAACCGTGATGACTCTATTCTTTTCGTTCGAGCGCTGGGAGGGGTATAGTTACTTTGTATTCAAACTTTAGACGCGTTTTTCTTAAAACTATATTTTTCGAGTTGGCGTACACGATAACTCGAAAGATTATTGACCTACCTCTCTGAAATTTTGCACATATCTTTTTTGTGATATTACTCTCTATGTGAATTTACAAGTTTTCGAACATTTTTCGAAAAAATTAATTTTTTCGTAGCAAAAATAGTAGGAAAATTCGCCCCAAAATTAATTTTTTTTTTGTTTGAAACATTTTATTCCGCGATTTTTTTTTAATTTTTGTTTAATTCTTATAGAAATTATGACATTCATAAACAAACAAAGTTTTGGTTTTTTGTATTCAGGTCACTGACGCCGCTGCTACAATGCCCGCCGATTGAGAAGCCCTGCTGCGACCTTCCTGGAAGAATGGAGTGTACATCCGCCATTTTAAATGATTTAATTAAAAAAAAAATTACATTAATTTAATCTATAAATAAACTGTATGAAAATTTTGAAAAAAATATATCGATTTATTCATTTTAAATAATTTTCATGAAAATCAGGGAAAATATGGCCGTTTACAGGTCTGTCTCCTTAATTCCTTGACCCCCCTGCAGGTAAAACTGGCGCTGGAACAATTAAATGCAAATACTATAAGCGTTTTACTTTTAGATTGATTGTTGAATGTTAAGAAGATTTTTCCTAAAAGCTCCCTTCATATGTTTTGACAGCAAGCAGTAAAGATGGTAATCGGTCGGTGCACGGTCCGGAGAATACGGCGGATGCTGAAGGACCTCCCATTCGAACTCTTTGAGTGCTCCTTAGACGACTTGCGCAACATGGGGTCTGGCGTTATCGTGAAGGAGTATGGTTTGACCATGTCGATTAGGTCGTTTCAGTCGAATAATTCATGCGCTGAAGCTGGTCAATGTAGAGCTCCCGTTTGACCGTGACATTCCCTTGGTGCATTTCCCAGTACACCATGCGTGAAAGAGTGTGAGTCAACAAGCTATAGCAATGCAAATAAATAAATTGTCACAAAATGATTTTCTATTTTTTCAATTTCACTCAATCAACTCATTTTGGTGAAGCCTACATAAAATGAGCATAAGCCAAATTATAAACAAAGAAAATATGACAATGTGCTTTGGTACGCATAGAAGCTAAATTTTAGCGACGACGCGATGTATATTTTGCTAGAAACGTTCTTATAAAGCGTTTTTCAGTAAGAGTGATTCAACTTTTTTTTTTGAATAAAACACAAACGGTTTGACTTTTTTAACTAATTTTTTTTTTTATTATCGAGTTTGAACATATATTACATTTAAGTATAAAATTCGATTTCTTTTGCATGACCACCGCGTGCACGTTTTACGAAGTCCAATCGTTGAACCCAATTTTCGACCACTCTTTTGCATAAATCGGCCAAAATTCCAGCAATTTCGCGTTCAATATTGGCTCTGAGCTCACAAATCGTCGCCGGCTTGTTACTGTAGACCCCAAAGAAAATAGTCTAGAGGCGTCAAATCACACGAGCGCGGCGGCCATTCGACCGGTCCATTTCTGGAAATAATTCGCTCATCGAACAAATCAATTGTAGCGTGTGGCTTGTGGCCCCGTTCTGTTGAAACCACATGTCGTCTAAGTCCATACTATTCAATTGCGGCCAGAAATAATCGTTTATCATGTCGCGGTATCGATTTCCATTCACAGTAACGTGGCGATCGTTCTCGTCAACGAAAAAATATGGGCCAATTACGCCGCCGGCATGTAAACCGCACCAAACAGTGATTTTTTCGGGATGCAACGGTGCCTCATGAATCATGTGTGGATTGCTTTCTGCCCAGTAACGCATATTTTGCTTGTTAACAAAGCCATTGAGCCAAAAGTGAGCTTCATCACTGAAGATGATTTTTTGGAAAATTTATAAATTTTCATAAAAAATTTGCAAGATTATTTTCATAAAAAATTTGCACGATTTGCAATCGTTGCTCAAGTGTGTAGCATTCCATGATTAAATGTATACTAATGAAGTTTACAAATGACAAGCGAAAAATAAAAAATATTGCGTCGTTCGCCCTCCCTATCGGAAAAAAGTTGTATTTTTATTTTTTTTATTAACTTATTTATCTATTCTTTTAAATTTGTTTTATACCCGAATTATGTTTTTAAAATTAGTATTTCTTAATACAATAGTTTTTTAATTTTTATCTAAATATTTATTAATTTTGTTTTATTTTGTGCTTATTTATTTATTAACTTTTTTTTAATTTTTTTTATTTTGTTTTTATTAACTTATTTATCTATTTTTTTAACTTCTTAAATAAATTTTTTGATTCACACTAATGATTTTAAAATGAATATTTCATTTTCTATTAATTATATTTTATTTATATGTTTTTAATTAATTTTTTTTAATTTGATTTTGTGTTTATTTATTATTTGAATTATTAATTGGATTTTTTTAGTCACAAATTATGTTTTTAAAACTAATATTTAATTTTTTATTAATCATATTTCATTCTTATATATATAGTTAATATTTTTTTATTTGTGATTATTTATTTATTTATTTATTTTTCATTTTGTTACTATTACCATATATTTCTTTTATTTATTAATTTTTTATTTTTTTATGCATAAATTACGTTTCTACAATCTTGACTCTCGGCTTTGGCGTATCTCCCGGAGCCACCCACACCTTTCTTTGCTTCATATTGATGTATAGGCACCATCATCTCATTTCATCTCCCGTGACGATTCGGTACAAAAATCGCTGTTTATGACCGCCTGTTACTCGATGGCGGGCGAGATGCTGAGAAGCAGTTTGAAGGCGACTTGCTTTGTGCTTTTCGTTGAGCTCGTGAGGCACCCAGGCTCCCAATTTTTCGGTAAATCCCATTGAACTAAGTTGATCGAGAATCGTTTCTTGATTGCAGTTCATGTTTTTCGCCAACTCACGGCTGGTTTGGCGACCGTCTTACTTCAAAAGTGATCTGAGACATTCTTCATCGAATTCAGAAGGCCTTTCGGTGCGAGACTTGTCACCGATGTCCAAGTCGCCGTTTCTGAATTTTGGAAACCATTTTCGCTATGACCCCTTCTTCATATATATATATAATTGGCGCGTACACCCTTTTAGGGTGTTTGGCCGAGCTCCTCACCCTATTTGTGGTGTGCGTCTTGATGTTGTTCCACAGATGGAGGGACCTACAGTTTCAAGCCGACTCCGAAAGGCAGATATTTTTTGAGGAGCTTTTTCATGGCAGAAATACACTCGGAGGTTTGTCATTGCCTGCCGTGGGGCGACCGCTATTAGAAAAATGTTTTTCTTTAATTTTGGTGTTTCACCGAGATTTGAGCCTACGTTTTCTCTGTGAATTCCGAATGATAGTCACGCACCAACCCATTCGGCTACGGCGGCCGCCCTTCTCCATACACATCGCAAATATTCAAATCATTCATATACTTGTAACTACATTTTATTACGTATAACAACTGCATTCTTCGGCTGAATTTTTTAAAATATCATCGCTGACAATCGAAGACGATCAACTTCTCCGAGGCGTAAGAGACATCTCTAGCAAAGTGACAATGAGTTATGATCTGGCTACAGGTTTGAAATATTTACCTTTTGTTAGGGTGGGGAGAACAACAAAATAACAAATAAACAGGCAAGAAAATAGAAAAACATTTACCACGCCGCCATTGACAAAAAGACGATTGCCCTTTTTAGACAGTGACAACATGTAATAATTGCCGCAGCTTCGCAAATTTGTCGCTTGCAAGAGGGAAATGCGTTTCCCTTTCGTTAGTTGCCGCTTTGTTGCCCAGTACGCAGCGCTCCGTTCTCCAGTTGCAGTGGTGACTGGGTGCACTAAGTTTGTTCTCCAGTTCATCAACATGCAATGCAAATATTGTCTTTGAGTTGAAAATAGCACACCGGCGAGACAAGTTATAAATAAATATTCAATTTTCCATGCGAAATGTGCACGTGCATGCGTGTGTGCATAGAGTAGGAAAATATGGTAGTATGTTGGCGACATCAACTTGTAAAAATCAACTAATTGAACTGAACAATTTTTAGTGTTCTATGCAGAATAGCTGGACTTGTTTGCTGGTGCATATCTACGAGTACATACATACACATTATTGTTGGAGGAGTGCAAAATGTACGATTCGCATGGCAATTAAGCCGATGAGATTAGTACCAATTCATACAGGTTTTTCTTTAATATATTTATGTATCTTCAGTATTACTTAGGGACTAACAATAAGTTTTCAAATATTAATATAGGGTTATTCAATAGGTGCGCTTCAACTTTTTTCCGATAGGGAGGGCGAACGACGCAATATTTTTTATTTTTCGCTTGTCATTTGTAAACTTCATTAGTATACATTTCATCATGGAACGCTACACACTTGAGAAACTATTGCAAATCGGGCAAATTTTTTATGAAAATAATCGTTCTGTTGCTGCTACTTTAAGAGCATTACGGCCATTTTACGGTCCATTTAACAAGCCGTCCCGTTTTGGGGTTATGTGAAGTAATTGGTCTACAGTAACAAGCCTGCGACGATTTGTGAGCTCAGAGCCAATATTGAACGCGAAATTGCTGTAATTTCGGCCGATTTATGCAAAAGAGTGGTCGAAAATTGGGTTCAACGATTGGACTTCGTAAAACGTGCACGCGGTGGTCATGCAAAAGAAATCGAATTTCATACTTAAATGTATATGTTCAAACTCGATAATAAAAAAAAAATTAGTTAAAAAAGTCAAACCGTTTGTGTTTTATTCAAAAAAAAAAGTTGAAGCGCTCTTACTGAAAAGCCCTATATATTGGGTTGGGGAATAAGGGTAAGTATTCATTCGATAGCACATTTTCTGCTCTACAAAACTAACATAGTTTGTATTTTTGAGTTATTTAATTTTGTATTAGTTTTTAGGAATACCCAGGGGGCGAACACCAACATTTTCGACACCTGCTCTTCTTTGCTTCTCATCGAGGTCAATGGCGGTTCAATAAGAGACAGTCGAGAAAGATGAGTTGCATGGACTTAAACGAGGTCGTACAAGACGATCCACGTGAAGGAGATTCAAAAACAGTAACAATACCAGAAATCGTAGAAAAAATACAGGAAATCATATTGGAAAATCGATTTGGCCCCTAGCGAATTCCAACTGTTTGCGGACCTAAGAAATGTATGCGTGGAAAACGTTTTTTCATGAAATGATGAGGTCAAACAACTATGAAACATGTTTTGCAACCCTCCCAAATTCTCACTTCAGGGATAAAATTCATAAACTGGAATCTCGTTGGAATAAGTGGATAATAAACACTGGATAATAAAGAGTATTTCAAACCATAAAATTGTGTTTCCCTTATCGAATCGCAAAACTTATTGAACCACCTACAGGGTCCGGCACTCGACGTGTAATCAACTTTAGATCGCTCGCGCAGCTGATGCAGGGGAATCAGCTGTTTGTTCTTTGGATAATGACAGTCCAGAGCATTGTTTACAAGCGCACGGAAGAATTTCGCTGAGAGTAAACGCGAAAAAAGAAAATCGGTAATGGATTTCAAACGTAAAAGTGTTATTGCATTATAAATATTTGGCTGGAAAATCACAACAAACGGGAGTTCGTGAGTAAATAAAGCCGCTGCAAAGCCAGCACCTTAAGAAACCAATAGCTGATGATTATTTTCTGATTAAGCATGGCAGAGTAGAAGGAAATGCGCACTTAGGACCAATCGATTGAAGAAAAACTGTAACTTCGTGAAGCAGTGGAAGCACTTCAATATGTTTCATATGGAATAGCACAATTTGAGCTGAAGTTATTTGTAAAGTCTTAATTGACCGAAGTTTTCAAAATATTTTTCCAGTTCGAAATCTTGAATATACGAGAATGGATGGTGGTTAGCGGAATTATCGCAAGTTAATAATTTTTTAAGTGCCCACAAAATCCTACAAATTACAAAAAAATAAAGGGTGGTTACGTTTTAAGGGCCGGTGTTGATTTTGAATAAAATACAATTTTTTTAGAAAATTATTGCCACTTCTCTTTATTATGATAATATTGGTATGACTCAATTACGCATGGAACAAAATATTGGCCAAATGGCCGCCGCGGCCTCGGCGGCACACCTCCATCCGTTGGCCCAAATATTCGATGACGCTGAGGCATAATTGAGGTTCTATGCCGTTAGTGTGCCGAATTATCTCATCCTTTAGCTCTTGAATTGTTGCTGGCTTATCGATGTACACCTTTTTTTTTCTAATAACCCCAAAGAAAGAAATCCAACGGTGTCAAATCACATGATCTTGGCAACGTGAGATTATTCGGCCATCAAATTTATCGCGCAAGAGAGCCATTGTTTCGTTAGCTTTGTGACAAGTGGCACCGTCCTGTTGAAATCACATATCGTCCACATCCATATCTTCCAATTCGGTCCATAAAAAGTTCGTTATCATCTCACGATAGCGAACCCTGTTCACAGTAACTGCCTGACCGGCCTCATTTTGAAAAAAATACGGCCCAATGATGCCGCCGGCCCATAAACCGCACCAAACAGTCATTCTTGGTGGGTGCTTTGGTTTTTCGATAATCACTCTTGGATTATCATTCGCCCGAATGAGGCAATTCTGCTTATTGACGAATCCACTGAGGTGAAAATGTGCCTCATCACTGAAGATGATTTTCTTCGAAAATTGGTCATTCACTGTTGACATTTCCTGCCACCATTCTGACCATTGACTTATGTTCAAACTGACTATGGTTCAAATTGAGTTAATCTGAAATTGAAAATTATCAAATAAAATGTAGAAAACAGCTGGACGTTTAAGTGTGGTTTACATTCAATATCGGCCTTTAAAATTTAACCACCCTTCATTTAAAGGCTAGAGTTTCTACATTTATTTAATTCCAACGAAATCTGCAATCTAATCGCTTTACGATAATTATTTAATAAATACGGACATATACACATGCACATACTAATGTAATTGAAGAATTTTTTGTAAAAAGAAAAAAAAAACGTTTCTCCGCCGAACAATTACAGATAAGATACTATCCAACCATATAAAAGGTATTTCTTTGAAATATATAATTTATTTTAGGAATAACGAAATCGTGGCTGTCAAACCTAATAAAGCCCTTTTTTCCTATTTTTTCGTTGAACTCAACATTACCTCAAATTCTGAAATACCCAACAGAGCTGGGGCCATAGTGTTTGAAATGTAAAACGTACTTTTTAACTCTTTTGACGCGAACGGTACAACAAAAATAAAAAAATATATAAGTATAAAATAAATATAATCATAAAATATAAATAACATATCCAACAGATGGAACTTAGTCTTGCCATAAATTCTGTGACACATTTTACAATGCATACGAGAAAAAAATGCGCAGAGAAAAGTTCCGTTCTTTTTGCTTTTGTTCGTATGCATTGTCTACTCAAAAACTATACTCAGTTTCGTAGCAAATTTTGCTGCTCAACAATGGAGTGGGGAGCTAAGGAAAATCGCATTGCAGTGAATGCATTAGTTAAGTGTGGTTAAAGTGCAAGTGAGATTTACGAATTGCTGAAAACCTTAATATTTCGAGGATGTTTGTTTACCGCACGATCAATCGTTTTTTCCAAACATCTGAAGAGACACACAGAAGAACAAGTGATCGTCCTCACGTGGCTCGAACCAGTGCCGCCATAAAAGCCGTTCGAGAAAGAATTCGCAGAAATCTCCTTAGAAACAGGAAAACAATGCCCAGGCAAGAGAATGTATCGACCAAATCCATGTCAAGACTGAGTAGAGATGATCTCCATATGAAAGCCTTTCGTTGCTCAACTCATCACCTTTTGACAACGCGCTTGAAGAAAATTAGACTCGACAGATGTAAGCAGCTTCTTCGGTGGCACGCGGTCATTGGCCATAAAAATATACTTTTTACAGAAGAGAAAATTTTCACTGTTGAAGAAGTTTTTAATAAGCAAAACGACAAAATCTATGCAAGCACTTCTAAAGACACAAAAAATGTTGTTTCAAGGGTTCAGCGTGGCCTCGACCCAGCCTTCGTAATGGTTTTGTGGGAGTGTCTGGCAAAGGAGTTATATATCTTCATTTCTGCAGAAAAGGGATTAAGATTGGTTCAAAAGTGTACCAGGAGCATGTTTTAGAAATCGTGGGGAAGAAGTTAAGCAGTACTCTCTTTAATGCAGAGCATTGGATCTGCCAGCAAGATTCTGCGCCAACCCATAAGGAAAAAGCCACACATCAGTGGCTAAGAATCAATATTCCAGAGTTCATAGCCGTCTGGAAGTCCAGATATGAATTCATTGGACTACAGTTTGTTGCTAGAATTGGAGAGCATGACCTGTCGAAGACCTCACAGATATTTGCAGAGTCTCAAACAATCTTTGATTCGAGCAGCGACGTCAAGATTCATGGAAACCGTGCGTGCTGCAAGAGCTGGGTGGCCTAACCGTTTGAGTGTTTGTTTCAAAGCAAATGGTGACCATTTCGAAGGAAATGTTTTTTTTTTTTACAATTTACATGATGAAATAAATAACTTCAATAAAAAATGTATTATAATTTCATATCTTTAACGGACTTAACTTGTAACAGAACTTATGGCAGGACTTAGTATATGAACCAGAAGTCTTCTTTGATAGTTTACTCGTATGTGTAGAAGTAGTCCGGCGAATACTTTTTCAAAATACTTTTTTTTAACTGATTCCGCACATAATAAACTAAATATTATGAATTTCAAGAATATACGACAGATCTAAGAGGATGGATCTGAAAGCATCAGCGATTTTGAAGACGTTTCCTCTGAAAGCTCCGACAATTTTCTCCCAAGTGAGAACGATATTTCCAATGCTAAGGAAAAGTTTTCTAGTGGGAAGCGCTCAAATGATTAAAAGTTTCACAAGGGAATAGAGAGACATAAACGGCCTCGCAACAAATGCCAGTGAGCAGCTTTAAAGTGAAAACATTGATAAAAAAATTCCCAAAAGTGTAAACAAGACAGTAGTTGCCAAGGTTTGGTTAGGTTAGCCAGGTTGCTTGTCCAAAAAAAGACACTCGGTGACCTCAATGCCCATTATGATATCTGCTTTGATTTCCAACCGCTCATTCAGTTGCTTAACCATTTAGATCTTTTTAAGAAGGTAAGTAACTACTTCCCTCAGTGGGACATTTTGCAAATTTCCCAGGTCTTCATAGATATAATCGCCCATATATTTGTTACTGCTTATTTGAAGTGCAAGACCTTCATGTAGGAGGTATTTTACCGTCTGAATTTCTTCTTCATCCCCATAACTCCCGCAGAAGTCATTCTACTGGATAGAGCATCAATCGTACAGTGAACCGTTATAACACTTGTGAGGTCGCTGGTAGTTGATCTGTTGAATCCAAGCGCACAATTTGTCCTTTTAAGATTTTTAATATTCAGTTTTGGCCAGAGCGTTTTGGATACCCTGCAAATAGTAGTCAGAGACCACCTTCTATTGGTTTCCGCGATTACGCTCAAGTCAATCATAGTGAATAGTTACCAAAGTATTGATGAATCGATGGGCCGCTGCACCCTTTAGCATTCAGTTGCTTCGGTGTGATGCTGCAACAGGGTTCACATGCAATTTTAACATATTTTTTTATTGATATTAAACATAAGATTTTGTGCTTTATTTTCATGTAAAAAATGAATTGTCGTATTTTTATCTAAAAAAAGAAAAATGTGCTCAGTATGTTTTAGAGGAATATCCTGGTTAGTGCTATGATTTACCCTCGACCTCTGAATCAACCTGTGTAGTTCTAGGTCGCAAAGAGTAAGAAGTATACAACTGAAATCGAGGAAAGTAGTTTTTTTCTCTGTTGATAGAAAGTTTTATAACATCAATATGGGGTAACACTTCAACTACTAAGTTAGTGTCTGACATATTTGTTCCTGAATCACCTTTTTCGAGCATTTGAAGGCAAGAAGGGTGTCCACTAGAGCTGAAAAGAACACAACAAATTTCTATAAACAAGCCGGAGGCGTCGAATCACAAGATTTTAAAGTACTATTCGAACGACAGGCGGGTCTTCGTTATTGGAACGCCAAATCACTACCAATTCAGCAACATATCTAAAAGTTGGATATAAGGCTCTCATCATATCCGTCCGAACTTATGTCGCAGCAGCTTGGATGATGACAACATCCGAGTAGGCGTCCCATAGAGTGTTGGAGAGAAAGATTCTGCGGAAGATTTTGGAACCTTTGCACGTTGGTGACGGTGAGTATCCTGGACGAAGGAAGAAAGAGCTTATGAGCTTTACGACGACATAGACATAGTGCAGGCATTAAAGATCCAGCGCCTACTTTGGCTGAGTCATGTCATCCGAATGAATAAAACGCTCTGGCTCTGAAAGTATTCGGTGCGGTGTTAAGTCGAAGGCATCTGCTGCGTTGGAAAGATCACATGGAGAGGACTTGGCTTCAGTTCACGCCAATTAAGAAAAAGAAGTTGTGATGTTTCAACGACAACAACATACGTGCAGCATGTCAATATTGGTTGTTTGGTTGGTGTAGGTGTTGTCTTAGCGGCATAGCCCAGACCCAATTACCACAAAAGATACCATTGTGATACACCACTTGTGGAACCATTGTTTTTTTATTAATCGAACCATCTTGATTTGATTAGGAATCTTCTAATATCGTCTATATTATTTTCTGTAATTTTTTTCAAGTTCACCATCATGAATTCCCCCAGCGTTCTATGTCGTAGAGCACCCAGAGTTGGGCACTCACACAGATAGTGAAAGACTGTGTCTTTAGATTCTTCTTGATTGCAGCTTCTACATTTGTTGTTGCACGGCCACACCATCTTTCTGGCATAGTATCCAAAAGACCAGTGGCCGGTTATTGTTCACGTAATTCTGAAATTCTTTAACAACTCCTCAATCACGGACTTGTTGAAATTGGGCCACGTTTCTTTAAATATTTTGCAGGTACCCATGTTAGTTCATCTGTCAAAGACCTACTTTTGGGATAGCGAGAAGATCTCCCGTTTGCGCACGCCTTGCGGGCAGCCTATTTCTACAGCTTCGGACTCATTATAGGATGCCCCGTGTCTTGCCAGTTCATCAGCTTTCCCAGCTCTTCCTGTGTTTCTATGACCAGGTACCCAGATGAGAGTGGTATCTGCCAAGTACGTTAAAATATTAAATTGTCATTTGCAGTGTCCGACGATTTATGAATTGGTTAAAGGTAGCTCTAAAGCTAAAATGGCTACTCGACTATCTGAAAAAATGCATTATTAATTATCCTGTAAGCTTCTCTTATTCTGAGAACTTCTGCTAGAAACATACTATTCCAGTTCCCCAGGCGAAAGGACTTGGAAGTTTCGAGGCCTTTCGAAGATACGCCTGCGCCGGCGCCACAATCATGTCGTATTGCTCTGTCCTGATGGAACCTTCTTGACCATGTACTGATCACGCACTTAAAGACTTGGCTTTAAAACGGTCGTCAATGAGAATGGAAGGTGCATTTTCATCATTCTGAAGGAAATATCTTTCAAACGATGTATTGAATTTGCACCAATCGAGGTACCGACACGCAATTTATTCAAAAGAAAATTCTAGTACTCGAACTTGAGAACAATCAATCGCATTGCATTGGATATACAATTTTTGTTTGCGCTAATTGTGAGCTCTGACCCACTGTGCTTCGACTTCTGCTCGTTTCTTATAAAAATCGCAATAAAAGCCATTCAGATATCTAGCAAAATTTAATGTTTCTATGCATTAGCGTGACACAGAGGAAATGCCATTCTAGCGCCAGTATTATCGCTACATTTAATAGTGGCTGGGACACTAAATTGTTGTTAATTGTCTTATCTATTATTGTGGCCGTAAATGCAATTGAATTGCGAAGTCGTTCAGGAGATAGTATTTTGAAAATCTGATGACGTTGTAGATAGTCGAAATAAATACTTGTACATCCGACAAGCGTTCAGGTGCACTTTGATTTCCCTTATCAAATACAAAATTTTATTTAATTTTTCACTGTTTATTATTTACAATTCCAATAAGCGTTTGATGCGTGCTGAGAGTCGGTGCTTAATAAAAGCTTTGTTGTTATTAAGATAGGCATTTTCTATAATGGATTTCTCCAATGAGCGTTAATCAATTAATGATACTACGAAAGGCACTCTGCTGCACTCTCGGCATTTTAAGTGAGAAGAATGTGAATTTGAATTTAACTTTTTATCAGTAGCCTTCCCATACACTATCATTTGTAAACTGATAGAGGAATGGTCTAATAAACAGCAATCAGCTGAGCACTTAGGTGAACAAAATATTCACTATCTCTTCGCTTGAACACTGATTATTGATTTGTAATTGCCAAGGTATGCATGCACGCAATATGAAAAGTGAATTAAATAAACAATTAATATAATTAACAGGCAGTCGAAGCGCAACCAATTAAAAAGGCCATAAATTTAGTTTGGAAAATTACTTTTATTCAATTCAAAGTAAAAATTGTGTGAAAATAATACAAAATTAAGAATCGACTTACTTTTGGTCGATATGACCGACTACCTTTTGCCTTGACTATAGCCTTTAGATGGTCCAGAAAAGAATCGCCAGCTGCTCAAATGTGACTTGCAGGTATTTTGATACCTAATATTTCGCATTTACCTTGACGCCAGACTCGATGAAAACGATTGGAGAGTGCCCATCTGCGGTTACAGTGGCCCAACCATTACCTGTGGCGGATGCTGCCTCCTGGTGGCCAATCGATGACTCAAATTCTCATATGAATGGTCGATCAAATAAACCCTATCGTTTTGGGGGTTTACGAATTGCTTAATTTGAAAAATTTTCTCGTCAGAAAACAAAATGCTCGGAAATTGACCGCTTTCGGTCAAGCGAAGCAACTCCTTCGCTCGCTCAAGTCTTATTTGTTGCTGCTTTGGTGTGGGATCACGCGCCTAGTAAGTCTTGACTTTGAGATCCTTTTCCAGTATGCGGCGGATGGTGCAGTCAGATATTTTCAGTTCTTTCGCCATTGAGTAGCACTTCGTGGGGGATTTTCTTAACTTTTTGAACGTTTCATTTCCCGTGACGTTTCAGCCTTTTGATGTGCACCTCCATGACGTTTCGCGATGGTACCAGTATCATTGCAACGAGTATTGATGCGATAAACAAAAACTTTATTTACTTTAAGGTGCTCGAGCTCACGAACAATCGCTGGTTGTGATTTTCCAGCCAAATGTAATGCAATCACACTTTTACATTTGAAATCCATTACTGGTTTTCTTTTTTCGCGTTTACTCTCGGCAAAATGTTCCCGCGCGCTTGTAAACATTTAGTCAACTAACAGACAGCTGATCAGCTGCGCGAGCGGTCTGAAGTTGGTTGAACTTCGAGTGCCGGACCTGTAATAAAGGACTAAATAACTGAAAAATACGGTTAAGATAGTTTTGTAGAGTAGAAAGGGAACCAACGAATGAATACTTTGCGTAAGAGTAATAAATAGTTGTAAAATAAAAGAAAATATGAAAAGGCTATGAAGTTATTCCCTAACCCAATATTATGTTTTTATGAAATCTCACAGGTACAAGCAAATGTAATGAAATTGTAAAGTAACTCTGTATCGCTGGGAGATATTAACATTATTTCCGATAGTCAAGCTGCAATCAAGGCTCTGACGACGCCATGGTGTAGATCCAAACTGGTCAACTCCTGTAAGAATGAGATCAAATGTCTTGGGTGTCCAGGTAACATATTTCTTATCTGGGTTCCAGGACATAGTGACTTAGAGGTAGGTACTAAATTGGTCTCAGAGGAGAAATTGCAAAACTTATTTCGCAGGAAAATGCAGAAACGAGGGAGCTCCATTTCTTCATATGCTCTTTGGCAAATCCTTGGGCTCCAGTTAGCGTACTGGAATCAGGAACTAGAGTGCCCTGGGGACTGCGCACGATTCAATTTCCGAACATATAGCTGTGTTCACCGTTCATTGGACGATCGGCTCACAAGCGCTTAAAAGCCAGTGAGCGGATTTGGCAGCTAATCGAGTGAGATAAATAAGTACTCTTTTCTCCGACAGCCTGGGCAGTGCGACAACCTAAATCCCATCAATCTTCTCCATTATATCAACAGCTCTGGCTAGCTGTAGATATCTGTCTGTATGAGGTCTCATGATAGTATGATATTAAAATTGCGCTTTAGTGCTACTTAGGGAGTGACAAAGTGCAGTTTATTCAAACAACAGTCGAGTGAAAGAAATAGTTAGTATGGGTAAGATATCAATGGAAAAGTATGGCCAAGAATTCTATGCTTTTCAGTAGAAATTTTTAGAACTTCAATGCCGTGTGCTTCCATGGCTAATTCTAAATATTTACAAATGGCTGCTGTATGGCTGCCATCAAAATTCCTATAAAAAATTCAAGATTTGTCGCGCGATAAAGGTGCTTTCAAAGAGACAATCGAATAGTACGTGGATAATAAGAAATCCATGTTGGTTTCAATTCTATCTAAAGAGCTACAAATTTATAATCACAAAAAAAAAAAAAAAACTAAAAAAAAAAACGGAAAACAGAATCAATGTGGATTGATACATCTAATCGGATTTGTGAATACCTGTTAGAAAACCAATTGAATATTCGGCAAAACCCAGAGAAATTTGCATACATTTCGACTTTGTATCGGTATTATATATACATATTTACACATATTTTTAGAACCTGTGTCAATAATTTTCAATATGCAAATATTTAAGCGCTGATATGTATTATTTCTTCTTAAAATGTTTTATTTGTATTTAGCAAAGACGCATATTTAAGCTCGTATATCAGAGCAGAATGACCAATATAAATACATACACGAGTTGTGTTCAAAAATAAGGAGAATTTTGAATTTTCGCGGGCTACGTACATGCGACTTTCGATTATTATTATTTTTATGTTGGCACACTCGCCTCGAAGATATATTCGTGGTTTTAGCAATGCAGCATTTTTACTTTGTTTGTGAGAAGCATAAAAAAGATAAGTGTTCTGAGTGTTCGGCAACTTTCTGCTATCGAAAAAATGGATCAAAGAAATTGCATCAAATTTTGTGAAAAAAATGGAATTAAGTGCGCAAAAACACTTGAAATGTTACGGTAGAGTACTCTCAGTCAAACAAATGTTTGCTAGTGGTTCAAGATTTTCACAGAAGGTCGACAAGATGTGAATGACGACACTCGCTTGGGACGCCCGAGCACATCAACAACCGATGAAAATGTTGAGAAAGTGAAGAAAAATGTTATGGAGAATCGTCGAATCACTATTAGAGAAGTTGCTGAGGATTTCGGCATATCGGGATATCGGTTGGCTCATGCCATACACTCTTTTCGGAAATTTAGGGCATGAAGCGTGTGGCAGCGAAGTTCGTTCCAAAAATGCTGAATTATGACCAAAAACAACGTCGCATGAGCATCGCTCAGGAATTGTTGAATGGCATCAACGATGATCCAGATTTGCTTATAAGTAAAGGTCATAACTGGTAACGAATCATGGGTATACTCGTATGGCTATGACATCGAAACCAAAGCCCAATCGTCCCAATGGAAGAGTTCAGGAGAGCCAAAACCAAAAACAGCATGTCAAGATCGATCAAATATTAAGGTTTTACTCACTGCTTTCTTCGATTAGCTCGGCGTAGTGCATCAGGAGTTCTTACCACAAGGTCGTAAGGTAAATAAGGAGTATTACCTTGAAGTTATTCACCGTTATTTGAGTGAAGAAATACGAAAAAAAAAACGTCCTGCATTCATGCCTTTTGCATCATGATAATGCACCTGCTCACTCATCTTTGCTTGTGAGAGATTATTTGGCCAAATACAACACCGTTATCATGCCTCATCCAACTTACTCACCAGATTTGGCCCCTTGCGACTTTTTCCTGTTCCCAAGAATGAAGAGACCCATGAAAGGACGGCGTTCTGCGACGATTGAGGAGATAAAAACCGAATCGCTGAGAGAGCTCAAGGACGTATCAAAAAGTGCATATCAGAACTGCTTCGAGAATTGCAAAAAAAGTGTATTATATCTGAGGGGGACCACTTTTAAGGGGATAAATAGAATTTGATGAATAAATAAATATTTTTTGAGAAAAAATTCACCCTATTATCGGGGCGGACCCAGAGGTTATTTTTGGGAGGGGAAAATTTTTTTGAGAAACAAAGTTATAGCAATGTAATGTAGTTTTTTTTATTAATGTTTATTTATTGAATTCTGAACTTATGTTTTGAGTCAACATTCTACGTGAAATTATTTTATAAAACGAAACGACGAGGTCCGAGTTTTGCAAATCTTTCAATGACTGCTTCAGGACTGACTTCATTGTCTTGGTGTGTGTATAACAAAGCTAAACCAATCAGTCTTTCTTGTAGCATCGTTCACCTTAGCCACGTTTTCATGCAGCGGAGAATAGAAAAAGAGTGCTCGGAACTTGCATTCGTCACGGGAAGTGTGCAAAATAAACGGAGATAAGCATGAATAGTCGGGAATATTTTCACATCACAGTTCTCCAAAGCTTGCAATGCAGTGGTTGGATGTTTATTTGTTGGAATTTTCCTCTTCTGCTGGCAATAACATTTCCAGTAGTTCAACTCGCCTTTGAACTTTAAACGTTGTACGATGTCATTAGATATGAGTCCTTTGAATCTTTCCATCAAACAGCTGATAAGATTTTCAATCTCAATCGTATCAAGCGCATATACTTTTAGAGGAAGCAGCAAACACAATTGAAAACCGTCTAGAACTTGTCTTGAGAAACGTGATTTAAGATCTTTGCAGATGGTATCCAACAAAGGAATGTGCACCGAAACCCGGTCTTCGCAAGTGCTGACGCTGTAATTCTCACGTTTCGTTTGTCGTCCAGAAGTTCTTGGTTTCTGTTCGGGAATATCAAGTTTCTGTGCCAGTCCTTTTGCATCTGAATAAATACTTCTGAAGTTTGCATCAGCTTCTTCTCCTCGATTTTGAAAAGTTGCAGGCAGCGTGTCTGTCATTGCCGATATTTTTGCATTATGGATGGATTCTTTCTGAAGCAGTACGCGGAGTGAATGAGTTAAAGATAAAATATCACACAAGCAGAAAAGCCCAACGATTAATTCAAATTTGCACAAAGTTGCTATAAGAAATTTCCCCTATCCCCCTATCCAAGGGGGGGAGGATCAGCCCCTGATAGAGTAAGCAACTAAATTATCGCTGTTTTTCTAATGAAAATACAACTTTATTCTGAAAAAATGGTTACAAGTGAATCATTGAAAGTATTGCCCATCGCTGGCTATTACTTTTTCCCATCTTTCGTGGTAAAACTGTTCATCTTTTGAGGCTATCCACAAGCCATTTTTTGAGTCAAGTAAATCAGCGTTCAGGAGGATGGTTCCATATGTAGAAGTCCACGCAAGTGGGGAAAGTTACTGATCACCATTCACCTGGGAGTGGCCAGGACGTTTCTTCTGCATATGGTTCAAGCAGCTTACAACTCCCGGGATTAGCTCAAGTATCCTCTGGGTAGCTTCCGAAAACCCGTTCGGGAGTGAGTTAAAGTGAGAAGGCGAAACATTCCAGGATAGCTGGTTGTGCGCGGGGTTCGGGACCCAGACTTGGCTTCACTTGGTGTGTCCAATTGGCGCCGGTTAGCACGAGAAAGAAACGATTGGCGCGCTTTGTTAAACTCGCGTTAGCGGTTATCGCACCAATTAAGAAGAAGAAGATGAAATCAGCGTTATTTTCGAAAGTGATTTTGTGCATTTTCTACATTCCACGCGTACTACACTTTTATTTATTTGAGAGTGAGAAAAAAACATTGTCAAAAAATCAACGCAGTATTTGGACCACCTGAACTCTTACTTTGTTATACCAAAATGCTCTATAAAACTGCATACCCGAAATTTTTCTAAAAATTCTAAGCAAAAATTTCGAAATTTCCGTCTATTTGTGATGGGCTTCCTTATGCTGTTTCACGAATGGAGACACCTACAGTTTCACGTCGCCTTCGGCCGGCAGATGGTTTTTTGTGAGGCGCTTTTTCATGGCAGAGGCGGCCGCCGTAGCCGAATGAGTTGATGCGTAACTACCATTCGGTAGTACGTAGATTCGAATCTCCGTGCATGAGCATCACTTAATAGACACTGCAGGCCCCTCTATTGGTGGAATAACAGCAAGACGCACACCACAAATAGGAGAAGATGCTCGGCCAAACACCTAACAGCAGTGTATGCGCCAATTATTATTATTATTATTATTTACTTTCATGGCCGAAATACACTCGGTGGCTTGCCATTGTCTGCAGAAAACCGACCACTTTTAGAAAAAAATCTTTTTTCTATCATTTACTGTCTCATGCTTACTGTGGGTTTCGAACGCGTGCCCTACCAAATGCTCCACACGCACAAACCCATTCGTCTATGGCGGCCGCTATATGCAATTTATGTATTTTTTTTATCCTCCCACAAAAGACATATTTTCCCACATAACAACAGTTTTTTTTTCTTCTTTACTTTTATGATGTTTCGTTGTCACACAACAAACAATGTTAATCTGTAATTTTTTCTAAGTTAAAATTAGATTTTGATAGCTTTCTATCAAAACAAATATCAAAAGATGTGTTGTTGTTATTTTTGTTGTTTTCTACATTGTTACTCCTAACACCCATTGTGATTGTTGTTCTATGAAGCGCGTGAATGAAGCTGCCGGTGGCGGCGTTGATCTTGAATTTGCTACAGAGTATTTAACGTCTAATGCGCTAATGCCCACTGCGCTAGCGATCGTTGAAACCTACGCCGACGTCGTTCGCCGCCCATTGATGACACAGCTAACTGAGTTGATGATGGTAACGTACATACGTACATACATACACACATACGTACATACATACATTCATACAAAGAAGCCATTTGGAAGCGATCGGCAGTCAATGGTTTTGGTCAGTCAGAGGCAATTCAACATTTAATCTCATGCTGAACTGGATACACGTGAATGCATACATACACATACACACACAAGTACATGTATACACATACAAGTAAATATAAAAGTGTACTAGTTACCAGTTGAATGCCATGCAAAGAGGTGTGATTACCAATGTTTTGATGAAAGCAAAGAAAACTATATTAAAATATTTATAAATACCTACGACACACACACACACACTATTTATTTGCTTACCCTGTGGGAAAACTTTGAACTACTGAAACCGTTTATAAATATAGATAGATAAATAGATAGACAGATAGATAGAAGTTAATTTCATTAATTATATAACTTATAGGTTAGGTTAGGTTAGGTAGTGATGGTAGCCCAGAGAGTGGGCCCACTTGGACGAAAAAGTTTGGTTCATCCTTTGTGATAGCATTGCAAGAGGGGAAACAGAGGTGAAGGAAAAGAACGATAGGACGAAAGGGAAAGGGTTGGCGAGGGTTGAGTGTTTGTGAACTATGAACGGTAACTGGTATGCGGTTGTGTTAACCTCTTTGTGCTGCTGATGAAGCTCATCAGATTTTTATTATCAAGACCTGCTATATCAGCAGGAGCAGAAAGGAAGTGAGAACGAAGATGCTTGAATTTTAGTCCCGCGAGAGCTGGGCAGCTGAGGAGCAGATGCTGAGATGATTCCACCTCATCCTCCATACAGGTGACGCAAAAAGAACTCGAAGTAATCCCGCCCCGCGGACAGCGCCCCGTGAGGATGCCCACGAAATTTGAGAGATGACATTTTGTTATCCTCAGAATATCCCTCGAACGTCTTCTATCCAAACGTGGCCAGCAGGACATCGCGACCGTACACGTTCGTGTACTTGCTCGGCGCTCGCTGAGTAAGTGCAAAGCGGAGAAGAGCGCAGGTTGTCAAGGGGATCCCAGTCCTCTCCTTACGCGGGCACACTACCTCACAGGTCTCTTGTCTAGCCAGCTCGTCGGCTTCACAGTTTCCAGTAATGTTACTGTGACCAGGTACCCAAATTATCTTTATATCGAAGAATTCTGATGCAATCGAGAGAGAGACCATACATTCCCTGACCAGTTTCGAATGCACCATAATAGAGCCTAGGACCCGAATTGCCACTTGGCTATCGGAGTAAATATTTACCTTCTTAACAGTAATTACGCAAGTAAGTAGCCAGTCAGCTGCTTCTTTAATTGCGGCCACCTCTGCTTGGAACACACTGCAGTGATCCGGTAGCCTGAATTTGAGTTTGATGGGGAGCTTTCTGCAGAATACTCCTCCTCCAATCCTACCGGCCAGCTTCTAACCTTCTGTGAACAGGTTAACTAGGTCCTGCCCCCAAGTGTTGCCCCCGGTCCACTCCTCCCTTGGTGGAATATGGGTGGAGAAAGTTCCGCTTGCACTAAACGAGGGCACACACTGATCCGTCGACGAGGGGATGAACTCAAAGTTTCTGAGGATGCTCGAATGGTCATATGTGAGATTGAGCTTATAGCCCAAGCCCCTCAGTCTGATTGTGGCACGTGCAGCGGCAATTCTGCCTGTCTATAGATTCCACATTTAACATTACACTAAGCGCCAGAGTAGGAGTAGTTCGAAGCGCCCTACTGATTCCAATGAACTCTCTCTAGCTTTTTAACTGATGTCGCCCTCTCCAGTAAGTTCCACCAGACATCGACTCCATATAACAAGATTGGCTTTATTATGGTATTATAGGGCCAAAATACAACTCTAAGCGAGAGGCTCCATCTTTTGCCAATTGCGCCCATGCATCCACACAAGGCGATTGTTGCCTTCCTTACTCTCTCCTCAATGTTGGGCTTCCACGTTAGCTTACTATCATGGATTAGACCTAGGTACTTCACCTTGTCAGAAAGCACCAGCGGAGCCCCCCCCCCCCCATCAAGGGGACTTAATTAATTTTCTGATTTGGTATTTATCGAGGTTGCTCCCATTTTGTTTTGAATTTCATTTCGTGTTGAATTTGGAATCAGTATTGCGAAAGCTTCGTGAATTCGCGCTCGAAAATTGTGATGTCTATATTTATTGCTATTAAAAAGAAAGGTGGATTAAGTATATCTGGCTAACTTGATTAAAACCTAAGTCTTACCGTGCATTTTTATGCACGATGTATAAGGCATCCACATTAAATATCCAAGACAGTTTACTATCTACAATAACACTTTAATATTTAGTCGATGTTTGAAACCGCCAACTCAACTCCGCCAAGCATCGGTAGTGACCAGTTGGGAGTCTTGTACTTTCTTGTGAATAGTTCCAAGTCTTATCTGCATTTACTTCCAATCCTGCAAATTCCGTCGATTTGTAGATATCTCTGAGTCCTAGTGAGTATTTCACTCATCGTTTGAAGACACCTACCTGAGATGATAGCAGCCAAGTCGTCAGCTTATGACGTCAGTTTTGTTCCATAATCTAGATGTTTGATGAGAATCTGATTTATCACAAAATTTATTAAGATAAAAAAACAAACACGGCTTACAATTTCTTTTACAAATTTTCTGCGAAAAAAATTCAGTCTTACACAATGAAAAAATCCAGTCGGAAATTTGTTCTGAAAAAAGTACTTTCAAATTTAGTGTAGAGCATAAAAGTACTTCGCCGTGAAAGCGCCAAGAAATCATTTATGAAAGAAGCACAAAAGAAAACTAACTCTAACTACGAGTAGAAGGCACAACCGAGTTTCCCTACAGGGTATAAGTCATCTGGAATATATTTACGTTTTTTGTATGTTCGAGTATGCGTTCAGATTTTTGAAGGCTTTGAGCTTGTTTTAAAATCATTATGGTTTCATTGTTAATGTTCTTCAAGTTTTGTTAGTGTTTTCACACTCATCATTAGGTTAGTTGTTGTTGTGTGCTACTTGCAACCAATGTTACTGTTGTACAGTAGCGATAAAGCGACATTTGGTAATGTTCAATTTTGTTGCTATTATTGTTATTTTCGTTGAACTAGTGAGGACTTTGTTGACAATCGCGAGTTTATGGCTTTTTCATATAAGACAATAAAGCAAATAATCATGGGAAAATGTTGAACGCAGCGCATTTGGCTTCAAACACACACACACACATCCACTGGCTTAGAAATTCCTGATTAGTTCGGGGGCATTGTTGCGTTGTTCAAGTGAAGTACGAGTAAACTGCTTCAGGTAATGGGAGTTAGGAATTTTTATACCCGCGCATACTTGTGCTCAAGGGTATTAAAATTTTTTTCACACAATCGAGGCAGATTTAGACATATGTGGGCAAAAAGGTATATCTTTCGTGAAAAAGGCGAGGTTACTCCCAAATAATGAATCCAAAACATTGATCGACGCAAGATAAATGTGGAAAAATGGGCGGTGTCAAAGACCCATTTTTGGGTATTGTGTGTGTATCGTATACGTATTGCTCGACATCCCATTTCGCTCCGACACACGAGGGGGGTTCTATAAGTACCCGTGTTAGAAATGAAGATACATTTGCTTAACATATTTTACAAAAATACACTACTCTCAACGCTCCGGCCATTTTTGAAGATGGCGCCATTCGCATTGCAAAAAATCGTCGCCATGACCTTTCCAAGCCATGGGATTGTCTTCGCTTTCTTTGCACCAGATTTACCATGAGAAATCCATTGTTTTGATTGTTTAGTTTCTGGTGCGTAATGACGAATCCAGGTATTATGAACTGGGACAAGGGTAACGGAGGAGTCCCCTCGGGGCTCTGAACCGAAATCAAAATGTTGTCGAACGACCCACCCGGCAACCCGAGCACGTTGATGAAGCCCCGACACACCAAGACTTCTCCAGCTACGTACAATGAAGCTGTCAGAGGCCAACAGCTATGGGCGGTGGTTGATAAAAGCAACCCAGACGGCACTATTGCGTCTGTCAATTGGAATAAAGTTGAAGCCAAGCTCTCAAGCGTTTTCTTCCAAATTCTGAAAGAGAATCCTGGTCTAGCTCCTTTCTGTCGCGATAGTGGATGGCATCAGAGCCACGTGAAGCTTATCGCCTGTGCCGATCAGAGATCAATTGATCTTTACAAAATAGTCATTTCAAGGATCGGCAAAGTATGGCCAGGGTCTAAGCTCAAAGTAATTTCAAGGGATGACATCCCCAGTTTACCAAGAGCTAGGGCCTGGTTACCAGCGGAGCCATCAGACCCTCAAAGGATCCTTGAAATGCTTCGGGTATGCAATCTGGAGCTTCCTACATCGTCTTGCAAGGTCACAAAGCTGGACGATCCCAAGGGTGAGTACCGAAGCGCTACTTTTGTAGTCTGCAAGGACTCGGTGAACGCCCTGGCGCTATCTGACGGTGTAGTAAGATATGGGGTTTCGTCCATAACACTGAGAGTCACTGCGTCCGCTAACCTCACAATCCACCTGGCCAAAGGTGGACATCATATTGTCCTGATTGAAGAACCATGGGTATCACATGGACTAGTGTACTGACTAAGGACTCAAAAACATAAGCTGATGTATGTTTGCAACAAAGGTAACCCTAGAGCGTGAGTACCAATAAGAAAAGTGATAAATGCTTTCATGCTCTCTAATTACACCAACACCGATCAATTGACCATTAGCCTGGAGTCGGCAAATGACCGGATGTGGCTATCTTCCTGTTACCTCGCACATGACCATGAGGATCTACCGAGATTAATATTCAAAGATCTGGTAGAGCAGGCGCAGAAGCTTGACGCAAAGCTAATTATTGGTGCGGTTGTAAATGCGCATAACGAGATATGGGATAGCACTGATACTAATGCTAGAGTTGAGTGTCTCTTTGATTATCTGAAAGAAACTAAACTACAGATTTGCAATAAAAGTAATAAACCTACTTTTGTCATTAGTAATAGACAGGAAGTGTTAGACGCTACTTTTGCTTTTGACTCCGTTATTAACAGAATTAGGAACATTCCTTCTGTGATCATAGATAGATGTATCTCGTTCGAGGTTAGTAAAAATCTACCGAAACCTAAGCCTGGTAGAAATATCAGGAAAACAGACTGGGAAAAGTATGTAGATTGTATCGGGCTTTCTATTAGGGAATCCTTTAAACTACCGGATCACTGTAGCGTTTTTCAAGCGGAAATAAACACTATTCATGAAGCCCTAAAATGGCTAAAGTTAAACAGAATATCATCAACGGATTTCTGCATTCTATCAGACAGCCAAGCTGCTCTACGCGCTCTGGATGCATTCCTAATAACATCAAGGAGTATCTTACATTGTCGTGAATCTCTTAATGAGAGGGCTTGACAGCATCGTATAATCTTATGCTGGGTTCCAGGCCACAGGCATATACCAGGGAACTGTAGGGCAGACCAACTTGCGAGAGAAGGTACCCATATGCCAGACATAAATAATTTTATGGAGATACCACTCGCAACTTGTAAGCTTCTCCTTAAGGACGCACTAATCAGTTCTATAAATCAAAGACGGATTAGCGTTAACACCTGTGAAATTGCTAGGCAAACATGGTGAAGGCTAAGTTTACGTCTGTCCAAGAGTATTATAAAACTGAGTGGACTTCAAATCAGGACCTTAGTAGGGGCTCTCACAAGACATTACCTCATAGGAAATCAATCACTGTCGTAGCTGCAGAAATGAGGAGGAGTTGGCAATTCAACACCTTTTTTGCACATGCCCAGCTCTAGCCAGAAGCAGGAACCGATTTTTAAAATCCTACTTCTTAACGAATATAGATAATCTATAAACTTTAGGTAGCAACAACCTTTTACGCTTTATCAAAAGCTTAGGATAGTTCAATATAGAGAGGGAAATGTAACCTAGCCCCCGCGGCTCACAACGGACCCATTTCGTGGTCTAAGTGACATCGTTGTCTCTATGTGCGATGAGGCTGCCAAACCTAACTTAACCTAACCTAACGCTGACAACTCAACGCAAAAATTCTTTCGGATCTCACTTAAATTACTCCAAACACTGCTTCGAAGTTAACAGCCACATCCGCTTGTTGTCGCTTGGGAGCAATCGCGGCACCCATCGGACTGACAATTTTTTCATCGCCAACTTATCATGTAAAATATTAATTGCCGTTCCGGTCTACACATCTATGACCTCTGTTACTTCGCGCACTTTCGTTCGTCGATCAGAGAGAATCATGTCGTGGACGAGCACGTAGACGGAGACATTGACATAGGCATACCTTTACCAACATGTGAGCTACTTACTTCAAGTAAATCGTAAGACCAGCGAATAAAAGATGGCTTAATGAAACCACCTGCAGAATCACCCAACAATTATAGCTGACTCTCAATGCTATGTTTAACGCAAAGAATCTCCAAAGAAAGCCAAAATAAGCGCAGTCTAGCTACACTGATTTCAGTTATTACGGGGCACTGCGTAATAGGTATGCACGCGCAGAGGATGAGTGTGGAAGCACATGATTTCTGCAGAAGCTGTACGAGGGGTGCCTTTTATATGTTGGGATTAGAGAACAAAAACAAATTTTAATCATCGAAAACCACTGTATTGTTTTTCAAAATATTCTCCATGAAGATCTATACACTTTTGCATACGTTTGAAACAATTGTCGAAGCACTTTTGCCACTCTGAATCAGGTACCTCCAAAACATGCATTCTGAATTCCGCAACCGCTTCTTCAGGTGTCGAAAAACGTTGACCTTTCAGTTTGTTTTTTACGTACGGGAATAAATACGTACGGAAATAGTAAATAAAGAAGTCATTCGGTGCCAAGTCAGGACTATACGGCGGATTGCAACACCAGGGTTTCCAAATCCCGAAATATAAAAGGCACCCCTCGTATAGATGAGGAAGATGAAGAGATGATCTTGCATCTTCTGTGCCATTGTCTTGCTCTATCCAGACGTAGGCTTACGATTTTAGGTAGACAATGTTTTAATGACTAGGAAGATCTTAGTTCTGCGGAAATCGAGCATTTTCTAAGATTTTTGAAAAGTACAGACTGGTTTAAGGAGATAGATTTAAGGACAATCTCCACTTGTGACATCACAATGGGGTATTAGCCTGCGTGTGTCCCGCAGGACAACCGCTTCAGCATACCCTAACTTAAGAGACGAAAGATTTATTCGACAACTGAAGAGAGACCAAAAACCATTGATCCTGTCTCAGCACCTACAGAACAACTAAACGTTTCTTGGAAAGATTTACTCGACAACTGAAGAGAGACCAAAAACCATTGATCATGTCTCAGCACCTATAGAACAACTAAAGGCTTCTTGGAAAAGTCTAACTGGGAGTTCGCGAAATTCTTCATCAAGCTGAATAGGGAGGAATTATTATCTGTGGTTGCATTCATTATGAGGCTCTCTTAGAGCTGCCGTGGAAATCATCGCTGACTCTCCTGTCGGTTTTCGCTGGACTAGGAAGAAACCGTTTTAAATCATATGTATGGCGAATTGATTAACCAGATTATTTATTCCACTAAATATATTTCAGAGTCATGAAGAAATCAGCGAAGTTCGAAGATAAGTTAATTTTTCTAAGTCTTCACTGCAATGATTGCTTTGTCTAAATATCTGGTTAATAATAACGCTGAGCAGCTGGCGGTAGGTGGCATTTGGCGTAGGCTTACGTCTTCTCTAGAAGCGTGAGTCTCGTTATTGAATGCCACATCGCGTACATAAAATATACAGAATAAAGTAATTGAAGAAGAGAAATTATATAAATTATATTACTTTCAGCCAATTCGGAATAAGTGAATATTAATGAGTACCTATGTACGTGTGTATGTATGCGTGATGGTTAAGTGGCGCGAATAAAATGAGTCACGTGATATGAAGAATTCAAATTTCTCGCCACAAATTGCTGCAACCAAGTATAGGAGAATAGTAAGAAGAGTAGTTAGTTGCACCATTGCTAACCAACCGAGTGTAGAAAAATTGTTGGAAGCACAAAAGAAGACACATGAAGTACTTAATTGTAAGAAGAAATGTTTCCCTTTTTGGAAGTTGATAAATGCGCTTACACGTCTATGCTAAGTTGCTTAAGTCACTAAAGTGTGTAATTATAATGGTTAAAAAATTCAAATTTGAAATCGAAAATACCACAATGCGCAACCGCGTCCGTTTGCAGGGGTGTTTATGTCCGGAAGACAATGCAACACAAGCACAACAGTTAGTGGATGATAGAAGTGGCGAATAAGTGGCACAGAACCCAACTTCACTTGGCTTAAACAAATTTGGTTATTCGCCGTACAAACATAAATTAAATGCAGAACATAGCAAGCTGAAAAAGATCAGATAAAAGCACTGCAAGCACTGGGCGAAAAGAAGTAGAATTGAAGACGAAGAAGATTGAGAAAAAAGTAAAAGAAGCAGCAAAATGGTAACAGGAAGAGCAGAAATAGAAGTTAAAATTAGAGGCAAACAAGTGTGTGTGTGTGTGTGTGTGGCACAATAGTGCAATCTTCCGCATTGTAGCATCCAGAAAGGAAATACACTTGTTGCACTCTGCTTGTCCAGTCTCTTTGGAGTATTCCAAGTCTGTCCAAGCAACTAAGCCGATTGCTATTGCAAGTCATATAGATACTTGCACGTTTGTGTGCGTTCAACTGCTCGCCAGTTCATTTAACTCTCTCCATTTATTTCATTCGTAGTATCTGTCAGTCAGACAGACGTCTGCGCAAGATTACATTTTCTCACTGGTACATGATTTGGTTGTTAGCGAGGTTGGCGAGCTTGTTGGCCCAACGCGCAACATAGAAGTTGGTTACTGTTTGGCTGACGATTGCCGGCAAGTGTGGCTCACCCACGCGTGACGTCGCTATGCCGAACAGTTGATAGTGTCAAGTGCGCTCTCATGCTCATGATCGTGTTTCTGTTTTTTTTTTGTGCATATGTAGGGTTGCCAACATGCTTTGTTAGACGTTGGAAGTTGTTGCTCATGGAAATACTTGAGTATTTTATTTTAATAACAGCTATCGGGCTATTTGAAAAGTCTGCAATTATATATTTCATACAGCAAAGCACTAACAGTGAGAGTGAGGGTGAGGGACAGAAAAAAAATATACTTTTCGACGCGCTTTGAAAGAGGGCTACCACGGCATGTGTGGGTAAGACTCCGTCAGAAAATATGAGATTTGCAAGTGGTCTTTCGATTTCTTTGAAACTTTGGGAAATATTAGTTCTAGGTAAGATACATTCGAGCCTAAAAGGATTTTGAAAAATTTTCAAAATTGAGTCATCTACGCCATGTTGAAAATCGGGACCGTGTTTTTTTCAAAAATCAATATTTCTTGAACCGTTGGATGGATTTCAATGCAATTTACAGACAATATAGAAACAAATAAGTAGTTTAAATTAGTATTATGTTAAAAAAAAAATTTCGAAATTTTGACCAAAAAAAAGTCAAAAAAAATTTTTGAATCAATTTTTAGTTGATTTGGCCAGTTTTTTAGATTTTCTGTTATACACGTAACGATTCCTTATGATTTAACCTTTATTTTGAAAAAAAAATTTTATGGTGTCTATAATAGTTCTCGAGATATTGCGATTTTAGTGGAAGCGCGCACCGTGAAGTTCGCGGTTACGCAGCGCGGGAGTAGAAAAACGCGCACAGACCTGCAGCAGTCTGCTCCAGTCACTTCATACAGGAACACATAACGCAGCGCGCATTGCACACCTGTTACCTAAACCGTGCGTGCGCGCTTCCACTAAAATCGCAATATCTCGAGAACTATTATAGACACCATAAATTTTTTTTTTTCAAAATAAAGGTTAAATCATAAGGAATCGTTACGTGTATAACAGAAAATCTATATTAAAAAACTGGCCAAATCAACTAAAAATTGATTCAAAAATTTTTTTTGACTTTTTTTTGGTCAAAATTTCGAAATTTTTTTTTTAACATAATACTAATTTAAACTACTTATTTGTTTCTATATTGTCTGTAAATTGCATTGAAATCCATCCAACGGTTCAAGAAATATTGATTTTTGAAAAAAACACGTCCCGATTTTCAACATGGCGTAGATGACCCAATTTTGAAAATTTTTCAAAATCCTTTTAGGCTCGAATGTATCTTACCTAGAACTAATATTTCCCAAAGTTTCAAAGAAATCGAAAGACCACTTGCAAATCTCATATTTTCTGACGGAGTATTACCCATATCCAACGTCTGGGTTTGATGCTAAGCCAAATATTCAGTTGAAACCTGCATTACTCTGCTATTTCGGAGTTTTGCTCGTAATGGTACTGGAGAATGCATTCATTCAATCGATGATCGGCATGACAAAACACAAACTGACTACTCTATTTTTTAAAGTCATGTCACTTGACAGTGACTTTCTGCTATGCGCAGATGTCTGAATTTGGTATCCCCGCGAAAATAATACGGCTCTGTAAAAAGACGTAGCTCAATACCAGCAGCACCGTTAGAATTGGTAAGGAGCTCTCCGGTCTGTTTGAAACCAAGCGAGGTTTCAGAGAACGACTCGCTGTTGTGTGACTTCTTTAGCCTGATGCTGGAAAAGATCGTGCGAGCCGCAGAACCTAATCGCCTAGGCACAGTTTTTTATAAGAGTGTACAATTATTGTTGGCGTATGTTGATGACATTGACATCATCGACCTTAACAACCGCGCTGTTAGTTCTGCCTTTTCCAAACTGGATAAAGAGGCAAAGCGAATGGGTCTGGTGGTGAACGAGTACAAAATTAAGTACCTCCTGTCATCAAACAACACTTACACTTACTCATCAAACCGACTTACACTTCTCGGCGCACTCGCGTATTGGTACCCACATCACTGTTGACAGTTATGATTTCAAGGTTGTAAGAGACTTCGTTTATTAAGAAACCATCATTAACACCGTAAAGAATGTCAGCCTTGAAATCCAACGTGGACTCTCTTTTGTCAACAAGTGCTACTCTGGACTAAGTAGACAATTGAGTAGTAAAGTCCTCTCTTGACGAACAAAACTAACACTCTACAAGGCTCTCAGCATGCCCGTCCTAACGTATGGCGCAAAAGCTTGGACGATGGCAATATTCGATGAGACGTCCCTCGGAGTGTTTGAGAGAAAGATTCTGCGGAAGATTTTGGTACCTTTGTACGTTGGCGCGGCGAATATCGCAGGCGATGTTACGATGAGCTGTATGAGCCTTACAATACCATAGACATAGCACCGCGAATAAAAACCCACCGGTTACGTTGGCTGAGCCATGTCATCCGAATGGATACAAACTCTCTGGCTCAGAAAGTATTCGATGCGGTACCAGCTGGTGGTAGCAAAGGCAGTTGAAGGTCTGCTCTGCGTTGAAAAGATTAGGTGGAGAAGGACTTGGCTTCACTTGGTGTGTCCAACTGGCACCGGTTAGCACGAATAAGAAACTACTGGCGCGCTTTGTTAAACTTGACTAAAATCGCGCAAGCGGTTACCACGCCAATTAAGAAGATGAAATGTCATTTAATATTACATACAAATATCAGAATTTCTTACTTTACCTAATTCTTAGAGCCGCGTCGAAAAATCCTCTGTTCAAAAACGGACCGGAACTTTGAATGGTGGCCGAGATGTCTTAACCTTCTAATTGCGTGTAGCGCTATAGCGCAAGGAAAAGGTGCATTGGAGTCTGCTGGGATTGATCGCAGAAACGACGAGTATCAGTGCACCATATCTCGATGATGTGTTAATGACTAGCAATCTGCAGTGGCCTGTGATTGCCCGCAAGCATTCTCATTTTATCCTTGGGAAGAGTTATGAGTTTTGTAAAACTCTTTTGTTTGTACCACTCCAGTAAGGCGTTCACCTCGCGTAGCTACAAAGTTTGGTGCCAGCTAACCTCCTTTTGTCTCAGGTCTTCACTCCTAAGCTTCTCCTCGTTGCTACTTCGTTCCCAGTTATACCCCTGTGTGGAACTCAAATTAGCCAGATGTGTTTGTGCGTTCCTAACGCATTCAGTTTCTCCACACACTCACGACCAGCGAGGACTTAATCTCATAAAATATGGACACAACAAGGTGAGCTAAAAGAAAAAGAAAATTTAAAGTATGGTTGGGGATTTGCCTTGTTCCGGGCATTCATCCTGCTTCGAAGATAATAGTCGAATGGCCTTCAGGGATATATCAGCCGATCGGTGCAGGATTTCGGATATCGATGCGCCGAAATGGAAAAAATGCTTTCTTTGAGCCAAGGCGTTAATCGAAACGGTGCTTCTCAGAATAATCAAACGCCAAAAAAATGACGATAAAGTCAATCCGTGGCGGAATACACTCCACACTTTCGCCAAGCCAAAAGGGTTTTATGTGAGTATACTGAAGTATTTGGGAAGAATATTTATCACATGAGAAGGAAATCGTGAAGGAAGAACTCTTGGTTTCTTTCACTCGACGATGCAACGACTTACACTTCTCGAACTGGTTAAAAACAAAGTTGATACCACTGCAAGCTCCCTATTTCGATATCATTTGTCTATGTGAATTTTTTTGCTTGCGAGACTAGTTAAATACTTCACCAAAAGTGTGTTGAGAGGATTAAGGCGATGGAAAAGTATTCACAGAATGAGTTGAAAGTTTTTCCAAAATCGGCGCACGAAAAGTGTTTTGGTGATTGAGAGAAGCAGAAACTAATGAAATGGAGATTAGTTTGAACATATTAAATATCAATAGATAATTGAACCGTTTTTGTTTCAGTGGCAGACACTAAATACTTTTTGAATAAAAGCAGATTGGATGAAAATATTTAAAAAATCATTTTATTTCCATCTAAAGTAGTCGAAGTCTCCGAAAGTCTGACTTCCATTATTGAATTTCAGTTAAAAAAAATCTGAGAGAAATCAAGACAACTTTTGATTAATTTTCAGTAAAATGGCAACACCGAGCGCGATTAACATTTTCACATTTGCGGCAGAATGTCTGCATGGAGGCGGGTTAAAGGCTTCCTTCAAATGCCGCTAAATGACACTGCCGCTGTGGTCTGATACACAACCACCCGAAAGCAAACCGCGGCGCGGTTGATTGCCTTGGCAGTGGCGCTGACACTGGTTATATTTGGTGTTCGTATCGGTGGCGGAGTTGGTGGCGATAATGTTGATGTCTACGCCATCGCTATTATACTTATTGTTATAGCTGTTGGTGTTGTTGCTGTTGTTGTTATTTACTTAAGTTCAATGTAATTGTGTGTGCGCACAGGTGGTTTATTTTTGCTGCGTGCCTTTCAGCTCTGTAGTTTTCTTTGCAACCAAAGAATAAGAATCGGAAAACAAAACGAAAAAAAAACAATAAATTTAAATTTTGACAAATTTTGGTAGCCAAAGTAAGTAGCAGGTGAAACAGGCCACAGATGTGTGTGCGGGTATGTGCTTATGGTGAGGAAGATGGTATGGAAACCACACACATACATACCTTATTCCAAAAAAAAAAAATAGATTTTTACAAAAAACAAAACAAAAACCGAAAAAAAATTTAAAAATTAAAAAAATTTTTAATTCTTTATAAAATATTAAATAAATATTATTCCAAAACAAAAAAACTATTTAGATTTTTACAAAAAAAAAACAAAAACTGAAAAGAAAATTTAAAAATTAAAAAAAAAGAAATTAAAAATTTATAAATAAATAAATTCTTTACAAAATATTAAATTCGTCTTTCAAAAGTGACGCCTAGCTGTCGATGGTGAATAATTCCTAGACGGTAGCTTTTTTTTTAGATAATCTTTGACATTTTTCAGGTAAAAAAGATGCACGTTTTGCACAATAGAATAATGGAATAAAATTATTGAAACTTATTATGAAAATGGTCGGTCTTTAAGAACAACAGAACAAAATTTTGTAAAACTCGTTTTTCTTTTTTGTGAGAAATATCGCCCGAATGGATCAATAATTAAAAGGTTGATAAAAAAATTTGAAGACTCTGGTTCTGTCGAGAAGTGAAAAAGGTCTGGCGGAACCTGGCAGAAAACACTTAAGGGGTTACATACGTCCAGCAGCGCCGAAAATGCGCTAAAAGAAAAACTGTTTTTAGAGGGGATAATAACAGAAATAAATATAAAAAAAATTTATACATTGTTTCTTAGTACTTAAAATTTATAAAAAAAATGTATTTTAATTTTTCTTTACAAAAATTAGTACATAAAAAATCACGTGACCCAAAGTACAATGAAAAAAAGTTGCGCCACGATCCGCATCATTTCTCCTTGAAATGTTGATGGATCTGTAAAAAGTAAAAAAATTCTTGTAAAATTGTAAAAATGCAATTTACGGCATTTTAAAACAGTATGCGTTTTACGTCATAAATGTCACACTTTAATTATGTTTATAAACTTGTTTAATAAAAATATCAAAAATCCGACACGACAGACTATAGAGAAAACACTTTTGAATATTAGAAAAAAAACGCATCAAAAATATTAAAAATGTATGAGTTATCATGCAGGCCGTGCCGGAAAAAGTAGTTTCGAGAAAAACGAGTTTAAACTTTCAAGTGCCTCAAGCGAAGGACAGCTGCCTGTGCGCATCGAACTCCCGTCGGGCAGTTATATTTTCTACCATAACTTTGCATCTTTGGGGAGTTTTTACAATCGACTTTCACAGAAATACGCCTAAAACTATAAAGAAATCTATCTGTAAAAATAATCATTTTTTTTGAAAATTATGGACGTATGTAACCCCTTAATGATACTATTGACAATATTGCTGCTGTAGCGCAAAGTGTTGCTCAACAATTTGTCATTCATAAATCGACTGCTTGGCAGATTTTACTTGTAGTTGTGCTCATGGTGAACATTTAAATGAAGTATTTTTTCACCTAATTTTAGGAAAAAAATTCATTATTTTTGTGTACAATTTTTGCCTAAAAGGTTTGAAACTGTTTTATGGTCGATCTTTAGCTACTGGGTGACGCTACCACTACTAACTTTCGAGTCAGTTTCGATTACTTCTGTGATTTTATCAACAATTTCTTTAACACCAAAAATCTCTGAACGGAGTCGACAAAAACAAAATTGCACTTAAATGGCTGTTACATCATCGACACCATAAACACCATTCACAATTTCAACGGATGCCTTGCATTTTCACCTTACGCCTTTATCAAAGAAAAACTGTGAAATGTACCGAATTTTCGCTTTTTTGGCTTCCTTTGTTAATACACTGTAACTCACAACTGAATGGAACAAACAAAAAAAGCAAAAAAAAAATATTTTTACTGTGAAATGTCACCTTGGCAATGAGCATAAACTTTAAATTGTGTGTTCGATACTTTACGAGATATCGACCACTACAGCCATCTACCGAGAAAATAAGGGATTTCTTTTTCCCCAAACAATATAATTCTGAAGAGTCCAATTTTGAATAAAAATAGTGAAGCCTGAAGGTATCTAAATTGTTGTTTGTTTTATTTTTAAACAACATATGGGTGCGACATTTCAAAGACTATTTACTTCATTCATTGAAATTTACAAGAAATCGTCTGTGAAAGTCAATGAAATGCAACTGAACTATTCAATTTAGGGCAAGCTGACAGACGGCCAAAAAATCGATTATGCGCCAACTCATTGGTCGAGTGTCATAAGTGTAATTCTGACAAAAAGATGCACGTTTGGTTTTTTCTGGAATAGAGGGTGTATATTGAATTTGGCCAAGCTCACTTTCCGGCGAGGGAATATTGAAGCACTAAAGCTGCAGGTTGCTGGTAAATGGATGTACACATTTATTGTTTAATTTTTGCAGCTGAGATACTCCCAAAGTTTAGTTTCGTTACAAATTTAATTGAAAACAGAACAACATAACCTAAATATTGCGTATTTGAAGAGCTGAGTTTAACATAAACCAAAAACAAAGCACGAATAAATAAGAACTTCCTTTCTTCCTTTCTCCAGCAATGCCTTTATAAAGCTACAAAATTAGTTCGTATGTTTGTATATTTTATTGTGCTCATACTTACCCTGCAGGAAAAATGTCTGTTATGAACTAAAAGACTACCAGTTCACGCTTCACCTCAACTAGTTTGCATTCTAGTGGTATTTTCGTCACTACAAATGTCAATTGGACGGCCATGCATCAGTAAAATACCAGTTCACGCTAGCCAATATAAATTCTAGTCCAATAAGTTTCTAAAATAGCAAGTTAGAGACCAGTTGAAATATTATATAAAAAATATATAAAATGCTGTTTTTCTATAATTAAATGTTTTAACAAACTTGATTTTTCTTAAAACTAAATGCAACTTCCTTCAGGTACAGTAAAAGGTTAAGCATTCAAATAACGTTAAACGTTAACGTTAAATTTTAAGGGCCGATGTTGAATGTAAACCACACCTAAGCGTCAAGCTTTTCTGCATTTCATTTGATATTTTTCAATCTCAGACTAATTCAATTTGAACCATGGAAAGATACACAATCGAGCAACGCGTTAAAGTTATTCAGGCAGGAAAACGGGCGTTCAAATCAAAATGCATATCGCACACTTCGTGATTTTTTCGGTCAATTTAATAGTCCAAATGTGCGTACAATCGGAAAAATTGTGAAAAGTTTGAGCAAACCGGGTCTGTACGAGTAAGAGATGTGAAAACTATGGCCCGATTTGGATGTGTACGATATGTGGTTTCAACAGGACGGTTCCACTTGTCACACAGCTTTTGCGCGAAAAATTTTATTGCCGAATAATCTCACGTCGCGGCGATGTCAATTGGCCGCCAAGATTATGTAATTTTACACCGTTGGACTTCTTTCTTTGGGGTTATTTGAAAGAAAAGATGTACGTCGATAAGCCAGCAACAATTCAAGAGCTAAAGGATGAGATAATTCGGCACATTAACGGCATAGAACCTCAATTATGCCTCCGCGTCATCGGAAATTTGGACCATCGGATGGAGGTGTGCCGCCGAGGCCGCAGCGGTCATTTTGCCAATATTTTACACCATATGTAATTGAGCGATACCAATATTATCATAATAAAGAGAAATAGCAATAATTTCTTAAAAAAGTTGTATTTTATTCAAAATCATCACCGGTCCTTGAAACTTAACCACCCTTTATAATAAGCACATATATAGCCGGGTCCACTGAACCGATTTTGATGAAATACAATTTACATGACGTAGAATTGATGTTGTTATTGTGTGAACTACGGTCATTCCGAAAAACATTTTCTTGTTTTTTTTTTGGATCTTTAAAGTCAAAAAGAATGGTCAAAAAACGGTTTTTCATCTTTGAACCTGCGCCATTTTGTCAAATTTTGTTTTATTTTAAGATCGTAGTTCACACGATAACGACATTCCTACTGAACAGGAAACCTCTTTGTATTTTCGATTTTGGACATATATGAGCCCCGGAATCCGTGTTGCCAGCGACATACTTTTGTTTGGAAAACCATTTTTTGAAAGCCGACAACTTTTTGAAAGAACCTCGTATGGCCCAAGGAACATTTTTTAAAAAAGGATTTAAAAATAAAATCCTCAAAATAAAAATAAAAAATCTTTTTTCCTTTCCGTTTTACACGCGTTTAAAGAAACACCCAAAAATACCATTTCAAATGCCTCATTAAGCAAAGAATCCTAAAATTTTATATACAAATGTTGGGTTGAAACCAAATAAAATGAACTAGCGAAATGTTTAAGGCCTGGCAACCAGTGAGACAGTTGGTTTACTACATCTAGTAAAGTGTACAGTGCAATGGTACTAGTTAGCTTGACAGTATACCAGTACCATCTACCTGGTTAGTACGTTGAAGTAGTTAGCTTACCAGAACTAACGAGTTAGCTGTCGAATAGAAATGAAGAAGGAGGTTCTTCCCACTACGGCATGTTAACGTTAAATTCGCCAGCTGATGACAAGGATTGGCGTGGACTAGTGACGACCATGCGAAGTATTACTAAACTCACACTAGTTCAGTACTAGTTACCATCTCTGCAGGGTTACTACAAATAATGCTACAAATGCGTCTGTTTTCCTCTGTTTGTGGTTACAGTTGGCACTTGCTGACAGCAGCTGCCAACCGCAACGTCAACGCATCACCACCACAAATTTCACACTCACACAAACATAAATCATCCACACATATACACATATCCAACACAATGCCTTCGCCTAAAACAACATAGCGCGCAGTCGCAGCCGTTCCACAGAGCCATGCACATGTGTGTGTGTGTGTAAGTTGTATATGTAATTTTATGCCGAAAAATTGTTAGTAACATCAAACACTAATACACGCATGTTCGCCATATGGAAAATGAGCAAAAAATCAGGCATAAATTATACAAGCGATTAAAAATAATTAAATAAATAAACATCAAGAAAAGCGCAGAGGAGTTAAATGAGGAAAGCTGGTAAAGTGGAAATATGAAGAATGCGCATGGAGAAATGTATGCCTAAAATTTTGCTCCTTTTTTACTACAAAAGAAGACTCGGTCTTAGATTCGTTACACAAAACAAAAATCTAAAAATCTTTGAAAAGCGCGATTTATTTCCACAAAAAATAATTCTTTTTCTTTTTGATTAGGGCGATAACCGCTTAGCGATTTTAGCCGAGTTTAAGAAAGCATCTTATAAAATATTAGTTTTGTTCGTCGAGAAAGGACTTCACTACTCAATTGCCTGCTTAGTCCAAAGTATCACTTGTTGGCAAGAGAGAAAATAATTAGTTAAGAAAATAAAAATTACAAAACAGATCTTACTGCGATTCCGATACCAACATCGCTGAACCACGTTTTACAGAGATGCCACATCTTTAAAGAATAACAATAATATGGCATTTACAATGAAGCAACAGGCATTGCTAGGTAGTCAATAGCAATAAGTAGCATCTCTGTCTAATACGAGAGCGGTTCAATAAGTACTCGTGTTTGATGACAGAGGACGTTTCTGAGGAAAGTTGGTGTTAGCGTCGACTGCTGCCTTCTATCAAATGACGGCAAAACAAATTTCAGACTGATTGATAGATTAGTTTGGACTTGGCAGCTATTCGAGTAAGACGTGTTTGATGATTTTCGCTAAGATAGAAAAAGAGCAGCAGCAAAAAATGCGCGGAGATAAAAGAAAAATGGATGTTGTCTATGGGAACGCTTCGCCTTCTATGACGACAGTTAGATATTGGTTCAACGAATTAAAACGTGGACAAATATCCGTGTTTGACGAGGAGCAACCGCAACGCGAGGCAGACGTGGTTACCGAGGAATCATTAAAAAACCCCACGAACAAAAGTGGGCGAAGTAACAGAGGCCATGGGTGAGTCGACCGGAACGGCAATTAATATTTTACATGATAAGTTGACGATGAAATATTTGTCGGCTCAATGGGGGTCGCGATTGCCCGCAAGCAACAACAAGCCGATGCCGCTTTTAACTTCCAAGCAGTGTTTGGAGCAATTCAAATTCTTTTGGATCTCGCTTGAATTGCGTCGAGTTGTCATCATCGATGGAACCTGGACTCATCGCTACACACCAGAAACGAATGAGCAATCAAAATAATGGATTTCTCCCATTGAATCTGCTCCAAAGGAGGCGAAGACAGATCCATCGGCCTGAAAGGTCATGGCCACGATTTTTTGGGATACGAACGGCGACATGCTTATGGATTTTTTAGAAAACGGAAGAACGATCACTAGACAATACTACAGTGAGTTATGGGACCGCTTTCACTAAAAGTTGAAAGAAGGCCGCATTTGACGAAAAGGAAGATGCTGTTTCACCACAATAGCGCACCGGTACATTCATCCAGAGTTGTCGCCGCCAAACTGCATGAATTGCGTTATGAATTGCTGCCGCGCCCCTGCATTCACCAGATCTGGTTCCCTGCGATGTTTTCTTGTTCCCTAACATAAAGAAATGGCTCGCGGAAAAAAAATTTCGCTCCAACGAGAAAGACATTGCCCAGACAGAGACGTATTATGAAGAGTTCGACAAATCCTATTTTTTGAAGGGGTTAAAAAAATTGCCGGAGCGTTGAAAGAAGTGTATCTTTCTAAAAGGGGGCTATGTTGAGAAATAAAAGAAAAATTGGAAAAAATGGTGTCTTCATTTCTAACATGGGTACTTATTGAACCCCCCTCGTATATATTCAATCTGTATAATACATATATGTAAATAAAGTTTCCGTTACAGAGTAATCGATTGCTATCCAAATGCAGCACTCGCAGGGCTAAGATTTGGTCTGCTGATATGGCAGGCCTAGATATAAGGTTGTCAAAACAGTCTTGCGGTATTTCCGCTTGTCTTTGCAAGCGCGTAGTTCTAGTTGTATTCGTCGCATCGGTTGTCGCTAGAGCTTTTTGGAAAGCTCTTTTTACGTGCTAACACGTGTTTGATTAATTGTTGTTTGCTTTTAGTCGTTCGTGAGTTATAGCGTCGCAAACATGGAGCAAAATAAAGAGAAAATACGGCATATTTTACAGTACTACTACGATAAAGGCAAAAATGCATCTCATGCTGCCAATAAAATTTGTGCAGTTTATGGACCCAATACAGTTTCCATTTCCACCACACAACGATGGTTTCAACGTTTTCGTTCTGGTGCAGAGGTGATCGAACATGCGCCACGGTCCGTAAGGCCTGTCGTCGAAAATTGCGATAAAATCGCTGAATTGATCGAAAGAGACCGGCATAGTAGCAACCGTAGCATCGGCCAAGAGCTGGGCATGAGTCATTAAACCGTTATAAACTATTTGAAGAAGCTTGAATTCAAAAAGAAGCTCGATGTATGGGTGCCACACGACTTGACGCAAAAAAACATTTTTGCCCCTATGGATGCATGCGAATCGCTTCTGAATCGCAACAAAATCGACCCGTTTTTGAAGCGGATGGTGACTGGCGATGAAAGGTTCTTCTGTGTGTTTGGTGGGATTGGCAGGGAATTATCCACTATGAGCTGCTCCCCTATGGCCAAACGCTCAATTCGGGCCTGTACTGCCAACAACTGGACCGCTTGAATGCAGCACTCATGCAGAAGAGGCCATCTTTGATCAACAGAGGCCGAATTGTCTTCCATCAGGACAACGCCAGGCCACACACATCTTTGGTGACGCGCCAGAAGCTCCGGGAGCTCGGATGGGAGGTTCTTTTGGATCCACCGTATAGTTCGGATCTCGCACCAAGTGATTACCACCTATTTCTGTCCACGGCGAACGAGCTTGGTAGTCGGAAGTTGTCCACAAGAGAGTCCTGTGAAAATTGGCTCTCCGAGTTTTTTGACAATAGGGAAGCGAGCTTCTATAAGAGGGGCATTATGAAGTTGGCATCTCGTTGGGAACTCGTCATCGAACAAAACGGCGCATATTTGACTTAAATCGCATTATTATAACCAATTTTATGAACAATTGAAAATTCAATAAAAATGCCGCAAGACTTTTTTGACAACCTTATATTATTAGCATCGCGAAACGACATGGAGGTGGTCATCAAAAGACTGCAACGTCCCGTGAAATGGTTCAAAAAGTGAAGCAGCGACTTAAGCGAAATCCCCGATGAAGAGCCAATCAAATGGCGAAAGAACTGAAAATATCTGACCGTACCATCCGCCGCATATTGGAAAATGATCTCAAAGTCAAGCCTTACAAAATCCAAAAGGCGCATAATCTCACCCCAAAGCAGCAACAGGTCAGACTTGAGAGAGTGAAGGAGCTGCTTCGCTTGACCGAAAGCAGTCAATTTCCGTACATTGTCTTTTCTGATGAGACAATTTTTCAAACTGAGCAATTCGTAAACTCCCAAAACGATACGATTTGTTTGGTTTTCAAATTCACCAGACGTGAATCCGATGGATTATTCTATTAAGGGGTTACATGGGTTTTGTGGGTTCAAAAATCGATTTTATTAATTCGGTGGCTGATTAATTTCTACAACATCTCAAGAATATTACCCCAAATTTTTTAGTCGATCCGAATAATAGTTTCGGAGATACAGCCTTTGGAAGGTGTGCGCTCCAGGCGACTTTTATTGTTACTCAAAACATTAAACGCGTTTTTCTTGGAACCGTGTTTTCAAAGTCGGTTGTCAAATGTTTCCGAAAAGTACTCAACCGATCTTGATGAAACTTTACACTGATATTCGAGATACAATTTACTCTTGCTTGAACAAAGGATTTTTGTTTTTTTCAATTACAACTATTTAAAAAACAAAAAAAAATGTCAAGCAAATATGACCGATATTTTCATTTTGTTGGAAAAATGTCTGCCAAAATTCCAATTTTTACTTTTTTTTCTTTCCTTCGTTCAAGCACGAGTTTATGATTTTAACTAAAACACTTATTTTGGTTTTTTTCATTTTAGATGATCCTGTCAGGAGTTATGCTGACAACGCGGACGCACCTTTTTTTCGAAGGGTCACCGGGAATGTCGTCACAATAGAGGAGTTTTAATTTCTCTTTGTTTTGAAAATTTCAGAAATTATTCTTTAAATATGTATCTACAATATATATATATAAGACAGAAAAAAGTTTGAATTAAATAAATAATTTTGTACATTGAAAAAAAAAATTATTGAAAATAGGCCTTTTCTTACCAGACGAAACCCATGTAACCCCTTAAGGCTATTTTGAGTAAGTTCCGAAATAAAAGATTCACCAGCCAAGAAAGCTATTGTTCGTCTGGGTCACTTGAAATCCGCGTGTAACCCACGAAGAGCCATTACACCCGCTCAAAGTCACTGTATGGTGTGCTATTTTCGCTGGGGGAGTCATCGGACCTTTTTTCTTCGAAGACGTCGTGGGCCAAACGGTTACTGTGAATGGTGAGCGCTACAGAGCAATGATCAACGAGTTCTTTTTGCCGCAACTTGATGAATTGGGATTGGAAAACATGTGGTTCCAACAGGACGGTGCAACGGCACACATGCACGTGCCACAACCGATATGCTGAAGGATGCATTTCCCGGGCGCCTAATCTCCCGTTTCGGCGATTTGCACTAGCCAGCAAGATCGCCTGATTTGACCGCTCCAGACTTCTTTTTGTGGGGCTTTTTGAAGTCGCGGGCTTATGTCAACAAGCCTCAGACTCTTGCAGCTCTTAAAGACAATATCCGTCAAGAATGTGAGGACCTATCGCCGGAAGTTTTGGCCAAAGTGATGGAAAATGCCATAAAAAGGGATCAAATGGTAATCAACTGTGGCGGCGGCCATTTACATGACATCATATTCTCGACTTGATGTAAAAAAAATTAAAAGACCAAATAAAAATAACCCACAAGAAGAATCAAAGTTTTTCATTTTTTTTTTTAATTACAGCCAAAAAACATCGCAAGGCTACTTTTGCGCCACCTTGTACCTGCAACTCACATTTCGGCAGCTTGCGATTCGTTTCTGGACCATCTCAAGTCCATAGTCAAGGCAAAAGGTTACCATATCGAGCAAAACTAAATCGGTTCTTAATTTTGTAACATTTTCTATTTTATTTTGAATTGAATAAAAGTAATTTTCCAAACTACATTTATCGCCTTTTAAATTTGTTACACGTCGAGTGCCGGACCCTTTCACTAAATACATAAAACGCCATAATTGAACCCACTTTCAAATGCGAAAATGTCCTTCTTTCCTCAAAGGCGCGTAATATCTCACTACGAATTCTCAAATTCGTATAATTTCAAGTCGCTTAGACAAAAAGCAAAGGGCAAACATTAAGTATTATGAAAGTCAGAGTTAATGTTATTTATTTTGTAAATTTTTTTTTCGGTTTTCCATTTCCCCTAAATTTAGTTTTCGTTAATACTTTTTTTTGTAACTGCGATCACTCACTCACTCTGAATTTCCGCATTGGTTTTACTCATATGAAAACAACTCACATCATAACAATAAAAACAACATAAAATATCCCACTGTCAGTCGGAAGTGCAACAAAGTTGCAACAGCAACAGAGTTTGCAAACAGAAACAGAAAAAAAAACTAAATTAGCAATAACAACATTGAAACCCTGTCGATAGCCTCGTCATCGTCATCGTAATCGCTCATGCCCCCGGTGGCGTCTATGCCGTAATTCAGCGGCGTTGATGACAGTTGGTTGCACTGTTGACAATAAAAATAACCAGCAGCCAGCAGGCCGGTAAACCAACAAGTAACAATAACAAAAAAAAAAATAGATAAACTAGCAATAAAAACAACATTGCGCATGAAATGTTTTAAATATGCCTCAACAACAACAAAAACTACACAAACACGAAGCACATGACGACGGTGTTGGTGGTGGTGAAGTCGGTAGTGTGTGCGTGTGGATTTTTCTGTTATTCTATCTGCACACACTAATTTAATTTTAATTATCTACGATTAGTGTGCACTTTTTGGAAACCATTCCGTCGGTCTCATCATACGATATTTGACGTACGCGACATTCGTCTATTGCCCGAGTGCTACTAGCGTTTATATACTTACAGATACTTACAAATATATATGTGCAAGTAAATATAAGTAGTGAGTATGCACACACATGCACATGTGTATATGAGAGGCATATGAGGTCTGTGCACATAAGCGCATTTGCTACTCCCATTGAGCAGACTGCTTTCTCAGCTCCCCCTTTCACTGGCCTATATGATTTAAAATTGATTTTGCCATTGAATTAGAACAAATCTGGCTTTAATTCCATTCACTTTCATAAATTTAGCTTCAATGTGTGCATGCATAGCTTGGGTTAGATGACCGCCCGCTCAGGAAGTTGAGCAAAGGATCCATCCATTTTTGTGCTATTGAATGTAGTGCTTCTTCTTCTTCTTGAACTTTTATGATATTATAGGCACTACGCGTTTTTCTTTACACTTACTGTGTTTTTTTTTGTCCGGACAACTAGCCGTCTGCACTACCTTCTGCTTAATGACAGGAGGGTTTGCGACAGTCGATCGGACATGACAGGTAACATCAGTTTAGTCCATCTGCAGCCTCTCTCAGCCTGCCAAGCTCGCCAAAGAAGTTACCCATCTTAGCTAAGGAGTCAGAGGTCTCGTTTCCCACGATGCCCACGTGTCCCGGGACCCATGTTGGCATCAGACTTTTATGTCTACCGACATAGTTCAGCCTGGATTTACAGGACTCGACTACCCCTGATGTGGTTGGGGGACTGTCTAAAGCCATGAGCACAGCTAGGCTGTCGCTGCAGACACATATAGATCTCCCTCTCCATCGTTTTTCCACAACAAAGTTCATCGCTTCTTGAACTGCATACACCTCCGCTTGAAACACAGATGCATGCATTCCAAGAGCAAAGTGCAGTTTTGTCCTGCTGGATTCCACGTAGACCCCAGAGCCGGAGCCAAGCTCGGTCTTGGAGCTATCCGTGAAAATACAAAAACAGTATTTGCCGGGCTCATTTTCAAAGTTTGACCACGACTGAGCCTCTGGCAGCACTACACTGTATCTCTTTTCAAGTACGACTCTTGATGGCATGGAGTCAAGGGGCATGGAGAGAATCGTTAGATCGAAGTCCATGCCTTCTCTGCTTTCCAATGCCAGACAGGGGCCGTACCAGTTCCCATTGTGTTTCAGCCTGCAGATGGCCTTCAAGGCCTCTCCTTGCATGAAAGCATCAAGTGGTGGCAAACCAATCAGAGCATCTAATGCCGGGCCTGAAGTAATCGGAAAAGTTCCGGTGCAAAAGATGGCTACGGTGCATTGTAGTCTCGATAAGGTCCTCCTGACTCCCACGTAAGAGAGTCTACTCATCCAGACCACTGATGTCTAGGTGATAATAGGTCTTATCAAAGCCGTATAGATCCATGTGGTACTTGCTTATTACCATGAGCAAGCAAAGGACTAAGATTGTTGCTTATGCATACGTTTCGCTCGACTATCAGCGGGCTTATGCAGTCAGCAATAAAAGTGGGCGTGGTTTTTATCCGACCACAATACAATTTATATTACATCCAAATGAGGTGGGGGAACAACATGGGCAGCAAGACTTGGTGAATTCTTTTAAGTTGCTGTCGAAGTACCAGCTTTGTGGACGTGGTACCGCCAATTTTTCAAAACTTTACCTGCATTGTATTTATTTTTAGGTTCATTACTTGTATTTCTACTAGTTGTGCTTCATTTATAACAAAGATATAATGCATTTTCCGTTTTTTTTTTTTTAAATTACCGCAATATTTGAGGTGGGCCTATTTATTGACTGATTTCATACATTTTGAAAACCAATCTCCCATGGACAAAAATATCATTGAAATATTGCATAAAATTTCAATGAAATGTATTAATTTTTGCGCGAGTTATCAGGCGCATAGACTGACGCTTAAACACGGCTAAATCGACAAATACATACATACATATATAAATGTGTGTCTAGTGCAGCACGCGCGATTGCTGTATCCCTAACAGCAACAGAGCCAGCAACAGTACGCCAAAGCAGCGAAAACGGCAGCGTTTACAGAAGCAGCCACAAAATCAGCAGCAGCGGAAACGGCTGCAAATTACCCAACACGCACAGAAGCGATTAACTTATGTGGCGTTAGTTAATTCCAGTTCGTTGCAAAGTGTAAACACAACATGTTGCAGGCTGCGTGTTGTATGCGAACATGTTGCAAGTGGCGCCTGTTAAAAGTGGGCATCATAAATTGATTGCGGCGGGCACGCACAAAAACGTTTGTACATACCTACATACTTACATATTTAGGTAGGCTGGTAGGTTGGTAATAAGGCAGGCAGACCTTAACAGCATTAAATGTCATAACGACGGATTTAGCGCCGCTAAAAGGCGAAATGGGTAAAGTTTTATATGCTAAATATAAAAACAGTTGCCAAAAAAGCATGTGAATAAAAATTTCATGCATTCATGTAAGGCTTACTTCTTTGTTGTAACAGTTTATCAAAACACTGCCCTGGTTGGCTTGTTTAGTCATAGTATTCATAGACCTCTTTGATGTCAACCAACTGTAAGCTCAAGAAACACTTTGACACTCGACGGGTGGAAAAAAGGAAAACGGATGGGCGAAGAGTTGGCTTAAGGGGGTTAAGTGAAGGGATAGTTATTGGCATGTGGGTTCATTTACAAGCGGAACATATTTTAAGTATTTCATGGGAAAGTCTCGACAAATGCGAGTTTACCCTGCTAAAATATCCACAACCTAATTGGGTCAGTGCAACGCGGGTCTACAAAGACTGTTGAAGTTCGCCACCTGCAAAGGTGGTGATTGCAACGAGAGCTACTGAAGATGGATGAATGTCAATCAGAGCTTGTCGATGCACTCGCAAATTTCTGAATATCGTCAGAGCTGCTTTCGGTCATGTGAAAAAGGCGGCTTGCATTGAAATGGGAATTTGTTGGAATAACCGCTGCGGTAACAGTCCAACACAAACTTGCTTGCCGGTTCTATGTATATACACTTTTAAGCTTGGCGTATAAACACCTTTATATAGTTCATATAAAATCCATCATACTCTTGATTCATTTGCGCTTATATTTCTTGCAACATTTAAATTTATATATAATTGGCGCATACGAGTATACCCTTATTGAGTGTTTGGCTGAGCTTCTCCTCCTATATGTGGTGTGCGTTTGGATGCTGTTCCTCGAATGGAGAACCGCCTCCGAATGGCATTAGGGTTTTTAGGTGGAGCTTTTGTATGGCAGAAATATACACGGCAGTTTGCCATTGCCTGCTGAGGGAGGCAGGATATTAGAAAAAGCTTTTTCCATACTCGAATTTTCAAATTTTGGCCTTGCTGAGTGGTAGTCAGGCACCAATTTATTCGGCTACAGCGACCGCAAACAAATTTATTTCAATTTTTAAATGTAAAGGGTGGTTAAGTTTCAAGGGCCGGTGTTGATTTTGAATCAAATACAACTTTTTTTAAATTATTATCATTTATCTTTATCATGATAAAATTGGTATAGCTCAATTACGTATAGAACAAAATATCTGCCAAATGGTCGCCGCGGCCTCGGCGGCACACCTCCATCCGATGGTCGAAATTTTCGATAACGCTAAGGCATAATTGAGGTTCTATGCCGTTAATTTGCCGAATTATCTCATCCTTTCGCTCTTTAATTGTTGCAGGCTTATCGGCGTACACCTTTTCTTTCAAATAACTACAAAGAAAGAAGTCCAACGGTATCAAATCACATGATCTTGGCGGCCGGTGATGTCAACCGTGTCGATTGTATATCTTTCCACGGTTCAAATTGAATTAATCTGAAATTGAAAAATGTCAAATAAAATGCAGAAGAAACCTGACGTTTAGGTGTGGTTTACATTCAACATCGGGCCTAGAAATTTAACCACACTTTATTATACCTCAATAGATCCTATTTTTTGGAGGGGTGATAAAATGGCCGGAGCTTTGGAAGAAGTGTTGAAAAATAAACAAAATTTTATTGAAGAAATGGTGTCTTCATTTGGAAGACGCGCACTTATTGAACCCCCTCGTAATGCACACCCAAAGTATGATAATAATTGTGGTGCTCAGCCGCTAACTTTTCCCTTCTTCTGCTTATTTTATACTATGGTTTGGCCACACCAATTGGTTAATGCCAGCTGGTCTCCCCATAAGTGTTCTACTTAAAATCCTGCAAATTAGTTATTTTCGTACGCTTTTGCTGTTAACCACAGCTGCACAACAACTGTCTATTTGTATATTTTGTATGCTATTAACATTGCACTAACAGCCTACTACTACCGCAAACATGCTCGACTGCACCGGGCGGCACTGTTGTGCGAGCGAACCACTGAATCATTCCGAACGGGCCACTGTTAACAACCGAGTGCGAGCCACTGAACGCAATGCGACGGATGCGAATTAGCAGCGGGTTTAGTGGTAGTTTAATAATCAATGTGTTCACATTTATTGTCGGAAGTCGCAGTTCTCAGTTCCGCATCTGCCTTTTGAGAAACTTTATTGAGGTTGTATGAAATTAATATCTCCATATGCTATGTGTGAGGCATACGTATGTATGCGCGTAGTGTCGTCATAAAACAACACCTACACAACATACAAACATAAATTAATACAAAATGTGTTGGAAGCAATAATGATGTTAATGCGGCCGGTATTGTGTAAATGAATTTCAATGGATAAAATGTCGTGAAAATCACAACTAAAAAAAAAATGCCATTGGAAAATAATTATTATTAAAAATGGAAATCTAAGTGAAATGATTCAGCTGTTTGGAGAAGGAAAATAGCTAATATTATATACCAAAAAAAAAAAAAAAATATGTGCATAATTCTTAGAAGAATTTAATTCTGAAAACCAAAAAAAAAAAAAATTTTAAAGTAACAAAAGGTGAATCATAAAAAACCACAGTAACAAATTTCCTATGAATATTTAAATACAAATTTTGCAACGAAGAGCAGTTTTAAAATGTGAATATCACGAAACATAGCACAAAATGTGAATTATTAAAAAAACAAAAAAAAATAACCAAAAAACAACGACGGTTTATGAAAACGTGCACAGTTAGTTAAATTATTAAGTGCAAAATAATTCTTATTCATAACGTTTTATTGCTATTTGCTTAACGGTTTGGTTCCGCTGCCTAAATTGCCACAGCCCGCCGGCTGCGTGGATTTTTTCCGCTTTTTTCGCTATTTTTTTTTGTTTTTTGCTGATCGGTGGAAGATCTATTTTCGAAAATTACTCGCGAGCGAAAGCTTGATTTTCCTTTGCCGCCGTGACCGTAGAAAATGCGAAAACTGAAAACGCGTCGCGCGAACATTCATTGCACCACCTCGGTAGCCGCAACGTCCCGCGTTCCCACAATGCCATGAGGCGACGCAAAAGTCATGGTTCGGACGGTAAGAAGATTGCGAAGAAATGAGAAATCGGCAAAGTAAAAGCAGTGTATAAAAATAAAAATAAGAATATGTATATATATATATATATATATATGTATGTGCCTGTATGTTCGTATTTTTTTTGTTTTGTTTTTGATTTTTAGCGAGCAAAGAGACGTGAAATTGGGAAATTGTGAACTGTAGCGGCAAAATTGGGGCAGCTTGCTGGCGATAGGTAGTCGTCGGCAGGCCTCTAAGAGACTGTAATAACTTAAAACAAAACTGAAGAAAAAACAAAAAATTTTGAAAAATGCATTTTCAGTGTTTTCGAAAACTTAATGAAACGCCTCGAGCGTGCCGTGTGTGCGTATGGGTATGCGTGTGGGCGTATGTGTTTATACATTTCGTGTGCGTGTGTGTGTGTGTGTGCCTTTGTAATGAACTGTGACTTTTGAAAAACCTTAACTAGATGGAAGAGTTTTTTTTTAAATCACATTTTTTTCACATTTCAAAAGTCAGTGCGACAAAAAATTATGTGAAACAATGTTTATTGAAAGCATTTCAAAAAGAAATTATTGCTGAAAATGCGAAAATTCTTGAACTGATTGCTTATGTGTGTTGCTAACTTGGATTGAATAAATATGCGCCACTTTATTAGAAAACTTGCAAAAACGTGGAAGCCCAAAAAGTTGATTTTTTTTTTTGAAAAACTTGTGTGCTCAAAGAAAGAAACTCAATCGGTGCTCCTGTTGCATAGTTAAGAATAACTCAACAAAATTTTCGCACACTATTTCACATCAGCCATCAACTAAGTGGCGAGGTTAACTTATGACCGACCGTTCAAAGTTAGCGAAAATTTCGGCAAGTTCACATTCAACATCGGCCCTTGAAAAGATAACAACAATTTTTGAATATATAAATTTTTGCCAAGCGTTGCTACTTATTTTCAAAATATCTATTAAATGTAACACAAATTTTTGAGAAGCTATTGAATTTTACCAAATTTTTTCCTTCGAAACTTTTTCATTTTCACTCGGCGGCCTGCCATTGCCTCGTTAAATATTTCTTGGTCCCAGTGGACATAGAAAACGGCTCCAACCGAATGCTAGTAACGGTTTCAAAAGCAATACAATAAAGTTCTCTCTTTTTATTTTCAATGCCAAATATGATTCAACCGACTCTGTTTAATTTGCCGTTTTTGGCATAAAAAAATTTAATTCAACAAAAAAAAAAACGAGCATATTTTGAGGATTATAAACAAATTATTGGGAATAGAAATTTAAAATACGCCTGCACTTGTCTAAAAACTAAACCTTTAAAGGTCCCTGCTGGCATATCTGCTAACTTTTAATGCACTTTAATCTAACTTTCCCGGCTGTTAGCTCAACTTGGCGCTTAAAGATTTGTGGATTTTTCAAAAGCAAAATGCCAAAAAAAATTGGATCAGTGTATAGATGCCCGTTTTTGTTTGTGTTTTTTTTTTTTGGTGTTTGCTTAATCAATACCGGCCCTTGAAACTTAACCACCCTTAAGATAAGGAACAATTTGGATTTCGTGGTCTTTGGAGGTGTGCCGCCGAGGCGATATTTTTGTTCATGGTTGGCCGATATTTTGTTTCAAAAGTAATTGAGCTATACCAATATTATCATAAAAAAGAGAAATAACAATAATTTCTATGAAAATTGTATTTTATTCTAAATCAACACCGGCCCTTAAAACTTAACCACCCTTAAGGTGGCGCAAAATTGACCACCATTTCGTAAGATTTATAATTTTTTCAAATATCGGCGCGAGCCAATCACTTTTGACACTTTTGACGCAGACAACTGCAGTGTATAAACAGATAAGCCATTTAATCAAGAAGTAATTCAAAAACAAAATTGGATGATTAATTTTGCGCCACCTTGTACATGCATTTCCCATGGATAGCTAAACATATGAATTAATTTCAAATATTTAAAGCTGCACCAGCACTGAATTTGCAAGAATCTATAAATGTAAATGCACTGCAATGGGTGCAAATTAAGACGCATGCAGACTCAGCTGGACCAGATTCATTTGAAAATGTGGCAATTTTTTGCAAATTCGGCTCTTGACATGGCCACACTCAAGTGCAGAGGTTGAGCGCGTTTTCAGTGCGTTGAATACTTCGAATCCATATGCTTCTGTTAATACCTTTTTAAAAGAGATAAAAAGGTTAGGGAGGCAGGAATTGTCTCGTTAGCTGACAGTAGCGCCGATTTAGGCGGTTATTACTTGTGACGACATAATTATCTTATCAAGTGGCGTACCGAATGAGCTAAGTAGTTATCAGCAATTCATAAACCGGTGTGCATCACGAAAGCTTTATCAGGAACGCAGAAAATGTATACAATTTTGATGCGTTCGCTTCTTACTTATGGTGCTGAGATCTGAGCATTGGATGTAAATGATGTAAATCAGCTATTACGCAAAACTGCTATAATTAAACTTTTTTTTTTGCATTTTGTTCCATATGAAGACTGAAGTGATACTCATATGTGTGTCAGTAGTAAAAGGGTATCCCAAAAATAGTTTCGCTCCCGCGCCGCTCTAATATTTCAATACTACTTTTGAAGCACGATTGATCTTTTGCCTGAAAATTCCCCTCGGTTTCAGCAATAACCTCGTCATGCTAGTGAAATTTCTTACCGGCGAGCATTTTTTTGAGGTCTGATGGACGTCGCTAGGAGCCAAATCTGGTGAATACGGTGGCTGCTCCAACAACAATTTAAGACATTTCCTCAATGCTTTTGTTACATGGTGCATTGCCCTGATGAAGAATAAACTTTTCCGTTTGCAAATTGGGTATTTTTTCAAGAAGTTTTTCTCTTAGTTGTTCTAAAAGGTTATAATAATTTTTCGAATTTATTGTTTTACCAGTTTGCAATTAATCCACCAGCAAAATTCCTTTCGCATCCAAAAACAAAAAAAACACTGATGCTATCAAGTTCTTGGCCGATGTCTGGACTCGAACTCGTTTCGGAGAACGAAGAACGAAACGACGAACCAGGTTCACATCACTCTTTAGCCTCTTGTTTTGATTTAGGGTCATGGTGGCAGACCCTAGTCTCCTCCATAGTAATGAATCGCGACACAAAATCCTTTTTATTCTTTCGAAAATGCTCCAAATGTTGCTGAGACAGTCGAATTCGAATGTGTTTTTGAGTTCCATTATTAACGAATGCCGCACATCGTGCACACAGCTTTCTGAAACCTAATACTTCAGTCAAAATATTGCTTACATTGTCGAATGAGATGCCTAGCGCTTCTACCAAATCCCATTCAGTCACTTGTCGATTTTCCATTACGATTCGTTGTATTATTTCTACGATTTCTGGTGTTTTTGTTGTTTGTGGACGTCCTTGTAGTGAATTGTTTTCAAGGCTTGTACGACTACGTTCAAACTCAGCAATGCATCTTTCTACTGTACTAATTGATGGCGAAAAGTCCTTTTACACTTTCAAGATTCGTTCATAAATTTCCTTTGCTTTTAAACTTTCCACCAATAAAAATTCAATCACTGCACGTTACTTGATTTTTTCCATTGTAGAAACTATTGTGACAAATCGATCCTAAATGGCTTGTAAAACGCAAAAGAAAGAACGAATTGACAGATTGAAATGGAACTTCAAAAACGTCATTGGGAAGAGCGTACCAATGTAGACTAGTAGCAACGCCCTCTCTTATCGAACCGCAAAACTTATTGAACAACCTGGTATATCGACGCCATGAAAATGTCTTTTTTTTTTTGTTTTTGTTTTTTTTTTTTGACTAAACTTTTTGACACAAATCGCAAGCGTTTATCATTGAAAACTTGAAAGTTGGAAATTGTAGTCGAAATATGGAGTTCCGCAGTCATCGGAATGAAATTCAAAATCCAGGAATATTACGTTAAAAAACGCATCAAATGAAATCAGTCCGAAAGTACCTAAATTAAAGTAAATTTGGTAGATTCTCCATTTCCCAAACCCTCTTCAAATGGTGTATGGCTCAACGTCATTCTAAATTTTACGATACCAATTTGTATGCCGGTGAAGGTTCGATGACTAATTCAAAAAACGGCATGAAGCCATTTATAAAGAAGCTCGGGTGACGTAATAGAGAATATCAATCTTTCCCACGTTGTAGTTTTCAATGCGAGTGAAAGTGGCATTTTTTGGAAACTGCTTCCTGAAAAGGCACAGAATCAACCGCACCGGCAGGAAGGGACACCAAAGAAAGGTTAACATCCTGCAGCATCGAATGAGTTTAAACAAAAGGAAGCAATAAATTGTTTAGAGAACTGTGTAACCTGGGCAATATCAAACAACATTGAACGCTCTAAGCTTTCGGTATTAAGGGCAAAGCAAGAAGACGCGGTGCAGAATAGATAAAATGTGCGATTTTTGTTGTCGTTGAATTAAAGATGATGTATAAGTACACTTTTGCATATGAATGCATTTAGTTATTTAGATGAATGAGGATGTTGGTATTGGGGGTAGAAAAAAATTACTCGATTTAACGCATTTTTCGAATTTACGCATTAGGCGATAATATAAAATTCGTTACATTGGACATCCACTTTACTCGTACCTGTATATGTATACCCGATGAGTATTACCCCTATAAACAGTTCGGTTGTCGACTACCTAGACACTTTAGCTTAAATCTTATGACTTAGCTATGAGCCAACTGTAATGTAATGCGAAACTTTCCCAAACTCAAATTGAGAAAATTCCGAGCAGTCAATTGGTTGTTTTCCCATATTTTCTTATCTTTTATTTGAAGAGCATTTAATTGTTTTGTGTTTTTGTTCTTTAGTTTTGCTTTTTTCTATAAGAGATTAAATGGACAAAGATTTTATAGTACATTTTAATAAATTGCGCTATAAACTATCATAAATTAAGTTGTAACTGAATTAAGGCCCTCGCCTCATTTGAAATGGTGTTTTTTGGGCGTTTCTTTAAAAGCATGTAAAACGGAAACGAAAAAAAACTTTTTATTTTGGATTTCGGTATTTTATTTCCTGATCTTTTGTTAAAAAATAAAAAAATTTTTTCGGTCATACGAGGTTCGTGCAAAAAGTTGTCAGCCTTCAAATGTGGTCTTCTAAACGAAGGTATGACACGGATTCCGGTAATTACGGGTGTCTGAAATCAAAAAGACCAAAAGGTTCTTGTTCAGTATGAATGTCGTTATCGTGTGAACTTCGATCTTACAAACAAAAATAAAATTTGACTAAATGGCGGATGTTCAAAGGTGAAACCCCTTTTTTTGACATTAAACAAAATCCTAAAATTTTTTTTCCCGAATGAGCTAAAGAGGATTCCAGGAAGCATTACCCCAGACTTTGCCTTTCCCAGATCTATATTTTTCTCAAAGCTTATGCCTTATCATCAACAGATTTCTATATTTGTTTTCTTTTTAATTTTTAGTTGCAACCATAGACTCAAATAAATAAATAAATAAATAATAATAAATAAAGAAAATAAATAATAAAAAAATACGTGAAAAAATAAAAATAAGATTAGAAAAGTAAATAAGAATTAAAAGCAAAAATTTATAAAAAAAAATAACAAACAAAAAATATATTAAAACAAAAGTAAGGAAAGAAAAATAAATTAAAATAAAATAAAAAGCAAAAATAAATTAAAATAAAGAATAAATAAAAAATACAAATAAAAATTTAATAAAAATAAATAAATAAACAAAAATATATTTACATAAAAATAAGAATAAAAAATAAATAAAAATATAGAAATAAATAAAACTAAAACTAAAAATATATTAAACTAAAAATAAGAATAAAATATAAATTGAAATACAAATAAGAAATAAATAAAAATAAAAATTAAAAGTTAAAAGTAAAAAATAAATAAATAAGGAATAAAAAATAAATAAAAATGAAAGCAAAAATAAATAAAAAATAAGTAAATAACAAAAAATAAGTAAATAAGAAACAAAAAAATATTAAAATAAAAGAAGAAGAATAAAGAATATTTTTATAAATAAAAATTAAAGTAAAAAATTAGAAAATGAACAGAAATAAATAAAAATAAAAAAATAAATTAAAATCAAAATAAGAATAAGAAATTAGTAAAAATAAGAATTAAAAATAAATAAAAATTAAAATGAAAAGTTAAAAAATAAATAAATAAGGAGCAAAAAATATATTAAAACAAAAATTGGAATAAAAATAAATAACAATAAAAGCAAAAAAATAAATAATAATAAATAAATAACAAACAAAAAAATAAGAAAATAAAAAAAATATTTTGAATTTTGATTAGTCTGCTTACTATCGATGTGGCAATTAGCATCATCAGGACGACTGACGCACTCGATCAAAATCGCGAAAGCGGTTATCGCGCCTATTAAGAATGCGTTTACTAAAAGAAGGGCTAACCGATTCCGAATTTTGTTTGTATTCATTGCGCTGAAAACGCGTTCGACCTTTGTAATTAGGCATGGCAATGAAAATAATGGGATTTTCAAATTTACCACATTTTCAAATGTATTTAGTCCAGCTTCATTCTTCATTTCGGTGCATTTAAATTTATAGACTATTTTTAATTCAGTGATGGCACAGGTTTAAATATTTGATATTTTTTCGTGTGTTTAACTATCCATGAGAAATACATGTACAAGTTGGCGCAAAATTAATCCTCAATTTTGTTTTGGAATAACTTTTTTACTAAATTAAAAAAACTGGTTTTGAGTGAGGGAAGTCTTTATGACCGTTACGCGCTGCATTGCTTAACTGTTGGCCTAGTGCAGCTGTCTAATTCACGTCTTTCGCTGAACTTGTCCAAGTGCTAGCAAATGTATTAGTAGACAACATCTAAGATTGTATGTACTAAATATAGTATTTTGACATGCGTCGAAAGGATCTTGTTAAGGGTCTTGGCGTTGGCTTTGATAACAAATTTTCCCTTAAGGGGACAGATACCTGTAAAAGGCCCTATTTTCACTGATTTTCATTAAAATTATTTAAAATGAAAAAGTCAATATATTTTTTTCAAAATTGGCATACAGTTTATTTATACATTAAAATAATAAAAAAAAATTTTTTTTTAATTCTAATCATTTAAAATGGCGGATGTACACTCAATTCTTCTAGGAAGGTCGCAGCGGGGCTTCTCAATCGGCGGGCATTGTAGTAGCGGCGTCAGTGACCTGAATAGAAAACAGCAAAAATTTGTTTGTTTATTAATGTCATAATTTCAATATGAATTAAAACAAAATGAAAAAAAAATTGCGGAATGAAATGCTTCATAAAAAAGAAGAATTTTGGGGCGAATTTACCTACTATTTTGCTTGGAGGAAATTATTTTTTTGAAAAATTTTCGTAAACTTTAAACTCACATAGAAAGTAATATCATAAAAAAGATGTGTGCAAAATTTCAGGGATATCGGTCGATAACCTTTCGAGTTATCGTCTACGCCAATTCGAAAAATATAGTTTTGAGAAAAACGCGTCTAAAGTTTGAATACAACGTAACTATACCTCTCCCAGCGCTCGAACGCAAAGAATAGAGTCGTCACGGTTGACGATCTATAATACAAGAAATACTTAAATTTACGTTCTACAAATTTTTTGACGTATTTTTAAAGATTATATTAACATTTTATAAAAAAACAGAAAAATATTCGGAATTTTACAGGTGCCTGTCCCCTTAATAATCATTTAAATTATATTGATTCAAAATCTTTTTCCATGTTATGCTTCGTCAGACGAAATACCATTAAGTTCACTGACCTCTATACTATCAAATGTTAGGTCTCCTGCAGTCAGCCAGCTGTCAATAGAACGTGTGCCAAAATAAGCCCATTGATCTCTGATCTTCATTGATCCCACACCATCATATTCTGCTCATTTCATGCTTATAAGTAACAAGTTCTTAGAAATTCGTAGGCCTCTACTGTGTTTGCCGTTTACACATAATATAGTTACTGGAGCCATTGATTGTCCCTAGTTGTTACAAAGGATTCGATTTAATTTTCCCAGCGATTTCTTAGGAAATGATTTAAAACTGTTTTGTGGTCGGTCTTTAACGATGCTACGCCTACTAACATGCCAGTTAACTTCGATTATTTCTGTGATTTTATAAACATTTACGATATTACCGACATTTTCAGCTTGAAAGGCGCTGCCGTAGTCACTTTAGGTTCACTTGCAGCGCTTTTGAATTGATGCCACTCCCAAACTTATTATTTAATCTTGAGCCGCGTACTCTGGGTTAACGGCCTTAGGGTTATCCCATTCATATTTTTCTGGTACTCGTGTGAAAAAATTATTTTCAAAACTGTTTGGTGGATTAGTGTAATCTTGCTCACTATGTTACGAATTTTCGAGTGCCCAAATTTGAAGTCTTTCCGGGGTAGACATGCATTCAATTTGATTGCGTTGCAATTATCACCAGATAGGGGTAGAAGGCGGCACTGCTGTGATAAGCATGAATGCCGCTTTCTGTATCCTATGCATTTTGCTCTTGGACATCATCTGCTCTAATGTTGGCCACCAAACGGTGATTTCGGTGATGAACCCAATAAACGCAGCGTGCAGCCTGTGTATTGTGCGCGGTTTTTAACTCCATCATATAGCCCTTTTGCTTACATACAGCCATGTGACCGCTTTTCTGGAACTGTCTTCGATATTTCGGTTCCAGTTGAGTTTTGAGTTTAAGGTCTAGAATAATACCAAGTTACTGTGTAGCGTAGTCCCGAGCGCGCGAAGTATTCCATACAGTTTACCTACGATTATATTTATGTGACTATTATTTAGTAAAAAAGTTTTAATTTGCACGTCGGATAATGCAAAGATTGCCATATTTTTGATTTTCCACAAACGGATTGCGGGCGCGCTTTCGCTAGACCCCAACATACAAAGTCGTATACACCGACAGAATTATATGTTTGCATGTGTGTATGTCTATATATGCAATATGTGATACGCTCGATAAGGCGCGAGTGCGTATGTAATGCGTCAAGCGACGAGATACATTAATTTCTTTCGATATCGCAATGTACGTATGTATGTATGTGCATATGGATGTGTGTAAGATTAAATATAGGAGCACAACGTCCAAGTACTCGTAGTGGCGGCATGAGCTCTAAATGTAAGAATATATGTAGGTGTACATAAATACATACAAACATCTGTGCATATATCCATACATATGAGAGTCTCAATTTATGAACAAACACAAACACACACACGTACATTCGTACGCGTATATGCCTCCTTGGCCCTAAATGTGAGTGCGTGCGATATGCATGCATGCATATACATATGCACGTATGCATGTGTGTGTGTGTGTGTGTGTTCTAAATGCTTCCAAACGAATGTGATGCTCGGGCATGAAAATCTTTTGAATTTTCCTCAACTTGGCTCTCATCAACAGCAGCATCAACACAGTCACCACCGTCGCCACCACAATCGCCATATCGCCACCAACACAACAGCTACAGCAACAGCAGCTGTTGCTTTCATAGTCGGTCGACGTCTACGGCACTTTACTTCACTTCACTCAACTCGACTCTCGACTCGATCGTTGATCGTTTTACGAGCGTGCTCGCGTATACAATACTTTTGTTTTCTGATTATTTTGTGTTGCTTATGCTTTGGTTGTTGTTCGTGTTGTTGCTTTTAGTTGCTTTATCAATGTTGCTGTTGTTGTATTTTTGTTATAATTACATTGTCTAAAATTAGAGAACGTGGTGTGTCTGGCATATCGCACATCACAGCGCTCAAGCGAGTAGCTGCAAAATCAAGGCGGAGACGAAGACGATGTAGAAGAAGAAGAAGAAGTAGTAGTAGCAACCGCCGTTGCTGCTGTTAATATAATACTTATACTTGCAGTCTCAATAGATTCAGTGGCGAAGTCGTCAATGACATCAAAGTCAAATTGAGATCGAGATTTAGTGCCAGAATGGCTGCAAGCATTCATTTCTAGCGACCGCCACCGTCACCGCTAACGTTAGCGCCAACGCCAACGCCGAAACCAAAACCACCACCACCACCAACGACAATAATAATAAAAACAGTAAACCCCCTTATTGCCCCTCATCTGACCACAGTTCGTTGAGAGCTCATCCTCTGGCGGGACTAGTCGTCGTGGTTTTTCGGCACTCGTTGTTTGTCACTGAGCCGTCGCCGTCGTATTGACAACAAGCATACGCCGGTGACGAGGACGAAAAATTGAACGTTGGCGGCGTCAGCAACCTCGCATGAATCAGCATTTGGTGCACAAACATAGTTACATATACAATATTTAATACATATATTTGTGCACGAATAATGCCCAGCAGGAAAATTCATTAGCTACGTAGTGGCACGCTTTAATGAATTTAGAACCATGAATCTGTCAAAATTGTGCTTTTTTACGATTATCAATTGGACCGGGCTGCAACATTTTTTGCTCTAGTTGATACGATCGTCATTGTGAATGTAGATAAAATGCATGGGATAACTGCTTGGAGTAGTGCACTTTAAAGCAGCAAATCTCTTTGGAAGTTACACAATTCTATAGATAAACAACTTTTTGGTGCATGAAATATTTATTGGTATACATAAAAAAATATTTCTTGGTATACCTAAAATATTTCTTTATTATTACAAATTTTTATAAATGGTAGCTTTATTCAAGAGTTGTCCGAAAAACTAAAAAAACTAATTAAAAACAAGTTTTTGTCATTTAGAGTCGTGTGCCTTTCTAGCCAATAATCTATTATTCTATCACTATATTCAAGACTTGTGAACAAAACTAGCTGCTGTAAGCATTAATTAATAAAAATTGCTGGTAAGGCCAGTTTTTATTCAAATCTCGTTTTTACTCAAATTGACACATCACTCTACTTATTTTTAAATTTAACGACAAATTTTAATTTACGTCGATTATTAACCTTTAATTATATCGAGTCGAGAGCTTAATACGCGAGCTAACTCGGCTTGATAAAGTGTGTCACAATATTTGAGTTTAGTTGCCGTAATGGCCCTTAGAAAGGTAAAAGGTCAGATATAGCACAGAAATTCATATTTCAAAAAATTCTCTGTTGTCTTCCGTGATCACTTCCAATTGCTCGAACTCAGAATGACATTGCATTTTGAGTTAGTCAAACATTTTAAATATTCTTAAAAGTATTTATACTTGGCCTAACCACTGATAAATTCCTTCGCCACGAATACTTCACATATGAACGCCATAACAAATTTATAAACTTCTTCTTCTTGATTGGCGCGATAACCACTTAAGCGATTTTGACAGAGTTTAACAAAGCCCGCCACTCGTTTCTTTCTCGTGCTAACCGGCGCCAGTTGGTTCTTCTCCACCTGATCTTTCCAACGCAGAGGAGACCTTCCTCTTCCTCTGCTACGACCAGCTGATATCGCATCGAATACTTTCAGAAGCGGAGCGTTTGTATCCCCATATGGGCGACATGACCCAGCCAACGTAGCCGCTGAATCGTTAATCGCTGTACTTTGTTTATGCCGTCTTAAAGCTCATAAGCTCTATGTTCTATCGCCTACGATACTCGCCGTCGCCAACGCGCAAAGATCCGAAAATCTTGAGCAGAATCTTTCTCTCAAACACGCCAAAGGACGCCTCTTCGGATATTGTCATCGTCCAAGTCATACGTTAGGATATGAGATGAGAGCATTGCGGTGTGTTGGTTTTGTTCGTCGAGGAAAGACTCTACTACTTAATTGCCTACTTAGTCCAAAGTAGCATTTGTTGGCAAGAGAAATTCTCCGTTGGATTTCAAGGCTGAAAAATTATAAACAACTCAATGTTTTTTATAAAATTATAAAGCAGCTCTTACAACTACGAAAACCATATTTCAAAGCTAAAGTTTGAAACTTTGTGCAAAATCTGTGAAATTTTTTCACGACTTTGAGTTTATTAACCAGAATTTCAAACAAGTAAATAATCGATATACACAATTTCGTTATTGTACTGAATTTTAATAGTAAGACACATAATTAGGCCGTTTTTCTGTCAATGCTCTCTTCAAAATAATCAACCATTGACGGTACTACACCAGCGGACGGAGCGCACCAACACCTTCGCGCTATTAGCTTCGGTTTCGCAGTCGATGTGCCGGAATTCGCGAGCTTTGCATATGATTGCTTGCACTTAAAGTTGCCATAATGATCCAAAGCTTTAAACTCCCGTTGCAACTCGGTGGAAAACCTAGATTTTTCGTCTGGGACGTTCGAGAAGCATTTCTGATATGTGGGACTTACTTTAAGCGCGTTTTAAGCTTCTTATGGATCTTAGTACCTTATGAATCATTAAACATTTTGCTTGTGTCGCTCCCTCTCATTATCTAAGCTCTATTTACATTTCGAATGAGTATTGAAGGATAAATGCCGCCGAACCTTCATTATGAAAATTTTCGCTTGTCTATGATGTCACAATTTCCAATTTATAACTATTGTTTTTATAATTGAAGAAACATTTAAATTTTACACTTAAAAATTTAGTTGAAATTACCGACAAATTTCTGAGTAGTGGTCGCAATGCATGCAATAATAATTAATAATAAGTAATTTTCACTTCGAAAGAAAAAAAATCGTAAAAATAACACATTGCGACTGCTCTTCGTATGGCAACCATCGCTAGTCACTAGCGCACCAATTCCCATTTCGATTTCCCTAGAGGGGTGCTCACAATGCTTTTCTATATACTCGTACATTCACATACATACGCGCACGAGTACGTATTCTTTTCTTACCTTTACGATTCGCGTGTGCTCGTTCACAAGTTGGCCGAGCATTCGTCGATCCGACAACAGTGGCCGACAGCAGACAGCAGACAACCGATTGCTATTCGCCGATTTTAATGTTATTATTATCTGGCAAAAAAAATATACCGGCTACAACAAGAGCAACAATAAAGACATAAATAACATAGCAACTGCAATATGTGATCTGTACAATACAAATTTCACAGGATTCTCAGACTCTGTTCATTCCCACACACCTACGAATTACAATGATTTCTACCGTTGTTCCGCTCATGAAACTCTTACACTTGCACATACTTATATACATACATATATTTGTATTGTATATGTATTCATGTGCGTGTATAATTATGACAGACATGGGAATATCGTAAGCATTCGGCTTCCGTTGCCGGGCTAGTGGGTGGTCATCCTCTTTCATCTCGACTTGCTTATTCACTCTCTACTGATTCACGTAGGCAAACATTCAAAATGATTGAGTGTGCCGGTGATTAGACATAATATATTTTTCTCACTTCGCTGACTATTTTTGCATAAGAATTTCACACTTGTCATCGATGTATTTTAGTGAGGCAATTTAGTTATTCATCGATTTAGATACGAGTATACGAGTATATTCGCAAATGAGGGGTACTTTATACGTGGCAGAAACAAGTGGAAGACATAGTAAGATCTGGAATAGGCTGCTTATCACAAATTGCCAAGGCACCCTGCACCACTTTGAAGTTTCTAACAAACACCAGGAATTTTGAAGTTTCATAGCTCGTGGGTATTACGACTGGGTATTCTTGCAGATCTTCCTCCTTATTTTAGCAGCGCAAATTTTGCACTTTTAATAAACCAAAATGAATTTAAGTGCGTACATTTCTGTAAAATTTCTAAAGTCTGCTTGAATAAAATTTGAAGTTTAGCAGTGATTTGCGAATTTTCATTAGAAGCATAAAATGTGGACAATTCCTTTTCCTTTTTTGCTAAATTAACACGGTTTTCTATATTATTAAGTTTAAAGACATATGATTGAAGTGATCTTGTAAGTTAAATGGAGGGCTTTATTGCTTCAAGGGGCATATCGCTTCAAACTCACAGTCGATGCATTCAATATTTTAGTTGAAAAAAAATCCAGATTTATTTTTCAAATCTATGAGAATGATCCGAGCGACAAACGATTTCAAAGTTTTATTGATGTTACTAAAATCGTTTTCGACCAATGCATCTCGGAGACCAGCATTTGATTCGACTTTTTGTTACGCTTTAGTTAGCAAATAATAAAATTTTCAGACCTTAAATTCTCATAGGATCCAGTTTACAGTTTTTTGGCTCAATATTGACTGTTCCTTGCACAGCGTCACCTCGCAATTTACTTGTTGAATTGGAATAGAAACCGGTCGTTGTGTGTAGTTTTCTCAAACATGCGCAGCTGTATGGACTCGATTATCCCAATTTTACGTCAGTATTGCCATTGAAGAAAAGTGCACACAAATTGCTCCGCAGTTACACTGGGCTGCCCAATTGCATCGGAGTTTTTGTGGGAAAGTATTTCGCACCAAAAATGATAGAATACAAGGGCAACGTCATGACGTCATCAGCACATAAACAAACCAAATGAAAATAAGTTCACATATCAGTTTTTGCCCTAAAAATATTCTGTGTAAAATTTGGTGACTTATTAAAAGTAAAATGCCTAATGCTGCTTTACTTTTTACAGCCTACTGTTTTCTCTTCTCCAATCCTTTTCCCTAAAATAAATAATAAATAAATAAGCGGAAACAGCTGGGAAAAGGCAAGGGAAAAAACCAACTTTGTGGACTTTATTATCATTCGTGCATTCACAATTTAACAGGCGCCTCTTTATTTTCGGTATTTTGTTTAATTTAAAAATCAAAAAATTCATAAATTCACAAACAAGTAGCTTTGAACAAAAATGTTTGTTTAGTGTCTGTGCTGACGTCATACAAAGCAGCTGATTCTGTCCAAGAACAAAGCAGCAGCTTGGGTATGGCGCGATTTTCTCTACATTTCTCTATATCGTGTATCCGCTTTGTCTCAAAAATAGTGGTCTATGATATTTCAGTTATAAGGAATTAAAGATTATATTAAAATTCAGTGTTCATAGATCTACTTTTTATTATTCATTTAACGCTTTCAACCCCTTTAACACCTTTTCCGCTTTTTTTCTTCTTGCTCGAGGATCCCTTTTAGAAGACCATAACCATAAATCTATAGAATATTTAATTTTAGAAAGCTACCTGGCATCTCAAGTCGTTAGTTACACTAGAAATATGTTAAATTCACGTCCAAAGTCGAAAAAGTCTGACCAGCCTCGGGTGCCCAACGAAGGGTTAAAAGTTCTGTTGATTCTATTACATTAGTAAACGACGCTGCTTTGGTTATCAATGCAATAACGGTATTTTCAGATACTCAGAAATGTGTTTGATTGCTTTGCTGTTGTGCGGCAAATGAGTTTTTTTCACTTTTTCGCTTTTTTATGAGGAGCTTTTTCATGGCTGAAATGCACTCGGAGGTTTGCTATTGTCTGTCGAGCAGCGACCGCTGTTAGAAAAAAATGTCGTTCGATTAGTGTTTAGTGCCAGGGACTTCGAAAAGTGCGTTTCCAAATGGTAGTCACGCAACAACCCATTCGGCTATGGAGGCCGCTCTTACTGATGAAAAAAGCGATTGAAAAAATCAGTTCGTGGCGATCCTTCGCTGTTTGCCATGCCACTTTGTCCGTATATAAAACCTGTGAGGAGCGCATCAGCGTCGTATTGAAACTCAAATACTTAACTCCCAATTTCGATTACTCAGCGCGCATTTGTGTGCGTGTATCTTGCACGCGTCTTCAAGAGCTAGGAAGTTTCTAGCTTTCATTGCATTTTAACGCATTTCAAGTGGTGTGACGTAGCGCAAAACGAGTTGTATGGAGGCAGTATGGCAACAATGATTTTTTTGGAAATCATGGCCTTGCTACTTGACAAGTTTACAATTAGAGTGCTTGTTTATAGGCATTTACTTATGTGCATGTTACGTATACGCAACGGTGCACGCAGAGATTTTGGCAATTATAATAATTTAAATAAGAATAATATTGTAAAATAAAAAAGAATTCTCGCGCTTTAATTTCACTTTTAATGTGTTGAAATTAAAAACAAAAAAACAAAAAAAAAAAAAAAGTTTCTGCTAATTCCACATTTTTTAATTTTGACTAAGTTTGTATGTGAGTTATCTTACCTGAAAAATTTGCTTGCTGTGCATCTATTTTCACTTATAAAACTGGCAAAACATATCATTAAACCTAAAATAGAATAATCAGAAGTTTTTTCCGCTGTGCCATCACTTTATTTTCCATTTAATGTCGATACCGCAATGAGTTCGCTTTGTTTTTGGATTTCATGTTTGTGCTCGCTTGACGTGTGTTTATTCTTTGTTGTTTTAAGTTACTTGTTGTTATATTTTGTTGTTTCATGTTGCTTGTATTTGCATGTATACGCGCTTGCATGTGTATAGCTATTTGCATGTGTGCCGTGTGTTTGGGCTTTAATGATTTCTTGTGCTTGATTATCGTCACTCTTCAGTGATTTGGAGTGGCACACGTTTGTTTTCCATTGCGTTTTCATAATACTTCACCCAAAGTTGCTCGCACTCACATACGCGTGTGGTGTAGTGCTGTTTTTGTGATTATTGTGGCAACTATAGCCCCCAATTCTTTTGCTATTATTTGTAATTTCTTCAAAAAAGGGCTACTAGTCTTTTATTTAGAATCACTTTTTTAATTTTAATTTTTGTTCACTTTGCCGCTTACTTTTTGAGTCATATATGGTATTCCAACACTGGAGCATTTCATTACCAAAACTTTTGACTTTTGTCCATGGAGCATTTCAGGCGTTTGTCTAAAATCAAGTAATAAACTCTTCTGAGCACAATTAAAAAGCGAGTATGATTTATGTGCATATGTTTTTTCACTCACTCACATATTTCGCTATATAAAAAAGTAGTCTACAGGGGATATTTATGTACAAAGAACAGCGCTTTATTTAAAAATCATTCAATCCTCATCCATGGAACGTTGCGCATTGTTATATAAATACACCCAAGAAACTACCTTCTGAAATCTGGCTTTGTTTTAGTGTACCAAATTCAGTCAAAATGACGTACAACTTGGCCAAGGGCGCACCATTCACAAACAACTGTGACTTTCATCATCCGTCAACAAAACTTTTAGTCTATATTAAAAAATTTAATCGAAATTTAGATTACTCCAAAGATAGAATAACGAGAGAGCAAAGCAGAGGTGGCTCTTGCGTTGAAGTCTTTTGAGTTTTGGAGAGATAAAAGATCAGCGTTAATACCTGGATTGGAATTTTTTGTTGTACTCAAGGTGGCGTAAAATGAATCACTCTATCGGAAGTTTTATAATTTTTACAAATGTCGTCGTAGATCAATCATATTTGCCACTTTGAAACAGCCACAGTAGACAGCTGGTGTATAGAAACAGCCAAGCAATGGAGTCCGTAAACGTCAAAAAAATTTTTTTTGTCATTTGTAAAAAAAGAGCGTTAGGGTCGAAGCAAAGATTTTCATCACTCAAAATCATGTTAAATTTTTTCATTTGTAGAAAAGTTATTCAAAATCAAAATTGGATGATTAATTTAACGCCAATTAAATTTTTATTATGCTTTAAAAAAATGATATTGAACACCTGAAAACAGCTACATGAGTAAAGATATTGTACGAAGAGGGATTAAAACATACTTCTGAGTATAATAAGCCCTGAGCCAGGGGTCATTTTGACCTCATCATTTCATGCCGACTGATTTTAATACTGAAGACAGACGCCATCCAGGTCCAGTAGCGGTGGCTACGTGCGTGGGATGCTGCGAAACGTGTCGAAAAAAATTTTTTAACAACTCATTCAATAACGGCTGACATTTTTTTGTGTATTGTTGACATTTAGTAGAATAAAAAATAGTCAGCTGCGCCGTAGAGGGGGGAAAATACGTCAGCTGAACAGGCGAACTTGTAAAAAAATTGAAAAGTAAAACTACTTTATACTGATTGAAATTTTTTTACATAGTTTTGGACACATATGAAAATATAATAATGATGGTCAGCTGCGTTTATAGCGGTCGAAAGACCGTCAGCTGAAGAAAGAATGTATCATTGCGTTCATACATCTCGGCGGCGAGCGGAATTTTCAATGCTTCGACTGACGTCTTTTCCCCCAACGGACAATCAGCTGACGATTATTTTTCCATTTTCATTTATTAATACTATAATATTTGAAAATATCAAGCGGTCTTTTGTCAATTTACCAGAAATATATGTTCATGAAAGCTAAATCACAAGTATAGTCAAGAATTTAACGGTATAAAAACGCAGTCCAAAATCAACCCCTGGCTCCCGGACTATAAACATAGTAGAGCATGAAGAGTATCGAGACATAATGTTACATGTTAGGGTCGGTTTCGTATTGCGAATAGATCTCACATAGACTAAATAGTTGTTCTCGTTGCATTATTTTGCAATCTTGTTAGATTTTAAGGTGGGAAGATTTTTTAAAGAGTTGCCATTTAATTTTTATTATAAAATACTTGCTTAAAAGTTCATTCAAGATTTTTGAAAGGAGTTGCTACTTCATTTTTATTACACAATGGTTGAGTAAATTATTTCAAGATATTTGAAACAGAGTTGCCACCCAATTTTTATTATAAAATGATTGCCTAAAAATTAATTCAAGATTTTTACAAAAGAGCTGCCAGCCAATTTTTATTATAAAATGATTGTCTAAAATTTAATTCAAGATTTTTAAAAAGAGTTGCCAGCCAATTTTTATTATAAAACGATTGCCTAAAATTTAATTCAAGATTTTTAAAAAAGAGTTGCCACCCAATTTTTATTATAAAATGATTGCCTACAAATTTAATTCAAGATTTTAAAAAAAGAGTTGCCACCCAATTTTTATTATAAAATGATTGCCTAAAAATTTAATTCAAGATTTTTAAAACAGAGTTGCCACCTCATTTTTATTATAAAATGATTGCCTAAAACTTTTACTAAAGATTTTTGGAAAATGTTGTCACATAATTTTTATTATAAAAGGCTTGCTTTGAGATTTAATTAAAGATTTTTGGAAAGAGTTGCCACCTACAGCTTGAGTAAAAATTATTTCAAGATTTTTGAAGAGAGTTGCCACCACATTTTCATTATTAAAAAATTGCCTAAAAATTAAATAAAAAAAAATGGTGTATTTTTTAAGCAGTATTACTACGTTAACAGTTCAAAATTTTAAAGACAATTAAACAGTTTCTTAAATAGTTCGTTTAAGGGTTTATAATATTTTTTTACTGAAGTGCTTATATATTTTAAGAAATTTTTTAAAAGAGTTGCCACCTAATTTTTTATTGTAGAATACTTGCCTTAAAATTTAATTCAAGAGTTGCCACCTAACTTTTATTATAAAACTAGCGGACCCGACAGACTTCGTTCTGTGAAATAGATTTTGAATGTGGCAGTTTATATTTCGACCTTAAGACGTTTTTACTCTGCTGACCCTCACACACGGTCCTATCATCGTGGTGACGGTGTTCAGGAGAATTTAAGAAAAGGGTCAGCTCGGGTGACCTAAGTATCTTCGCTTTCACGAACTTTGGCCACCCTTTTGGGACCCACTAAAAACCCCGACTGGGATGCTTGCCAGAGGGATTCAAACTAAGAGGGGAACTTAAGGTTCAAACCTGATTGAAAAATAATCTAAAGGAATAGTGGCGACCTAAAGGTGACAAATATTTATAAAGTGGGTGCTTCAAACAAACATAGAGATAATTAATTATTTATTATTATTATTATTAACATAGGGTTAATAACCGATATAACAAAGAATAATGCAATAAAACGTCTATAAGTATTTTCGGTAATTGCTTTATTGAAAATCAAGTGAATCATAATTATTACAATAACAAAAATCTGTTTTATTTTTATTGTAGTGCTTTATGATATACAATGTTTTTTGTTTAATTACCTGGTGAATATACAAACAAATCTGAGGGTTTTCCAACACGGAAACAGGCAACAAACAATTGACCATATGAGAAACATAGGTTTTCTAGATTAATTAATAATGTTTATCTTTTTATATTCTTAAAATATGTTTGGATTTGTTCAGCCCTGCATGATTATTCTTAGAATTTACTTAACTATTTTTATTTATTATTTGTGAATAAAATCATTCCTTAACTCGTTCTGAAACTAAAACAAAATAATGAATATTGCGAGGCCAATCAAATCTATAGCTCTTACATTTTTTTACTTTTCAATTTGGTCGGATTCACGATATTATCTCTTTAGTGTGAACGCATTAGATCCTCCAACGGGAACACGCATACACACGAACGCGCAATATTTGTATGGGAAAAAGAAAAGGGCTGTTTTAGGGGGTTCCCGGAAATTATTCAAATTTTCCGCCGTAAAAACCATCCTTGGACTTCAAAGAACCTTTTAAAAAAAGAATTGTTAAGATAGGTCCATGCTTTGTTGAGTTATGCGCTTACCAACACATTTTGCGACTCATTTTTACATTATAGATATAGATCTTAGATACTTAGATTAATTCAAAACTTTTGAAAAGAGTTGCCACCTACTGCTTATTATAAAATGCTTGAGTAAAAATTATTTTGAGATTTTTGAAAAGAGTTACCACCTAACTTTCATTATACCTTTTATACTGTTTTTTTTTTTTCTTTTTGATAAATTGCTTAAGATGCTTTCCATTTCAATTCAACCGGGCTATTCGGGTCATGTTCTTCGATTTCGATGTAACTTAAATATGTTGCTCTCTGGTCAAAATAATGAGACACGTATTTTTTTGTTCGCCCGAAAAAATTTTTTTTCAAGAGTTATCGGCAATTTTGTTTTTCGCCTCAAACTCGATTTTTTTTAATTATATAAGAAAAATTTTTTTTTAAATGCCCATAACTTAGTCAAAAATGAACCGATTTTAATAATTCTGGGTTCAAAATGATCGTAATAACATACACAAGCGACTTCATGTAGAAACAATTGCAAAAAAGTAGTTAAAATTTTTTTATTTAGCAAAAAAGAAAAAAAATTGAAATTTTTTCGAAATTCAATATTTCAAAAAGTGTATTTTTTTTTTTTTTATAACTTTTTCCAAATTAAAAGGACATCTCAAACTTTAATTGAGCTGCATGCCTAGTAGCTAAAATGAGTTGTTTTTGAGTAATGAATTTTTGAGTAAACACCCTGTTTCGCACTTTTAGTTTTTTGCAAAATAAAAAATTTTCAACAACTTTTTTGCAACTATTTCTATATGAAATCGCTCGTGTAGGTAATTACGATTATTTTGAACCCAGAATCATTCAAATCGGCTTAGTTTTGACTAAGCTATGAGCAATTAAAAAAAATTTTCTTATATAGATTCTTTCCATTTCAATTCAAAAGGGCTATTCGGGACATGTTCTTCGATTTCGATGTAACTCAAATATGTTGCTCTCTGGTCAAAATAATGAGACACGTATTTTTTTTTTCGCCCAAAAAAAATTTTTTTCAAGCTTTATCGGCAATTTTGTTTTTCGGCTCAAAATCGATTTTTTTTTAATAATATAAGATTTTTTTTTTTTAAATGCTCATATCTTAGTCAAAAATGAACCGATTTTAATAATTTTGGGTTCAAAATGATCGTCATTACTTACACGAGCGATTTCATATAGAAATAGTTGCAAAAAAGTAGTTGAACATTTTTTATTTTACAAAACACAAAAAGTGCGAAACTGGGTGTTTACTCAAAAATTCATTACTCAAAAACAACTCATTTTAGCTACTAGGCATGCAGCTCAATTAAAGTTTGAGATGTCCTTTTAATTTGGAAAAAGTTATAAAAAAAAAAAAAATACACTTTTTGAAATATTGAATTTCGAAAAAATTTCAATTTTTTTTCTTTTTTGCTAAATAAAAAAATTTTAGCTACTTTTTTGCAATTGTTTCTACATGAAGTCGCTTGTGTATGTTATTACGATCATTTTGAACCCAGAATTATTAAAATCGGTTCATTTTTGACTAAGTTATGGGCATTTAAAAAAAATTTGTTCTTATATAATTAAAAAAAATCGAGTTTGAGGCGAAAAACAAAATTGCCGATAACTCTTGAAAAAAAATTTTTTCGGGCGAACAAAAAAATACGTGTCTCATTATTTTGACCAGAGAGCAACATATTTAAGTTACATCGAAATCGAAGAACATGACCCGAATAGCCCGGTTGAATTTAAATGGAAAGCATCTTAAATATTTTGAGAAATATTTTTTAGATGGCGTGTGTTTTATGCAACTTTAATCTAGCAAAATATTTTTAGAAAAGTTGCCACCTAATTTTTATTCTTAAATACTTGCCTAAACATTTAATTGAAAACGGCTATCATTTTTAATCTTATGTGTTGAAAAAATTTTAAGGCAAGTACAAACTTTCATAAAATAGTTCATCATTTTTTTTATAAAATCCTCGAGTGAAATTTATTTCATTTTATTTGATATGAGTTTTATTATAAAATACTCCAGTGAAATTTATTTCAAGACTTGTGATAAGAGTTGCCACATAATTACTATTATACAAATATTGCTTAAAATTTATTGTAAGATTTTTGAAAAGAGTGGTCACCTTATTTTTATTATAAAACGCTTGTCTAAATATTTAATTCAAAACAGTTTGAAAAGGTGCACCATTTTGAATGTTATATGTTAAAAAAAGTTTAAATTAAAAATTTTCGTTAAATAGTGCATCGTCGTTTTTACTGAAAAACTATATGTGACCTGGTCTACGACAAGGTACCTTACGTGCGAAAACAAGTTTTCGAGAAAACAGCAGTTAAAGTTTAAACTTCTAAAAACTCTTGTAACTTTTTTAAATATTAATATTTTTTAATTCGGTTTGGCTTATTTTCTTCAGCATAGATCACAGTATCAATAAATTCACAGAAGCAGTGAAAAACATTTTTTTTTTATATATAAATAAATAAGAAAAAGTTAATGCAAATCGCAGAAATTGTTTTAAAAAACAAGTTAGCTTTAGTACCGACATCCATGCCAAAAAACTTATAAGACCCGGTGACAAAAATTTTCTTGAAAACAGACTTCAGTATCGTATTCATTACACCTCAGACTATCCAGGAATGGTTCAGTTACTAATTTGCACAAATTATTGTCTTCGTTATTCTAATTTGTATCATGACAAAAAAATCAGTCTTTTTCGTATTTGTACTTTTCTTTGTTTTTACTTTTAACAAACTTTTAAACAAATTATGTCTTTCTGGTTTTCACCATTTTAAAGAGCCTTTCACACACTATTCGAATCAACAAAAAAGTGAAAAATGATTTTAAGGTACCTTTTCATAGACCAGGTCACATATATGTATATATCATATTTATCAACAATGACTAAGCATAATTTTCAAATAAATTCCAACTGATGCGATCATTATTTTTCCGATTTTCCACTGAATAAGAAAAGTATATATTTCCGTTATACAACTGCAAGAAAATCAGTTATTTTTAATTTTTTTATTTACATTTTTTTAATTTTTTTATTTATTTATTTTTTTCATTTTTTTGTAAAAATTACAAAAAACACAACCAAAGCTACTGATATGCACTTTCTTATATATGCAGACAGTAATTAAAAATTAAAAACAAAAACAAAGCATATTAAGCTGATAAAAAAAAAAAATTTACGCCGCTTAAGTACCTCTTATCAGCGCATAGAAATACAATTCTGTGTAGGATAGTGAAAATAAAATAATAAAATAAATTTTACAGTTGCCTCTAGCATCAGCGGCAGTGTTACATTACAATAGCAGGTCAATAACGAAAACAACAAGTGCCCTAGCAAGCTTTAGAAACCGTAAACGTAAAAACTCGCATACACCCACATATACCTACATACACGCATGTGCTACAGGAAAAATTGTGTATCAGCAACAGAGGAAAATCGTATTAAAACAGACCAAAAAACAATAAGAGAGAAACTACTTAAAAGCGACAAATTTTATTTCCCTATGCAAGTACTTTCCATACGCATTCATACATACATACAGGCTTACATGCATACATACACACACATACTTATACACACGCTCGCACACGCACTTGTGCATATATTTTTGGTGCAACTGTGGGAACTAGCACGACGTTAAATTACTTCATATTTTTTTTTCTCTCTTTTTTTTTTGATTTTTCGTGAAATTTTTCATTACTTTGTTCTATGTTGTTGTATACATATGTCAAAATTTTACAAACATCTTTGCGTGTTTTTTTTCTTCTGAACACGCAATAAAAACAAAAACTGTTTGGAAAAAATGTGCACTCTTATTTTTTGAACCATAAATTTCGGTTTTTTTGTGCTAATTTTTCATTTCTTCTGCATAAAGTCGACAAATGATTCATAAAAAACGCTACGAACGAGTTGAAACGGCAAAAAATTTAAACGCAGCGGCAACAGTGGAAATAAAAACAAAAAAAAACCCGAAATAAATAAATTGTAGCAATAATTCTTAACAATCAGCTACTTAGTGGAATTAAAAAAAAAGTGAAATTTAAAAGTGGAAGGAATATAAAATAAATAAAATACGATGGAAGAAAAAATTAAAAAGTGCCTGTGTTTCCATCCAAAGTGTCGTGTGCCATAAATTTGTGTTCTGCTAAATTTGTGCTATGTCAAGTGAGGCAAATAAATTGTATTCAATTCTAGCAACAACACCTTGCAAGCAGGCCAAAAAACGTTTCGTAAAGAAGTGAAAGTGCTTTGCGAAAAACACGCATTGCACAAAAACAAAACTTGAAACTTGAAATTGTTATAAAAAATATAATTTATTTTATTTTAAGCGATCTCACTTCAAACAGAAAACTGTTAGATAAAATAATGTGAGAAAATTGCGAAAAAATATTGCAATGAAATTGAAAGAAAATAAAAAATAGTAAAAAATTAAACGTTAATAATGTTTCGAAATCAATTTGTGCATAAAATTAATTTGAACATAAAAAAATAAAATAAAAATAATTCAAAAAATTACCCAAAATTAATATAAAGCGTGGTTAAGTTTCAAAGGCCGGTGCTGATTTTAAAGAAACTACAATTTTTTTAGGAAATTATTATCATTTCTCTTTATTATGATAATATTGGTATGGCTCAATTACGTTTGGTACAAAATATCGGCCAAATGGCGCCACGGCCTCGTCGGCACGCCTCCATCCGATGGTCCAAATTTTCGATTACGCTAAGGCATAATTGAGGTTCTATGCCGTTAATGTGCCGAATTATCTCATCCTTTAGCTCTTGAATTGTTGCTGGCTTATCGGCGTACACCTCTTTTTAAATAACCCCAAAGAAAGAAGTCGTTGACGTTTAGGTGTGGCTCACATGCAACACCGGCCCTTGAAATTTAACCACCCTTTATATTCATAAATGGCGCCCCCCCATTCTTGGCTCCTTGGTTCAGCTTCTCCTCCTATTTGGCGTTTTTTCCATGCATGGAAAAAGTTTTAAGCCGATACCAAACAGCAGTTTTTAAGAGAAGCTTTTTCATGGCAGATATACTCGTACACTCGGAGATTTGCTATTGCCTGCCGAGGAGCGACCGCTACTAGAAACAAAATTGCATCATCAATCATTTTGGCATATCAAGTCCGTATATTCAAACTTACGAATTGTAGTCACGCACCAACCCATTCGATAATGGCGGCCGCACCAGACAGGGCTAGTTCACTGGGGTGGCAGCTCTTGGTTGGGACAACTGGCTGCCATGGGAATGCTTCCTGTAAAGGAGCATAACAGACTGTTCAACAAATAGTTTTTGCTAGGGTGCTGCCGCAGGTTTCACCCATGAACCAGAGCCGCCTCCCAGGCACGTTAGGAGGCACCTCTTCAACTACGCCGACGAGATCCAAGACAAAATGAATCGACAAGTACGGAACCGGGCAGTGTTTAGACTTACAATAAACGACATTTTTTGGAGGACCCTTAGCACCTTCTTAAGACCCCGACTCCCGAATGCCGTAATCGTAATCCAGCCACCACCCACAGCAGATGAAGAGCTACCGCGAGAGTCCCGCGTAACCTTGGCACAACTACGTTCTAGATACGGTAACAGATTAAACTCCTACCTATCCAGAATTGACCCCGACATACCAAGCATATGTCCAGCATGCGAAGGCACCCCGCATGACATTAACCACTTTTTCATATGCCCTATCAAACCCACTCATCTAGCAGCCCTCTCCCCCTTAACCCAACCTGTCGAAACATCAAGTTTGGTGAGCCTACCGTTAGATGAGCTAGATAGGGACGACCAGTGATTTACATTGCACTGGCAGGGTTTAGTCTGTATGTATGAGCTTTACGACGACATAGATATAGCGTAGCGAATAAAGATCCAGCGGCTACGTTGGCTGGGTCATGTACGCCGAATGGGAATAAATAAATATTCCTCTATTAGTTGGTTTTTTGGCGCGAGATACAATGCGACCACTGATGTGGCTTGAAATTGAGGATTTCTAATGAATTTGAGCACTTCCTGGATCTCAACTTACAAAGCTGGACGAACCAGTGTTACACCACCTAGGGGAGTGAGTCTTCGTCTTATGCGAGCTGCACATAAGCAGCGGATGAGCGCTCAGTGCGAAAAACCGACAGATGTTTCATTCATTGAATTATTCAGTTCCTGTTAACGATGCCCCGTATAGTAGCCAGAGAGAGCTGTAAATCTTCTCTATCCATATTTGGGAGCCTACTTGATGCTCCTTTAGAAGAAAACATAAATTGTTTGTCCTGAATCTGTCCTGGTCTTTCCATGCATTTCAGTGCTTATGTCGGCATGAATTACCCAGTAGTTGACAATTTTTGCTATAGGGGTTTTGTAGGCCCGCAATGTATGAACTCTTATTATGGCCGCCTACATCCCCTTCGTTGGGTTTTTGGGGGGATCTCTTTCTCCTATTTGTGGTGTGTGGATTGATATATTCCACCAATTAAAAAGAAATTTAATATTCAAAAATAATTTGAGAATAAAAAATAAAAATGAAAAAATATTATAAAAAATATAATAAAAAAATGTTCTAAAAATAATCTGGATATAAAAAATATATATTAATTTAAAGTTGAAAAATATAATAAATTAATTATAATAAAAAAATTTCAAGGTCACAAATACTTCTACATTAATTTTAGCTTAAAACAGTGTTGTAAAATTAATGTGAGCATAAAGAAATGTTCCAAAATTTATTTGGAAGATAAAAAAATACTCCTAAGTCAATTTCAGAATAAAAAAAAAATTCTTAATAATAATAATAATAATAATAAAATTCTTAATTTCTTAATAATAATAAAAAAAAATTCTTAATAAAGAAATATTTTTTAAGCAGTGTTCAAAGCAACTCAGGAAAAATTTTGTAAATAGCGTTCTTGCTGTTTTTTTTTATTTATTTGGTGGCTTTTTTATCGTTTGCGTGTTAAAATAGAAACAAAAGCTTAAACTAAATTCAAAATAAATATGATTTTAAAATATGAAATCTGAAATATGAAAAGTGAAAAGTGAGTGCTTAAAGCAATTATCTGCCTTCGAATGTTTGAATAATTTTTCCATAACATTGTTGGTGGTTTTTAAGTGGCCCGATATGCGCCATAAAATTCCTGTTAACTACGGGAGCTACAAATTCTTCTTCGAATAAATTTTATTTTTTATATTTGTATTTTCAGAAAATCAACATAAAGTGGAACGAAAAATTTTTTGTCGAAATTATTTATGAAAAATATCGAATTATCTTTATACTTGAAATAACAATACAGAAAGTATTAAATCACAAGTGTCGTGATATCCCTTTCCACAAAAAATCATCTAAAATATAAGAAAATTGCGTCCATGAGCAACTAAAGTGAAAAAATTTAGAAAGGGACTTGAATATAAAATCAAACAACCCCACACAAATTCCAGCGAACCTTCTTCAAAAACTAATACTTCGAATACATCAATGTTTTGTTTCAATAATTGCAAAAACAACGAAAACAAATAACACGTGACAATGTGGCTTGCGAATTATTTATTACGGCAGCATTTCATGCAGAAACAACAACACGGACACGCGGCCAAGGCTAAAAGCTGTGCAGAGGGCACCCAGAAGCATTTGAGCAGTTAAGGCAAAAGCAAAAACAAACAGAAAGAAATTATTGGCAACAACAACACAAAGTGACTGAGTGATATTAAACTGGGCACACAAAGAGATCCTCTCGAAATACACACTTCGTTATTTTTTTTTAAACAAAAGTTCTTTGAAACAAGAAAAAATATTTTTTTTTCTTTCACGCCAAAATAAACATTACTCGTTTCATTACGAATCCGCGCTGCTTAGTGAGTGAGAAATAGTTAGCAAGAGCGAGACAGGCACGCAGTGATTCTCAGACGTAAACAATAAAACATAAACGCATATTGTTGTTGTTGTCGTCACACTTATTTCAACTCCGAGTATTCTGTGCGTCGTTGTAGAGTTGCTACAAACTCTCCCACGGGCGGACGCCATGTATGCGCGAGTATTGCGCAAATGGAGTCTAAACACGAAACTGCAAATGTCCATCGTCATGTGGCGGCTACTGCTGCTCACCCTGCTGCTGCTCTGCCTGTGCGCATCGCCGGCCACATGCAACACAACCAACACCAACAGCAACACCACCACCCTCATGCATGTGAGTCGGAGTGTCAGAGCGCCTGCGTATGCATTTGCCACTGCGTCTGTGTCGGCAATAACTGCCCATGTACCAGCAACAGTAACGGCAACGAACAGAGTAGCCGCTGCAGCAGCACGACAATCAGTATCACTGCCACACAGCCTCACAGCACCAGCAGCGGAAACTGTTGGCGACATCATAGAAGAAAGTTACTACATACCCGTCGATGGCGACGACGTAGATAGCAACATTTACGATAGTCGTCTAGTGCAGGCTCTAGACGTTGGCAATGTGCTGATGGGTAGAAGAAACGCGGGGGCGGAGGGAAATATGGGCAGCAGTAAGAAAAGGTTGCACAGTAGCAATAGTTATAGGAGTGGAGGCAGTGGCAGTGGCAGCAGCAGTAGAATATTTAGCAGTAGTAGTGTAGTGAGCAACAGTGACAGCAGTAAAAGTAAGAAACAACAACAACAACAGCAACAACAACATGAGAAAGAGCAGCTAAACCAGCAAGCATCTGGCACCTATGCAGACAACCTGGCGTATGCGCATTATCGCCGCGCAGTGCCGGCAACATTCAATTCCTCCACTTTCATGCAATCAGCCGCAGAAACAACGACAACAGCAACAACAGCGCTGTTAGCAGTAGCGCCACAAACAGTATTTAGTCCCCAGTTCAGTGTGCAACATGTTGCAAATGATGAAAATTTTGCCGCCGATGATGAAGACGATGATGATGTTGATGGTGATGATAATGACGAAGAGGAAGTGGCGGAGGTGGCAAAGGCGATGGCAGATGACGAGGATGAAGATTTGGCGCTGGATGTGGATAATGAGGACGATGGCGATGCCGATATGGAAGATGGCGACGTTAATGAGCATGCGTCGGATGATGATCATGCCGCCGATGAGGGGCGGCAACAACAAAAAGTTCCAAATAAAAAAAATAGTCACTTAACTAATCTATTTAAAGCGTATAAGCTTAACAACAATAATATTTACAGCCGCAAGTGGAATGTGAACATGCCACATCTACAACCACAACCACTGCAACAGCAACTACAACAAAATACAGCAGTGAGCCCCCATAGCCATGGTGCGCAGCAGTATGAATCTGGCAGGCGCAGCTCCAAGGCACGGCGCCATGTCACTGCCGAGCAGCGGCAGCATTGGCTTTCACAGCAGCAACACCAACAACAACACCAACAAAAACAGGACACAGCACCTTTGCTAGCGCCTGGTGTTGCTCATACCGTGCCACACTCGTCTACCAGCACGCAAATACCCATCGTGCAATACCCCACCAAGAAAGTGTTTCAATTGGTTAACGGCAAGAATTTGACGCGCATTGTACACCTCTGGCCGGCCACACACTACCGCATAGCGGCTTATGAAATACCCTCCTCGCTGCCCAATCGTGGTGCACTGACAGAGCAACAACGGCGCATGCTGCAACATCAGCGCGAACAGCAGCAGCTACAGCTGCAGCAAGACCAAGCGGCGCGCTCACGTCGTGACTCACACATCTTTGGCTCATCGCAGGGCGTAGATGGCAAATTTAGCAGTGGCTTCTACAGTGGATCTACACTGGGTCAGCAAACGAATTCGCAGCAACATTTTCAACGTCTGCAGCAGAGCAACAGCGCCAGCAGCAGCAGTTGGCAGCAAATCAGTGGCAACATTTTCCAACGTCAGCAGCCGTTTCAGCAACAACACACGCATAAGCACCAACACAATAATGGCGACGCCAACAACTACTATCGCAATCATAATCGCAACAACAGCAATAACAACAACAACAGGAAACACAATCAACGCCAACGCGCGCACAAACGATCGCGTCGCTATTGTTCGGCGCGCGATCCCGCCCAACTCGCATTCGAGGCGCCCATCGTATTCGAGGGCAAAATAACGTCAATGTCACCCGATCGCCGACACAATTTTGCCGCCACAGTGCAAGTGTTGAACGCATACAAGCAGCAAATTGGCTATCAGGTGAAGCGCGAACAATTTGTACGTCTGCAATTCGCCTACATCAACAGCAGCGGCGAGTGTGACATCTATCGCGAACAACTGCGGCCACGCGGTTTGGTGCCCGGCGACGAGTTGGAACTGCAACGCACCTATCTTTTCTTTGTGCAGCAAGTCGATTTGCGCAACTTCACCATTCTTGGCCAGCCGATAAGGAGGACGCGGCGCGTTGTCGAAGCAGTCAAGGATGCGGTGAGCGAAAATTATGGTGAGTTGAAAGTTTTAATTATTATTCATTTACAAAGATTAAGAGGTAATAAACAATGTAGCGGAAGAAATTCTGTGCTGAAAATATCTAATGCGTTTGTACAATTTTCAAATGCAGCATCCGCTAATTTTTCTGCTCCGCGGCACATTGCAAATATCGCAGCTTTTGTGTGCGGCGTTTATTTTATTGTATTTTATTTTTAATATTTATTTAAAGAAAACAAAAAGCTAATTTTTTACACGTAATTTTTTATGCAAATCTCCTTGGCTATTTTTGATGCAAGTCTCGACCCTTAGGTTAAGTTAGGTTGAAGCGGTTGTCCACTCAGGCTCATAGCCCATTGTGATGCCGCTTGGGGAACTTGTCCTCAGCTCTCCTAAAACCAGTGTGTATTTTTCAAAAATTATGTACAGGGTTTGATTGAAAAGTAATGAGCCTTATTTTTTTTTAAGGAGTTTTATTAAACCTTTTTTCTTATACAACTAAAATTCTTCAAAATAGGACCCTTGAGCGTCAATACACCGCTGGTAGCGGTCCTTCCACTGCAGGAAACATTTTTTAAACTCATCCGCCGGGACCGCGCAACTCGGCTGTTTTTGGATCGCCTCGATGGAGTCGACACGCCTCCCCTTCAGTTTTCGGCGCGTGAACAAGAAGAAGTCCGAAGGGAACGGGTCTGGGCTGTAGGGATCTCGATGTAAGCACGACGGTCAATGTTCAAAAAATCACGAACCCGGTTCACATCTTCGTCTGTTTGCGTCGTCGAAGGCCTTCCAGATCGCTGTTCGTCTTCGACGTCCTCCCGGCCTTCCTTGAACGACTTATGCCACCGTTTTACCTGGGCACTGGCCAGAGATTGGTCTCCGTAAGCCTCCTTGAGTAGCCCAATGGTTTCGGTAGGCATAGCAATTATCAAAGTAGAAGAGTTTCAGAGTTGAAAAGCATCAAATCTTGACAAATCTGGGCATACAATTAAATTTGCCAGATTTTGAGTAAATTTGTGGCAAATTTTTGAGTAATAACGAAAGTGAACGCAATACTGCCTTAAGGCCCTCGCCTCATTTGCAATGGTTTGTTCGGGTGTTTTTCTAAAAGCCTGTAAAACGTAAACAAAACAGGTTTTTAATTTTTGTTTTGCGCATTTTATTTTCTGGTCTATTGTTAAAAAATAAAAATTTTTTTTTTGCTCATACGATGTTTGTTCAAAAAGTTGTCAGCCTTCAAAAATGGTCTTTCAAAACAAGGTACGACACGGGTTTCGACACTCACAGTTGTCTGAAATCAAAAAGACCAAAAGGTTCTGGTTCAGTATGAATGTCGTTATCGTGTGAACTACGATCTTAAAAAAAAAATTCACAATGGTGGATGTTGAAAGATGAAAAACCGTTTTTTACCCTTTTTTTGATTTTAAAGGTCCGAAAAAATTACTAAACAATTGTTTTCCGAATGATACGAGTATGTCTTGTATACCGTCTTGAGTAGCCAGCCGAGTCTATTTTTTTTTGCAAAGGTGCTTTTCTGGTGCTTCATTAAGTCTAGAAGCAAAATTTCTTGAAGATTTCTCTTTTTGAGCTGTGATATTTTTTTGTATTGTAATTTTGTATGCTTTGAGGTGCTAGTAATCAACTTTTGGACTCTGACTAGTCTGCCCGTTGGAAGAAGAATCTAATTGACAGGGATGTCGCGATACCAAAAAATTATCGATATCTGTATCAGAACTTTTGTTGGTATCGAAAGCAAAGTATCGATATTTTCTTATGCTGCGAAAACATAAACGATAAACTTTTAACGTAATAATAAGGCGCAGAAAAATTGCCAAAAAAGTGCAACAAAATTATGGTTTTTTTCAGAAATTTCAGAAAATAATTTGATTAAAATTAGTAACAAATTATATATAATTCAAGCTCCAATTTTTATTTTAAAATTCATTCCATTAAATCTTTTTTTAGCAACAATTATTTCTAATAATCAGAGATCCAAATAAATAGAATTTATAAATTGAAAGGCTAGAATCACGGTTTTATTTCCAGTCATATTCAGAGTCACTTAAGAGCAGAAGTTATCCCATTATTTGCTTTGGCAGACGGATTCTCTATTTGTTTAAAATCGTTCTAGCTGCTGCTGAGATAGATACAAATACGTCCCTGTCTCTTGGTAAACTAAAGGTATATCGATACCAATATTAGATGATGCAACCATCAACCACTATTCTATCTCATAGCCTTCGTCTTGACGATGTTGACCTACAGTCCGATAGTGCGTGCCAGCGAAACTAATCTGTCCACCCTCAGTGAGTTTGTGAGACAGGAGGCAGATATCGGAGGCGAAGTCTAGGTCCTGTGAAATTTCATACGATGCCTCTTTTGTGCAGGGTCAATTGGCGGCTCATAACGCCGTCTAAGAGAGTGGCGAAGAGAAGTCGCGAGACAGTGGCGAAGTGGCTTTACGCCTACGTTGGTGGTGAATGGGACGCTGCTGCTCTGCCGTTGTGAAGCACAGCGCGTTCGGAGTTATTCCCAAGGGCTCAGCGCGAACTCCCTTTCTACTCAACGCCAGTCATATTGAGGCTAGTTTGATTGTGTCCAGTGCCTTCTTAAAGTCAACGACCGGCATGTAAAGCGGAGAGCGCCACTCAACTGATTGTTCTACTATGATGCGAATAGTGTTGGCTTGGTGAACATAGTTTTGGTGAGGGCGAGATCCAGCTTGCTCGCGTCTTAAGGCCCGCACAAGTACCAAAGTATTTTAAGGCATATTCGTATGAAGTTCGTTAAAAGATATCCATGCTTTTATCGACCGTCTGATTATTCTTTTCATAATGCGAGCATAGATTTGGTTTTGTCGCATTTGCGGGAAAACAGTTTTAGCAGCAATTTGAAACTTTTTGTTTGGTTTCTCGCTATGATGGCGCTTTGGTTCTTTCCAAATCTTCCGATCGCCACCGTTAGATTTCTGTTTTCCACTGTTTTTGTAAGAAGTTTTTAAGTAAAATTTTTCCAGTTACAACACAACAACTTGTAGTATCTACCTACATACAGACATACGTACATCTATGCGAGCGTGCCGCCGCTCTCGATACATTTCTTACTATTTATTGCTGCTTCTTCACTTCCTCGTACACTGAGCGTTGATTCTTGTTGGTTGTTGTTGGTTTAATTTCTTTTTGTTGTCAACTTCACGCTCTGCTAATATCCACTAGACCGAAATAATTTATTCAACACACCCGTAAATGAGACACACACACACACACACTCACACGCACATGTCCATATACATATATAGAGTTATTAAGCATGTGGTGTAAAAATTGCTTTTGTTGCTGTGTGTGTGTGCTACAGATATTTACCCTTCAAAAATTTGAGCACCGTTGTACCGATGCTACTAGTTTTTGTGCAAAGCAAAAAGGGTACTACTTACCAACCAGGCACAAAGTTATGCTGAATGGGACCATCTGAAGTGTTACGTAGTAGTTACAGTGTTGTGCTGCTTTGGACCAGTTCGAAAACGCAGGCCACACCGAAGGTTCATCCGAAGTAGCAATCACCGCTTACACGATTATTGCACGAAATTCTACCGAATTTCATTAGTGCGTGTTTTGAATGCTCGCGGATTTATTTACTACTAACACAAACAATTTTTCCTACAGTAAAAATAAATGTATATTAGGCGCCTTCGTTTGCAAGTGGCAAATAGATGAAGCAACTGGTAGAAATAAACAAATGTTGGTAGCACTGGAAAAGAGCACTGCCAAAAATTACATTTGTTTGTAAGCATTTAATGAGTATTAGTAAGGCCGCGTTCATATAGCGCAACATTTGCAGCTTCAACTCATTACTTGTGATGCTCGTACCATGTCCATACCCTTTGTGTTCTCGTTTTCCTGAATGTTGTTGTTGGCTGTGCACTTTTTTTGTTTTGAAAGATAGTCCCGATGACCGTTTGGTCTACCTCCTACTTACCGCTGGCTATGCACATATCTCGTATGAATGTGCTGGGGATGGTTAATGACCCAGAACTTGTTCAAGGATAGCTGGTTCCACTCTGAAGCGGTTCTGCATTTTCGTCAGTATTCGGGCAGTTTGGTCAGAAAGAGCTGTCTGCCAGCTTAAAATAGTGCAGGTATTCCTGAAAACAGACATATCCGCTGAGCAACTGAGCTAGAGGTGATAGTCAGTGTCCCCTGTTTTCTCATGAACCAGGTATGGCTTTGTAGGTCCAACGCCCGCTTTGTGACCACTGTTGCCACCGGCCTATTGTTAGCTGCCGTTCAGCTCTATCCCCAGACACCATCTGGGTGGCTTCCCATAGACTAGACTTTCTGGCCTCCGCCCAGATAGGTGCTGCATAGAGAATTAGGATGTCAGCCACCAATGACAGTAGTCGCCTGCGATTTCCCTTGAGCCCTCCTCTATTAGAGAGGAGTCGCGTCAGGGCACCATTGACAGAAGTCGCCTTGGAACTTACATTTATTAAATGCTGCTTGAAATAATGTCAACTGGGGACCCAAAACAGGAACATCTACAAAGAATTCACAAAGTTCCAACAACAAAAGTTGTCCGGTGTGAATGCGGTCTAATAAAACTTGACCTGAGATTTGGCAGCATTGAAAATAGTGAGTTATACAAGTTTCGTGAGCTATAACGATACCCGCTAGCGACGCATCTCACTCGATAACTTTGTTGTTGCTTTCACATGCAAATTTTTCGTCAAGCAAGCAGAGCCCTAATATTTTCTTTTCCTTTTCTTTGTTCACTCCTCTCGGGAGCACAGGGCGTGGACAAGAGTCTTCCATCATACACGGTTCGGTGCTGTTCTTTTGCACCCCTGTGAGATGTCGGCATCTCCGGCTCGCGGAGCGTCGACCTTCTCCAAGTGTTTTTTGGTCGATCGCCACCTCTGTTCCCTTGCCGGTTTCAGCCCAGTTCTAAACGTATGACCTTCCTCTTCCCATCGCCAATTTCTGCGTTTCATTTCAGCATTCGTGGACCACCACAGCGCGTTGCTGCTGATGGTGTCTGACCAGAAAATTCTATAGATGATGCGGAGGCATTTGTTGACGAAAGATTGTAGCCTCTGTGAGATGGCGTTAGAGACCAGCCATGTTTCGCTTCCATACAACAATACGGACTTCACGCATGAGCCGAATATTCGTAGTTTAGTGAAAACCTCTTCATTCGAGCGAAATTTCTTACTTCACTTTAGGTTCGCAAACTGCCAGTAGTCACTGGGAGCCAAATCCTGTGAATAGGATAGATGTGGGCGCAATTCGAAGTTCAATTGATGTAGTTTTGCCATTGTTTTGATCGATTTGTGACTGACTTGTTTTTGGTTAACAGTGAGCAAACGCGGCACCCACTTTGAACAGAGCTTCTCATAGTCAAATGCTCAAGCACTGTAAAGTCCACGCGTTCTTTCGATATCTTTACGTTAACTCACGCAACTTCACTTTTCGCTAATTCAAAACGTTTTCGTGGATTTTTTTATGTTTTTTCATTGTGGATCTCTTTTATGTTTTCTGGTCTTACCGCCTCATTTTGACGTCCACTGCGCTGTGCATCATCGGTGTCTCTACGCCCACGTTTGAAGTCAGCAAACCATCGTTTTCTTGTTGTTTCTGATGGAGCGAAGTCCCATAGCACTTTTCAAGCCATTGCTGCGCTTGAACAATATATTTTCTCATCAAGAAGCAGTGCAAAATTAAAACACAAAAGTACTTTTGATCCATGGTTTTGAAAATAAACAAACGAAGCGTCACTCTTAGCGTCATAACTCACGAACGAATGAGTAGAATATCATGAAATTTGAACAGCTGTCTTCTCAAGGTTGGTACTAACTGAAAAAGAGGTGAATGCAGTAAAACTATTGCCATCTATGTGTTAGGCCCGGAACTTTTCAGCCCATGTATTAAGCCGTCTTTTCAGAAAACAAAAGTGTACCATTAATAGCCGAATAGGTTTGTGCGTGATTATATGTAAAGAGTATAACACACCACTTACACCCTCTATTTGGTGTTTAACCGAGCTGCTTCTCCAGCTTGTGATGTGCGTCTTGATGTTGTGCCATAAATGTAGCGACTTGCAGAGGCGCAGATGATTTTTATCAGAAGCTTTTTCGTGCCCGAAATACACTCAGAAGTTTGTCTTTACCTGCCGGGATGGCCAGCTTTTTTTGTTTCGTGCACGGCGATTTTGCTTATAATAATCATATGACGCCTGGCGTGTGGTTTAATGGTTAATGGTTAATGGTTAATGGTAGTAAAGGGTTAAGGTATGGCCCTTTAGCACTGCGACCATATTGATCTATTGTGCACGCTATGCTGTCTATTGACTGTTAAGTATGATTTTGAATTGTACCAGCTCCTTCTGAGGGAGTGATTGTAGGTCTTCATCTATAAGCATGAACTTGTTTCAAAACTTTTTGCTTCTAAGCGTCAACCCCGGACATTCGATGATGAGATGTTCTATAGACTCCTCATCTTCGCAGCAAAATCTGCAAGTGCTGGTGTTAGTTATGCCTAATTTATGTAAGTGTTTGTTGCAGGTGAAGTGACCCGTGAGGGCGCCTGTGAGAGTGTCTGTTTGTTTAACGTGAGGGCCATGTTAGCTCTTTTAGCATTGAAACTTAAAAACTTTTTGGAGTGTCTAAGACCCTCTACGTTGTTCCAATGCTGATTTATTAGAGTTTTGGCCCAGTATTTTACTTTTTGTTTTAGGCTGTTTTTGTTAAATCCAAACATGGGACTAGGTCCGATGAAATTTACATCTGCCCCTTTTTTGGCTTGAAAGTCTGCCTTTTCGTTGCCGTCATATCCCTCATGTCCTGGTACCCAAATTAATGAGTCATTGTTTTTGGATGCCAGGTTATTGAGTGCCTTGTGGCACTCAGTTGTAGGTTTTTGAGTTGTAGGTTTAGCTATCTAAAGCTTTTAGAACTGATTGGCTATCCGAGAGTATTCTAATCTTTACTCTCTTGTGGTTTCTACGTTGCATGATGTTTGCTGCTTCCATTATTGCGTATAGTTCCGCTTGGAAGATAGTGGTGTCCCTGGTGAGAGTGAATGATTTGTGGATTCTGGGCCCCACTACTCCTGCTCCTACACCATAAGGTGTTTTTGATCCATCAGTGTACCATTTTTGTGAATCATCATTCATCCATTTTTGGTTTGTTTTCCACTCGATCCTCTTGGAAAAGGTATCTGTGTATCCTTTTGTGAAACAGAGGGTGTGTGGTTTGCTCAGTCCGCAACCCACTGAGGTCCTGAAACACGGTTGTTTCTAACAGCGACAGGCAGTGGCAGACATCCGAGTGTATTTTTGCCATAAAAAAAACTCTGCATAAGAACCATCTGTCGTTCATAGTCGGCATAAAATAAATTTGTAGCTGCAAAATAGCCTCGTCTAAACTGGTTATTTAGGTACTCCGATGTAATGCAGAGCTGGGTTAGATGGACATCGGATTGTTAATAATTTATTTCCAGTAGCTTTTCATATCTTTAGACTGCGCCGGAATGTGGTGCTGGTTACAGTGCGCCTACCCTCGGTATTACTGCCTAAACTAGTTACACTTTTCACAGGGCTTAACAAGCAAAGTTTGAAATGAGTGTGTGTGTGTGTGTATATATACGAGCATGTATGTGAGACGCATCAGCGCAACGTGAAAGGGCAGCTTTTTCAAATTAAATTCAACGACGGAAGCAGACAAAAACTATGCTACTTGCAATGAAACTAGCAACGACAAAAGCAATTACCATATTACAAACAATCACAAGGTAAAACATCATAGTGGCAGCAGCTGCAACAACAACAGCAACAGCAAAGCAGCAACATTCATAATAATGATTAAATTTTATTCTACTATTGCAACTCACTTACTGCAGTTTGTGGCTGCCGTCAACGTCACCACCACGATTACACAGGCACATGCACACAAGCACACACAAACACACACTGCCACAACTCTTCAAGCATCAGAGTCATCATTATTGCAACTATGCTTCCGTTTATTGCAGTTGCCGCATTTGTGCGCTAGTTGTTGGTTTAGTCAAAAAAGAAAGAAAGAAAGAAAAAAAGAAACCAACAAAAATCGCACATATTTTGCTTGTGAATGTTCGCACCGCGCGTCAACTTCTTCATCCATCGCTAGCTGCCCGCGCACACCCATTGCGTTGAGGCCGTGGCTAACTCTGATTGCTACTCTTCGTCGATGCTTCCTTCCTCATTGCAATCAGACACGATAAAGGCAGTAAGTTTATACATACAACTTCCCGCTCGCATTTGTTGCGCTGCCACGACGCGCTTCTATACCGCATTGCATACAGTTGGCTGCGGCTACGGCTGCGACGTTGTTGGCGTTGCGGTTCAGCGCGCACACTCACTCACTCACTCGCTCGCTCACTCGCTGATTCCGTACGCTTTGCGTATTTGCTTAGCGCTTTTTGTTTTAATCTTGTTTGCTTTGCGTTGGATTTGCGTTGCCTTTTGTTTTATGGCCAGCGCAATGGCTCATTTGTTTTTGTTTCTTATTTGTTTGTTGTTTTTGTTGCGTTTTTTGTTTGTTTTGTTTGCTTTTCCTTTTATATTTTCTTGCTCCGTTTAATGTGTATTATTTTTGTTTCGCTACTGTTTCTGCTACTTTGCGCCGCTTTTACACTGCTGTTTTTTTTTTATTAGTTTTGCTGAACTTAAATGTTTTTTTGTTTTGTTTTTGCATTTCTGCAGTCATTTTTGTCGACGCGTTTTTAATTTCATTCATCAACAGCATTCAATAACAAAAATACTAGTAGCAACAGAACGGCATTGAGGTTGAGTGCGTACATATAAACATACGAGGGTGGTGCAATAAGGACCCGAAGAGAGAGAAACACTCTACTTGGCAAAAAAAAAAAAAAACGAAAGCAAAAAAAAAGTTTTACTTTTCCACAATTCATTGAACGTTGCCCATTTTTTCTTGCTACCTGAAAAGTTTGACGATTAAAGGTTTTGAAAATAAACCTTCGTTTCAACTAAGACCGCTTCATCGCCTTCGAGGTGTTTGATTCATATTTGGAAACCGTGAATAGAGTTGCAGCCAACTTAATATAAAGACTGGATGATGAATGTCGGTGTAATTCGAAACCTAATTCATGTAATTCCGTCATTGCCACTGCGGATTTGTGCGCTCATGCGTTTTGTTGATGCCAACCGACCAGCCCACCTTGGTCGGCATAAGTAAAAAATATGCACCGTTTCGCTAGCAAAAAGCCGAAAATTACATGCTATAGAACTTTTTATGTTAGTTCCAAGGCATTAAAATGGAGGAGACATTACAGGTCAAAGGTCAATTTTACGCACCTTAAAAACCAACCAAAGTGTGAGTGCCTCAGAAGTTACCAAATCTCTCGGTGCAGGCGGAAGTCAAGTGAAGTGATTTTCTTCACGAAAAGGTTTTATTCTAATATTAGTCGCACCTCAGTAGGCAATGGCAAACCGTTGCGAGTATTTCTGTCATGAAAATAGTCTACCATCGGCAGTCGTCATAAAACTGTTAGCCCCTCCATTCACATCTCAAATTTCAGGCAAAGCTATGGCAAGCGTCTATTTAGAAGTTTAGGTGTCATTTATCCGAAATTAGGTCAAAAGTAGTTGCTTTATTTGAGTTTAGATGATTTAGGGTGCCGTTTGTGTAGTAACTTAAAATTATTTCGCTGCCAATAAATTTAAACCAGCGGTCGGTGCATCCATAGACGGGTAACTAGAAATTATAAATACATTTTTTAATAACTATTTTCCATTGAACTAGTTAAATTACTCCTTTTCAAATAACCAGTTGTAAACAGACAAATTGCAAACTACCGAGCGTTCAATAATGTATGTGACTGACACATAGATGACGGCACTAGTACTAAATCAATATTTTTTTCGAAAGTTGGCAACCTTTTTAGGCTTACTGTCAAACTCATATGTTAATCCGACCATTTGTTTACAAGTTACAGGCTTTAAGTGACGCTATTTTTGAGTTTTTAAAAAAACTGAATTCAAAGCAATTCCGTGTGCTGATTTATCATTGTTTTTTAATGAAAAAAAAATACTGTTCAATGTCAATGTTCAATGGCTTGAAAAACATTATTCGGACTCTGCTCCATCAAAAAGAAGCATTTGCTATTGGTATGCCGAATTTAAACGTGGTCGTACAGACACCGATGACATTCCATCTACTGGAAGGCCAAATGGCGCTGTTATTCCGGAAAACGTTGAAAAAATACTGAAAATCATTATGTCCGACCGTAAAGTGAAAGTGAGGGAGATTGCTGACATTCTAAAGATATCTGCAGGCAGTGTACACACCATAATACACGAACATTTGGGTATGAAAAAGTTGTTTTCCAAATGGATTCCGCGTTTGCTCAACCGGAGTAAAAACAACAACGAATCGATGATTCAAAGAGCTGTTTGGACATGTTTACGCGCAATAAGTCGGAGTTTTTGCATCGGTACATCACAATGGATGAAACATGGATCCACCATTTCACTCCAGAGTCAAATCGGCAGTCTGCTGAGTGGCATGCAGCCGGTGAAAGCCGCCCAAAGCGACCAAAGACGCAGCAGTCGGCTGGCAAGATTATGGCGTCTGTATTTTGGGATGATGGCAGACCATCAACAGCGACTATTATATAGCGTTATTGGAGCGTTTGAAAGACGAAATCGCAAAGAAACGTCCTCATATGGCGAAGAAAAAAGTGTTGTTCCACCAAGACAATGCACCGTGTCACAAATCAATGAAAACGATGGCAAAATTGAACGAATTGGGCTTCGAATTGCTTCCCCATCCACCGTATTCTCCAGATTTGGCCCCAGCGACTACTGGCTCTTCGCAGACCTCAAAAAGATGCTCCGTGGTAAGAGATTTGGCTCAAATGATGAAGTAATCGCCGAAACTGAGGCCTATTTTGAAGGCAAAGAAAAATCGTTTTAAAAAGGCGGTATCGAAAGATTGGAAAAGCGTTGGAATGATTGTATCTCCCTAAAAGAGGACTATGTTGATGAATAAAAACGAATTTTGGCAAAAAAATGTGTTTTAATTAATTAGTCACACACATTATTGAACGAAGTTTAATTAAAAAGTGCTTCTTCGAAACCAACAAAAAATCATTTGACATCTGAATTTTTTTCCAACTGCTACAGTTTATTTCAGCTACTTCGTTCCTCAACGACCTACACCATTTAAAATCAGTCACGCACATACATACATACTACGAGTACACACACAATATATATATGCGTATGTATGTGTAAAAATGGAACACTTTCCTTTCAAATAATCAGCTGTAATCAGCTGTTTTACTCGACTTTATCAGACCACTAAGAACTAGCCTGACTTTTGCACACGCTTTATGGGCGGATATCTTTGTCTCGCACTCGTTTTAAGCGAAATATACATACATATTTATTTATTTTAAATTATTCCCGCAAATGCACTTAGTTTCTACTTGTTTTTTTCGCCTCTTTGTTGCTGCCTGTATTTTGACTTCGTTTTGAAATCTGATGAAGTTTTTCTCTACACATATGCACATTTATACGTATGTATTTGTAGATGTATTCCCTAAGTTGAAGAATTGGCTGGCCAAGAGGTAAATAGCTCCACATCCCAGTGTATGCAAAACTGCGGCGTACTTTTAGATACTTCAAAGTTGTATGCAAAAATTTTAAATATTTCAAAAATAAATAATGGGCAATAAGATATTGGAGAGCAATAAAACTTGCAGTAGGCAGCAGAAAAGCAGGCCCATTATTTTTGCAATTATTTCCCACTCAGAAACTCTTTGTACGAGTAGTACGAATATGTATTTTATAATTTATAATTTTATGTAAAAAAAATTGCTGTGGGCCTTTGGGTTTCGAGGGCTACTTTGATCAGCAAATCTTAGCGGGAAAATGCAAGAGTTCCATTTGGTGTAAAAAGTACCCGAAATTGTTAAATAAAACAAAATAAAAATATTTGTATATAACATTTTTTTAGGCCCCATCTAGTGCCATACAACTATGCCTGCGCTTGACCTAATCCTACATCCTTGGGGGTTAATTGCGGTATGACCTTTAGTGCCTTCTGCGAGTCATCTTTGTTTTGTTTGATTGCATTTTCGAGGTGTCATGCCGATGATTCATTATATCTGTAACACCATGTCACGTCGCCCGTTATGATTCGTTTTATGAAGGTGGGGTTAGAGGAAGTTCGAGCAAATCATGTCTTAGGCTACTTGCTTCCCAAAATATTTGGCAGAGAAATGGAAATCCATTGTTTCTACGTAAAATTTTTGCGCAAATGTTTTAAAACTGTTTTATGGTCGATCTTTAGCTACTGGGTGATGGTACTAACATCTCCACGACAGTCGGTTCTACGTTACCGAAACGGCCCGAATTTATATCCGGCCAAGGACTGTCACTCCAGCATCATTCCCCGTACGTAAGTATTGGGAATGTTTATGCTGCTACGACAAAACAACAACTAACGTCTCCGTCAATAACTGACATCTAAGAAAAGTTGAGCAGGTGAGTTTGACATTTGATTTAATTAGTGCTTGGGAACTTAAAATGATGATACAGAATATTGTTGGAATGAATTTCGTTTTATTATAATTTGGGAAAAATAAAAAAAAAAAATTGTAAAAAAACAATTTTTACAAAAAAAAAAAATTGTCAAAAAAAATGTTGATTACTTTAAATTGTATAATAGCTTACATTCGACAACGAATAGCAAAGAAAGAAGAGGCTAATCTGGTAAATAATTTTGTGGCATTTTTTTTTGTTTTTTAATGATACCCGGATGTGTCCGCCACGGCTACGAGTTACTTGATAAATTCGATCAGTCCAATTTTTACTACTTTTTCCAATAAATCTGAATAATAAAACTAAATGAGCCGAATTACAAACGTTGGTCTTTTGGTTTAAATTTTTTGCCGTGCAAGCCATTTCGGGACGGCCTCCGTAGCCGAATGGGTTGTTGCGTGACTACCATTCGGAATCCGAAGATCGTAGGTTCGAATCTCGCTGAAACACCAAAATGAAGAAAAAGCTTTTTCTAATAGCGGTCGCCCCTCGGCAGTCAATCGCAAACCTCCGAGAGTATTTCTACCACGAAAAAGCTCCTCGTAAAAAAGTATCTGCCGTTCGGAGTTGGCTTAAAACAGTAGGTCCGCCCCTCCATTTGTGGAACAACATCAAGACACACGCCAGAAATAGGAGGAGGAGCTCGGCCAAACACGCCTAACGTAAAATTTCCCACGTAGTCAAGGAAGAAAGGCCAACAAGTTGAAAACGACGTCGAATCGACATTTCGGCGTCTTTTTCAACACTTTGCTCTATGAACTTCGCGAAACTTTTTATTTATTTATTTTTTTTTTTTTTCAAAATAAATTTCCACAATTTGGAAGTTTGGAAGTGTTGTTCCTGCATTAAATGATTTATGATGACTGGCCAGACCTTGCCAGTGTCAAGATAGTTTGCCATGCTCAGCCATAGTTACCCAATAGTCATAGCCCAAACTTACATAATTACCGATATCGTTAGTTCTCATGCAGCTAAAACAAACACCCGATTCTTATGTATCTAAAAGGCTGCATATTTAGTATAACCGCTGAAATTCTTAATGGTTCATGTAATTTTGCGCCTATTTACAAATATTTCATTTATTTATGGCGCTGCCGAAAATTTATAATCCTTAGCATTCCTGCCTTTTACGTTGATTTATAGCACTTTAATGAGCCTCCGTCGGCTATTGTCGAACAAAACACAAAACATCAAACAGAAACAAAAACTTAAATTCAATCTGCCACTATTACACATACATACAGTCACTCACACCTTATTTGATATCGAAACGATTTTTTGGTAAGCATTCTATATTTCATAACATTTTGCGTAAATGCAAGAACGGAGTATGCAAATATTTAATTTACTTTGTTTGATTTCATTTCTCAACGTAAAATACAAAAAGTGCCCACTCATTCCATTGTGATGCAGAAAAACAAAATCATACATAGAACTCTGTATCAAGTAAGGTGTGCGTGACTGTATGTATGTTAATAAATTTCACTGCCTTAGCTGTTCGACTTCAACCTCAATTAAAATATTTTCCAAATTTAATTTACCGCTGACTTGACTGACTGACTTAGATCGCAAATTCAATCAATCGTCGTCGGTTATTTGATTACAGTTTGATTTGTTTGTATGTAATGTAGATAAAGCAAATATGTAGTTGCACATGTATGCATGTGTGTGTGTGTATGTATGCGTATGCAGGTTATTTACTTATAGTTAGGACATTTACGCCCCCGAAACGAGCACTAACATTTTGGCGCCGTAACATCGCGATTCAAATTGTCGTTTCGCGTACACGTCCACGTTTTGTGTCGTTGTCCGTCGACTATCATTCGCGTCGTTGCTCGCGTCAGCATTCATTGGTGATCTTATCTGTCAGCGCGTTGTGTTCTGCCGCACCGTTTTTGTTGTTTACCGTTTCCCATTTTTGGTTTATCCCTGCAATTACGATTTTGTTTCTAAAGTGGGGCTACTTTTATTGTGTTATTATTTCTGGTTGTTGTGATTGTTGTCATGCACGAGAAATATTTGTGCGTGTATGTGTGTGTGTGTACTTAGCGGTTACATACAAATTGTACTGCTGCTGCGGCTATTGTTAAAAATCGCTCTACAACTGCGATTGGGTTAATCAAACCTTTTGTTTGGCATTTTAAATACATTTTTTTTTTAATTATTTTTCTTTTCTGAATTTTTGCACTTGACTTTAACCACCTCAAAGCAAACATATTATTTTTCATGCAAAAGTTTAGATTTTCTTTTTACGGTTTTTTTGGGAACTACTTGAGTTGTATGCAGTAAAACTTTGAAGCAATTTCGGCTTAATAAATATTTTGTAGTCTCTACGCAAGATTCTCAAATGATATTAAAGCAATTTTCACGAAATATTACAACACTGAACTTTTCATAATGAACCAAACTTTGTTTTCAATAACTTATACGAGGGGTGCCTTTTATATTTCGGGATTTGGCAACCCTGGTGTTGCAATCTGGCAACTGACAGCTGTATCGCAAAGTTTGACATTTTTTGGCTTTTACGTACTCAGAACGTTTTGAAATACCAGCGCTATTTGTGTTGTTTGTAGTAACTTAAAAGATTCATCTCGGTCCAAAAATGGAATTAAATCGTGAACATTTTCGTGCGATTATTTTTTACAACTTTCGACGTGGATTAACTGAGCAACATTGCATGGATGAACTCAATTCATTTTTTGGCGATGAAGCTCCATCAAGGACCAGTTTTTATCGATGGTATGGTGAATTCAATCGTGGTCATAGTTCACTCCAAGACGAATTTTCTGAAGGTCGTCCAAAATCAGTTGTTGTTCCGAAAAACATTGATGCTGTGCGCGAACTGATATTGCAAGATCGTCATGTGACCTATCGTGAGATTGAGACAATCTTAGGCATTAGTGGGACCAGCATACATTCAATATTGCATAAACATTTGACTGTCAAAAAAATTTGTTCGCGTTGGATCCCACACAATTTGTCAATCGCTCAAAAAAGGCTCGTGTCGATTGGTCGAAGGAAATGCTCAAAAAATACGATCGCGGGGCTTCGAAACACGTCTATGACTTGAAAAACAATAAAGTGATTTTCGATGATTAAAATTTGTTTTTGTTCTCTAATCCCGACAAATAAAAGGCACCCCTCGTACATTTTAAAATCCGATAAGTATTGCCAACTACTGTTTTACTTTTTTGTATATTTTAAATAGCAATAACGGGATTTCGGCGCATGCGGAATTTTTTTTTTTTAATTTATTGGAGTTTAGGACAAAAATGACACGAAATTCTTGATGAATGACTTTTTGCCACTCTGACTTTAAGCTGTTTTCGATAATAGCAGCCCTTTTCGACTTAATTGAGTCTCAAAGCCAAAAAAGTGATGTATTTATGTTTCAAGTTCTTTTCAGCTGATTTCAGTTTTTTCGGGTTGTCTACTTTAAAAATTTATGTTTCTTGCTCTTTGTTTTCTTTAAGGCAGTAGTCTGCTTTAGAAGCCGAAAAAAAGCGTTTTTTTAGCAATTTTGTTTGAAAGGGAAGGAAATGATTGCGGTAAACGGAATTTTAAGACGATAGTGTACTATATTTAAGGTTTAAAAAACAATATTTATTTTTAAAAAATATTGAAATTTTTTAAAGTTGTAAGTATTTTTCTGGAGCGCCTGGAGTCTGCTTACACGTGCCGGTGATGGAGGTCGTGCGATGCATCTGAAACAGTCGAACCAAATTTTTTTTTAATTTTTATAAATTTCTTTTCTTTATGAACTAAAAAAATACCGAAGAAGTTATAAAATTCCAAATTTTTTCGAAGTTTGAAAAAAAAATTCACTTTTTTAAGAAAAAAAATTGACTTTAAGTTGCAAAACAAGTAGTTTAAATAATACTTTTGTCCAACTTTTTTAGTTCAAATAGAAGATAATTTAATACTGAAGCTAGATCACTTTGGTTTTTTTCGATCGGACATATATTCTTTTTGCTATCGCCGGCACCGTTTTCTAACACTTGTGAAAATGAAAACTCGAGAAAACGCGCTTTAAAGTCTGCCTGAGCATTCGCACCTGCTCGACGCTCGGCCACCAAAACTGCTCTAGCTTCGAAAATATGTCGAATTGGCCTCTGGAATTTTAAAGACATATTCTTGGATAGTTTTGGAAGAGATTTAAAACAAAACAAAAAAATCGATTTTTTGAAGCCTGTAAAGCAGACTACTGCCTTAAGGGGTTATATACACTTGTAAGGCTTAAAAATCACGTTTTTTTGAGAATTTCTTACAAAGAACCATTTTATTAAACAAATACTCTTTTTAATTATTCAAATAATGTCTACTTTAAAGTTAGTTATAGCACGTAAAGTTAGGGAAAATATTGAAGTGCACTGCTCCTGCAGATGATCTCCCAAACATCCTCCAAAAAAAAGCGTTCGAATGTGGGCAAAATATCGCCGGTTTGGATTAACTGAAATCGAAAAACCAATTAGATTCTTTTTGTGGATAGATAAAGCTAGGTATTAATCGAAGGAATAGTCAAAATTTTAGTTTTTGATAAAATGGCGGCTATAGGAAAAAAATCGAATTTTCTACAAAAATTTTCGCGAAAAACTGCCTGAAAAAATAGAAAAAATCATCAGAATTCTTATTCCTTCGATTAATACCAGGAGAATATAACTTAGAAGGTTGTATTAAAATTTCAAAATGATCGGTTCAGCCATTTTTGAGAAATCGTGTCCATCGAAAAAACTCGAAACGCCTTTCCAAATTTGCGTGTAACTTCGGAAATATTCACCGGAACGATATTAAATTTTCTGTGTGTATTATTAAATATATGTACATTATTAAGAAAATAAAATAAAAACAAAATCGATTTTTTGAAAATTCTACAATAACTGTATAGCATGTATGTATATAAGCAAATTTGTAGAATAAGCAAAACTTTTCGAGGTTGTTTTCACAACTTTTTGAAGTACACGAAAAGTGCCTATAATGGTGCATACATCATTTCACAGTTGTTCTTCGAGACTGGGCAAGTTTCGAAATTTTCGAGGCGTTTTTGTTCGAAAGGGAATTTCCCAAATGATAATACAGAGCAACTAATCGTTAAATGCAACTCACTTTAGACTGCTGATGTTATCATCTCTCATGCTAATGTGTCTGGTAAAACTCTCCCCAGCTTTCCATCTTCTCAAACAATTAACTTCTGCCTATACTACGGTGGTGCAATGCCACCTGCTGTCAATTCTCGTATTGCAGTGCTTCTGGCGCTCTCACTTCTGCTTGCACTGCCATAACTTACATTGCGAGCAGTGAATTCATCGCCATCATATGCTTCTGTTGCTCAGCCTATGTTAACTGCTGCTAATGCTTCGCCTTACGCTGTTCCTCCGCCTGCGTTAGGATATGCAAAAATCCATACACCATCAAAAACAACAGCTTCCCCATCTTGCTCGTATGACGTGCATGGCAAGAGGAAAACTGAAGTGTGCGAGTTCTTGAGTCCAGTATTAAGGCGGATCTAACGCAATTATGCCAGGTTATCAGGAAAGTCGTGCTAGATACTTAAGAATACTAGTATTTGGGTAATTTCTGGTTAATTTTGTAATATGGCATAATGTCCAAAACTGATACTTTTTCGAGATACGCCAATTTAAAAGTTATTTTACAAATATAATTTTGTTCTTGCTTGTACGTTCACTTTTCGTTAAATGCTAGTTCAAGGATCTAATTTGTTTACTGTTTTAACTTAAAGGGTATGTCAATTTATAACTAACATCTGACAGTGAAAAATTACTTTGGTGTTTACGATTTTTCACTAAAAGGCTTCTACTTCTCACTTTCACAAAAAAAAAAACTAACTGTACTGTAAACTATTTTAAAAATTAAAGTATCTCTTAAGCTATCCGTAAAGGGTCATAGCGAAATTTGCGTCCAAATGTGGCTAAAAAATTGTTTAACTCTATGTCAAATAGGCTTAATGAAGTCATCCGGCAAAAAGAATGCCTACTAAATATTAAAATTTCAATGAACTTAACCCTCTAGTGCCCAAATTTTATTCTTGAATGAAAAAAATTGCTTTGGGTGGGGATTATGGTAAAATTATAGGTTCTTTATCAAGAAAGTGAAATTTTGTTCTTTGATCCGATTATATAGGGATAAAACCTTACCCCGCCTGCAGGCGGCTTTGGGAAGGAACGCCAAAAAAAATCTAAATGAAAAACTTGCAAATTCAGTGTATTACGTACTTTTATTGAACAAAACAGAAAGTTTTTAACAGAAATCAATACAAAACAAACAGTCAGTCTTATTTCAAATAGTTTTAGAAAAATGTCTACAAAAGAAAGGCATGCTTTTGGGCATAAATAGGCAGTTGGTGCAAATTATTTATGGTGAAAATTGTGAAAGCAGTCCTTTTGCTGGGAAAAACAAAGATTCAGATTCCATTTTCGGCACACGATTTGAGTTTCGGAGGTGCAGCCAGGATATTCGCACCTATTTTTACCGGTGCGTGATAAAAACTTTGCAAAATGTCCAACTCCGTCGTAGCGAACGTGGTCAGGAGGTGAGTAAGCTTTTCTTCCAGTAAATTTTTACCTGAGGAGTTTGTCATGGACGACCTGGAGCTCTTGGTATTGAAGAATATTGTTGTTTGCATAGTACGTATGCGATCTCTGCCGGGAAGTTCGGCAGTTGGTACTGCCCAGCATGCGTGTCAATCTTGTTAATTCTTCTGAACAAAACATAAGCGTTTATCATGGCCATATCAAGCAGGTGATTAAAAAGTCGGTTTGTGTACTTATTGCTCTTTACCGGAATCTTATATCGCCCAATTAGTCCATCCATGAGGTCGACGCCCCCCATATATGACTATTATATTCACGGACTGCATTGGGGCAATCGACATCAACAAATTTTTTTTCTGAGCGGACGAACCGCGACACCTTATTTATAACATTTGTTTCATTCTGGAAGGGCTTTTCGCCTGTATAACTCGATGCGAGTCACACTATTTTATTTTCCTTCCAAACTGATAAAGAAATGTCAACTCCTAAAGCAGATACACAAAATTCAGTTGAATATCCACGGGGATGTTTCCTGAGATCAAGATCTGTCGAAAGTTTGCAATTCGGAATTCGATTTGAACGAATAGTTCCCAGCGAATGTATTCCGCGTGATTTTAGATAAACCAGAAGTGGCAGTGACGTGTAATAGTTGTCGAAATATGTTATATGGTTTTTAAAATCTGGAATATTACGGGACAATCGGACCACCACATTCGCAGATGCCCCAAGATCTGGTGTATCAGTCAGAACAGCATTGTCTCCTGCGCCGCAATATATTTTGAAGTTAAAACAAAATCCGAAGGAGTCACACAAAACGAAGAGTTTTATATCCCATTTATGTAGTTTATCTGGCAGATATTGTAGAAGGAAAGTCCTCATCTTCGGTGCGCACATTTGTTCATCGTCACATAAACGTTGAGTCATCGGAATGGACTGAAACCTGTTATTGAAATGATCAGCGAGACATAAATTGACAACATGTACATAAATTGACACACACTTCTGATTCCAGCATAGAATCTGACAAATTTACCGCCCTGTTAATCACCTCGTCAATTCCAGTGTCGATAGGTAATTCTGCATCGTCCACATCTTCGTCTAAAAGATCTTCCAAATCTTCTTCCACGTCTGTATCATCGTCGATTTCCAATAAATCCAAAAATGTTGCAATATCTTCATCATTAAGGGATGATAATTTACACTTTTGTCGTTGATCCATTTCTAAAAAACCAAAACTTTAAGCTTAGCCCCCCTCTAAAAATATCAAAATTTCAAACTTACCGCATAATGTTATTTATTCCGAGTTATCCCAGGACCGCCTCTAGACGGGCTGTCTGCAAAGGTTTATAAAATACAGGAAACACTTTTTTTTTGTTATTATTTTTAACTTTCGTATTTTGAACACAACCAGCAACACTATGATAATTTTTATTATAAGCTAAATACACTTCTAATATTTTTATTTAATTTTTAAAATACACCACTTTTGCAGAATAATTAATTTGACCGCTTTTCACTATTTTCCGACTTCAAATGACTATGACGGCTGATTAAAAAACAAGACGCTGCTGCAAATGCACCAGCAATAATTTTGGGACTTTCCGGAATTAGAAAGAGTTTAAAAAGTAACGAAATGATATTTTAAAAGGGAATAAGCGTGAAATAAACTTAGGCCGTCTACAGGCGGTCTTGGGTACTAGAGGGTTAATATTTTATCTGTAAAATTTAAGTGTGTGAATAATTTTGTCCCTTAAAAATATCATGAATTATGTGATCTTTGTTAATTTTTCATTCATGAAGTAAAGTTTTGTTAAGTTTATGTTGGATTTAAATAAACAATAAATTTGGGTAATGCAATTTTACTAAAATAATAATAATTTTTAATTCCATTAAGGGGGAACGCCACTGTGCGTGGTCAAACAATAGTCGATTTTTGGGAATTTTTTTTTTGTAATTAGGAATGATTATTCGAGGGTCTGACAAAAGGCAATTTATTACATATGTATTAAACTATGTTGATGTAAATTTTTATTAAGAAATATTGAAAATTGACAAATTTATGTAAATAAACGTAACTAGTTAAAAAAAAATGACGTCATCTGAATAATCATCTAAATCGAAAAACCAAAAATTGTAGTAATCTACACAATAGTGGCTAATGTTGTACGAATCCGTTTTGTTTTTTGTTTTTTTTTTTTTGACGAAATGGTGCTGATTTGAATTTCGTTGTGTGTTTTTCACCATTTTTTAAATTTTCAACAGGCCCAAAAAAATAGTTCTTTTCAAAATTTTGAAAATCGGCTACGTAATACGATAGCCAAGACGATAACAAAAATTTTGAAAAAAAAAAAATTAAAATCGGTTCATTAGTCTTCGAGAAATCAATGCCACCGTATCAAAAAAGTCGTTTCGTATCGTATCGTGTCGTAAGCCTTACGGGGCCGAACGGACGGGCGCTCACTTAAGTGCACATAGAATCAGGAATAAAGCGAATTTCACTTTAAAATTTTTACCACATTTTCTTGAGTAGTTATACTAACAATTTATGCAAAAAAAAGTCGTTTTTTTTTTAATTTTCACAGTGGCGTTCCCATTAATTGTTTCTCAAGATACAGCTTATCGAATGAAAAAACAGTGGTTGTGTGAATGATCTTGCGCGTGTGTGTACAAGTACAATCTAATAGTAATGTAATTGAACAGACTCAGCACCATGTCCAACCTAACGAAACACCGATTCCAAACGCTGCCTGTTTACTACCTGGTATAATTTAAGTAGATAATTGAAAAAGTTCAGTTGAGCCTTCTTTTGCGGTCGAGATACCGTCTATGTGTGCATGCCTCGCTGTGTTTCAATCATTTTGCTTTTCTTTAGTTTTCTTATGCCGGCTTAGGACGGTAACCTCGTATATTGTAGACTTACGCGCCTGATAACTGGAATTTTTTTTCATTTTCGCAGGAACAAAACACACCAAAACTATCAAAACATTCCAATTAAACCCAACCCAAATATGCCTAAATATTTTTTTACGTGCATTTTTTTATTATTAAACCCACCACTACCCTTCCCCGTCTAATGATACATTTTCCAAAATATGTATGTAAACGTGAGTACGCAGTTTTTATATCTGAACTTTGATTTATTATTCTCATATCCATAACTCTTTTCAAGACTGATTACTTTGTACTTCCCTGTGATTGCAATAAATTACGTAATTCAATCGCATTCCACAATGGGCGTCAAACGCCAACCAATTGACCGTCATTGAAGGAAATTAGGGAAACACCTGTTAAGTACCGCCGCCAGGCATGAATGTAGGTGTGAAAGTGTATTTGCTTTGCTCGTATTGACACAACTCAAGTGGCGCTAGCTGTGTGAATTCTTGCCTTATCATTACAATAAAAATAACAATAGTGACAATAATTCTCAGAACTGATAATAAATAGTAGCATAAACAGAAAATGTGAAAGCAGTAACAAAAGCTATGAGAATAGATAACGATGTGCGTGTACATGCACATACACATACACATATATACATATGGTTACATATATACAAGTGTTAACAGTTATGCACTCATATAATTAGTCGGCGTCACTACTTAACATCACACAAATTGGCGTCGATGATTACAGTCAAGATATAATTAAAATTGTTGACACCGCAATCTACCAGATCCACTTGCCAGTGAAGTAGAGGGTCTTCCAAAAGTGACGTCCAGATGACAGCAGTGAATAATACCTAGATGCTAGCTCTTTCATGACATCTGTAACAACCGTCAAGGAGACGTGCAAAATTTTGTACAGCAGAACGACGCGTTAAAATTATTGAAACTTATTATGGAAATGGTCGAGCTTTAAGAACAACATTTCGCTAAATTCGTGATTTTTTTGGTCGAAGTAATCGTTCGAATGAGGCGACAATTCAAAGGTTGCTGAAAAAAGTTCTAAAAACTGGTTCTGTCGAGGATAGAAAAAGGACTGGATTTTCTATTAACTCTTAACGGCCGAAAGGCCCCGCTAAGGGTACATGAAAAGAATTCAGTTTTCATTTAATTTATTTATCACCGCAGTAGTTTTCTTTAACAAATTTGCAACCTTGTACATCCCACTGACAAAAAATATTTACCATAATACAGGTGGCGCAAAAGTAACCTTGCGATGTTTTTTGGCTGTAATTTGAAAAAAAAAAATAAAAAACTTTGGTTCTTCTTGTGGATTATTTTTATTTGGTCTTTTAATTTTGTTTACATCAAGTCGAGAATATGATGTCATGTAAATGGCCGCCGCCACAGTTGATTGCCATTTGAGCCCTTTTTATGGCATTTTCCATCACTTTGGTCAAAACTTCCGGCGATAGGTCCTCACATTCTTGACGGATATTGTCTTTAAAAGCTGCAAGAGTCTGAGGCTTGTTGACATAAACCCGCGACTTCAAAAAGCCCCACAATAAGAAGTCTGCAGCGGTCAAATCAGGCGATCTTGCTGGCCAGTGCAAATCGGAAAAAAGGTCCGATGACTCCTCCAGCGAAAACAGCACACCATACAGTGACTTTGAGCGGGTGTAATGGCTCTTCGTGGGTTACACGCGGATTTTGAGTGCCTCAGAAGCGTAAATTTTGCTTATTTACGTACCCGCTAAGATGGAAATGGGCTTCATCACTCATGATTATTTTTGATGAAAAATCATCTTCCTCTTGGCGGTGATTAAGGATGGCTTGAGCGTATGTTAGACGCGATTGGCGGTCAGCAGCTAACAGCTGATGCACCGTCTGGACTTTGTACGGAAACATCTTCAAATCTTGTACCAAAATTCCCTGTAAAAACCGTCGTGGTCTTTTTGGCACGTCGTCTGGTCGATGTCGACGGCGCTTCCATGACATCCTCGAATACAGCAGCAATATTCTCTGCAGAACGGCTACTCCGGAGTCTGCCACGCCTGGCAGGATCTCGTGTTGTGCCAGTCTCTTCGTGGCGAGCGGCTAAACGTCGCAGTGTTTCACCAGTAAACGTTGGACGGCGAGGAAATCTGCGACGAAATTCACGTTGTGCCAAAGTCACCGATCGATTATTGGTCAAATAAATAGTCAGCAATATTCTGCGTTCTGGAGCAGTGTAGCGTAACATTGTTTATTAACGTGTATTTCGCATGTGTTTACTACATAAATGTCAAAACAGAACTGACATTAGAGGCCAATCGCAAAATTTATAGCATTTTCTGATGGGAGGATTACTTTAGCGCCACCTGTTATAATGTTTTAAGGTGTAAATATTGTGGAATATTCACATCAGATCTGTCGCATTGATATTCAGTGTAGTTTGCGATTTAGAAGCTTACAACATGGAAATATAGTATAACTGGCGTCTTCCAACTTTCGAGTATTTCTATTATAATAAGGGTTCGTTTATTTGTATTTTAAAATTTCTAATAATATATCATGGAGAAAATAAATAAAGACGAAAATTATGAAAATAGCAGTAGTGAAGACGAGTGCATGTTTGATTTACGAAATATAGATATGAAAAGTGTTTGTGAAGAATTTCCTCAATGTGCATATAGCCCCGAAGGTAATAGCAGTTCTGATAGAGATGTGGTGCAAGTTAAAAGGAAAAGTATTCGATGCCTTTCAAGTATCAGTGAAGAAACCAACAAATTTCTAACTAAGTTTTCATCCTTATAGACGTTTTAGAATTTGCCCTAATGTTACGTCGTCTTATAGGCGTATATTACAAAAAAAAAACTCTCTTCCGTTAAGGGTTAAGAATATTGCCGCTGTAGCGCAAAGTGTTGCTGAACAACCTTCAACATCGATATCTCGACATTGTCAAGAATTAGGCATTCATGAATCGCCTGTTTGACGGATTTTACCTGTGGACGTGCTCATGGACTTACATATAAATGCAATTTATCAGATCTAGTCGTTCAGAGCCAAATTTCGAATAAAAATAAGAAAAAAAAAGAATATAAATTCTTACATATTTTATTTTAAAACAACATCTAGACACATCTTTTGAAGTACCCTTTACTGAGAACTTAATTGGTTTGCGTCAAAAAGTTTGTTTTTCGCGTAAATTTACAAGGAGCGGAGAAAGTAACCACTCGATTAGTGGTTGATATGGGACCTTTGTAGACCCACTAAACTTCTTGCTCGATTGGCATCTGACATTTTAACTACTAAGCATAAAAAGTCTTAAGCCACCAAAGCGAAGACTTGCTATATATTATATTTTTCGTGAAGAGAATTTTGATGTTTTAGTTCAAATTAGTTATGAAGTTTTTATGTTCTTTCAGCCTTTGATATTTATTTCGTTGATTTTTTTGACTTAAAGGGTCCAGCAGCGCCAAAAATGCGCTAGAAGAAAAACTGCTTTTAGAAGGGATAAAAATAGAAATAAATATAAACTTTATAAAAAAAATTCTTTTAATATTTCATTACGAAAATTTGTTTATAACAAATCACGTGACCTAAAGTACAATGAAAAAAGTTGCAACACGATCTGCATCATTTCTCGTTAAAATGTTGATCGAACTGTAAAAAGTAAAAAAAAATCTTGTGAAATGAAGTTGTAGTTATATTCTATCGAGCCGAATTTTTGAATTTTGCAAAAATTTTGCAATTTACGGCATTTAAAAAAAAAGTATGCGTTTTACATCATTCTTGGATATAGATGGAGCCTTTAACAATGTTAGTACAGATGTCATCCAACGGGCGTTGATAGACCTAGAGGTGGACAGTTGCATTAGTAACTGGGTCATCTCTATGCCAGAAACCAGGATCATCAAAGCTTATATGGGTAGTATCAACATAACCAAGAAGGTCCACAGGGGCACTCCACAAGGGGGAGTATTATCTCCACTTCTTTGGCTATGTGTGATCAGCAAAATCATAAAACTTAATAGAGGTGGGATAAAAGTGGTGGCGTAAACTGATGATGTGGTGCTAATGGTGTCAGGACTGTGCCCCAATACGATCAGTGCGATCATCCGAAGGGCGTTAGGCGAGCTTAACTCTTGGGCCACAGCAACAGTTAATCTCGGTGAAGACTGAAAATCAAATCTATAGAACAAACACTTTAGAATAATAAAAAACAACCGCATAGAAAAATATTAAAAACTGTATGAGTTATCATGCCGACCGTGCCGAAAAAAGTACATAGTTTCGAGATATTTGAGTTTAAAGTTTGAGGTAGAGGAGCGCGCGGACCGCTCTCTACCTAATTAATGAGATGTAGAAGCTTTAATATTGGGAATTCCCGCATGAAAATTTCACGGTATATTCTGAAGATACTTTACTTTCGAAATATCGAAAAAAATATTTTTTTTTTAATTCTGGACGTATGTAATCCCTTAAGGGTAAATATTTTCGTACATACAATTGGCTAAAAGAAATTAACTATTCATTGGTTCAGACTGTGGTTTAGTCTGTTATTCTTGCGATAGCATCTAATCGTCACTACTAAGCCGCTGATAAAGAAAACGCGCATTAATAGAGCTGAAACAAGATTACTCATTTACAGTCGTATGCGTTGAAATCTGCACCAAATTGTGGCAGCATGGCGACTCTACTTAGAGGATATTAGACACATTTCGAAGGTTCCGCCGCGAAACAAGCGCCTTCCGTATCAAAACACATATACAAATGCTTTTGTGGTGCAAATCTAATCATCCATTCTTTTTTTATTAACTTTTCTAGTAAATTAAAAAAAAATATTTTGAGTGATCGAAATTTTTATTTTGACCTTTACGCTCTCCATTACTCGTCGGTTTGTATAGTGCAGCTGTCTACTGCAGTTGTTCCAAAGTGACAAATATGATTGACGGGCGACGCCATTTGCAAAAATCATATAAGTAAATCTTCCGATAAGATGACTAATTTTGCGCCACCTTGTATACGCTCCAACGCTATCACTACAAAAATCCTATCTAACTGAGCAATAAAGTATAAGCCCAATTAGAAATGCATACAACTTTACAACAAGCCAAGACAAGTGTTAATTAAATTTATTGCTGCTGGTTGGCATTCCCGTATTTAGGTAGGCAACAGCTAAAAATATTCTACTTTATTTATTGTGCATACAACAACAAATTGTATGTCTATTAATATTGCTTGAGATTAATGCAAATATGGCCAAGCCAATAACCGAATATATGGACAAATATTCTAAGATGAAAAAAGAAATGCGAAACACCAACTTTCGGCAGACGACACGACGGCATGTCAGCGTAGGTGTTGTCATGTCAGCGTTGGTGTTGGCGTTTGCGGCTATAAATGTTGACCAGTTGACCGTCAATTAGCTGAGAAACGCTATTGCCAATTGTGGTCGATTGTTGGTAATGTGGCGAAATTAACGGTGTGTCTGTATGTGTGTGTGTGATGAAACAATTAGCAGACAATAAAATATACTATCATCCAGGAGAAGCGTCACTGTGTTCTTCTAAGCAAGACCAATTACGAGAGTCCCCCTTTCTATGCTGCAGAAATTATTTTAAAGAAATAAGAAAATAAAATAAATTTAATACACCTGTTAATTTGCAAAATATTTGTTTAATCGTATATGCCATTTGGGGCAAACTTTCTACATGCTATTAGTTGTTTTTCTTTTTCTTTTTGCAAAATAAGCTCTTTCAATTTTAATTCACTTACTCTAATAAAAATTAAATAATTGGCGCGCACACTTCTGTTACGTATTTGGCCCAGCTCCTACTCCTATTTGTAGTGTGCATCTTGATGTTGCTTCACAAATGGATGGAGGAATCAACAGTTTTAAGCCGACTCCGCCCGGCAGATATTTCTTCTTCTTTCTAATTGCATAACATCTCTGAAATGACTTTACAGAAGCTGTGTAAAATCTGGTTCAACAGTTACCTTCTTCATTCAGCGAGAAATGCTTTCGACGAAAGAATTGTTTCAAGTTCTTGAAGTGGTAAAGGTAGCTAGAACCCAAATCATGCTATAATTTATTCAATTTAGCCAACCTCAACATGCAACACTTGTGGTCACACGTGCTTTGGCTTGATAGAAAACTCATATTTTCAAGTCATGTATTTTCTCACAAATCATTTATTCAGCAGTTAAGAGAAAAACTGAACTGATGCTATTCACCAAGAAAACCAAGGTACCAAACTTTAATCTCCCAAAACTAAACGGCGTCAGTCTCACGCTAACCCAACAGGCAAAATACCTAGGTGTTATCGTAGATCCCAAACTCAGCTGGAAGTCCAACGTAGAGTACAGGGTAAAGAAAGCGAGTATAGCACTTTACACTTGTAAGAAAATATTGGGTAAAAAATGGGGTCTCCAACCAAAACTATCCAATTGGTCCTGTACAGTCATTGTACGGCCAATACTAACATATGCGGCACAAGTCTGGTGGCCTGCAACAGAAAAGAAATACAACAAAACTAAGCTGAACAAAGACCTGCGTGTATCTTAACTACTGGAGCGCTTAGCACCAGTCCTACTGAAGCGCTCGATGTACTAACTCATCTGCTACCATTAGATTTACACATTTAAACAATAGCTACTTGCAGCGCGGCGAGACTCAGAGACATTGGAAGCTGGACAACAAGGTCCTACGGTCACAATAAGATTCTCCTACAAGGACGCCCGCTGCTCAAAAACAGATCAGACTACACTGTCCCCGACCTTAACTTCAAGAAAGACTTTACGGTACGTTTTCCACCAAGAGCCGAATGTAGCAAAGGGAAGGTGATTGGGAGATATGATATCGAAATCTATACCGATGGTTCTAAGATGAACTGTGGTGTGGGAGCTGGCTTCCATTCGGAGCCGCTCAACGTATCTCAGTCAATTCGTCTTCCTGACTATGCCAGCGTGTTCCAGGCAGAACTGTTAGCGATCAGAGAATCATGCAAATCACTAAAACTCTACAAGGAAGTTGGTGCAAGAGTAGCTATCTTCTCAGACAGTCAAGCAGCTATAAAGGCCCTAGACTCCAACTCTGACTTAGAACAACAAAACACAAAAAAAAAAAAAAAAACATCGTTATACGAGAACGGTGGTAGTACCACGGTGCTGGTCACTAATTAGGATTATTTCAATGGAAATACTCAACCACTTTAACAACAACAACAGTTCCGAAAGGCTGCTACATAATTTTATTTCACGTGAGCATTTGGCGACCGCTATTGTCGAAAATAATTAAGTCAAAATAAATATAATCTACACAGAAAAGTTTTAAAGTTAGATGAAAATGTCATTATTAGTAGAGGCTGCTCCAGCCAGACTGCAGATACCTCTGTATCTGAACGATGAAAACCACTTTCTTTCTCTTATTTGGGATTTTGATTTTTTCTGTATTACTATTTACACATTCCACTATTAAACCAAAGATTTGAGGTAATAAAATAAAAAATTTGCTATATTTTAAGCAAACCCACTTTTTAGTCAGATTTTCAAAATTTTTGTTGAATTTCAAGATTTGTGGTAAGAAAATAAACAAATTTCCATATTTTTAGCAAACCCACTTTTTAGTCAGATTTTCAAAATTTTTGTTGATTTTCAAGATTTGTGGTAATAAAACCAAAAATTTACCATATTTTAAGCAAACCCACTTTTTAGTCAGATTTTCAAAATTTTTTTTGAACTTCAAGATTTGTGATAATAAAAAAAGAATTCGCCATATTTTAAGCAAACCCACTTTTTAGTCAGATTTTTTTAATTTTTGTTGAATTTCAAGATTTGTGATAATAAAATAAACAATTTTCCATATTTTAAGTATAGTAGACCTATTTTATAGTCAGATTTTTTTAAATATTTGTTGAATTTCAATTTGAAGGCAATATTTGATTTCGCTGAACTGCCGCTCTGCACCAAACTTTAAATAGCAAAAGCAACTTAAACGACGGTGAAAAAGTGCTGCTAGCGTCATGTTACGATGTTTTCTGACAATATCAACAGCGTGCGACTTTGTCGTGAAATTTTGATGAAATTTCACACATATTTCACGGCCAAGAATTTTACATGGATTATGACAGCTCTTTTGACATGAAATGCGAACTATGTTTGTGTTTAATGCTTAAACTGGAAAGCGCCTAGTTCAGTTAAACGAAAATTGTGAGATAAATGATAAGCTTCACTTTTATAGCCAGATACCTAAAGCGTTGGATCAATTTAAATCGTACGTCATGACCACTGAAAGCAATTTTTGTCTGTAGCTACCAGCAGTTACTTACTCTTGCTTTAAGGAGAAAACTCGAAAAGCACTTGGCACACTTTTGCACACTCTGCTGACGTAAAAGTAAGTGAATCTATATTTGACGCCTTTATAGTAATCGCAGAGAGCATTGAACATCAATTTGTGGCCAAATAAATGTGGGCAATAGTTGCATTGAAAACTAATTGAATACAAATAACATAACACTCAGTTGTAGACCCACACACACACACACACGCAAAATTTGTGCATGGCATGAGATATCCGCATAGTCACATATGTGTATGTATGTGTATATATGGGGATGCAATCACTTGTTGGCATGCGCCTATTGGCAGGTTCCTCAACTGTAACTAGGCACTACACTGCGTATGAGTGTCCAAACGGTACGTGGCTATTGCTCTCTTACACACCCACACCTTGCATGCCTAAAAATATCTGGGTTTAATTCGATAAATCTTCAAATCTAGAGTATCAGCTCTTACAGGTTAGTTGTTACAACCACACGCAAGGTAAGATGATGCGACTGGTCAAGTAATTAGTCGCGCATCTCTCACTTCAGCAACGCACGCTGCCACGCTGCAGTTTTCAATGAACAATAGAATCGTATAAATGTGCACATATTCACACATACGCGAGTTCTATTTCATGGTCAACGTAATATGACAATGCAGCGAATATTTAAAACTGAGAAATATGTGCGAGTATGTGAGGTATTTATATGCAACAGAATTGCTTAATGTGTGTGTGCACGTGTGGATGGCCATTTATGTATGTTGGCATGCAACTGGGTAGGAAAACTAAAATCACAATACTAATGGTTAGAGGCCGCTAAACACATTTACTTCTTAATAATTTTATCACCACAGGCCTTGACTGCAGGCTCTAATTTCAATATAAATAAATTTAAAAATCTGCTGCATATTAAATGTTGTCAAACGCATGCATACTTAAACATAAAAGTTTATATGTATGTAATTGTTACGAAGTGCATATGTATATGTAGTATATTACAATGATTCACATAGTAGGGTCAGCTGGGGTAGTTGTGAACAAATTTTCTACATTTCAAATACTAACAGCTATTAAAAGTCTTTCATCCATGCAGAAATTCTAGAAAGTCAGCAATAACAAATGTTTCATTCACCTACTTCTTCTTCTTAAATTAACTGGAACTTACCTTAAAGCCCCTGCTCATAATTACCCCTGTGCGTATGGAGTAATTGTGAACATTGGTTCTGGACTTGGGATGAGGTACTTGAAACCCAAGAGTAATTACACTCCACGGTTAGCAAGAACGAGAGAGAATACATGGGGATGTAACATCTCAAATGTCTTTTTTGTTGTTTTTTATTCCTTGATAAATTAAGAATTTAGATGGCATTCTCCATGGAAAATAAACAAACTATTGGGTAGTCGAAAATGTCTTTTCGTATTTTGGCAATAGATGTCGTTGGAGTCATCTACCTCCAGTGCTACCAATCACATTGTGTCATATCATATGTAGAAAGGTGACATTTTAAGCTTCATTTAACAAAAAAAAATTAAATTCGGAGAAGTTGAAAAAAAGTTATAGCTGTTCAAAAATGAGTGAAAATAATAAAGAAATTCGCTATATTTTCAAATTTTTGTATAAAAAAGGGAAAATTCCACGCAAGCCACCAAAGAAATTTGTGAAGTTTACGGAGACGATGCTGTATCAGTTCGTGTAGCACAACAATGGTTCGCTCGCTTCCGTTCTGGAAATTTCGATGTGAAAGATGCACCTCACTCCGTTCGACCTATCGTTGAAAAAGTCGATGAAATTAATGAAAAGATTGACCAGGACCGTCACATAAGCTGCCATGACATCGCCAAGGCACTAAACAATCATCATTAAACGGCTGGTTATAAAAAGAAGTAATGGACCTAATTAATATCTGCGATTCTTTGCTGAAACGAAATTAAATCGAAGCATTTCTGAAGCGAATGGTAACAGGAGACGAAAAGTGGATCAAATACGGCAATAGTGTGCGAAAAAGAGCATCTTGCAAGGGTGGTGAAGCTCAACAAATCGTCGCAAAGCCAGGATTGATGCCTCGAAAGGTTATGCCGTGTGTTTGGTGGGATTGGAAAGGAATCATCCACTATGAGCTGCTCCAGCCTGCTCGGACGATTGATTCTACACTTTATTGCCAACAACTGATGAGATTGAAGCAAGCAATCGAAAAAAACTGCCAGAACTGATCAGCAGAAAGGGCGTCGTCTTCCATCAGGACAACGCTAGGCCACACACATCTTTGATGACTCGGCAAAAACTGGGAGAGCTTGGCTGGGAAGTTTTGATGCATCCACCATATAGACCCTTGCACCATCGGACTGCTTGTTTTGTTTAATTCTCTCTCTCTCTCTTTGTCACTGCTTAGAAGAGAGCGTAAAAATATACTCAAGTATTATTGCTGTTTTCTCTTATTATTTCTCTGCGTGGCTGTGCGTTGAGGTTTGCCATTGACTGCCGCTACTAGAAAAAACTTTGTCTGTCATTTGGTCTTGCAGGCACGGATTTGGCCACCCCCGATCGGCTGTCATGCACATAATAATAGTCAAAATTTTCAAAGAATTGGATTTTTGTGTTTTGCAGTTTCTTAAAGTATAATATCTTAGAAATATTGTGTGAAAATTTGAAGTGAGTCAGACAAATACTTTTCGAGTTATTCAACAATTAACAAAGAGCGCTCGGGCGCTCCGGAAATCGATAGCAAAACTTGAAATGCATTTTTCTCTATGTTTTTTGAACTGGTGATCACTGTAACTTAAAAAATGCCTTGTAGAATTCAATAAAATTTATACTGTTTTTGAAAACATAAAAAACTCGTGCCTGATCGACGGATTTTTTTGTTTTGCAAAAATACCGATTTTTTTTAATATTTAATTTTTTTTCTCGAAAATCTGAAAAATATTTGCTGAGACCGCCATATGTAGAATTTGAAAAAAAAAAAACTTTCATTAGGCAGAAAACTTCCTATTAGTAAAACTATTGGCTGTACAACTAATTAATTTCGTATTTTTTTGTTAAAAAAAACCATTTATTTCAGTGGAAAAGTGAAAAATATTTTATTCAAAATATTGGCCATCGGAAGCGGCAACTTTTCCCCATCTTTCAGGCAATTTATGGATTCCATGCCAAAAAAACTTCTCATCTTTTGCGCCGCGAAAGTCATCAAGCCATTTTTTAATACCTTCAACATTGGTGAACCGTCTTCCAGAAAGGTGATTCTGCATCGACCAAAACAAGTTGTAATCAGAAGGAGCTATGTCTTGGATATAAGGTGGATGAGGGAGAATTTCCCATCCGGCATTTTCCAAATAATTTTTGACCGGTACTGCAACATGTGGCCGAGCATTGTCATGATCAAAATCAATTTCCCATTCTGGCCGTTTTTCGGCTATTGCTTGCTTCAAACGTATCAATTGTTGCCTGTATAGCTCTCCCGTGATCGCCTGGCCCCAATTTAAAAGGCTCATAGTACAGCATATCCTTCTGATCCCTCCAAATACAAACAAATTTTTTTTTATCTATTTTGTTAGTTCAAATAGAAGAGAATTTAATACTGAAGGGAACAAACTATGGTTCATTTCAAAAGGTTCATTAGTTTTTTTCCTTCATGTACGCCAATTCAAAGAAATCATAATAATGAAATGTCGAGAAAAGAAGATAAAGTTTGTACTACAGCTGTCCGGTCACAGCGTAACTACCTAACGCTCGCCAACCTTTGGCTTTGGATCTACGGAAATATTGAGAATTAGGCTCTGTAACTTTGTGCGAATATTCTGAAATATATTAGAAATCGCTTAAAACGAAAAAAAAATTAATTTTTTTTTACCTTATAAACCAGGATCTCCCTTAAGCAGCATTTCAGACTGGCAATCTCGTCACTCAACGTCTCTCGGCTTCAATTCGTGCGGCACGCAATCTCCTTGTTTGTGAATGTATCCGGCTGCTTTTAAACGTTTAGAAATGGCTTATTGTGTGACTACTAATGTTTTTCCAAGTTCTTCTTGACTCTGACATGGATCTTGATCGAGTAATGCCTCCAATTCTTCGTCTTCAAACTTTTTTGAAGGACCTGATCGCTCTTTGTCTTCTGAGTCAAAATCACCGCTTTTAAATCGTGCAAACCACTGCTGTCATACTCTAACACCTGAATCATATTCAGGATAAGCTTCTGAGAGTAAATGATGTGCTTCTGTTGCGCTTTGAAGAACAAAAGCAAACCTCCCCGCAAATGCTGTTTTGTTGGAACGTAATTTGATATTTTGACTGTAATAAAAAAAATTTGTGTGTTTACTAATATTCACTGTGACATATCAAATTTACTTGATTTTTTGGCGTGCTCTAACATAGAATAGCTGTCACTGTCAAAATATTGACTACATAAATAAATATGAGGTTAGTAACGAATACGAAATTAATTAGTTGTACACCCGATATAACAATTTCTCTTATCTGATTGATTTTAGATGAATCTCCAAGGACTTGTGATGATCACCGCAAGGGACTTCTGGAGAAACGGGCTCCACACAAACAGCGATAGCTTTTACATTAGTTTTTTTTCAGTTTTGCTAGTCAAGTAGAAACCTGATGTATTAATGCCATGTTTTTATTTTTGAAAAATAAAGCAATTGACCAGCAAAAAGAAATATTGAAAATCATCATTTTTTCGGAGCTCTGACTACCCCTAACCCCTTAAATAATACTTGTCCTTTATTTGCCGTAGCTGATTTTGTTTGCTGTACTAACACAACCTTTCACAAGCTTAGCACAACCTTGGCTTTAAAAGCGCAATGGAACTTCAAATTTGTTATTTGAAAATTTTCATACTCAACTTATACACTTTAAATCTCACTAAGTATTTGAATATTAAGTATTGCACTTTGCATGAAAGTGCAGAGGATTCCTGACAAAATCGATGACTGGTGCATGAGACAAGGTCTTTCCGTTAATCCGAACAAAACAACCAAAGTCTTGTTTACGAGAAAACGGAGATTGGATGGACTCAGTCTTCCAACACTGAAAGGTGTGACACTTGGTCTTTCAAACGAAGTTAAATATCTAGGAGTAATCTTGGATAAGAAGCTGACTTGGGAGACACACGTTTCACTGAAGGTGAATCGTGCATTGAAGATTTTTCAGCAATGCCGTAGAGCCTTTGGCAAAACCTGGGGTCTGAAACCTGCTATGGTCCTGCGGATATACACAGCACTTATCAGACCAATCATCACTTACGCTTCTGTGGTCTGGTGGCGACGGAGCTTGGTTAAGACCACAATCCAGGAACTATACAGGCTACAAAGAAGTGTATGTTTATGCATCACGGGTGTCATGAGTATATGGTTGATGGACGGTATCCTTACAGGACACAACTCATGGGGTCAGCATATGACCACCACTGGAATCATTGAGGACCCAATGTGCTTGTTATGCTTGTAGGAGGCGGATAGCACTGAGCACTTTCTCTGTGAGTGTCCTGCATTTGCTAGAGCAATGCTACGAGTTTTGGGTTCCGATGTCGTGAGAATGAGTAATATTCGTTCTCTAAAGAATCTGGGAAATTCTCACAGGACTAACTATCTCTATCTCTGTCTCTATTCTTTCCTATCGCTTTCTCTCATACTTTCCTCCTTCCCTCCTTGACTATTTACCCCCTTTTCAGAGCTTTAAATACAATGGGCTTTTTAGCTTAAGTGTTTTAGGAGCCACCAAATCTCCTGGTGCTCCTTGGCTCGACCTTTTATGATTTCGTTTCAAGTATTTAAAAGTAGTTCAGTACAAATTAGTTAAATGTGAAGATTTTTTTTTTTTTTTTTTATGCGTCCTTCCTTCACTCCTCTTGAGAGCATAGGGCAGCAAGTCACTAAATGGTTTATTACATAGAATCTTGTGCGACACTCTACGAAGCAACTCCTTTGAGAATTCAATAAATCTAAGCATAGTCCAGCAGAATAGCCTTAAGCGTCCTTCATACCCTACAGCATCAAATGCTTCAATTCACTAGCAAAGTCCTGTGAATTTATGCTATGCATTTTCGAGCTAAAATTATTGCGGACAGTTGGCGGTGAAAATTTGACTGCGACTGCGAGTCAATGCCTGCAAATTTCTGAGCCTCTACACATGCACATGTCGTGTGTGTGAACCCAGATACATACGTACAAACTGCTTTGCCTTTGAAGTAATTTTCTCCAACAATAACAACAGCAACAGCGTCATTAGCGGTGACGTTAGTCATTTGTGTATAGAGGCAACTACAATTACAACACTGATGATGGCGACAACAAGGGCAAAAACAACATACTAGACCGCCATCACTTCCGCGTAATACGATGAGGTGTAGTGTGTTGTTGTTGCTGCTGCTGCTGCTACTGCTGCTACTGCTGATGACATGTTGTGTATGAATGTTTCTACTTGTAGATACGAGTATGCATAGATGCTTTTGTCATTTTAGCATTTCATGTTGTACGAGTAGTTCTTGTTATTGTTGGTCTCTTTGCTATGCCGCGCACTTGCGACAAAAATATCGCGGAGACAAACAAAAATATTATTACCTCATAAAATTGAAAAGCAGCACAACCGAATAGGCGAAATGAAGGAAAATTATTTTTGTCATTTCGTTATGGATGCGTTGCAGAGGCTGTGGCGGCAGCAGCAGCACCGCAAAGACTCATCAGAAGATTGCTTGGTTTTTGGTGGAAAAACTCATTTGCAACATATGCACAGTATAAGGCATTTGTATGTGTACGAGAATGTGTGTATGTGGCTGAAAGTATGGTACGCGATCGTTTATCACATTTTTCTTAAGAATAAATAATTATGCGCCCCAATATATAGAAGTGCGTACATATGTATGTGTGTATGTATGTAAGTATGTACGCATGTATGTATGTAAGCATGTATGTATGTATGTATGTACGCATGTATGTATGTATGTATGTATACACAAGTACACCTATTCATAGGTACACCTTCAGTCGTTTGAGCGACTTGGCAACGTGCAAGCTTTGCTGGCTATGCGAGTCAACAACATGGCCAACATTGATTGGTAGCGGAAGAATCGAAGGTTAACACTACTTTTCCAATAAGTCAAAATATTTATTGCCAATTATGCAAACTGCCTACTTGTAAATGCGAAAGTTGCACGAGTGGAAGGGAAAAGCGCTCCTTTTAGTTTTATATTTAGTTGTGTTTTATTTTGTTTCTTTGCTGCATACAACTTAAGTTGCGCCGCTAATAAAATGAGGTCTTATTTTAATGACAGCCACGAGCTAAATGAGCATATGCACACATACACACACCCCTATACATATGAGCATGCTCACATATACACACATACACTTGTACATTTCAGAGCACTTTTCCTTACAACTACACGCAAATACGTTAGTATGCACGTCCATCCATTAAAATTTTGTTTTTAGTGCGTGGCATATAATATCATATTTGGCTATTTTTAAAGTGTCACACGTTCGACACTTTATCATTTCAAAATAATGCACGCCACTTGGAGGCTACTGCGGCCACGTCAGCCAACCCCTCCTGCTGTAGCTGTTGCGCACATAGATACTTGCGTGCATACAGTTGTATATATTCTCGAACTGTGAGTTGTTTGCGTACGCGTGGAAAGAAAATGATTTGTGGCGTGCCGAGCGCCTGGCGCTCATTAATGTCGCTGATGTTTGACTCGAACCTCAAATAACAGCAACAGCAATAACAACAACACCTCCACCAACAGCAGCATGCACTCCCCCACATGTTGAACTCTTCTTCTTGCCACCATTTCCAACATCACCATCCGCAGCGGGGTTTATAAGTGTATCGGTGGCATCGTTGCGGAGGCGATGAGCGCTGCTTTGGCGCGGGTGCCTGCCTGCGTCGACTGTTTACCGCCTGATGCGTATTTAATTTTTTATATTTTTTTGGTGAAAATACATACATACGTACATTACCAATTGCCGTGGTTTGACCTAAATTTTGTTTGTTTTCTAATTAAAAAAGATTTTTTTTTTTTTGTTCACATTTTTACAAATTTTTATAATATTTAGCATTAAGGCATACTAAGCATAGGTGGCGGAAAATATGGAACAAATTACGATTTTTTTTATATACGGCAAAGGTGTAGCAAATGTATATAAAGGGTAGAAAGTCACGTAAAAGATATTGTAACACCTGAAGTTGATCTATTTTGTTCTCAAAAGAACCAGTTTCTTGCAGTTTTTTCACCAATCCTTAAAGTATTCACTCACTCGGACGATCGTTCGCACTAAAAAGATCACGAATTTCGCGATATACCCTATGATGGGAAAGTACCGGGAATGTTTAAAAAAAACAAAACAGAGTTAAATGGAAGGCAAATTTATTTTATCGCCTTCAGAATATGACCCGTTTGAAGCAATACCATACACATGTGCCAACGTTTAACCCAGTCCTCCATGCACCCCATGTCGGTAGCCCGACGAAGGGATGGCCTTCAGCTCCTTCGTCGCATTGTCTTTGATCTCCTCTATCGCCCGAAATCTCCTTCCACGAAGTGGTAACTTCAACTTGGGAAACAAAAAGAAGTCGCACGAGGCCATATCAGGTGATTACGCTGCTTGCACGACGGTATTTACTTGGTGTTTGATCAAATAATCCAGCACAATTTGGGTTCGATGCGATATTGCGTTATCATCATGCAAAATCCAAGAATTGTTTGCCCACATTTCCGGCTGTTTACGGCGTACAGCATCTTTCAAACGCTTCAAAACGGATAAATACTGACAGATGTGTGTCTTACAGTCTAACGAATATAAGAAAAAAATTTGGACTGGTTCCCACGTGCGCGGCTCGATAAAGCTCGATCATTTTCATTATAAGTTTCAATAATTTTAACGCTTTGTTTTATCACGTAGCCACGGCTAGAGCGAGGGCGCTCGAGAAAATTTCTAAGGCTCACAAATCCTTCTTCTTCTTCTTAATTGGCGGGATAACCGCTTACGCGATATTGGCCGAGTTTAACCGGCGCCAATTGGACACACCAAGTGAAGCCAAGTCCTTTTCCACCTGATCTTTCCAACGCAGAGGAGACCTTCCTCTTCCTCTACCACCACCAGCTGGTACCGCATCGAATACTTTCAGAGCCGGAGCGTTTGTATCCATTCGAACGACATGACCCAGCCAACGTAGCCGCTGGATCTTTATTCACTGCGCTTTGTCTATGTCGTCGTAAAGCTCATACAGCTCATCGTTCCATCGCCTGCGATATTTGCCTTTGCCAACGTGCAAAGGTCCAAAAATCTTGCGCAGAATCTTTCTCTCGAACACTCCAAGCGTCGCTTCATCGGATGTTGTCATCGTCCACGCTTCTGCGCCATACGTTAGGACGGGCATGATGAGAGCCTTGTAGAGTGTTAGTTTTGTTCGTCGAGAGAGGACTTTACTACTCAGTTGTCTACTGAGTCCAAAGTAGCAATTGTTGGCAATAGAGATTCTACGTTGGATTTCAAGGCTGACATTGGTTCACAAACCCGCAGCTCTCGAATTTGATAAGTATCCTAACCGCACATTGTCCGGTAAGTGTCCATGCCGTGTGACTTGGGATGGCTTCAAGTCCTTTCTGCAGAAGCTGTCTGGCAAAAGAGATGGAATCACATCAGCACCTTCTTCTCAGCTGCCCTGCTCTCGCCGGGCAAAGATTTAGACATCTGGGCTCTCATATTTTCGCTTCATCGCCGGATATTGCGGGTTTCAATATCACGCATCTGTTGAGATTCGTCAGTGGCGAACTAAAACGAACGTAAATAGCCACTGTTGGTCGTCATCATCTAATCTAAAGTCCCTACTTCCTTTTTTCCAACTGTCTGGTTTCTTTGCTTCTCCTTTTCTTCTCGTTTCTCTCCCTCCACCTGTATTTTGTCCCTACGGGCGAGTTTTGAATATGTGTCCAAGTGGGCCAAAGGTAGCCATTTATTCCAACCTAACTAAGTAACTTGAATGTGTAAAATTGTGCACCTGCCTACTCAACAAATATCAAAGATGTCATTAAAAAGGTACCGTCTAGGAATCATTCACTACTCACATCTAGGCGTCACTTTTGAAAAACCCTTTATATTTATATGTCATACAAGGTGGCGCAAAATTAATCATCCAACTTTATTTTTGAATAATTTTTTACTAAATAATAAAAAATGATTTTGAGTAATGGAAATCTTTATTTGACCTGTACGCGCTACATTGTTTGTCTGTTTGTATACTACAGCTGTCTAGTTCACAAGTGTCAAATATGATTGGTGTAAGATGCCATTTGCAAAAATTATAAATCTCCTGATAGGGTGATTAATTTTACGCCACCTGGTACAATCAATAGTAGTTAAGTGTTTGGCCCAACTTTCCCTTTATTTTATGTCATACATCTGGACTTTGACTTAGAAATGGCGAGTCTTACAGTTTTATGCCGTCGCCCAACGATTTTTATTAGAGGTCTCTTTATGGCAGAAATTAGCTCGCAGATTAAGCAGTGCGTGGCGAGCGCGGGCCGCTATTAGAGTAAAAGCTTACCCATCGTACTAAGTTTCATATACAGAGTGGGCAACAAACCGAGTTAACGAAACCAAATTGTAGTCAATCCTAAACACACACGCCTGCCGTCGGGCCGTCGAACTCCCACATAAATATTACACACACACACCTATGCATGTGTAGTTACAATAAATAACAATGTCTCTTTTGTTGTATTTGGCCGAATTTAAACATCTTTTTTCTTATCTAAGCTCTGCTATTTAGTATGCAAGTAATTTTCTCTTTTCTACAAAATTTTACCCATTTCAGATTTTGTTTATTTTTTCAATGTTTTGTTCGCTTCTGTTTTTGATTTGTTGGCGACGAAAGATTTTTGCAAATTGTTCAAATGTTGTTCGCATTTTTATGATTTTTGCAATAAAAATAGTAGAGTAAAGAAAACAAAAGAAATCACAAATGCGAACGTGTAAATTTGAGCTCATCAAACAGTTCGAACGCGTACGCATCTTATGGCCCGACAAACATATTTACATAGACTATATACGAGCGGACATGTGTGCCTGTGCGTCAGTGAATACTTACATATATATGCAGGCATACATATATACACATACATATACACATACACATACATATATGAATACATATCTCTACATATATACAATAGAAAACAAAGTTGTATAGGTAGGCAATATGTAGCACGCGCTTGCGGCGAAATTATCGTAACTAAAGAATAGTGAAACTCGAAAAAAACCACTCCGAGATTTTCAGCTACCGTTGGAGAATTCATACATCAGATGAAAGTGCTATTAATAGTAATTTGTGCTTTGGAAAGGAAAAACTCAAGTATGGCCAATCTTGCAACAAAGCAGAAAACGAAATAGAAAGGAAATCTCGAGTTAGGCCGATCTTGCAACAAAGTATCGATAAATACGTTTAAGCATTGAGACAATACCGTGCATACATACGAGTATATGAAATGAAAGTATGCTCAAATACAATATTTGCGCATGCCAAATTCCTCCAATTGTTAGGTATTGTATGCAGCCAGCCAGCCACTAAACACCGAGAAACAATCACAATAAAAACCACGACAACAATGTGCATGAATTTTTAACTGACCTGCTGCTAAGTTATGTTGACGCAAATTGGCATAATAAAAAGCTTTCAATCAACTAGAATAGCATATCGACTACGGCACATACCCACTCATACACACACATACATGCCAACGTTGTTAAGCAGGCCTTTTGCGTGTTTTGAGTGCATTTGCGAGGCGTTCGTGGGCGTGAGGCGCCGCTATGCTATCAATTCTGTTCAACAAATTTGGAGAACTCGATTTGTTTCTGCTTTTGAGGAATTGTTAGTGCTCATTAGCAATAGAGTGCGCCGCATTTTTGGAATTTTTAAATTCTCTTTTTAAACTTATTCAGTTCTCGCAGGTTTTGCTTAAGCGGTAACGCCACTCTTACTTAGTTACTTAAATGGCACTACAGGCGTACGGCGGCTTTGGCCGAGTACGTGATTTGATCGGCGGAGAGTCAAGTCAACTTCTTCATTCATAGCATTGCAACGCGGGGTGCGTCAAAGCTTCCTTCACAAAACTCCTCCAAAGTGTTCTATTGCTTGCTTTTCCTTCGTAGTTGCGAATTCCCATTGCTGTGAGATCGCTTCCTACTGCGTCTATCCATCGGTTTCTCGGTCTTCCCTTCCACTTCGCACCAATTATCTTTCCAGTCATGGCTTTCCTTACAGCGGATTCAGCGGGCATACGGAGCACGTGACCTAGCCACCGCATACGCTGCGCCTTTACAAAATGCACAGCTGTCTTGTCTTGGATATGTTCGTTCAATTCCGAGTTGTACCTAATTCTATAGCTGCCATCTCAGTTTTTAATGGGTCCGAACACTTTCCTTAAAATTTTCCTTTCGAAGTTAGCAATAAGCGCACTGTCATTAATTTCCATAGTCCACACCTCACAACCATATGTCAAAATTGGTCGTATAAGAGTTTTATACTTGTAGCAGAGGATGTGCATCACCTTGTTTGACACCAGATTCAGAAGCTCTGTGAGCTTCCCTTGGATGATTACTTTTGCTTTTGTATCCGTGAGCGTAACGATGATTAGCCTTATAAGTTTTGCTGGAGTTCATAGGCTAAGCAGTACCTAAAAAATGTTATCTCTCCTGACGCTATCAAACACTTGTTTGAAATCTATAAAAAGGCAGTGAATATCCTTTTCATATTCGTGGTGTTTTTCAAAGATTTGACTGAGGACAAAGCACTGGTCGATTGTGGATTTTCCCTTGCGGAATCCACACTGATAATCTTCAGTAATGGTCTCTGCATATTCATTGATACGATGATAGAGGACATTTGTAAAAACCTTATAAGCAGAGTTAAGCAGTGAAATACCACGATAATTTGCACATACTCTCTTGTCACCTTTTTTGTACACTGGGAAGATTATGCATCCTAACCAATCAAAGGGTATAGATTCTCTTTCCCATGCGTCTATCACTAAGTGGTACAAATATTTTTGGAGTTGTTCACCTCCTTCTTTTAAGAGCTCAGCCGCTATAGAGTCTTCACCGCTTGCTTCACCGTTTTGGAGTTTCTTAAGAGCCACAACGACTTCGTCAAATGTTGGTGGAAGAATACTGTTTTCAACCGTAGCTACATATATGTTCCCAAGGAGAATTCACATCGGGGTCTTTCTTATTTAAAAGGTCGTTAAAAAGAGTTATGAGTCAAGTAGACTTGTGTATATTTCGATGTTGGAATCAGTTGCTACTTACAACCATACTCATACTTCGGACCGCCGGTGACGAAGGCGATCATCCTCATACCGTTGCTGGTGGTTTTAACGTCGTTTTGACTGAAATTTCCGATTGTGGGACCAAAGTCACCCTCCTTACCGATCCTGGCATTGAAGTCGCTAAGCACTATTTTTAGAACGTGGCGCGGCCAGTGATCGTAGGCTTGTTCGAGGAGCTCGTAGAAGCTGTCTTTGGTCTTGTCGTCCTTCTCGTTTATCGCGGCGTGTACACGCATATTAGGTTCAGGTTGTGAAACTGGAGTATTGCTATACGTTCGTCCAGTGGTGTGAAATTGGCGTGAAACTGGTGACAAGGTAGCGAATTCTCTCTCCAACGGCAAAGCCATTTCCAAATTCGTGCTTCGTCGCATGGCAGCTGTAGTAGGTGCGATAGGAAGACTTTTTGAAGCGTCTTCTATGCATTTCTCGAGAGTATCTACCAGTGGAACAGTGGTACCCCGTCTGTGAATAGTTCTTACCACCTGGAACGCAAGAACTCTTTACAGATTCTTAGATCGTTCCCTTTTTTCGTATGCGAGTGTCGTCATCATTATAGAAGGCCTTTTTCATTGGGTGGATCCCAAACTCCACGAACAATCACCTATTCTGGGTTGATTTGCCTTTTCTGTGGTAGATCCCAAACCCTACGAACAATCAATTATTCTGGGTTGCTTCACCTTTTCTGTGGTGGATCCCAAACTCTACGCACAAGCAGCTATTCTGGGTTGCTTTGCCCTTTCTGTGGTGGATCACAAACCCTACGAACAAGCAGTTATTCTAAGTTGCTTCGCCTTTTCACATTAGCTTGCACCGAACGAGGGTACTTCGGCAAAGCCCGGAAGTTGTGAGCTGCTTGAACCGTATGCAGAAAAATCGTGCTGGCCACTCACAAGTGAACAGGAAAACCATTCGAAGCAATGAGTTTTAGAAAGTGTAAGAACTAAAATGCTATTTCAATGCCTTTCGTATTACAATGAATTTCTTTTAAGCGAGTCTCATATAATAAATAGCGCACTTTTGCTAAAAAAAATTAACTATTACACCAATTGGTAGGGCACAGACTCGAAACCTTGGTAATGTAACACGGAGTGACAGAAAAAGTTTTATCTAATAGCGGTCGGCACACGGCTGGCAAACTTCCGGTTGTATATCTGCCAAGAAAAATCTCTTCATAAAAAAATATCTGCCCTTCGGAGACCGCATAAAACTGTGGGCTCTTCCATTTGCGGAAGAACATCCATACGCACTCCACAAATAGGAGGTGGGGCTCAGCCAAACATGAGTGTGTATGCGCCAATTACGCAAACATACAAACAAATGTTTAAGTAAAAAAAAATCGATTTTCATCAAATACTACAACTATGCTGCTTTTTAATGAGTCTCATACTCAGCAATATTTGCCAATCCCCAAAAATCAAGTACTCAAAAAAGTCCATCAATTGTGAAAAGCTTTCAAAACACAAATCCAAGCAAATTTAGGCGGAAGTAGCAAACAAAAATAGATGTAGGTACGTACAGGGTGGTCTCTAAAGGACGATTGACGATGATTTGAGCAAAATGACGAGCCATACCGTACAGCCCATGCTATAAGCGATCATTTACGCGCTGTCGCGGCGACGGAACTGGAAATTGACGCTGTTGGATTGTTTTGCTGAATATTATTAAAGACCAATGTTAGGCGAGCAATCAATCAATCAAAGTTCTGTAAGGTGAAATGTCGAGGAAGCCAGTTGCGAGATAGAGCCCGAAATCGCAAAAGCAGGCGAGGTAGCCACATGAATGAAATCGTACTCCATAAATAATGCGAATGTTTGCTCTTTCGAATAAAGGTCCAAAAATATTTGATTTTTCTAATTTTTTTAACTTTTAAAAAGAAATCTATACATGGACCACCCTGTACTTATATGAAAGTGTACGTCAACTGAGAAAGAAATAAAAAAAATTTTGTCTATAAGTATACATTTGTATGATACATTGCACGATAAGGATAAACGTAATGCTTAAAACTGACGTTTCCGGAAATTTCAATCATTTTTCAGAATTTGTTGAATATCTTTCATGCCGCCATTTTCAAAGGCTGTAGCAAAGTAAGATTAAAACCTTTTAGCAAAACTAAACCAATAACTTGTATATAGAGGGTTCTTCAAAAACTATGCCTAGATGCCCTAAACGGCACCTTTTTTTAAGTCATCTTTGATATTTCTCAAGTAAGAGAGAATTTTACAATAAAGAACAACGACTTAAAATTGTTGAAATTTTTTTTTTAAAAGTGTCAATCTTTAAGAACAATGCAAAATTCGTAATTTTTTAGGTGGAAATAATAGTCCGAATGGGAAAGACCACCCATAGGCAGGTGGAATTTCAAAGAATTGGTCTGACGAGGATAAAAAAAGTATATGGAATAGAATAACTAGAGTTATGAAATCATCTCCAGCAGAAGCACTGAATTTCATACTGAACCCGCTTACCAATAGATTTGCAACTACGACTAACAGCAGATGCTTTCCATTTCAATTCAACCGGGCTATTCGGGTCTTGTTCTTCGATTTCGTTATAACTCAAATATGTTGCTCTCTAGTCAAAATAATGAGAGTTATCGGCAATTTTGTTTTTCGGCTCAAAATCGATGTTTTTTAATTATATAAGAAATTTTTTTTTAAATGCTCATAACTTAGTCAAAAATGAACCGATTTTAATGATTCTGGATTCAAAATGATCGTCATTACTTATACGAGCGACTTAATGTAGAATCAATTGCAAAAAGTAGTTGAACATTTTTTATTTAGCAAAAAAGAAAAAAAAAATTGAAATTTTTTCGAAATTCAATATTTCAAAAAGTGTATTTTTTTATAACTTTTTCCAAATAAAGAGGATACCTCACACTTCAATTGAGATGAATGCCCAGGAGCTAAAATGAGTTGTTTTTGAGTAATGAATTTTTGAGTAAAAAACCTGTTTCGCACTTTTTGTTTTTTGGAAAATAAAACATGTTCAACTACTTTTTTGCAATTGTTTCTACATGAAGTCGATCGTGTAAGTAATGTCGATCAGTTTGAACCTAGAATCATTAAAATCGGTTCATTTTTGACTAAGTTATGAGCATTTAAAAAAAAAATTCTTATATAATGAAAAAAAAAAATCGATTTTGAGCCGATGATCAAAATTGCCGATAAATCTTGAAAAAAAAATTTTTCGGGCGAACAAAAAAATACGTATCTCATTATTTTGACCAGAGAGCAACATATTTGAGTTCCAACGAAATACTTTACACCAACATGGATCCAAGGTAGATTGCGGCATCGGCGCTGGTGTATATTCGAAAGATCTTTGGAATAGCTTTTTTCAAACAGAAGTTCTCGGGATAAGAGAAGCTTGCAGGATAATTAGAAATCATCCGCAACATCCGCCTGAAGTATGAACATTTTCAGATAGTCAAGCAGACATTTAAGCTATAAAGTCACCAACAACCAATCCAATTCAAAAAATTGCCACACAATGCAAAGAAGAATTAAATGCCGTCACCACTCTCATCTGGGTACCTGGCTATAGAAACATAGAAGGAAATGAGAAAGCTGATGAGCTGGCAAGACACGAGGGCTTCTTCTAGATTATCCGAAGTGATAGCAGTGGACCACCCCAAATCGTTTACAAAAGGGAGATATTTTTACAATTCCAGAAGCAGGCTGTTAACAGATGGACCAACACCGATACCTGCAAAATAGCGAAGGAAACGTGGCCAGAGTACAACAAGTTGCGAACAGATGGACCAACACCGATACCTGCAAAATAGCGAAGGAAACGTGGCCAGAGTACAACAAGTTGCGAACTGACGAGCTGTTCCGAAAGCCAAGAACAGATATCTTTAGAATTACATCAAGAATAACCCGCCATTAGTATATCGGAGACCATGCTAGGATAGATGTAGAAGCTGTAATCAAGAGGATTCTAGGGAGATAGTCTTCTACTATCTGAGTGATTGCCCAAGTCTGGGTGTTCTACGACCTAGAATGCTGGGGAAATTCTTAATGAACAATTTGATAAAAATTGCAGGAAAGGAAATAGATGACATAACGCAGTTATAACTTGACCATGGCGCCACCTGGCGGCAAAGATTTTCGTACAAAATCCCTTGTAACCACAACTACAACAAGAAAATGATGCGCCAAATCGGTTAAGCCGTTCTAAATTTTGAAAGTTGTGTGCATAGATGCATCAAAAGAAGCGATTTTTTCTTCAAGCAGAGGGGTGCACCCTAATGTTGTCTACGCATTTATTTGTATTTATCGAATTGTTTCGAGAATGTCACAACATCGATACATAATTTCCAGACACATGCGGTTATAGTCGTACAGATATGTAGGTACAATTGTGTGTGCGTGTGTGCGCACTTATGAATGTAGTTCATCAGCAGTTGTGTACAGCGGCATCTCATAAAGTTCGTAAAATCAATGAAATCGTTTGTTCGCTTTGGCGATGATGCTGAAAGTTCCGCTTGCTGTCACCCACGCTGCACTGTCACCGACAGCGGCGGCCGTCGACTGCCACCCCACCACCTGCCAATCGTAAAATACACAACAACCACACATGCACATACATTTGTTATATTAATGCGAATGCCAGCAACATAAAAGTTGGCAGCAAGTCTTAGTGAGGAGTCGACTACAGTGAGTCTATAGGCATACGTATATAAAGGGTGATCAATTTGGAGGAAGAGGATTTTGAATTGAAATACAGCAAGGAAAATTCAAATTGATTGAGCAATCTTTATTATTTTTGTGTAGAGCCATTCCTCTTCAAATGTTGGCCGCAACTGCAGCGTAATTGGGTTATCCGTAAACACCAATTTTGAATGACTCGCGACTCGGTGGAGGACTTCGGTCAGCATCTCGCGAATAACTTTATTAATGTTGGCTTGCAATGCCTCAATCGAAGCTGGTTTATCCACAAAGCATTTAGACTTCACTTACCCCCTCCCAAATAAGAGTTCAAAGGTGTGAAATCATACGATTTTGTTGGTCAATCCACTGGTACGAAACGAGAGATAAATTGCTCACCGAAACGATTAACGCAGTGAATCCATTGTTTCACGGCCTGTATGACAAGTAGCGCCGTCTTGTTGGAACCAAATGTTGTAGAGATTACGGACTTCAGGCCTTCGCCTCATTTGAAATGGAGTTTTTTGGGTGCTTCTTTAAAAGCGTGTAAAACGGTAATGAAAAAAGATATTTTATTTTGGTTTTGAGTATTCTATTTCTTGATTCATTGTTAAAAAATAAAAATTCTGTTTGGCCATACGAGGTTCGTTCAAAAAGTTGTTAGCCTTCAAGAAATGGTCTTCACATGGACAATGAACCCAAAAATAGACGGTTCTCGTACTGAACTGATTTTGTTGAAATTTAAATGACGTAGAATTGATGTTGTTATCGTGTGAACTACGATCATTCCGAAAAACAATTTTTTTTTTACCTTTATATTCAAAAAAAAATGGTCAAAATAAGGTTTTTCATCTTTGAACGTGCGCCATTTTGTCAAATTTTATTTTGTTTTTTTTTAAGACCGCAGTTCACACGATATCGACATTCATATTGAGAGATTTTGCAAGTTTCCCAGGTCTTCAAAGAAATAATCGCCAAGATATTTGGTACGGCTTCTTTGAAGTGCAGGGCATTCACAGAGAATATGTTGTACCGACTCCATTTCTTCTTCATCTCCACAGCTGTTGCAGCAGTCATTGTGAGGTAAACCCACTCTACTCGCCAGGGCACTAATATTACAGTGGCCCATTGTAATACCGTTTGTGGTCTCTAAGTAGACATTTTTTCCTTTTAAGATTTTTAATAATCAGTTTTGGCCAGAGCGTTCTGGAGACCCTACAGTTAGTAGTCAGAGACCACACAGCCATTGGTTTCCGCGACTAAGCTCAAGTTAAACGCAGTGTACAGTTCGTTTCGAGCAATGTTTGTGTCCCCTGTCATTCCTTGAAGGTCAAGTTCAAAGCCTTTTCTTGTACACTCATCCGCTCTTTTATTTTCCCTCTACTCCAGAGTAGCCGGGGACCTAACAAAGTGTGGTGTGGTGTTGCTGAATAAGCGAGCGCGGCCTCTTGCATTCTTTCACACATCTTGAATTAATGCGCGTTGAGGTCAGTGCCTTGATCGCTGCTTGACTATCAACAAAAATGGTACGGCTTGCGGGAGGTAAGTCCATTAGTCTTATCGTTTTTGCTGCTTTCTCTATGGCGTCTGTATATTTCTCTATTAATTAAAAATAGCTTATCGCAAATTTGGGAGGCTCGAGGATGACTTTAGAGCTTCTTTTCTGATTCGACTCTGATGTAATATCCGAATCTGATAGGGACGATGCTGGGAAAAATCGTTCCATGCAAACTAATCCGCCCTAATATGCATCCATATGTATATATTAGAGCTTGTTGATGTGTCAATAAGTAGCCCAGCATATATTATCTCGATCCATTGCTTCCATTTGAACAAGCGTTGTCTCAATGCTGTCTCTGGGCATCTGATAACGTTAAGGGGGCAGTCTGCTTTAGGGGCTTCAAAAAATCGATTTTTTCGAGGATTTTTTTGGGAAGGAAAGAAATATTCGATTGAAACGAAACTTTTTGCTTTTATTGTTATATATTTCAACAGTGTTCTCAAATTTTTTCATTAAAATATATGTCATATTATGCCTGCTACAAGCATTTTGCCGAGGCACCTCGAGTGTGTATATGTCGTGCGGCGGGAAAGATGCAGGTCGCAATTTTTATCTGAAACCAAAAACCCGAAAAGTTTTTTATTTTGGTATAGAATAGCTTCTAGTTGAAAGAAAATTAAACAAAAAGTGAGAAATTCAACAATTTTTCGCTAATTAAAAAAAAGAAAGGAAAAGTCGCATAATAAAAAACCGAGAAATCGCACTTCGAGCGATCCGGCCGCTCGTATACCTGCTCGACGCTTGCTCACAATTTCTTCTGTAACTCCGAAAATATTTTAAATTAGCGCCTGAAATTTTGAGGACACATTCTAGGATAGTTTGGGAAGACATTTATGCAAAAAAAAAATCGATTTTTTGAAGTCTCTAAAGCAGGCTCCCCCCTTAAGAAGCCACTGTAAAGCGCATATAAATACATGGTTTCTGTTTGGCGAGCTCCTCTTCCTATCTGCGGCGTACGCCTTGATGTTGTTCTACAAATGGAAGGACCTACAGTTTTAAGCCGACTCCGAATGGCAAATGGTTTTTTACGATCATCTTTTTCATGGCAGAAATACGCTTCGGTGGTTTGCCATTATCTGCCGAGGGGTGTGCGCTCTTAAAAAAAAACGTTCTATCATTTGGTGCTTCGTGCACGCAGATTTGAACCTACACACTTCCGAATGGTAGTCACGCACCCATCCATTTGGCTATGGTGGCCGCTTATACATACATAGGAGTATACGCAGACACGAAGTCAACTTTTGGCGGCAGCGCATATTTTGTTGCTTTAAACATTTTGAAATAAATAAATAGAAGTATTTCTTTTGCAATGTAGATACACATAAATTTATTTATTTCATGTACATCTGCGAGCCACAATTTTGCTTTTGTTAAAGTTTCTTTTCTTAATTTTTTTTTTCTTGTATTTTATTTTATTTTTTTGCGATCAACAAAACGTAAAAATACTATTTTACGAGCCAGGGACAAGTAGAAATTTATGCCAGGCGGGTGACTGACTTGCTTTTACTACTAATAAGCGTGTGTGTGTGAACTGGCGACGCAGCAGACGAACGCACGTATGGACATACACTCATTCACTTATATAAACAAACGTATAACCATATTGTATAACGTAACCAACAAATTGTCTGCCAAACAACCCACTCTCCAACCCCTTTCAAGCCGTTGTCGCCTGACTGGCTGCTTGCTGTTTGATTGTTCCGGCCGCTTTTCTGCTAGTCGCTTGAATGGCTTAAATGAAAATTTCATGCGTACATGTCTATGTGCATATATGTATGTGTGCGTGCGTACAGTGGCGACTACTTCGTGGCTGTGCCATTCTAGTCATTGCTGCTTCTGTTGTTGTCTATTTTATTGTTCGTTGCTGAGACTCTGTCGCCAACTCTGTCTGGTGCGTTGTCATTTTACACGGCCTAGTTGCTAGACAAAGAGTATTGTAGTGGGGCAGGGCGCGCAGATTGTCGAAGAGACGCAAAATTGCGAGGGGTAAGCGGCGTAATTGAGTGGCGGAATACCCTGTGTTTGTATTGTAGACAACACATTGGTGCTTCGAACTTCTAATCACATCGCCAGATGTCTTTCGTTTAAGTTTTTTTGTTTGTTTTTAGGATTTTTCGATTATATTCGCGCACATTTGTGCACTCGGGTCTGGCCAGACTTTTTCGACTTTGAACGTGAATTTGGCATATTTCTTTTATAGCTAAGGACCTGAGCTTCCAGGTAACTTCCTGAAATTTAATTTTCTATAGATTTATGGATATAAGCACTTACAAAGGATTCTCGAACAGGACGAAAAACGAACAGTCCCGGGTGCCCAAACAAAGGTTTTACAGAATTATGACCAATTGTGAGTTAAGGGGTTAGTAACAAAATCTTGGACAATTGCAGGCAGAGGAATGGCACATACGCTAAATTTCACCCAGCTTTACCCTGAGCTTAATAAGTTAACTGGCTCTGGACGGGGCACCCCGACTAGAAATTTTGGTAAGGCGGTGATTAGACGCAAATAAGGCAGACCGCATTCCAAATTTGCGCCTCATAAGGCAGCCAAACTAGGCCCAAGTCCCGCCACACAACTGCCTCATTAGGCGCAGGTTCGAAAAACCGAACTTCGGTAATACTCCGGATGCCCTTCTACAAATGAGTTAGGGATTCCAATTTATGCTAAGTGAGACACTGCCACAGATTTTCGTGACCACAACCAAATTTGGTATTGTTCTGGCATGCCAATCTTTGCCTTGCCTAACGTGGGCCTGGTAAGGTAATAGTGAGGCGTGCCTCAGTAAGGCCTGCCTAATTCGGGCCTAACTGATTCTTCGGCATGCCTCACTGTAATTCCAGTCGGGACTGTGATGAGTAGAGCGCACGGAAGACCATGCGGTCGAATTTCAAACCTCTTATAAAATCTGTCTATCGATCTGACTATCTGACTACTCCACCTTGCATAGCAAACAATGCATAAATCTTCTTCATATTCAAAATATTGTTTTATTTGTATATGCGGCCGCCGTAGCCGAATGGATTGGTGCGTGACTACCACTCGGAAGTGCGCAGTTTCAAATCTTTCAAATCTCTGGACATGAAACACCAACAGCTCGAGAAAACATTTTCTAAGATCATTTGCGCCTCGGCAGGTTCGGACGAACCTCCGAGTATATTTTTGCCATGAAAAAGCTCCTCATAAAACCGATTTGGCGTTCGGAGTCGGCATAAAACTGTAAGTCCCTCCATTTGTGGCACAATAATCGACAGAATTGGTTTTTTTTTGTTTTAAGATGAAAAATTTAAAATTGTCTTAGGTTAGTTAGATTAGGTTGAACTGCTGTCTAGCTAAGGAGAGGAGAAAGGAGAAGGGAAGGAAGAAGGAGCCTTGAGATTAGAGACGATGATGACCATGCACATTACGACGACGCCGACGGTGGCTGATTTGCGTTCGTAGTTAGTCGCCACAAGCTACTGATGAACTTCACCAAATGTATGATATTTAGACCCGCTATATCCGCAGGCATAGCGAAAAAATGAGCACCAGATGTCTAAATCTTTGCCAGACGAGAGCAGCGCAGCTGAGAAGAAGGTGTTGAGATGATTCCACCTCGTCCTCCAGTCAGCTTCTGCAGAACGGACTTGAGGCAATCCCAAGTCTCACCGCATGAACACCTAACGGGCAATGCCCGGTAAGGATACCCACCAAATTCGAGGGTAAGCTCTTTGTTAGCCTTAGGAGTTCCCTCGAGCGTCCCCGATCTACTAGCCCAGCGCTCGCTGAGTTGACTCGAGGCGCATCTTTCCAGGAGCAAACCACAGGTTCTTAAGGGAACCCCAATTCTCTCGTTTCGCGACGAAACCGTCTCCAAAGTTTCCTGTCTAGCCAGCTCATCAGCCTAGCATTTTCCCTCTGTGCCGCTGTGGCCTGGAACCCAAATGAGCCTGATGTCGAAGTATTCGGATGCAATCGAGAGAAAATCCAGACATTCCCCGAACAATCTCGAACGCACAAACAACGAGCCCAATGCCCTAATAGCCGCTTGGCTATCGGAGTAAATATTTACTTCCTTAACGGTAATTACCGAGGTAAGTAACCAGTCCACCGCTTCCTTATTCTAAACTATTCTAAAATTTTCTTACTGTAATCAAAAACTTTTATCTAAAAATATGAAAGGCAAGCACCGAAAAATATCAAACGTAAAGTAAAATGGGTAAAGTTCCGTCATGCCGCAATTTTTGTGTTTTTGCCAATTTTATTTTTTGTTGGTGTTGGGATAATTGAATTTAAGCTCAGTCGCATCTGCACACAAAGTGAATCAAATTCATATCAACCGCATCGATGAGGGATCGAAAAGTGAAAATACGTAAGTTAAATGGCGTGGTAAAAATCTTTTTTCTACTGTTTTCCATTTTGTCTATGAAGCTTGAAAATACTTACTTACATTTTTATATGTATATGTAAATATGTATGTGTGTGTGTGTGTATTGATTGAGTGTTACTGCCTGTTAATTCGATACGCACAAACTGCATTTGCCAAAGTGACCCAGCGCGTCCAATTTAGACAAAGTATTAAAAAATAAAAATAATAATAGCAACAACAAGACTGCATTTATGTACAATATCTACAAAGGCAACAAATTGAACAGCAGTCACTCGACACTTTGGCGCTAAGTGGCTAGAATTTTGTCTGGTTTTTGATTTCATTTTTTGTTTTTATACCCGCTCGCACTTGAGCGCAAGGGTATTATGATTTTGCTCATATAACGGTTGTATGTAACAAAGGTATCGGGATGGATGTAGACAACAAATACATGTAAATATATATGTAAGTATATCACAATATTTCAGAATAATGAGAGGAGCAGATTTAGCCTTGTAGATTTAAAATGAAATGAATAAATCAATATGAAATTTGACAGAAAATATATTTCAATGAAGCTATAAAACCCTTTGCGCAAAGTTTATAGTTGGGAATGGGAAATGCGCAAAATTGGTCAATAATTACGCCCACTTATAACGGTAATTTTTAAAAAAGCAAAAAAAAGTGATGTCTCTGATATAACTTAGGCAAAATTGATCAAATTTCGTGAAGGTGATAAAATCAAAAAAAAAAAAAGATATGGGGCAAGTAGAATTTAAGACAATGGGCGGGCCAGACTGCTAAATGCGTGTACGATGTGTGTTCAAAAAGTATCGCAATTTTTTGTTTTTTCAAAAATTATTATTATCATTAATATCTATTTTGCCCCCTTCACAGTAATCCCCATAAGATATTATGCACTTGTGTAAACGTTTTTTCCAATCCTCGAAGCACTTCAAAAAATAATTTTTTTTTATCTTGTTCAGCTCCTCCTTCTATGCCGTGTTTATCTCGTCAATCGTAGCGTAGCGTCAGGCTTTCATATACCGCTTCAGTTTCGGGAACAAGAAAAACTCACAGGCGGCCCGATCTGGGGAATGCGGTGGCTGTGCATCATTAGTTCGTTGTTTCTGGTCACAAAGTCGCGCACAAGCAACGATGTCTGAGCAGGGGCGTTATTGTCAATTTTTGTTCTTCCACAAATCCGGGCGTTTCTGGCGTATTGCTTCCCGCAAATTGCGCATAACTGCAGGTAATATTCCTTATTGACCGTTTTACCCTTTGGCATGAACTCATGATGCAATCGAGGAAAACGGTAAGCAAAACTTTTACATTCGACCGAACTTGGCGCGCTTTCTTCGGTCTTGGTTCGTGCGGCAGCTCCCATTGAAATGATTGAGCTTTGGTTTTCACGTCATAACCATAAACGCACGATTCGTCACCAGCTATGACCCTCTGGAGCAAATTTGGGTTATCGCGGACGGAGTACAACATCTCATTAGCAATATTCAAGCGATGCTGCTTTTGGTCGAAATTAAGCAGTTCTGGTACGAGTTTTGCGGCGACCCGTCTCATGTCCAAATCATTGAACAAAATCAAATGCCACGAGCCAATGGACATGTGTAGGTCCTCAGCAACTTCTCTAACGGTGATTCGACGATTTGCCAATACCATTTTCTTCACTTCGTCAATTTTCTCGTCTGTTGTTGAAGTGCTCGGGCGTCCAGCACGCTTTTCGTCGTTCACATCTTCTCGGCCTTCTGAGAACATTTTATACCACCGATAGACGTTGCTTTGGTCCAAAGTAGCTTCACCGTATGACACAGTCAACATACGGAATGCATCCGCGCACTTAATTTCGTTTTTCACACCAAATATGATACAGGTTCTTTGATATATCTTTTTGAATAGCTAAAAATCGAAGACTAGCCGAAACACCTGCATGCAAAGCAGCTGTCAACAATTAACTGAACATTCAAAATGGCTGAACTCGTCGGCATGACTGAGAGACATGAGTACCAAAATATCGCCACAAAAAAATCGAAATTCGAATATACGTAACTAGCGAAAATTCAAAATTCACGATACTTTTTGAACACACCTCGTATCTCGATAATGCCGCAATAAATTTCGCACAAACTTGGTACACGTATTGCTTTCCACCTCCACGTCAATCTTATTGAGTTCAGACCAAAACCTCGCCCACTTTTTATATTAGCTTGGGGCAAAAGAAATCCATTACTTACTCGGTAGATGGTTGTAGTAATCGATAGCTCGTAAAGTATCGATCAATCAATTTACAGCTTCTGCTCGTTGTCATGGTGACATTTCACAGTAAAAAAATCGTTTGCAGTTTTTGTTTGTTCCATTCAGTTGAGGGCTGCAGGGTGTTAAAAATGGAAGTCAACAAAGAGACAATTTGGTACATTTTACAGTTTTTTTTTTTTATGCAGACGAAAATGGAAGTCAGACCGCTGAAATTGTCAATGGTGTTTATGGTGCCGATGCTGTAACAGCTAATTACGTGAAATTTCGGTGCCGGCAATTCCGTTCAGGCATTTTCGGTGTTAAAGAAAATGTCGAGAAGGCTGAAAGTGTTGAAAATGACGAAAGTGTCGATAAAATCACAGAATTAATCGAAGTTTACCGACATGTTAGTTGTCGTAGCATTGCTCAGGAGCTAAAGATCGACCACAAAACAGTTTTAAACCATTTACGAAAAATTAATGGATTTCGTTTTCCTCACACTAATATGTTATAGTACGGCGGCCGTCGTAGCCGAATGAGTTGGTGCGTGACAACCATTCGGATTTCAGAGAGAACTTAGTTGGAATCTCAAAATGAAGAAAAAGCTTTTTCTAATAGCGGACGAACCTCGGCAGGCAATGGCAAGCCGCCGAGTGTATTTCTGCCATGAAAAAACTCCTTATTCAAAATATCTGCCGTTCGTGGTCGGCTTAAAACTGTAGGTTCCTCCATTTGTGAAGGAGAAGCTCGGCACAACACCCAACAATGGTCTAGGCGCCCATTATGTATTTAAAATATGCTAAGCCAGAAATCCGTTCGTCCGCCCGTCCATTCGTCTAATGTTACAAGCTGTAACTCTCATTGTCTATTTTTTGTTTTTTTTTCATTTTTTTCCTTTCCATATAAAGTTCGTTCCGAACCGAATTCAGCACTTCCTTACTGCTTTTGTGTGCTTCTAGACTTTGTATTTGTATTTTATATCTGTATTCTGTTTGTTGCAATTGTTGTTCGGCGATTGTATTATTAATAGCATTCACAAGTCAATCCAGCCGTTGTCAATCGCTGCTGACTTCAACGCTAAATACACACCTCATGCCACCGCGGCACCTCCCCTCCGGCTGAAGATGTACTCGTACGTAGACTTCTTACTGTAGCTGTTTTAAACATTTATTTATGTATGTATGTATGCATTTTTTATATATGTATGCATTTATTTGTGTATGTATGTGTGCAAGTATTTTTAAAGGCATACAATTTTTTACTTTGTTTTTCATGTTGCAAGTGCTTTCGACTCAATGTTGTTGATTGATATCGCCAATGAGGTCATTTCATTTAGATATTCACTTTGCTCGCTGAGCTGTCTGTCCGTTTATTCGTCCGTCTATTAAGCTTTGACAGTGACTGGCCGCTGTTCGCAAAGCTTTATAGCTGATATTGAGTTAGCTGGCTGACTTCATAATCGAAAAACCGGGCTAACGGCAAACCATTAAAACCATTTTCCGTTCGCCATAAAATAAAGTTAAAAAACAAATAAGAATAATAATAATAATTGAAAAAAAAGTAACTAAAAAGCACAACGTAAAACACACAAAAAACATAATTCGCTGAAACAAAATCGCTTGTCGTACGAAAACAAAAAAATTACTTGTTAGTTTACAGGCAAACCAATGCGAGTGTCATGAAATTCGTCATCCTAATAACGTTTGGCGGCAATTAAACCTGCAAGACACTCAGTCATCAATACTCGTACTCACATTAATATTAACTACAAGGCCAGAGTCAGTGTCAGCAACATGTTGCGCTGCGCATGCACTTCTGCATGCAAAGGTAGCGGAGAACAATACACACACACACACATACACACTCATGCAAACGTGAGCGCGCATATTCCCACAACCGAAGCCTTTTATACCGCCGAAATTCGTTAAAGTGCATATATTTTTTCATTGAGTGTTCTTCTTTCGGGTTTTATGAGAGGATGTGCGGACACCTAATTTTTACGCCAGCCAAATAGGTAACAACCTTCTTGGCGTTTAACAGCATAAGTCAGTCCAATTGCTTGACTACCAAAGTTACCCGTAAGTATCAAACTAAGGCGCATACTTGGGTTCATATACTTACTCGTGTGTAGTCAGCTGTTAACTTTTATGAGTATTGCGCCTGGCTGTGTCCCATTCATATTGCCTCCACTCATTCATACTTCTATTCTTTTACATTCAATAAAGCAAAACCTAAATGTGTTAGACGCTGTCACCAAAGTTTAGTTTTGAAGTTTTTCTTTGAGTAGCGCAAAAATCGATTTCACATTGCTTGAGGTGATTTCTCAATTTAATACATTTTAACGTTAAAAACCCACAATGCATTGAACTCTGCAGCATTTATTGGTTTCTTCTTCTTCATAACGAAATCTAAGTCTGCAGAAGTATATCAAATACAGGGTGTGTCAAATATGATTAACCATTTAATTGCCTTACATACACATTTGACTTAGGATATGCTTAGATTGTTTATAATCAGGATATCTGTCACCATTTCGTGCAAACGAAATAATACTCAGACGGATATTCGCTTCTTTGCGTTAGGGACAAACAGATTTGATTATTGAAAAATTAGGAAAACCCATGCTAATCACTTATCTTACACACCAAAACCGCTGAGTCGATTTCGATGAAAGCTGCTTGAGTTGTTATTTGCTAGTCCATCAATTTTTGCAAGTTTGCTTATATTCGTTAGGCATCAAGATATTTCTAAAAATACTACTCACTATACGATTTGGCTGATAGATTAGATTGGATTAGATTTGTGAGGGGCTTGACAAGTCCAAGCACTAAGTCAGCAAGACCATTGGACGCAAGACATAGAGACACAGGATAGATACAGCATTGATGGTAAGACGGGATAATTGGTTGGAGGGCACGCTTCCGCGAAACTTTCGGATTCATCGATGAATCTTCAGAGATCCGGAAGAGGAAGAGTATAAACTTTATCCATGCTGGGAACATCGCACCCCAACAGCCTCAGTCTGATTCTAGAGAACGCTGGACAGCTACAGAGAAAGTCTTCTGCAGTGTTCTCGTGTGTACGACAAGAAAGGCATATTGAGTGGTCAATGATTTCCGTGCTAGACATATGCTCATGACAAGCGTTGAGCCCTGTGATTACACCTACCAGTACTCTCAGGTCCTTTCTGCTAAGATTTAGGAGAAATGTGTATTCGTCTAAGTACCATCCAGATCCGCTTCCATCATTGGTTTTGGAACCGTCGGTGTAGAAAGTGTGCTGATATCCTGTTAATAGGTTCTCTGGTTTTAACCATTGATCTCTAACTGGGATCAAAACGTCATAGTTCCTACCGAAGCTAACGTAAAGCACCCGATTGTCTGCTGGTGGCAAATCTGACAGTGGCCAGCGTTTTCTTCGTTTCCCCAGACTAGGTTTGACTTAAGTCTGTACGCCGCCTTCATTGTTTCCTTCCAAATTTGAAGATCTAGAGGTTGCAAGTTTAGGATGGCACGAAGGGCATCGCCAGATGTCGTACTCATAGCAGCTGTGATACCCTTCACTGTTGTCTGGTTAGGGGTTTACTCTGGAGTTAACCATAATAGCCTTCCACCAGACTACTGAGGCGTATGTGATAAAAGGGTTTAATCAGGGTGATGTACAACAAGTGTGCTATCGCCGGTCTGAGACCCCAAGTCTTGCCAAAGGTTCTCTTACATTGCCAGAAGACTTTTAGTGTTTGAGAGACCTTCTGCTCGGCGTGAATTTTCCAGGTCATCTTGCAACCTAGGATTACCCCTAAGTATTTGACCTCAGAAGACAGTTGTAATGTTAGTATTTTCAAGGTGGGTAGTAACATGGCTTCCGTATTGCGTTTCCTAAATTTGGCTGATATTTAAACGAGACTTTCATATTATGGCATTGGTGTATTGATGTGTTTAGGTTATTTATTGCAGAAGCTGTTATGTGGAATGGAAACAAAAAACAACAAAAGTGAACAAAGCAACTAAGTGCTTCTTGAAACACTCGTATCGAATTTTATCGGAAGTTTTTATCAAACTACAATAAAAATATAGCAGCACCAGCAACCCGATATGTGTCTTCTGTCGGTAGGAGTATGGCAAGATTGAAAACTTTCTCTGCTTTTGTCTGGATTTCACTACATTAATTGGGCGTCGCATTCGTGAACGTTTAGGCATTTGATTAAACGTATGATTTTTCAGCATACCCAGATGCATCGATCCAATTAGAACTCGCAGTTGGATGTGGAGTTACATTAGCGAAGAGGAAGGTTACGCAATAAATTTGAATTTTATTTACAGTCCAGTTCGAATTCTTTACGTTTCAACTCAGTTTGTGTGTGCCGCAGCGTCTTTATTTCTCTCCAATCCACCTACAAATATTTTCATTGCTGATTTTAAATTTGAAGCATTCAAAGGTGGCACTGCTTGTAGACGGGAGGTTCTACCAATTTCGTAATATAGAATAAAGATTCGTTTAAATCTTTTTCCAAACGGGCGCGTTTTTGCGAAGTGGGTCAAAGTCATCATTGAAAATACACCCAATGTATCTCTGCAAAATATTTCGTTCAACTAAGTAATCACACTCGAAACTATGTGACGCTCTCTTAATTCCTGTCCTCCCTGATGGGGCATAGGGCCTCTACAAAACGCTTCCAACGGTCACGATCCTGTGCGATGACTTTGACTGCTTTCAGAGATTTTTCTGCAGACAGTTCTTTTTCGAGAGTTCCTCTTGTTAGTGCAATCGGACTTTAGAATTATTTACCAATATCAAAGTATTCAACCGGTTGGCTTACTTCAGAAGGGCAGCTACAGATCTACTTAAAAATGTCGTCAACTACAGCGTCTCTCTTTTTATTTCCCTACCCGTAGGTCATACATTGACTAGTTTCCCCTCTCACTTAGCATACCTGTTAACCTTATAACTGTTAGTTTAAATTTAAGTTTAAAAGCTTGTAATTTAGTTGTTAAATGTGTACAATAAAATTACATAATGTTTAACGTTACATTCTGAGACAAAAAAAAAACAATAAATATATTACGAACTCGTTTCTAGTGTCGACAGACATTCATTTCTCCATACGCCCACCCACTCAATTGGCAACAAGTGCTCATACGAGTACAGTATAACAGGTATGTTGTCGATGTCGTCGACTGCTAAAAATATCACCTAACATAGCCAATGATGTGATGTACCTGTATAATATGCTAAAATGTCAACAACTCACTCGCTTGGCATGGAACAAAAGCTTATTAGTTAACACTTTTGGACGCGTGTAAACGCATTGAAATGAATTTATAGCATTTTACCAAATTTGAGTATAATAACTTTAAAGGAATGAAATAAAAATTTTAGACAGCCAAAAGTGTTCGTGTTTTTCTGAATATACTTTTATATCTGCATATCGCTCAATAATCGCATATGGATAATCGATTTGTGTGGGATGTAAAAAGTATACTTATACATACATAAATATTTGCTCATATAAGATGATCTATTGACGAACGCGTAACACTACAGCTGTTATCACTCTTATACGAGTTTGTATGTTAATAAGCATAGACTCTGTTAGAAATGTGAGACTATGGGCTGTAATAGGAAGCACAAAATATGTATTGCACTATGGAAAGTGAGAAGTATGTAAATTAACAGGTCGCTTTTAAAATCCATCGCTGACAGAACAATTATAGCTACATGCTTTTAAAAATTTTAACAGCTGGGTTTTTACATCGCAGTAAAGTACTATTAAAGAATGTTGGTGTGAATATGTAAATGTTTTGTGACAGTTTTTCCTCTTCGTTTAATATGATTATATTGGTTTCGTGGGGTTGTTCACCTCGTTTGTGATACTTCTTGTTGCTTGATATTAGTTTAGGAAAAAAAGATGTTGTCTGTAAAGTCGGTTTACTGACGATAGTTTAACGTGACAACGTCATAAGAAAATACTGATGGAATGGTTGCATTTTTCAAAAGAAAATTTTAATTTTATTTGTTTCATTGATATTTTGTATGGATATAGAGAAGGAGGTAAATGGAATCGCAATGGAATAGGTCAAGTTACATTTACACAAACGTGAAAAATGACGAAACATTTATCAAATTCATGAAAGATATGTTAAATTTCAATTGTGCTTTATGCATCAGTCAACAACACCAAGAGGAACCATCATCGATTTGACTTTTTCAAAACACATTACACTCGAAACACCCCCTTTCATTTCGTGCTTTTCCTATCATTGTGCTATTCTCAACAGAGAAATGGTTCATTACCACCATGCACACAGGGGGAAGGCGTAAGCAATACAAATATATGAATTTATATACATACAAATATATGAACATAAATACATATATATGCTGACTCAAGTAGGAGAGAGCTGGATGTCGAACGTGACCGAACGCGGGTGCCGATTGAGCCTCTTTGTCGTTCGTTCCGCGCTCTCGCTTGCAGTTCTAGCAAGGTAACGACGCATGAGTAAGATAACGCCGCATTTTTGGGTGCGTGCAGCCGGCTACATCGAATTATAAGACGTTATCACGTCAAAAGAAATCCATTATTTTTCCGATAGATGTTTGTAGCTATCGATAGCTCGTAAAGTATCGATCGAATCATTTAAAGTTTATGCTCGTTGACAAGGTGACATTTCACACTAACAAATTGTGATATGTTTTGTTTCACTCATTCAGTTGTGAGTTACAGGGTGTCAACAAAAAGCAAATTCGGCACAGTTTCTGTTTTTCTTTGTTAAAGGTTGTTTGATGTCGATGATCTAACAGCGAATTACGTGCAATTTTGGTTTCGTCGATTCTGTTTAGGCATTTTTGAGTTAAGGGGTTACACGGATTTCGTCGTGTAAAAAATGGCTTATTTTCAATTTTTTTTCTATGAAAAAAATTATTATTTTAATTCAAACTTTTTTCTGTCTTATAGATACATATTTAAAGAATAATTTCTGAAATTTTCAAAAAACAAAAAAAAAATAAAACTCCTCCGTTGTGACGTCATTTCCGATGACCCCTTGAAAAAAAGGTGCATCCGTGTTGTCAGCATAACTCCTGACAGGATCATCTAAAATGAAAAAAACTAAAATAAGTGTTTTAGGTAAAATCATAAACTTGTGCTTGAACGAAGAAAAGAAAAAAAAAGTAAAAATTGGAATTTTGGCAGACATTTTTCCAAAAAATGAAAATATCGGTCAAATTTACTTGACATTTTTTTTTTTTTTAATAGTTTTAATTAAAAAAAATCCTTCGTACAAGCAGGAGTAAATTGTATCTCGAACACCTGTGTAAAATTTTACCAAGCTTTCGAGAACATTTGACAACCGACTTTGAAAACACGGTTCCGAGAAAAACGCGTTTAAAGTTTTGAGTAACAATAAAAGTGGCTTGGAGCGCACACTTTCCAAATCCTGTATCTCCGAAACTATTATTCGGATCGTCTTAAAAATTAAGGATAATATTCTTGAGATGTTGTAGAAAAAAATCGATTTTTGAACCCACGAAACCCATGTAACCCCTTAAAGAAAAAGTCAATAAAATCACAGAAATAAGCGAAGTTGACCGACCATTTGCACTCAAAATTTGGCGCAAAAATAATGAATTTCGTTTTATTTATTTTACCTACCAGGCTCAGCCTAAAACTACTGAAGATGACTTCTAATTCAAGTCAAAACATCAACAAATAAATGCAATTAAGCAATGATTTAATTTCTTGTTTTATTGTTAATCTCTCCTTGAGTGCACAGAGAATAAAAATATAAAAACTAAATATTTGGAGGTCACTTAAATAGCTTAAATCATCGTAGAGAAATATCTTGTAATTATTCTATTTGAATATCACAAATGGGCGCTTATTACCCACCCAACTAAATACCAGAATGTTCAATTTTCCACGACGGCCATTGTAGTTGAGGCGAAAAACAAAGTACGTACTTTGTCTAATTGTTGTTGTCGAAGGACCGACCGGCTCTATGCTCTGCAATATCGATTGATTATCATTTAATGAATGAATGAATTATGTACCAACATTGCGAAACTACTTATGTAACTAGTATTACCACCTATTATTAAGAGAGCCATGATGATGGCTCTGTCGCTGTGCTACAAAGATCATAATTCATATGTGCAAAACAAACTGAAAATTTCTTGTTGGCGCCCGTGTAAAAACAGAAAAAAAATTCATCTACGTGCAAGTGCAACCATTTCCACTGACTGCTCTGTCGTGAGTCAGCCAGTCCGTTGTTTATTCAGTTTGTTGCAACATTACTTAGAGCTCAAACAAATTTGTTTTCCAACTTTTATACCAGCAACATAACCGAATAGCCGGATAGATTCGCGTACTCCAGCCGCCACAACAATGTACACTTGTGCACACACACACAGTTGCATAAAACAGCAAACAGACGACCAGGTAAGCAAACAGGAAGGGTGGCACGTTCATACTTGCTTACTTACATATGTACGGGCACAAGTAGAGTTAGGTGGCTCCTCGTTGACTGGTTGACTCATTGACTGGCTTAACGGTTGTAACTGGCTGGGCGTTTGTCTGCAGCGGCTGATTGGTGTGCTTTGTACGTGTTGAAAGTGTAAAATTGTTTAAGTGATTGGACATAAAGTGGAGGCGCACTCCGTTTGCTTGCCAGTACCGATCACTGTTGTTCTATTCTCTGACGTTGCGCTAGTTTTCAGGGGGGGCATCTGCAAATTTAAATTGTACAAAATATTTGCCTCTTTGAATCAAAATATAGATTGGCTATCATAGGCAGCATCAGCAACCCGATATGTGTCTTCTGTCGGTAATACTTACACAAATGGGCGTTTTTTACTTTTGATTTCGCTTTGAAGCTATGGGCATTTCTGATATCAAACGAAAAGCTGATGACCGAGTGACGTGCAGGCGCATTGTAACGGAAGCAATGGTTCACCCCGAACTGTGATGCTATGATGATGATGATTTGACTCAATGTTTTCACTCACTCAATTACTTTCCGCGCACATGCAATTCTCAATTCTCAACGGCATTTATTTGAAATTTCTAATTGAGGCAAAATCTACACGTTCGCCGTGAGAAAAAATTGGAAAGATCCGCAGGTTTCTTCAATGCTTTGTGCGAAGTGTAGCAAATACGATTTACGCAGGCATTACAAATACGCATGCATACATCGTCACATATGCGCACGCCTTTCTCTTGCTACGTGCCTCACGTTGGATTTTCCACTGTCATTCAGGGTGTGGGAATTTATCTTATGAGTATACCGAGCCCTAATGCTACAGGTAAACAAATACGCTTCGCTCAGCATCTGTTGTTTAGTCACAAATTCTGTGTAGTGTTTTTGTCCTGGAGAGTATGTTGATGCTGCTGGGGATTTCCCCGGCTACCTCTGCCGTTAATATTTACAGCAGCGAGTGCTTGTGTCAGCATGCTAATAGTAGGAGTATTCATTTTTAGCCATACTCGTATGCATGAGTGTGACATTGTGATATTTTGCAGATTAGATAGTTAAAGTATTAGACGATATTCTATAAAGCCTTCTCAGCACAAATTGAAAAATGTTAAAAACAATGGTTTGTATGACTAAATTGAAAATTATTCAGTGCTGTTAGCTGATGCTAATGTAGCCATATTTGTTGGAAATATTTCGCGTTCACTTTGTAGTTTTACAGAAAAGTGTAGAATTTTTTTTTTGCTCTAAAGCGAATTATTTCAGTTGCGTTTTTCTATGTACTCCTATTATTATAAAGGGTGGTTAAATTTCAAGAACCGATGTTAAATGTGAACCACACCTAAACTTCAACGACACCGTTGGACTTCCTTATTTGGGGTTATTTGAAAGAAAATGTGTACGTCGATAAGCCAGCAACAATTTAAAAGCTAAAGGATGAGATAATTCGGCACATTAACGGCATAGAACCTCAATTATGCCTCAGCGCCATCGAAAATTTGGACCATCGGATGGAGTTGTGCCGCCGAGGTCGCGATGGCCATTTGGCCAATATTTTGTTCCATATGTAATAGAGCCATACCAATATTATCATAATAAAGAGAAATGACAGTAATTTGCAAAAAAAAAAATGTTTTCAACACCGGCCCTTGAAACTTAACCACCCTTTGAAAGCAATATATACGCTTCAAAACTACTACGCTACTAAACTTTTGTGTGGAACCTTAAAAAAAACGTCGCGCAAAACTGCAAACTAACAGAAAAAGTAAGCACTTTGAGGAATGCTGTGCTCCACATATCTGGCTCACAGTGGCCCTCGGTAACATACTCCAGCCTGATGTCCATGTCTATCCAGGTCCATGCTTTTTTTTTTTGGAGCTTAAGTGTTAAGATTTTAATTTTCGGGGGAATATTTAAAGTTCAGCCCGAAACTATTGATATCTTCTAAGCAGCTGAAATATTCTACACTCTTTGAATTGCCGATTTTTGAATTAGCCTCCAGCTTACTTTATTACACTTACAAGATCGTTCTCTGAAGTGCTTGCTAAACTTTCTCTCTCTGATACTGAAAGCTTAGTCGATGCCCTTTTTAAAATTCGGGCTTACCTTTAACATGAAATAGTGTTGAATGAATTTCATTAAGCCGCTGTAAATAGAGAGCAACTAAATGTGCTCACCGACAATACCAGCCCGAGAATATTGGCAAACAGTTGAGAGCACAAAAAGGCATTTTCAATTTAGGAGAAAGTCATTTGGATGGGGTAGTAAAGCTTACTTGATTGGTCAGATGGGACAACGGCTCTATGTTGCGAAAAATTGTAACAGTATGTGCTTACATATTATTGTCCTAGATGATTTTTGATGAGAATGTTGTTTACAACTCAGAGGTTTGCCATTGTCTGCCGTATTTCTTATCTCTCATGATCAGAGATTCGAGCTTGGCCACTTCCGAATGATAGTCACCCCTCAACCCATTCGGTTAGTGCGGCCGCTTGTTTATATTATTTATTATTTCGTAAAAGGAACAACTAAAACAATATAAGTAGCAGAATGAAAAAAATGTCACGTGCGACAGTGATTAAAATTCAATTAAAAAAAGCAAGAAAAATGTTTGGGTAAAATCAAAACCACCTTCAAGAGACATCAATGCACAAAATTCTAACCCGTTTTGGGTGTTTGGCCGAGCTCCTCACCCTATTTGAGGTGTACGTCTTGATGTTGTTCCACAAATGGAGGGACCTACAGTTTCAAGCCGACTCCGAACGGCAGATATTTTTATGAAGAGCTTTTTCATGGCAGAAATACACTCGGAGGTTTGTCATTGCCTGCCGTGGGGCGACCGCTATTAGAAAAATGTTTTTCTTAATTTGGTGTTTCAACGATCGAGTCTCGTGAATTCCGAATGGTAGTCACGCACCAACCCATTCGGCTACGGCGGCCGCTAAAAATTAGTCGGCCTTCTGAAATTAGTCGCCTTGAAATATTGCCTCACGTTGGCTGATACCGAAATTTAAATTGTTGCCGCGAAAAAAGTTTCTGTTTTTGTCCCGTGCGAATGTCCCTTGATTTTTTGTAATTATCATGAAAATAAAAAATTCCCCAAAATTAACTTTAGCACCAATTATAGGAGTCATTCAAAACTAGAAGTAAAAAAACAAACCCTTTTAGAAGGCATTATTTTGGAACAAAGCTGACACTTTCTTATTGTTTGATTTTAGATCTTCCGCTTTCAATCTTCTCCACTCGTCGATATTGCTAATTAAGCATCACCTCTGTGGAAGTACTGAGGTACGCTTATGTATGAAATTAAGGATTTCAAGAGTTTTTGCTACTCGGCAAAAGGGAACCTGTCTGTCTTCTCATTTATTCAAAACAAAAGTCACCTTACCAAAGTGCTGCTCTTTCTTTGTATATTTATTTATTAAGCCAATGAATATAATCGACTCTTAGAGGCTAAGTAGACATTTTTATGGTTAATATGCATTAGGAAATGAAAGTTTAATTAACTATTTATAAAAAATAATCAAAAATTTCAATAGAAAATGAAAAATCGATCTGAAAAAATTAAACGATTTTATTAAACTCCATTAAGGTTGTAATAATAAGAACATTTCGAGCATAAAGAGGTTTTGAGAAACCAACATAGAAAAATTCTCAACTAACAAAGGCTCTGTCCTCAGTTATCAAGGTCTTAGATTCCCATTCCATTTGATCCAAACTAGTTTCACAGTGTCTAAAGGAACTAGAATTGCTTGGTCATTGGCTTCAAGTTACTCTGATATGGGTTCCCGGGCACAGAAGGTAATGAGAAGGTAGACGAGCTAGCAAGCAAAGGTGCGGCACTAGAGGCAGAGGCGGTGGCAGTTGCTACCCCATTCAATACAATAAAAACATCCATTCGTCACACTACTATGCTTTACCCGAAAGAAGGTGGAAGCAATAAACTAAGACGGACATCCAAAGGAATTACCTTTTAGGATGCTCTCGCTCAAACATTTCAGGCGGAGGTTGTGAAAGAAAGTATATTCCTCTATTTATGGTCATTCGGATTTAGCCAGAACAAGACTTTGCTCTTTCGGTAAACTTTTCCTACCACAAATTAATGAAATCCCAGACATATATATAATATATATGTATACATATATATAATTGGCGCGTACACCCTTTTTGGGTGTTTGGCCGAGCTCCTCCTCCTATTTGTTGTGTGCGTCTTGAAGTTGTTCCACAAAAGAAATCTCAAACATAGAGATACCAAATTTGCTGTTATATTTGGATCTCCCGAAATGGACGTAACTTTAAAATAAAAAAACATTAAAAACACACTAAGGCATCACACGAGAACAGTAGTAAATTTTTTACAAACTCAGTGCCACCATTTCGATATCTCTTAAATTAAATGATGTACTTACATAAGTATATATTTCGCCGTTTTCTTATCTAATCAATAGTGAGCTTTACTTCTTCTTCTTAATTGGCGCAATAACCGCCAGGCGATTTTGGCCGAGTTTAACAAAGCGCGCCAGTCGTTTCTTTCTCGTGCTAACCGGCGCCTTCTCCATCTGATCCTTCCTGTTCCTCTACTACCACCCGCTGGTACCGCATCGAATACTGAGCTTTACTAGCCTGTCTTTAATTGCCTTCAACTCTTTTCATTTTCCACCTGCCTGACAAGGAAAAATTCTCCAGTTCCGAAACACCAGATGTCTCCATATATCCATCACTTCACCACTAAAAATTTGACCATTCAACTACAAACCAAAATTGTAAGCTTCAAAGACATAACTGCGCGTGTGATACAAATAAAATTATGAACTTGAACCGTCAGAAAATTTCAAACAAATCGCGCCCAATCGCTCGTATAAACACCTTCACAACTTTCAGTGGCGCGTGTGTGTGTGTGTGGCCTCTTGTATGCACTAAAAATGATAAACAACGAGTAAAATTTGTTGCATTTTTACTTTTCATTTTGTCGTTTGTTTCTTGTATTTGTATTCTTCAGATTTTTTGCGTATTGTTGTTAAGTGTTCGCGGACGTTAGCCGGCATGCTGACCGTGTGCCGAAAAAATTGGCGCGCATGCGCCACGCACACCAAACACGCTTGCAATGCGCCAACCAAACCGCCAGTTGGACAGTCGATGCCACATTTGCATTGACTCGGCATTTCGATACGAGCATATCTCCATACATAACATATAAGCCTTTTATTAATATGTTTTTTATGTTTGTTCCTTTGCATACATCCATGCATTCGTACTTGTTCAAATACATTTGTATGGGTGCAACGTATGTGAGTGTGCACCTTTGTTAGTGTGCGCAGTTCCCATGCTTCGAATTGTATTGGCTGCATATTTGCGCAAGTCGATCGGCTCGACAGGCAGCCTGCCAGCTAGCCAGGCCGCCAGTTAGTCAGCCAGTCACAGTCGCTAGTAAACCAGCCAAGTGGCCACAAACCGGCAGCCAATGAGGCAGTTAAAGCAGGCAGCAAACAAATTTGTTGCATTGCTTACTGCAGCCACAGCAAGTCGAACCGATAAACAGTGGCAGCAGCTGCTGCTGCCGCGGCAGCTCACCTTGCTCCCGCTGGCGGGCGCATTGGCGCGAATGCCTGATCAATTTTAAATGGCATTTAAATGCATTTTGCGGCATTTCATTTTTCTGCAGTTTCACATGCTTTTTCATGACTGTTGTTGTTGTCGTGGTTAGTGTTGCACCGTGTGTTTTTGATTTTGTTGTTGAGCTCTGCGTCTTTCTAGTTGCTTACGCTCTTTTTTTGTGGTTTCGTGTGAAGCTTTCGGGTTTTTTATGAGAATTTAATTAAGCATGCATTGGGGGTAATTAGCAAGAAAAAATGTTGGCAAAAATAATAACGATATGCATATGTGCATCTACACATACAGACACACTTTCTCATGGTCTTATAAAAGTATGTGAGTGTGTGTGTGTGTGTGTGTGTGTGTGCGTTTTGTTTTATTGTACTCATTTATTTTATTCGATTTCGTTTTGATTTGCTTGATGTTGGCTGAAATGCCGCATATTGTGACGTCAACAGAAGCCAAGCGTACGACAAAAACAACAACAGATGGTGTAATGCTCGTATCACCGCCAACCTACGTTCGTCGGCTACAACATAAATTGTTTATGCCTGCAAGCTGTGAAGTTGGTTGGCTTGCAGTGATGCTTAATTTTTTCCAAAAATAGCTTTTATTGTAATTTTATCGCTGCTGTTTTATTTTTATTTGACTTTTATTACTTTTTTATAAATTCGCTACAACTGAAACGTGTGAATTGTGCGGCTGCGCTTGAAACGTGTGACTCAGTGGCAGTTGGCGATTGGCTGCTGACATTTGGTAGTTTGGTCATTTTGGCGCCAAGTGCGAGCCTGGCTGGCTATAATCGGCTGCGCCAACAAATTATTGTCATTATGACACTAAGCGTCTTTAATTGAAATAATCACACATTTGCTGGTAAATATTAGCATTAGGGTGTGTTTTTTAGATTATAACTTTATATTTATTTCTTTATACGTCTTGCTAAAATTTCACGCTAGGACCTCAACCGATAGGGCATCAACAATTGAACTAGCTTTGATTGTTTTTCTTTTTAATATTTTTTTTATAAATTTTCTTTTTATTTTCTATTTTTTATATTTTTTCTTTTTTTTGTATCTTTTATTATTTATATTTTTTATAACTTCTTTTTTTTTTGTATTTTTTCTTTTTTATAATATATTTGTTTTTTTAATAAATTTTCTTTTTATTTTCTATTTTTTATATTTTTTCTTTTTTGCAGTTTTTATTATCTATATTTTTTATAACTTCTTTTTTTTTTGTATTTTTTCTTTTTTATATTTGATTTTTTCATAAATTTTCTTTTTATTTTCTATTTTTTATAGTTTTTCATTTTGTATTTTTTCTTTTTTGCATTTTTTATTATTTATATTTTTTATATATTTACTTTTTCATATCTTCTATTTTTTTTTTTAGTTTTTATTATTTATATTGTTTCTTTTTTGTATTTTTTCTTTTTCGTATTTGCTATTTTATGTTTTTTTCTTTTTCATATTTTTTCTTTTTTATATATTTTTTTTATATTTTGTGTTTTTGTTTTGTATATTTTATTACAATATTTATATTTTCTCTTTAACATTTTTTCTTTTTCGTATTTTTTATTTTTTGAATTTTTTATTATTTAGATTTTTTATATATTTTATTTTTGTTTTTTATATTTTGTACTTTTTTATATTTTTTCTTTTTTACATTTTTTATATATTTTGATTTTTATATTGTATTTTTATTATCTTTTTTGTATTTTTTCGTTCTTATATTTTTATTATCTTTTTTGTATTTTTTTTCTTTTAATTTTTTGTTTTTCGAATGTTTTACTTTTTGGATTTTTTATTATTTATATTTTTTATATATTTATATTTTATATGTTTTTATATTTTTTCTTTTCTGTATTTTTTCTTTTTTATATTTTTGTTTTTTTTGTATTTTGTGTTTTTTATTATTTATATTTTTTATATACTTTCCTTTTAATATTTTGCATAATTTTTTTTTACATTTTTTTTTTTTGTTTTTTCTTTTTACATAATAAAAGTATATTTTTATATTTTTTCTTTTTTATATTTGTTATATCTTGTATTTTTTATTATATATATTTTTTATATATTTTCTGTTTTCTTTTTTATATTTTGTATTTCTTTTATATTTTTTTTTTTGTATTTTTTTCTGTTTTATATTTTTTCGCTTTCGTATTTTTTATTTTTTTAATATTCTTCCTGTTTTGTAAATTTTATGACATTATTTATATTTTTTATATTTTCTATTTTTTTTACATTCTTTCTTATGAACGTTCATTATTAATATTTTAGTTTTTCCTGGTTTTATGGATTATGGCTCATTGTGTAATGAACACAATATGAATTCAATTTTCTAGTTTTACACAAAAGTTAAAAAAATTCTACAAAGTTTACATTCCAATTTCGTTGTTTTTCATTCGAATTTCTAAAAAGATATTTAATATGCAGTTTCCTAGCTCAGCTTTTTAAAGCTTTCAGTTTAAACTAATGCATGCTTAAAATTGCTAGAAAATCCCGTTGCTTTTTAATATATTTATGCCTCCCGGTGTTGCGCATTTTCTTCATAAAATGAATGCAAAGATAATAGATTGCCTCATGGAGAAACATTTTTGAAAGTGTGCTATTTCAGACCGTTATTCGGCGCTGAAGGAATTTGACATAATCAGCTGATGGGCTGACGTCGCTTGGGAATGTGCTTACCAAAAAACTGAGATTGTGTTGGTGATATACGAAAAACATCAACCATTAACACTTCGATTCAGTCTGAATAACGACTAATTGGTCGAGTGTGTGAGTACAGGTGAAATGAACGGGTAGAATTCTGCTGCCAAATGCCCGATAACCCGATGCAGCCGAAGTTACTCTCACAATTTTTCTCCGACAAACCTTGTAAACTATCATCTTTCAATAATCCTGTTGTTGTCTTCCTTTTTCGTTTTAGTCTGTGCTGTTGTTGACTGTTCCGTAAAGCCTTGAGTGTACTTTCCTTAGTATACCTGCCAGATCTTTCCTCAGAATTTTATTCAGAATTCTTTAATTTTGGTGTTTTTAAACTCTGTTTTCCATTCTATTACAGTCTTAATTGCGTTCAACTGAATGTTTGCGATAAAAATTTTAATATTGATTTTTCATTTTCTAAAGGAACGCATTACGCGTTCTTTGAATTTTACAATAGTTATTATTACTTTTAAACTATGTTCCATCCAGTCCACATGAATTTTTGGAGAATTCAATGGTAAAAAAATAAATACAAAATAAGAATTATTCCTCCTTTAGTGTCTTCATATTATGCACTGTTCACATTGATGAGATGTTGCAAATAATTTTTTTTCCACTTTTGTTTCAAAGATCCCCATATCTTTCCTATTTACGAGACAATTGTACAACCCGCACAAATTGGTCTACCCTAATGTTTGTTTGCACACATTTTTCTAGATACCAGGTAATGTATGAAAAGTGGTAATAAATGTAGTCCAATTAATTAAGGCGACAATTAAATTGTTTTGTTGCGTTGAATATTACTTCTTAAAATAAAAAGAAAATAAATAAATACTTAAATATACTAAAAACTAATTTGCTTGCCGTCAAAGAAGCAGATGCGGCTTACTGCGTATTTATAATTAAAAATATTGCTATACAAAAAAAGACAAACAAATTACATCAAAAGTACTGTTGAGATGCAAGAAATATTTGAAAAGTGCCTCACTTCTCAACTTAGCTACCAGTTAACCGAAAACTCGAAGGCTTATGAGCGCGCTTCGTTTTTCACATCAAAGGTAAAGGGTATCGATGAGCTATACTTATTTGAGTCCCAACTGTTTTTGAACATATGCACTATGTACACATATAATTTTTTATACGAAGCGCAAACACCGAAAACCTGCTACTGCTTTGAGTTGGTCGCCTCTCGATACATCCATTAAGTAATGCATAGGAAGCTGATTTTGGAAGATTGATTATACCTTTCTTACGCTTCAAACAGATCAAAAGTTGCAACTAGTAGTTGGAGTATTTCTTATGCACTTTTCATATCAGTTCAGTCCGCACCTTCACACCATATCCGTTATTTGTTTACTCAATATGCCTTTGCTATTGGTACATCCCGCCATCGGTTTTGCTGCTATGTTGCTCCACTTGCTATGTCTTTAATTCGAACGAATTTCCTCACACACTTTTTTGCACCTTTGCTAGATTTTAAGCTGAAATCAGCTACCAAAACAGGTAGTAGTACCTGGGTGTAGCTGCGAGGTTCCAATGCGTTCATGCAGCTATGCCGGTATAGCAGTACTCATGAGGGTTTTCTCTTCTAGAGAGTCAACTCTGAAAAAAAACCTCGCTTCGAGCGAATCAGGAAATCAAAGGGACCAGCTTCCTTTTGCAAGATTCTATCAATCCTACTGACAATTCCCCACATATCTAGCCTCTTCTTTTTTCCATATCTTCCTTAAAAAGCCCAAGCCACCTTTTTAACTTAAGAACCTAAGAACCTGTGTAGGTATAAGTAGATCATGCGACAATATTAACCAATTAGGGCTGTTGTTTGATCTGACGCACATTGGATTTTATCAAAAGAAACTTTTATGGTGTTGCTCATTCACTAGGAAAAGGAACATCAACATCAAATGTCCTGTCCTAAATGAATCGACTATTCAACTCTCCACAGCAGCGAGCTACCCTGGTATCAATATCGACAAAGTGCTCACTTGGAACTCACATCTTGAAAAAGTTCCTGTAAAAGCCATAAGGACATTTTATGCCTGCACAAGACTTTTTGGAAAAATATGGGGTCGATGTCTGACGATTTTTTTAGAAAGAAATTGTGTAGTTTCCCTTTAACAACGGACAAAGGGACACCGATGTCTAAGAAGGGGACAGCTGAAACCGATTCTGTCGACCCCTTCCTGGCAAGCTCGTCGGCAATTTCATTTCCCTCTATATTTCTGTGCCCAGGAACCCAGATAAAGGAGATGTTTCCTGCTCGTTCGAGAACAGTTACTGTAGCAACTTTTAGCAGAGCGAGGTCAAGGACCACACGCCTATTTGGTACCACTACGTTCTGGATATTGTAGCAGTTGAAACTTTTACCTATCCAGAATTGACCCCGACATACCAAGCATATGTCCAGCATGTGAAGGCATGTGAAGGCACCCCGCACGACATTAACGACTATGCCCCATCAAACTCACTCATCTAACATCCCTCTCCCTCTGGACCCAACCTGTCGAAACATCAAGCTTCCTGCGCCTACCGTTAGATGAGCTAGATAAGGACGACCGGTGATTTACATTGCACTGGCAGGGTTAAGTGAGCTGCTAGAACAACAACAACAACAACAGGCCTATAGTTGTTTGCTAACTTGGAATGCCATAAAACGAAAAGTTACCGTAACTACTAATTTCATAAATTTTAATTCACTGCAAAGTTTTCATATACTGCAAATGGTAACAAATCTCAAGCGCAGCAGCAGCAATAATGGCATAACATTCACGCAACATCGCCAACCACCAACGACTGCATATACAAAAATATATATAAACAAGTTGCCACAATGTTATGATAATGACATTTAAATTTTTACAGCATCACATCAAGAATTCGTTTTAATGAAAAAATAAATAAAAGTAAAGAAAACGAAGAAAAAAGGTAAAAAAATTAAAATAAAAATCAACTGAAATTTCATGAACCGTACGCGCGTTTCTCACGTGCAAACAAATCCAAAACATGCGCTCACCAACGCACATACACCCATGAACATACGATCATGCACCAGCAATGGCAGAAGTAAGACAACAATAAGCAAACAAAGCTGCTGGCAACATGTTGCACTCGACTAGCCGTATTGGTGCATACAAGTTTTCCACTGTGTGCCGGTCGTTAAATCACAGCCGCATTAACAGACGTCGGCAGCAATAACAATTACAAAGCCAATAATAATAACAACAACAACAACTTCTTTAACTACTACTCCAGCCATTTAAACACACACACACACATGCACACGCACATACATGCATATGTAATCGTATAGCAACGAATGTAACAGATTTCTCATTTTCGCATTTCGTATCACTGCGGCCTTTTTGGCGACAACGACATACGGCGCATTTTATGTATTAAGTATTTGTGGCAATACGGCAACGCGGCAATGCGGCAATACGACCGCAATCGCGGCACACCAACGACGATTGCCATTGCGATTGCGCACATGCGCATAGCCGCATAGTCGCATAGCCGCGCGTTCCCAGCATAGTTTTTGTTGTTGCCACAGCAATTGTATGCCACATTTAAGTGAACGTACGAACAAGGGAACATGTGAGCGGTCGAAAGAACGGGCTAGCGGTGAGGTGGACGAGCGGACGAGCGCACTCTCATTCCTTCCACGGTAATCAATAATCGAAATGATAAAGATCGTGTTTGGGTCGTCGCTGGGCTTTGTTTTTGTACCGTTTCTGTTTTTATTTGGCTTTTCGCAGTCGACTTTGGCATCTGCAACTGCCACACATGGGAAGTTGTAGCTAAAGCGAAATCAACAATAATAACAGCAACAACAACCAGATATATCGTCAGCGGGCAAGCAATGCAACAACGCCAAGCAATCGCGGTCAGTAGTGGCTGACTGACTGGCATACTGGGTTTCTGGCTAGCTGGTTGGTGCAACATGAGTTATGGCCTCATGAGAGCGTAGCGTGTTGGCGGTTGTGCATCTTGCATACCTAGCTTACATACATACATACATACATTTGTATTTGCAATAGGTATGCTTGTGCGTATGCACTTAAATCTATTTGGCGAATTTGGCAGACGAAGTCCACAGCAGCCTGTTTGCTCAACGCCGCGCGCGCCTTCTTACAACGAAATGCGAGTCCAACAACACAACACACAACAGGTCGCTGATAAAGCAACTAAGCGTACAAAACAAAAAGTGACAACAATTTTTGTGGTACATTTCTACATATTTAGTTACCTTCATACATGCATATGTATATATATATATGTATATACTACAACAACACTTGCTATGACAACAATTGTAATGCGAGCTTTTTATTGAGCGCATGTCCAATGTGAGCCTGTGAGGTTACTGGGCTAGCGACTGGGAAGAGCGACTGAGATATGCAATGTTAGCACGTTTTTCACACAGCAAACTCACACACACACACAAATAAGAAGGTATGCACAAACCCAGTCTACTACCTAATGCGAACTAGAGCGGGTTAGAGAATCCTTTCCGCGCGCCTAATTCCTACCACTCTACATTTATTCTTTCTGTTCAAGGATGATAGATTATCAGGTTTGCTATTTAGCTGTGGTGACCAAAAGCATTGTGAGGGAAACTTTAGCTGCCACTTCACTTGGGAGATTCTGCAGCCGAATGCTGCACGATCATTTCATATGCATTCACACATTCGTCCAATCAGTCGTTGTTCAGATAGCAACGAAGTGTCGTCATTCGTTGATTTTTTTCGTATATCACTAACACAATCTCAGTTTTGTCGTAAACGAACCGCTTCGTGACCCAAGTGACGTCAGCCCGTCAGCTGATTCTGTCAAATTCGCTCAGAGCCTAATAATGGTCTGCTACGTAGCATATCTCTTAAAATATTGTCACCATGCTTTCTCTTAACCTTAGCCACATTTAAGTCTTGAGAGGCGGCACTTAAAACAAAACTTCAATGATAGGAAAAATTGGAAACATGAAAAAAATGTAATTAATTTACGAAAACGTTCCGCGAACCTGCTAAGGTTGGTAGTAGCGCCTTGACTTCCACTTCCATACCAAGCGAGTGTACAAGAAGAAGCGAGAGGTGTAAGAAGAAACACATAATGTGTTTTGGTCAGCAAGTTTCTAATAAGTGTAATGAGGTAGTGAGGAGAAATCGGCAGCCTAGTTAATATAAAATGTTTCATAAGACTATCGAGTGTTGATAACCTCAAAGGGACTGACAAACTATATTAATTTGTAAAAGAAGCTTTTCAAATAGACAATTACCTTTTCGTAGTCCTAACTTCCGATACTCGCTAAGAACCATGCACTCACACGCTCTAGTGATGACTAGAAGATTTTTTGTAGCTAAAAATTCAAAAAACTTAAGAACCCAATTCTTGAGAAATTTTATTTTTATTTTATTTTATTTATTTTGTTTTTATTTCTTTTATTTTACAAAGCTTACATAATAATTAATAATTAAGTAGATCATTAAATAAATGATTAAGTAAGAAATTATTAATTCGGCCAGGCTGGCGAGCCGCTTAAAATGACTTTAGTAGCATCATCATTCACCACACATCGCCGTAGCCCCACCCAACCAATTGATGCCATTCCTGCTAAAGAGTTACTCAAAAGCTTTGTCTACCTCGGGTTGATTGAATTCATAGACTGATCTTTTGTTTGGTATTTGGGAGAGTTTCTCCTTCAATATTTTTCTTTTAAATAGTTGTGGCAGATCAGTAAGCATAAACGTTTTGAGTCTGCGTGGAATGTTAGTTTACTTTGATAGGTTTGAGGCACGACGATTTGGATGGTTTGCAAACCGGTTGTTATTGTTGTAGCAGCTTACTAAGCCCTGTCAGTGCAATAGAGATACCGGTCCTCTTCTTTTAGCTCCTCTAACGATAGGCCCAGAAAACATGCTATTTCGACTGGTGGGATTCAGAGGCAAAAGGGTGTTTGGTGAAGTGTAAGTGGGCATGTGAAAAAGTAGTTACTGTCGTGCGGATAGGTAAGAATTTGGTCTGCCACAGTATCCAGAACGTAATTGGGCCAAAGTTAAGCGTATTTTTTGCGGGTTAGCTGAAGCTCTTCATCTGCGATAGGTGGTGGTTGGACTTCCATGACCGCATTCAGAGATCGGCAGTTTAGAAAGGTGGTAAGTGTCTCACGATGAATGCCATTTAGCGGCTGCCTGTCCGATCCAGTAGTTCAAGGTTCGTTTTGTACTGGATCTCGTCACAAGAGAGGCTGCCTGGGAGGCGGTCTCTACAGGGGTGAAATCATCGGTAGCCCCCTTGTAGGAACTGTTTGCTGAGTAGTTTGTTGTGCTACTTAACCGGAAACATCTGTGTCTTATTATGTAGGTGTTGTAGAGGGGGACATCACCAGGTATCCTGTAATTGTAGTGTATCCAGTATTTTGGCATGACTGAAGCTTAATCCACTGCGATTCAATAGTTCATGTCAGGTCACCTAGACATGCGCAGCATAGCTCAGCACCGGTTGGCCTATTGCCTTAAATGTCGCCAGCAACATTTCTTTGTCTTTGCTGGCGATGATCCAAATTTGCTTAAAAGGATCATAACTTATGACGAATCATAGATATATGGTTATGACATCGAAACGAAAGCCCAATAGTCCCAATGGAAGAATCCAGGAAAGCCAAGACCAAAAAAAGCATGCCAAATTCGATCACATGTCAAGGTTTTGCTCACTGCTTTCTTCGATTACCATGGCGTAGGGCATCAGTGGTTCTTACCACAAAGTCGTACCGTAAATTAGGAGTATTACCTTGAAGTTATGCACTGTTTGCATGAAGCAATACGAAAAAAACGCCCGAAATTATGAAAAAAAAAATTATGGCTTTTACATCATGATAATGCACCTGCTCACTCATCTTTGCTTGTGAGAGGTTATTTGGCCAATGGCAACACCGTTATCATGCCTCAGCCACCGCAATCATCAGATTTGGCCGCCTGCGACTTTTTGCTGTTGAAGAGATCCATGAAAGGACGGCGTTTTGCGACGATTGAGGATATAAAAACCGAATCGCTAAGAGAGCTCAAGGACATACCAAAAAGTACATATCGATGGTTTTCGAGAAAAGTGACACAATTCAAAAATACAAAATACTGAGGTGGGTCAGTTTGCTAGATAATTGATGTGCCAATTCGATCACCTGACAAAGCAACACTAACGCCATCTCTGAGAATTGCTTCAAGATTCGCTTATGACGCTTTTCCAGATAAAAATATATAAACTCTGTAGTTGATTTTTGCTTTTAACGGCAAAACTCCGAATTTGAGTTAATTTTGAGTTGTGTCGCTTTTCGGGAAAACCATCGATATTAGAGCTGCTTCGAGGTGGCACAAGTGTATTTTATCTGAGGAGGACTACTTTGAAGGAGATACAATAGAAATTGATGAATATGTAAATAAATATTTTCGAAATTTGAAAATTAAAATTCACCTTAGCTTTTAAACACTTCTTTATATTTCGCATAAATAAATAAATATTTAATATATACCATTTCTACCTGAACTCGGGTTCATCAGGACGTGCATGATCTATATAAGGCTATTCGCCGTCTGCTAGTTCAACCCAACCCGCCGCCCTCTTGATGCTGTGGAATGCCAGTCATATTTCCCTTTTCCACCTATTCGAAAGCCCATAAAATGCTACATATTTACTAGTCAGGCGTTTGCTTTTCTCTCCTCATGCTTGTGTGTGTGTGTATGTGCATATGATTTTTCAGCGTCCTGCCCATACTCCTTGCATCGCCACTCCATGCGTCTCTTACAGACTTAACACAATTTCTCAATTTTCTATACAGTTGGTAGATAGTTTTCTGCCGCATGCTGTAGCCACCGACCATCCGACCACCCGACCACGCGACCTGCTGCCCGAACACCCGGCCGCCCTCGACAGCAACAATTTTCGACTCTTTTACTTTTCTATGCTAATTACGTCATGTGGACTTTTTATGGATATTTTGTATTGTGGGAACCAAAAACTGGAAATTGAACTGTTTGCTTGCAACTCAACATCAACATCACCACCACCGGCACAGCGGTGAGTCAAATGAAATGTTTGCGGGTATGTATGTACGTGTAAGAGTGTGTAAGAGCTGATGTGCAGTTTCGCGCTCCTTTTGCACATTTCTCATTATTGTTGCTATAACTCCGATTGCAGCCGCTGCTATTATTGTTGCATTTGCTGTTGCTGTGGCTGTTGTCGGTTGTTTCAGCTGATGTTGTTTGTTCCTGCTGCCACTGCTGCCACTGTGGCTGCTGCTTGTGTTATTGTATTGCTATAAAAATAGGTGATTTGGCGCTAACGAAGTGCAACCAATGTGCGACTGTTGGCCACACTGAGTAACTATTAACTACTCGTACTTGCTATTGATGTTTATTGTGGAAAGCAACGCGCACGCAGGCGACTCTAAGCCTATGTTTATGCTTATACGAGCGCTTATAAGTACACAAGAAATATCCAGTGTGCCTACTTTTTATTTCGCTCTTCTAACTTTTTGCCTATCTTTCGAGTTATTGCTGGCTGCGCTCTGCTGTTGGTATTTAAGCAATGTCGCACGCAGCCACATAATAACTTTTCAGCTATTCATAATACATACGTACATACACACAAACATATGTAGCCTCAATGGCGGTCACCCGGCTCATATCGATTGTAAGTTTGTATTGGTTCTGTTGTTGTTGGTGTTGTTGTTAGTACTTGGCTAGAATCAAAGCTGCTACTACTACTTACTCTACCCTCTGGTACGTGTGGCACTTGCAGCATAGCTTTTTTCTGCCGCACTCACGCTGCCCATAAGGTTTTTGGTTAGTTTTTGCACGTGCTTTTTTTTAGAGCACTAGCGTATTTTTTTCTTGTTTGTCGTTGGGGTTGTGTTCCTTGTATATTGGTGTTGCAATACTGTTGTTTTTGCTGGTTCTTTTCTTTTTTTCTGAGATTGTGCTTTATGGTATGCGCCAAGTGGCACGTTGACATTTTTGTTTGCGAAAATATTTTTCCAAAAGTCTGCAACGCGCATGCGCAACTATAGATCAACTTTCAATTTTGTTCATGTTTTTCTGCTTTCTATACAAAATTCTATAAAATATATAGTGTCTTGCATACTAAATAATTAGTGGTTATTTTTGTATTCATAAAATTCAAAATACAAATTTATGGTGTTCCTCAAAAGTTATATTACCACCTTCGAGGTACTCCCCATCAACTGCAATGCACTTGTGCCAGCGTTTGTTTCAGCGCCTGAAAAATATCTGGAACACTATTTTCGGTATAGCCGTCAAAAGCGTCTTCCACAATTTCCATTTTTCTATTACGAACGCTGGGCTGTTAAAACGAGGAAAGGCGGTTTTTGACGCGATCAAATAGCAAAAAATTGCAGGGAGACATACAGTGGCCAACATAACTATGCATACTAGGCCGGGTCGATTTGTGGGGAGGCAAAAAAAAACGCCCATTGCTCTGTGAAAATTATATTCTAGGGATGAAATTAAGAAACTTTGCTGAAGGAATCAGGAAGGGTCGAACTAAAAAGTTTCTTTTCTCATGTAAAAGCCAAAAATGGTGATATTTTGAAATGATTGTATGGGGAACCCCCCAGGGGAGTTCCAGGGGGTGTGCCACTGGCATGGGTGGATCGGCCGTCCAAAGTTAGTGGGGGTCGGTCATACATTTGGACTCGATTGGACCACTCTCTAAATGGGTCAAAGTGGGATTTTTCGTTCGACCCAAATTGGGGGACATCAGAATTCGATTTAGAGGTATGGTTCCTTCGGCAAAGTTTCTTATTTTGATCCCTAGAGTACGATTTTCACAGAGCAATGAGCGGTTTTTAAATTGACCCTCCCTAATGCATACCCTACCTAAGGGAAAATTCAAACACAAATATTTTTTTCTATTATATCATTCAAATTTCGATTAACTTATTAATTTATTTATAATATATGTAATAACATTATAAAAACACAAATCAAAATATTTCAATTCCAAAAACAAAATATTATTTTCATATTTTTTTTTATAAATGCCCAGAAACTTGTAGCGACAAAATTTGCGTACTCTTGTACCCTACCAGTAATAGTAAAAGTAATAACGTTATGCCAATGACTCAGTACTTAGTGTTGCCGCCTTTTGTGTTAATTACAGCCAAAAGGCAGCGAACTAATCTCTTAAGAAGCTCTTCAGGTATTTTATTCCAGGTCTCTTGCAGTTTCTGAAAAAATTCTGCTTTCTTTGAGCGGCAAATTGATCGATCGATTTTTTCGTCTAAATATTGCAATAAGTGCTCGATAGGATTGAAGTCGGGGCTTTGAGCGGGTCATTCCAAAAGCTCTATTGAGTTTTGTCCGAAGTATTCCTTTGCTATGCGACTGGTATGTTTGGGCTCGTTGTCTTATTGATAGATGAAATTGTGTCCAAGACCCATTCTTCGTGCCGAGGGCTCTAGGAATGTTCTTAGCATATTGACGTAGGACTCCCCAGTCATTTTTCTTTCAATATGTACCAGATCTGATATACCGCTATAGGAAAAACAGCCCCAGATAAGCACACTTCCCTCGCCAAACTTAATTGTGCTTTGCACGCACTTTGATTGGAGCCTCTCATTACTTTTTCGCCACACTTTTTCTCTTCTTTTTGTATTTTTAAACTCAAACTTACTCTCATCGCTCTATATTACCCTCTCCCAGAAACTCAATGGCATATCGAAGTACTCTATGGCAAATGCTAGTCGCGCTTTTATGTTTTTAGGTTTCCTGATCTTGTAATGACTAGAAAACCCCTCTTCACGAATTCTCCGCTGAATTGTTCGCTCGCCTACATTAACTTGAAGACTGTCTTTAATAAACCTTGCCGAAGTTGTCGGGTCTTTCTTAATTTCCCTTACTATTTGCGTGTCATTGCGAGAATTGGTTACCCTTAGCCGACCTGTTCTTGGAGCGCTCGCAAAGCCGCCATTTTTTTTTTTTTTTTAACTTTTTATAACTCTCTGGATTGTTGACTTGCATGTATTATATTTTTTAGCAATTTTGCCATACCCCATTCCATTTTTGTGTTCCTGAACAATTAGCTTTCTTAAATCAATGCTTATTTCCTTCGTCTTAGTCACTACAATATGCTAAAAGTATATTTGTTGTAAAATACAAGGTAAAATAAAAGATTGTTTCCATTACCTTTTCACTACGAATTTGGGAAATATTTAAAACGAAGGACAACGAACGCGGATATTTTAGTGGTATGCACACTTTTGTCGCATCCGAAAAGCAATTGAGACGCAATTAGTGAAAATTGTTTTGCCATGTGAAAAGATAACGGCACATTTTTAACGGCGCTGGTTTGCTAGCTCACACTTAGAAAAATAATGTGTACAATCTTAAATTCGAGGAGCAGCTTACAGACTTATTTCCATAACCAAATATTTCTTCAGGGGTTTTCATAGTTATGTCGGCCACTGTATCAAGTGAATTCGATGGCTGTTGGATGGTATTCGTATGGTTTTTGGTCAAGAATTCACATAAATTGAGGGCCCAGTGCGACGGCGTGTTCTCATGTTGCAAAATCCACGATTTTTTTCCCCACAACCCTTTATTTTTTGGCGAATTGCTAACACCCAAATGATATTCCTTAGCTGTCTGAACTTCTGGCCAAAAATCGTGGTGTGCAATGCCGTTGTAGTCCATTGAAACCGTGAGCATCGCTTTCTGTTTTGACTGAAAATTACGTGGGCTTTTTGGTCTAAGTTCTCCACATTTTAATAGGAGTATTAATCTCAGTTATGGCAGCCTGACAAAACAAAAACTGAACTCAAATCACTTGACTTAAAGCGTAACCTAGCGGTTGTTTCTGGAAATTTTTGAGTTATATTGTATAACTCCAATATATATCCATTAAATACTAGACATTAATCAAATAATAAATTTTTCATCGAACTGGTAACTTTAGTCTTGGAAGTGGGAGAGAAATACAAGGTGTTTTCCAAAATAAACAAGACTGGTTGGCGTTGATGCTGGCGATGATTCTGTGTTCGTGCCGGAGTTCATGGCCGGAGCTCATTTACACGTTTCAGAGATAGTTGTGAGGACATAAATGACAACGAGCATACGGGCCGCCCAAAATCAATAATCACCGAAAACTCCATCGAAATTGTTCCTAAATTTGTGTAAAATTAAACGAAATTATCATTGAAATTCATGGAATCGGAGTTGAATATCTGCATAATATCGCTTTATCGCATTTTAACTGCTCATTTAGGCTTACAAAAGGTGTGTACACGTTTCATTCCGTACAACTTAACTGAGGACCAAAAATTGCTCAGAATTCAATCTTCGAAAAACCTCATTAAAGAGGCGAGAAAAGAGGAGAATTTCTTCAACAACATTGTAACTGGTGATGACACGTGGTATTTGCAACATGAACCTGAAACTAAGCGTCAATGTGCCGAATGGAAGGCCCCAGACGAGCCACCACCGAAAATATCGCGTTTGGAGAAGTCAAAAATCAAGTCGATGCTCATTTGTTTTTACTATTCCAAAGGAATTGTCCACAAGGAGTTCGCGCCAATGGCGTTTTGAAGTGTTTATGGCACCGCATTCGTCGAATTCGTCCTGAATACCGCGAAGGAGGAAGCTGGCGCTTATTGCATGATAATGCACCATCTCATCGATCCGCACTTGTGACTGATTTTTTGACTAGAAATCGTATTCGCCTGATACGGCTCTCTCTAACTTCTACCTATTCGGAAAATCGCATTTGGCCGTGAAAGGAAGACGTTTTGTGTCCGTAGAGACCATCCAAGAGGCGTGTACCGACATCCTGAAGACATTCCGGTTAATAACCTGAAACACTCTTTCCAAAAGCTTTTATATCACACAAAACAGTGTATCGTGGCCAGATGGGACTAGTTTGTGTAAATAAACTCGAAGGTATCAGAACAAAGCTCCTGTCGTTTCTATTTCAGTTAGTCTTGTTTATTTTGGTCTTCATCTTGTAAGTCTAACTGAGCTATTCCAGGTTAATACGGAACTTATAGAATGTTTTCAAAATTGTTTTTAATCGAATAGTCGCATACCGAAAAAGATGTGTGCGAGCCACACGAGTAATTTCTTCAAAATCCGCACCTCTTTCGACCAACATTTCCCCGCTAAAGCTTCAGTACGCGCGCATAAAACACTTTACTAACTTACTTTATTTGGCTTGGCGAAAGATTTTCGAGTTGGAGCACGGCATGTAAATATTGAGTTTCTGCTTATTTTGGTCTGGTCTGCGGAGAGGCAATCGGATGATTATTGTTTAGCTTCGTTGTCATTTTCATGGACCCAAGTCACATCAACCACGTACACTAGAATGATGCCGGCGATAATATTTTGGTCCGAAGAAAGTTTATTTTAGTGAAATCAATTCTATATTTGCAAAAGAAAATCCAAACCTGCAGGCCTGAGCCGTCCTGCCACTAGCGCTATCTTCTAACACCTCGTGCATTTGGTACGCTTTGAAAAGATTCCAAAAATTATATTTGGTTTTTTTTTTGTTTTGTTATTAGTTTGTTCGAAAGATCAAACTTTGCCACTATTTGTGGAACACGATTACATTCATATTACTGCCTCCGCTGGCTTCGCAGTAGCTTTGTTAACCCAGTTTTTCTAGAGCTTTGTGACGAATTTTAATTCTGTCTCACGTATCGATGCTCAGTATTTACATTACGGGCCTCAATCATGATTGGTCCTTCATGGCATTCCACAGAATAAATCTTTCGGCGTCAAATTGCAGCTCCGAACTCGGCGCGCAGAAGATCGATTGTGGCGTGGCGCGCCATCCTGCTGAAACTAAAGATCTTCTAAGTACTTGTTGTCATTTTTCGGCCACAAGAAATCGTTTATCATGCTTCTGTATCCCTCACTGTTGACAGCAATGGCGTTTCCAGCAGCATTCTCAAATAAAAATGGAGAAATGATTCGACCAACGCTCAAAAATCCCCAAAAATCTATTCTACTCTGAAGCTGCGTTGGCTTCTCGACGCTCACGTGCGGGTTTTCCGATCGCCAGAGCTGGCAGTTTTGCTAATTGAAATAGCCGCAAAGATGAAAATGTGCTTCGGCAGAAAAAATGATTTTGACTGCTTTGCAATTTACGCCCTATTTAAGATACACAAAATTAGCTTGGGAATTCTAGTAAGTTTGCAATGTGCCTGAACATTTTTCAAGCACTAATATTACGCAGACTTTCTGTCGACATTTCCAGTTAGAAAGAGTTGTCACTGGTACGAGTAAAGTAATTTATGATTAAAAAGCGAGCACTTTTTGAGCTATGCCGCATTTTCAAGAACACTTGCCTAACATTCCCAAAGTGTTTGTCAGTCACAGGTGTGGTAAGCGTCTGGCTATTAAAAATGGCTATTTACAAACCTTTTGTGCGCATATCAAAACTAAGCAGACTGCACTCGCAACTGGGATGATACCAATCTAAAAAAAATAATTAATTCGCTAGTGACTCCAGTGAGGTTCATTTGAAACAACCAAAAAATGATTGTCACTGATATTCGAACTGCCTTTTCTTCTTGATTGGAAAGCCTAAACGGCTTTGGCTGAGTTCCAGTTCCAAAAAATGCATGTTTCTAACGCAGAAGGGATCTTCTTTTTCCTCTGCTGCCGCCAGCATACAGCGCCTCCAATACTCACAGGATTGCAGCTTTTGTATGCATTCGCAGATAAATTTAGTGGGCATGAGGAACCTATGAAATGTTTTTTTCTTGCGCCGATTTCTAAGTGTTAGGAATTCATATGCCTGGTACCTTTTAACAAGTAATCATTAGTAAAGATGATGGTTTCGTGGACTCTCAGGATGAAGCACATCTCTCTCTTTTGATACACTCAATATTCCATAAATTCCTGGGCTTCCAGGATTAGGAACATCCCTTTCTCTCTCTGTTTTCTGATACACCCAATATGCCACCGATCCATACGACTGCATCTACTTGTATATATAAAAATGTACGCAGCCAACTCTCGTTCACTAAAGCTACAATAAAAACACTTTGCTTCAATTAAGTCATATCTTCACTTAAGTAAAATTTTCGCAATAACCACAAAAATTCTAATGATGGCCAATATTTTTGCAATCTGTGCGCAAGTTTTTTGCTGGTATTGCATTTTTGGTGGCGTGCTGTGACATTCGATGTTCACGCGCCAATTACTGCTGGTAAGAAAAAACAACAAAAAATTACCACAAAAAAGAACACCGGCGATGTCAAAACAAAAAATAAAAAAAAATAAATAAAAACAAAAACAAAAAAGTTATAATAATAATTCCACACATTCCGCTTAATAATTTCACAGCAATTTTTACTCCACGCATAGACATTCTTTGGACCAACAACAATAACAAACAAGATTCCGCATATTTGTGGCTACTGAACCCGCAGTCCAGTCGAGCGGAGGCTGGCTGGCTAGCTGGTTGGTTGGCTGGTTGGCTGGTTCGCTGGCTCGTTTGGCGGCAGGTAGACAGACGGGTGCACAACCATTTATTATGTAATTATTTAGCCATGCAAGTGCATCAGTGTTGTTGCCTGCGGCCAGGATCGCTTTAAGTTCGCTGGTCAATTTTACTTACCGCAGCCTCCATGGCGCGCAACAAGTGCGCCACTCGCCAGCCAAACTGTTGGCGCAGATGTGTTAGTGCTACTTTAGTGTTTGTTGTTATTGTATTGTTATTTGCACACATACTCGTACATCCATGCACAGCAAAATGCGTCAAAGACTTTAACATTTATTGTTGTTTGTTCTGTTGTTGGGTGCCTTTGAAGAATTGGTGCTTTGCCTGTTGCTCGATGTGCGTTTCGTTGCGCATGCGCTGCTATTGCTTTGCGCCGTCGACTGTGCCGCACCATCAACGCAACCATACACGACGAAGGTAGGATCGAAAAGTAAACCAACGTTCACCTGCTTCATTTTATGTCATAAATTGTTATATTCTGCCGCTGCGAAGGAATTCGCACTACAATTAAGAGGGACTGCCATATGTTTTTGCTTCTCGTTTCGGGTGGCAACTTCATTAATTGCTGCTATGGTTGGTGCTGTTATTGCAATTGCTGTTGTTGTTGTTGTTGTGCAATCACTTGTGCAAACTTTGACAAGAAAAATCATTCAATTTGCATGCACGAAAGCGGCTAAACATCAGTAAACGTGCCACTGGTGATTTTGCGTACCTAAGCGCTGTTGTTGTTGCAACTATACTGCTAGCGTTAATATGTATATACATATGTATTGCTGGTGCTGGTGCTAGTGCTGGCGACTTTGGTGTTACCATTTGGTTGCCTCAAGTGTATGCTTGCCACTCCACTGCAAGACGCTTTTGGCTGTGGCTGGGGCTGTGGCATTGATGAGTACGAGGCAGCAACTGCGAAGACAACAGGAACTGAAGAAAGAAAATAGCCTTACACTGTCAACAGTTGAATGTGGCCACGATGCGTGCTGCACTCTCACGCGCGCTATGCGATCACTGCAGTTGTGGCTGCTGCGGTTGCACTGGACTGTTAGTTTTGCCTAAGGGTGGAAATTAATTCTGCAGCTTCGGCCAAAGTGCTGATATTTCTTGGCTATAACTCTACTACACTTCGCTTTGGTTTTTTGCGCAAGTAGCATTTAAAATACGTAATGCATATCTCTGCTGCGTGTATGCCCACCCATACATACAAGTATAAAGCACATGCACGCTTAGTAGGAAAAAAATTAATATAAATAAATAAATTTCTGAATATTTCAGCTATCCTGGTTGAGTGCGTCATATACTCCTTTTTTTTTTGTTGTTTCAGTCGGTATTCTCTATTTTCTATGTATTGCGCTAATGAATTGTCAATTAAATAAATAAAATAATTATAATTCTAAATGAAAAAAATTGAGCTCTCAAACAGAAAATTTTGGAATGCAGTTTTGCAGCCAAAAACAAAAGTTCTTACAAATTTTTTGGGAAAAAATTAAATGTTTTTTTTCTAAAACATTTTTGGGAAAAACTGTTTCATAATTTTGAAATAAAAAAAAATTGTTTGTACATTTTTCGGTATAGAGCTTTTTTTAAGAATTTTATTATTGTTCAGCATTTTTCATATTTCAGAATAAAATATGCTTAAAAAAACATTTTTTTTTTCTAAAACTGCTTGTGGATTAAAATTTTCTTCTTTTTTTTGGCTGCCAGTTGCGGTCTCAGAGTAAACTCTGACAAAGCGGAATTGATGCTATTCACCAGAAAATACAAGCCTCTACCTTTTAAGCTTCCTAGACTTAACAACCAGTGTCTTACACTCCCACCGGAAGTCAAGTATCTTGGTGTAATACTTGACTCCAAGCTCCACTGGAAGCTCCAAAGAAAATGGGGTTAAGAAGGCCAATATAGCCTTCTACGCCTGTAAATCTATGTTCGGCAAAAAATGGGGTCTCAAGCCACGTGTCGTACTTTGAATGTACAACTTAGTAGTTCTGCGAATTTTGACATACGGTTGCCTAGCCAACACCACTAAACTAGAGAGAGTGCAGAGTACTGCATGTGTAGGCATCACTGGTGCTTGTAGAAGATGCCCTACTGCTGCGCTCAATGGTATTCTGCACTTACTTCCTGTGGATATGCAGGTTAAATCCATTGCTGCTCAGAGTGCTATTAGGTTGAAGGAGGTTGACCTTTGGAGACAACTTCCTGTAGGACATGTAGCATCTTGAAGCAGATCTTCCCTTCTGTTCTATTATTCCAACCGCATACTGTGCTTTGAGGGTTGTGCCAGGGCTGTCTTTCCGAGCAGGCAAGATTGGAAAGAGGGGAAAGTCGGTACGGATATAGATACCTCTGTTTTCACTGACGGATCCAAAATGGAGTCTGGAGTGGGAGCGGGGGTTTACTCTAAATCAGCCAGCATTTCGGTCTTTCAAGCAGAGGTCTTCGCGGTCCTGCAGGCATGCAAAATTATTCGGGATCGCTGTTGGGAGAGAGACATTAATATTTTTTCCGATAGCCAAGCTGCGATCAAGGCCCTATCGTCGCCGTATTGCAGCTCCCTTTTGGTGAACACCTGTAGGGAGGAACTCAAACATCTCAATCGAGCAGGAAACAGCTCGGTTCCAGTTGTGCCCCTCTCAGACATCGGTGTCCCTTTATCCGTTGTTAAAGGGAAACTACACAATTTCTTTCTAAAAAAATCGCCAGACAGATGAAGGTCTGTCTCATCGTGTGCTATTTCGAAAACACTATGGCCCCAATGCGATAGAAACAGAACGCTTAAGGTGATGGGAATCCCCCGCCATTCAATTTCCAAGCTCATTGCGGTGTTCACTGGTCACTGGGTGATCGGTACTCATGCGGAGAAGCTTGGAATTCCGTACAACCACTATTGCAGAAGCTGTGGGGATCCTACAGAGAAAGACACTGCGGAACACTTTCTCTGCAAATGTCCGGCTCTGGCGGCTAGGCGCTTCAGATTCCTTAGCGTGCCCTTTGGGGATGACTTCAAGAAATTCTCCAGCCTAGATCCCTTTTCTCTCCTCCGCTACATCAACAGCACTGGATGGCTGTAAAAGGTTTTCTCTTCCCAAACATTTTTCTTTGCACAGGTAATGAATGGTCCTCATTATGGTATTAAAATGGCACGTAAGTACTGCTTGAAGTGTACCTGGGGTACTCTTGCCATCTTACCTACCTTTGGCAACATTTTTTTTTTAAGTTTTTTGTTTTTTGTTAAACAATTTTTTGAAAAAATTTAATATATTTTTTGTTAAGCAATTTTAAGAATTTTGTTTCAAAATTATGAAATATTTGTATTGTATTATCAAATTTTGTAAACAATTTTTGGTACAGAGTCGTTTTAAGACTTTCATAATATATTTTTAATAGTTCACTTTATATTTATAGTACACTTATACTTCAAAATATTTCCTTTTTCAGCTTCGAATTTCTTTTGGGTTATAATTTTTTTTTCATAATGTAAAAAAAAAAATTTTTTCTGTTGAACAAAAATTTCTTTTTTTCTTAAAAAACTTTATTGGATAAAATTAAAATTTGTTTCTTTTGTTAAGCATTTTTGAGAAAAATTGTTTCATAATTAAAAAAAACAAATGTTTGGAAAGCATTAAAAGTTGTTTTTTTTTTTGTTAAACATTTTTGGAAAAATATGGTTTCTTAATAAAAAAAAAAATTTTGGAAAAAGTTTAAATATTTTGTTTTGTTAAGCATATTTGAGAAAAATTGTTTCATAATAAAAAAAAAAAATTTTGGAAAAAATTAAAATTGTTTGTGTTTTGTTAAAAATTTTTGGGAAAAATTGTTTCATAATTAACAAACAAATTTTAAGAATTTAAAATATTTTTTTAATTGTGCAGGATAGAATATACTTAAACGTACTTCAAAAGTTTTGAGAATAATTTTTAATAGTTCAGGATAAAATATATTTAACCAATTTTCTTTTTTTTTTAATGTTTATAAATTTAAATTTTCTTTTTTTTTTTGTTATTAAGTTTTGTTGTTAAGTTTTATGTTTTTTGTTCAAATTTTTTTTTTTTTTTTGGAAAAATTAACAATTTAAAAAAAAAATTGGTTAAAAGTTTTCTTTTTTTTAGGAAAATTGTTATATGTTTTGTTAAACATTTTTAAGAAATTTTTTTCATAATTTTGAAAAGAGAAAAAAAAAATGTTTTTTTAACAAGTTTTGGTACAGAACCCTTTAAAGATTTTCATAATATTTTTTTTTAAATGCGGAATAAAATATTCTTAAATATAATTACTTTAAAAATTTTCGTAATAATTTTTACTATTTCAGGATAAAACATACTAAAAAAATTGTGTTTTTTTTCTTAACATGTTTATGGTTTAAAAATTTTTTGTCAATTTTTTTCAATAAGTTTTCTGTTTTTCTTAAAATTTTTTGTTTGTTAAAAATTTTTGTGTAAACTTGTTTCATAATTTTGCAAACAACAAAATGTTGGAAGACAAAATTTTGTTTTCGTGGAAAAAAAATTTTATGTTTTTTTTGGGACATAGTTTTCTTTTTTTGCATACAATTCTTTTTGTTAAACAAAAGTTTTCTTTGTTTCTCAAAAATTATGTTTGGAAAAAACTAAAATTTTTTGTGTTTTGTTAAACATTTTTCGGGAAAATTGTTTTATAGTTTTGAAAAAAAAAATCTTTTTTTGGAAAAAAGTTTTATTTTATTTTTTATGTTTGTTAAAAGTATTTTTTAATAGTTTTGAAGAACACTTTCCCTAAAAATTTTTCTTGTTTTTTGCCATTGACAGCTTTGTCACTATTCTCAGTATTCCTTGAAAATTTCATAATGGGCATCGTATAACTTTACGAGTTGTATTCAGATGCGTACATCAAACCAATAAAAATGCCGGGTATCTGCTTATGCATTTACTTAACCACGCTTCGCTCGATTTGCAAGCAAACGTAATGTACTAGCACTTCGCTAATTTTCAAAAAAATCTGCACTAATATACAAAATAGTCGTACTTATATCCGTATCTCTTGACATGAAATCGCTCGCATAGAAACTGCAGGCAACATTACAGTGTCGAAGCGTCTTTGTACAAAATGAAGCCTTAAGAGCTGGCTTTACTTTTTATAAACTTGTTTTTTTGTTTTTCTAATTTGATGCTTAATGTTGAAAGGTTTTTAATTTTGTTACTGTAAAATAATACTATATTCATGCACTCACAACCCCTCAATACCACAGTGAGAAATGCAACAACTAAATGAGGAATCAGAAAATCCACAAAACAGAATTTTAGTCTTCGCCAACAGATGGCAAACATTAGGAAGTAAAAAAGTTGTCCTCGCCAAACTATACCTGCAGATATATGGACGTAGGTATATATAAAGACATATACATCCATATATACATATACAGTCAGACACTTCTACGAGTATTTCGTAGTTGTTGAGACCGGAGTTTTCTTTAGAGGAGAGTTCAAAAAAGATGTGCATGGCTTTGCTGCATTTTCCATAAAAATAGTTGAAAGTCTACTAGCCAGTACAAGTATTCCATATTTATTGATAATTCCTTATTCTATCTGGTGCCTTTTCGAACTCAATAATTAAATTTGATCTTTGCGTAATTCATAAGCAGCTACGTTTTGTTGTCTCTCCACTGAAGCGATAACCTCACTTTGAACGGCAGATGTAGAAGCAATTGTTGGCAAAAAATTTACTGTTACTGTATATAAAATTCTCTATGCATAATGTTTTTGGAATTTTGGAAAAAAAAATTTTCAAAAAAAAAACAAAGGGCAAAAAACAGTTTGTGGCATTTGAATGAATTCGTTATTCGTTATCGAAAAACTGTTTCTTAATTTAAATAAATTTATTGTGAAGAGGAACTCGTTATCGAGCAGTCCAAATACTTCAGGAAGCTAAAAAAAAGGATAGTGTATAGAAAAAACTTCTTTACAGAGACGTCTTCGCTGTAGCTGAGTTCGTTAAAGAGGAGTCTGACTGTATATAAGAATATGCAAGTATGTGTGTGTGTGTATGCGTATTGTAGCACCTTGGATATATAGGCTTTGCACAAAGCTCATTAAATCGACGACGGCGTCAAAAAGTATACGCCAACTTATACAAACATGCACACTCATCCTCACACACACATACCCATTTGCGCGCTGGTTGCAAGTGCGCCAGTGTATCGCGACGCATCGCCACTGCAACGATTCTCATGGCTTTATTTTTGGATAGCACAGCAGCAAACGGTAAAGAAAAATGGTGTACCACATGAAGCGGGAAAAGTGGCAATGGAAAAACAAACACACACACGTGCACCCAGGTATTTACGTTCATCTGAAGTGGGCCTCTTAAGCAGCATTTTGAGGCAGAGAAATTTCGGCAAATACATACATACACGCCTATCCGCCTGCATATGAAGAATGGGGGGGAAATTTAAAGCCCATTATAACTTGGCTACTAAAAACCAAAAACAAAAACAACAAAAAAAAACACCCAACACTGAAATTGTCATAATTTAATGGCGAATGCGCGCATGACGGCAACTCGCAGAATTGAAGTAAAACAGAGCATGGCGTGCAAGAGTTGAAAAATAAATGTGAATAAGAAGAACAAAAAGCATTGCAATGTTTCAAGAGTGAGAGAGGAAGTGAATAATGACGCATACACATTTAATATTTCATATCAACACCAGGCCAAATGGAATAAAAAAGTAAATAATAAAGCACAAAAAAAACAAAAACAACACCAAAAAATTTAATCAACCGAAATGTGCTGCTGAAATCTATGGCAACATTGGCACTTCACTCGCTTACCAACCGATCTGTGGCCTATGAGCCGCCACACTTTATTAGCTGTCGGACACTTTCTGTGCTGCTTTGGCTGGCGAAACGTGCGCGCCGTCTGTCTGTTGGCTGTGTAGCTATGACGGTCTGTCGGTTGCTGGTTATGCGTCGAGCCGCCAAAGTACTTATTCAAAAATAAAAAATCGAACACACACAGGTGCATTTACCTCATTTAGTCGTCAAAGGAAAACGAAAAGTTCCTTAAGGAAATCAGAGCAAAACAAGAACAAAACAGAGCTACAAATTAAAAATGTGGCAAGCAAAGTCAAAGTACCCGTCCATTGCAGTTGTCCGTTCACAGGCAGACAAATTTATTTATTTTCATTGGGGCTGCGTATGAAAGTCGCCGCCAAACAGAGTGCAGGCAAAATTTGAGATGAGCGACATTGCAAATGAAGTGAGCGAAATTAAACAAGAAAGGCAGTGCTAGACACGGCGCGGATCGCGCACATATTTGGAAAAATTTTATGTTTAGAATCAAAAAAATGCATAGGAAAAAAAAGTTATAACTGGAAGCAACAGATGGAGGGGCGGACGGATGGTTAGAAATTTTGTCTTAGCCTATAAAAAGTGGGCGTGCAATTTACCCGAAGTCAATAATATTTACGTGGCGTCTAAACTTTTGTGTTGGTGAGCAACACGTCGATCAAAAGTCTCGTGTTTGCCCAAAACTTGATGTGGCACCGCCCATTTTTTTATGGTATTCCTTTTAGCACATTTAGAAAATTTTAGTACTTTGGCATTATTTCTAGCAGAGATATCACATTTTTCGCTGTTTAGGAAATTACGGCTATGAAAGAGATGCGCGTGATTACGTCCGATTTTGCACATTTTCAATACCAACCTAACTGGGGCATAAAATAATTGGTGCAACAAAGTTTCATTGAATAATATTATTTCCTTGCGCTTGGACAGAGATAAGATTAGATTAGATGTGTGGGGGCTGGACAAGTCCAAGCACTCAGTCAGTAGACCATTGTACTACACCCGGATAGATATCAGTAGAAAGAATAGAGATAGGAAAGATAAAACGTGGATGGTAAAAACGGATAAATTAGTTTGAGGTCACTCTTCCACAAACGTCTTGGATTCATTGATGAATTTTAAGAGATCCGGAAGAGGAAGAGTATGAACGTTGTCCATACTCAGGGTATCGCAACCCAGTAACCTAAGTCTGATTCTGGAAAATGCAGGACAGCTACAGAGAAAATGCTCTGCAGTGTCGCCATTCTCAAGACAGGATAGGCATATCGCGCTGTCTACGACCCCCATGGTAGCCATATGCTGACCACAGACGTTGTGCCCTGTGATTACACCCACCAGTACTCTCAGGTCCTTCCTGCTGAGTTTTAGGAGGAAGGTCGCTGTTTTCCTGTTTGACAGTTTCACAAAGCACTTAGCTACTCTGCACGAGTTCAACTCAGACCAACGACCTCTGTGGGTAGACCTCATGAAGTCCTCAATCCATAGTTGAATCGATGCGTAATTGACACCTAGAAAGGGTTCAGGGCCTAGTGGCATACTTGCAGAGCCTTCATTTGCCAATTTATCAACTAACTCGTTCCCTGCAATACCACAATGTCCAGACATCCAAATAAGACTAACTTTGATGTGTTTTACAACACAGTTCAGTTTTGTCTGATACTGTCCATTACTGTTGGCATAGACTTCCGTAAGGAATACCGTGGCTATCTGTCCTGTGGCATAGGAGTACTTAGTGTCTTCGTCTAAGTACCATCCAGATCCGTTTCCATCACTGCTTTTGGATCCGTCGATGTAGAAAGTGTGCTGATATCCCGTTAATAGGTTCTCTGGACTTAAACATTCATCTCTATTTGGGATCAATACATCACACTTCCTACCGAAGCTAACGACAGGCACCCGATTGTCCACCGGCATCGAGAACAGTGTGCACCGCTCTGACAACTGGTGGTATATCTAACAGTGGCCAGCGCTTGGACAAACTTAGCCAAACGAACTCCCCGCATTTTGCTTAACATTTTGGTATACATTCAAATTACTACATTTTTTATTAAATTATTATACCCTTGCGCACTGGTGAACGCGGTTATAAAACACAAATTTCCAATAGCAAAAATACGTGCATACATATAGACATAGCACTTGAATCAGAATAAAAATGTAAGTGTAACATGCATTAAGTACAAAAACAAAAATGTGTTGAAAGAAGAAATAATTTAAGAAGCAACGTCCACAGCTGCGTTTTGCCGCATGCGAATGTAATAAATTTTGCTTTGGCAACTTTGTTGCTGATGCATGTTTCCGGTGTCGAATGTGAGTGCTCTTAGGAAAAGTGTGGCCTGCGTTTACTTTTGCATGTGGCTGTGTGTGTGTGTGTGTGCGTATATGTGAGTGCGTCTAATACTGTGATTATTTTCATGGAAGCTTTATGCTTATTGGCTAAATTGGTCAAAATCTAAAATAATGTGCTGCAGTATAAAAGTCTGCGCTAACAAAATAAAAGAATTTTCTTTAATTATTAAATTATTATTTTTTTTTTATTCAGTTTTTGCTATTTTGAAAAGCAGCTATTTCTCCTCAAACAAATAATCGATTCACCACTGATGAGAAAATTTGAATTGTGTTTGCATTTTAGTATTACCTACTTCTATATTCCGCAAATTCTACAGTGCGTATACGTAACCGGGTAACTTTCTTCCAATTTTTCGGTAAATCCCATTCAGTGAAGGTGATTGAGAATTCTTTTATGATGGCAGTTCATTTTTTCCGACAATTGACGACTTGTTTGGCGACTGTTCTTCTTTAAAAGTGATTCGAGACTTTATTCATCGAATTCAGAAAGTTTTCTTGCTTGAAAATCTATTTTGTCCTGCATGTCGGATTGCCTGTGTGAAAGCAGACAAATATCGTCAGCATAGTCAGGGTCGTGGCGGGATAGCGTCCAAGTAATGTCTTGGCTCTATTTTTCAACATACGGCATCACTTCGTCAAGTGTGAACGTAAAAAGAAGTGGCGTCATTGGGCAGCCCTGTTTCATGCCGGATGTTGTTCTAAATGGATGGCTTGTGGCGCCATTGTGGAGAACTGTTAGCTCTGCAGTACAGTAAAGAGCCTTTATAGTCTGCACAATTTTTGTAGGAACTCCTCTCTTTCCATATTGCAGTGCGCTTGATGGTATCAAAAGCCTTCTGGAAATCAATGAACCGGATAGGATTTTAGAAGTTACCAAAATCTCTCGCTGCTTCTTGGCTCTTGACTTTTTCAAACGTCAAAAAAAAACTAGCAATTGAGTCCAGCTTTTTAAGTAAGACACTGACTCTGTCAAACTTTTGGGAACAGTCGGTAAATATAACATCGCATTGTTGGCTTGCTTCAAATCATTTGAAGACAAAATATAAAAAAATTAAATTTGAGCTTTTTCAACAATCGATCCGCCCTTAACAAAGCCGTTCCAATGCGGCGATATGAGATCTGACATTTGGAAGAAAACTGAAAGTGCATTTATCGTTATTTAAAAAAAAAATCAAATAAAAAAATTCTCTCACATACATATAAGAGTATGTGTGTGTGTAAGTGCATGTATATTATACGAGTATATGAAGCCTATGGAAAATTGTCACACACATCAAAGCGACAGCACAATTAAGGTAAAGCAGCCACAAAACTAGCCACACAACGAAACTACGATCAACAACAACAACAATAGTAACTCTAAGCCATATGTACGAGTACTACCGGGTTGTAGTAAACCTGACGCATTACACAAGGCTTTATTTAGGTATGAAAAAACTAAAGAAACAAAATAAAAGAAACACAATTCATAGAAGATTTTAAAACGAGCAAACAAAATTGTATTCGCCAAGTCTGTATGGATATACGAGTGTATGTACATAGGTGCGTATGTGTCTATCTGAAAGTGTGTGCTGTTTTCACCATAATTGCCGTAAGCCACACTGGGCATAACAACATCGCGTGAAGGCTGATGTGCCACAAAATCAACGAATGTGACAACGCGACAAAACGTAGTAGATAATAATAGTAGTAGAATTCGTAAATAATAGTGATTGTCGTAAATAGCAGTTGTTGTTGTTGCTAATAATGATGGTCGTCGCTGATGAGGGTGACGCTGATGAGCTTGCTAGCGATACATTTTCTCGAATTATTGTTGTTGTACGTGTGCCTAATTAAAGGCAAAGCACACATGCGCCAGTAGAAGCTTAAGCGCTTTTTGAAAAAAAAAAAAAAAACAACAAAACGCATACACATTAACATTAATATGCGCCACAAGTAAATTATAATAAGCAGTAGTGGCTGTTTTCGAAAATCTGCTTGCTTTTGTTTTTCCGCAATTTACGACGACGACGACAATTTTGGGTAGTAAAATGTGCATTTGTCTCACGCAGCGACACAATTGATGCAAGCAGCATTGTGTAGGTGTTAAGTTGTTGGTGCGTTTGCGGACTTTCGCTATGCGAACTAAACTTCGGTGCACAAGACAAAATTATGCGCTCGCAACCAGCCAACCGAGCAAGTGCCACTGCGATTATTAAATGGTTTTGTGTCCTTATTGCACACGCAAATGTAATCGCTTTTATTTAGCACAGATTTTCGTGATTATCTGCTAGAGGTGCACTTGGGTATCTAAGCACATGCATGCCTACATACATACATGCCCCTGTATGCACAACAGCGGTATTTTCTGTTATGAAAAATTGTATGCATTTAAAGGGTGGTTAAGTTTCAAGGGCCGATGTTGATTTTGAATAAAATACAATTTTTTAAGAAATTATTGTCATTTCTCCTTATTATGATAATATCGGTATAGCTCAATTACGTGTAGAACAAAACATTGGCCAAATGGCTTCGGTGGCACACCTCCATCCGATGGTCCAAATTTTCGATGACGCTGAGGCATAATTGAGGTTCTATGCCGTTAATGTGCCGAATTATCTCATCCTTTAGCTCTTGAATTGTTGCTGGCTTATGGACGTACACCTTTTCTTTCAAATACCTTCAAAGAAAGAAGACCAACGGTGTCAAATCACATGATCTTGGCGGCCAATTGAAATCGTCGCGACGTGAGATTATTCGGCCATCAAATTTTTCGCGCAAAAGAGCCATTGTTTCGTTAGCTGTGTGACAAGTGGCACCGTTCTATTGAACCCACATATCGTCCACATCCATGTCTTCCTATTCGGGCCATAAAAAGTTCGTTATCATCTCACGATAGCGAACACTATTCACAGTAACTGCCTGACCGGCCTCATTTTGGAAAAATACGGCCCAATGATGCCGCCGGCCCATAAACCGCACCAAACAGTCACTCTTTGTGGGTGCATTGGTTTTTCGGCAATCACTCTTGGATTAGCATTCGCCCAAATGCGGTAATTCTGCTTATTGACCAATCCACTGAGGTGAAAATGTGCCTCATCAGAGAAGATGATTTTCTTCACGAAGTGCGCGATATGCATTTTGATTTGAACGCCCGTTTTCATAATAAGCCTGAATAACTTTAACGCGTTGCTCGATTGTATATCTTTCCACGGTTCAAATTGAATTAGTCTGAAATTGAAAAATGTCAAATAAAATGCAGAAGAAACCTGACGTTTAGGTGTGGTTTATTTACATTCAATATGGGCCCTTAAAATTTATCCACCCTTTATAAGTACTATTTTTCGTTTTTGTCTGCTACACCCTGTCTTGTAGTACCTATCTTTGTAGTTTCCCCTCTATTTCTCGCTCTCTCTCTCGCTTTGCCAGTGCCTTTATGCATTTTTGTTTTCGCTTTAATTGTTTGCAGGTAAATTGCAAAGATTTCTATCGGAATGCAATTGCATGCAACTTTAATTATAAGGCTTGCCTTGTAGGGGAGTGAGGGCGTGTGTAACGGCTTGTATTGGCTTGTAACCACTTATGTGTACACAAGTACATTTGAGCCACCGCCAAACTTGGCTGCAATTAATTTTAAATGTCGATTTATTTATTTGCGTAAGAGAACGTGATTCAAATTTGTAAACGCAGAAATCAATAAAATAGGCATTCACATACACATACGCACACACACACACACACATATGCATACATATCTACATATATAGTTTAGACATGGAATGGGATTGCGAATGAGAAAACTGATGCAAAATAAATCATAAATTACTCCACCTGTAATTGGCTTTCCAATAAATCTGTATGCTGGTTCGCTGATAATTTCAAGGCAGAGCAGCGGCGGTTATGATTAAATAAATAAGTAAATAATTGGTGCTTCGTCGAGCTCCTCCTCGTATTCGTGGCGTTCGTCTACAAATGGAGGGGCCTACAGTTTTAAGCCGACTCCGAGCGGCAATGGTTTTTATGACGAACTTTTTCAAGGCAGAAATACACTCGGAAGTTTGTCATTGCCTGTTAAAGGCATTTCTATTATTTGATGTTCATGCGAGTATCCCGCGGAAAAGTGAGCTGTCAGAAGGAGTAATTCGATAAATTAAATTGTGTTCTCTAACGCCATTGTGAAAAGATTTTTAGTGGTGTGCGCTTTAACATACCGTTATTCCGCTCTGAGCGAATTCCGCAGAATCAGCTGTTGGGCTGACGTCACTTGGGATGTGTTTACAAAACAAACTTAGGTTGTGTTGGTGATATCTGTTGTTGTTGTTGTTGTTGTTGTTGTTGTTAAAGTGGTTGAATATTTCTAATGAAATACTCCTAATTAGTGGCCAGCACCGTTTTACTACCACTGTCTCAAGTCAGATCCATTTAGTGAGGTCCAAGTACATACAACAGCAGATCCTTTATCTCGATGTCTGAGATCTCCTGAATTTGCTGTAGGAAAGGCTTACCGAAATAGCGGAGTTGTGCCCTAGCCCTAGTGATGTGTGTGAATACATGTAAAATGATCGTGGACGATCCAGCTCCCGAGTCTCTCAAGTGACGTGACAGACAAAAATTTCCCCTCACAATTTTCTATTTCCTCACAGTTGAAGAGTAGGTAGGTAGATAGGTAGCTAGGTTTGGCAACCGCCTCGCCCATAGGCACATGGTTGGTGCTAGGGGCTGGGCTATATTTCCCCTTCCCGATTAAACCATCCTGAGGTTTGGATAAAGCGTCAAAAGCGTTGATACCTAAAGTGTATACGCTTACCCATATTCATTAAGAAGCAGGATCTTAAATAACGGTCTGTCTAGAGACGGGCATATGCAAAAAAGATGTGGCATCCAACTCCTCCTCATTCCTACAGCTAAGACAGAAATCTTGCAGCAAACGCCTAAGCTTCTTTCATGATTTCCTGTGAGACAACGCCCTGTGAGGGCCCCTACTAAGGTCCGAATTTCAAGTCTACTCAACTCATTCAGTTGAGTTGGGTAGTTCTTAGATAGACATAAATTTAGCCTTGGCCATGTTTGCCTAGCAAATTCACAGGTATTGGCACTAATCCATCTTTGATTTACAAAATAGAGTAGGGCGTCCATAACAAGAAAATTACCAGTTGCGAGAGGTAGCCGCATTTATGTTTGGCATACAAGTACCGTATCTTGCAAGTTGGTCAGCCCTGCAATTCCCTGGTATATCTCTGTAGCCTGGAGTCCAGCATAAGATACTACGATACTGTCAAGTCCTCTCATTAACAGATTGACGGCAATGTAAGACCCTCTTTGATGTTATTAGGAATGCATCCAGAGCGCGTAGAGCAGCTTGACTGTCTGATAGAATGCAGAAATCTTAAAGCTTCATGAATAGCGTTTATTTCCACTTGAAAAATATTACAGTAATCCAATAGTTTAAAGGATTCACTGATAAAAAGCTCTTGGCAATGTAATCCTGATCCTACGCCGGTATGCATTTGTAGATCTTAAGGGGTGTGTTGGGTGATGGATCTTCTTCAAGACATTCCAGCCTCCCTTTCATTCAGAAACTCCTTTCGAAGCAGAGAATGGGAGGGTTATAATCACAATCACTGGGTATATCTGTATAGGAGTCTAAGATAGTTGAATGCCCATGATGGACAGTCTTCCATTGTAAGTTCGCTCTAAACCTTAAAGCGAAACAGGCCGCTGAAGAGATCAAAGAGTGGCAGATGTAACATGATGCCCAAAGGCGTGGTTTTCATGACGCCACATATTGCATATTCCGCTGATCTCTCCCCCAATAAATTAGAACAGGACTTTTTCTGCATAGCACACCACCAAACGACATTTCCATATAGCAGAATAGGCCTGACAACTGTAATACAAATCCAACGAGCAGCCCTAAGTAATTTCCCAGGTCTTACCTAAAGCTCTCTTAAAGACACAAAAAGCTGGGCTCGCTTTCCTAACTTTTTCTAAAATGTATGACTTCCAATGCACACATAAAATAAATCGTTAACTGGTATTTGTGTATGAGAAGCATTTCGACAGAATTTCTGCAAATCTGTAAAGTGCAACGTAGGAAAGGAAGAGTCAACGTAGAAAGTAAGAATTTTGCACGAGAGTAAGAGATGCCTAGGATGCATTACCCCGCTCTGAAAGTAAATATCTAAGATTCTCTGTAGAGACTTGATCAAAATCGGTACTTAAGGTCATTAGTAAGCTTTAGGTTGGGTTGGGTAGTGCTCAATGATCTGGAAAAAGATCTCACTTAGTCCTCTAGGGTCCGTTGTGTTGTCAGTGCTATGTAGGAGTCAAATATTTTTGTAATTCTTAATGCACGTCTTCGCGAGTTCTAACAATCCGTTCAGCCTCTTGTTAGCAATACCCTGCAAGGATGGAACGTATGTTGATCCTGCGCACATTTGTCGAGTTCCATAAAGAGCAGGGCAATGGTAAAGTAAGTGTTCCAAAGGACTTCTAGCATTCGCTGAGATTCATGTAAGTTTTAGTTTAGCAAGAATTGAAAACTTGGCCCATGATCTTAGGCAGATATTTCTTGCAAGAATTCTTTCAAAGCAGAAAAACAGTTAGTATTTCAAGGTTCTTTTGACTATTTCCCTCCTTCATTGTTATACATATACAATAAAAAATTTGGTGTAGATTTCTTACAGAACTAACTAGTCGCATATGACACCATTTCGTTGGACAGGCCTAAATAGTGAGCTAAAATATTCACTCTACCAAGAGACACAATTGAAGGCTGCACACATTTCGTGTGAACATTCAGCCTTGGCCAAACCTTATTGCCTCTGATGTGGGAGTCTCAACACCATTTCGTAATTAGCAATTAAGCGCTTATTGTGAACGTTAATGCTAAAAATTTACTAGCAAATTCGAATAATAAGATGTAAAAAAATGGCAACGCGAATGGTGGTGTAAACTGTTTATAAAATCTTCAACAAAAGTCGAGTATTTTAAAATAACATAAATTGGACTACTTCGATAGTTTCTTGCAATTGCATGAATGACAATATTTAAGCAGACAAAAGAACAATTAAAAATCAATTTTCAACCAATTAAATGTATTATTCAACTCTGTGAAGAGCAGCTGTTGACGGCTTCACACTTCACAAGTATGCACTTAAGCGAAGGCCTACAGCAAACACACATTAAATGCAAATACATAATAGAAATAAAACTGAGATGTATAAAAAATGTCTTTCATGCGGTTTACGAGTAATTTAGAGGCTTGGAAACGCATGGCGCACAAGTTATTATAAAAATGCGAAACTTTTAATGTTTGCAATAGCAGAATTTATCATTACCAAATAATGCAAAACAGGTTGAAGAGTAGCTTTATTACCAAAAAACCTAATTAGACTTACCACTTTTCAATTTTACATCAGTCCAACAATAGTTACTTATACGCCCCGTATCATCAGGCGTTTGCTTACATAGCTTAGAGTTCAGCAAACAGTAGCGATTAAATAATATTAGATGTAGCAATAAATCAACACAATATTTACCTTGCTTAGCTAAGTAAGTGCTGCCACCATATAAACAACAACAACAACAACATTAATTATAGTTATCAAATTGCGACACTTATTCATACAAACGTGATAACAGAGCTCAAGGCGAATGCGATGTTAACGTGCGAGAGCATAAGTTTAGCCACACAAAAACAAAAATACGAAACAATTTGGAATTAGGAAGAAAAAACTAACACTTAACAATGCAGTTATCGGGAAGCACTAGAAACAAAATAAAAACCAGATTAATACTACAACTTTAATTCAAATCAAAATCTAAATTGAAATGCAGTCGCAAATTTAGATTAAAACTAAAGTGAAAACTAAAATTAAAATCAAATCTAAGACTAAAATTTAAATCAAAATCTTAATTGAAATGAAGTCTCAAATTTAGATTAAAACTAAAGTGGAAACTAAAATTAAAATCAAATCTAAGACTAAAATTCAAATCAAAATTTAGATCAAAAATTACAACTTAAATTAAAAGTAAAATCTTAGTTTTAGAGATTTAAATCAAATAAAATTAAAACCCAATTCGAAATTAAAATTAAAACTAAAATGGGAATAAGAACTATAATTAAAACTAAGATTTAAATTACTGCAATGAAAATCAGACTCCAAATTAAAACTAATATTTAAATCAAAATTAAAATCACAAATTAAATAAAAACTAAAATTAAGCTACAATTAAAATTGAAACTAAAATTTAAATTTAAAATCAAATTAAAATGAAAACTAGAATTAAAATCAAAATAGAAATAAAAATTAAACTTGAAATCCAATTCAAAACTATAATTCAAATAAAAAATTAAAATGAAAACTGAAATATAACTTACAAACAAAATAACTAAAAATAAAAATAAAAACTAAAAGTCAAAATAAAATGGAAGTAAGAACTACAAATAAAATTAAGTAAGAAGTAAAAACTAAAAATAAATTAGCCGATAGCCCTGGTAGCTAGTGCTGTAAATATATTACTTTATAATTTTAATATATAAGTAAATAAATAATAATAATAATACAATAATAAAATTAATATTTAAGCCAAGTACAATGAATTAGCGGCAGGCTAATCGCCTATCCTGTCAGAAAGCCAAATATATTAACGAAACCAACGCAAGACTGAGTCTTTTCGAGGCCTTATGCTCCGGAGTGGAGTGAATAAGGGAGAAAAAAACTATGAAAGTCAAATTAAAATTCAAAATAAAATTAAATTAGCACCAAACATTAAAACTAGACTTAAAATTTAAACCAAAATTAAAATTAAACCTAAAATCATTAATCAAAATTAAAGCAACTATTAAAATTAAATTTTAAATTAAATCTGAAATTAAAGTTAAAAAAAGCTAGAATTGAAATAGGAATTAAGAATCAAAAGCTAAAACTTAAATTTAAATCAACATTAAAATTTACGACTTGATACGAAATCAGAATTATAATAAAAAACTTAAGCTTAAATTAACAGTAAAATTAAATTAAAACTTGAATTAAAATAAGAAGCAAAAATAAAAAATAAAATTTGAATAAAAATAAATTAAAATTCAATCAAAAGTTGAAACTAAAAGGAAAACTTAAATTGGGAGTAAAAATGAATTAACAATTTCAAACAAAATGAATAGTTAACTTTAACTAGACCTTAAATTTAAATTAAACCTTAAACCAAAAGTGAAATAGGAATTAAAAAAAAAACTAAAATTTGAATTAGTACTAAATTAAAATTAAAGTTAAAGAGAAAAAATGTAAATCAAAACTAAAACTAAAATTAAAATAAAGAAATAAAAAAAATTAAATTTTAAATTAAATTAAAACTGAAATAAGTAGTAAACAAAAAAAAAAAAATTAAACTTTAATTAAAATTTAAATTTAAATTAAAGCTTAAAATAAAATTTAAAATAAAGAAGTAAAAAAATATGAAGTTTTAAATTAATTTAAAACTGAAATAAGACGTAAAAATAAAAAAAATTAAACTTTAATTAAAATTTACAATAAATTTAAATTAAAACTAAAACTGAGGCTAAAATTAAAACCAAAAATAAAATCAAACGTCTGATTAAAATTTGAAATAAAATTAAAATTAAAATTAAAGGATAAAGAAAGCGAATATAGCACTTTACACGTGTAAGAGAATATTGGGTAAAAATGGAGTCTCCAACCAAAACTATCCCATTGGTCCTACACAGCCATTGTAAGGCCAATACTAACATATGCGGCACTAGTCTGGTGCCCTGCAACAGAAAAGAAATACAACAAAACTAAGCTGAACAAGATACAAAGAACAGCGTGTATCTTACCTACAGGAGCGCTTAGCACCAGTCCTGCTGAGGCGCTCAATGTACTAACTCATCTGGTACCATTAGACTTACACATTAAATCAATCGCTACTTGCCGCGCGGTGAGACTCAGAGACATAGGAAGCTGGACAACAAGGTCGTACGGTCACAGTAAGATTCTCCTACAGGGACCCTCGCTGCTCAAATACAGATCAGACTACACTGTCCCCGACCTTAACTTCAAGAAAGGATTTACGTTTTCCACCAAGAGCCGGATGGAGAAAGGGAAGGTGATTGGAAGATACGATATCGAAATCTATACCGTGTTCCAGGCAGAACTGTTAGCGATCAGAGAAGCATGCAAATCACTAAAGCTCTATAAGTAAGTTGGTGCAAGAGTAGCTATCTTCTCAGACAGTCAAGCAGCTTTAAAGGTCTTAGAGTCCTACTTCATTTCATCCAAACTGGCCTTACAGTGTAGAGAAGAGCTGGAATCGCTTAGTCATTGGCTTGAAATTACTGTGACATGGGTTCCCGGTCACAGGAACATACGGGGTTATGAGATAGCGGATGAGCTAGCAAAAAAAGGTTCGACACTAGAAATAGCAGAGGCGGTGGCAGTCTCCACCCCACTGAACACAATAAAGACATCCGTTGCTTCACACTATCATGCTTTAGCCGAAAGGTCATTGGAAAGTAGGGGAGCATGCAGCCAGACTCAACCCCACCTTCAATCCCATCTGCAGAAGCTGTCAAGCGGAAGGGGCGAAGGAAAGTCTTTTCCACTATTTATGTGAATATCCAGGGCTAGCTAGAGCACGACTCCGCTCCTTCGGTAAGCCCTTTTTGCAGCAAGATAAAGGATTTGCTGTTATACTTCGATCTCACTGGGCAGTAAGATTATAAAGAGGTTGATTTTATAGAATGTATACTGTGGTAGTAAAGTAACGTAGAGCAAATTACTCACCCTCCTAACCTCAACATTCCTTCACTAAATTACCAGCTTCTTTCTCTTACATCCTAAGTTCTACAAAGTTCTAAGGCTTCATGCCTACGCCTAAGTTAAACTGATGGTTGAATAGCTGCCACCGTACCAAAAGAGTCCAAAAGGAGCTCGTGCGCTGTGCGAGATTGTGCATGGAGGCAAGCTGTGCCATTATTTGTAATGATTCAATGGTTTGATGGAAGACGACGAGGTGAATTATGTCTGCGCAATACATATGGTTCAAGCAGCTCACAACGGCCGGGATTAGCCCACGTATCCTCTGGGTAGCTTCCGAACACCCGTTCGGGAGTGAGCTAAAGTGAGAAGGCGAAACATTCCAGGATAGCTGGTTGTGCGTTGGGTTTGGGACCCGCCACTTAAAAATCGCCCCCAATGAAAACTTTAAAAAAGCCTCGGATGAGACCTCCCTATACTGATGACGACCCCTGCAAACGAACTAAGGACTATGATTTGAGGGCATGCACCTGGAATGTCCGGTCCCTTAATGGGGAGGGTGCCTCTGCCCGGCTGGTTGATGTCCTCGTGAGAGTAAAGGCTGACATCACTGCCATCCAAGAGATGCGATGGACGGGGCAAGGAAAGAAAACCATAGGACCTTGCGACGTCTACTACAGCTGCCATGTAAAGGAGCGCAAATTCGGTGTCGGATTTGTTGTGGGAGAGAGACTTCGTCGCCAAGTACTGTCGTTCACTCCGGTGGACGAGCGTCTCGCAACAATCCGCATCAAAACCCGTTTTTTTAACATATCGCTAATTTGCGCCCACGCCCCGACGGAAGAGAAGGACGATGCGACCAAAGATTCTTTCTATGAGCGCCTGGAACGTTCCTATGAGCGCTGCCCCCGCCACGACATAAAAATCGTGCTTGGCGACTTCAACGCCAGGGTGGGCAAGGAGGGAATTTTTGGTCCCACAGTCGGAAAATTCAGCCTGCACAACGAAACATCCGGTAACGGACAGAGGCTGATCGACTTCGCCGGGGCCCGAAACATGGTAGTCTGCAGCACCAGATTCCAGCATAAAAAGATACACCAAGCTACCTGGCTGTCCCCTGATCGAAAAACGCGAAACCAGATCGATCATGTTGTGATAGATGGAAGACACGCTTCTAGTGTATTAGATGTACGTACGATCCGAGGACCCAACATTGACTCGGATCACTACCTTGTTGCAGCCAAACTGCGCACGCGCCTCTGTGCAGCAAAAAACGTGCATCTACCTACGCAAAGAATGTTCGACCTCGAAAAGCTGCAATCACAACAGACAGCCAGAAGATTCGCCACTCGACTCTCACTCCTGCTATCGGAGAGTACTGCCCAACAAACCGGCATCCACGAACAATGGAGCAACATTTCTCGTTCTCTACGTACCGCCGCCGAAGAAGAAATCGGATTCCGGCGAGCCCGAAAAAACAATTGGTACGACGAGGAATGTCATGCTGCCGCAGAAAGAAAGGATGCCACCTATAGAGCCACGCTGCGATCGGGCGCAACGCGAGCCATGTGGGATCGCTACAGAGAGCTGAAAAAGGAAGAGAGACGTATTATCCGACAGAAGAAACGAGAGGCCGAAATACGTGAGTGCGAAGAGCTTGAGATGCTGGCCAACAGGAACAACGCCCGAAAATTCTACCAGAAAGTTCGGCGGCTTACAGAAGGTTTTAAGACCGGGGCGTTTTCCTGTAAGAACAAAGACGGCGAACTGGTGACTGACGTACAGAGCAATCTTAAATTATGGAGGGAACACTTCTCGAACCTATTAAACAGTGACAGCTGCGCATGTCACCGAGAAAGTGAAGATCCCGATACCCCAATCGTTGACGACGGAATTATCGTTCCGCTACCCGATCATGACGAGGTGAGAATAGCGATAACGCGGCTAAAGAACAACAAAGCCGTGGGCGCCGACGGACTGCCGGCTGAGCTATTCAAACATGGCGGCGAGGAGCTGGTAAGGTGCATGCATCAGCTCCTATGCAAAATATGGTCGGATGAAAGCATGCCTGCCGATTGGAATTTAAGTGTGCTCTGCCCAATCCATAAGAAGGGCGATCCTGCAATTTGTGCCAATTACCGTGGGATTAGTCTTCTAAATATCGCCTATAAGGTTCTAGCGAGCGTATTGTGTGAAAGGCTGAAGCCCACCGTCAACCAACTGATTGGACCTTATCAGTGTGGCTTCAGACCTGGAAAGTCTACCATCGACCAAATATTCACAATACGCCAAATCTTGGAAAAGACCCATGAAAGGAGAATCGACACACACCATCTTTTCGTCGACTTCAAAGCTGCATTCGACAGTACGGAAAGGAGTTACCTGTATGCCGCGATGTCTGAATTTGGTATCCCCGCAAAACTAATACGGCTATGTAAGATGACGTTGCTCAACACCAACAGCGCCGTCAGAATTGGAAAGGACCTCTCCGAGCCGTTTGATACCAAACGAGGTTTCAGACAGGGTGACTCCCTGTCGTGTGACTTCTTTAACCTGATGTTGGAGAGCATCGTGCGAGCCGCAGAACTTAATCGCTCAGGCACAATTTTTTATAAGAGCGTACAATTGCTGGCGTATGCCGATGATATTGACATCATCGGCCTTAACAACCGCGCTGTTAGTTCTGCCTTCTCCAAACTGGATAAAGAGGCAAAGCGAATGGGTCTGGTGGTGAACGAGGACAAAACGAAGTACCTCCTGTCTTCAAACAAACAGTCGGCGCACTCGCGTATCGGCACCCACGTCACTGTTGACAGTTATAATTTTGAGGTTGTAAAAGACTTCGTCTATTTAGGAACCAGCATTAACACCGATAACAATGTCAGCCTTGAAATCCAACGTAGAATCTCTCTTGCCAACAAGTGCTACTTTGGACTAAGTAGGCAATTGAGTAGTAAAGTCCTCTCTCGACGAACAAAACTAACACTCTACAAGACTCTCATCATGCCCGTCCTAACGTATGGCGCAGAAGCTTGGACGATGACAACATCCGATGAAGCGACGCTTGGAGTGTTCGAGAGAAAGATTCTGCGTAAGATTTTTGGACCTTTGCACGTTGGCAACAGGGAATATCGCAGACGATGGAACGATGAGCTGTATGAGCTTTACGACGACATAGACATAGCGCAGCGAATAAAGATCCAGCGGCTACGTTGGCTGGGTCATGTCGTCCGAATGGATACAAACGCTCCGGCTTTGAAAGCATTCGATGCGGTACCAGCTGGTGGTAGCAGAGGAAGAGGGCGGCCTCCTCTGCGTTGGAAAGATCAGGTGGAGAAGGACTTGGCTTCACTTGGTGTGTCCAACTGGCGCCGGTTAGCACGAGAAAGAAACGACTGGCGCGCTTTGTTAAACTCGGCCAAAATCGCGTAAGCGGTTATAGCGCCAATTAAGAAGAAGAAGAATACTAAGCGGACTAGGCAACAGTCGGCCTTTGTTGTGCTCACTGCTGCAGTCCGATTGTGCGCAATGGGGGTTTCTTATGTGTAATTCACCGATAGAACTTTTTATTCAATAAGGCTTTTCTGAGACTACTTCTAGGCTGAGGGAAATGGAATTTTGTTGGAAGCTAAATGAATATACATTTTACGATGCATCTATCCGCAAGAGCAGTTCCAAAATAAATTAACAAGTAGCTGAGCTGTATTTAGGTATCGAGAGGTGTATCGGACGAAAGGTTTCAGCGTGCGGATTGATAATCTTTGCATTCAAGCGAGTTTATAAAATATCTCAGTATTACTAACTCTTCATGCAGGATTTTTCGAGTAATTAGAAGGAAATTTAGCCCTCAAAATTATTAAAAATGAATGTTAATTCCAATTTGGACTTCTTAGGGCATGTTTTGTACTCTCAAAATGGCTAGAGGACTATGCAAAAACTTCAAATCAATATGCACAGTAATCAAGAGATATATTTTCATTCCGCTTACGCATTGTATAAAAAATGCATAGCTATCGTTTACTGATAGTATTTTCTTTGTAAAATTTTCGTTGCACCAAAGTTTGAAGTGCTCACGAATGAGGTTTTTGTTTGCTTATGCGGGCATAAAATTCTACAACCAAACATTTTTTGAATTTCCAGAATTCACTACAAACTTCAGTTACGTTTGGCGTACAAATTTCTGAAGAATTGCTTGTGGATTTATCGAAATTAATTAAAAATACCATAACTTAAAGCAAAATATAAAAATTGAAGCAACACAAAACACAAAACACATGTAGAAAAATCCCCGAAACAATAATAGAAAGAGTCTTCATCAATTAGAATCTTATTTGTCCATGCCATCTGCCTATTTATTCGAAATCGCGCGGTAAATAAAGCCACTGCTGTGGCTCACTGAAGTAGTGAGTTGTGATTTTAGCGAAACAAAAAAAAATATGGGTCTGAGTTACTTTTCTGCAACTATTAACCCTAATGAACTATCAAGTCTGCTAATTTCTTAACTTAGCACAAAAGTAATCACTAACTTAATTACAACTTTAGCCAAAGACTTAGCAGCAGCAGCAGCCAAGTTCACGCAAACGCTCGGCACTTTTTGATCATAGCGAATGAAAAATGAATGTCGGCGACCACCAAATTTCAAAACTATAAAAACATAATTAAATCAATCTCATCTCCAGAGGCGCCCTCACAACTGGCACTCCCGCCAGTTCGCCGCACACCCTTTTGCATAACCCCATGCTTGGCTAGCCTCTTTGCGTTTCAACGCACTGTGTCTTTCATGTGACTCCGTCGAGCTTCAAAAGCGGCATACCAACAGTGCGCCCTAATTGTTATGCGTTGCTTGTTGTTACACTTTTTGTTGGTAGCGAGAATACTCATAAAAACATAAAACAAAATCAAATCGAATTTTGGTAAAAAGGAAGAAAATGTTTACTGGTAGTTAATCGAAAAAAAGAAATATTATATTATTTTAGCGCTTCCTCATGCCACCCCATACACCGACCCACCGCTAATGTAGCCCTGATTGGTTTCTTTTAATGGACTTTTGGGAGCATTTGTAGTGACCAGCGGCGTAGCGGCATCTAGCCTGTAGGTTCCCGAGCGGCACTTTGTCAGATGCCGCCATAATTTAACTGAATATGCGCTTAGAGTTGATTTTCGAAACTTCGTTTTCTTTTTCTAATTTTTTTTTTTTTTTTTTTTTTCTCTTTGTTTTGAGTTCGTTTTACCGCTTTTGAACATTCGCTTTGCCATTCCACAACAGCGCACACGCATTTCAACAATTAAATTCGCTGTTCCGTTTTTTGTCAGAGCTTTTTCACTGTTGTTGCTCTGGCTATTGCTGTCGCACGGTCACCGATGTCACTGCTGATGTCGAAATTAGAGGTGTTCTTTGTTATTCGCATTGTTATTGTATTGTTGTCATCTTGTCGTCAAGCGCCTCTCAACTTCATACACACATTCATGTTACACGTACCTTTACAACCATTTAAGGGGTCTTTCAAAAGATGGCCCTAGATTTTGTTTAAAAAAACGTGTAACAATTCAATTCTTTCAGTTTCCTATATTTTTATTGGATATGGGAATGAGTTTCCGTCCTTTCTTAGCCAAAGTTACGAATTATTTAAAAGTAATAATGATAATATGTGAAGTATGCGCCATTGGAAGCTACAACTTTACTCCATCTTTCAGGCAGCATACGGATTCCTCTGATGAAAAATTCGAGTCCATTTGACTTCAATCATTCATTGAGCCATTTTGCGCTGCATTCGTTAGAAGTAAACCGCTCTCCAATAAGGGCTGGCTGCATTAACCGGAACAGATGGCAATCCGAAGGTACACTGTCTAGGGAGTACGCCGGGTGGGGCAAGATTTCCCAATTCAGTTCCTCTAAATAACTCTGGACGTGTGGCCTGGCGTTGTCATGCAGCAAAATCAGTTTGTCATACCTACCATCCCATTCCGTCCGCTTTTGCTTAAGAGCTCGTCTCACACGCATTAGCTGCAGTCGGTAACAATCACCTGTGATGGTTTCAGATGGGCTTAGGAGTTCATAATAGATGACACCCTTCTGATCCCACCGAATGTACAACATAGCCTTTGAAGGATGAATATTTTTCTTCGCTGTCGATGGACCTGGTTCACCTAGCAGGCTCCAACTTTTTCGATGTTCATATATATATATATATAATTGGTGCGTACACCCCATTTTTGGGTGCTTGGCCGAGCTCCTCCTCCTATTTGTGGTGTGCGTCTTGATATTGTTCAACAAATGGAGGGACCTACAGTTTTAAGCCGACTCCGAACGGCAGATATTTTTATGAGGAGCTTTTTTCATGGCAGAAATACACTCGGAGATTTTCCATTGCCTGCCGAGGGGCGACAGCTATTAGAAAAATGTTTTTCTTAATTTTGGTGTTTCACCGTGATTTGAACCTATGTTCTCTCTGTGAATTTTCGGCGCTTAGGTTTATCATAATATAACTATTTTTCATCACCAGTGATGATGCAATGCAGACAACCTTTTCTTTTCTGCCGTTCAAGAAGCATCTCTCTCACACGTCACCAGACGTCTCTCGATATCTCTCTCCTTCAATTGATGTGGCACCCAGTTACCTGCTTTGTGGACCATTCCCATCGCGTGCAAACTTTTACCGACGGATGATTTGTCAACATCCAACTCTTTAGACACATCATCAAGGGTTCGACATGCGTCTTCATCCAATAATTGATATAGTTAAGTATATTCGAATTTTTTCGGTGCCCCTTCGCTCGTTCGATCTTTATCACTCACGTCGTAATTGCAGCTTTGGAAGCGTCCAAGCCACTCTTTTCAAATTGAATTTGATGGAGCGTGATTACCGTAAATATTGATCAATATACGACACGTTTCAGCTGCATTTTTCTTTCTGCGATCGAAACCTCACCAAGCAGTTGATTCATGAAGGTATTCATGGTGAAGGGTACTTAAAACAACAGACATTGATCAAATACTGCGGTTTGAAAGAAAGATACTGCGAAAAATATATGGTCCCTTCCGCCGATAGATGACGGAACGTAACGGATAAGATGCAATGGGGTACATGTTCAAAATGCCAAGGCGTCGCATAGCCAAGTAGTTGAACGGAGAGCTCGTGGGAGCTGAGGTCACAGCCGTATTTCGTATTTTCCAGACAGAGAATTTAATTGTATTTTTTCGCAGTTAACTTCACACTTAAGTCGCATTGCCAATATATGTTTTGACAGCTGATATAGCAAGGCTTGGGTGTGCATAAGTTCAATTGATTTTACGCAGTAGTTTTTGGTCGGTGCACTTTTAAATATGGAGAACAATAAGCAGCATTTTCGTCATATTTTACTTTTTTACTATAGAACAGGTAAAATTGCTGCTCAAGCCAGAAATAAATTAACCGATGTGTATGAAGAAGATGTTTTGAAAATACGCCAGTGCCAGAACTGCTTTGCAAAATTTCAATCCGGCAATTTTGATGTCGAAGATGCACCACGTTCTGGAAAGCCGGTTGAAGCTGATAAAGACGCGATAAAGGCATTAGTTGATGCAAACTGGCGAATAAAGACACGTGAGATCGGTGAGAGGCTAAATTTATCGAATTCAACTATTTATGACCACCTAAAAGGCCTGGATTTATACATTATACGAAGATCGTCTTTCATTTTCACCACAAAAAAACGGAATTACTTTCCGAACAACCTAATAGTTTAAAGTATTTTGCAATATGGGTTTGTTTGTTTTTTTTTGTCGGGACAGACCAGCAAGCACAGCACTCAGACAACATTAAGCCCATTGTACTGCAGTCGGGTTCCATATATAAAATTTTACATCCGTCTTCTTCACAATTGTCACAGATGAAATGAAAAAAAGAACCTGTTAGGAATAACTCTCCACTGACATCCAAGCGTCACTTTTGAGAGACCCTTTATAAGTGCTTTAACTCGTTCAAGCAAACGTTGCTTTGGCTATATGTATGAATGTACAACCGGTGTGATCGCCACCCATGCAAACAAGTGTAGGTTAGCAGCTGACAGTAGCACAAGTAATTAAAATTTTGAGCACAATGCGCAATTCACATTTCATGCACAGTTGTTGTACATAATTCTTAATCTGTCATTTTATTTGACTTTTATGCCGCTTTTTGTGTACTTGTAACTTTTTATTACGTTTCTCCAATTTTTTTTTTATTACTTGTTTTTCTTTTTTGTTTTTTTTTTTTAATTTCAATTGTGGCAATTTAAGCGTGAGAAATGCCAAATTACTCTTCAACTAATCTGACTTATAACTGTTGCAGTGTTGGTGCCATTGTCGTCGTTGCTTAGTTCACTATTTTGGTTGTCAGTTTCGAGATCTTGCTGCGATTAGGTGCTGGCGCTGGCGTGAATGAGCTCGCCACTGGTGAAACGTATAAGAATGGGTGTAATAAGCGAGAAAATTGTTGCTGCCTGATTTTAAATTTTGCGCTGACAATTAATGTGCTGGCTGGTTTAATGTCAGTTGGAATGTAAAAGACGGGGAAAAATGTGTGTTTAAACTACGTGCAAAGCCATTTATTATGTGTATGTATGTATATATGTATGTAAGTATATATATGTATGAGTGTATGGATGTAAGTATATATATATGTATGAGTATATGTAAACACGATTACTCTACATTGTTTTTATATGGTTTTTCTTTTTTTATGTCTTAAACTAAGTGACACTTACTCTCTGCAGTCGAATCTATTTGGAATTGGGTGCCTCAACGGAGTCACTTGAACTTTCACATTGTTTTGAGGAGGAAAGATTGTTAAAGATTACAATAATAAAATAATAATAATGTTGTTGAAAATGCACTTAGGAAAAAGCAAGACTTGCTATTGGTTTTTGTATGTTGAGATTAACGCTGCGACTTTTAAAAAACTATGCTTTTACTTAAATTGAAAGAATTATTGGTGCTTTAAGGGGGGGAAACCAATTTAGACTGGCCAAAAAATCGACTTCTTTTCTATTGCATAAATTGTTAGTATAACTACTCAAGAATATGTAGTAAAAAGTTTAAAGCGAAATTCGCATTATTCCCGATTATATGAGCACGTATGACCGCCCGTCGGTTCTCGAAGCTCATTGTTGTCAACTGGTGGGCACTCTACCACAAAAAGTTATCCACCAATCGTAATGAAATTTTTTCGCAGTATTCTTCATTCAATTCTTACTCATCTGAATCTAATACTAGGGCTATATAATGATAAGAAATAATTTTTTGTAAGCAAAATAGATGAAAAATTATGGTATGAAAAAATTGCATTATGTTCAAGCACATCAAAACCATTCAATTTTGCAATATTATTTTATCACAATAAGGTCCTTAGTCTTGGCCAACTTGTTGTTAACGAAAAAAAAAAAAAATTATTGTTGATTACAGAAAAAAATTGCAACTTAAGGAATTCCCACCAGCAAGATACTCGAATGCCGATCGTCCATGGTCAGCACGCTCTAACACCACTATTTCAGGCGGAAAAGATTTTAAAATGTACTTAAAGATATGAATACTCCAAGTTTAAAAGAATTCTTATTACTCGGTTAGGTCTTTACAGTCGAATAGCCTCATTCAACCGGTGTAGATGGGGAATGTAAAACTCCTTGGTGACCGTGGCATTCTTTTCGAGTATTTCCCAGTGCAGCATGCGCTCACAGTTCCACCAAACACATATCATGATCTTCTTTGGATGAAGACCCGGTTTGACTCTCGGCTTTGGCGTCTCTCCTGGAGCCACCCACTCCTTTCTTTGTTTCATATTGTTGTATAGGCACCATTTCTCACCTCCCGTGACAATTTCGTGCTGAGAAGCAATTTGAAGGCGATTTTCTTTATTTTTTTTTTTTGTTTGAGCTTGTGAGACACACAAGCTACCAACTTTTCGGTAAACTCCATTGAATGAAGGTGATTGAGCATCGTTTCATGATCGCAGTTCATTTTTTTCCGCCAATTCACAACTGGTTTGGCGACCGTTCTCCTTCAAAAGATATTTTTCAGACGTTCTTCATCGATTTCAGAAGGCCTTCCGCTGCGGGACGTGCAATTTCCGTGCTGTAGACTCGCCTATGGCAACTCCTCCATACACGTCGCAAATGTTCCGGTCTGCTTCGCGATCTTTTTGACTGAGATGAAAAGCAAAGAAGAGCAGTTGTCGAAAATGTTGATTTTTGGCTGCTGGGTATTCCATTCCTAAGCCTCAAAACTAATAAAAAATTAAATAACTCAAAAATACAATTAACATAATTTTGTAGAGCAGAAAGTGTGCTATCGAATGAATACTTAACCTTTGCTCAACAGCAAACAAATCGTTGTAAAATAAAAGAAAATATAAAAACGCTATGAACTTATTCCCCAGCCCAATAGTTCTTCTACTTCTGCTTAATTGGCGCGATAGCTGTTTACGCGATTTTCGCCAAGCTTAACAAAGTCGTTTCTTTCTTTCTTTCTGCTGAACGGTGCTAGTTGAACACAACAAGGAGGCCTTCCTTTTCCTCTGCTACCACCAGCTGCCACCGCATCGAATACTTTCAGAGGTATCCAGAGGGCTTGTATCCATATCGTCGTAAAGCTCATACAGCTCATCAGCTCTTCGTCAGCCCAATAGTTATTTGATCAAATATTGCGCTTTCTAAAGCTAAAGAAAGTTGTCTGATCTAGGTGTGACATTTGACACTGGTCTGTACAAATATTAAATCAACAATAGGTTTTTTAATTTTAGTTAAAATCAGCCACAACACGGACTCTATTCCACTGGCAAGTCTTTTTGTGAAATGGAATTATATACCAACGAAAAAGCAATATAAAGTCGTCCAAGCAAACAAAAAAACCAAAAAAATGCCAAACACACACATCTTCATATGCATTTATGTAAATAAATGATTATATTTTTACCCCTTTGTTAATGAAAAAAATGCTTGCAATACGTCAGACTGCAAACAAAAGCCCCTGTAACTCTTCTTACTCATTCACTGCTGAAGCTTTTTGTGCGCACTTCAGAAGCTTACCAAATTAATCTTTTATCGACAATTACAATTAATTATAACAGCAAGCGCGATATGTAGTAAAGTGCGCGCCACATGCCACATGGCATACGAAAGTTGTGTAAACACACACATACACACACACATATACGCATACATATATTTACATTCATATAAAAGAACATTGAAAAGCAAACATTTACTTGCCTATCAACAAACGCCCTATAAGAAAATCAATAAGTATTTAATTGGTGGATTTGTATGAAAATTCGAAAAAGTAGCCGCCGCTTCAACGCCGTGGATTCTGTACTAATAGAAGAAGTAGAAGAACAAGAGAAATTAATAGCGCTTCAAACCCAAATTTAATTTTTTTTATGTTTTACGAATGTGTGCATGTATGTATGTGGTTTGATCTTCGATGCAGCAAATGAAATAATTTATGAAATACTGTCAGCGGTACAGCCACCCTATTTGCCACCTAAGGAGCTTAGCACAGACAAGCACTTATCACAAGTGGAAACGCAAAACACGACTACATAATTGATGAGCAATTTCGGCGCAAAACTCTCAGTCTTTAACCTCTACGAGTGCATATGTGCAAGTATGCACAATAAACTGTTTTGTTTGATCTCAAGTTGAGAAGCTCAGTTCGTGAGTTCTCAAATGCATCTATGCAGACTTACTGCTGTTGGGGTTCTCACATTTAAACGCACACTTTTAATAGGCGATTTTCATTACTTCTTAAATTTTAAAAGGTCTTCTGCTCAACTCAATCTCAAAGGTGAGCGGAGTGGTATGGAATCCATTACTTTCATTTTTAGGCCAAGCGATGCCATTGACACGAAAAAATAGCAAACTGTGGTAATAAAATAATATTTATTTACGAATATTATGGTTCAAGTAAGAAATAGCTTGAAAAATGAAATCTGAAAAGGTCGAGCCAAGGGGCACCAGGAGATTTGGTCACTCTTAAAACACTCCGGCTAAAGAGCCCATTGTATTTAAAGCTCTGGAAAGGGGGTAGATAGTCAAGGAAGGAAACAGAAAAGTATCAGAGAAAGAGACAGGAAAGAATAAAGACAGAGATAGAGATAGTTAGTCCTATGAGAATTTTCCAGATTCTCTGGCAAATCTGTAAATATCCTCCAGTTTTAGAGAACGAATATTACTCATTCTCATGACATCGGAACCCAAAACTCGTAGCCGTGCTCTAGCAAAGGCAGGACACTCACAGGGAAAGTGCTCAGTGATATCCGCCTCCTCCAAGCGTGACAGGCACATTGGGTCCTCAATGATTCCAATGGTGGTCATATGCTGACCCCATGGGCTGTGTCCTGTAATAATACCGACCATAAACCGAACGTCTTTCCTTCTAAGTCTTAGTAGAAAGTTTGACAGTTTTCTGTTCGGACTTGTCACAAAACACTTCGCAGTTCTGCAGCGTTCTAGACCGGACCATCGCTCTTTATGTAGATTGCCTATGGTTGTGTGGGCACCGCTGATCCACGGTTTTCCAATTCGTCATCAATTTCGTTTCCTTGATCACCGGAGTGTCCCGGAACCCATATAAGTACAAGCCTGTTTTGTCTTGCGACAGAATTTAGAAATAGCTTAGTAAATGTATATTCAAATATTTGTATGTGGATATCATTCAGGTAACATTTGGACAGAAAAATCCCGGGCCTAACAAAGAAAACACTTCTTTTTAGGCATCAGTTTCAGCCATAAACTCTTCATTCGAGCGATAAACTCTTCATTCGACCCTAGTTTCATAGATGACTATAGTTTTATTCATCTCTTTTTCAGTTAGTACTAACCTTGAGAAGACAACTGCTTAAATTTCATGATATTCTATTCATTAGTTCGTGAGTTATGGCGCTAAGAGTGACGCTACTTTTGTTATTTTCAAAACAATTGATGAAAAAGAATTTTTTGTTTTAATTTTACACTGCTTCTTGATGAGAAAAAATACAATTCAAGCGAAGCAATAGATTCAAATGTGTTATAGGGACTCCGCTCCATCAGAAACAACAAGAAAACGATGGTTTGCTGACTTCAAACGTGGACGTCCAAATGAGGCGGTAACACCAGAAAACATAAAAGAGATCCACAAAATCCTTTTGAATCAACGAAAAGCGAAGTTGCGTGAGTTAGCTGACATCGTAAAGATATCAAAAGAATCTTGTTGTGTTGGCTTTATATTGCTTGACCATTTGACTACAAGAAAGCTCTGTTCAAAGTGGCTGTCGCGCTTGCTCACTTGTTGACCCAAAACAAGAACGTGTTGAGGGTTCTCAGCTGTGACAAAACTAAAGAGTGGTTAAGTTTTAAGGGCCGGTGTTGATTTTAAATAAAGTACAATTTTTTTAGGAAATGATTGTCATTTCTCTTTATTATGACAATATTAGTATAACTCAATTACGTATGAAATAAAATATCTTGAATTGTTGCTGGCTTATCGACGTACACCTTTCCTTTCAAATAACCCCAAAGAAAGAAGTCGAGTGGTCGAGTCGTTGACGTTTAGGTGTGGCCATTGAAATTTGATCACCCTTTAAAAAAAGATTTTTTTTCTTTCACACTTCAAATATTCATTCTCTTTTTTTTCACTAAAAATAGATAAGCGTAAAGCAGAATATTTTATTTGAATGAAAAAATGATGTCTAGTTGATTTCAGTTGATTACAAGAGGCTGTACATTTCACGGCGCAATTTAAAGGAGACACGTTTGAGTAACTGTAGCTCCGCCATTTTGTTTTGCTTTTTTGTATATTTTTTTGTATATTCATTTAAGCGTAAATATTATTATTTTAATATAACAAATACTCTCAGTTTTTCGCAAAAAATTATTGAAAAGCTCGTTGTCTGGAGGAGCAGCCCCCTTTAACAATCGATTTATCGCTGTGGACATGCTCGTTAGCAGCAGCATAGGTGCGCATAGTTTTTCATTAAAATGCCCATATCACAACATACATACATACATATGCATATATACATATAATATAAATTTCTATACATATATATTATAAATACACGCATAAATATAAGTGTGTTAACATCAGCGGGCCCCAGTTGATATGCTTACCTCATTAAAGTTCTTCTCGCATAAAATCTTGATAAATATTTTGTTTTTTACTATGCCACATTTAGCGTGCTCTCAATTTTCCAATCACTTAAACAAATTTTCGCGATAGTTGTTTATCTAAAAAGTGAAGTTTATATACCCGTATGCGATGTGTAGACAACTTTATTATTTAGCTCCCCTCGTCGGCACAATCGGATATTTTAATGGGCAGTTAATAGAATTGAGAACAGCCTGGGTATGATTGTGAAATCTTTCACGCATTTTCGCAATAGCTTCTGCCTCGTTTCTTTATGCCTATTTTGTGTGCACACGCATGTATGGGTAAATGTACATTAGTGTGGCCACGTGTTTTCCTGAATGCCTTATTGAAGACCAGAAACACGAATACTAACAATTGGCTACGTAGAACTATTTAGGGTGGAATTAATTTTTATTTAATAAGAGCTTCATGGATGATTTTCTTATATTAGGTACAGAGTGAAGTTAGCCACTGAGGATTCTCCACTTGATTATTCTTTTAATATGCCAGTGTTTATTCTAAAAATTGTGCGATTCAACGGACTTTAAGTTAATAAAATTTGAAAAAATTTTAAAATTATGTGTTTGAAATAGTATAATAAATAATAATTGTAAAAGTTCTTGGACTCCCTGATTTCACTAAAAATAAAAAAAAAATACAAAATTATGTTATGGCTGAAGTTGGTATTGAATTAAGTGGGTATGGGCTTATAGACTGTCATAAAGTGGATTCGAAGTTTTTAACTTCATGAGTAAAAATAAAATTTTTTGTTTGTTTATAAAGGGTCTTGCAAAAGTGACGCCTAGATGCCAGTAGTGAATAATTCCACGACGGTAACTTTTTTATGCCATCTTTGAAAAGAAAAAATAATTTTTTTTGTTTTTTTTTTGAGCCACCCTAATGCACATTTTCCCAATTACCTCGCAGATGAATTCACAAGCTCCAAACTTGTGTGTTCTTAGGATATTGAAGCAATGAGCGATTAGATTATGTCCAAACAGGCACCTAATTGACAATTAAGAACCTATACTTAAAAGCAACTTAAGCCCTAATTGTAACCCAATTTACCATACACAAATTTTACCTATTGACTGTCAATTAATTAAATAAAATCAAGTAGAGATAAAGCGATGGCGCACAAAACTGATGGTGAGCAAATTTCAATAAATCCTACAGTAAAGAAGACGTTATTGATTGCAATAAAACTTATTTTAATATCATCGCCCAGCTTCCACAACGGCCTTTGAGCATCAATTTGTTCGAACACTGCAAAGAGCAATGGCAGCTAAGTGGAAAAGTGTCTGTTTTACACCAATATGTTCATTCTAAAGCTAAGTTTTTCTTCATCTTCCTCACACCGAATTTTTTACAAGCAAAATCAAAACACTCACAGCTGTAAAATATTAATTGTGTAAGCGAATTGTTTGCATTGTGACTGCTAAACAAGCAGAAAACAAAGAAAAACACACAGTTACACATTGCATCAGTGGCGCCAGCAAGAGAAAGCGGGCGGCCGCGGTAATAGCGCAGACACATGAAATTTAGCGAAGTCCTCAACCATCTTGCGAACCTTCTGCCAGAAAAATGTAAAACACAGATGGCGCTCCAAGCAGTAAGAAGGCGTTGTTGGCTAAGCAACGACAGGTGGGCATTCCCACTATTTAGGGCTGTAGCGGCAGGCTAATCACCTACCCTGTCAGAAATCAAAGCAGATTAACGAAACCAACGCAAAACTGAGTGAGAGTGAACAAGTAAAAACAAAAACAAAAGCTAAATTATATATGGGTAAAGACAAAACTCAATGGCGGCGTTTAAAACATAATTGTCTCAGCTAAATGGTCTGTTTGAACATAGTCCTAGTCTTCTCTCCCATTTCTAGTCTGTGCAGAATCTTGCGGGTATTTGCAATTATGCCAGCGTTTGAATCAAAGGTTCATTTCTCTTTCTTTCATGCGGTGAAAAAGCCGATAGAACGTAGCAGTATTGAATGCTCTTGATCCTCATTTCTCGCGTTCTCGACTTAGCAATACCTTCAATGGCTTATGAAATTTGTTTCGCTGAGGTGTCAAGCCTTTTCGCCATACACAAATCGAATCTCCGGACATGAAACTCCAAATAACAGACAACGTTTTTTCTAATAGCCGAAGTGTGGGCAGGCAATGGCAAATCTCCGAGTGTATTTCTGCCATGAAAATGCTTCTCATAAAAAAATCAACTGCCATTCGAAGGCGTTGAAGGTGCCCTTATTTGTGAAAAACACACACCACAGCTCGGCCACACACCCGATAAGGATGTATGGAAGAAAATGTTCAACAAGAAACGTAGTCAAAAACAATAGGATTTTGTGGTCATCTAAAACTAAAACTGTTATACTAATAAGTTGAGGGCTATAAAACTGCATACACTGAAAACACCTAAATGTTCTGGTTGAAAAGTTCAAAATGTTGATAAAATTTAGAAACATTTTCTATGGTTTTGGTTGTAGTATGAACACTATATTTTTTTTATAATGAATATGAATATGAATATGAATATAAATTTGAATATGAATATGAATATGAATATGAATATAAATATGAATAAGAATATGAATATGAATATGAATATGAATATGAATATGAATACGAATATGAATATGAATATGGATATGAATATGAATATGCATATGAATATGAATATGAATATGAATGTGAATATAAATGTGAATATGAATATAAATATAAATATGAATATGAATATGAATATGAATATGAATATGAATATGAATATGAATATGAATATGAATATGAAATTGAAATTGAATATGGGTATGAGTATGAATATGAATATGAATGTGAATATAAATGTGAATATGAATATGAATATAAATATAAATATAAATATGAATATGAATATGAATATGAATATGAATATGAATATGAATATGAATATGAATATGAATATGAATATGAATATGAATATGAATATGAATATGAATATGAATATGAATATGAATATGAATATGAATATGAATATGAATATGAATATGAATATGAATATGAATATGGATATGAATATGAAAATGAATATGGGTATGAATATGAATATGAATATGAATATGAATATGAATATGAATATGAATATGAATATGAATATGAATATGAATATGAATATGAATATGAATATGAATATGAATATGGATATGAATATGAAAATGAATATGGGTATGAATATGAATATGAATATGAATATGAATATGAATATGAATATGAATATGAATATGAATATGAATATGAATATGAATATGAATATGAGTATGATTTTCATAATGAAAAAAGAAATACTGGTGTAGGCAAGTATGAAAAATATTAAATTTATTAACGCAAGCATTTACAGGTAGGCCAAGCTTCTCCAATTCGATAAGTATATTTCGTAGGAGAGGCCTACGATTTTCTAGCATTTTCGAATGGCAGATGGTTATTTTTTCTATTAGATGGCATTCGATGATTTTACAAGTAAACATAAAGCTTTGGAAAAATATCAATAGGAAATATTTAATATAAACAGAAAAAGCTTCTTATGGAAACAAGCCGCCATGTGAGTGGCGTATAACTGTGTGTATGCCTCCATTGGTGTAGCAAAGCATTAAGAAGAACACCACAAATTGGAAGAAGCGCGCGGCCAAGCAAAGAACAGCAAAGCGTCCATTCTTTATGTAAATAAATTGAATTTGATTCACTAGCAATTCATTGTTGAAAGCAAATTTCTTATATTTCATTTCTTCTCAGAATTCTACAAATTTATGCTCCATTCAGTTTGGCATCAATCTCAATAAAAATAAAATAATGTTTAACTTTGATCCTTTTAAAAAATTTCAATATTTAGTAATGCAGCAAATCAATAAAAATACGTTTTCTTAAAGTAGCAAATGGCAAACTAGCATAAAGAGGTGGCAGCAATCTGATATTCCAAAAGCACACTTGCTCCACATGTACGCACATACATATATACACACATACATACATACATACATACATATACACACATACAAACATACGTGCATAGAGTTCATACGGCATTGGCGCGTCTTTCAACGACACCGTAATTTAGCTGCCTAATTAAAAATTTCAATTAAAAAGTTTTATTTTCCATTTTTGGAGCTGCCAGCAGTACACATTTCAACAGTCATTAATGAGGCGGTGGGAACAGAAGAAAAAAGACGATGAAGAAATTAACTTGCCACACTGCTACGGATCTACTGATTGATATAAAGCGTAATTAAAGTCAAAATCCTGCACTCACTCAGTATCAAAATCTCATGCCACAAACGGCGGCAATTGTGGCGGTTTAATGCCTCAGCAGCAACAGCAGCTTCTGCTTGTTGTTGCCTCCTCTTCTTCTTCTTCTTCTACCGCATCCACTTCGCTTTGGCTTACCACCGGCAGCGCCACTGTTGACGTCAGTCATTGAAGCGTGCCAACGTGCAAGGGTGCATCATCGCCACGCGCATACAAACATAAAAGTACACACACATACATAGGTGCTTACTGACATGTGGCGCGGCATCCACCATTCCTATCATTCTACTATATTTGTGCCTTCGTTACGGCAACGCGTGCGACGGCCATGTCATACAAAACGCAGAGAGATTCCGCGCTGAAACGCGTGACGTATTGTATGTTGCCTACATTGTTGTTGTGTTGGAGTGGTTGTACGTCAGATTTTGAGAGTAGGACGACTTTTGTCCGTACCGGCACGAATGTGGCACGCACTCTCTATACATCAAATGCAAGCAATCACTTCTGTTGTCAGTCAAAGGCGTTGCCGCAACGGACTCAATCTGTTGGGCCTATAAGTCAAGTAACTTATGCTTTATGCTAATAATTCCACAGACAAAAACAAAAGCCAATCACAGCAACCAACAAAGGCGCACTAACTGTACACTAACAATAACAAAAGAACAACAATTAAACAACATACAATAATAATTATTAAGCGAGCGGCACAGTTATTTGCGTAATCGTCGCCTTTGATCTGTTGAGCGCCGTCGTGCAGCGAATGTTTCAATGTTGCATGAACAGTGTTGCATGCTGGTTGCATTGCAGCTGTAGGGCGGTCTGGCTATATTGCACTGGTATGCTTGTTGCACCGCACTTTGGCACCAAACATACCTAAATACATATCCCTGCACCTGCACTAGCACCACCCTGTGCCGGCTGGGCGGAGCACAAAAGTCACACGCCATGCAGGCGCTTAAAAGTATCCCACAGACTCCTAACTGCACAGACTTCAGAAGCACTATCGAGAAATTTATTGCGGGCAGCAGTGACTGCTAGTTTCGGTTATGGTGTCTACCACTGTACGAGTGCATTTACATCTCCGTATCGGCCGCAGCTGCCAAACGTTGTTTTTGTTATTGTTATATTGTTTTTATTGTTGCTGCAGCCGGCTGCCAGCTTGGTGGGCCACCTAATGTTTGTTTTTTGTTAAATTTACTTCAGCGCTAGTTTGTCTCTGATCTTGATTTGGGCTTTGAGATTTTGATATACTCGCACACGTAAAATTCTTCAAATAAACATTAGAAATGAAAAGCGAAAACACTAACAAATAAATATACATACAAAAAAACACAAAACTTTTGTTGGATGCCTTTGGTTTTTTTGAATTAATTTTGATTGATTTTGCAGTAGTTTGGGTTAGGTTAAGCAATGCCCTAACATAGCCTGCACTTAGGAAGCCTTGCACTGAAAGCCCAACAGGCACAATACCGCATTTTCTTTTCAAGTAGAATCAATTTAAAGCTAATTCATTGTTTATTTGGTTGATTTTCCTGTGGTTCTCGTAATTCTAGCAACTTATTGAGTCTCTTTCATTGCGATTACTCCATCAGTTGTCATGATTGACAACCAACGGTAAACCTAAGCGACAAATCGTTTCGACCGTGTCGCCCCCAAGGGCACGCAAAGTATGTGAAGGGATGTTAGATGAATGGGTTAAAGTAATCAAGGGGGTAGTTGGTTGGGCTCGCGCGGATTTCCTTCACAGGTGGGTCATATGTTGGGGGTGTTTTCTTAATACATAAGTACAAATTTAGTCTGCTACAAATCCAGAGTCGAGTTTTGTCATTGGAGCACAAGAAGCTGTTCGTTTACATAAAGTATTGGTCGGTCTCTGATGACGACATTCATGTGAACTGTTGAGTACAGTGGTTTTGGCATTACAGAAGCGTGTCTAAAGCGAAGGTTTCAGACAAATATTAGAGGCAGTCGCAATGTACAGCATGCGGAGGTGTGGCCAACACAAGACCGTTAACCGAGTATATGCGAATTTGCAGGATCAGCTGAAGGATTTTTCGACATCACCGAGGTGGTTTGCTTCTGAAAAAACTTGGCTTGTATTGGAGGCATGCGAAAAAATCAACGCAACCAACTCATATTACTCTGTTGCCGTCTGATCGGACGCGTGTGTGAGAATATGTATGTAATGAGCGGGCAGTATTCCATTATTGGATGCCCTGTGATGTGGCAACCGAAGTTTTTTTCGTAATTTTGCTGCAGATAGCTAAAATATGTAAACTGTTATTCTCGTTACCGGCGCCTTAAATGAAAAGGCTCCTTAAATGGAAAACATACACGTCTCAATACTTGCACTTAGGTGTTATTCTTGGCACTTTAAAAGGCATTCCGTGGCAATCCGGGAAGCGGTGTTTCTTGATCCAGATATGGAGCTTTAACCATTGCGTTCTACTATTCCTTGGCAACCAAATGGGCGCTGCATAGATAAGAATTTCACTAACGGCATTTCTTTGTTCCCTATCTGTGTTTAGAAGAACAGAATACGATTGGAGCTCCTTCGATCCGTACATTAACTGGTTTATGCTCTCTAGTATAGTCGCCTCCTCTTCGTCATTTTTCCGCATTGTCCACTCTACTGTGACAAGGGAAAAAACAGGCTTATTTTCCGGATTTTATTTCTAACAAAATATTGCTCGTACATAAAATCTATTTAAACTCTTATCTTTATTATATATTTAAGTTTTTGAAAAAAAAATTGTAAGTCAAAATATTCAAAATGGCCGCTGTGGCACTTGTGCAAGCGCAGGTCCGCTTTTCTTAGGTGCCTAATCAGTGTACATGAAATCTTACGTTTCGGTGATCTAAAACAAAAAAACAAAATATTGTTATCATATACATAGTATTGACTCTCGTCTGACGTAGGATTATGTCGATAAAAAATTTTGGCGTTGGAAAAAAAATTCTTGAAATTTTTTTCTTTTTTTTTGCCTAAAATTGATGTTACTATTGTTTATAACAATTTAACAAATAACGATATCAAAAAAATCCTATGTCAGACGAGAGACACTATTACAGAGAATATATAATAAAATTTTTAAGCTGATTCATTTATCAGAACTCGAGATATCGTGTACACCGTATACAAAAACTTAGTTTCGAGAAAAATGCGTTTAAAGTTTCAGTATAGCAGGTACGCGCTTTGGAGCGCTTCGGGAAAAGGTCGAAATTTCAACGAAGAAAAGTTTAGCCAGCTGTAACACATATTGTACCTTATTTAAGAGGGTTCAAAGTATTTTTTAAGCTAATAAAAAAAAAATCGATTTTTTCAAAAATTCACAGTAGACTTCCCCCTTAAGTTTCGCTGTTCCCACACAAATCAAGATAGTGAGCGTTTTTTATTCTCTAGCAGAGTTGACAATCAAATCAAATTTTATCCAGCGGAAACCTTTCTTGAGTCTGTTGATTTTTACGTAGAGATCACTGGCATGACCCAACCTACCGTTAGACAAGAAAATATGTGATGGAATTTAAGGCCGGCGGGCCAATTAGATGTCCTAAATTCAGTAGTTTTCGCGAAGCGTTGTAGGATGAGAAAAAAACAATTAGCCAAATGAAGTTTTGGGGATAGTTTAATATATATTTGAACTAAAAAAAAAATTGTACAATCTCCAACAATATATTGTAAGCCGAGTTATCAATAGATTCCCAGAGCGCCTTGCCACTGAAGTATCCAACTTCTGTACAAGATACAACTTGCAATTTTCATCTGAAAACAAAAAAAAAGATTATTAATTTTGATGTAATTATCTTCGATGTGAACTAAGAAAATTGGGAGAAACACGTAAAATTCGAATTGTTGGGGAAGGTAGAAAAAAACAGTGGTTTTTCAAGGAAAAAAAAACTCTTCAACTGGGTAAAAAAAGTCGCTTAAAAAAAGTTTTTGGATGTTTTTTTTAGTTCACATAGAAGAGAAAACAATACTGAAGATAACGCATTTTGAATGAAATGGATAGCTCGTTTAGTGTTTTTGCAATCGTGTACATAAATTAGGTAAAATCGTGAAAATGAAAAGCCGAGAAAACGCGCTTCAAACTACAACAATAAGCGCACGGTTGCTCGACGCCGCACTACGCTCGGCTCTGTAGCTCTGCAAATACTTGGAATTTAACTCTGAAAATTTGTGTCTCATGTTCTTGAATATCTAAGCTATTGATTTCAGGAAAAAAAAAAATCGATTTTTTTGACCTTTTAATTGGCCCGCCGGCCTTAAGTTATCCACATTCATCTTGGCACCACTCTACTAGCTGATGCACCATTTTTTGCAGATCGGCAGGCCTGTGGTTATTATCTTTTCACATTAGTTCACTTCTGGATAGGTATCAAGAAGCTATCCAAAGAATACCTAGCCAAAACTGGAGGTTGTGAACTCCTTGAGCTATTCAACAAAGGAGTCGCTTCTGGTCATGCCAAAGTGTATGGCAATTAGAGAGCTTAGCGCAATATGCACCTCTGTGAATAGTCCACGCCCTCATGGGAATGCGTTAAATAACTGTAAGAGAAGAGCTTATGGAGCTCAAGTCTGGACAACGTATTTTTTTTTTCTAATTTAATTTTAATTATTTTTTATAGTGCCTTCTCCTTCAGAAACCTAACATGGTTGCTCTAAATTTTTGAATATTTAATTTAATTTTAATTTTGGTCAACATTTCATTTGAAATGGTGTTTTTTGCGTGTTTCTTTAAAAGCGTGTAAAACGAAAACGAAAAAAGATTTTTTACTCTTGTTTGCAGTATTTTGTTTTCCAATCCATTGTTAAAAAATAAAGAAAAACTTTTGACCATACGAGGTTCGTTCAAAAGTTGTCAGCCTTCAAAAAATAGTCTTCCTAAAAAAGGTATGTCGCTGCCGACACGGATTCCGGGACTCACAGGTGTTTGAAATCAAAAGGACGAAAAGGTTCTTGTTCAGTATGAATGAAGTTATTGTGAGAGCTTGGAGCGTCATCTGTGTTTCACATTTTTCTGGCAGAAGGATCGCCCAGATGGTTGAGCACCTCGCTAAATTTGGTGTGTCTACGCTGTTATCGCAATTGCTGGCCCCACTGATGCAACGTGAAGCAGGGAAAGTAGGCAAATTTGTAAAAGTGCGAGAGCCGTGCTTTACGTGGGATTCAACCAACAACCTCTGGGATGGGAGGCTAGTGCACTTATAGTAGACTACCGAGGTCGGCTTTATCTGTGTATATTGTCCATGTGAAGACTACTTTTTGAAGGCTGACAACTTTTTGAACGAACCTCGTATGGCCAAACTAAATTTTTGTTTTTTAACACTGGCTCGAAAAATGAAATACTCCAAAGAAAAAATCTTTTTATGTTTCCGCATTATACGCTTTTTTAATAAATACCCAAAAACACAATTTCATATGAGACGGTGGCCTTTGTAATCAGAATTCTTAGAATATTTTACGTATTAAAGTACGTAGTTTTGTAGTCTTCTAAGTTTTGAATTGAAAATGCTAGTTTCCAGTGGCTCAAAAATTGTGTTAGCTTTTGAAATTTTTTTGGTGATTTTGTGATTTTTTTTGTGTTTCTTCGAACGTCAAATGTATTTTGTTTTCTTCTTTTTTTTGTTTTGTATGAAGAGCTTTTTTTATGTCAAAAATACAGTGGGAGATTTGCCATTGGCTACCGAGGAGCGACCGCTGTTGGAGAAGACTTTTTTAAACCATTTTATTTTTCAATATCCGGTGTTTTCTTAACTGCAGGGGAACTATCGATATCGATAACTAAGGTTTGACAGCTGAGAATGGCAAACTGGGTTGTCATCGTTTAGCTTTGAATGTAACTTTTAACACCTTAAGTATTATAAATTTCCGTAGTCATAAAAACATGTTTGAGGGAAACAAATTGCGTTCAGTGGAATAGCGGCTGAGTAAAAAAATTATATAAAATATTAATAGAGAGTTTCTTGAACAACTTATAACATACCTGCATTTGTGTATTGAAAGTTCTTCCATAAATTAAACTTTGTCTCTACCATAAATCGTAGTGAGGATAGGGTGGAACTCGAATATTTTAAATTCTAAAGCTTTAAGTTGCTATTTTATGTGCAGCTCGCTAGCCATTTGTGGCCCTGGCAACTGTTTTTATAGAATTTATTATACATTTCCCGAAGCATACATACAAATATATAAATAATATATTTTGCACTTACATCCCAATGTGCGCAATAATTGCTTTTAGTGAAGGCGTCTAATACCTATGTTTCACTGGAAGCTGGTGTGGGAAAAATTTTCCAATGAAATTTTAGTTTATTTTTCTTTTAGTCAGCCGAAACGGCCACAGACGCCACATCTTAAAAGTGAGCTAACTAACTGAAAGTAAACTATCAGTTGAAGTGTTCCCTTTGGCGGTATGAGTAACTTATATACGTATAACATATATGTAAAAGGTGATTTTTTAAGAGCTTTAAGAAAGAAACACACGTAAAACTCAGAAAAATGCATGAAATTTTTATTTAAATCGATATAATGTAATGTTGGAAGATTATTTCATGCAAATGTTGACTGCGACTGCGCTTCAAATGGTCCATCCGCTTAGTCCAATTTTGGCATACTCTTTCCAATGTTTCGGCCGGTATCTCACATATAAATGCTTTAATGTTGTCTTCCAATGCGTTAATTGAAGCAGGCTTGTCTGAATAGACATGAGCATTAATATAGCCCCACAAAAAATAATCTAAAGGCGTTATATCGCACGATCTGGGAGGCCAATTGACAGGTCCCGAACGTGAAATAAAATGTTCACCGAACTCGCCTCTCAACAAGTCCATTGTAACGCGTGCTGTGTGGCATGTGGCACCGTCTTGCTGAAACCACATGTCATGCAAGTCAAGCTCTTGCATTTTGGGCAAAAAAAAGGTAGGATATCATTTCACGGTTCACAGTGACTTTACGATTCGCAGCATCGTTGAAGCGGTACGGTCCAATGATACCTCCAGCCCATAAACCGCACCAAACTGTGACCTTTTCTGGATACATTGGTAGCTCTTGCAATTCTTCTGGCTGATCTTCACTCCAAAATAGACAATTTTGCTTATTTACGTACCCATTGATCCAGAAATGAGCTTCGTCGCTGAACACAATAAAAAAGTGGATCTTCGGCCAACTTTCCAAGAGCCCATTCACCAAAAATTCTGCGTTGCGGTTGGTCGTTCGGCTTAAATTATTGCACCAGCTGTATTTTGAAAGTCTTCACACCTAAATCCTTTCACAAAATTTTCCACGTTCTTGAGTAACAGAGGCCCAATTGCTGCGAACGGCGACGAATCGATAATTGATGGTCATCATTAACACTGGCCGATACAGCTGCGCTATTTTCTTCAGTTCGCACTCTACGTAAGTGTGTTGGTGGTTTGATGTCCAATAATGTAAATTTGGTTCTAAATTTAGTCACAATAGCTCGAATAGCCGGTTCAGTGGGTTTGACAGTGAAATAAAACACGAAACATATATTTGAGGCCATTTAAGGTAGGAGAGCTTCTCAAATTATATGGATGGAATTTTTAGAGTTAGGTTGTTACAAAACAACGAATATCTAAAACCCGGCACTAGTCTCAGAATACCGAAATTTTTAATACGGGATCCCGAACATCGCGAAATTGTAAAAACTGAAAAAACTGGCATCCCAAAAATGTACACATCGGTGTAGTTAAGAGCTGTCTAGTGGTGCCTTCACTCTCAATACAGCGGAAACCCAATGGCAACTTATTTGTTGCAGGATGCATGATGGCAATTTTAATCAAATATTTATTGTTGTTGTATATCTATCAGCCAACAATAGTGTATACACAACAATCAACATTAAATCGCGCATCTTCCTACAGAACAACAACAAACGGCACACCAAAATGAAGGTGTGAATTTTCAAAGTAAAATTATTTGCAAATTACAACGAATTTGTTGAGTATTTACACTACGCCGGTCAATTGCATACACGTGGAAAAAATTCCACTATTTTCTTTCGCTGTTATTTCATGTGAAATGTAAACAAAATTGTTTCACCGGCGAATTGAGACTATTTTTATAGCGTGTGGGTGAAATGTTTACTGCACTACTCACTGCGGAGGGGGTTTTCGTGTAATTGTTATGTCACGGCATGGCAGTTGCAGTGATTTATCACACGTATTTATATATTTGTATATACGAGTATGTACCCCTATGCATATGAATGAGTTTGTCGCATACGAAGATTAATGCGTTTTGACTGCGAGCCAAAAGTGCACGAAATTTGATATTTGTAGTTATTTTCGTATATGGCCTGGTAAATAGTTAGACAATATTAGCTAATACTAAAGAAAAGGGGTATTTTTCGATGTGTGGAGAAATTCTGTTCGGCCATCGTAGCCGAATGGATTAGTGCGTGACTACGGTGCGGGGGTTTTTAGGTTCGAATCTCCGTATATGAAACAGCAAAATGATAGAAAAAGTTTTTCCTAATAGCGGTCGCCCCCCGGCAGGCAATGGCAAACCTCCGAGTGTATTTCTATCATTAAAAGCTTCGGAGTTGGGTTAAAACTGTAGGTCCTGTAGGGCCTCCAGGGCTCAATTTGTGGAAAAAAATCAATATGCACACCACAAAGAGGTAAAAGAGCTCCACTAAACACCTAACAGAAGTGTACGCGCCAATTACTTATTTTTTATTTTAATATTTACGAATTTGATATTAAGAAAAATCTGCAAACTTACGTAATTACCGATATTTTCATGTTTTTAGTAGTTATTAAAAACGAAAGAATTTTATATTACAAATTTTAAGTTTCTGAGTATTGGAATCTTTGATATTCAAACAGATTTTCAATTAAATGCTTGACTCTTTGCCTATCACAAAAAATTCTAGCCTCACCTACCGTGGATATAAGGGGGTATATACAGTGAAAATTTTCAAAAAATCGATTTATTTTTATTTTTTTTCTTAATGTAAAGGGTTTTTCAATAAGAGGTGTTATTTATGTAAAAGATCAATGGTTTCGTTGCTTGTGTGGCACGTAGCGCCGTCTTGTTGAAGATTAACGTTGTCCAGATCAATACCATCCACTTCCGGCCATAAAAAATCGTTAATCATATCTCGATAGCGCAATCCATTCACCGTAACTGTTGCTCCAGCTTCATTTTCGAAAAAGTAAAGTCAATTGACGCCTCCGGAGTCACACGTTGAGGATATAGAGGCTTTTCAACAATAACTCTTGGATTTTCTGAGCCCGACAATTTTGCTTGTTGACGAAGCCACCGAGATGGAAATGGGTCTCATCACTCAAAATGATTTTTCGATGGAATTCCCGATCATTTTCATGGATTTCAACGACCCAATCAGTAAAGACACGACGTTGTTGATGATCGGCCGGCTTGAGTTCTTGTGTTAACTGGACTTTATAAGCCTTGAGACCCAAATCTTTAAGCAAAATACGGTGTAATGACGTTGGTGGAATGCCTAATTCCAATGAAACGACGATGAATGGACAAACCTGGGTTTTCTTCAACACTTTCGGCTACAACAGCGCGTACTGGATTTTGTCCTACAATTGGGAAAGCCTACAGCTTTAAGCTACCTCAGAACGGCAGATGATTGTCGTGAAATGATATTTGGGTAGCAGAAATACTCTCCGCAGATAAAGAAAACTGCTTCAATCATTTCATCATTCATTTACACAATAGGCTTCATATCCGAGATGTTCGAAATGAGAGCGGCTACCCAAGTGCATTGAAACACCTGTTCCTGTAATAAGACTTTCCTAATAGCATTGGACCTATCGAAAGCACTCGGCACATTGAGCCAGTTCGCGCTACTAGAGGACATCCAATAGTAGACCCTTCCGCCGCGAATGAAGAGGTGGTCCGCGACTACTTATCTGATCGACAATCGTCTGCCATTTTTCGAAATCAAAACTCAAAACAGAGAAGGATAAAGCAAGAAGTGCCGCAGGTTAGTGTACTTCCCTTATTGCTTTTCAACTTCTACCTCTGCTTTCCAAGCTTCCTCTACCAGCAGAAAGAGTTTTATAAGTCGACCATGCTGACGATTGTTTAATTGTTCAAATAGTGCTCGGCAATGACATAGGGGGCTTGTGTTCCAAAGTTAATCATTATCTCACAACTCGCTTATTCATTTTCCCACCCACTAAATCCACTCGACCCACTTTACCGCTTAGACCAAAGAGGTCAAACTACAGTTAAAGGTGAAACTCGACAATGCACCAATGCCGACCGTAAGCAACTCCAAAATATTGGGGGTCACTTTCGACAGTTTGCTCGCCTTCTCGACGCACAAAACTACAATTGCCACTGAAGTCCACACAAATTCTTCAAATCGCTAACCAGTAGCAGTTGGGGCAAGAACAAAGAAATGTTGCGCCATTTACACCAATTGGCTGGGGGATTCCGAGTTACGCTGTGCATGTTTGGTTTGTAGTGGACTACGCTTCATTTCGCCATCAAAACATCTACGAGATGCCTCCGCTGCAACATCTCCTTAACGAGGCTATTATGCTTCTGGTTAAGGAGCAAGACAAGACTCTTCCATAGTACACGGTGCTGTACTGTTGTCTTTGCGCCGTCCCATGAGATGTCGGCATCTGCTAGTTCGCGCAGCATCGACCGTCTCCAAGTGTTTTTTGGTTGACCGCGACCTCTGCTCCCTTGCGGGTTCCAGTCCAGTGCCATTCTCGTGATGCCATTTGGTGGTTTTCTCAATGTGTGACCTATCCATCGCCACTTTCTGCGTTTGGTTTGACATAGGATGGGTTCCTCGTTCGGGTTCCTACAGAATATTCTGCAGATAATGCGGAGGCATTTGTTGATGAAGGATTGTAGCCTCCGTGTGATGGTGTTTGAGACCAGCCATGTTTCGCTTCCGTACACTAATACTGCCTTTACGCATGAGCCGAATATTCACAGTTTAGTGCGCCTGGAGGTTTGCGAACTCCCCATACTGTGTGCTCCCTTGCTTGGTTTAGCCTTCAGTTGACATCTTCATCTGCTTCACCATCTGCCGTGATACAGATTAGCCAAAGAATCTGGAAACTTCTCACAGGACTAACTATCTCTATCTCTGTCTCTATTCTTTTCTATCTCTTTCTCTGATACTTTTCTCCCTCCCTCCTTGACTATCTACCCCCTTTCCAGAGCTTTAAATACAATGGGCTCTTCAGCCTGAGTATTTTAGGAGCCACCAAATCTCCTAGTGCTCCTTGGCTCGACCTTTTCGAATTGAAATTCATGCCGTGATGATGCAGCCGAGGTAGCAGAAGCTCTCAACAAATTCCATCGGGCATCCGTCAACCAATATCTGCCTTGCGTTATTGTGATTAACTCTCATGGCCTTGGTCTTGGCGATGTTGACCTCCAGTCCGAAAGTGCGTGCCAGCGAAACTAATCTGCCCATCTTCGCTTGCATGTCAGAGAGATTGTGCAAGAGGAGGCTAATGTCATCGGCGAAGTGTAGATCCTCAAGATGCCTGGTGAAGCTCCATACGATGTCTTTTTATGCAGGGTCAGTTGGCTCATGACGTCATCAAAGACGATGGCGGAGAGAAGGGACGACAGAGGACAACTTTGCCGTACGCCTGCGTTGGTAGTGAATGGATCGCTGATATCGCCTTTGTGAGTTCTCGTAGAGGACTTTGATGAGGCGGATTATCTTGGTCGGAACTCCCTTTCTTCGCAGTGCCGGCCATATTGCGTCACGTTTGACAGTTTCGAGCGCCTTCTTAAAATCTACGAACATCAAGTAGAGCGAAGAGCGCCCTGTTGGCTTGGTCAACACACCTTCGGTGAGGGCGAAAACCAGCTTGCTCGTCTCTTAAGGAGAGTTCGATATCTTTGAGCCTGCTTTGTATGATTACTGTTACAATTTTGTAGATGGTGTTCAGTAGGGTTATTCCTCGCGCAGGTCGCCTTTCTTGGGCAGCTTCACTATGATGCTTTTTGTGCAGCACGGAGGCAGCGTTTCATTGCTCCAGACGGCGGTGATCTGGGGACGAAGAATTTCCGCTGATATTTGCTGGTCGGCTGTCATTACTCCAGGCTGTATGCCATCTTCGCCCGCTGGTTTGTTGGGCTTCGGCTTCTTAATTGCATCCTTAATCTCCGCTAGGCTGGGGCATGGGATGTTGTTATTTTATTGCAGTGATACATACGAAAAATAAAACAAAAAGATGTTGGTGTTCGTTTCGAGTAAATAACAAAAAACGTTTTATTCGAAGTTGCATACCATAAACGTGTAATTATCCGAATTCATTCGTTGTTACCGGAATTCAAAACCTCCTACACTTTTTAACTTTCTCTTAGGCCAAGTAATATGGAAATTCCTACGTAGAGATACCCACGTCTTGCAGTGGTAGTGAGCAAAATAAATTCATGCCTTATTTTTATGTGTGTAAATTTTCACATTTTTTTCTTTATTTCTCCGTTTTTACTGCGACACTTTGACCTGATAAATTTTATTTCGCAAATTTCTTTTTCGCCTCCGAATTCCCAGAATTCATAGGTTAATTGAAATTGTCCGTCCATTCCGTTTTTAAATTGCATGCAACGCAAAATTTTGCATTTTCTTTAAAAATAAGAAAACCCATCGTAAAACCAGAAGAAATGCAAGCGCTCGTAGATGCACCTCAATTTTATTTTAATGCGCACTCATTCTCGGCATTTTTGTGTGGAGATTTGTGTGTCACATTTCTGAAAAAACTTACGTACTTACGTATGTATGTGCATTGTTGGTGCAGATATTGGCTCTCACCATTCACATTGAGCTAATTGAGGTGCGATTAATTTAATATAAATTTATTTTGAGAAGAAAATGTAAAAAAATAGGTTTTGGCGTACATATTTTATGTTGGGGAATAAGTTCGTAGTTCGTTTCACCGAAAATTTTTATTTATACGTAAAACAATAATTACACCAATAAATTAATCAATCAAATATTCGCCGTTTCTGTTTACAAACTCTTCCCACCTCTCGACCAATTTGTTCATGCCATTCCGCCAAAAATCGCCTGGTCTGATGCCAAAGAAGTTGTTGAGCCAGATTTTAAGGGTCTCTTTGTTATCGAAGCTAATGCCCTTCATATGGTTTGACAGGGAGCGGAAAAGATAGTAATCGCTCGGTCAAGGTCCGGAGAATACGCCGGATGCTGAAAGACCTCCCATTCGAACTCTTGGAGTGCGCCTTAGACGACTTGTGCAACATGGGGCCTGTCGTTGTCGTGCAGGAGTCTGGTTTGACCATGTCAATCAGATCTTTTCAGTCGAATAGCTGCATTCACGCGCTGTAGCTTGGCAATGTAGAGCTCATTGTTGGCTGTGGCATTCTTCTCGACCTATCCCAGTACAGCATGTCGTCCCAGTCGCGCTAAATACATATCATGATCTTCTTTGGATGAAGATCCGGCTTGACTTCCGGTTCGATTTTCTCAACTTCCATGACGATTCGGCACAAAACGCGCTGTTTATGACCGCGTGATGCTCGATGGCGAGCGAGATGCTGAGAAGCAAGTTAAAGACGACTTTCTTTGTTTTTTTTCATTGAGCTCGTGAGGCACCCAAGCTCCCAAATTTTTTGGTAAATCTTATTGATTGAAGGTGACTGAGCATCGTTTTATTATCGCAGCTCACTTTTTCCGCCAGTTCTCGACTGGTTTGGCGACCGTTCTGCTTCAAAAGTGATTTGAGACGTTCTTCTTTGAATTCAAAACGCCTTCCTCGACGTCAAAGTCGTCATTGTTGAACTTTGCAAATCAGTTGTCTGCTGTAGACTCGCCTGTGATACCGTCTTCTTACACGTCGCAAATGTCCCGGGTTGCTTCGGAAGCTTTTTGACCTCGACGAAAAGCAGTATAAATGTAAAATAAAAGCAAATATAAAAACGCTATGAACTGATTCCCTAACCCAATATTTATTACTGAATAACTCCATTCCTAGTCTTATACTCGTAATTTACGTATAGTAAATATTTTCTCATCGCGTCAATGCATTTTTTGGGGTTTTTGTATTTACACACATAAAAAATGCATCCAACCTCGTATCGCGTATTGATACATTTCTGCGAAGCTTAAAGTTATTTTATTAGCCGTTACACCTGCGGTCACACGCCGCTTTGTCTGCCCCAGCGCTCTAACATACCCACATAAAAGCTTGTATGTGCTCACGTGTGTGCGAAAATGATTCATCGTGAGCGAGCCGGACCGGTCAAATGGTTCGAAAATTGCGTAGGCGCGTAGTAAGTTGTCACGCCACTCTTGTTGCATGCCACATTCGGTGCCGTATACCATCAACAAATGTATATACGTACGTCCATAAATATTTGTAAGTATTTTGTTATATTCCAGGTATATAAAATATGCACACACACACACGCATGTGTACAAAGTGTACCTATGTTTTCCTCAGCCGACCTGCGTCTCTACTTTTGCTGGTGACTTCTATCAGCAAGCGTGAGAAATTCATTGCGCTCCATTTAGCGGCGGCTTTTGCTTCCGTATCGTGTGCTCTACATCTCCGGCTTGGCGCATACAATTTGCATCACCTATAGCAACAATGCCAATAACAACAAACACTCGCATAACTGCTTGCGCCACTCTGGAGTGGTAAAATGTTGAATTGGCGGCATTCAAAAGAATTCCACGAGCACCTGCAGCACGGCAGCAATGAGAGCCGGTTGAGCGGAGGAACGGGGCATGTGACACAAAAACAAAGGGGTGACGAAAATGCAATAGACTCGTGTGTATGTAAGTGCACATCGACGTGTAAAAGATATGCCCAATAGCAACAGCTGTGCATAGCAAACAAACCACTTAAACCATAACAATACAATATCAGATGTATGTATGTATGTATGGGTGTACGAAGGTATGCACTGTGCGCGTTCACATGCTCTCACTAACGGCATTCGTTGCCTGTTACATTTACCAAACATAAAAATTCCAATTTAATCGCAGTGCTTGCAGCTAACCTCAATAAAGGTGAGTGCGCTAGCAAATCGCCACCACTACCACCACCACCAGCACCAGCGCCAGCACCACCACCACTATCACCTCTATCAGCTCAGCGTTAGTGTGGTAAACTGCCGTCACCCGCCGCCGCTCAATCGCATCGACCGCAAAATTGGGTGTGAACAAATGTTGACTTTGGTGCGACTGTTGGCATTGTTGTTGTTGTAATTATAGTTGTAGTATTTTTTTGGTGTATAATTTTTGTTGTGTTGTTCTTGTAAACGCTGCTGTTGCAAGTGTGCGCACGTCGCCCGAAGTTGAAGGTCGTTCGGTATTGACTGAAAAATTGGCGCGCCAGCGTCGACGTCTCGGCTGTGGTTATTCGCAATGTAAAGTGCATCAGTTCTCGCGACCACAACCGCTCGTAACGCCAAAAGCAATACCAACAACAGCTGCTGCATTATGTGGCTGTTGCACTCATTTGTTGCCAGCCATGTCTGCAAATTTGCACTCGAAACCGGATCAAGCCATAAAACGCGAGTCGCAACCAGCTGACCAGCTGACCCGCCAAATACTCGTAATTCTTATTATACTTACAAGCTGCTTGCCGCAAATAACTGTGCAGCTGTTTGTATACCAATAATGGCTAGCTAATTTGACTAATTGCGGCTTCTGACGCTACAGAACGAAGCGGCACCTTCGAATGGACTAATTGCGTGTTTTGGTGGATTTGTTTCCATATTCTCAATTAAATAGACTAAATTTGACAAAATTTCAATGAGATGGCATTAAAAAGCTGCATAATCGAAGCGTTTCATTGAAGTTAGAGCGAAATTGAAAGGCATTTTATAAAAAACAACACTTTTGTAAGTAATTTCCATATATACTAATTCCTAATCTTCCGCGGAGTAGCATGGGCCCACAACAAGTTTCGTCCACTTATTTTTGTCAAGCGCCAGCACCTCGATTTCGCCCCAGCTATTGTCTGTTCTAGTTGCTCGAATGTCTGCTTCCAGGTTCTCCAGGTTTGCGCGAAACTGCCTCTTCGCCGGCTTCCAATCGATAGCGCAACGAATAAAGTTATTTGTCAGATACAGGCGTAGAATTGGGAATGAAATAGCGGAGGCATTAGCGAGAGAGTGGCTGCTGCCTCGCCTTTAATAGGACCCGGAAAGTCTCGGGTTTCTATGCGACAACACACCGTCAAGGAGAAGCTCAGGAGTGAAGTGCTAAGGCTAAGGGAGATTTGCTGGCACCAAACTATGCTACGAAAATCCTACTGGAAGATTATAACCAAAATAGGTTTAAAAGCTCATAACCCTCCTCAAGGCTAAACTGCGAATACTCACAGCCATTCTCACAGGCCACTGCAAACTGCGAAGTCATCTGCACATGATCGGGATTTGGTCTATGCACTCTTGTCGTTTCTGCGACCAATCTCAGGAGACTCCAATGCACCTTCTCCTGGAATGCAGCGCTATAGCGCGCATAAAATTGAGACGTCTTGACTAATTGCAAACAGAGGATGGGCACATACGCTCAATCCAACCCAGCTCTATCCTGAGTTTAATAAGAGAACTCCGTTTGGAGGAGCTACTGTGATGAGTAGAGGGCACAAAAGACCATGAGGCCGAAATGTAAAGCTCTCAAAGAATCTAATCTAATCTAAAGTAATTTGTTGGGCGTCTCAAAGCCATTCCCATTTTCTTTTTGCTATTTCTAGTCATTGTTGTTGCTGTAGCAGTAATAGAAGCCCCGTCAGTGTAAGGTATATCACCGGTCGTCTTCGTCTGGCTCATCTAAAGGTAAGCCCAGGAAACAAGCTGTTTCGACAGGTTGGGTCCAGAGTTGGGTCCAGTCGTAATGATATTTGCTTACTGTTGGCCTACAGATGGGTGTTAGATATTGTGTCGGACCAGTAGATGCGTATACTTGTGCGGAGACATCGGTTCATAAAGGCCTGTATGGCTTGCATGTCCACAGATATTGAACTCCAAGTTTCGTAAACGAAGAGAGGAGTGGATTCGCAATCGTGTATGTACATTAGGGCGGGTCAATGTTTCTTAAAAAATATAACCAACTTTGTTTGAACAGAAATTTGTTTGTTCTACGGACATTTTTTTTTTTTTGTTATAAACAAATATTGTATAAATATGTCATAGCCATAGCCCACAGATGTACATAGATTTTCGTCCGAAAAGATTTTTACTACGAAATAAAAAAAAATTATTGGGGATAAAAACTAAAACTAAAAATAAGGAGGCTCGAAATCTATTCCAGAGAACTTATTTGTACAGAATTGGCAGTAGAATACTTCAGTCTCCGAAAAATAGTAGAAAAAAAATTTGGCCCGCTCTAATGTATAAGTATGTACATACTTATGTAGAGTATTGGGGTTAGAATTCATATTCTTTGAGTAAAGATTCTTAAATGCCTAAAATAGCAAGTTGAGGCATCAGAATTAAGGTTATAGACCTGACTGAAAAGTAAGGTCCAAATTAAAAAATCTTTTTGTTATTTTAAGAAATCTTTGTTTTTCAGAAATTCTATATTAGTTTGCAAACTCTCAACATTTTTAGTTGGCTAAACCCTGAAATTGCGCCAAAAACGGGGAGCATTCAATTAGACAGGCACATAGAGGCAGAGGCCGAGAGGCTGAGGGGCACGAAAAATAAGCAATCAAACATCAAAAGAACTCTGGAAGCAAACAAGCCACATTGCCGATACATAGAGTAGAAACATACATACACAACTGGAAAACAAACAAACAAATAAATAAACATGAAAATAGTCAGGCATGCATTCGGGCTCTCCGATAAACAGACAAACAGAGTGACATGTAAAGATGTGCAGTCAATGGCGCTGCCAAAGCGATTTAATTAAATTGTTTTTCATTTCGTTAATTTTTGTTGCAGCTGCACTTGTTTTATTGTGGTTGTTATTGCAACACCCCTGCTGTTGGTAGCTGGATATTTAAGTTGCTGCTGCCACGCGGTACTGCTCATGCCAACAATGCTACTGATTACTGATCCCAATCGCAATCCAATTTCATGACAAAGCAACCTCCCAAGCGTTGAGAAGCAGATGCAATGCGCCACACCAAATGGCATGCCAACAAACGCCAAACAGCGAACAGGAGGAGATGCAGAAGCAGGCGCAGAAGCCGAAGAGCCGCCACCAACAGGCAAAGCTAATGAATACATACATACATACATATCAGCAAGCATTCCAGCAACAACAATTCCTAATTAAGTTGCAGTCATTTAGGCCAATATATATACCCACACACACACACACACACTCACATCCATACATTGCTTGCGAGCGTCACAACAAAATGTAATCAATGAGAATGAGAACTGCACCGTCAGCAACAGCAACAACGAGTGGCTTGCATGCGCGTGGTGCTTTCAAGGCAACGGCTTAAACGCTGATGATCTTAATTCTTTTTAAATCGATCAATTTTACAAAAATTCAAAACAAAATTGACGACATTATTCGCATTTGCATACAACGACAAACCGCGCAATGCCAACAATGCGCTAATACGAGGCACAATAAAAGCAACAACCACAGCTATGCACGAACGAACACAGCGACCAGCTCATCGTCAACCACAAAGCCTACTACGTTTTATGCCATTCCCAAATGAGTAGCACCAGGCGAATAATGATCGTCGTTATTGACGTCGTCACCACAGCTCCAAACCTCAGCTTGATGATCATCAACGTTAGCAATTTTTGCGTTGATGTCGTGGAAGCGCCTGCACACATGCATGCTTATGTCAATATACCACAACGGCGGTGGCATTGAAACTTCATTTATGTCAGCCAACAATCGACTCTGCCACTATCGCCGCACGCCTCTGGTCGATTGCCCGAAAAATCTGCAACCAACATCAGCCAGAAATCGCCCACTTTGCCGTAATGCATTTTGTTAGTTCGCATGTGTGTGTAGCCGTATGTATTTTGATATGTGTGTATGTATGTGATGAGTGTGCCAACAATGTCACCAACCAGCCAACCAAGCAACCAACCAACCAATTTAAGGCCACCACAATAAACGCATTGCATTCTGATGATGACGACGATGACGCACTCACCCACCGAGTCATGCCGGTGCACTTTCCTGCATACAGCAAGTGCAAGCCAGCTACCTGTTTCTGCTGCTGCTTCTGCTCCTGCCACTGCTGCTGCAACATACGTACATATATAATTACTTTGGTTTTTGCATTTAGCATTGTTGCTCACTGTTATGTACAACAATTATCGGTGTTACTTGTGGGGCTCTTATTGCTGTTTGTAGGCTTGTTCGTTTGTTTTGTCTGCTTGGCCGTCTGGTTGGTTGGAGCTGATCAAGATAAGCTCCGGTGTCTTCTTTAACTTCAACTACCAACTTTAACTGGATTGCAACGGCGATTGCAACTTGACTCATTGCGCCGACTCACAATTTATCTGTTGTCGTATAGACTCGTTTTTTTTTGTATTCGTCTTTTTGTGCATTTGCTTATAATGTAAAAACGGGGAAGGAGTTTCCCTGATGGGTAGAATACAATTTTGAAATCAAGAAAAAACCAATTGCCAACGAATGAATTCTTATTATTTCAAATCTGTTGGCTTAGCGCTTTCTCGACTTAGCAGTTTCTATTCCACGCTGTGGCTTAAGAGGCCATCTCAATGAGTGCAGGATTATAATACAAAATTCGTCTCTGAAATATGGCGCTTTATTGATCTAAATTCAAAGCTTGTTAAAGTAAAAAATTTCATAGAAATGCTTCCCAAACATAAAAGTATACTTGCCTATGGGGGGACCTACAGCTTCAAGCCGACTTCGAGTGTGAGTAGCTTTTTCACGGTAAAAATACACTCAGAGATTTGCCTTTGCCTGTTGAGGGGAGGCCTCAATTAGAAAGCAAACCTTTTTCTTCATTTTGGTGTTTCACGGAGATTCGAACTTACGTTTTCCGAATTCCAAATAGTTACCTCCGCCAACCCATTCGGTTGCCCCTCCAACGGTATTCATCATACATATATGGGGAATGTTTGGAAGAAATGATGAAATGTGAAGGTTGTGTCTATGTCAGAAATTCTAATACAATTTTGGTTTGTTTGTTAAACTAATCACCATGCATTTCGCTCACTTACTTCAATAGTGCCATAATAAAAAAACAAACTTTAGATAAAAACGAAGAAATAATCACAAGCCTTTTTATTTATGCTTTACGGCAGCCACCGTAGCCGAATGGGTTGGTGCGTGACTACCATTCGGAGTTCACAGAGAGAACGTAGGTGCAAATCTCAGTGAAAACCCAAAATTAACAAAATGCTTTTTCTAATAGCGGCAGGCAATGGCAAACCTTCGAGTGTATTTCTGCCATTAAAAAGGTCCTTTATAGAAATATTAGCTGGAATAAAATCACGACGCACGCCACAAATAGGAGGAGGAGCGCTCAGCCAAATACCCAAAAAGGGTGTACGCGCCAATTGTATATATGTATATATACAATATATGTAAAAATTTCATATCGAATCTATTAATAGTATCTCATTAAGGCTAGTACAAACGGCACAGCCATGAAATTTCGCCAGCAACATGCATCTGGCTTGCCACGAGATGTTGCTAGCAACATTGATTGTCAAATGAGAAGACCATCGCCTGAAGCAATTGACAAATTTTGGTAGAAAATGCTTTTTTAAACAGATCAACTCACACCTATGAGCCGTTTTCTTTAAAAGTGGTGTACGTCCATTTTATATTATTTGGAGATGTTTAAGGGTTTGCATTTGAATGGTTTGAAAAATATTGGAATATGTTAAGGCATTGATTTTATGTTTTTTAAATATTAAATTGATATAAATTTATAATGTAATCATATTTTAAGTGTGGTTAACAAAAATGTATACTTTTAATGTCTTCAGAAGGACTTACAGCACTTTCAAAGTCAGCAAAAAGTAAAAAAGAGAGCCGTTTTCTTTTGAAAGTGGTGTCCCTATGAAGGGGGGGGTAAGGGATAAACGCTAAAAAAAAACACTTTTTTCATGAATTTATTGTAGCGAAACGGTTCAAGTCAGTTTATTAAAAGTTGTTGCATATTATAAAGTAACATTTCAAGAATATTTGATAAAATTTTCATGTAAAAATATTGCAAAATGAGCGAATGAGAGCACATTTACGTAGACGTCTTTTCAAAAATACATTTTGCAGTAGTCAGCATATCTCAGCGTAGAATCATCTGAAATCAAAAAAATCGAATAATTTAGTTAAAGTATGAGTTAAACTTCCCCCCAACGTTTATTTTGACGATTTATTTTCATTTTCAGCCATTTGGTAGTCGTTTGAAGTAAAAAGTGATTTTTGACGAAAAAATGCCGCCATTTTGTAGGTGTAAAACCAACTTAATATAAAAAAAAATGGCGAAAAAAAAACGTTGGGGGGAGGTTTTTTATATGTAAAATATGTGTGCAAAATTTCAAAAGGATCGGTTGAGTAGTTTTCAAATGCCAATGACTACGCACTTTAAAAAAAAAGGTTCGAGAAAACCGCGTTTAAAGTTTGTAACGGACTACGCGCGCAGATGTTTGAGGCGGCTCGGCTTTATGCTCTATAACTTAAAAAGTTTTGCTCGGATTGACTTAAAATTTTAACACGGTATTTTTGAAATGTTTACTACAATAACATGCAAAAAAGAAAAATCGATTTTTATCCCTTACCCCCCCTGAAATGAGACTTTCAGCTATTAGTCCATAGATGTCGCTCGGAGTATTTCTAAACCTTCCCAAATGTCTCGTTTTTTTCGCCTGCCATCTGTCAACAATATTCAGTTCATTGTTTGTTACTTTTCATACAACAATGCATTTTTGTCGCTCTTAAAAATGTCGAATTTCGTGCCTTCAAACTACGATTTACGGACATCGTTGATTTTCTGTTATCAATTGAAGAAAAACACTTCTCAAGCTCATCAAATGCTTATAGAAAGAAGCTTATGGTGGACATGCTCTAAGTAGAGCACAGTGCTTCAGGTGGTTTGAAAAATTCCGAAGTGGTGATTTTAGCGTCGAGAACGAGGACCGTGGCCGGCCACCGAAAAAGTTTGAGGACGGATGAAGATGATGGTCAAACGCAAGAAATGATGGCAGAGCAGTTGAGAGTGACCCAAAAAACCATTTCCAAACGTTTGAAAGACATGGGCATGATTTTAAAGGTCGGAAGGTGGGTGCCGCATGAACTGACTGAAAGGCAGCAAGAGAACCGAAAAACCACTTGTGAAATGCTGCTCTCCCGGCTGAAAAGGAAGTCTTTTTTGCATCGAATCGTTACGGGTGATGAAAATTGGGTGTATTTCTCCAATCCCAAGCGTAAACGATCGTATGGTCCGCCCGGCCACAAGCCAAAAACAACGGCCAAACCAAATCGCTTCGGCCGCAAGGCAATGCTGTGTGTTTTCTGGGATCAGCGTGGGATGATTTGGTACGAGCTATTCAAACCAGGTGAAACAGTTTACGGTACACGCTACCAACGACAATTGGCCGATTTGAACAGCGCTATACACCGGAAACGCCCAGAATATGGCTATCAGCGTCACAAAGTAATTTTTCTTGATGACAATGCACCGCCACATCGAACAAGAGCGACCCGGGAATTGGTGAAGACGTACGATTGAGAACCGCTGGTGCATGCGGCTCACTCACCAAACTTGGCGCCTTCCCATTATCATTTGTTTGACATCGATGGGCCACGCAATTTCCGAGCAGCGCTTCAATTCTCACGAAGAAGCCAAGAAATGGTTCTATGATTGGTTTGCGGCCAAAGACGTCCAATTTTTTTGGTGCGGCATCCACAAATTGCCTGAGAGATGGGAAAAATGTGTTGCTAGCGATGGTTATTATTTTAAAGATTAAATTTCTAACAAGTTTTTGTTAGTAAACGTTTGAAATGAAAAAAGGCTCATTTCATAGGTATAAGATCATTTTGACAAAAAATTAGTTAATGATAAAAACAACGAAAATTTTAACAGGTTTTTTTGGAAAAAGTGTATAAATAAAAAGCTGATAGTAAATTGTATTAATTTTTATCATTAACTAATTTTTTGTCAAAATGGACTTACACCACTCAGTTTTCAAAGAACGCAGCTCATATATTGACACACCGAAAATTGAATAAGTTTTACTTACACTCTTTGCGAAGACGTTTCGGCTGGAAATGTCATATGCTGCAAGTCACTGCATTTACAAATTGTTGCTAGCTGAGTTTCGACTATTAACAAAGTTAAATTGGACCTGAAATGCTTATTTTAATATAAGTTTGCCGTCATATAGATCCACGCCCCAATATGCCGAAAGCCTCGCAATTACCCATACACTCATACGACTATACACTACTACATACTCGTATATACCATACAAAACGCATTTTAAAAACTCCTTAGATACAAATTTATAAGTAAATATGAGTAAAGCTCCCTACTTTTAAACATTCTACTTGCCAACTGCATTCCTCAGCTCAGTTGTGCTTCCCACAACTTTTATAGCAATTATCTTTCTGTGGTTTATTATTATTATTTTTTATTTTTTGCGCTTTTTTTTATTTATTTATTTGCTTGGCTCACTAACCATACCATTTTTGTCGCATTGTGTCCCACATTATCTGCATTGCAAGTCCATTCTCTGCGTACTAGGCGAATACTCGTACTTGCGTATGGATGTGTGTATGTTCGCTCAGTACGAATTCATGCGACAGTGCTTGTGAGTTTCAAAAAGTAGTCAGTGATTGTGTCAACTACAAATACGTACTACTGGTATTCACAAAAATGGTGCGCAGCATGTTTGAGCGTTTATTTGCTTAATACTCCCATGCAGCTAAATTTAGACACAACATTTAGAATCTTCACGAGTGTACACAAATGCAGGTAAACTTCCTTTGCAGTGAGCAGTAAACTTTTGTGCGTTGACTTGCGAAAATCTACAAATCTACAAATCACGCAAAGCACTTTACACTTTCCTTAACTGCACTGACTTGGTAGAAATTTTCTACATCAACTTCTGGTTAAGATGATTACCGCAAATCTGATGCAATCTAATTCTTTGCACAAGCAATAACAACAAACCGAAATCTAATCTATACACACACACAAACATAGAATGTGAAATGCTTAGTGATTTAGCCGTAGAAGGAAAATTAGTACAGACGCAGACACGCATAGAGAAGCTAAAGCTGATAAGCATGAAATGAGATTTGGTGAGAGACAACAGATTGGATGTGAGGATCAGTGTTGGCAGTTGAGTTAAAATAAAATTAGCTATTGCATGTAAATTATTTAAAAACATGAAGAGGGAGTCAGCATGAAAATGGAGTTCTTGATACATTAAGGCCGTGGCCTCTTTTGAAATGGTGGTTTTTTGGTTTTTTTCTTTAAAAGCGTGTAAAACGGAAATGAAAAAAGATTTTTTATTTTTGCTTGCAAGTATTTTATTTTTTGATTCATTCCTAAAAAATGAAATTTGTTTTTTTTCGTATCATACGAGGGGCGTTCAAAAAGTTTTCAGCGTTCAAAAAATGGTCTTCCAAACAAAGGTATGTCGCTCGCTACACGGATTCCGGGACTCACAGGTGTTTGAAATCAAAAAGACAAAAGGTGCTTGTTCAGTGTGCATGTCGTTATCGTGAGATTTTCAAAAAACAAAAAAAAAAATGACAAAATGCCGGACGTCCAAAGATGAAACCCCGTTTCTAGACTATTTTTTTTTTTACTTTAAAGGTCTGAAAAAAATACTAAAAAATTCTTTTTCGGAATGATCGTAGTTCACACGATAACGACATCAATTCTACGTTATTTAAATTTTATTTCATCAAAACCGGTTCAGTATAACCGGCTATATCTGTGTCCATTGTGCATGTGAAGAGCATTTTTTGAAGGCTGACAACTTTTTGAACGAACCTCGTACGGCCAAACCAAAATTTTTCTTTTTTAACAATGAGCCAAGGAATGTAATATTCAAAAACAAGAAATGTAATAGGACTATGAATAAGTTCGTGCGTTTTTTTTTTTCGAAATTTGAAACTTTATTGACGTAAAATGGTTACAAATTTAATATTCAAAATATTGTCCATCGCTTACTACTACTTTTTCCCATCTTTCTGGCAATTCACGGATTCCCTTTGTGAAAAATTCGGTCGGTTTTGCCGCAATCCACGAATCGATCCATTTTTTGACTTCATCGTAATTACGGAAGTGCTGGTCAGCCAGGCCATGTTGCATCGATCGGAAGAGATAGTAATCGGATGGCGCAAGGTCTGGACTATACGGCGGGTGGGGTAGGACATCCCATTTGAGCGTTTCTAAGTATGTTTTGACCACTTGTGCAACATGTGGCCGAGCATTGTCATGTTGCAAAATAACTTTGTCGTGTCTATCGGCGTATTGCGGCCGTTTTTCTCGCAGTGCTCGGCTCAAACGCATCAATTGTCGTCGGTAGACATCCCCCGTAATCGTTTCATTCGGTTTCAGTAGCTCATAATACACAACACCCAGCTGGTCCCACCAGATACACAGCATAACCTTCAGGCCATGAATATTCTGCGCCGACGTCGATGTTGAAGCATGGCCAGGGTATCCATACGTTGCCCGACGTTTTGGATTGTCGTAATGGACCCATTTTTCATCGCCAGTCACAATTCGATGCAAAAAACCCTTTCTTTTGTGCCGTTGAAGCAGTTGTTCGCATGCCATAAAACGGCGTTCAACGTCTCTTGGCTTCAATTCATACGGCACCCAATGGCCTACCTTTCGGATCATTCCCATGGCTTTTAAACGTTTGGAAATGGTTGATTGATCAACTCCCAAAGTTTTTGCAACCTCTTCTTGCGTTTGAGCCGGATCTTGATTGAGCAATTCCTCCAATTCGGTATCCATGAACTTTGGCGGCGCACCCTCGCGTTCTTCGTCTTCCAAGCCAAAATCACCACTTTTAAAGCGTGCAAACCACTTCTGGCACGTTCGCTCAGATAGAGCATGCTCACCATAAACTTCCACCAAGATACGATGACTTTCGGCTGCTTTTTTCTTCATATTAAAATAATGAAGAAGAATTCCCCGCAAAAACACATTATTTGGCACGAAATTCGACATTTTCAAGTGTGGTAAAAATATTGTTGTTTACGCTTCAAATAAAAAACTTATACTGACGTTTGTGCCTTACGACAGTAGCTCTCCAATGAATGTTTGGAAATGTGAATCGATGGAATAATAATCAAGTTACGCCATCTGTTGTAAAACCGCACGAACTTATTCATAGTCCTATTAATAAAAAAAATATAAAATCTTTTTTCGTTTCCGTTTTACACGCTTTAAAGAAACACCCAAAAAACACCATTTCAAATGATTCGAGGGCCGTAAGGATGTATTGTGGAATGTTGCTCATCGCCGCTATGAAAGCTTATTTCGGGTTTGCTTTTGTTTTTTTTTGGAATTACACAATAAAATCAAATTCTTGTATTTTTTTTGCACGCAGTTATTTTCTTCGTTAAATATTATAAATTAGCAATTTTTTTGTTTTATAACTTATTTCTTAAATTAAAACTCATGCGTTTTAAATGATTGCTTTTTGTTAGAAATTGATTGATTAATAACTTCTTTGCGCGTCGTCGGCCTCATCCCGTTTTTTTTTTTAATTTGTTGAATGACAAAATTACTGACTTGTACTACTTTGGGTTCTATAAATGGTGAAACGATACTTAGTGGTGTGCTCTTACGCAGACCGCTATTCAGTTTTCAGCGAATTTGACACAACCGGCTGACGTCACTTGGGATGTGTTTAACAAGGCATGCGCATTGGTTGTGGTTTTTTTTCGTATGTCACTAACACAACCTAAATTTTGTGCCCCAAGTGTCGTGGTAGCCAAGTTCACCTCAAATTTTGTTTTCATCACACCTCAAGCAAACCTTGAAATCTTGAATCCTTGTGTTCTATAGGCTATTGACCAACAAAAATCACTCTCCGCAAAGTTTCATGGTGCTCGCCCTTTTATATGTCTCACTTGCTGATCAAACAACAACTGTAAAATTTTTGAGCGCCATACGAAAAATTTATGTTACGGATTTTTTTCTTTGTACAACTTTTACTTAGAAAATTAAGTCAAAACTGAAGCTTCATGTTATATCTATCAATCAAGGCGAATCTATTAAAGGTGGTATCCAAGAATGATAGCGAAAATGACTGCGCCTTCCGAATTCGCCGTGCGTAAGAGCCCATGAATAAGCAAGCAAAATAAAGAGGAATTACTTGTTAGTGAAGAAGAAGAATAGGCGAAGGCAATGGAAACAACCAAACTCAAGAAATTATACGCACAAACACACACTTTCTAGTCACGGCGTCTTCCGCATAAGAACACAAACGAACTGCATTTTGAGGCTTTATATTAATTTGCGCTCTCATAATTTAACACACGGCATTTCCTTTTCATTAGTCTGATTAGTTTAAACCTCACAAATCACAATACTACCAAGCCATTAACTGAGTTTTCACAACTTCCCACTTTTGTTTGTTTTGTATTGCGAAGAGAGCTGACGTCGGACTTGTCAGAATCGCGAAAAATAAAGTAACTGTTTTTTATTGCGCCACCTAAGATACTCAATTCGCCTTGTCCACCTGACTGTCAGCCCAGCATGAAACAAGGTGAATTCATTCTTTGTTTTCTACTTTGCCAATACTTGGCTTTAATAATCAAACGTACAAAACAATTTGTTGGTCCAGTGCCACCACCTTTTATGAATGCGCCGTGGTATCAATGAATCGCTGAAATAAATGAAATTCAGCTGTTTAAGAGAGATGTAAAGAAATAATAATCATTAACTCATAAAAAATCACCTGTTACTTGTGTAACGACGTGCATTGTAGAAATGTAATCATTTTAAATGCAATTAGATAAGAAATTAAGGTGATGACGAAGATGACAATGCAAAATTACAAAAATGAAAAAATTCTAGTAATATAATTGTAAGCGTCTGTGTTACATTTGTTTTCACTCACGCCGCATTCATATCCAGGGAACGTACTACGTGGCGACTGTCGCAGCAGAGAAGCCAAAAAGGAGAGAGTGGAAAAAGCAGCATCAACCAAATTCTCCACAATGCGTATTTGAGTAATTTGAAATAGAAGATTGCAAAATGGATGTCATTATTATTATTATTAGAAGGCCATTACGCACTGCGATCAGAGCTGATCTATTGTGAAAGGCCTATTTTTGTAACCCTAGAGTTTTAGGCTTTTTAAAAATTGTAGCACAATTTTGGGTTTGTTGATCCAAAGATTGTATGGAGATACTACGATACCACCAAGGTGATGAAGTCTCTGTCTGCCCAACGCAGGACATTCACAAAGCACATGTTCTGAGCTTTCTATGTCCAATTCGCAAAAGCGGCAGTCATTGGTCTCAGATAGACCAATATTATTTAGATGATACCTCGGCTGCAGTGACCTGTAAGATATCCTGTTAAAAGACGCAGATCTACTCTGCTTAGTGAGAAAAGTTTGTCTGATATTCCTTTGTTGGGACTTAGGAATAGTTTTACTTGACGCTGACCGGCACAGTTTAGCCAGTGTGCGGCAAATTTTCTTTCTTCCCATTTCCTAAGGAATTCATTAATGTGGCCTTTTGTGAGTCCACAGAAAGGCTCAGGAGCAGTAAGTTGCTGCATATTTGCTCTTTGTTTTGCAAGGTCATCAGCCATTTCATTTCCCTCATTTCCTTCATGTCCCGGAGTCCAGCCTAGTGTTACTATGTTGAGGTTTCCTAACGTGTTGAGAAGGTTTAGGCAATCACTTACCAATTTAGAGGTGATAGTTGTTGATAGAAGGGTTTTTAGAGCCGCTTGGCTATCTGAAAGTATGTAGATGTGAGTACCTCTTATTTTCCTGCTAAGGCATTCTCACACACGTATTTCAATGGCATGTATTTTTGTCTGGAATATTGTTGGGTAGAGTCCCATCGGAATCGATTTTTTGAATTTAGACCCATTGATTCCTGCCCCTGTTCGACCACTTTCCAATTTGGACCCATCAGTGAACTATAGCTGAGAGATGGATGTCATATCGAAGTACTACTGTCAAAGGTGCAGCATTCTCGATAGCTCCGAACTACTAATAAATTTGTCAAATTAAATTTACGAGAAATAAAACGTTGGTATACATAAAACACTGCTACCACAAAAGTCAATAGCGTAGAGCATGGCACACAAGAAAGCTTCAAGTTAATTCTTGGGAAAATCAAACTAAATTTCAGCTAGTGTTTTTGCTAATTATCAATTGATGTAAACATTTTCAATTTCTTCAAAATCAAATGTCGCACCATAACCTACATTCAGAGTATTTGCAACGAGCAACACTGCATAATCTCCACGGATTTCTAAGCCCGCTTCAAGCCAACCACTTTACTGTATCGGACGAAGTAGTCTAAACACAACGACATGATCTTAATGGGAGAGAATGTTTTCTTATTATTATTATTTTCTTAGTGCCGACACAAATAAATTCCATCGGGGTCGAGTCGTCAGATGTCGTGAGTGAATTCGACATACAGGCTTCATCTCCATATTCCTTTCGGCCATCCTCTTCGGCGGAAGTCTTACAGATTCCAGTCTAGGGACATTTTGCTGATGTCAATGGCCGATTTACGGATTTTATGGTCTATCCATTTTAACTTTAGTTCTCGTATTTCAATCTCAACCGGACTTAGTTCGCTTCGAGTAAGGAGCTCGTCATTAGAAGTCCAGTTATCTAGCCACCCTATGTGCAGTAAAGCTGTTTTTTTTTGTTGTAGCAGCATAAAAATTCCCCTTACATATGCGGAGAAATCTGCTGAAGTGACAGTCTTTCGTCGAATGTAGATCCGGTTCGTTCCGGTTATGAGGAACCGATTATCGTGGGAACCCGCAGTAAGGCTCTTAAACAGCGATTTGTAAGAGCTTGAACCTTTTTTGTTGTTAAAACCGTTATGAAGCACGTTTCGCAGCCATGCAGCAGTACAGACTTCGCATTCGAGTTGGAAATCCTTAGCTTTGTTCTGGTGGTTAGCTGCTTCGAGTACCATACGCTTTCAAACATAGCGAAGTATGATTTGGTTTTCTTTATTCTATACTCAATGTCCGTATTGGCACTTCCGTCAGGTGCGTGATTTTGCTACCTAAGTAAACGTAGTCGTTTCCACCTTTGATGCGTTGTTCGTGCACTGTGAATGCGCCAGGTCGAGTGCCATTAATGGCCATAGGCCTCGTCTTTTCAATGTTAATACGCAACTCAACGCGATCTGTGTAGGTAGTCACATCGTCTAGCTTGCGTTGCATAGGTCCCCGTTGTTGTCATTTTGCTGTCATAATTGTTTGCATGCATAGAAATGTACTGCTCTGCTATGGCACTGTCTCGACAAAGAAAATCTACGAGCGAGATGGAAAAATGACGGTGCTGGCAGAAATCAGATCAGAAAAGGATATCGGAGATATTTTCAAAAAATCAAGTAAGCTTGCGGGTACAACAATCTATGTAGAAAGAGATCTTAATTTAGAGCGGCAACAAGACAAGAAAGTTATGATGCAATTGAAAAAAGATATTATGGCGATTTCCTCTAAACATCGAATTGGCGTCCGAGATGATAGGATGAAAGTAGCAAACAAATGGTTGAGATGGAATAAAGATAAAAAGCTGGTATGTGGCATGGAAGATGCAAATATTACATTGCAACTTTTATATGAAAACAGACTTCAGAACGTTAAAATAGATTATAATATATTGTTATATTAAGTAAAATTATTTCAAAAAATTAGAAAACGTCTGTCATAGCAAAATGATTAGCAAAAATAACCTTAAAAGTATTAGAATTGAAAATAATTTAAAATGTGTACAAATTAAAATTAATATTATTTCCTTTAATGTCAATGGCCTTGAAAACAAATATATCTTCCCTGCGTTTTTCGACTATGTTAAAAAGCATGACGTTTTTGAACTTATAGAGACCCACCTAACCGAAGAGAAAATAAATCAAGCAAAGAAATATTTCCCCGAGTTTGACACTTACTGGAAACCAGCAAGTCGTAGCAGCAAATTTGGAAGAGCGTCTGGAGGTTGCGTGTATGGAGTCAAAAAAGAGTTGCAAAAAAGGGGCATACGACATAGTTTCAAAGCCGAAAATGGAGTAGATGTGATAAGATTCCACGTAAAGGATGACATAATCACATTTATACCACTGTATATAAGAGGAGCAGCTTGGCACGAAGAAATTGAGGTTGTTAAGGAATTTTTCAAGGAAAACACAGAGAAGATATCAGTCGTTATGGGAGATCTAAATGTTAGAGTTGGAAATATACAACAAAATGCTGAAGACTTGTACACAGCTACATTCTCAGCAGATACTGGAAAAAGGAGCTCAAGAGACGCGGTAATAAATAATAGAGGCAAAAATTTTATGGATTTCTGTGAAGACTATGGTTTAATTATATTGAATGGCAGAACAGCTGGTGATGAGGAAGGTAATTTGACTTACATAAGTGCAGTTGGTAATTCCGTAAACGATATATGCGCAGTTTCCCAAGAAGGTTTGAAATACATTGAAAGATTCGAAGTTGAATCAAAGGTATGGTCTGACCACATGCCAATTATATTAATATTAAAAACAAATATGGTACTAAACGAATTGGAAAACATCAACTTATTGCCGAAAGTAGTGCTTAAAGGAAAAGATAAGATAAATTATCAATTAAAACTAAACCAATACCTAAATAAGTTTAAAAATGGAGGAGAAATTATGGATCTGAAGAAGCTTGCCGACGTAATAAAAATGTCAGTGCCACAGTCACCTGCCAGAAATATTAAAATCACTTTTAAAAAAGCATGGTTCAATTTCAAATGTTTTGAGGCTAGGGAGCTATCCTTCAAATATCTGAATGATTTTAGAAAATCTAACATTGAAGACGATAAGCAAAAATATCTAAAAGCAAGTCAATTTTATAGAAACGCATGTGAAAAAGCAAAGAAAGAATATTACGAAAAAATTGAAAAACGAATCAACAAAACTGCAAATGCAAAAGAATGGTGGAGTTTAGCGAAGGATATAAGAGGAAAGTCATTTCAAGTTGGTACAAATATCACTGCGAACGATTTTAAATACTATTTTCAAAGCCTACTAAACCAACCGCAATTAACAAAAGACATATATTACGCAGCTGCGCTATGTAAAGATGAATATCTCGATAAAGATATAACATTTATGGAAGTTGAAAAAACCATTGAAAATGCTAAAATCAATAAAGCGCCAGGAGAAGATAGAATACCTTATGAGCTGCTAAAGTTTGCTTCGCCAGAATTTAAGTTAGAGTTAACAAAGGTATACAACATAATTTTTGAGAGCGGAAGAATCGATGAAACTTTTGAAAAAACGATAATTTTCCCAATTTTTAAGAAGGGAGATGTAAATGCAGCCAGTAACTATCGGGGAATATCGTTTATGAATTCTATCGCAAAGGTGTTAATGGGATTGATAAATGCAAGACTTGCTAATTGGGTAGAAAAAAACAACGTGCTCACAGAATTCCAAACCGGCTTTAGAAGAAACTATTCAACTGTAGATAACATTTATAATCTTGCGTCTATTGTACATCTAAAGTTTAATGAAAATCAAAAAGTTTACGCATATTTTGTTGATTTCAAGGCGGCGTTCGACAGGGTGCCGAGGAGACCGATGATTTATAAACTTCGACAGATGGGAATATCTAGCAAAATAACGAACCTCATAGAAAATATTTACGGTAATACTAGATCGGCGGTTTGGACAGGAAAAGAAGTATCCGACTATTTTGAAACCTGCACTGGTGTGAAACAAGGATGTCTGTTGTCGCCATTATTGTTCATTTTATATCTAAACGATTTGCACGACAATTAGTTGAGGGCATGAATATACGTCTTCTCCTTTATGCCGATGATATCGTTCTCCTAGCGGATAACCCTAAAGTCATGCAATCCATGATTAATAACCTGGAGAAATACTGCGCTGAATGGAATATGGAAGTAAACCAAAATAAATCGGAGATGATGGTGTTTAGAAGAGGTGGACGACTTTCCCAGGCTGAAAAATGGTGGTACCAAGGTAAAGAAATTAAATTGGTGGCCGAATATAAATATCTTGGTGTCATTCTCACACCCAAAATGGCATTCAGCAAGCGCTTAGAAGCCAGAAATACTTCAGCAAAAGCTAGTATTAATTGCACATGGAACGATTTTTTAGCGAAGCCATTCATTTCATTAAAATCAAAATGGAAGCTGTTCCAATCGGTATGCAGAGCGATCCAAACCTACGCAGCGCAAGTTTGGGGATATGCCTTATTCGATGAGGTAAATAAACTTCAACGCTACTTTATTAAAAGAATCCTCAAACTACCCGAGTTCACTCCAAATTATGCAATAACATTAGAAACTAATATAGAAGATAGCCACATGTATTCTTTAGAATTACACATGAAGTATATCTGGAAAACTATTTACAAATATAATTGCAACAGACTCCCACACAAACTAACACAAGGCATCTTAAATAAAAATGTATTTTGGCTTAAACATCTGAACGACATGGGAATGGAGTTCGGTCTGAAGTTTGAAGAAAACATCACTTCTATAGACTGGCAAGATCGCTGTGTGCAACTTCTTACCGAAATGAGAGTAAAAGATATCAACATGGCAAGGCAAAAAGCACAGTCAAGCGAGAAGCGAATTTATAAACATTTAGACTACTCAAAAGGGGAATCATATATTAAAGAAGATATGCGGCTAGCTGATATTACGACAATTTTCAAAGCAAGATGTGGCTTACTGAAGCTAAATGCAACTACGTATGGAAATGCTCAGAAAATATGCACCCTCTGCAATTTAAACGAGGAAGAAAATATGCAGCACTTCTTAGGAAGATGTCCGGTACTGAAGGAGATCAGAATAAAATACCTAAACGCAGCGAAGCTAAATGAAGCAGAAGTAATAGATATACTTAATGGCCACAATTGGAAAATACTAACTTGCTTTATATACTCAGCCTTACGCTATAGAAATTTTCTTATTGCAGAGTTCAATTTTTGATTAATTTTTGAGTTGTGACAGACAACATTGTTATTGCCACAAATTTATTATTTCTTTCTTTATGTATTTATATGTATATTTAAACGAATTATTGTAAAAATTATTGTAATGTAAGATGAAATATTTATAAATAAATAAAGAAGAATTACTACTTACTACTACTATGGCACTGTCACACGCTGAAGATAGTTGTCCTTACTTGCAACCTGAGTAGCAAAGTGGTTCACAATCAGCGAACTTGTCCTAGTTCTCTATAAGACATTTGTTCTCATTCGTTCAGGGTTTTCCTGCAGGGTCGCTATTGCGTGATGCATCTATTCGAAACACTGCAATGACATTTATTATACAAGTACACAAGTCCATCACGTTTACAATATTTTTGGCTCAAATTTTTCAATGACTGCTAGTAAATATATTTGGAGCCTGTCAAAAATACGGAAACCGGAACAAAGTCCATTTTGCTTTGCCTAGTCGAATTTCCCTGCCACTTTGCCTTTGCCGCTGCATACATTGTTTGTTTGTTTACCTATTTGTTTGCACACTTGCTGATGCGTGTTTGCCTGCATCAACAACCAACTTCATATCTATCGGCTAACATGTGTCGCTAAACAATGCTGACAGCGCGTTGTCAACATGTTGACGTCGTTTGTCTCTGCATGCGTTTCTTGTGAATTCACGTGTTGTTATCGCTTTGTTCGTGTTATTCGCATATTCACTGCATACTGTGAGATGTCTGAATTTACCTTATCAACTGCGTCATCACCATCGCTTATTCACACGCCCCCATAACTCACATTGAAGTAACCTTCTAACCGGCTCATATTCTTATCGTTTTATTATGAAATCAATTCATTTACATACACATTTACACATATTTTTTATTCAACTATGTGTGTATGTATTAAATAGTTAATAGACGTAGCAGTTGAAATTAAAATGCGTTGCGTCATGGAAATTTTAAAAAGGTGTGCGGAAATGTTTCTTACTCTTCTTACTAAAATTTGTGTTTGCAGAATCTTCTGAGCATCAGCAGATATTTTTGTGTATGTGTTGTATGTATATAGTATATGTGTGTGTATGCGTTGGTACATGATATCAAAAGTATTAGTGCTAACTTATAATCTTCTCTTACAATGCGCTCTATAAATCAATGCAGTATTTATCCGTGTGATATTACAACGTGCGACAAAAATCAACTGTTTTCGTTATCCATGCACGTAAAACTATAGATTTTATATAGTAGTTATGCATACTCTTTTTAAGTATTGAACTTGTCAAACAACATATAACGCGCAATGTGGATTAGTACGCCAATTTTAAGAACTACATCAGCAGGTCATAAATACACTAGAAAAATAAAAGAAATGGTTATAAAGGGTGGTTAAGTTTTAAGGGCCGGTGTTTATTTTGAATAAATACAATTGTTCTATGAAATTATTATCATTTCTTTTTATTATGATAATATTGGTATAGCTCAATTACGCATGGAACAAAATATCGGCCAAATAGCCGCCGTGGCCTCGGTGGCACACCTCCATTCGATGGTTCAAATGTTCGATGACGCTGAGGCATACTTGAGGTTCTATGCCGTTAATGTACCGAATTATCTCATCCCTTAGCTCTTGAATTGTTGCTGACTTGTCGACGTACACCTTTTCTCTCAAATAACCCCAAAGAAAGAAGTCCAACAGTGTCAAGTCACATGATCTTGGCGGCCAATTGACATCGTCGCGACGTGAGATTATTCGGCCATCAAATTTTTCGCGCAAAAGAGCCATTGTTTCGTTAGCTGTGTGTCAATTGGCACCATCCTGTTGAAACCACATATCGTCCACATTCATATCTTCCAATTCGGGCCATAAAAAGTTTGTTATCATCTCACGATAGCGAACACTATTCACAGTAACTGCCTGACTGGCCTCATTTTCGAAAAAATACGGCCCAATGATGCCGCCGGTCCATAAACGGCACTAAACAGTCACTCTTTGTGGGTGCATTGGTTTTTCAGCAATCACTCTTCGATTATCATTCGCCCAAATGCGGCAATTCTGATTATTGACGAATCCACTGAGGTGAAAATGTGCCTCATCACTGAAGATGGTTTGCATTTTGATTTGCACGCCCTTTTTCATAATAAACCTGAATAACTTTAACGCGTTGCTCAATTATGTATCTTTCCATGGTTCAAATTGAATTAGTCTGAAATTGAAAAATGTTAAATAAAATGCAGAAAAAGTTTGACCTTTAGGTGTGGTTCGCATTTAACATCGGCCCTCGAAATTTAACCACCCTTTAGAAAAGCGCAAAACCCGTCGACGATGGCCACAATCCAGGTCTCCACCCAATAAAAATTGTCTGAATCAAATAACAAAAGAACTCTCTAAAAAGAAATGTCTAAAGAACTTTAAAAACAGCTCGCTTAGTTACTACCTAAAAGGGCCAGAAAATGAACGTAGGTTCGATTACTCACTTTGAAAATGCACAAAAAGATTTTTACAACCAGCTACACAATATTCACCATAATATCATGGCGAAATTCCTGCAGTAACGGATTTTGCATTATGTGATGTATTAAAAAAATTAAAATCCAAAAAGTCACCTGGTTTTCACTTTATCCCTTATCCCTGGCAAAATCCTAAAAAAGCTCCCACTAACTACTCTAACTAAATAAAGAGAATATATGAATGCTACATTCAAATTGAATCACAATCCTATTTACTGGAAAACTGCGGAGGTGATCATGTTCAATAAGCCAGGAAAGCCAGCACACGATGTATCGTTATATCGATCTAGATATCACTCCCACCCATCTTATCAAAACTACTAGAAAAATTCTTTGCTTAACGCCTTAGTAAAGTTATTGAACAGAGGAACCTGATGCCAAAACATTAATTAGGCTTTCGCCCAAAACATTCAACATTCGCTCAAGTCCACAGGCTAACTCAGGTTAAAGAAAATGCCTTCCAAAAAGTGCACTCCGCTGTCTTCCAAGATGTATGACATACAAGGCTTCGGATAAGGTATATCAAGGTGACCTTCTCAATAAAATAAAAGAGCTATTACCAACTCAATAGTTTTTCTTCTTCGCTTCTTTCGAATTCAATACGAAGACACGTATTCTGACCTGAAACATATTAAAGCTGATGTCCCACATGGTAGTGTTTAGGGGCCCATTTGCCTACCTATCAGTACTGCGCTACAGCAAAGTTTGAAGACGACACCGCTATCTTGATCAGTTGGAAATACACTGAAAAACTGAATATGCAGCATTGCTATGTAAGAGCTATGGTTTCATGGGAATACGAAATTCTTCCTGTGTAACTTTTACTGTCGCACGGTATTATCATCACCCAACGTCAGTTAATTTCTTGACGGAGTTTGCGTATTATTTAATTAGCTTTGAACTTTGTTGTATGTGGTAGACTGTCTTCAATTATGCATCATACGTTTGTAAATAATATTCCAGTTGTTTTTTTATTGTTTACAGACTGTGATTTATTATTAGTTTGTTTGTGTAACTGCTTTAAAACGAGTTAGGGAGGAATGCTATTAGAGGGTGAACGAATCTTCAACTAATTTTTCACTTATCGCAAAAAGTATTTTTAGCTGAAGAAGGGAAACAGCGATGGGTTTGCACTATCTTTGTGCGTTTATCCAAATATTCATGCAAAAATCTTCATAATTAAAAGGTGCATTCAAAAAAATACACTTGAACTTATGTGCTTTACTTACACTTCTTCTTGCGCTTGCAGAGTTCTGCGAAGAAGGTCCAATGCCTTGAAATCCTAGGTATGTAGGTGAAATGTTTGAGGCACCAATCTGGCACTCCCCAAGTAGACACTCCAACAGGCAGATATCTACCGCCAGCCAAAGCTGTAACGGATGATGTAGCGGAGAAGATCCATGAGATTTGGGTTTGCGTACTGCCACAGGCAGTTGAAGAAAGAAGCTCCCAATGACCTTAATCGTGTAGCTACCAAGCCCAGGCATTTATAGAGAAAGTGCTTAACAGCCTTCTTCCCCGAAAGGTGTCTCCACAGCTTCTGCAATCGGCATGAAATGGTAAACATAGCGTTTCTGCGTGTGTACCGATCGTCCAATGACCGGTAAACAAAGCTACGAGTTTGGAAATTAAATGCCGTGCAATCCCCAAGACTTTCTGAGTCCTCCGTATATTGTACTGGTGTCAAAGGGTTTTCGAAATAGCACATGAAGAATTTGAGCTCCGTCTTTTCTGCGCTTTCCTGAGAAATAATTTGTGGTGCAGTTCCCTTTAGCAACTGTCAGAGAGATGCTGATGACCGAGTAGGAGGTCTCTGAGGTCAATTCAGTCCCCTTTCTGGCATGCATTTCCCTCTATGTTCCTATGTTCTGGAACCCAAATGAGAGAAATGTTAGCTGCGCACCCAGAGATTTCATCTCCTCCTTACAGAAGTTTACCAGTTTGGTTCTGCATCATGGCGTCGTCAGAGCTTTGATCGCGGCTTGACTATCGGAGAAAACGTTAATATCTCCCACGCTCCCAAGCTACCTACGCATTTTGCATGCCTAGCAGTATGCGGCAGTTTAAAAATGTGCGTATGTTTTCCTTCAACTCCTTGTGGAGTGTGTGCGGGTGTGTGAAGTTGCCAGTCTCCCAGCGGTCGCTTACCCAGTTCACGGATAGGGAGCCGTCAGTGACAGACAGAGGTGCAAACTTCCACGGAGATTTTCCCCTCCATCCAAACCTGCCTATTTGGAAAGACCCTCAAACTCTTGGATACAATGTTTACTGCCCAAAAATGCCAAACCATGTCTTTTGAGAGATTGCCTTCTATGGTCAACCTCCTTTAATCTCATTGCACTTTATGCTGCGGTGGAAGTAACGTAAAAGTCGATGGGAAGTAAGTGGCAAACGACATTCAGGGCAGCACTGGGTCGAATTGCATATGCTCCGCTGATACCAATGCAAGCAGTCCTAGCTCTTCGAAGAGCTTCCCACCAAACCAGGTATCCATACTATGCTCTACATCCACACTATGCTCTATGGCTTGAGTCCGCAATTTTTGCCGAACATATGCAGCAATAAAGGGCGGTTGAATTTCAAGGGCCGATATTAAATGTGAACCCCACCTAAACGTCAACTTTTTTTTGCATTTCATTTAACATTTTTCAATTTCAGACTAATTCAATTTGAACTATGGAAAAACACACAATCGAGCAAGGCGTTAAAATTATTCAGGCTTATTATCAAAACGGGCGTTCAAATCAAAATGCATATCGCGCACTTCATTCTTTTTTCGGTCAATTTATTCGTCCAAATATGCGTACAATCGGAAAAAATTTGTAAAAGTTTGAGCAATCCGGGTCTGTAAGAGATGTGAAAACACCAGTGCATGCTCGTACAGCTCGTACTGCAGAAAATATTGCTGCTGTTCGCGATAGTGTGGTTGAAGAGCCGTCCACCTCAACTTGTCGTCGTGCCCAACAATTGCACCTCTCACGCTCGTCGTTGATGAACATTATGCATAAAGACTTGCATATACACGCTTCAATGGTCAGAATGGTGGCAGGAAATGGCAGCAGTGAATGACCAATTTTCGAAGAAAATCATCTTCAGTGATGAGGCACATTTTCACCTCAGTGGATTCGTCAATAAGCAGAATTGCCGCATTTGGGCGAATGATAATCCAAGAGTGATTGCCGAAAATCCAATGCACCACAAAGAGTGACTGTTTGGTGCCGTTTATGGGCCAGCGGCAACATTGGGCCGTATTTTTTCCAAAATGAGGCCGTTGAGGCAGTTACTGTGAATAGTGTTCGCTATCGTGAGATGATAACGAGCTTTTTATGGCCCGAATTGGATGATATGAATGTGGACGATATGTGGTTTGAACAGGACGGTGCCACTTGTCACACAGCTTACGAAACAATGGCTCTTTTGCGTGAAAAATTTGATGGCCGAATAATCTCCCGTCGCGACGATGTCAATTGGCTGCCAAGATCATGTGATTTGACAGCGTTGGACTTCTTTCTTTGGGGTTATTTGAAAGAAAATGTGTACGTCAATAAGCCAGCAACAATTCAAGAGCTAAAAGATGAGATAATTTGGCACATTAACGACATAGAACCTCAATTATGCCTCAGCGTCATGGAAAATTTGAACCATCGGATAGAGGTGTGCCGCCGAGACCGCGGCGGTCATTTGGCCGATATTTTGTTCCATGCGTAATTGAGCTATACCAGTATTATCATAATAAAAAGAAATGATAATAAGTTTTTAAAAAATTGTATTTTATTTAAAATCAACACCGGCCCTTAAAACTTAACCACCCTTTAGTAAGCTATGCTGGCCTTCTTTACGCGGTTTTCAATTTGCAGCTTCCAATGGAATTTGCACACAAGTATCACTCCTTGATACCTAACTTCCGATGAAAGCGGGAGAACGTTGTTGTTCAATTTTCGATATCTCAAATAAGAAAATGTGCAACGCTTTGATTCAATTATATATTTTTATTGTATTTTGCCAATGGTACAACCAACAGTGCGTATGAGTAATTTGATGTGCGCTTGCTTTTAGAATTGCCTGAATTATTTATTTCAGGCGAAACGATATATCTGCTTCAAAATTGTTAATATATTTAAGCAAAATATTGCCGAGTATTTTAAAGTAATCTAAAACATTTTACATTTTGATAAACAAAAATTTATATGCTTAGATATGCGTATGTAAATTTAATATCTCGGAAATGAGCAAGTGCATGCGGCTGAAACTTCAATTTGCCATCGCAAAATTGTGGAAATCCCATGCCACAAATGCCAGCTATGCAATGTGTTGGCACCTGTAAACGCTAAAGCTTTTTCAGTTGCGCTAGACTAAGTCACTCGCCTTAATTCTGCGGCATTTTTTTTTCATTTTTTGTTTTTTTTTTTTGTATTTACTTAACTATTTCTATTTTTGCCACTTTCGTGTGCAGCCCTTTTCCATTTTCCACCTGAGATACCTAAGTGCAATGCACCTACTTCTAAACTTCCACACACACACACACACACATACACACACAAGTGATGGTATTTAAGTGTAACCAAGTAACTAACCACTAAGTGCAACGTAAAAGCATTCACATTCGCGCATGGCAAGGCATAATGAGAATCAAGTTGAGTGATTTGATGCAATATAACATACTTATATGTAGGTGTGTATGTGTCTGCACACGTATGTATGGCTCGAAACAAATAAAAGTTTGCATAAGTTACATTTGCTGCCGCTCGAATGGTTGTTATTATTTAATCGTCTTAGATGCAAGATTATACAGATATTTTTAGTAGAACTCCAATGGTTAACATTGCGTTCGACACGGAAAACCCAGTCGCCAGCTATGGTAAGTGCATAGCTGTGGCAGTAGCGTTTCCATCCGCCGCAACGAACGAACTACCTGTCAGACAATCAACAATTTGTAGTAAATTCTCACAGAGATTTCTATCACATTTCCCGAGCCGACGGCGTAATGCGTCTGCCTTTCAGGGCAATGCATACGGATGACTGCCTCCTCCAACAACGAAAGCGACTATTTAACTATTTATTCATTAGTTCACTGCTCTATTCACTTTTCGCGCGCGGCATGCATGTCTACTATGTATGTACGAGTATTTAATTATAAAGTTGCCAAAACACCAAATGCTGTGTCACTGGTGGTGGCGTGCCCCAGGCGTGAAGTGCCAAGTTGCAAGTGTCATGCAACATGCATTCCTGCTCTTGGCTACGAATTAAAGCAGTTCTTTTATGCACGTGCACACACACACGCACACACAAAGGTAAACTGACAGCAGAGTTAAATTTTTAATTACCCCTTTTTAGGGTCTTGCATAAAATTGACTGAATACCGCAAAAATTCATTTTCAACCACTAACCAAGCGTTGATAGTGCGCCACCCCTGACTAAACTTTGTAGTAGGCGAACGTAGATGGTATGAGTGTGCGATTTTTGTGTGAATTTCAACCGTGCAAATACTACTGACATCCTGTGTTGCGTGCCGTTTAGTTACTTTCCCACTCCACAGTTGGTCTGCTTCAGTTTTTACTTTCTTCTGATTTTATGAGTTTCATAGTATTATTAAAATTTTTTTTTTTTTTGTGTTGCATTGAAACATTTTTATGATTTTGCGGCTGTAAACTTCACATTTCATTATGAGTATCAGGTGCGCAACTAAGTTCTCGCTGTTTTTTTTTTTTTTTTTTGATGAAAATACAACTTTATTCTGAACAAATGGTTACAAGTAAATCATTGAAAGTATCATTGAAAGTTTTTCCCATCTTGCTGGTAGATCTCGTATACCGTCGCGGTAAAACTGTTCATCTTTTGAGGCTATCCACGGATCAAGCCATTTTTTGATGTCTTCATGTGAATGGAACTGCTGGTCAGCTAAGCCATGTGCCATCGATCGGAACAGGTGATAATCGGGCGGCGCAATATCTTGAGAATATGGCGGGTGGCGTAGGATTTCCCCTTTTTGTGTTTTCAGGTACATTTTAACGGAGTGGGCAACGTGAAACCGAGCGTTCTTATGCTGTATTATCACTTGTTCATGCCGCTCCGCGTATTGCGGACGCTTCTCGCGCAGTACTCGGCTCAATCGCATCAATTAAAGTCGCTACCGATCCCCAGTGATGGTATATATATAAATTAGGGCGGGTCGATTTAAAAATCGCTCATTGCTCTGTGAAAATCGTATTCTAGGGATCAAAATAAGAAACTTCGCCGAAGGAACTATACCTTTAAAATGAATTCTGATGTCACCCAATTTGGGTCGAACGAAAAATCCCACTTTGACCCATTTAGAGTGCTCCAATCGAGTCCAAATCTATGACCGACCCCCACTAACTTTGGACGGCCGATCCACCCATGCCAGTGGCACACCCCCTAGAACTCCCCTGGGGGGTTCCCCATACAATCATTTCAAAATATCACCATTTTTGGCCTTTACATTAGAAAAGAAACTAAAAAGTTCGACCCAAATTGGGGGACACCAGAATTCGTTTTAGAGGTATGGTTCCTTCGGCAAAGTTTCTTATTTTGACCCCTAGAATATGATTTTCACAGAGCAATGGGCGATTTTTTTGCCTCCCCACAAATCGACCCGGCCTAATATATATATATAATTGGCGCACCCTTTTTGGGTTTTTGGCCGAGCTCCTCCTCCTATTTGTGGTGTGCGTCTTGATGTTGTTCCACAAATGGAGGGACCTACAGTTCCAGACGAATCGACGTTCTCTCTCTGAATTCCGAATGGTAGTCACGCACTAACCCATTCGGCCACGGCGACCGCCGTTTTGCTTCGTTTTAACAGTTCATAATAAATAACACCAACTTGGTCCCACCAAATATATAGCATAGCCTTCGCAGCGTGAATATTCGGCCGAGGCGAAAACGTAGAGACAACCGGGCAGTCCCCGTGACTTTCTTTTCTTTGGATTGCTGTGATGAATCCATTTTTCATCACCCGTTACGTTACGATGAAGAAACCCCTTCCTTTTTTGTATGTTATGTTAGAATCGACTAGCACATCTTGGCTCTTACTCATTTGCTACGCCTGCTGATATAGCTGGCGTTGCCATTAAAAATCGGATGAATTTCATCAGCAGCACAAAGCGGTTGACGCAAACGCAGCACAGTCATCGCTCATAATCCACACACTCTAAACCCATCCCCCAACCATCCCACTGCCACATCTGCCCGCCATCTCCTTTAATCCCATCGGTTCTCTCTTTCACCTCACCTCCTTCACAATGGTATCACAAAGTACGAGCCCGTTTATCTTGCGCAACCATTAAAACCTAGCCTATCCATCCCAACAGCGATGCCTGAGCATTTTGCATGCCTGCAGGATCACGAGGGCATCTGCTTGAAGAACACTACTAATTTTCGGCATTTTAAAGAAGAGTGAGATATTGGTTGATTTAGAGCAAAACCCCCGCTTCAACTCCAGTTTCCATCTTCTATCCGTCGGTAAAAACCGAGGTACTTATGACCGTGCAGACTCACCTTTGTTTCCAATTCAGACTAAGGGGTATGAAAGACACCCCTCAAAACCCAGTTTGCGGATGGAGAGATCCGTTGAAATACACAGAAGGAAGGAGAATTCTGCCTCAAAATGCTACCATGTCTTGCAGGAGATTGCCCCCTTCAACCTCATGGTGCTCTGAGCTCTAAACTCTTAATAAGTTAAAAACAATTTTAAAAATTGTACGCGAATTCTTGTTACCCATTTATCTACAGACATTTTAAAATGCTGTTTTTTGCTGATGTTTTCTTCGATTGCCATAGCGTAGTGCACCAGGAGTACTTTCCATCGGTCCAGACAGTCGATAACTAATAAATATTATTTATCCGTTTTGAAGCGTTTGAGAGATGCTGTACGTCACAAACGGCCGGAAATGTGGGCAAACAATTGTTTGATTTTGCATGATGATAACGCACCATCGCATCGAGCTCAAATTGGGCTGGATTATTTGACCAAACACCAAGTAAATACCATCGTGCAAGCACCGTAATCACCTGATATGGCCCCGTGTGACTTCTTTTTGTTTCCCAAGTTGAAGTAACCACTTCGTGAAAGGAGATTTCAGTCGATAGAGGAGATCAGAGAGAATGCGACGAAGGAGCTGAAGGCCATTCCTTCGTCGGCCTACCGACATGGGGTGCATGGAGGACTGGGTTAAACGTGGATCATGTGTATGGTATTGCTTCAGACGGGCGCATACTCGTAAAATAAATTTGCCTGAAATTTAAATTTTAAATTTAAACATTCCCGGGACTTTCTCATCATAGGGTACATACACAAATGTGCAGAGGCACTCATTTTTTCACATTAGCCATCCACACAAAATCAAAAATAAATAAATAAATTAAATTTCTCACGTCCCTCTACTCCCTGTCACACAGGTGTAGGCCATTTAGAAAACATAATAGATTACCTCTGTTTCCCTTTCGACACACACAAACATCGTGTGTATAGTACATACATACATACATAGTATACTTACATTGCATTCATATATTCATACACACATACATACATATATACGTGCATATGTATACCCTTGCGCTTTGGTTAAAAATAAATGTTCATTTCTAATTTCTCTGCAATTAAAAAGAGTGCGAAATGTGCGAAAAATGTTGGAAAAGATCGGCAATCAACCGACGGCTGTTCCACATGAGGCACAAGTTTACGGTGCTCATTAATCAAACTCAACAACAACAAAACTACAAAACGACAAAACAGTGAAACAACACAGCCGCGAATATCAGCCGGGCAAGACGGGGCATCCACAACAAGCGCATAGACAGACAGTCGACAATAGCAAGACAGCCAACTAAATAACAAAAACAACAACAAGCAGACAATCAAACAGAAAAGCGTCAGAAGTTAGCAATCAGCAGTCCACAGGCAGCAACTGCAATGCCATCTCACTATTTGAGGAAATTGTTTTATTTTCTCGGCTGCTTTGCCCACAAAGCAGCGCACTGAAAGCGTCGATGCGCCCGTACGTACGACAAATGTGTCGATCGGCCTAACAGCCAAATTGAATTTAACAAATTGTATTTGGCAAACTGATTGAAAAATAGATTTGCTAATTAAAATCGAAAGTAGGCTAAAATAGCTCATTAATCTTCCAAGCGGCGATCGTAAAGCAGGCAAGCTATCAATGTGCAAAACGTGAACACACGCACGCACACTTACATATGTGCGTATGCGTCCGCTTTATGGCTGTAATTAAATGTTGCCGTACCAGTTAATTGATGAAAAGTGCGAACAACTTTGTTCTTATAAAGTAATAAATTTAGACATTTTATTCCGAAGTAATTTTCAACTTTACTCCTCTTTTGTAACACTTTAAATGTATGAATAAGCGCGAATTTCCTGGAAAATACATGCACTTTTCTGTAATCCAAAGGCAGCTATGTAAGCTCAGTAGCATTTCCGACAACATTTTCCTCTCGATTCAGGCGAGCTGTGCTTGTCAACTTGTGGCTGACATGCAGCCGCCTGTATGTTTGATGGTGCGTCGCTGTGCAACTCAAACTATGGTATTTTTCATTGAACTTCACAAGTAAATGTGCACCAACGGCGCACATTTGTTTGCTATTTATTTGTTCAGCAAACGGCAACATAAAATGGCGTGCCCACACATCGCCAACGATTGTTTTTCTGCTTTGTCATAAACTTTTGAGGGCTACCTATGCGCTTGTACATGCGTATTTACTACTGTGGGCAAAAAGTAAGGTGAACTTGGTTGTAAAATGAAAAATCTTTATTTATTCCTGCAAATCACTTCCAACCCCTTCAAAATAATCCCCTCTCGATGAAATACACTTATGCCAACGATTTTTCCAATCGACTCGAAACGCGTTCCCCGGAGTGGTCTCTTGAGTTTTGGGAATAGCCAGAAGTCACACGGAGCCAAATCAGGCGAATACGGTGTTTGCGGAACGATATGCGTGGAATTTTTGGCGAAATGGTCACGAAGAATGAGTGCAGTGTGAGACGGTGCATTATCGTGATACAAAAACCAAGATTTGTTGGCCCATAATTCTGGTCTTTTTAGACGAATTGCTTCACGTAAACGACGTATAACGCTCAAATAATATTCCTTATTAACAGTTTGGCCAGGTGGAAGGAATTCATAGTGCACCACACCACGAAAATCGAAAAAAACTGTCATCATGGCCTTTATTTTTGAACGACTTTGACGTGCTCTTTTCGGTCTGGCCTCGCCTTTAGCACGATATTCGCTTGATTGGTCGGTTGTTTCAGGGTCGAAAGCATAAATCCAAGTCTCATCTCCCGTAATGATGTATTTGAGCTTGTCCTGATAGTCTGAAAGCATTGTTTCACACACATCAACGCGACAACTTTTTTCCAAGAAATTGAGAGTTTTCGGTACCAAAAGAGATTTGACTTTTCGTAGGCCCAAATGGTCTTTCAAAATGGTTTTCATAGATCCTTCTGATATTCCGATCATATCAGTAAGGTCTTTAACAGTCAACCGACGATTTTTGAGCACTAACTCCTTCACTTTATTGACGCGTTGGTCATCTGTTGACGTCGATGGTCGTCCGCATTCCCATTCCCATTCCCATTCCCATTCCACAAACAAAATTTGATGGCACTTCTCTGCTCAATCAAATCAGACATTGTAAAAATCGAAAAATGCACTCTTGGTCGTTTGGTAAACACAACCGTAAATATATGGCTGATGACTGAATGACATTCACATAAAAGTTGGCCAAGATGTTATTAACAGTGCTGCCAACTCATGAAAAAATAACTAGAGCGAAATTTTAATCCCGCGAAGTTTGACAAATAAATTCACCTTACTTTTTGCCCACAATAGTATGAACATTTATATGCAAGTACATGATCACAAATTACATAATCTGTTACATGACTAACTGAAGGTAGAGGTGAAGAAAAGGCACATAAGGGCAGCATTTACAGATTTGTGTTTAAATTATCGCTGAGAATTTCGAATAGCGAATAAATTGTATTTTTAGTAAATTTAAGTAGTGTTCAGAAAGCGGCTTGTACTCTGTTTAGCATTCACATTACAAATACAGGGTGGGCCAAATAAGATCTACTAATGTTGAACACAAATAACTTTTGCAATAATCATTTATTTTGGTTATTTGTTTTTATACTTTGAATATATTTTGCGGAAATTATGTATGAAATATTACAATGTCCACCATTGTCCATCATTTTTCTCGATACAAAGATTGGCTCTTTTTAACGCGTTTTCCATTACACCACATAATGTTTCTGGTTGAAGGCTCAGTATTTCGTCTCGAATATTTTGCTTCAGCTGTCCAATAGTCTCTGGTTTATTAAGATACACTTTGTCTTTTAAATATCCCCATAAAAAGAAGTCGATCGCAGATGTTTCATTGATGTTTTCGTCATTTAAGATGTCGACAACCTGCCCCTATGTTTATCATCCTCGATAAACTCGCGATCTCTTCTGAAGCGTTCATGCCACTCATCAACGGTTGTTTTCTTTTTTTCCAATCCATTTTTAAAACTGTAAAAAATCAAAATCTCCTGCAGTGATAGATTTACTCAAGATGGCGCAACTTTTCCAAATGTCAAGCAGTGGCGAAAAAATTTTTGTAGAAATATTAGTCAAAAAAAAATTGTTTCTACAAAAAAAACCAAAAAAAAACCGGGAAATCACTTTTGCTAATAGGTGTTACTATGGGCTAAGTAAGCAACTGAGTAGTCGGGCCCTCTCTCGCATGATCAAACTGACACTCTACAAGACGCTCATCATACCCGTGTTGTTTTATGGCGCAGAGGCATGGGTAGTGTCACAAAGCGATGCCGCCGCTCTTGAGGTGTTCGAGAGAAAAGTTCTTTGTAAGATCTTCGGTCCTGTGCGCGTTAGCGAAAACTGCCGTTCAAGAATGAACCACGAGCAGTATGAGCTCTACGCCGACATTGACGTAGTTCAACGCATCGCCATCCAACGCCTGCGTTGGCTAGGGCATGTCGTGCGTATGGATGAAGAAGCTCCAGCAAAGAAGGTGTTCCAGAACGAAGTCCAAGGGAGCCGACGCAGAGGAAGACCATTGCTCTGGTGTATGCTCGCTTGGTGTACAGAATTGGAGAGGGCGCCCGCGGAGCAGAGGCGCCTGGAGAGAGCTAGTGAGGTCGGCCGTAACTCGGTAACGGGTTGTTATGGCCACCTCAGTAAGTAAGTAAGTAAGAAATATTAGTCAAAGACGTGGTAACCTATCAAAAAAAATAAAAAAACAGAACTCGAATCAGTTGACTTACAGCGTCAGCTGGCGGTAGTTCCGGGAACTTTTTGATCAAGGTGTAGTCTTCTTTTAGAAAGATACACTTCTCTCAACGCCCCGCCCATTCTTTTAATCGCTCCAAAAAATAGGATCTGTTGAACTCTCAAATACGCCTCTATCTCGGTGATGACTTCCTCGTTTGAACCAAATTTTTTCGCGCAAGCCATTTCTTTATGTTAGGGAACAAGAAAAGTCGCAGGGTGCCAAATGCGGCCGTGTCTTCTTCAATTTCTTGTGAAAGCGCTCCAATAACTCACTGTAGTATTGTCCAGTGATCGTTCTTCCGTTTTCTAAAAGATCCATGAAGGTGACGCCGTTCGCATTCCACACAATCTTCGCCACTTCGGAACTTTCCGACCGATGGGACTGTCTTCACCTTCTTTGGAGCAGATTGATCGGGAGAAATCCATTGTTTTGATTGGTGCTTGGTTTCTGTTGTGTAATGATAATTCCAGGTTTAATCAAGGGTGACAACTCGACGCAAAAACTCCTTCGGAACTCGCTTAAATTGCTCCAAACACTACTTCGAAGTTAAGAGCAGCAGCCACTTGTTGTCCATCGTGAACAATCGCGGCACCCATCGGGCCCACAATATTTTTATCGCCAATTCATAATGTAAACTTTTAATCGCCGTTCTGGTCGGCGCACCTATGGCCTCTGCGTGAAGGTGCGTGAAGTAACACCTTCGTTCGCCGATCAACGGGAATCATGTCGTGAACTTTTTGAATGATTTCCTTGGTAACCACGTCTGCCGGAAGCCTTATCGATCCTCATCAAAAACGGATGTTCGCCCAGGCTTAAATTCGTTGAACTAAAATCTAACTGTGGCCGTAGATGGCAAAGCGTCCCAATAGACAACATATAAATTTGCTTTTATCTTCTCGCATTTTTTTCCATCCAGAAACAAAAAGTGAATCACCGAACGATGCTGCTCTTTTTCCATCTTAGCGAAAATCACGAAAGACGTCTTTCTCGAATAGCTGTACAATAGGGCGGGTCGATTTAAAAATCGCTCATTGCTCTGTGAAAATCGTATTCTAGGGATCAAAATAAGAAACTTTGCCGAAGGAACCATACCTCTAAAACGAATTCTTCTGACCCATTTAGAGTGCTCCAATCGAGTCCAAATCTATGACCGACCCCCACTAACTTTGGACGGCCGATCCACCCATGCCAGTGGCACACCCCCTAGAACTCCCCTGGGGGGTTCCCCATACAATCATTTCAAAATATCACCATTTTTGGCCTTTACATTAGAAAAGAAACTAAAAAGTTCGACCCAAATTGGGGGACACCAGAATTCGTTTTAGAGGTATGGTTCCTTCGGCAAAGTTTCTCATTTTGATCCGATCGAATATGATTTTCACAGAGCAATGGGCAATTTTTTTGCCTCCCCACAAATCGACCCGGCCTACTGTACAAGTATAAATTTAAGAAATGGGGCGAATGATGCAAAATAATTATATTCACCACCATTTAAAAAGCGACAGTTCGAAAATTTTTGAAAAAATAGAAATTTTTTTCATATTAATGTTTTGCGGGTGGTCACCGACATATTTAGAAGATTTCAGCTGGGCTAATTATAATGAAATATGAATGATTTAATGGCAACTACAATGTATGTGTGCAGCAGTGCATGCCACATTTGCAGCTGGCAGCAATTTATCGACTTTTTTTCTCTAACATACATACACACACGTATATGGGCGTGTGCATTTTTAAATATGAGACATTGATTTTATTGCCTAGCAACAATCACCTAAACCGCTTGAGTTGTCAGAAGTATTGCACCTTCGAGGCGGTTGGCTGCTTGGGCTCGTGCAATCGTCTGGCATTCAATGCAAATCTTAATTAATGCGACAAGCGCACAGCAAATTGCAAGCCACTTTGCACACACACATACATACGTAAGTATGTATGCATATTTACATTTGTGAGTTTGTTGATCCTTGACCATATTCTTTAGGCTAATTTAATTTTAATTGGGCTTTAACTGCTTATTTGACATTTGTCGATGGCAGTGGCCATGTCGACAGTGAAATTCCACTTGTCGTGACCGTTGTTTACAATGACGGCGCAATTACATACATACATACAAACAAATATTTGTCATTTTTCTTTGCGCCTAACGAGTTGTGTTTGTGCAAAATAGAGCAAAAGCGTAAAATTAAGATGCAGATAAAAGAGCGCAAAAAAACAATTACAGCGATCAGCTGAATTAATTGACACATTGCGTGCATGTCAAGTTATTTAATATTTATTTTTTATTTTTGCATTTTGCATTTTGTTTGAAAAGCTTTGTACAAATGTAAGCAGTTGGCGTTATGTGCGACACAATCTGAGCGATTCTCCAAAAAAGTTTGCTAATGGGTGTAGGTTGCAGATATGGCAGAAAAGTGGTGCTTTGTCACGCTAATGTTTCAATTTGTTTAACACGAAATTAAGTAGCATTTGTCATTATAATTAGAGTTTTTTAAATACCCAACGGCACGTCTGTTATGCCTACATGGCAACAACTGATCCATCTACGCACCACGGGACAATATTTATATAGGTATACATGTATATAAAGAGTGGTTAAGTTTTAAGGACCGGTGTTGATTTTGAATAAAACACAACTTTTTAAGCAAATTATTATCATTTCTCCTGATTATGATAAAACTGGTATAGCACAATTACTTATAAAGCAAAATATGGGCCAAATGGCTGCCGCGGCCGCGGCGGCAGGCCTCCATCCGATGGTCCCAATTCTCGATGACGCTGACACATAATTGAGGTTCTATGCCATTAATATTCCGAATTATCTCATCCTTTAGCTCTTGAATTGTTACTGGCTTATCGACGTACACCTTTTCTTTCAAATAACCCTAAAGAAAGAAGTCCAACGGTGTCAAATCACATGATCTTGGCGGCCAATTGACATCGCCGCGACGTGAGATTATTAGGCCATCAAATTTTTCGCGCAAAAGCGCCATTGTTTCGTGAACTGTGTGACAAGTGGCACCGTCCTGTTGACCACATATCGTGCACATCCATATCTTCCAATTCGGGGTATAAAAAGTTCGTTATCATCTCACGATAGCGAACACTATTCACAGTAACTGCTTGACCGGCCTCATTTTGGAAAAAATACGGCCCAATAATGCCGCCGGCCCATAAACCGCACCAAACAGTCACTTTTTGTGGGTGCATTGGTTTTTCGGCAATCATTCTTGGATTATCATTCGCCCAAATGCGGCAAAATGTGCCTCATCACTGAAGATGATTTTCTTCGAAAATTGGTCATTCACTGTTGCCATTTCCTGCCACCATTCTGACCATTGACGACGCTTGAAATGCTCAAGAGGCTTTAGTTCTTGAGTCAATTCCTCCTTGTACGAGTGTAAATGCAAGTCTTTATGCATAATATTCATAAACGACGAGCGTGAGAGGTGCAATTGTTGGGCACGACGACAAGTTGAGGTGGACGGTTCTTCAACCACACTATCTCGAACAGCAGCATGTTTTCTGCAGTACGAGCTGTACGAGCATGCACTGCTGTTTTCACATCTCCTACAGACCCGGTTTGCTCAAACTTTTGCACAATTTTTTTGTACGCACATTTGGACGAATAAATTGACCGAAAAAATCACGAAGTGCCCGATATGCATTTTGATTTGAACGTCCGTTTTCATAATAAGCCTGAATAACTTTAACGCCTTGCTCGATTGTGTATCTTTCCATGGTTCAAATTGAGTTAGTCTGAAATTGAAATATGTCAAATTAAATGCAAAAAAAAACTTGACGTTTAGGTGTGGTTAACATTCAACATCGGTCTTTTAAATGTTACCCCCCTTAACAACTACGAGGAAACCCCCAAAAAAAACAGAAAAAATTGCGCTTACATATACAACGCCAATTCCATCAATCGTTAAAAACGTGCAGCCCATTTTAGATTGAATAAGAGTGGATAAGCCTTTGAAGAGGGAGGAAGTCACTTCAAACAGAATTTATCTATTTTCCCCCAACTTACACTAAGTTATATGTAGCACTAGGACTTATAGCCAAGTTTTGACAATTTTAATTTCCTACTTAAACCTAATTTTTTTTGGTTTGTGAAAATATAGTTCATTCTCCCACAAAAGGCATACAAAACCAAGTTTCAAGCCTTGTGCAAATTAAATAAAAATTCAACAAATTATCATCAAATTTTTTTCTATTTCTTAAGCAGAATTTTTAAAAAAAGTTCACAATTTTTATTTTTCCAGTACACAGTTTTATAGTCTGACAAAGTGCAAGGTTTATGTGGCTCAAAAATCGAAAAATATTAAAACAAATATCGAGTATTCGTTACTAGGAAAAAATGCACAAGATCGGCATTTTGGTTAGTAGCATACAAAATATATACCATAACATTTAAAATATCTACCAAATATAATGTGAAAAATGAGTAAGCAAACAAGCAATACGAGGTGTGTTCAAAAAGTATCGTGAATATTGAATTTTCGCAGGTTACGTATATTCGAACTTCGATTTTTTTGTGGCGTTATGTTGGTACTCATGTCTCTCAGTCATGCTGACGAGTTCGGCCATTTTGAATGTTCAGTTAATTGTTGACAGCTGCTTTGCTTGCACGTGTTTCGGCTCGTCTTCGATTTTAACCTATCCAAAAAGATGGATCAAAGAACCTGTATCAAACTTTGTGTGAATAACGAAATTAAGTGCGCGAATGCATTCCGAATGTTGACTGTGTCTGCGGTGAAGCTACTTTGGGCCAAAGCAACGTTTATCGGTGGTACAAAATGTTCTCTGAAGGCCTAGAAGATGTGAACGACGAAAAGCGTGCCGGACGCCCGAGCACCTTAACAGCAGACGATCTCTCGATAACGATCTTGCGTTATCAATTGACGGATAGCATCGATTGTTTCTGCAAAATTAACAATTTTTGTATGCCAATCAGGAAATTTATATTTCAGGAGCCAACGGCCACATTGGAACTCATGGCTAAGTGTGGTGCTTCAACGCCAAAAGTCGAAAAAAGTTGATCAATGCACTCCTGTCTCGGTAATTCTCGTTGAAAATCGTAATACATCAACGCACGAAACTGTTCACGAGTTGATTCCCTCTTTAGAGCGAAATGAATTTTTCAACTCACTGAAAAATAACAAATTAAGCTCGTAAGTGAAAATATTAAGTGCAAATTTATGTTAAAAAATACCAAATTTTTCCACAAAACTATCGAATTACAGCTCATCATACTTAAGGGTGCAAAGGCGCATAATATGAAGGGTAACCCTAGTACCCATTTTTAGTCTAAAACAGCGCATTGCATGGCGCTATGTACATTTAATTTTTCCAAAAAGAGCTTAAAAGTTATCTACGCATATACCTCTTCAGATAATTAAGTTTTCGAACAGCCTTTTTGTGGTTTCGTTTCATATGAAAACGCACACACGCAAAAATGTTTTTATTTCTGTAGCTGAAACAATGCACTATTTTTGAGTTGATTTCTATGAAGTACTGCCATTTCGCAGTATAAATAGTGAGCAAGCACTTATTCATATTATTTTCCAATGAAAACATTTTCTGCTATAGCAAAACTTCCGATCTCCTATGCAGCTCTGCTTTAAAATCCAAAATCAGCAGCTGGCAATGGCCTTTCACGGTTTTTGCTTTCAATTTCATGAAGTTGTTTAGGTTTTATTTTTCTTCTGATGTATATTAACTGCTTTTTCTTGCTTTCGTTCAATTCAATTCAAATTTATCGAGCGTAAAATTGCTGTTAACAAATTATGCCACAATTGGACAGGCGGATGATATGCGAAAAGCAACCAAGGCGCACATTCAGTGAGTGACTGATACAGCAACAAAGCGGCAAAGGGACAGCACCAATGAATACTTAAATATTATTAAGAAATAATTTAATTCAGCTACATCCATTGCGGTAGCCTGACGTGGGACACACCCACTTCCACTTGATTTAAATACAACAAAAACGCTGAAAATATTTCACAGAATATTTTGTGCGTTCAAAAAGCAGTAGAACATATTTCGAAATTAAGAAACGTAAATCGTTTTTAATTAAAATGTATTTCTAAATTACTCATGCAGAATTACAAATAGTTCTTTAAAGTGAATGCAATAAGATTTATGGCTTTAAGGGTTGTTCTACATTTTTTTTATATTTTTATTTTAATTTATTTGCAGTAGATCAAAATAAAAAAATTACTTGTACTAATTGGCCCTGATGCTACATATATCGCCTTCATTGAAATGACATAACACGTCTAACAAAAGATTCAATGAATTGTGCGCTTTTTTAAAGGGTTAGGGGTAGTCAGAGGCCCGAGAAAATTATGATTTTAAAAAAAATGTTTGCTATTCAATTGCTTTATATTACAAAAATAAAATCATAGCATTAATACATCACGTTTCGACTTGACTTAAAATCAAAATAAAAAATTGTTAATTGTAAAAGTAATCGCTTGGCTTCACACACGTTTCTCCAGAAGACCAGAAGTCCCTTGCAGTGATTATCACAAGTTCCTGGAGATTCATCTAAAGTAAATCGGGCAAGAGAAATTAGTTTTATTAACAGATAATCTTGTGCCTGATCGAAGTTTTTGTTTTTTGTTTTTCAAAATTAACAATATGGCGGCCTCAGGAAATATTTTTCCGATTTTCGATAAAAAAAACCGACAATTATTTGTTCAAAAAAATTGAAAATTTTTTAGAAAAAAAACCTGTGATCAGGCACGAGTTTTTTATTTTTTTTCCAAAAGCAATTTAAATTTTATTGAAATCCACCAAGCGGTTTTTAAGTTACAGTGATCAGCAGCTCAAAAAACCTAGTTTTAAGAAAAACGCATTTAAAGTTTTTGTGGCTTATCCGGAATGCCCAAGCGCCCTCTGTTAATTGTCGAATAACTCGAAAAGTATTTGTCGGATTCACTTTAAATTTTCACACAATATTTTTAAGATATTATACTTTATGAAAATGAAAAAAAAACAATTTTTTTGCAAATTCAGACTACCCCTAACCCCTTAATGTGAATACTTGCAATTTGTTCCTTTTCACATATAAAGAATTTGCGCTTTGTGAAAAAATTCCAAACTTTAAGAATATTACCGAAAGTGACAACAGCAACAACATTGCCAGGAAAAATATACTGTCCGGTAAAGTAAGCGAAAAAGTCAGATTTAAGAAGTCACGCAAATATCCATTACTAGAAGAACTATGAGAGGAACAGGTACTCGAAGGTAAAAACCGGCTCAGAATGCATTATAAAGACTATTTCGAGGGTGATCGCTGTCTACAATGCGAACCAGATTCTTCAAACTAGTTTGAAAACCGACTAAAGCATAGGAAAGTGTTCGTAAAAGCGGACAGCGCCGACATGGGTATGAGAAAACCGCGTCGCAGATCTTTTCAACCGCTCTGTGTGATGCCTTTTGATTTAATTTTCGTTCATAGTGCTATTGAGTCTCCGTTGGACACCTTTTTTTGCAATCTTCGCTTGGACTCCCAGATATAGCCTCTTTTCGTGCTGTTCGAGTATCCTTTTTAAGAGGTTATAGCCGTAAATCGAAATTATATTTTAGAAAGCCGCCTAGGAGCTTAAGTCGTTAGCTATAAAAGAAATATGGCAAATTTACATCCAAAGTCAAAGAAAACAAACTGGCCAGGCCAGGGTGCCCAACGGAGGATTAAAGCGGCTTTTACCCAAGGATGATAGATTAAAAGGCTTGGCCAATCGAAGTAAAATTGTGAGAGTAACTTCGGCTGTCACGTCTGAGGGAACTTAGCCCGCTTATTTCACACGTATTCACACACCCGTCTCATCCGCCGTCCGTTATTCAGGCTGCAACGAAATGACACAAATAAAGGCTGCATTGACTTTTCCTTATATCACCAACACAATCTCAGTTTTTTCGCAAGAAAAAAAGCGCCTACTTCAGCAAATGAGCTGATACCTTCAAAATCGCCGATTGCCGATTAACGGTCTGATGTTAGCCACACCTCTGCATTCTTTACATCGTGGCGTTTACCACACTAGCAAGACGAAACTGAATTGTTTTTGGATAGTCTGCAAAACCCGTTTCAAATTTACACTGATAATTAATGCAAAAACTGTTTTTAGTTTTTGCTCAAGGAAACTATCAATGGCATGCTCTATGTGGTCTTTCGCTATGGTCATCAACCCTACTACGCGTGCTTATCGTAGGAAAATTCTGAGAATAATATTCCTAATTCAGTTGCTCACAGGATCGATTTCTAACCCCGTTACTTCGAACTAAGGAATCATTCAGATCAAAATACCAAGACCTTAACTCTCGTTGCAATGCCCTTGATTTGTCAGATGCACTTCAACCTGTTAAGAAATCGATATTATTTATTTTTTGGCAATCACCTCTCGCTTTATATTCAGGTAATGATGTCTTAACAAACCTCATGTCATTCTGAGACCCGGCACGAAAAAAAAATGTTTCATACCTACGTCTTGCCGACTCTTCCTCACGTCTCAACTGAACGGGAGGAAGACAATCGTTGGATTTGTTATTATTATTTCTTAAGACAGTTCCGTCCGACAGGGCGTCCGAATGGAAACAAACGCTACCAGCTGGTGGTAGCAGAAGAAGAGGAAGGCCTCCTCTGCGTTGGAAAGATCAGATGGAGAAGAACTTGGCTTCACTTGGTGTGTCCAACTGGTGCCGGTTAGCACGAGAAGAAAGAAACGACTGTCGCGCTTTGTTAAACTCGATCAAAATCGCGTAAGCGGTTATCGTGCCAATTAAGAAGAAGGAGAAAAAGACAGTTCCGTCGAAACTGGCCTGGCGTTATTGTCAGACATATTTTTTTGCAAAACAAAAAAACCCAAAAATCGAAATTCATATTTTTGCTGCCCAAGCCAAAACGCCACAGCATTGAATAACGGCATCTTCGAAAGATATCAACAGAACTATACCAATCTTGTCTGATTCACAATTTCCATTCCTTGTGCATCTTGCACGCATACATATGTATATAATTCTCCATGACAAACCTGTTTCATTCAGATTTCTGTGGCGCTAAATTCAAAATACTCGTACACGATCTTAATGGAACACCCAATACTTGACTGATACTCTCGTCCAGTTTATTGCTCATTTTAATAGCCTCCTTATGTCCCATCAAACACGAATTATTGCTGAACACGACTAGTACATGTATGTGTATCTATATGTGTGTATATGTGTGTACTCATATTGTACATACGCAAGCTGTGAGAAATTTACATTCTCTTTACCAAAATAGCGCAAATAAAATGTGCCACCTCATTAAATTGACACGTAAATTTTCCTTTAATTAGCAAAACCGAGCCCAAAAAATGCCGCCAAAGAAAAATAAACCAAAAACATTAATTGTGCATTTAATGCGTCGCAGAAGTTGCGGAGCCGCAGTGGCTCTTTGGTACGGAACTATGCTGTGTGGTGAAACATTTGCATGCATTTTGTTTTAGTAAAATTATTTACTTCCTCACCTACTGTTTCTTCTTGGCGTCCCACGCATCCATTCATTATCGGGCCATGAGGTCGAAGGGTATCTCCCCGCTGATCACAAAGACTGCAACGCCACGCACAGTGCGGTAGACTGAGACAACTCTGAGTGCCGCTGTTCGTTGCACAGCCTCCAATGCTTTGCGCTTGGCTTTGCAGCTTAGCACAATCCCCCATATTTTGCTGCCGTACAGGAGAATTGAATTGAGTTTGTAGCCACCATAATTAGCTTTCTTTTGGTCTGTGTTGGCCCACAGATGTTTGCCATTAATCTAATTAACACTCCTGTGACCTTTGCTGCTCTGGTGGCCGGCTGCCGTATCTGCGCCCAGAAAGTAAGCCTGCAATCAAGTTGAATACCAACTCTTTGGGTCACTGAAAACGTGTTGCCTATTTGCGTGCTCACCTCGAGTGGCATGTGACCGCGTGTCTCAAGTTTGACTTCGGTCTTATGTTTGGCGAGTTCCAAGCCGTGATCCTCAAGCCATGTTTGCGTCTTTGTCATAACTTGACTTGAGCTTCCTCAGTGTCTGGGCTGATATGACCGGCGCTATATCGACCACGTATCTTACAGATATGTATCTTCGGGAATTTCTATGCTCAATACCTCGTCGTAGCTTAGATTCCAGATCGGGGCCGAGAAAAGATCCTTGAGCTGCGTCAGTCGTTACCGCTTTTGTTTTTTGGCTATCTAGTGTGTCGTACAGCAGTTTACTCAGCGCTCACTCAGATAGCTCTGGAGAGGTAGCAGGTACTCGTAGTGCCTTTATAATATCTTCCATCGTAAGCTGTTAAAGGCGTTTCGTACATGAAGCGTTGCCAGGACGGTGATACGGTGCGGATAGTTTCCTCTGCATTGAGCGCTACTTACCACCTCCTCTATTGCGCCGAGGGTTGATTTTCCGCGTCGGAATCCTCCTGCACTCTCAAGCCTACACTCTGCAAGCCTGCACTGTATGAGTTTCTCAAGCAATTTCCTTGCGTTGTCCAACATACAAAGCCGATGCCAGGCTGTTGATTGCGCTGTATCGCCTTTACCCTTACAGAGCTGCGTCAGTTTCTGTATTTTCCGCAGCTTGAGGAAGATGTTTTGAGCAATGGATGCATTGTAAACCTCAAGCATCACTGTTGATCGGCTTCCCTCCACAAGTTTGGGAGCTTCAGCTGGGATGCCGTCTAGGCCTGGAGCTTTGTTTCTTTTGATACTTCTTACCGCGGTTTTAAGCTCTTCCTCAGTGAAGACCCCCCTTGGGGGTCTCGGTCCCCGCACAGCATAAGGTGGGTGGAAAACAGTTTGTCCACTATTTCGCTAAGATGGTCGCTGCTTATATAGAAGTGGGGCTATGTAATTGGCGTTTACCTTCCCCGTTACAATTTTATAGCGCAGTCCGCTAGGGTTGCTACTGAGATAACTTCGAAACCTTTTTGCCGCATTTTGCCTTCTTAAAAATGGCGATTGCTTGATTCAGCGCCTTTCAGGAATGTCTAAATTCAGTAGTTTTAAAAGTTGCCAAACGAACGCTTTTCCAATGCAAATATTAGGGTGGTGGCATTCTGCGTGAAGAAGAAGAGACTTCAAAGTCATTTGGGCTGATCGAACTCTAATAAGAGGTGACAAAGGCAGTTTTTGAGTTTTAAAAATATATTTCGTAGTAGGCCTCAGAGCCCGATAATGTCAAAGAAAAGAAAACCCAAAGAAAGGAAAACAATTAGTTCTTAATCAGTTAAAAATTTAACTAAGTACCATAGCCAGAATAAAAGATATGTTTAAAGCTTTAATATAGAAATATTTTTGAACAGGGTTGCCAACTAACTTTCAGTGCAAAACTCTTACTTACTTAATTACTTGAAAAGATGAGATTCAATATGATTAAACACTCGTGGGTAACAAACGAAAAAGGCTTAAAAAGCTTGATCTGGGGAGATTTTATTTCTGAAAATAATCGGATAAAGTTATGAGTTTTTTAATCACTTAAAAATTTTACTAAATACTATAGTTAAAATAACATAAACTTTTACTGCTTTGATATAGAAATATTTTTGAACAGGGTTGCCAACTAACTTTCAGTGCAAAACTCTTTACTTAATTACTTATGAGATGCAATATAATAAAATATATTTGGATAACAATTGGAAACATTTTAAAAAGCTTTATAAATCAGGTCATCACTTATTAAAATTATTTAAAAATTTTATTAAATATTATACCTATTAAATACAGTTTTAATTTAGAAATATTTTCGAGTGGGGTTGTCACCTTCTTCTTCTTAATTGGCGCGATAACCGCTTACGCGATTTTGGCCGAGCTTAACAATGCGCGCCAGTCGTTTCTCTCTCGTGCTAACCGGCGCCAATTGGACACACCAAGTGAAGCCAAGTCCTTCTCCACCTGATCTTTCCAACGCAGAGGAGGCCTTCCTCTTCCTCTGCTACCACCAGCTGGTACCGCATCGAATACTTTCAAAGCCGGAGCGTTTGAATCCATTCGGACGACATGACCCAGCCAACGAAGCCGCTGGATCTTTATTCGCTGCGCTATGTCTATGTCATCGTAAAGCTCATACAGCTCATCGTTCCATCGCCTGCAATATTCGCCGTTGCCAACGTGCAAAGGTCCAAAAACCTTACGCAGAATCTTTCTCTCGAACACTCCAAGCGTCGCTTCATCGGATGTTGTCATCGTCCAAGCTTCTGCGCCATAAGTTAGGACGGGCATGATGAGAGTCTTGTAGAGTGTTATATTAGTTTTGTTCGTCGAGAGAGGACTTTACTGCTCAGTTGCCTACTTAGTCCAAAGTAGCACTTGTTGGCAAGAGAGATTCTACGTTGGATTTCAAGGCTGACATTGTTATCGGTGTTAATGCTGGTTCCTAAATAAACGAAGTCTTTTACAACCTCGAAATTATAACTGTCTACAGTGACGTGGGTGCCGATACGCGAGTGCGCCGACTGTTTGTTTGAAGAGAGAAGGTACTTCGTTTTGTCCTCGTTCACCACCAAACCCATTCGCTTTGCCTCTTTATCCAGTTTGGAGAAGGCAGAACTAACAGCGCGGTTGTTAAGGCCGATGATATCAATATCATCGGCATACGCCAACAATTGTACGCTCTTATAAAATATTGTGCCTGAGCGATTAAGTTCTGCGGCTCGTACGATGCTCTCCAACATCAGGTTAAAGAAGTCACACGACAGCGAGTCACCCTGTCTGAAACCTCGTTTGGTATCAAACGGCTCGGAGAGGTCCTTCCCAATTCTGACGGCGCTGCTGGTGTTGAGCAACGTCATCTTACATAGCCGTATTAGTTTTGCGGGGATACCAAATTCAGACATAGCGGCATACAGGTAACTCCTTTCCGTACTGTCGAATGCAGCTTTGAAGTCGACGAAAAGATGGTGTGTGTCGATTCTCCTTTCATGGGTCTTTTCCAAGATTTGGCGTATTGTGAATATTTGGTCGATGGTAGACTTTCCAGGTCTGAAGCCACACTGATAAGGTCCAATCAGCTGGTTGACGGTGGGCTTCAGCCTTTCACACAATACGCTCGCTAGAACCTTATAGGCGATATTTAGAAGACTAATCCCGCGGTAATTGGCACAAATTGCAGGGTTGTCACCTAGTTTTCAATATTAGAGGTTTTTTTCAATAATTATTTAAAAATTAAATAAATTTTTTTATTTAAGTAAAATTATTTAAAATTTGTTTTATTTATTTATTTAAAAATTAAATAAATTTTAAAAATAATTTTTAATAATTAAATAATTTTTTTTTATTAAAGTAAAATTATTTAAAATTTATTTTATTTATTTAAAAATTAAATAAATTATATTTATTTAAAAATTAAATAAATAAAAAAAAAATTATTAAAAATTAAATAATTTTTTTTGTTTAAATAAAATTATTTAAAATTTATTTTTTTTTGTTTAAAAAAAATTATTTAAAATTTATTCAACTTATAAATTGTTTCAATTTTTAAGTAAAAATTACTTAAATAAAATTATTTAAATTGCATTTAAATTATTTGAATTTTTAAATAATTTTTATTATTTAATAATTTTTAATATTATTTAAATCATATTTAATTAGTTATATAAAATTATACGTAAAGCTGCTCAGTTTCTTCATTTTATCCTACAATTTTAGCGTTCAATTTATGCTTCAAATAAAATAAAATCAAGGACATGACTTAGGCAGAAACGCTATTTGACCCACCTTTCTTCAAAAGCCTCCTAAAATTACTGATATTCTCTGATGAAAAAATTAATTTTAATCACAGTAAGCAGTGATTTTTTTATAATATTCATAAGTTATTTAAGTGCTAAACATTTTTACGCCAACACAAATTCTTTATTGGAATTATGGAATTCTTCCGCAAATTTTCACACATTTCCAGTGATTACACCTCATTAAAAAATTCATCAAAAGCATTCGTTTAGTAACCCAAAGGGCACTTTACTGCTAGCAGCGCTGCGTGCGACACACATTTCGGTCGCAGTCACTGCTACTTCCCGCTACTGCGGCTGCCGGCTATTCAGCCAGTCGTAAAAATGTCACAATTAAGTCGTAATGATACGCGATTCTTCCAAGACAACAAATAAGCCGACTGGTACGCACATACACATGCACTTGAATTCTTACCTCTGCTTGACAAGTAGCCCAGAAGTGGCTAAGTAGGTAAGAAGTGGAATATGATGAAACCAATTTTGAAAAGAAGGCGTCACAGCAGCTACACTGAATTTTAGTTTAATTGTTGAATTTTACATTTATTTTTATTTATTTCTATTTTTTTTATTTTTTATATTTTTTAATATTTTTCTCTGTTTCTTTTCGCTTTTGAATCGTGAGAATTTAACGTAACGCCGGTGCGGTTGGTTCTTTAGTAGGCAACTTCAGTGAACCTTATGAGCTTCCTCCTGCACATTTTAACTCTGTACGCTCGCTAATGACATAATCAAAAGAATTGTTTATGAGTTAATAATATTGTTAAGAAATTTACGGGCCTGTTTGTGTTTGCAGCATATGAAAATTAAATAATTACATTTCGAAAATAAATTACTTGAACGCAACTCAGCGGGTACGTCAAGCACGAAGTAAAGAAGCAAAATAAACGACCGCATACATATATACACACATATTTTTGTATGCTTATATAATTTTTGTATAAATGTGGTTAGTGGCTTGAATAATTTAACCGATTGTCCAAATGCCCAAGAGCTAAGTGAAAAAACCGAATTTAAATAGAAAAAAACTGAAGTAAAAATTCCTTGAAAAAAATTAAAGAACAAAATTGAAATTCGGTACTTTTTTACTATTTTGTCAAATAGGTGTTCCTTTTTTCTCAATGCAATTCTTATATGCATCGACTTTACTATTAGCCAACGTATAACCCATGGGAATATTTCTCTTTTTTAGTAGGAGGAAAGCGTCGAAAGCAGTAATGAGCATTGTGGCCGTCAGTATGAGGCTTTAACCAAAACGAAAACCTTCTCTTGTCCAAACGGTTGCTCCTTAGGAATGTCAGCAGCAACCTACATACATACATACTGATAGATATATAGATAAGGCATCCAGTATCAGCGGGACGGAGAGGCATTGCAACTTAGAAGATTTCTTGCATCTGCTACCCTATGAAGGCTAAGAGCCACTTTCTTAACTGATAGTAACAGGATAAGAAAACATGCATGTGAAATATGCTGAGGCATCTCATTGTCCATTAGATTTGGTCGGCTGATCGTCCATCAGATGTGGTCCGGTGTTGAAGCAAACTCACTCGAGCACTGGCCTTACTTCGGCCAAAAAATGAGCGCATCCTGCTTAAGTGAGCGCAGCTAAGATACTCCCTTACGTTCGTACATCCACATGTGCCTTCTGCAAATTTGAAAAAATATTTGAGAAGATACCGAAGTTATGTTTGGGAAAAACTATATTATTAAAATTTATTCGTACCATAATATTAAGACAAGTAAAGAACTTCTAAGTGCTATGATAATTCACGCTAATAAAACCTAGTGTGTCAATTCGGGACGTTTTTTTTATTTTTGCAAGATAAAGGGTTTTTCAATAAGGGCGGGTATGCATGCAGAATGTCAATCGTGGCGTTTGCTGTGTGGCACGTAGCGCCGTCCTGCTGGAACCACATGTCGCCTATGTCCATATGGTTCAATATGGGCCATAAGAAATTGGAAGGGCCACCACGTCTACCGAAAAATGGGCGCAATGCGCGCAACGTTTGCGTTAATAAACACTCATTTTGATAATAAAGTTTTATCATTTCAACGTGCTGTTCAATCGTGTAGCTTGCCATGATGATTTGGCATAAACAACTGAATAATAAAGAAAGGATTTGACAGATGTCACCAAAACAAAATGGCTGCCACAGGGCGCCAAAATCGACCATTGAGCAATGAGCTCAATCGTCACTTGCCTTCGTCTGCTGTTCGTCTTGCTCATTTTATCAATACGGCAGTTATTCTCGCTGCTGCGTTCGTCTATGTAGCATCATTCCTTCACCTCCAATCAATTATTAAGCTCCACGATAATTCGTGTTGCCAAAGCTTGCACTGCCCTCCACTTTTCATCCGACTGAAGTATTTGTGTGACTAGAAAATTGAGCTTGAGAATCACAGCAGTTTTGGTTGCTAGATTCTCGCGTTCCTTAGCGTACCTGCTACAATAAAAGGCCGCTTCTTCAGCAGTCTCAGTCTTCGTCCAAGCGTTCTAGGCAATAAGGACTATCACCTAAGTTTAGACGATGCAAATATTTTTGGTAGCATCTGTGTCCGCTTAAAAGCTGGATCAGGAGAAAATCAAGCGTTAGTCCTCGGCATCAACCAAATCGTTCACCGGCTTCTTGGTGGCTGGTCCCATTTTGATTGCCATTCAGCTATCGAGGTATAAAGCAGGGAACTGCAAGGCAGTTGAACTTGCTCGAACCGGTACAACACTTGATCTCCTACTGGATAAGACGCTGATACCTATTCCTAAAGCCACTTGTAAATAGGGAAATCATCAGCAAGGTTACTACAAGCTGGCAAAACCTCACAACATGCGAACTAAGCAGACAGACATGGCCGAGCTGGAACAGCGGTTGATCAGAAAACTTGTTAAGATTTAACAGAGAAGCTATAGGAAAAATGATAGGGGTATTAACTAGTCATTTTTTAAAAGGGTAGCCACGCTAAGCTAGGACTCCCGTTCTTCGATTTCTGTAGAAGCTGTCTTAATACAGCAGAAGAGGAAACAGTCAGACACCTTTTATGTGAGTGTGAAATCTTAGCTATAAGGAGGTTCCACAGTCTTGATACAGCATTTTTACCTGATGTAGTGGACATAGCGCATCTAAAACTAACGGAGCCTTGCTTGTTTATTAAAGCTACCGGATGATTTGAACAGAAACCCATAGGGTAAGGATAAGCTCCAGTGGTATCACAATGGACCTACGAAAGGCTTAAGTGTGTCATTGCGACAGCCACCCGACCTACCTCTCGAGGTAGAACATTCTGCTTGTTTCAGTTTGCCTGTCGATTTGGGAGCTTGCGAGCAACATTTGCCCGGATATTTATAAGCATTTTGGAAGCTATGACGCACTTATTTTACTGGCATGCAGTGTTTCTTTAAAATACAACTTTTTTGCTCTGGCCCAGTTTGGAGAGGCTTACAGCATTTTTCTCCTGGCATCCTGTGTTCCTCCATAGTTCGTGAGCTAGACGATCTTCAAAACCTACTACTTAGATAGAATAAACAGAGGAATAGGAGCGATTCCATGTTTGTGATGTCCAAGGGATCCAAGTGTTTTGGACATAGTCTTGATTTTTTCTGAAAATTGGTTTACTGTAGAATTATAATAAGAAGTAAACTGAATAAATCATGAAAAAAAAAGTTAATAGGTCTGTGATTTATTTAAAGTTGATAATTTTGGTATTCAGTTGTTTCAAGTCCATTAGCTACATTTCTTTTGAACGTTTTTATAAATTTTTATTATTATTTTTTAAACTAAAAGATGCCTTCTATATAAAATTTTATTATTTTGTAAAAAATTTTTTAAGAATTTTATCTTAGATTTATCTCTTATTTTCTTCATTAATAGCTGAGACTAAGCTCAGTAACTATGAGCTGAAAGTTGCATAGAGGGATTCCATAAAACCTCTCACTATCGTGATTTGTATTGCTTCCTATAATAAATTAAAAACATCGCCAAAAATACAATTCACGTTCTATATATTACACTAACAAACAGTCCCCTGGCAGTTGTTATAATTAGCCGTTCGAGTAAGTGAAGTAAGTGCACTGTGGATTCAGTAAGTTGATATGTACGTGAGCACCACCGAATGGATATATGTATGTATAGTCCCAATTAACGTCGTCCAAATAACTCGGTGGGACATATCATCTGAGAGCGTGTCTTTCTACTGAATGATTTTAGTTTAAAAAGTGTTATAGTTACTCAAAAATAAAGGCAAATCTGTTGCCTAGATGTTAGTAGTGAATAACTTTTAGACAGTAGCTTCTTTTATGTCATATTTGACATTTGTCAAGTGGATAGATGTACAATTTTAAACGATATGTCAATGCATTCTAACTACTGCAACTTTTTATGAAAATTTTCATCATCAAGAAGAACATTTCGCAAGATTAGTGAATGTTTTGGTGGACATAATCATTCGGACAAGTCAATTCAAAGGTTGATGAAAAAAAATTTCACGAAAAAAATCTTAAAATGTCTGACGAATATAGAACAAAAAGTGGCAACCCAAAACCTGGACGTTCTGCTGAGAATATTGCTGCTGTAGCGCAAAACGTTGCTGAACAAACTTCAACATGATGTCTCGACGCTCTCAGCAATTAGGCACTCATGAATCGCCTGTTTCACTGATTTTTCCTCATTTGGACACTGGACATTTAAATGATGTAATTTTTTATATTGTGCAAAGTGGCTAACAGCCGTACTTTGAATAAAAATAGTGAAAAATGCAAGCATCCAAATTTTCAAATGTTTTATTTTAAAACGGCAACTAGACTTTTCGTCTCTTAAAGTCCTTTTATTTCGTTAAAAAAAAATGTTGGAAAATATTATTTTTAATTAATTGATTTTGAAGAACTCAATACCGTAATTTTGAACACTGAATAAATCTCAAATTTACGTATTTCTTCTTCTACAATGTTTTCAGTTCCTTTCTTATTTTAAACGTTGATCAATTTAGAGGTGTCAGATTTTTAATTAAAATAAAACAACGAAAATTCAATTTGATTGGGCAATTTTTATTATTTTTTTGTATAACCAGTCATGGCATTTATTGTTCAAAGATAATCCCTTTCAAATGTTAACCACAACTGTGCCGTAATTTGGCCAGCCGTGAATACCAAAAACACCAATTGCGACTGACTCGCTGGAGAACTTCGGTCAGCATCTCGTGAATAACTTCAGAAATGTTGGCTTCCAATGCCTCAATCGAAGCTCGTGAATAACTTCAGTAATGTTGGCTTCCAATGCCTCAATCGAAGCTGATTAATCCACACAGGATTTAGACTTCATATACCCCAACACAATGAAAGTGGTCAATCCACTGGTACGAGACGAGAGATAAATTGCTCACCGAAACGATGCCGCAGTGAATCCATAGTTTCACGGGCTGTAGTGCACGTAGCGCCGTCTTGCTGGAACCAAATTATTTGTATGCATGCGTGCCTTCATATAGCAGTACTCGCGTCTACACTTTTCGTTGGTGTTAATGTTTATATGTATTGATTTCAAAGCGGTTTCCTGGAAAGTTAGAACGTAATTTCATGTATTTGGTGACATTAAATGACTTGCAGTGGCGGGTTTGCATTATTGGTCAGCATTTAGTATTGATCAACTGAATTATTACTAATTATTCGAATTATTATTATTTACATTTAAAAACAAGTTGCCAACATAAAACTTAAAATTTTTGGAAAATTTTATTTGTTTCTGCAAATTTGCCTAGGCTGGGGGTACCTTGAAACCTTATCAAGCGGAGGAATTTTGCTATGCCATTACAAAAAAAATTAAGGATGGTTAAGTTTTAAGGGCCGGTGTTGATATTGAATAAAATACAATTTTTTTAGGAAATTATTGTCATTTCTCTTGATTGTGATAATACTGGTATAGCTCAATAACGTATGGAATAGAATATCAGACAAATTCGGCAATCACTCTTGGATTAACATTATTATTGACAAATCTACTGAGGTGAAAATGTGCCTCATCACTGAAGATGAAGTGCGCGACATGCATTTTGATTTGAACGCCCATTTTTATAATAAACCTGAATAACTTTAACGCCTTGCTCGATTGTGTATCTTTCCATGGTTCCAATTAAGTTAGTCTGAAATTGAAACATGTCAAATGAAATGTAAAAAACGACTTGACATTTAGGAGTGGTTCACATTCAAGATCTGCCCTTGAAACTTTGCCACCCTTTATAAAAAATTTCATTTGTCCACCTTATTAGGCACAGCAACTTGCTGATTTAATAATTAATATTTTTTTTTTCAAGTTGGATTTGTGTGTGGAATTACAAAGCATAAAATGTTAATTCTATGTTTTTTAATTTCCAAAGTGCTAAAAATTCATTCGTAACTTCCACTAAACTTTGCGTAAAAGTGCGTGCAAGGGCAAGAGACTGCAGTGCAGCCTAATCCGGTGACTAAAATCGCTTAGGTTTCAATTTAGTTCGTAATTAAAGCAAATAAATAAATAAACAAAAGGGCTCGCGGCCTTCTCTTAGGTGTTTCCCGAACGCGCCTCTTGCTAATTGTGGCGTACGTCTTGATTTTTTGATTTTGTTCCACAGGGAACCTTGAAGGGACCCAAATTTTAGGTCTTTATTAACGCAAAAACGTGGATAAACAAGCTTAAATAGCGGAATGAAAGGGATTGCAGCTTCTTATCTTTATATGTTTTTTTTTATTTTTCTGAGGCACTTAAATGAAAATTTGAATTCAAGAAGCCTGGACTGGGTCTGGTTTAGAACGCTGCAGAACTGCAAATTGTTTTGTGACAAGTCCGAACAGAAAACTGTCAAACTTTCTACTAAAACTTGGAAGATGGAAAGACGTGCGGTTGATGGTCGGTATCATGACAGGACACAACCCATGGGGTCAGCATATGACCACCATTGGAATCATCGATGACCCAGTATGCCTGTTAAGCTTGGAGGAGGCGGATAGCACTGAGCACTTTCTCTGTGAGTATCCTGCCTTTGCTAGAGCACGGCTACGAGTTTTGGGTTCCGATGTCATGAGAATCAGTAATATTCATTCTCTAAAACTAGAGGATATTTAAAGATTTGTCAAAGAATCTGGAAAATTCTCATAGGACTAACTATCTCTATCTCTGTCGCTATTCTTTCCTATATCTTTCTCTGATATTTTTCTTCTTCCCTCCTTGACTACCTCTTTCCAGTGCTTTAAGGAAGGAAGTCCATGTAGAAGCCTCAAAATCGGTAATTTTTTAAACATATTTTTAAAGGTTATAAAATATTTATATTATTTTGAAGCTTCAACACAACTTTATTTAACCTTTCGAGAGTACAAAAAAAAATTTTCTCGGCGCGAGGTCCCGAACTGCTCTATTTATTACTCTTAATCTATCGATCTGAAACAAAAAAATGAAATTGGCTCTTTTTTATAACATATTAACGGAAATGATGAACCTATAAAATTAAAAAAAAAATATATAAAATTAATTATAAAATGAGCCTTTGAAAAAAAGTCAGTATTTAGGGCTATTTTATTGACATTTTTTATTTTTATCAACGCGAAATATCTTTTAGGTTTATACTTCCGATAGTAATGTACAGAAAGGCCACACCAAACTTCAAACATTATTGCGTTTCAATTCGACCAGTTTTTAAAAATACAGTTTCGAGATAAATGAGTTTTAAGTTTGAGGCACAGGAGCGCGCGGACCGCTCTCTACATAGTCAATGGGCTATTGAAGCTATAATATTGAGAATTTTCGCATGAAAATTTCAAAGTTTATTCTTAAGATACTATACTTTCGAAATATTGAAAAATATCGATTTTTTTAAAATTTTACATGGACTTCCCCCCTCAAATATGTAGAATGGGCTTTTTAGCCTGAGTGTTTTAGGAGCCACCAAATCTCCTGGTGCTCCTTGGCTCGACCTTTTCAAATTTCAATTTTTAATTTTAGCCTGAGCTGGCTTTTTAGAGTCACATTCAATTAGCTTTGATTTCGTCATTTGCAGTGACTAAAGGTTCTTGGAAAAATGTCATCTAGCGCCACTTTGGTGCTATTAAATTAATAGGCCAACATATATATTTTTTTAGATTTTTATGTTAGAAAAAGTATACACTTGGACACTTTCCAATAATAAGCGCAATAAAAAAATTAAACAAGGAAAATATTTTCTGTCCAATACATCTCAATCACAAAAAACACACTATAATGTTTTTTTTTATTTTCATATTTCTTAGTGCTTAATTTATGGTCGCCTAGACCAACACAGCACCCACTAATAATAATACATAACCACAAACATTTGTAGGAGAGTTCCCGGCCAAAATAATGAAATCATAAATTTAATATTTGTTTACTGTGTCGCCAGACAAAACCAAATCATATAATACCAAATCTATTCAATATGAATTTGTTGGCAGGAGATCCTATTGCTCATAATCATTGATGGGGACAACACACCAAAAAAGCTTCGAAAAATCTAAACTAGAAACGCTTGAATTTCAAAACAAGCAAAAACAAAATAGTTTTTATTTGAAAATCGGTCTATTTTGAATTCAGAAGAGAATAAAAACGAACGGCCAACTGACGAGTCGCCAAACACCTACATGCATTGCTAAATGTTTTCGATTTAAAGCACACACAAAAGTATATTTACATGTACGTACACACATACATATGCATATGCATATAGACAGGTTGTTTATTGAGAAAAGCATGCGGATTTTACCAAACACAAAAACAAATTGTATTAAAAATATAAAAAGCGTGATTCATGCATTGTTTCTTTTGCTATTTGATTTTGTTGAGTGCGCGATGGCGTATGAGCAACTTGAGTAAATGCGTTAAGAAATTTTGTTTTTTATTTTCATGGAATTGAAAGCAATAAAAGAACTGAAATTAAACGAGAAGTGAAACTTAATAGTTTGCGTTGTTTGTTATAAACGAAATAAAAGTTAAGCATTTCGAAATATTTATAGGCACTTTTCAACGACTAAGAAATTAGGGGGTCCACAATCGAAAATTAGCAAAACTTCGTAGTTAAATCCGGTAAAAATTATAACGTCTGATTTCATTAGTCATGCGTTAATATTTAAAAAAAAATTTATTTTACAAAATTTTGCAAAGGCAATTGTAAAAGCGTACAATTTAACGCCTTTAAAGTTTGCCAATTTTTTTCCTTATTTTTTGTTGATGATATTTAAATTACATGTATTAGGTTACGAACGCTTGTAAGTACTACATGCAAATAGAAATTATTTTAAATTTTTTGAGAACAGGCAAAATTTGCTCAAATACATTTATAAGACTCACTTATGCTAGGCCAGTAGTATACTCCAAACTTTAAGGGGTTATGGGTAATCAGAATTTTCAAAAAATTGGATTTTCCTTTTTTGCATTTTCTTAAAGTATAGTGTCTTAAAAATATTGTGTGAACATTTGAGGTGAGTCCGACAAATACTTTTCGAGTTATTCAACAATTAAGAAAGGGCGCTCGGGCAAGTCGGCAATCGATAGCAAAACTTTAAATGCGTTTTTCTCAAAACTTTTTTTTTTAACTGCTGATCACTGTAACTTCAAACCCGCTTGGTAGATTTCAATAAAATGCATACTGCTTTTGAAAACCATAAAAAACTTATGCCTGCTCGAGCGAGCTTTTTTTTTTAATTTCGATTTTTTTTAACAATTAATTTTCGGTTTTTTTCTCGAAAATCTGAAAAATATTTCCTCAGGCCGCCATATTGTTAATTTTGAAAAACAAAAAACAAGCTTCGATCAGGCACAAGATTATCCATTAATAAAACAAATTTCTCTTGCCCGATTCAGTTTAAATGAATATCAAGGAACTTGTGATGATCACTGCAAGGGACTTCTGGAGAAACGGGCGCCACACAAACAGCGAAAACTTTCAAAATTATTAATTTGCTTTTTTAAATTTTGCTAAAGCCAAGTCGAAAGATGATGTATTAATGCCATGTTTTTATTTTTTTAATGTAAAGGAATTGACTAGCACAAAAAAATTATTGAAAATCATCATTTTTTCGTGCCTCTGACTACCCCTAACCCCTTCATATTTTACTCTCTTCGACTACAGCTCCTACTTAGGTTACACAAATTTGCTGCAGTGATCTCCAAAATCAGCTACTGCCAAGTAACGCCTTATTTTTTATATTGCTCGTTCCCAGAACAGTCGATTCTATGTAGCCGGAACGACCCGCATTTATATCCGGCCAAGGACTTCCACTTCAGCAGCATTCCCATATATGTATGGGGAATGTTTATGCTGCTACAATAACAACAACAACAGCAGCTACTATTGCCTGCCAATATTATCAATGGTTTCATGCAATTCAATGTTGTTTGCTAAGCCTTGAGTACCTAAAGTAAAACGTTGAGATTTTGCTTATTAAAATAACTTTAAGTGATGGAAATCTTTATTTTAGCGTAGTTCACAATTGTCAAGTATGATTGACATGCAACGCCATTTGCAAAAATTACAAATCTTCCGTCAACGACATTCATGGCAGAAACACACTCGGAGGTTTGCCATTGCCTGCCGAGGGTTGACCGCTATTAAAAACAATGTTTTCTTCATTCTGGTGTTTCAGATGCGACCCTACGTTCTCCCAGAATTCCGAATAGTAGTCACGCAAGAACCCAATATTATTAACTACGCCTGATTGTTTATTAACCTACGCCAGCTGAGTGCCTACGAGGTACTACAAGAAATCATTCAACCAATCACCTATTCCTCAAATATACAGAAATGCCTTGCATTTAAATCAATAAATTAAATTTAGCATATTTTTTATGCAATGGCAAGTAGTTTGTTTTCAAATTATTTACATTCCCGCCGATAAATCACGTGTTGGCCGCAAATGTTTGTATGTACCTGCTTGCGAATCGGTAGTATGAGTGTACATACGTATATTAAGAATAATATATATTTTACAGGAATATCTTCTGCACATTAAACTGTTTGACTTTTTCAACTGTTGCCCACTTTTAAATTTGTTTAAGCTATTTTAAACCACATCTTTTTTTAAAAGTACAGACGACCTTCCTATCAAGTACGTATTGTGCTTTGTAGTTTTTAGTTTTAGTTTTCCTTTTAGTTTTTATTTTTATTTTTATTTTTGCTTTTATTTTTTTGCTTTCGAAAATTCGCTCAAAATCATTTGTCCGATTTATTTTGGTTAATGTGTCACATTCCTTGCTTTCGATTCATTGATGACTAAGTGCGAATTGTATAACTGCGTAAAGTTTGTCGCCCAGTGCCAAGCATAAAAATGAAGCAAAAGACGTGTAACAATGTCGGCTGATTTAGCATCACATGATGATATTTATCTTTGGCTGCTGCTATGAATGATGAGAAATCAATTGGGTTACGTATACGACCGTGCGCACCCTAACGCGTTCTAGCCAAAGTCGCTTACACTCGTGCACTTACGAGTGTGTTTGTGTTGGGTGTGTAGCTAAAGAAAAATCATGAATTGTCGGCATTCACATATATAGTATATATTGTGGGTGTTTCTGATGGGCGTGACTAAGCTTTTTGTATTAAATTTATTTGCAAAATAAATTGAGTAGGTATATTATGAGGGTAGGCATTATAGCTGAGGTATACGAGTACATTAGTGAAAAATACCCGTTTATTGCTCAAAATACATGACTTTTAACTTTTAAATGAAGCAAGTTATCGAAAAAGTATTTAACATTATCTTAAAAAACGAAATACTCTTCAGAAAGTTCGTGTCTTTTCATTGAAAAGTAGTGGCTGTTAAATGGATCTACGGGTGCTGAAAAGCCACATGGGGTATGAGGACTCTGAGCTAAGCACCTACACCATTTCTTGTACACTTTTTCCAGACATTTTGGCGCAAACCTAAAGTCTAAAGTCTAATTCAATTAATTGAGTTGTAATAATTCCAGAATCTGATTAAGGTCAGTCGGCTTCAAAAAAAATTGATTTTTTTTTACAGCAGTCGATAGATATATTATAGGAGAATATGCCTTCATAGTGATTTCGGAGTTACAGGCCTGTGTACCGTCCCTCGTGTGAGTATACTACCTACCTTCTGAAAACTTTGAAACATGTTTTCTCAAAACCATGTTTTGGAAAATGCCGTGTAAGATTAAAAAACCAAGAAAGATATCGTTTCAAGCCGATAATCTGTATAAAGATAATTAAAATGCGCAACTAATTAACTAACGAAATTCAAAAACAAAATCAATTTTTAATGCTATTTAACACCTTTTTTGAAAGAAATAGCGAAAACAGCACTTTTTTTCAATAATTAATTGAGTGTTCATTTTTCATATTTTTATACAAGAGTGGTCTATTATATGCGGAAAAGCCTTCTGAATAAGAGAATATTTTTCTTTTGTGTTTCAGCTGAAAACTACGACCGCAATCTTACACACCGTTTTACTAGCGCGCAACGAGAAGCTGTGCCAGATCCCTCATATGTCCGCCATTTTGTTTTTTATTTATGTTAAAAAATTGTTTATTACTCTTCAATCACGCCTTCAAATTAATGCGAAAGATTATTCCTGTGTGTCGCTTTTTTCACCTCGAAAAAAAATTGAGAAAAAACACCTTTTTTTGAAGCCACTGATAAGAGGCCTTCCTTAATATCAGTTAAAAAAAATACCAGAAAAAATGTATGCTGTGAAGAAGTAAAAAAATTCCAGTCAGTGTATAATAATCATACACCTGCTGTACTTGCGTTGCATAGGCATTTATTTTTTCTTCTTATTGCTTGAGTTGATTTCCAAGTTTTCCACTGCTAAGTTATTACATTTTATTGCATTTTTCGTACATTTAAAAAATATGTTTACAATTCCGCACGAAATTTATCTTTTCATAGCAATTTACTTGTATATACAAACAAATTCTTGCTACTTTCACTTAAAACAGCTTGAACAAATAAATACACGGTTCATTCCGCGCACACTCCTGGATACTGAATTTTCCAAAAAACAAAAAAAAAATGTAAGCAAGTCACAAATAGTGCTACATTTAAGTATAAATGTTAAAATAAAGTGAAAAAAATCAATTCGCTTGTTCGCCAAAAACTCTTTAGTACCTAAAGGCAAAAAATAAACTGAAATAAATTTTTCTGCTGGCTTTTGCTTTCGTATATGTTTATGCGATTTACGCCCCTCTTATAATATTAAGTTGCCAACTAAATAATTGCGGATTTCAAAGATCCATGAAAATGTTGCATTTTTAAAACGACTGATAACTGGCGATGAAAAATGGGTTGTTTACAACAATATCAAGCGGAAAAGATCGTGGAGCAGGCCAAGTGGACGAACTCGAACAACATCAAAAGCTGTTATTCATCAAAAGAAAATTTTGTTATCAGTTTTGTGGGACTACAAAGGAATTGTCTACTTTGAACTCTTACCACCCAACCGAACGATCAATTCTCATGTCTACATTGAACAACCAATGAAATTAAACAATGCAGTTGAAGAAAAGCGGTCCGAATTGACAAATCGAAAAAGTTTTGTATTCCAACATGACAATTCACGGCCACATGCATTTTTGGCCACTCGGCAAAAATTATTGGAGCTTGGTTGGTATGTTTTGCCACATCCACCATACAGTCCTGCCCTTCCACCATCTGATTACCTTTTGTTTCGATCTCTACAAAACTCCTTAAATGGTAAAAATTTCACTAATGATGATGATGTCAAATCGTACCTGATTAAATTGTTTACTAATAAAAACCAGCAGTTTTATGAACGTGGAATTATGATGCTGCCTGAAAGATGGCAAAAGGTCATTGCTCAAAATGGGCAATACATTACAGAATAAAATTATTTTGTTCCCTGAAAAAATTGTCTTTGATTTTCTAAAAAAAATCCGCAATTACTTAGTTGTCAACCCAATAGTTTGTACAAGTATTTGAATGTAATTCACTCTTTAAAGAGAAAAAATCTAAACAGAGGCAAACAGCTGCGTGCCGCATACTTTGGCTTTCAAAATAACAGCCGTACGTTGCTCATAAAATCCAAGTTATTTGGAGTTTCCTTCATTTTTTATCTAACCTAGGTTAGGTTAGGTAGTAATGGTTGCAAGGATCAAATATATATAAATATTGTAGCACCCAGTCGAAATGATAAACAAAATAAGAGTAGTCCAGATATTCATAAATGTGGCTGGGTGGTTATGGGTTATGGACGATGAAACATACGCCAAAGCAGACTTTAAGCAGATTCAGGACGCTGAGTTTTATACTGCAACGAAAAGAGAAGGAGTCACAGGTGCCTCTAAGCTAAAAATATTGAAGAAGTGCGCTAAAAACAGTTGGGGTCGCCAAGCCAACTTTCATTACCATCATTACCTACGGTGGCCGCCGTAGCCGAATGGGTTGGTGCGTGATTACTATTCTGAATTCACAGAGAGATCGTTGGTTCGAATCTCGGTGAAAGCAAAATTAATAAAAACAATTTTCTAATAGCGGTCGCCCCTCGGTAGGCAATGGCAAACCTCGGAGTGTATTTCTGCCATGAAAAAGCTCCTCATAAAAATATCTGCCGTTCGGAGTCGGCTTGAAACTGTAGGTCCCTCCATTTGTGGAACAACATCAAGACGCACACCACAAATAGGAGAAGGAGCTCGGCCAAACACCTAGAAGAAGTGTACGCGCCAATTATTTATTTTTTTTTAGTGTTTAAAAACACGTTTGCTGGCCGTCTTGCCATGAACTGGTTTGAAAATTGCGTGGTAAATATTGTTCGAAAGGACCACAACTCAACAAACTGTTCACAATTGCAACCCATTCAAAAATATTGGGCAATTTGCTAAAAGAAAATCAATATACCTGAAAAAAAAAATTAAAAATGAGTAGCACTTTAAAATGAATCGGCAGAGACCAGCAGATACCGTGACAAGAACTGATGTCTATCGGCCAAATGAGAGGAGTCAAATCTAAATTGCGCCATTTTATTTATAACACAAAGCGAATTGATATGAGTTTTCGATTTAACAGCGTACGCTTGATGAAGAACAAAATTAAATAAAAATTGTTTTAATCGTTTATATGACTTTATGTTATAACCATTTTCGCCCGAACCGCATTTTTCGTGTTCATTCTTTATTAGAGGTCCAGCGAGGTCCAGCAAACTAAAACAAGAGCACTGATGAGACTTAACCGATGTTTGTATGAAAGTCCGTACAGGAATATTTTATAATGTGATCAGATAATTTTCTCTAAATGAAAATTTGTTACATTGCTATAGTGTGTAAGAAAATTATAAATACAACAAAGCTGAAAATTTCATAGCCTTAAAGCATTTTTCAATCAATAGCAACTGGTGGAATGGCTTAGTGCAGTTTGTTAACAAGAACAAAAATTCTACTCGGAAGCTCATAAACCTACACAAAAAATATATAAATATAAGTTTTCTATGTGTTATTATTTAAAAAAAACAGCACAAAGTATTTTCAGACAATTATTCCTTATGTTAGTAATTTTTTCATCATTTTTGCCTGGCTCTCTCTCTCTCTATTAGCTTCACAGTCTGTGGTTGACCATAGCTTCATCAACGATCCTCATCGCTTTTAAGTCTGCGTTGACGTCATCAAGCCTTCTCTTTCTGGGTCGGCCTCGAATTGGACGCAAAGTAGTAAACACCCTTTTTTGGATTCTTTCATTGGGCGTATTTATGATGTGGTCAATCCATCTACTCCGTATTACATTTTCCCCGCCAATAAGGGTTTCAATTTCGTTGTTGTACGGATGCGCTACGTGCCGTTTTCAAGCCGAATAAGACCGTAGATTTTTCTTATTATGATTCTTTCAAATTTTCGCCTGGCATAACACATAATTTTTGCCACTCAATATATTATATAAATGCATATGTATGTGTGTCTATTTATTAAGTTTGGATTTCAGAGTTGAACTCGTTAATAATTACGAAATATATTTGCTCTAAATTCTTTACAGCACAGCTCGCATCGATACGTGTTATAACCACAAATCGGACGATGGAAATCGGTAAAGAGTTGCATATTGTTTGTAAGGTGCAAGGACGGCCGCCACCCAAAGTTACCTGGTTCAAGGATGGCAAATCGATTAATCGCAATCGTAAATTTTACAAATTTCGGCATTTCAAGTGAGTTACAATTTAGATTTTTTTATTTGCAGACATTGATTTTTTCAAACTCATTAATAAAGTGTGATCAATTTAGAGGTATCGCATTTTAAATTGAAATAAACCATCGAAAATTCAAACTAATCGGGCAATTTTTATTATCAATTTTTGTGTAGGACCATTCAAGATAATCCGCTTCAAATGTTGTGCCGCAACTGCGCTGTAACTCGGACAGCCATAAAACCCAATTTCGAATGATTCGCGACTCACTGGAGAACTTCGGTCGATATCTCGTGAATAACTTTCCGGCATCAAAAAGTCGTTTGTCATAGCGCGATCGCGTTTAGCATTCACTGTTGCATTGACGCCAGCCCCGTCTTTGAAGAAATATGGGCCGATGATTTCTCCAGCCCATAGGCCGCACCAAACGTTTGTTGTTGGATGTAATGGCTGTTCTTAAGTGGTTTCGTGTTGCACTTCAGCCCGAATACGGCAGTTTTGCTTACTGACGTAGCCATTAAAGCGAAAATGAGCCTCATCGCTTCGCTAGTCACTTCAGCGAGTTTTTCAATAGCCCAACGACTGAAATTATGACGCGAAATTGGAAGATCGACCGGCTTCAAATCTTGACCCAGCTGCATTTTTACGCTTTCAAACCAATATCTTTGCATAAATCGCCAAAGCAGTGCCATAAGATAGGCCAAGTAGTTGAGATCGGCGCCGAATCCATTCTTCCGGGTCTTCGGCGAAACTCTCGTTTACAGCCGCAATAAATATTCTCCTCACTTCGGGCTATACGCGGTCTAATCGGTCGAGTATCATCCAATAATGTAAACTTATTATTAATTTCGCAGATGGTTTGCCGCATAGCGCCTTCGGTAGAAGGCTATAAATTGGAGTGCGCGCGTTGAACACTTTTCACAGAGCGTCGATCTTCGTGATACAATTTTACGATTTGTAAACGTTGTTGAGACGTGTAAGCCTTTCTATGGTGAAGCGTCAATGAATACTGAAAAAAAATATGTTTTTAGTTTGTCAATAGTCACGCGTGATCTGTCAAAAAAAACCCCCTATTAGAACAAGTACCTGTAATCTGATCACCCGTTACATTATATGTTTTTTTATATTATCCATCTCTCACACACTTAACCGTACTTTTTTGTTTGTTTTTGCATAAATAGAAAGCGTTCTGAGCTGATCATTCGTTCGTTTAATATTTCCGATACGGGGCGTTATGAGTGCCGCGCTAAAAATAAAATCAACCAGGAGCCAGATCGACGCACCATTTTAATCAAGGCAGATCCAGGTGAGTGGTCGTAGCTAGAAATACGCTGCATACTTACATACATACGCACACACACACTTACATATGTACATGGTGTAGATGTGGTCGTGAAATATAAACACGAAGGTGTATTTTCGCATTTGTGTTTGTATGTGTGTTGTACCGTTATTACAACTTATTGCTTATTTTTTCGATTTAATGAGTACAGTGAAACCGCGATGTAACAAAGTTGCAGGGGTTGAAAAAATGTTTTACTATATCCTTAGTTTCGTTATATTTATAGGATGGCAGAATATAACGACAAATGCAAAATTTTTGAAAAAAAAAACGTTATATAATTTTTTTTTTTTTTTGAGGAACAAGCAATAAAAACATGATTATTGTTTTGATTTTGTAGTAGTAAACACATCATTCAGAGTTATTTTGATTTGCTTACGCTTATTTTGGTTAAAACAAACAATCAATTTTTTGTTAGCTGTCAAATCCACAAAAACATAATGCGGCGTGGACTACTTTGCCTCCAATAAATTTTCGATTGCTGTCTTGTGAGGTGGGCCAATCGACTTGCGCTTTACCGCATAACTCAGTTTGACAACAAAAACTAACAATTTTACTCAACGCATTACACTTCACTAACTTCGCACTCTAACCGTCAAATGTGAATTCGCTATGCAACAGCTTTTGAGTCGACAAAGGGGGAAGCCTGCCTTAGAAGCTTCACAAAATCGATTTTTTTTTGTTTTTGCGTAAATGTCTTCCCAAACTATCCTAGAATGTGTCCTCAAAATTTCAGAAGCAAATTCAGAATATTTTCGGAGTTACAGAAGAAATTGTGAGCAAGCGTCGAGCAGGTATACGAGCGACCGGATCGCTCGAAGTGCGATTTCTCCATTTTTTATTTTTGCGATTTTTCCTAATTGGCGGGAAAGATAGGGAAAAAGTTAAACGTCCTACTGAAACGAGATAACATTGATTGTATTCGGAATTAAATTCTCTTCTAGTTGAACCTAAAAAACCTTAAGAAAGCCATGACTAATCCGCTTTTTAAACAATCTAAAGTGATTTTGTTTTTCCAAAAAAATAAACTTTTTTTTTTAATATAATTAGCGAAAAATTGTTGAATTTCTCACTTTTTGTTTAATTTTCTTGGTTTAACTAGAAGCTATACTATACTAAAATAAAAAACTTTTTGGGTTTTTGGTTTCAGATGAAAATTGCGACCTGCATCTTTCCCGCCGCACGACACATACACACTCGAAGCGCCTCGGCAAAATGCTTGTACCAGGCATAATATGGCATACATTTTAATGAAAAAATTTGAAAAGACTGTTGAAGTATATAACAATAAGACCTGAAAGTTTCGTTACAATCGAATATTTATTTCCTTCCCAAAAAAATCCACGAAAAAATCGATTTTTTGAAGCCTCTAAAGCAGGCTCCCCCCTTAAATAACTTTTTTGCTAATGAGACTTTAACCATCAAAGATCTACATGGTTGAAATGTCTTCGTTATATCTCTGACCAGCTTTTGTATAGAAAATTTCACAACGTTCGTTATAACGAGATTTCACTGTATTCTACATTGTTTCTAAACGCGCAATTTTCATACAAATGTTAACGCTCCAATTAGTTTTTAATTTATCGCAGCATTTCCAATTTTACATTAGCTTTATTGCTTCTGCGATTAGTGTTTGTACAGAGGTATGTATCGGGTGTTTTTTAGGAGCTTGAGAACAGAACAGAATGTATTTTTTTGTTTTATTGTAATCTGGTAGATAGTTTTATGGCATTTTTTTCAAATAAAGGGTGGTTAAATTTCAAGGGCCGATGTTGAATGTGAACCACCCCTAATAGCCAACGACACCGTTGGACTTCTTTCTTCGAGGTTATTTGAAAGAAAAGGTGTACGTCGATAAGCCAGCACCAATTCAAGAGCTAAAGGATGAGATAATTCGGCACATTAACGACATAGAACTTCAATTATGCCTCAGCGTCATTGAAAATTTGGACCATCGGATGGAGGTGTACCGCCAAAGCCACGGCGGCCATTTGGCCAATATTTTATTCTATACGTAATTGAGCTATACCAATATTATCATAATAAAGAGAAATGATAATAATTTCTTAAAAGAACTGTATTTTATTCAAAATCAACACCGGCCCCTGAAACTTAACCACCCTTTATTATGTGCCGGTTACATGTCTGCCGGGGCTACGAGTTACATGGTCCATTCGATAAGTACAATTTTTTACTACTTTTTCCAATAAATCTGAATAGGAAATTTAAGTGAGCCCAATCAGCAAATATGCGACGCAAACTATGCTCAATTGGCTTCAACTCCTGCTCGCGCTATATTTTATAGGCACGTAAGCCAAAATCCTTTCGTAATATTGTTCACGTAGTCGAAGGAAAAAGGCCAACAAGTTGAGAATGACAATGAATCGACTTTTCGGCGTCTTCTTCAACAATTCGCTCTATGAAGTGCGCGAACAGATTTTTTTTTTTTTCAAAATAAATTTCCACAATTTGGAAGTGTTATTCTGGCGTTAAACGATACGTCATGACTTGTCAAACTTTACTGGTTAGAAACAGCTGTCACAGTTCGTCATTCGCAGCTGGCAAATCATAGTTATCGATATCAATAGTTATCATGCAGCTAAGAAAAAATACCCTGTATGAAGCATACCCTTATATACATATGTTAAGTGTCGAAAATTTACATTAAAATAAGTTCAGTTTACCACGAATAATTCTATTGATTTCTTCGTTAGTTTCTCAGTTCGTTCGCATCGTCATTCCGTTTCATAGTCATATGTCTTCGACATGGTACTATTTGATTGTGGAGATTAAGTAGCTGCTTAGTTTTAAGAGCAGGCATAAACCGTAATAGGGTCCCCAAAAGTCTGATGCACGCTGAAGTGGCCAAATAGACAAAGTTTCAGGTTTCGGTGTGAGATCGTGGGTAAGAACCCAATTATGAAGGGCGTCGCTTAACTTATAAATATTATGCTGTATGAATTATAATGAATTCTGAATATAGATCCATGGCATCTTCCTATTCATACCTTTCTTAACGATAGCAATAAATAATGGAGTCAATACAAGAAAAAAACCAAAAACAAAAATTTGTTTTCCTGGGATTCTTGTAGAAAATCTTTTGTAAAAATCGAGATATTCGCCACTCCAAGGAGACGCAAAATTAATCACCCTAACGTCGTATGTCAATCATATTTCACGCTTGTGAACTAGACAGCCGCAGTATACAAACAGACAAGCAATTCCTCCACTGCTCCATTGAAACAAGGATTTCCATCACACAAAATTATTATTTTTTGTATTTAGTAGTAAAGTTATGCAACAACTAAAATTCATAAACGATGATTAAGTTTCTCCCGCGCTGACTTCTATACGATCTCAAGTCACGACCCCTCTTGAAAGGTTGACCTTTTCTTATCTATTTGCTGAAAATTAGACTGGTTGCAACACAAGTATTTTCTTCTCTCCATGCCCTATTGGGCTTCTGGAGAATATTATTTTTAACCTTTATAAGGATTCCAATATTGCCTCTGTTTTCAAGCAGTGGAAGATTAGTACCCTTTGGTCTTGCAATTTCCTTCAATATCTCTATGTCCCGGAACACATATAAGGCTGACCTTGAAGACGGTGCTAATATCATTTAGAGCTGACAGGCAATATTGAACAATATTTGACCTAGTACAGGGTTACCCATATTCGACGGACCCATCTGGCAACCCTATATCTTTTGACAGAGACGTCAGATCGTTTAATGACATACCGCGTTGGAAGCGTCAGTCCAAGCAGATTTTTACCATGGAACAGTTACCAAATTGTTGACATTTAATTCAACAAAAGAAGTCAAAAGAAGAAGAAGAAGAACAAAATCATCATGTCCGATGAGGCTCATTTCTTATTAAATGGGACAGTAAACTAGTAAAATTGCCGTATTTACGCCACTGAAAATCCTCACGAAATTCAAGAGGTACCTCTTTACGACGAAAAAGTCACTGTTTGGTGCGGCATTAGTGCGAAAACGATTATTGCGCCGTTTTACTTCGAAAATGAAGATGGTCAAGCTGTTACCGTCAATCAGGAGCGTTATCGCGATATGATAACCACTTCTGTGATGCCCATTATTCGTTGAAAGCGTATGAGGCAGTTCTGGTTTCAACATGACGGCGCCCCACCACACACAGCTCGCACCACAATCGATTTTTTGATTTCCTCGTCGTTTGATGTCGAAAAATGGCGATTTTGACTGGCCACCGCGTTCGCCCGATTTACCGCCACCTGACTTCTTCTTGTTTGGATATTTAAAATCAAAGGTTTATATTAATAAGCCAAAGACCATAGAAGAGCTCAAGAACAACATCCGTGAGGAAATAGCCGCTATTCCAGCTGAAATGTTAGCTAATACTATGGAAAATGCTGCAAAACGGGCACAATCCGGCGTACAAGCTCAAGGCGGCCATTTGAGAGATATCATATTCAAAAAGTGAGGCCAACAAATCTACTTGAATCAAATAAAATGATTATTATCGTCAACATCAAAAAAATTGTGTTTTCGTTTGATTAAAAAAAAACACATGGGTCCGTCGAATATGGGCAACCCAGTATAACTCCATTGATTTGTTAGCCGCCTGGCTATCCAAGAAGATATTTATCGTAATTTTGTTACGGTGCGTTAAGGCACACAAATACCTCCTTATTGGCTAAGACCTTTATGGCCTGGTAGACGCTACAGAAGTCCCGAAGTAAGGCAGCTAATTCTAGTCCTAATTCTGTTGAAAAAGCTCCGTGCGAGCAGATAAAAACTAAATATTTCGCTTTTAATATCTCAACTTTACATATTTTTTACCAATTTTAATTTTTTCAATAGAAATTTTAATTTTTTTAAAATTTTAATTTTTTAAATAGAAATTTTAATTTTTTACAAATTCTAATTTTTTAGAAATTTTTAATGTTTTCCAAATTTTAATTTATTCCACTCTATTTCAACTTTCTTCTGAAAAAGTAACTCAAACCATTTTCACACGTTTCAGAGCCACGTTATCCCACAAGTTTAATGGGCGGAACTGGTAACATTTGCCCCGATGATGCTGCTGAATTTTGTCTAAATGGTGGGACATGTAATTTCTTTTCGGAAATCGGCTCATATTCTTGCATGTAAGTATGAAAAACTAGCTAAATATAAGCAATATAAAAATAACTAAATTTAAAATCTATCGCCGATTCAAATATGGAAATCTAAAACCTCATACAGCCTCAAACGAGTTGCACACAAATTCAAAATTTAACTTAAATTATAACTGTTAATAAATTTAGCAATAGGCTGTGTGTCTACTTCAATATGCTTATTAATTTCAAAAGCTTGTATTTACAATGAAAAAAATGCTGCACTAAAAACCTAAAAACTTCACTTACTGTTTAAAAGACTATTTGCGCCAATCTGGCAATTCAACAAAATAAAAAGGTGCATTTCCTCGTAAAATTGAGTTTCGTATACTGCAGAAGCAATTCAAAAGTGTAATAAAACATGATACAGTTGTGGAGCACAGTGTAAATCCTAAAAACCACTGATCATACAGAAGTGCACATGTACAAACATGCGGAGGTGCCTCTGCATGTGTAGAATTTGTACATACAAAAAAATTAAAAAAATATTGGAAATAGAAAAGCTTAAAAAATGTTGGAAATTTTTTTATGGACTTTACTTATTTTCTATTTTCGTTTTCGTGCAAAGGTGAATTTCCATGAAAGCAAAACGTGAGAAACACAAACAAACAAGGGGATAAACAGTGTCGGCACAGGCAATGTGGCTTCACTAGGCAGACGAAGTGTGCTGTGCCAGATTCTCTCGGGAAGAAGAGTTAAATTCCAGACTCCAATTCTACAATAATTGATTTTTTATTTTTATTTTTTTTTTATAAAAATTAAAGAGACGCTGCTTATGTCAAATATAAGTTGGTTAATCGATAGATAACATAATACAATATAATAACTGTTATACCGGCAATTGGCGGCCCGAAATTGAATCAATACTTCTTTTTTAAGAACTTTTTATTGAATTTAATCGGTAGTAAGTTTTTAAATATTCATTATGTACAAACAATCTGCTGCCACCAGCTGGTACCGCATCGCATACTTTCAAAGCCGGAGCGTTTGTATCCATTCGGACGACATGACCCAGCCAACGTAGCCGCTGGATCTTTATTCGCTGCGCTATGTCTATGTCGTCGTAAAGCTCATACAGCTCATCGTTCCATCGTCTGCGTTATTCGCCATTGCCAACGTTCAAAGGTCCAAAAATCTTACGCCGAATCTTTCGAAGTGACAGTGTTGCATAAGTTTTTTAATAAGCAAAACAATAAAATCTATGCTAAAACTTCTAAAGACGCAAAAAATGTTGTTCCAAGGGTTCAGCGTGACCACCACTCAGCCTCCGTAGTGGTTTGGTGGGTAGAGTCTTGTAAAGGCGTTACATCTCTTCATTTCTGCACAAAAGAGGCTAAGACCGGGTCAAACGTGTACCAGGAGAAGAAAGTGAAGAAGTTAGAATGCGTGGTGAAACAGTTGAGCAGTACTCTCTTCAGTGGAGAACGTTGGATCTTCCAACACGATTCCGCGTCGACCCATAAGACAAAAATCGCCCAGAAGTGGCTAAAAAACAACATTCCTGAATTCATAGCCGTAGAAGATTGACAGTCTGCATCCATTGAACTACAGTTGGTAGTCAGAATTGGAGAACATGGCCTGTCGAAGGCCTCATAGAAATTCGGAGAGCCTCAAATAATCTTTGGTGCAAGGAGCGACGTCAACACCCATGGAAATGGCTGAATGGCCTAATCGGTTGAAGGCTGGCGGAGGTTAGGTTGACTTGGCTGACTGAAAGCCATCACATAAACCTATTGGTCCTTAGTGCTACCAGATGGAGATTGACTCTTACGTTATCTTGTAGTAGACATTTTCTAATACATCTGCGACTTTTGCGAATCTAAGTAAGCTTTGAAGCTGAAACCCTGAGAGACATTCTAACCTGTCATATTGTAGAGCTCCTAAACATTTCATTTGGGTTCTAGCTAATGCAGGGCAAGAACATAGAAGGTGTTCAAGAGTTTCCCTCTCTTCTAGTTCATTGCAAAAGCTGCAGCTATCGTTGTTTGTAATCCTTACCTCGGATGCGTCTGCCGCAAATAAATTGTGATCTCTTAGAATACCTACGATAGTTCTGCTTTCTTTTCTAGGCAGGGCTAGTACGAATCTGGCGTATTTATATGCATTCTGTGTACGCATGATTTTCGCGGTTTTGCAAGTGGCTAGATTATTCCACCTCCTGTCTATCCGTGTTTTGCGTGTTTATGTGTTCGCAGTGGTGTCATTGTAGACCGCATTTAAAGGAGTCAGTATGTCGTTTTCTTGTTCGAATTGTCTGTAAACAGCGCTTTTGGCAATCTCATCTACAATTTCGTTTCATGCAATGCGCTTATGCCCGTGTACCCAATAGACATGCAACCGTTTGCCTGCGGCTAGTCTCTCTATGGCTTCCTTGGTGCTAAGAACGTTTTTGGATGGAATTTCATATGAGTTGTTGCCTTTATTGCCGCTTGACTGTCAACGTATATATTTATATTGGAATTGCTCGATATCCGTGCTAGTGCTATTTCTGCAGCCTTTCCTACCGCAAAGACTTCTCCTTGAAAAGGGAGCTTAATTGGCCCCTTACTTGACCTACTACGTCCATCATTTGCGAACTGTCAGTAAATTTATTAAGCGTATTGGGACTAGGTGTCATACCTCTTTTCCACCACTCTTCTTCTATTGTTGTTCGGAATCTCTTCACCCAATTCAAATAAAACTAACTTCATTAAAAAAAAAGTATTATAATTTTATATCTATAACGAACTTAACTTCTAACAGAACTTATGACAGGACTAAGTATTTTACTTGGGGTGGAATTAAATATTGATAACACTAGGGACTATTGCGTTCCCTTGTGTCAATTTGACCACAACAAGGTTTCATTTATGTGAAATACAGTAAAATATTTTTCTTTTATTTTGTATTTTTTTTTTCGAATGTATTTTAATCTTTTTGGAGTTTACTCCTTAAGAAATGATATATAAAGCCCATGGTATGAAAAATATGGGTAGTAAAATCGTGTGAATCACCGGAAGTGTACTCTGACGGAAGTGACGCGTTGCCCTTTTTCTACAATATATTCTAGTGAGAAAAAGCACTGCCTACCTTGTGGCGCTACTTTGTTGGGGCAAACTTGTAGGAAATATATATTTCCTCGTGGTTGCTAATTTCTAGTCAGAAATAATACTGCCCACATTTTGGTGCTTATTTCCGTTTCCTATATAGTGCTTGTGCGTCCGTTGAGAACCTACATATACCAGTGATATCGTCTGAACCTTTGGAGGAGATTGTCTTCAAAAACCCTTACAATGGTTCATCTGCCAATTACACGCCAATGAACTACCGCTTAGACATTTGTTTGAATACATTGATGGCTCTACGTCTGAAAGCTTTAACGGTGAAATAGAGAAAAAATTGAAGGGTTGTGAGAAGCTTTCTTTCGTCAATTATAAACCAATTATATTCACACTACCAGATATAACCAGTGAAAAAGATTTAAGTACGGATCAAAAATACCTATTTGATATTTGTAGTGCTATTATAAGTGGACATTGCAACGACAGCTTAAAAAAGAAAAACCCCAAAAAAATGTTTCATTCCAGGTGGCTTACTATAGCGAATAGAATAAATAAATTTATATTTTTTCAGTAATATAGAAAAGGTCTTCATTTACTCCTTTTGCATATTAAATATATTTTTAAATATCACGGTAATCGTTCTTAAGGAGTAAACTCCAGTCGCGTGTCGGAGCTGACACACACACCTTTTTTTTCAATATATGTGACCTGGTCTGCGAAAAGGTACCTTACGTGCGAAAACAAGTTTTCGAGAAAACAGCAGTTTAAGTTTAAACTTCTAAAAACCCTTGTAACTCAATCCGATTTGGCTTTTTTTCGCAATAAAATCACAGAAGCAGTGAAAAACATTTTTTTATATATAAATAAATAAGAAAAAGTTAATGCAAATCGCAGAAATCGTTTTAAAAAATAAGTTAGCTTTTATATTTTCGTATTTGTACTTTTCTTTTTTATTTACTTTTAACAAACTTTTAAACAAATTATGACTTTCTGGTTTTCACCCTTTCAAATAGCCTTCCACACACTATTCGAATCAACAAAAAAGTGAAAAATGATTTTTTGACACGTAAGGTACCTTTTCATAGACCAGGTCACATATATTCAGGCCCTCTTACTTTTCCGTTTTTGTTGCTATATATTTTTTTTTCTTTGTTTAAATAGATTTACCCATGTTTTGAATCGGGAATCGATCACTTAGCGAGCCCCGCTTGAGCCGCGATTTCGCCGCTTACGTTTAACCTTCAGATTCTCAAAATTTAGAAATACAAAATCTTCAACGTCATGGCAACAAAACAATTCAACTTATCTGTGCTTATAAAGAGCAGAGAGAAAGATCAAATACGTATTTAAAAAGTGCTCGCCCCTCAATAAAATGTGTGTGTGTACTGTATAAAATTGTTCGCTGGGTATAATTGAAGTGACTGTATGCACCAACTCATTCACTCAATTATAAACGCCGCACATGACATATTTTGGTGGCATGCAACGCGTGTTTGCAAGCAGCAGTTATGGAGCACTGCCAACAAGCAGTCACAAAGTGATCCAGTGAGTGCAAGTTGCCGCGCATAAGTACTCTTTGCATGTACAGTCTGTTACACAAGAGCGTGGTCACTGTTACACGTAAAGGGTGTTTTTTTTAGAGGTTAGGTTTTCCAGAGCGTCCTGTTTCTTTTTCTATGACATAGAGGGCACCTCAGTCCTTCATGCGTTTTGTAAAAAGTGAAATTTAGTCTTCAATTGAGTGCTGTTTACGCCTCTCGCTTTGAGGCAATTTTGCTATGTTTGCATGAAAAAGGACCCAAATTAACGCAAACTGCTCGCTATAAAAAGGTCGCTAACGTTGATGATTTTGCTGATCGCGGAGTGCAAGCAAAGTCTCAAAAAAAGTCGAAAAAAAGATTCTTGCTTTGTTCTCGAATGATCCAACTTTGACTTTACGTGGAGCTGCTGTGAAATTGAAAGCAAAAGATGTTGATATATCTTACGGAACGATTCGCAGGCACTTGCTTGCCAATAAACTGAAATATCGCAGTACTTTGGAAAAACCAATGTTGAGTGCAAAACACGTTGAAAAACGAGTGGAATGGGCGAAGGAAAACTTGGACTGCGATTGGAGCAACGTAGTTTTTTCTGATGAGTCCTACTTCTGTGGATTTCCGAGCATCAAACACGCCTAGACAACCTCCACCAGTAGAGTGCTTCAACGGACTGTTAAACACCCCGTCAAGGTCCATGTTTGGTGGTGCTTCTCAAACAAAGGTTTCGGTACTTTGTTCTTATTTCACAAGAATTTAAATGCCGAAAAAAAGAATAAAATATATCAATAGGCTTTGTTACCATCTGCTAAGCAATCAAGAAAAATGAAAGCTGGATCCTTCAAGAGGACAACGATCCGAAGCATCGGAGTCGAGCGTGCAGGGAGTGGAAGACGCAAAACGGAGTTGTCACTTTAGATTGGCCATCTCAATCAAGGAATGCAAATCCCATAGAAAATGTGTGAGGGCTCTGATGAAAATGCAGCTTCGCAGACGCCAGCCATGTAATTGATCAACTTTTTCGACAAATTATGTCAGGCGATAATTGACAATGCAATAGATTGGACTTGCTATTGAGGTATTTGCATTGAGTATTGACGACCAAATTATCAATAAATTTGCGAATTTTCGAAAAATGAATTGTTGTTATTTTTTAACAGTGACCACGCTCTTATGTAACAGACTGTATGGGTGTGTATGTGCATCGCCATGCAAGCATATATGCATGTGTGTGAATATGCGGAAAGATTACAGGGTAACAGAGTATTTGAATACAAATTGAACAGCGAAACGGCAAAATTCGCATTCGTGCGTCGAATAAGTTTTGAAAAAAAAACAATAGTTTGAAGTAAATTTCTAAAACCACTTTTTGTCACACCTTTCTGCAGTACCCCTGCTAAATAAATTTCGCTATACTACATATTCTTCTTCTTAATTGGCGCTATAACCGCTTACGCGATTTTGGCCGAGTTTAGCAAAGCGCGCCAGTCGTTTCTTTCTCGTGCTAACCGGCGCCAGTTGGACACACCAAGTGAAGCCAAGTCCTTCTCCACCTGATCTTTCCAACGCAGAGGAGGCCGCCCCCTTCCTCTGCTACCACCAGCTGGTACCGCATCGAATACTTTCAAAGCCGGAGCGTTTGTATCCATTCGGACGACATGACCCAGCCAACGTAGCCGCTGGATCTTTATTCGCTGCGCTATGTCTATGTCGTCGTAAAGCTCATACAGCTCATCGTTCCATCGTCTGCGATATTCGCCATTGCCAACGTGCAAAGGTCCAAAAATCTTACGCAGAATCTTTCTCTCGAACACTCCAAGCGTCGCTTCATCGGATGTTGTCATCGTCCACGCTTCTGCGCCATACGTTAGGACGGGCATGATGAGAGTCTTGTAGAGTGTTAGTTTTGTTCGTCGAGAGAGGACTTTACTGCTCAGTTGCCTACTTAGTCCAAAGTAGCACTTGTTGGCAAGAGAGATTCTACGTTGGATTTCAAGGCTGACATTGTTATCGGTGTTAATGCTGGTTCCTAGAAGTCTTTTACAACCTCGAAATTATAACTGTCTACAGTGACGTGGGTGCCGATACGCGAGTGCGCCGACTGTTCGTTTGAAGACAGGAGGTACTTCGTTTTGTCCTCGTTCACCACCAGACCCATTCGCTTTGTCTCTTTGTCCAGTTTGGAGAAGGCAGAACTAACAGCGCGGTTGTTAAGGCCGATGATGTCAATATCATCGGCATACGCCAACAATTGTACGCTCTTATAAAAAATTGTGCCTGAGCGATTAAGTTCTGCGGCTCGTACGATGCTCTCCAACATCAGGTTAAAGAAGTCACACGACAGCGAGTCACCCTGTCTGAAACCTCGTTTGGTATCAAACGGCTCGGAGAGGTCCTTCCCAATTCTGACGGCGCTGCTGGTGTTGAGCAACGTCATCTTACATAGCCGTATTAGTTTTGCGGGGATACCAAATTCAGACATCGCGGCATACAGGTAACTCCTTTCCGTACTGTCGAATGCAGCTTTGAAGTCGACGAAAAGATGGTGTGTGTCGATTCTCCTTTCATGGGTCTTTTCCAAGATTTGGCGTATTGAGAATATTTGGTCGATGGTAGACCTTCCAGGTCCAGGTCAATACTACATATTAGAGGTGGAAAAATATCGACGCGACTGTTGATGGTTTGCTTTTCTAAGAAATACTGCCGATGGTTTAGGACTATCATGGCTATCGGTACTACCTTAGCTATGTAAACTGCTATTAGACATCACCAAAAAGCTAGCAAGTAATGCGGATAACTTCGCACACACACACATTAACCTGCGTCGACTGCAAGACTTACACGCGTTTTTTTTCTTCCTAAGATTGAAATGTGTGACTCTCCGCCAAGCAGAATAGAATATCTGCTGTTTGGAATCATGTCGCAAAGACTAAAGAAAATGGATCCGTAGCAATTTCTGCATACTGCAAGAATAATGACAAATCGAGTGGAAATACAAGCAATTTGGAGGATCACTTCCAGTGTTGCTCAGTGTACGATGCCATCAAAAGAGAAGCGGCAAGCCACAACAGGTTCTGTTACGAGTGAGCAAACGTCTGCATCAGATTTTTTCTCGTCATCATCGCAAAGGTATTTGTTTTTCGAGCGATTATGTTAAAGCATTTTATGTAGTCAAGTTATTTCTCAGAGGAGCGCAGATGGAGCTCCATTTCTTCATGTGCTTTATATACGAAGAACTCAAAAAGTCCTTTGGACTCCTCGCCATTCAATTTCCAAACTCGTAGCTGTGTTTACCGGTCACTATACGATCGGCACACACGCGGAAAAGCTAATGTTACCATTTAACCCCCATTGCAGAAGCTGTGGGGACCTTGCAGAGAAGAAGACTGTAGAGCATTTTCTCTGTAAATGACCGGGTTTGGCAGCTAGACGACTAAGGTCACTGAGAGCTCCTTTCTTCGACAGCCTGGAGCAGTGCGCCAACCTAAATCCAATCAATCTCCTCCATTATATGAACAGCTTTGGCTGGCTGTCGATATCTGCCTGTTGGAGGTCTCATAATGGTATCAAAACGTCGCTTTAGTGCTACTTGAGGAGTAGCAGACCGGCACTTTAACCATTTCAGCTACCTATCTACCTTAGGTAGTGATTTAATGTTTTACTTTATTACCTCGGTGTTTTAGCAAACTTACAAATACATATGACCCCGGAAGTATGCGTAAAAAATAGATGCGGCACTTTCGCTGATGGCAGTTAAGGATCTCCAACCATTCAGTATAGTGAATGATGCAGATTTCACTCTTTTACGTGCCTTGATATCGGCTTCATTCAAAAGTCATTATTTTCTATTGCAAAATCGAAGTTTTTCAAAATCATTTTTATGCAGAAATTGGCAAAAAAGTGTGAAATGGCCCACTTTGAGAAGATGCATTAAATTTATGCGTATAGCCATCTTGAATACTCAATTCGCCTTGGGTGGTATCGGTAAATCAGCTGATTTGTTTTTTTTTTCGCCGAGTCCATGTGGCTATCAGCACAGAATGAAACAAGGCGAATTCATTCTTTGTTTTCTACTTTGGCAATACTTTGCCGTGTGTCAATCAAACGTACAAAACATTGTTGTTCGTCTAGTGCCACCACCTTTAATGAATGCGACATGGCAATATTTCATATGAAAATATTTTCACATTTCTTTTCATTTTCTCACAGAAGGCGAATCGAAAGTGTAATGAAAACGGAAAAAAACGTTTTATTTGACGTTTACCCCTAACGAGAATCGACCACCAGGACTTTGATATGCAAAAATTGACTCATTCTATGAGAAGCAGACTTCAAGGTGTTCTAGATGCTCGGGGTAGTCATACAAAGCACAGATTCACATTTTATTTTTTGAAACATAAAACTTAAAGCTATTAACTGCAAATATAAAAAGACTTTCTCGACTGTTGTTTTTTTTTTTTTGTTTTTTTTTTTTGTTATTTTAAAACTAACTATTATTTTAAAACGTAACTTTTTTACGATTGGCTTATGAATTATTTATAAAGGGTTTTTCAATAAAGGCGGGTAGATGCGCAGAATGTCAATCGTGGCGTTTGGTGTGTGACACGTAGCGCCGTCCTGCTGGAACCAGCTAGGTCCATATGGTTCAATATGGGCCATAAGAAATTGGTTATCATCGTTGTGTAGCGCTCGCTGTTGACGGTGACCGCCTCACCAACGTCGTTTTCAAAAAAGTACGGACCAATGACGCCGCCGGCCCAAAATCCACACCAAACGGTAACTTTTTGAGGATGCATTATCACCTGGTGAACCTCGTGTGGATTGGTGTCCTCCCATATACGGCAATTTTGTTTGTTAACACAGCCATTCATCCTAAAATGCGCCTCGTCACTAAAGATGATTTTTCGCCCAAAACTGTGGTTCTCTTCCAAACGATTCGAAGCCCAGTCAGCGAACAAACGGCGTTGTCTATGGTCATCAACTTTGAGCTCCTGGGTCAGTTGGATCTTGTACGGGTGTAGGCCCAAGTCCCGACGCAATATTCGCCAAGTTGAAGTCTGCGAAAGGCCAAGTTCTTGGCACGGCGAGGAATAGGCTGCCTCGTGTTCTGCTGTACACTTTCACGGACCACGGCAATGTTCTCGGCTTATCTTGCGTTCCTTGAACGTACGGGTGTTGGCTGATTGTTTACTGACCCGGTCGTCTCAAATTTGGCCACCAAACGTTGAAGAGTCGACTTTGAAGGGCCACCACGTCTACCGAAAAATGGGCGCAATGCGCGCAACGTTTGCGTTAATGAACACTCATTTTGATAATAAAGTTTTATCATTCGAACGTGCTGCTCAATCGTGTAACTTGCCATGATGATTTGGCATAAATAACTGAATAATAAACAAAAGATTTGACAGATGTCACCAAAACAAAATGGCTGCCACAGGGCGCCAAAATCGACCCGCGCCAATTGAAAACCCCTTTATTAGTCAAATAAAACCGAATATTGAACGAAAACCACGAAAAAATATATATTTTCCTAAGTGACATATCTGCATTTCGCTAGATTAGTAAATGTCATAATGCTTTCGTGACAAACTGTATTTACATAAAGTACTTTGCGCATCTTCATTTTCCCCCTTTGCTATACGGCTGCAAAATAATGAAAATGTCAACAACTCATTGATTACTTTCGACATCGTTCGTTTGACACATCTGTGACGCAATGGCAAAGATTTTTCTGTTGACAGTTTGATGTAAAAAATGCAGAGATTTGTTATGTGAACACATGGGATTTCTTATTTATGTATGTGAAGGCGAGCCGGACAAATAAAAATAGACCAAAATTAAATTCTCGTGAGCCAAACGCAGAAATCCGCCACCAAGCCACGCACGCACATCAGCGGCTTACATGACCCTCATTTTACACTAGCGCCGACATTCTTAATTGTTAATTTGTAAGAAATCACATAAATGAATGCACACATCTACGAGTGTATGTATGTATGTGGGTGTACCAAAAACAAAAAACTAACAGAAATGTAAAGCGAAACTAAAAATATGAAATTTTAAAATACCATAAAAACACGCCCCACCAAAACAATTCCACAACGCAAACACTTTAGCACTTTCAATGCACTTTAACGCAGCGTTCCAAACGAGATGTACTCGTATACGAGTATGCATATGTATAGATGTATGTGAGTCTTATGATGCGGTCGCGACGAAGGCGGTGCACAGTGGAACGTCTCTTGGATGCGATGGCAAACAGTTTCAGTTGTGAGTAGTCGTTCTATAGAAAATTGCAGCTGAAACTAAGGGCGAGTTTACAACGAGCGTCGTAATACCAGAGGTCACTGTTGTTTTACGCTACTTTTTCAGGTTTTTTTTCTTAGCAATGGTTATATATACATAATTGGCGCGTGCCCTCTTTTTTGGGTATTTGGCCGAGCTCCTCCTCCTATTTGTGGTGTGCTTCTTGATGTTCTTTCGCAAATCGAGGGACCTACAGTTTCAAGCCGACTCCGAACGACAGATATTTTCTTTTATGAGGAGCTTTTTCATGGCAGAAATACACACGGAGGTTTGCCATTGCTTGCCGAGGGGCGACTGCTATTAGAAAAAACTGTTTCTTCATTTTGATGTTTCACCGAGATTCGCACCTACTTTCTCTCTGGATTTCGAATGATAGTCACGCACCAACGCATTCGGCTACGGCGGCCGCAATGGTTACTATTTATAAATAACTCCAACTGTACTCGATCGATGGATAAGACAACATTTTTCAGCGCGAATAGTTTTTTTAATGAATCTGCTTGGTAGATTTTAGCACAATATATGATATATATTTTTTATACTTTTTCAAAGTAATTCATTGGAAAACTTCCAGTATCTTAAGGATACATTTTTCAAAGTACTTTATTGTATAAGGCAGCGCAAAATGAATCACCCTGCCGTAAGATTGTTGTTTTTGCAATTTATGTCGTACGTGAATCATTTTTGAAACTTGTGAACTAGACAGCTGCGCTATCCAAAAAGAAAAGTCATGGAGTGCTATACCCCACAAGTATATTGAGTAGTTTTTCCCCCAACGAAGAGCAGGATTTTGTGTCGAAAATCATTAAGAGCGACGAGGTGCATTTCCACTTAAGCGGTTATGTAAATAAGCAAAATTTTCGTATTTGGAGGCACTGTCAAACTGTCAAAAAGTTTTTAAACTCTCCGGGCACTGACTTGTTGATGTGCGTTTTAAAATGTATTATTAAAATTGTTATTATTTTTTAAAATTTAATATTAAGTCAATGTAAATAGAGACTAAATCATTTTCATTACTAGCATTAGGCGCCTGTGATGCGCCACTTCTCTGCTCGCTGGCTCTAGTCACTGCTCACTTGGCGGTTAAATTTACATGTGAAACCAACAACAAAGATATCGAGTAAGATTCCCCGCTAGCGAGTTGGGTTAAGCCCCATAAAAGTTGTATAGCTCACTATTTTTAATTATGCCTGTCTCTTATCTCTCTTTTCTGCTAATAGGCCAGTTTCATTAGTCTGCGTTCACATAGTACAACTTTTGTTGGTTCAACTTTGCGAATTCTCTTTTGTTGTTCTGGGCGTGTTCACACACCTTGCAATTTTTTAGTTTTTAGGAACATTCAGGAAAACGAGACCACAAAGGAAATTGACAGAGTACGCGCATCACAAGTAACGAGTTGAAGCTGCAAATAGATATTTCGCTATATGAACGCGGACCTATTAATACTTTTTAGTGCTATCAAACAAATGTAATTTTTGCTAACACTTGGTCGATTCGCCAAGGCCTATTATTAGCCTTGAATTTATATTTATCTGGCAATTGAATACAACTCCAAAACAGTTTAGAAACTTTCATCAGCTGTGTTAGTAAACCTCACTTTATTCATTAGTTGAGTGAATAATCGGCACTCAGCACATTTCGGAATATTCTTCAATCAAATAGTTCGATTTTTGACCACCAACGTTCCACTGTTCAGCAGAATATGGTGCATACAGCAGCAGCATAGCTGCCCTGCCTGCGCATAAGTTGTACGATCCACGTCTACTCTTACGCTCTGACAACCACCACTTGAGCACAGTACATCATCCTTTCTACAATGCACTGCTCTCTCTGCCCTTGCTATCGTTCATTTGACTATTTGTGTTTGTTAGAAATTTATATTTAGACAAACCAATCAACGGTTATAGCGTAAACAAAACTCCTCGAGCCAAGAGTCGCTTCAAGTCGGGGCGATGCGCTGTGGTGTCAAATTGAGTGCTCTGACGTTCAATTTACTGTTGTGTGTGCGCGTATGCAAGTAGATATTTAGATGTTTCGAATTGAAGTCTGTGTGATATGCACTGATAAACTAATTGATGTGTATGCGTCTACGCCTAAAAATAGATAATAAAGTTGAGCGAATATAGTTCACTGATATGAGTGGTGGACATGAAAACATGCATAAACACGATATGTAAACTGTATAATATGCTGATCAAGTGTGCACATATATATGGACACACATACATACCATACATGGAAGTTAAATCATAAAATCATAAGTAGCAATAAGTTTTCGAAAAATGTTTGCATCCGCGCATATACCAAACCAGATACTTTCAAGTAAAAGTATTTTTGGACATTTCTTGAATACTGTAATGGATATAAATAACCATTGGTTGATATTTTTATTAGTTTATAAATTTATAAAAAGGCATGCATAACCTTAAGAACAATATCCTGCCAATTAGTAGTCGAATCGCCATGCATATTGAAGCAACTAGAGCTTCTGCTTATTAGAGAAGTTTTGGAAAATATTATTAAAAGTTATTGACTTAAATTTTACAAAGCCTCTACAAATGAAGGCAGCCCTCTTCGCGAGCAAATTGCAGTTTTTTCAGTTATTTGGATACACTGCTATTGCCTGAGATTTGTTGGCATAAGCCCGCGACTTCAAGTGGGCCCAAAGAAAAAGCTTAAGCTTAAGTGTGGATAATGCAGCTCCGTAGTATTCGACTAATACAGAAGAAACTTACTCAACACAGAGATGCACCCAATCAGTTCAGTTTTATTGGAAAGCATCTTGAATCTTTCTTGACCGCGGCAATTTTTTTTTGTGTTTCACTTTCAAACAACCAGCACAGATTTTCACAAAAGTTACACTTCTGCCTCCACCTTTCAACTCTAACTTGTAAGGTATTAAGCGCCTTCGATTCGCCAAGCGTTAGCGAATAAAAGAAAATAAATAAATATATTATATGTTGGCAGCACTGGAAAAGAGTGCTTTCGTTCGACGCTCATAACTTCACTGACTTTAAAGTGCGTTTTTAGACTTTCCGTTAAGTTTAAGACATTGAAAGGATCTTCCTTAGATTGGAGATGAATTTTTAAAGCAAAAAAAATTGCTAATTTGAAAGTACTGCAGGAGCTGTGTCCCTTAGTAAGATCGCGTTTATAAAGGGAAACATTTGCAGCTTCAACTCATTACTTGTGATGTGCGTACTCTGTCAACATTCTTTTTTTTTCTCGTTCTTCTCAATGTTGTTGTTGACTGTAGACTGAAAACTAAACATTTGCAAGGCGTGTGAACACGACGGGAACACCAAAAGAGAATTCGCAAAGTTGGAGCAATAAAAGTTCTGCTGTGTGAACGCAGACTAATGAAACTTGTCTATTAGCGGAAAAGAGAGATTAGCAGAAAGGCAGATAAGAGACAGGCAGCATTGAAAATAGTGAGCTGTACCAGTTTTTGAGGTCTAAACATACTCGCTAGTGGTGAAACTTGTTCGATAACTTTGTTGTTGCTTTCACATACAAATTTATCACCAAGCCAGCGGAGAAGCGACGATTCGTAGTTGAATAAACTTATTATTAAGGGGATATGTACAATTAGAATGCCGAAATAAGCGAATTTTCTAGAATTTTTTCTGAGAAAACCTTTAAATTTATTGAGCTGAAGATTTGTACACATATTTTGTTATTTTTTAACTGTATTTTAAGACTGAATATTCGAACAAATATTTATTTGGAAATGCGCTACAGCTGATCTCCGGGAGCTCCTCTCAAACACGTCGTTTTGCGGTGACCACTATATCTCTGAACTGGATGCGCTGAAATTAAACAAACAAACAGATTTGGTTAAAGTAATGTTAAATCTAGTTATTAACCGAGGGAATAAGCAAAATAAATTTTTTTTTGACAAAATGGCGGTTTCTCACAAAAAAAAAATTGATTTTTGAACAAAATTTCGGGCTTAAATTGTTTATAAAAAAAAGACATTTTTGTCGGTGGGAAAAAATCTTCGTTTATTTACTAAAAGATATATTTAAAAAGCTCGTGTTAAAACTTGAGACTAATCGGCTTAGCCGTTTTCAAGTAGTGTTGGTCATCGATTTTGAAAACACCATTTTGAGAAAAACGCGCTGCCGCTCCTTGTACTTTCAAGCACTCTGAAACGCCTTTTCAAATTTGCGTGTAACTTCGGAAATATGCACCAGAACGATATTAAGTTTTCTGTGGGTATTTTTAAATAAAGTGTGGTTAAGTTTTAAGGGCCGGTGATTATATTGAATGAAATACAACTTTTTAGGACATTATTGTCATTTCTTTTTATTATGATAATATTGGTATGGCTCAATTACGTGTGAAACAAAATATTGGCCAAATGGCCGCAGCGGCCTCGGCGACACACCTCCATCCGATGGTCCAAATTTTCGATGACGCTGAGCCATAATTGAGGTTCTATGCCGTTAATGTGCCGCATTATCTCATCCCTTTAGCTCTTGAATTGTTGCTGGCTTATCGACGTACACCTTTTCTTTCAAATAACCCCAAAGAAAGAAGTCTAACGGTGTCGTTGACGTTTAGGTGTGGTTCACATTCAACATCGGCTTTTGAAATTTAACCACCCTTTATATGTACATTAAAGAAATAAAATAAAATTTAAAAACTTTAACTGTATATAATCCCTAAATAAATCAATAAAAATATTGTATAAATATTTTCTGCAAATTTTTACTAACTTAAATCGTATTTATTCACTTATTCATTTCAGATGTCCGGAAGGATTCATAGGCGAACGCTGCGATCGGAAGGAAGTCAATAATATATCTCCTAGTACGTACAGTAATGAACAAGAATGTGGCGAGAAGAAATTTTACGGAAGTTATTATTGCTAAAATAGGCTTTTCTATAGCATCGCAATTGGTTTAAATTGAATAATTTTTATTTTTTCGAAAAAAAAACAAAATACAAAACACTTCTTAGCTAACAAAAATACAAACAAAAAAAAAACAAAAAACTACATATGTATGTTTGGCAAGCTGCAACTGCACGTACATACATATATACATGCATATGTAGGCAAAGAAAGGGAGATCCAATAGTTGTTGAAGATTGAATATATCATAAATTACACAAATGTATATGAAGCGTCATTCGAATCGAATGTTTTTTGAATTTATCTCCGTAATATACCAAAAATACTATATACTCATTATCATCGCTGTCACACACCGACGCACATACAGAGATACACACATACATGCACTCACTCACTAATACACTAACATTTACATGAATGCAATAAACCAAAAATTAGTTATAAAAACCAGATAATATTGCTGTAGAAAAAGTAGAAAATGCTATAAAAAAAAACAAAAACAAATTCTTTATTTATCATATTTATTGAACTCGACAGTGACAGGAAAGTTATAAACTTCAGTAGATGTATGTATGGATATGTATGCATGCGTCTGTGGATTTTTCAGCAAAAACATAAAACAAACCAAGTTACATACATAAAATAGTACAAAAACAAGCAAACATATTAACGAGCATACATACATACATACATACATGCATGCATATGTAAAATGTTGAAATATATTTTGAGGGATTTTTCTACATCCAGCGCAGCAAATCTACTTAAATACATAAATCTACTTAAATACATACATACATACATACATACATACATAAATATTAATAATAACTAAATTTCGATAATAACTTTTAAACACATTCCATTGACTAATGTTCTTTAATTAAATTTAAAAAACAAACAAAAACACAAAAATAATTAGAAATGCTGCAATTTGAAGTTTGCTCGCAATTACTTGCATACACACATAAATTTAAAATAATGGAAAAACATAGAAAAATAACAAAAGTGAAAAAGCGAAAAAGTAGAAAAGTCAATTACCTACATAATGCCCAAATGAAGAAATCTGCTTTTCTAAATGCTACAAAAACAATATTGTATAGAAAAAAACTTGCGTTTTTTTCAAATTTTTTTTCTTGTATAAAACAAAGGTGCTATAGAAGGTTTATTTTACTCAATAATATTTTTCCAATGTTGTTTTCTTATTCTGTTCCTCTTACTTCTACTGCTCTTTTGTTGTTTTGTTTAGTTTTTTTTTACCATTAATAATACCACTTAATATTATTTTATTATTTTTAAATTATTTATTAATTTTAGTTTATTTATTTACAAAAAAAAACAAACAAACAAACAAAAAACAAAGAACGCTCAAACATGCAAATTAAATTCTAAGCGAAGTTAGAACAGAATGCATTAAAATATCTATATTACTTAGAAGCGATTAAACATCGTCAAACAAAATGTTAACAAGCACTGCTATCAAACGTGAAATTACGCAAGTAACGGAATACCTATACGATAAAATGTATAATAGAATTTCTGAAAATAAGAGGCTCTCTTGCTCGCGCTCATGCATACATACTTACGTATGCGTATGCATATGTACACATGCATGCACATACAAGCACATATACCCTACATATATGTGCGAGTATGTGTTTATACAAACATAGATATGTACGCCCACATAATCTCATCAACTCTCAACTCTCGTAGCCGCACTATTTATTTCAACTCACTCACACTACCGTACATGCAAACATTCATATACATACATAAAAACATATAATACATATAAATATACATACATACATACAGACATGTATGCGGTTATAAATATTCATAACTCATATAGACAATAAATAGCTGTAATATTGAAATGTGAAAATGATGAAAACTTGACAAAAAAAAAACTATTTATTTTGGTACTCACATAACCTCGCCCTGAATTCGAAAGAAATTTGAAAACATTAACGGCATTCAATGTTGAAAAATAAAATTTACCCTTTACCATCACTTATTTACGAACGAGAAATTTTACAAGAATTTATGAACATACATACATATCTCAGCCTAACTGACAGTCTCACCATACCACATTCGTTATGAACTGATTGATTGAAATATGATAATTTGAAATTAGAAAAAACAAAAATTACAACTCATTTACACTGGTAACTCGCTAAGAGAGCTACTTTTCCACCAAAGCACACCTTTATTGATTGCCGAAAGTGCATAGCCACCCCCACATTGAGTGTTTCGCTTAAATGCTGTGTATATGTAATACAAAGCTTTAGCCTAATGATTGTTTAATTTTTTAAAATTTTTTTTCAAAATGTTATAATTTGAACTTACATTTTCAAAAGATACAGTAAAGCGTTTTTCAGTAAGAGCGCTTCAACTTTTTTTTTGAATAAGACACAAACGGTTTGACTTTTTTAACTAATTTTTTTTTATTATCGAGTTTGAACATATACATTTAAGTATAAAATTCGATTTCTTTTGCACGACCACCGCGTGCACGTTTTACGAAGTCCAATCGTTGAACCCAATTTTCGACCACTCTTTTGCATAAGTCGGCCGAAATTCCAGCAATTTCGCGTTCAATATTGGCTCTGAGCTCACAAATCGTCGCCGGCTTGTTACTGTAGACCAATGACTTCACATAACCCCAAAGAAAGTAGTCCAGAGGCGTCAAATCACACGAGCGCGGCGGGCATTCGACCGGTCCATTTCTGGAAATAATGCGCTCATCGAACTTACTCTTCAACAAATCAATTGTAGCGTGTGCTGTGTGGCTTGTGGCCCCGTCCTGTTGAAACCACATGTCGTCTAAGTCCATACCATTCAATTGCGGCCAAAAATAATCGTTTATCATGTCGCGGTATCGATTTCCATTCACAGTAGCGTGGCGATCGTTCTCGTCAACGAAAAAATATGGGCCAATTACGTCGCCGGCATGTAAACTGCACCAAACAGTGATTTTTTCGGGATGCAACGGTGCCTCATGAATCACGTGTGGATTGCTTTCTGCCCAGTAACGTATATTTTGCTTGTTGACAAAGCCATTGAGCCAAAAGTGAGCTTCATCACTGAAGATGATTTTTTTGAAAATTTATAAATTTTCATAAAAAATTTGCACGATTATTTTCATAAAAAATTTGCACGATTTGCAATCGTTGCTTAAGTGTGTAGCGTTCCATGATGAAATGTATACTAATGAAGTTTACAAATGACAAGCGAAAAATAAAAAATATTGCGTCGTTCGCCCTCCCTATCAGAAAAAAGTTGAAGCGCACCTATTGAAAAACGCCTTATATTATATTCGTATAGCCAGCGCTCATTCAAGTTGGCATCGAATTTAATTCGATCACGTATCTCCCTGCTTTATTACTCCATATTTACATATGCGTTCATAATCCAACATAAAATATTTGAGCTGATGGGCAAATGCGTGTGATTTGGCATTTGAAATCAATAAAAGCAAATTTGTCAAAACCTCAGTTTAACACATTGTACAGATCCATAAGTAAAAACACGTTCAGGTGCTTGTCAGAAAATGCATACAGCTGAGATCACCTGTTTCCAAAACGCTCTGTAACATAGTTACATAAAAAATGATGAAATTTCATAAAAAATCGCATAAAAAAGTTGCATAAAATATTATTAAATTTCATAGAAAATCACTTCAAAAAGTTGCATAAAATATTATTAAATTTCATAGAAAATCGTTGGAAAAAGTTTAAAAAATTACGCAAAAATGTTGGTATTTCTCAATAGAGAAGAATTATTATAGTTAAGCAATCTATTAAAAATATTTAGGTTAGGTTAGGTTAGCCTGGTTGGCAATACGCCTTAGACCTTAGTCCCTAGCAATACCAGATGGAGACCGACCTCTATGAATACCTAAAGTAGACATCATGTAAGAAGTCACCGCTTTTAGCGAATCTAAGTAGAGCTGGGAGCTCCGCTTTTGAGACGTCCTCCAGACCATTAAACATTGGGGCTCCCAGGCATCTTAGTCGCGTTTTTAATAATGCCGGACAAACGCACAGCAGGTGTTCCAAAGTTGTTCTCAACATCCTCTCTGCATGTCCTTCATTTGTCCGTGTTAGTAATCCCAATCAGCATGTGCAGTCAATAGATTATGACCTGTTAGCATACCTATAATAGTTCTGCCATCCTTTCGCGAGAGCGTAAGTACGAATTGAGCCAGTTTTTTGTCGTTAGTTCTACACATAACTTTTGCTATTTTGCATGTGGTCAGATTAGTCCACCTAGCTTCCACTCGCCTTTTCATGTGGTCGTCCATTTCATTGTATATTGTGTTTTGCGGTTTTGGTATGTCGTTCTCTTGCTCAAAAGGTAGTCGATCAAGACCTTTTGGTATCTCATCTACTATTTCGTTCCCCATAATGCCTTTGAGACCAGGTACCCAGTAGGTATGCAGCCTACTGTTTGCGGCTAGCCTTTCTATGGCCTCCCTGCTCCGTCGAACATTTTGGACTGATACAATATGAGCTTATTGCTTTTATTGCTGCTTGACTGTCCACGTATATATTAATTGTTGAGTTCTTTCTTGTTCAAGTGCAGGCTAGCTCCGCGGCTTCTCCCACAGCAAAAATTTCCGCTTGGGAAATACTGCTGTGGTTTCGCAGCTTGATAGGTTGCCTTATCCCTAGTTTTGAGCAGTAAATGTCCGCTCCCACTCCGTCTAAAGTTTTAGAGCCGTCTGTATAGATGTGAAAAGTTCTATGGCCAGGCTTCATGCCTTTGTGCCATCCCTCCTCTTCAATTGTAGTGCGAAACCTTCTCTCCCAATTAATGTAGTCCGTACAACCTGAGCTCCACTTACCTATTGAGCTGAGTATCATTTCCAGCGCCGCCGTTGGTGTGGTTTTCATCGCTCCTGTTATGCACAGAGCAGCGAGTCGTTGAATCCTTTTTAGGGGCGTTAAGTATGTCAGTTTTCTTGTCGCAGTCCACCATACTAAGGCCCCATACAGCAATATCGGTCTAACTACTACCGTGTAGCACCAATGCATCAGAGAGGGTGATAGACCCCAAGTAACGCCCAGCATTCTTTTACATGCGTACAACGCATTTCTGGCCTTTGTCACCCTCTCCTCAACGTTGTGCTTCTACAGCAATTTACTGTCCAGTATTAGCTTCGGGAGGTTCTACGCCGTTATTGTAAATTTTCCAAGTCTAAGATATTATTTTACATATTTTTTCTTTTTTGTCGATATTTTAGTGGTTTTAATGTTAGCATACAAATTTCAATTTGGCATAGCAACCCTGCCCACACGCTCAAGCAAAACGGCCAAGCGCGCACACCATCACACACTTGACTGCCTGTCGAGTTCACACCAAAGCTGCATATAAAAAAATAAGAAGAAAAAACTTTTTCTACTTGTATTTTTGTACAATGGTTTCAAAACTCTCACCAGTTACTTAAGCAGACACTAAAAATTGTGAAATCAAATACTACAAGATGACGCAAAATTAATCACCTCATCGGAAGATTTATAATTTTTGCAAATGGCGTCGTACGTCAATCATATTTGACAATTGTAGACAGCTACAGTATACAAACAGTCAATCAATGGAGGAACGGTGATCAAATAAAGATTTCCAGCACTCAAAATCATTTTTTTTTTTTTTTTCATTTAGTAAAAAAGTTATTCAAAAAACAAAATTTTGTGATTTATCTTACGCCATCTTGTATATGAGTTAACACATATTATAAATAAGTCGTAATCTTATGCACTTTGGAGAGCGACTGTTGGCAGCATCTAAAATTTCGAGCATAACAGCCGCTGAAGTCGTTTAGCGTGTTTCCTTGTATGACTCAGCTCAGTATCACGATCAATGGCCATTGGAACAATTCGAGCCCATTTTATGGCAGCACTGATATAAATCTTCGGTTTTGCTAGTACGAAGAAGTTTAAACTTAAATGTGAATCTGTGCTTTGTATGACTACCCCGAGCATCTACAACACCTTGAAGTCTGCTTCTGATAAAATTAATCAATTTTTTATTATCATAGTTCTGTGGTATCTTGCGCCCATCCCCGAAAACAACGTTTTTGAGCGCTGCTTTTGCTTTATCATGCAAGAATCTTACTTTTTTTTAAAAACACCAAATCACCCAGTACCTGGCTGGACATGCATACCCACACCATAACTGAAAGTTTGCCAAATTTCACTGTCCGCATTTCCAGTGCGTTCAATAGCTACCTCCAGACTATATTGGGGCCAACGATGCATGATTTTAGTCTCAACGCAGAATATCACATAATTCCAGTAGGTATCTATCTGAGCGAGGTAGGTTCTAGTGAAATATAACCCCTCCTCAATATGCCATGTAGTGAGCAAAGTCTGCTTTCGAGCAACTCGTGAAGTAAAATTGTGCTATTACCAAACTTAGCGGACTGTTTCATGAGAAACTTCGACGCCACACTCATCTCTAAACTCACTAGTCAAGGATCATAGATTTAACAGGTTTAGCCAATAAATATGGTGAAAAACAGAAGAGGAGAACTTCGGCTGCCACGTCACGTCGAATGCGCCAACTGAATTCTGCACAATCATTTCACATGAATTCACGCACTCGTCCAATCAATCGTTGTTTAGACGGTGACGAGGTGACAATGTATTGGTTTTATTCATGTCTCACTAACACATTCTTAGTTTTTTTGTAAACAAACCCCTGCCAAGTGCGCCTATCAGCTGATTCTGTCAAATTCGCACAGAGCTGGCTAACGGTCTGATATTGGCCACACCATCGCAAATTTATTCACCATGCTCACTAGCAACAACTCAAGGATGATAGATACCAGGTATATGGTGAAAAAAATGTTTTTTTTTTGAGGGGAACTTTGGATTCTACGTCATTCATTATGGGCTTCACAAAATTTAACTTCAGCTTAGTGAAACACAAAACGAATGACTTCGGCATAGCTGTCAAATTCGCTCTGAGCTGAATAGCGGACTGCTAGGTAGTCATCTCTAAAAAATTGTTCACCATAGCAACAACTCAGTGAGATAACGGTACATCAAATCGTCTAAGCAGACGATGCCGATAAGTAAAAACACTTGCTTGAAAGCTGAGAGGAGCATTTCTTTTGTTTTTTTTTTAGCTTAGCCTAGTGGATTAAAAAAGTTTACCGTTACGAAGTACATAAGTTAATGCAGTAATGCAGTTGAAAGGCTCTCCAAATTCAATAAGCAGCGTTAGTTTTAGTTAAAGAAGTGCAAATGACTTGAATGAATATTTTAGTATGTCAAAATATTTTCCTGACAAACTGTATGTGCATAACCAAGGCGAATCTAGTAAAGGTTGTGGTGGTAAATCAGCTGATTTGTTTCTTTTTCTTTCGCTGTGTCCATGTGGCTGTCAGCACAGAATAAAACAAGGCGAATTCATGCTTTGCTTTCTGCTTTGCCAACACTTTGACGTGACAATCAAACGTACAAAACATTGTTGTTGGCCTAGTGCCACCATCTGCAATAAATGCGCCTTGATGCATAAGTGTTCTACTAATGAAAAGCAGTTTTTCCGAAAATCATATTTCATTTGCGTTACTCTCTTACGGATTTTATATGGCTGAAAATATAGTTTTTGTCTACAAACCTCAGGATTTGGGGGCAAAATTCATTCTTTATCTACAAACCTCAGGATTTGTGGGCAAAATACTTTTTTATATACGAATATAATGTTTCGCTTTAAAAACCATTTTTCTTACATTATTTATTTTATTGAAAGCATTTTGAAGTTTTTCATTTTACTAAGTAGTTTTTTGTTTATTATATTCAATTAACACTTTGGCTGTAGATGCACTACTACATTTTTATTGTTTGTGGTTTGGTATTTGGTATTTGGGTAGTTTGGCAGCTTTTTTCTAATATCTTTAGAAATCGTTTGATTTAGCTTCTAATTTAATTTTCCACTCTTCACTTTCACTGCCACGGAGCACGTGTCTACGCTCCGTGCGCTTAGTCATAGTACCAGTAGAATACTCACTTACCTTAGTTGTTTAGTTTGTTTAACGATTACTTCTGAATTTTCAAATATTATAATTTGTACTCAAATTTCATTTGCAACATACACACACAGCAAATCAATAATTAACTTATTATGATTTAATTTTTTTTTCACAGATTTTTTGTTGCAATCTACGGCCAAATACCTACCACTATTAATAGTTTGATTTCTGTTTCGTTTTTTTTTTTTTGTTTTTGTTCTTTTTCATACTTTGTTAAGATGTATAACATTTAGTGATTTCTTTTTAAATTTGATTAAAATATTAATTTTATTTGTTTAAAATTTGCTGACAAATTTAATGAAAAAAACAAAAATTAATTGTTAACCTGAAAATGTGACTGAAGAGAGGACGGTTTGTGGCAAGCTGGTAACCTGCATACAGACGTACAAAATAAATGTAATCTCGAACAGTAGTGGGTTGAGCGATAGTCAGTTATGCTGCTGAGAATATTTACACGTAAATTTAATTTTTTTTTCAATTAAGCAAAATATGCCGTTTAACAATGAATTAAATTTGATTTTAATAATTTTATATTTTGATGGCTATTCCGATAAAGAGCGAGCGCAATATAGAAGACCAAAAACTCCACGAAATAGAACGATGTTTGCGATCATAGAAATTATAGAAATTATTAAAAAACAAAATTATTATAAATTATGTTAATTAAAATTTTTGAAAATTTTCGCTTTTGAGCGTATCGGTTTTGCACTTGGCAACCCGCCGACTTAGACAACAGTATTTAATCAAAATGATTTCTAAACTAAAAGTTTCCTGCTTACTTTAATTAAATAAATTAACTTTTTTGTGTTATTTCTTTTAGTTTTATAATTTTAATATTGAGTTTAATTTAAAAGTCAAACAACTAATTTTAAAAACATATTTTCACATCCGCGTAGAAACAAATATTTTAAATTGTATTTAAATTGTAAATAAATAAATTTAGAACTGGTTTTCTGTGCTAAGTTTAAGCAAAAAAATCGACTCACATCACGAATATATTGAAAAACAAAAAAAGGAAAGCAAACAAAAAAAATTTTAGTAAAAATGTTATGATAAAATGTGTTGAATTTAGTTGACAACAAACAACTTAATGCTGGAAATATGAAGAATATAAATTGGGCGATCTTTGTACAAGGTGGCGGAAAATCAATCACCCTATGGAAGATGACGGCCGCCGTAGCCGAAGGCGTTGGTGCGTGACTAGCATACGGAATTCAGAGAGAGAACGTGGGTTCGAATCTCGGTGAAACACCAAGTGAAGAAAAAGTTTTTGCTAATAGCGGCCGCCTCTCGGCAGGCAATAGCACGCCTCCGCGCGGATTTCTAACATGAAAAAGCTCCTCATAAAAGAAAATATCTGCCGTTCGGAGTCGGCTTGAAACTCTAGGTCCCTCGCTTTGTGGAACAACATCAAGGCGCACACCACAAATACGAGGAGGAGCTCGGCCAAACACCCAAAAAGGGTGTACGCGCCAATTGTATGTATACATAAAGGGTGGTTAAGTTTCAAGGGTCGGTGTTGATTTTAAATAAAATAAAATTTTTTTAGGAAATTATTGTCATTTGTCTTTATTATGATAATATTGGTATGGCTCAATTACATATGGAACAAAATATCGGCCAAATAGCCGCCGCGATCTCGGTGGCACATCTCCATCCGATGGTCCAATTTTTCGATGACGCTGAGACATAATTGAGGTTCTATGCCGTTAATGTGCCGAATTATCTCAACCTTTAGCTCTTGAATGGTTGCTGGCTTATCGACGTACACCTTTTCTTTCAAATAACTACAAAGAAAAAAGTCCAACGGTGTCAAATCACATGATCTTGGAGGCCAATTGACATCGCCGCGACGTGAGATTATTCGGCCATCAAATTTTTCGCGCAAAAGAGCCATTGTTTCATTAGCTATGTGACAAGTGGCACCGTCGAGTTGAAACCACATATCGTCCACATTCACATCTTCCAATTCGGGTCATAAAAAGTTCGTTATCTCATCACGATAGCGAACACTATTCACAGTAACTGCCTGACCGGCCTCATAAACCGCACCAAACAGTCACTCTTTGTGGGTGCATGTGCAAAAAAAGGATGATTAATTATGCGCCACCTTATACATATATGCATATACAACAGAGTCAAGTCTTAACTCAAATTTTAAAATTTTACTTAATTTATTCACACTTCAAAGTGTAACTGTCGCTGCAACGGCATTTTGCTGCATGCCGCCTAGCTTTTTACGTTGCGCATTCTCTCATATATCCAGCATTAGGTTACTTACGAAAAAACACTTCGAAAGCAGAAAACTATTTTCACTGATGCTTAACGATTTTATGTCCACTCTAAAAATGTCCTTTTTAATTGAAAACATTTTTTTTTTTTTTTTGCGCATTATTTTCACACACACTGTGTGCTCTTTGTAAAAGCAATTGAAATTCAAATTGAGTGGACCACTTTAGTGCGTAATGCTTATAATATTTTAGAACAGAAATAAAACGTATACCAAATATTTGTAATTTTGTAATTAATTTATTGTATTTAGTAAAACGAAAATACGTCATAATACACTTTTGTAAATTGATAATATTTAGCGCAAAACATATTTAAAGTAATAATTTAATTTCAATATAAATAAATGAAGATATATATATATATATATATATTGTTTTTGCAATAAAAAAATATTAAAAGCAAAACTTCATCAGAAACATTTCAATAACTCAAAGGAACAATCACGCAAAATGTCGTCGTTTCTATCAATAATAAATAGAATAGAGTCTAAAAATAAACTTTTTGTAAATTATGGTTATTTTTTAATTTTCAAGCTAATTATATATATTTTTCTAAGTATAACTAAATAGTTGTAATTAGCTTAGGTAACTAAACTATATTAAAATAAATACAACTACGGTTTATAATGTTTGCTGATAATGACTAAAAAATTGAAAATAATTATTTTTATTTTGTATTATTTAAGTGATTTTAGTTTTTAGTTTTAACGGTCAAGAAACATGAAAAAACTACGATTGAAAAACAAACAAAAAAATAAAAATATACCGAAATTCAAAACATTAAATTGAAAACAAGTTTTTTATTTATTTTTTCATTTATTTCTCTAAAATTATTTCAATTCTACTCATAGTTGTTTTGCCAAATTCCCAAAAGACAATCGTATTTGAGGTAAGCATTGTGTTTTTTTTAATTTTTTTTTTTTGTTATTGTATTTATTTTTGTATGTGCATTATGTTATGTATTGTATTGTTTCCGTGTTTGTTGTGGTTATGTTTCTGCATTCGTGTTGTTGTGTTGTGCTTAATAAATTTTTGCAAACTTGTAACACATTTTTTTGTTTTTGTTTACTTGTAACACATTTTTGCGCTAATCATATTTATCGTAATAAAATAATAATTTTCTGCTAAAACTAAACGAAATTTAACATAATTTGTATTCTGAGTTATGAGACGATTCATCAAAAAGACAAAAAAAAAATATAGTGCCAATAAAATTCATATTTAGTTTTAGATTCGACTCTATATTGTGACTATACCCAATAGTATTTAAGTGATAAGTGAAATATCATAGATTTTAAGTCGAAAAACTCATTCATTTTAAGGGGTTATATACCTGTGGGCAAAAATTAAGGTGAATTTGGTTGTAAAATGAAAAATCTTTATTTATTCTTGTAAATCAATTTCATCCCCTTCAAAATAATCCCCTCTCGATGAAATACACTTATGCCAACGATTTCTCCAATCCCCGAAACATGCCAAATAGTCCATTTCCGGTATAGCCATCAGCACCTTTTTCGATTCAGCTTTTCTCCTCAATCGACTCGAAACGCGTTCCACGGAGTGGTCTCTTGAGTTTTGGGAATAGCCAGAAGTCACACGGAGCCAAATCAGGCGAATACGGTGGTTGCGGAACGATATGCGTGGAATTTTTGGCGAAATGGTCACGAAGAACGAGTGCAGTGTGAGACGGTGCATTATCGTGATGCAAAAACCAAGAGTTGTTGCCCCATAATTCTGGTCTTTTTAGACGAATTGCCTCACGTAAACGACGCATAACGCTCAAATAATATTCCTTATTAACAGTTTGGCCAGGTGGAAAGAATTCATAGTGCACTACATCACGAAAATCGAGAAAAACTGTCATCATGGCCTTTATTTTTGAACGACTTTGACGTGCTCTTTTCGGTCTGGCCTCGCCTTTAGCACGATATTCGCTTGATTGGTCGGTTGTTTCAGGGTCGAAAGCATAAATCCAAGTCTCATCTTCCGTAATGGTGCATTTGAGCTTGTCCTGATAGTCTGAAAGCATTGTTTCACACACATCAACGCGACGACTTTTTTCCAAGAAATTGAGAGTTTTCGGTACCAAACGAGATTTGACTTTTCGTAGGCCCAAATGGTCTTTCAAAATGGTTTTCACAGATCCTTCTGATATTCCGATCATATCAGTAAGGTCTTTAACAGTCAACCGACGATTTTTGAGCACTAACTCCTTCACTTTATTGACGTGTTGGTCATCTGTCTTCTCGACCCTCTTTGAAGTCTTTGTACCACTTATAAACATTTTTCTGCGACATGGTCGAATCACCAAATGCCTTCTGCAACATGCTAAACGTTTCCGCAGTCGAAATTTCATTCCGTAAACAAAATTTGATGACACTTCTCTGCTCAATCAAATCAGACATTGTAAAAATCGAAAAATGCACTCTTGGTCGTTTGGTAAACACAAGCGTAAATATATTACTGATAATGAACTGAAAAATAACTAGAGCGAAATTTTAATCCCGCAAAGTTTGACAAATAAATTCACCTTACTTTTTGCCCACAGTATACCTTGTGAACCCAAAAAAATGGACGATTGTCAAAATTTTTTTTAAATATGTTTTAGAACTTTTATTCAAATGTGGCATATATCATACTGAAGGGTAACTCTCGAAGAATACATTTTGGTGTTTTTATTTAAAAAAAAATGTTATTATTTATTGTTGATATCGCCGCTCCCCCGAAACGCCGTTTTTTAGAAGAGGCTTGCGGTGATCACGGTAGCGCATGAGCAGCTCAACTGAAATCAAAAGAATTATTGTAGAAAAATGTTTTTAAGTGAATCTGAACGGTTTATTAACCCAAAAAAAATGTTTCTCGTTATGAAAACCGCTTTTCATAAAAAAGAACGATTTTTCAAGGGTTGAAAAATTAAAAAAAAAAATTATTCCAGCGAACTATGCAAATATGTATTTATAACCGTTCCGATTCACGAGGTTGTAATTCGAAAAATTAAAAAAAAAGTTTATGCAAGACGGTCAAATAATTTTTGATAAATAATGATCACCGCGACGGTAATTTTCAAAAAACACGACTTCAAGATAATCGCGTATAAAGTTTTGCGTGCACTTCATTTATGGATAAGGTCGCGCGCTTCCACGGTTTCGATTTTTTAGTCCAACACAAAATATATAACCCCTTAATCCCTGGTTTTTCACCCAGGGTTTTTTGCACAATCTTTTTTAGAGAAGTCTTCAAAAATCTGCGCGCAATTAAGGGGTTCAGTGTAGTCGGAGGTCCGAAAAAATTATGATTTTCAATAATTTTGTTTTGCTAGTCAATTTCCTTATTTTACAAAAATAAGACATAGCATTAATACATCAGGTTTCGACTTGACTTTAGCAAAATTTCAGAAAAAAAATAATAATTGTAAAAGTGATCGCTGTTTGTGTGGAGCCCGTTTCTCCAGAAGACCCTTGAGATGATCATCACAAGTCCTTGTAGATTCATCTAAAATTAATCGGACAAGAGAAATTAGTTTTAATAGTTAATCTTCTGCCTTTTTTCTATTTTTTTATTTGTTTTTAATATTTTTAAAACTCCCAACCACATATTTTGTGGTATTAAAACATAAAAAAAACTTAATTGTTACTTTAATTAACAAAGAAAAAATTAATTTTTTTTTAAATATTTTTCTTCCTTTTTTTTCAATTAATAATTAGCAAAGGAAAATTAAAATCTTTTTTTATTTTTTTTTTAATATTTTTAAAACTCCCAACCACATATTTTGTAGTGTTAAAAAATAAAAAAACTTAATTCTTCCTTTAATTAACAAAAGAAAAACGAAAATTAAAAAAAAAAATTATTATTTTTTTTTTAATTTTTTATAACTTTTTTTTTTGTTAACATATTTTTAAAACTCTCAACCACATAATTTGTAGCGTTAAAAAATAAAAAATTTTAAATAATTCTTCTTTAATTAACAAAGGAAAATTTTAATTTTTTTTTAATTTTTTTCTTAATTTTTTTGTTTAAAATTAATAATTAGCAAAGGAAAATTAAAATCGTTTTATTTTTTATTTTTAAAACTCCCAATCATCCCAACCACATATGTATTTTGTAGAGTTAAAAAATAAAATAAAAATTAAATGTTGCTTTAATTAACAAACGAAAAAAAAAAAATTTTAATTTTTGCTAGTCAATTTTAATTTTTTTTTTTAATTTTTCTTTTTTAATTTTTTGTTAACATATTTTTAAAACTCCCAACCACTTATTTTGTAGTGTTAAAAAATAAAAAAAACTTAATTGTTCCTTTAATTCACAAAGAAAAACTAAATTTTTTTTTAATTTTTTTCTTAATTTTTTATTTAAATTTAATAATTAGCAAAAGAAAACTAATATAAAATCATTTTTTTATTTTTTTTTTTATTTTTAATAAGTTTTATTCTTCCTTTAATTAACACAGGAAGCATTAAATTTTTTTTTTTAATTTTTTATTTTTTATTTATTACTTAACCTATTTTTAAAACTCCCAACTACTTATTTGGTAGTATTTAAAATTAAAATTTAATTCTTCTTTAATTAACAAAGAAAACATAAAGTACTACTGATGAACGAATTAGCATATTTTTTACACTCACAACCACATACTTTTTAATTTTCGACACTTTACCATAAAAGTACGTCGCATACGATAGGGGTACTCACACCAATTGCGTTACTTTAGCGGTTTCTTAGTTGGCAGTGCGGCAAATTTATTTATAATTTCTGATAGTCTGGTAGTCCTCTTTCTCATCAGCTGATTTATAGCGATTCCATTATAGGCAAGCATAATTTAAAACGAACAATTTACTTTGAATAAAAGTAAAGAAATTTGTAAAGCACAATTATTTGTATAAAATTCATCTAAGAGTGCATTTTCCGTTCAAACCCACACCATTTTGACAACAAAATGACTACTTTTTTCACTTCACTTTTTGTTATTTTCCAATTTAACTTCTCGCCTGGCCGTCAAATGCCAATTGTCAAAAAGCTGATTGTTATTTTGCCAACTAGCGATCAATTTAGCAAGCTTGCCATCGCGACGCTTCGTTGCTTGGCGCTCAGGCGCTTTCTTTGAATTTACAAAAACAAAATATACGTAAAACTACCAAGCAACGAAGCAACGTGCTCGGTGTGAAGCCCCCTCCCCCCCATATACGATAATTGATGAACAATGCACATGCAAATATAGTACAAATATTTTCTTGTTTATAAACAAAAATTTTTTTCATTTCACACAGATATAACCTTCAAGGTGGGCTACATTGCCGATGATCCCAATTCGTATACGGAATCAATGCCGATGAGCACACCAAAAGAAGGAGCCAACAAGTCGCAGAATAGTTGAGACTGATGATGGAAGTAGTTTCGCAATGGATTGCTAAATTTTCATCTAAAAGAGTTAAAAATGTGCGCACAAACGAAAAATGCTATGATTATTATGAACAAAAATACATAAAAATACATTTATAAAGACGCTTTGCTTCGAGAATTATACATTTGGGAAAACACATATAAATCCATTTGAAAAAAAAAACGAATATTCATAAAGACACTATACAATAAATTTATATGAATGTATACAACAACAAATAATGTTTGTGATTAATGTTTATAAATTAAAGTTTGTAAGTGCTTTTAAAAACACTAAGTGATTCCAGCCATTAATTATAAGATATTTATATGATTAGCTAAACGATATTTTTAGTAGTAATATTTTTTGTAACAATTGACAATTATAAAATTTATTTTTTCTTCCAAATAAATTCTGTAATTTAAGTAAATCTTTCAAATTACATTCATTTTATGAATTCATACATATTTGTAAGCTTAACCATAGACATTAAAAATAAAGCCAAAGAACCAAAGCTGTAATTTAATAATAAAAATGCTATAAATATTACTTTGATATAACGGGTGATGAGAAAAAACGTAGACTTTTGTTAAACTATTTCAATTTGTTAAACTACCAAAATACAAAACTAACGCAGAACCGTAAGTAAAAACACGCTCAGCTGGTTGTCAAAAAATTCACACAGCTGAGATCATCTGTTTCCAAAACGTTCTTTTCTGTAACTTAGTTGCAAAAAAAATTATTAAATTTCATAGAAAATCGCAAAAAAAAACGGTGGATAAGAAATGATTAAATTTCGTAGAAAATCGCATAAAAAAGTTGCATAAAAAATTATTAATTTTCATAGAAAATCGCATAAAAGAGTTGCATAAAAAATGATTAAATTTCATAGAAAATCGCATAAAAAAGTTGCATAAAAAATGATTAAATTTCATTGAAAATCACATTAAAAAGTTGCACAAAAATTATTAAATTTCATAGAAAATCGCATAAAAAAGTTGCATAAAAAATGACTACATTTCATAGAAAATCGTATCAAAAAGCCTAACTGACGTAAAAATTCAGATATTTCTTAATAAAGGAGAATTATTAAAGCTAAGCAATATATTAAAAATATTTGTTATTGTAAATTTTTCAAGTCAAAGATATTATTTTGCATTTGTTTTCTATTATTTTTAATATTACCATAAAAATTCCGATTTGACATAAAATCCCCGCCAATAGGCTCAGGCTAAAAGGTCAAGCACTCACACCATCTCACACTTCACCACCTGTCAATCTCAAACCAAGGGTGCCTGTCAAAACATAGGAAGAAGAAGAGTGTTTTTACTTCTGTTTTTGTATCATACAATGGCCATATCTAAACGAAGACTATTCAACCTCAAGCGGAAACTCAGCAACAAGGCAGGCATGAGCAACGCTACGCTGCTGCAGAAACGAATTTCTACCAGAGTTGCATTTGCAAAAGGTTAAGCAAACTTCCGGTCACCGGAATTCTCCGTAGAGCGAATATCGAAAATAAAGTCGAAATGCGGAAATTTCAAGAAAAAATTATACATTTTGGATGCCACAAATATTGTGCTTTCAGAAAATTTAAATGTTTGAATGGCGTTTTCAAATGTGGCTCCACTGTGAAATTGCAATTCAAGCATAAATTGAACCAAAGGTAGTGAATGATCTGCTTGACGATATTCGAGAAAGGAATTTCAAGACCTTGCGGTGAACCAAGAAGTATTATAAATGGAATGTTTGGCGAAATCTTGATTCAGTTCCTTAAAATGTACCATTCGGATGGCAACTATGTATTCTGGCTTAACAAAGCGTCGTCCTAATACGCACTAAAAATTGTGAAGCACTGAAAAAACGAATTTGTCCAGTCTGCGTCAGAAGAAAAGACCGGTTTTTCAGCTTCTAACTGCAAGATATATTTCGTTCTGGTTTTTGCAGCGTAATGCACGTTGGCATCGGCGAATGAAACGATGAGCTGTATGAGCTTTACGACGGCATAGACATAGCGTAGCGAATAAAGATCCAGCGGCTACGTTGGCTGAGTCATATCGTCCGAATGGATACAACCGCTTCGGCTCTGAAAGTATTCGAGAGGTACAAGCTGGTGGTAGCAGAGTAAGAGGACGGCCTCCTCCGCGTTGGAAAGATGAAGTGGAGAAGGACTTGGCTTCACTTGGTGTGTCCAACTGATGCCGGTTAGCACGAGAAGAAAGAAACGACTGGCGCGGTTTATTAAACTCGGCCAAAATCGCGTAAGCGGTTATCGCGCCAATTAAGAAGAAGAAGAATAAGAATAGTCTCACTCAAGGGCTACGACGCCAGTGCTAACTCAGATTAGTGTCGTTCGAAACTTTCCTGTAAACGCAACCAAGCAAAAATGAGTGAGAAGTACGCGAAGCGTTTTGAAGCGGTATTTCTATGGCAGAGAAGAAAATGGCGTCACAGTAATGGACTTGCCTTCCCAGTCCCCAGACGCCGACCCTATTGAAAATGTGTGGGAAATTATGAAAACGCATCTTGCCGGAAAACCAATCCTTGGTTTAAAGCAACTCATGCCTCAAGTTCGCAAAATCTGGTCCTCTTTGTCGACGAGCCACGCAGAAAAGCTGGTTCAAAGCATGCCAAAAGATGCCAGGCTGTACTCGACAACGAAGAAGACTACACGGCTTATTGAGTAATTGCGACTCGTCGTTTTGTGCATACTTTCATGTATTGTAGAAAAACATTTAAATATATATCTTTTATACTTCATGAATAATCGCGGTTCCTTTTTACTGACACAGACTGTATTCGTGAATTGAACAAAAATGCGGTCCAGCGCTCACTCGAAGGCTTCCTTCCAAGGGAAGGATCACATTAATTTTTCTTCATGTTATACCACTAGGAAATAATTTTATTGTAAATTTTATGTGAGGAAACAAATCTCACTTTCTTAAAAAAATCTCATTTTTTGTCATCACCCGTTATTAATTTAATTAAAAAAAATTATATTTTAATAATAATTATCCTAATATAAATAGATTATCATTGAAATCGAATTAAGGTATGTAACTATCGGCTTGTGTATGTACTCGTATGTTTAGCAGGAGCTTTTTAATGTGTTGAAATTCCATCTTCATTTTATTTGACTTAATTATATATTTATAAAATTAAAATACAAATACAAATATTTAAAATATCAATAAAAGTTTAAAGTAAATACAAAAACGTATTTGATTACTTACTATCCAGATTCTCTGCTTATAGCGTTTGATTTGCTCGTCATAATGTGACATTTATGCTGCCCTGCGGCAGCATTTATTTATTTATTTTTTTATTTTTATTTCTCAATAAACCAAAAGATAGCGCAGCGCTAGCAACGGAGGCATTCAGCTGGCTGGTGAAGAATTGCTGGTTTACATACGTCGTAGAAGATAGTGTATCATGGCCGTCAAAATTCTGATGTCTTTATCCATCTGGTCCAGTTCAAAAGGCTAATAAGTGCAGGATACTAACTGAAGTATTACAAAACGGACACAAGCTTGGTTGCCTCCCTTTTAAAGGACTTTCCAATAACAGGTGTTATTTTGAATAGGATTGCGCTATCGAGAGATGATTAAAAATTTTTTATAGCCGGAATTGGATGGTATTTATCTGGACAACGTTTATTTTCAACCGCTACGTACCACACAAGCAACGAAACCATTGATCTTTTACGGGAAAAATTTTCGGTCCGTGTTATCTCTGGAAGAGGTGATCACCATTGGCCACCGAGGTCTTGTGATTTAACACCTTTGCTTTTTTTCTTTGGGGCCACGTGAAAGAGAAGGTCTACGCCAACAGCTCGGTGACGATTCAAGACCTCAAAGATGGAATTCGTGAGGCAATCGAGGACATAGGACAGCCACTTTGCAATTCGTTAATGGAAAATTTCATGAAAAGGATATTGTCCTGTAAGCGTGGTCGTGGTGGTTCATTGCCTGATGTTATTTTCCACTATTAACGGCATACCTTCCTCTTTATAATGAAATAAACCTCCGATCATTTATATTAAAAAATAGCATTTTTCTTTGAATATCAAAATAACACCTCTTATTGGAAAACCCTTTAGTAGATATGCATTAATGATTGCACTGTGAGTGTATGGCGTAATATAATTAGATCGAAGCGTTGAAAGATAACTTGATTTAGTACGATTAGGATTAATCCTGGAGTAGTGAGGGCTATAGTGAACCCAGTTTGTTACTAGTTTGGTTTGCCTCTGCTGCTCTATAAGATTTGATGTGGTAGTGTTTTTTTTTTTTTGAGCGGTAAGGTTGGGTTAAAAATGCCTTGGCACCATATAGTAACCGTCGCTACTACGTGTGTGGTGATTCCACTAAAAATATCCCTCCCCTTCTCTTGGTTTGTTCGTTTCACCCCGGGACTGCTTCCGCATTGCTTCGAGGTAGAGGGCCAAAACAGGAAGGACACTTACTTACTCGCCCCGCGTCCAGAGCATAAGTCACGCCTCTTTTTTCGGATACTGTCCTCCACGAAATTTGCGCGGCATTCCATTTTTCTTCGCCCATGATCATTTTCTTGATTATTTCTTCAGGTGGAAATACACCGATAGCTCGTTGCAGACCTGTTCTCTCTATGTTTCACCTCTCGCTTTTAAAGAAGGTGTTCTCCGCATCATCATACTCAGTATCTCCATATATGCACTTTTCCCATTCGCCACAAATACTTGCGAAAGGACCCATGTGCGGACATAAACTGAATGTGGTAATAGTTAACCTCATAGTGATTTCTTTCTACCCACTTTTTTAGATCGGGTATTAGTCTCGCTTTCCATCTGTCGTACCGTTTAGAGTTCCATCTTGCCTGCCAAAGTATGAGCGTTTGAACTCTAATTTCGGAGAAGTGTGGTGCTGGGATTCCTAAGATTTATGCCTGCTAGAATATCTATAGGGATGCTTCCGCTGAAACCTAAAACAGCTGCTTCAAATACTGTTCTGTATGAAGAAGCCACTCTGAGAGCGCAGATGCTTTGCACAGATTGCAGAGTTTTCCACCGTCGAATCTGCATTTCGCATCCGTATAAAAGAATCGAGTTCATCGTGTCCATTAAAAGTTTTCGCTTGCTCTGAGTTCAAAGGTTTGCCATGTGCTTACTCAACTTGCCGCTTACTTTGGCAGCTCTTGTGGCAGCATGATTTATGTGCGCCCAGTAAGTGAGCCTTGTCTCTAATTGCACTCCTAGATATTTGACCACTATTTTTGTCGATCAAGTGACATCGAGTACTTGTATATCTACTACTTAGAAGGATTAGCTCTGTTTTCTCTGTGGCCAGCTTTAATCCATGGGCTTCTAGCCATTTCTGCACTCGGATCATCTCTTGATTTACCTTCCTTTTGGCTTCGTCAGTGTTTCGAGCGATTATAACAGCTGCAATGTCATCTGCGTATCCAACTAAATGCATATCCTCAGACATCTCTAATCGAAGGATTTCATAGAAGCTAGTAGTAGTACTAGTGGTAGTAGGAGTAATGCTCACATCCTTGGCAGTACATCAGCGATTGTGTTGACGTTGATGCATGAATGTCCTGGTGCCCACATGATTCTGATTTTATGAGGGTGAGAAATCAGGATATTTCTTAAGGTTACAATACTGTGATTTGAGTTATTATAGTTGTTTATGGCCAGAAAATAGGGTCTGTGCATATGATGTATTTCCTCTTGGATCTTGACGAATACTTAGCGTAGAGAACTGCTGCTGCTTCAGCGGTGAAAATTGAGCAAAACGGAAGTAGTAGTCCATACGATATAGGCTCGCCATTATCTTTCACGACAGCAAAGGAAGTGTAACTCGCTTTGGAACCATCGGTGAATATTAGTTGCCCATGTCAGCCGGTTCTACGTTACCGGAATGACTCGGGTTTTTCCCGACCAAGGGCTGCCGCCCCAGTAAACTAGCCCTGTCTAGTGAACCGTTTATTTATTAGCTGCCAACTAGAGCTTTTAAGGTGAGATGAGATTTCTAAGAAACGGTTGTAAAGTATCGCCTAATAGCACGTTTACATATTACGAGGTTAACGAGGCTATATCTACTTACAGCTCGGACTTACTTAGCTTCGATGAAGCTAATGTTGACCAAACTAAAACTTGAGAATGGTGAAACATTTGCAGCTTTTTATGCATTTCGAACTCTTGTTGACATTTTTGCAATGCAAATTTTAGTTGAATAGAATGCGAGTCCGGCGCAATCAAATTCTTTTCCTTCTCTTCCTGACTTGCAAGAAGCAATAGAACGGCTTTCTTAGTTTGATATTCATCGCATCCATTTGTGTTCGTTTTCGAATCTGTCTCTTGTATTTACGATTGAGTTAAAATATTGAAATCTCTCACAAGGCTTCTTACAACTTCACCACAAAAGCAATAGAAACAAGCTGACAAATTAAGCAGATATCTAATGTATACATTCAACAGCTGCCTGACTCTGAATTTATTAGGTTATGATGGGTATCGAAGTCTAAAACATATAGATTATCTTTTGATGTTAACTCTAGGATAACCTTAACCTCTATATACATATGTAAGCGTGCTTTAAAATTACATCGGTTTTTCGTTTTAGGAACAAAGTTGGTGCACTACCTGCCTCTGAAATGTCCTCAACTTCACTGTCCAAATCGTTTGGCGAGCCCTCTTCTTCCTTGTCGCCCACTCTTGATAATATTGCAAAAGTGTCATCTTCAATCAACCCCTTCGGACCTCATGTGCATAATTATGCACATGCCGGAAAATTCGGAAAACTTAATAAATATGTATTATTTTTCACACATTTGTTTTTATGATGTCCTTCTTACTAATAATTAGTAAAAAAATAATTTTATCTGCTGTATTTGCTGGTTTTTGTGGCTTATTTTTACGATGCATACACCTCTTGATGCCCTATGTCACACTAAGGATTGAGGACCGGAAGAAACGATTACACCTCTATGGTTTTAATCAGCATTCAGTAAATTCGAACGCTTTTTAAAATGTGTAAAAAGGTTTTCAATGTTAAGAAGAGTTGAAAGAAGAACATTTAATATTCTTGCATTAACTTAAAAGGAGCAATAAAAATACATTTGCACTTCCAGTCATCGACTAGCTCTCAATCTATTCAGACGTGTGCTAACAAGTGTTCGTAGTTCGCGAATTAGTTATACATAACAGTTAACTCTAAATTATCCTACTCTCGCTTTTGTACACTTTTGTGATTCCGTATACAACATAAAACAACAAAGCAAACAGTTATAACAACACAACAGCAGCAAAATGCCATTACAACCAGAACCGCCAGACAAAACAACAAACAGATTTTCTTTACTAAGCCAATTTGACGACTATACTTCCGACTACTCTTTTCCGCCGCTCACATACAAACAAACATCACTCAATCAACCCAAATACATAACTATTAAATCACCTAATAATGAACTACAAAAACTCAGTCCTTTCGTAATTAAAAAATCGTTAGACGCAATATCTACCCAAATCGAAAACATTAAACAACTTAAAGACGGCTCACTACTGATACTAACACGTAACTCAAAAGTAGCTGAGAAATTTCTAAAGTTAAAAACGATTGCTAACCTCTGTCCAGTGACAACAAAATATCAAGACAATCTAAACACAATAAAGGGAATAATATACGCGCCTTGCCTAAACGAAGTAAACGAGGAGGAGATTTTGCGGGAACTTAAAATCCAAGGCGTGACTGGTATATATAAGTTTACCCGCATGACTGAGGGCAAAGTTGTTCCTACTGGCAAAATTGTCTTATCTTTTGACCTCTACCACCTACCCAAAGTCATCGACATAGCTTGGTATAAAGTTAAGGTCGCCCCTTACTATCCAACACCTATGCGCTGCAAAAACTGCCAACTACTAGGACACACAAAAATACGCTGCACCAATACTGCTACATGCGAAGGCTGCAATCTTCCACCCCACTCTCCATCCGACTGTACACGTAAACAATGTGCAAACTGTGGCAGCGATCATGCATCGTCAGACAAAGACTGCCCAAGATTTAAACAGACTCAAGAAATTCTAAAAATCAAAACCATCACAAAATGCTCCATGGGCGAAGCACTGCGCAAATACAACGAAAATAATACACAAACTGTAAAATCCAAAAGCACTTATGCAAACGTCACCATAACAAGTCAATCAACATCCACTAACAAGACACCATCATCACCAACGACAACAAGTACAACAATAGGAAAACGCCCTGCTACATCCCCACCAACAAAAACTAGTATATCAAAACTACAAAAAACAAAGAATTCACTCGAAACCAATAGTTTAAATAATCCTACTAACAAAACAACATCAAACTCACTCACTCAAACCGCTAACGCCAAACAAACGCAAAACTCACCACACCACATATCCCAACAAACCAATAATATTCTGGAAAGCCTTTCTACTATCTCACCATGCAGCAAAATTACTCAAGAATTACTAAAAAAAAACGATTATTTCATGCCCATATCCGACTCCGACGAAGAACCTAAACTATAAAAACTACCAAAATAAATCACTCACACTTACACTCATTTCTATTACCAATTAACTTATTCAAAACAACTATAAATTTTAATTTAACCATACTTAGATTTACATTTACGTATACAGCAACAATATATCTAAAGTTTATCTCCAAGCTAAAATATGAAGCTTAAAATACTACAATGGAATATTAGAGGCTATCTTAACAATTATAATGAGCTGTTGTTGCTAATAAAGAAACATAATACAAAAGTGATAGCACTACAGGAAACGCATATTCAACCAAACTCACCAATTCCTATTCCAATTAACTTTAACATTTATACCCTTAACTCCTCCAATGCTTTTGGAGGGGTTGCCATTCTTATTCACAATTCCATCCAGCACGAGCAAATAACCTTAAATAACGATTTCGAAGCTATCGGAGTCAAAATATACTCACAAAAACAGTTCAATGTGATATCTGCTTACATATCACCCAACATAAACTTCAACACAACAAATTTGCAAAATGTTCTCGGTACTTTCACATCCTCTAGCCTGATTATGGGCGACTTCAACAGCAGGCATCCCAATTGGGGATCCGTCTATACCAATCGCAGAGGCAGAACCCTAGCCAACTTCATTTCTCAATCTAATTTCATTATCCTTAACGACAACTCCCCAACTCATTTTAGCACACACAATACTCTTACTCACATCGACATCTCAATTTGTTCCCCCACAATTGCTGTCAGCTGCAATTGGTCTATACAGGACGACTTATGTGGAAGCGACCACTTCCCTATACTCGTCTCACTTTTTGAGTCTCAGCAGCCTAGCTCTCAAGTCCAAAAACCCCGATTTATTACTAAAACAGCCAATTGGGTATCATTCAGTCAACACTCAGAAAAACACAACTGCAACCGCCCGGTAGCCGATAATATAAATAAAGAGGCCGCTAATATCAATAAAATTATTCTTCAAGCCGCACATGCTTCCATCCCCCAATCTAACCCAAATAAGTACACCCACAATGTCCCATGGTGGAACTCAAAGCTACAGAAGCTTCGTATTCAAAAAAATAAGTGCTGGAATTCCCTCAAACGAAACATTAACCAAGGCACTGTGATGAGGTACAAACGAGCTAATGCGATTTTTAAAAGGGAACTTAAACAATCCAAAAGAAAATCATTGGAAGAATTTACCTCCCAAATCAACCCCAGCACTCCAACGGAAAAAATTTGGGCTAATATAAAACGACTTAGTGGTTATAAAACAAAACACGGAATTCACTGCCTGAAGAGTCTCAACGCACCCTTTTTCAACATTACAGATCGTAAACAAATATCAGATGAATTTGGCTTGCATTGGTCTAATTCATCTAGTGATAATAAATTCCCTCTATTATTTCAAGATAAAAAGAATATATCTCTCAACATTACGTTCCCACAAACCTCCGACGCCAAAGCATTAGAAATTGAAAGAGAAATAAATTTACTCGAACTTAAATCCGCTCTGCAAAACCTCAAAGGTAAAACACCTGGTTATGATCGAATAACGTACTCTATGATCTCTAAACTTCCTCTGTCAGTAACAAACAGATTGCTTAATTTCTACAATAGCATTCTCCAATCCCATATACCCCAATCATACAAACTTGCTATAATAACCCCTATATTAAAACCTAAATCAAACAAAATTGAAATCGATTCATACCGGCCAATTTCCTTAAATCCATGCTTATCTAAACTATTGGATAAAATTATATCAAACAGGTTATGGTGGTTTGTTCGAAGCAACAAACTTATCCATAACAATCAGGTTGGATTCAAGCGGGGAAAGTCAGTAACAGATGCTCTATTATATGTAGACCATCATGTTGCAGAATCTTTATCCGCAAGAAAACATCTGTCAATAATATCACTCGACTTCGCAAAAGCATTTGATAAAATTGGAATCCACGCTATAATAGATCAACTGCTCGAGTGGAAACTCGGGCCGCGAATTTGCAACTATATAAGAAACTTTATGACCCATAGGAAAATTAAAGTCAGATTAGACAATGTCCTTTCCGAAACTTGCCCACTTCAAAACGGAATACCGCAAGGCTCACCCCTTTCAGTAATTATATTCCTAATAGCATACAACAAGCTTTGTGCCACAATTTCTTTTTATAAAGAAGTCTCGTTCTGCGCTTACGCAGATGATTTCAATCTTTTAGTTAAACAAAAAAAAGATAAAAATGTTAGTATTAATCTAAACAATTTATTTGGAGACATTAACTCCTGGTGTAACTACTCTGGTGCTTCACTCTCGGTACAAAAATGCAAACACTTACATATATGCCGTAAAAAACAGTGCTCGCCCTCTGTCCACTGCAACAACATCCAAATAAATAAGGTAGATACTCTAAGAATACTAGGAGTCACTTTTAACAACCACTATAATTGGAATTCACACATAGCACTTCTTCAACAAAACCTTTCACAGCGCCTTAATATCATCAAGTGCCTCTCTAGCTTCAAATTCAATTGCAACTCAGTAACACTTATACAAGTAACGAAAGCGCTCTTGATATCAAGAATTGATTTCGGCCTCTTCCTATATGGTTTCGCACCTAAATCTGCTCTAAATAAATTAAGAACTATTCTTACTGCGGCTATAACAACCGCGCTAGGAGCATTTAGAACGTCCCCGATTAATAATATGCTTTTTGAAGCTAACATTCCCTCAATAGAAGCGAAAAGGGACTATATCACAAATAAATTAAATAAAGTGCTTATGAACAGCTATGATGCCCCTCTCTTCAAAATCGCTCAAACCTACAAAAAAAATAGGCCATCTAAAAGAGTCCCATCAGCAGTTAGTAGAGCAGTCCTCAACAGCAAAAAACTTAACCTTCCATATCTACCACTAAAACCTATTCTAACCCACATCCCCCCCTGGCGTTTACAGAAAGCCATAGTTAACACTGAGCTCCGAAAGTATAAAAAATTCGAAACACCAGCTATAATATATCAACAAGCTTTTGCACACATACAAAATGAACTCAAGGATTACACCTTCATATACACAGACGGCTCCCAAAGCAATAATATGATCGGATTTGGCGTAACTACCGAAAATGCAAACTTAGTAGTATCCAACCTAGCTGCATACAGTACAGTCTACTCTGCTGAATTAATTGCTATCATGTCGGCTGTTAATATAATTAGAAATAAAAAAGGTAAATTTGCAATTTGCTCCGATTCACTTTCATCTCTCGATGCCATATCCAATATCGAAAACAATGATTACTATCCCAGTTCTATCCGTAGTATTTTACAAACAAAATACCCAAATATTTTACTGATATGGTCCCCGGGCCATGCCCTTATAAAGGGTAACGAATTTGCTGATAGCACAGCTAAATACGCCACCATAGCTCCAGTATTAACAACTACTAATCTAAATGTTAATGATATAGCTGAATTTCTTAAGAAAAAATTCATAAAACAATATAAGTCTGAGACCTGGCAAAAATGCTCAACTTGGTACAAAGCGCAAAATGTAAAAAAGCTTGATTTAAGCAACCTCCCAAAACACGCTAACCTTTCACTTTCTAGAATGGACCTTGTTAAGCTCACGCGAGTACGTTTGGGCCATTCAAAATTAACCCATAATCACCTTATCGACAGCAATACCCCCAGAACATGTCAGTTTTGTAACTCCACCCCGATCTCCATTAATCACATTATGTCCGAATGTTATGCCTTCAACTCACTAAGAAAAAATATATTCCATAACTCCGATCCCATTCAATGTATTTTCAACCCCACAATCGATAATATTAAAAAAATTATAGCTTTCTTAAAAATATCAAAATTATATTACGAAATTTAAACAAGCATGTCGAAAAATTATATTGTATCTCCTAACTTATAATGAAATTCTAAACGACGCATAAGCACTTAGTATTAAACATTAATTAAGCACTAATTTTACATCATAAGAAGAAGCTGAAGGCCTTAGCAGCCATAGCTTTCCTAACTAGGCTTACAATTTTAATTATAAGTTTCAGTTTGTAATAATAATAATAATAACATTTGCACTTCCAAAATATCAAATTTTATAAGAATCAACAAAATTTCATTAGCACTAAAATCTTCTCAGAATGACATTTTGTAACCTTCTTTTGTTTAATAATACAGTTTTTTTTTTTAACTTACAGTTCCGGTAGCTTTAAATTAAAAACAAGAAACAAACACTTAACTTAAAAATTTTTCCATTTTGGGTATAAAAGAGCACTAAATTTATTGCGAAGAGCTAATAGTACTCTGTACAACTCAGCTAATGTGACGTCACGCACTCTCTGATGGACGCAATCTTGTTTCTATCATTCTTCTTTGTATACCATATTCAACCACTAAAAACAATTTCTTTGCACCGAGTCATATCTGCTATTCTTTTACAATTTTAAAACTAATGGGCTTAAGAAAAATGCAACCCTTCCGGTCAAATCGTAAACAAAAACAACCAGCAACAGTTTATTGCTGTCAGCTGTTTTTAAAGGAAGTCGACTTCATAGTAATGAGACCAATTCAAAATATCGAATAGAATTATTTAAACTCCCGATATAAGCGTTCACCCAGGCAAGGTATAGATTCGCATTAAGACTGCCTTTGTAACGGTTTAATTGTAAACAATAAATGTAAGAATATAAATAAACACTTCTTTTGATTTCCATTTGTGCGCTCATACATAATTATTCCTCATCGATCGAATTATCGAATAATCGATAACAAATATTTATTCGAAAGAAATATACAAATGTTAGTGAGTTAACGCACCGCAAAACAAAGGTAACGTAATGGAAGAGATGCATCCACAGCACTGGTCCTATGATTTACTCATAACGATTGCAACAAGTGATCCGCTAACTCCAGATTTCATCACCGAACTAAAATCTATGTTCGTAAATGACATAGGTTCACCACGTCGCTATGAATGTATACGCACTATAGGCGATTTAATAGACTGTCTTGAACGCCGCGACGTCATTTCGGAGGCAAACGTTGAGCCTCTGCGCCTTTTAGGCAATAAGCAACTCGACGAGGCGATAGAAGCGTATATACCTCCACGTGTAAGTGTAGATCGCATGCGAAAGCTAACAAACAACCGCTATTTTTGTTCTGTACCTGTTTATTTATGTTTTTAGAATGCCTCTGCGGAAGGTATTAATCACTATCATGACATACATATCGCAAATGAAATGTCGCACAAACTTTCTATGAACGGTCACGTCGCACCGACGAAGAACGCCAATATTTACTGTGATAATACTCGTCGATCGGCTTCTGTTGAAACAGCAGGCTCCACAAATTCTACCGTCAGCAGTTCAAGTAGCAATCATTCAAACAATTATCCATTTGCTTTATCGGAGCAAAAGCGCGCCGCTATTTATAGGATGCTTTCACAACATTTAGGCACCCATTGGCGGACATTCGGACGAGAATTGGGAATACGTGAAGGCAAAATGGACGAAATCGAATTGCAATCCCCGCGTGAACTTAGTGCACGAGTTTATAAAGTGTTGCAAATACTCGAAGAGGATGATTGCCATGATCCTAAAATGCATTTACGTATTATAAAAGAGGCGTTGGAACGTGCACGTCGCAAGGATCTTCGACGCAAGGTTGATGATATTATGTCGCATTGAGACGAGTGATATTTATAGTGCCAATTATAAGTTGTTGACGACATTGATAACAAACCAAAAATTTGCTGTGGTGGAAGTTTATTCATTAAAAAGAATAAGTTTTAAGAATTTCGTTTGAATGTACTAAATGGCGTTATAATAGTCAGAGACGACGACAACAATGTAAATATAAACTATTGCGCTCTGAAATGAGGTTGCAAAGCTAAAATATGGGGCTTGTTCGAGGCACATAGGAAAAGCGGCAGTAATGCAGCACTTAGAAACGTTCACAAGCCTCTTGCAAATGCTAAACTGATAGCATGCGGATGTTCGGCACATACATATGTACATAATTTGGTGCGATATGTGAAAGTGGATTAGTAAATAAAAATAGGGCAGTATTGTGTCGATTTAAAAGTTGTTGGAATTTCACATCGAGCGTGAAGCTTTCAAAAATCTTCTAAACAGCGGTTGTGATTGCAACTAGAACAAGCCCGTGTATTTTCAGGGCATTTAATTAAATTTTAAGTACTTTCCAAATATGTATCATAGACATAAAGGCCTCTCCCACCGAATGTGCCCTTTAAATTTAAGTATTGGCTCTACGCATAATACCAATAATTACCAAAAGTTTCTTGATTAAAAGATCAATACAATTGACAATTAAAAGATCAATACAATTGGCTTTTAATACTGTTAAAAAAAAAACAACAATTTTTTCCAGTAAAATAATAAGTTTTTAGTTTTCTTGCATTTTCGTTGTACCGTTAATCGTTATGGTTAATTTCCATGGGCTATTGGTTGGCTAATGAAACCAACGCAAGACTGAGTCTTGTCGAGGACCTATGCTCCCGAGTGGAGTGAACAAGGACAAAAAATATTATTGTTGGCAATTCAAATATATAATTTGTTAATTTGGTGCAATTGCTTCCCATGGGTAAGGCTACGTTAACTTCGCGGCGCTTCTAACAAACTGCATCTTATACGAAAAGGAGGTTCTTCGGAAGGAAATAACTATACGAAAGAAAAACAGAGTATTTTTGTAGATGTTATTTTGAGGTGATTTTTTTTTAGAAATGTGTGCAATATCTTTTTTAGGTAATTTAAAACATGTTAAAGAAATTGCCAATTGGCTTCAAAGCGACAGCGATTGCACATCCGATTTAGTTGAAGTTGTTGGCACACAAATGTCTGGCCAGAAAACGGCAGATAAAAATATGTGCATAGATACTAGGGACTTTGTAGATACTAACTTATTTATTTTATATTAACTGTACAAAAGATACGCTATGCTGGAGAAGATGTATGACGCGTCACCTCGTCCTGCCGGCAGGTAAGTGAAGCTGGGGTGGCTGCGTTGAATAAAAGTAACGTTACTCTCGTTCTATTCGTTTATGCAATGCGATGCAGTTACCGGTTGTTTTATGCTTCGGGGAAACACTCATTCATTTGCTGTCCAGCAGCTTATATGTGTGCGTGTCGGGTGACACACGTACTTGCTTCGTGTCAAACATACTTGTTGTCGGCTTTTGCATGATGAAAATGAAAAATTTTAGATATTAGCGTCATGCACCCGACACGAGGAGTAGACAGTCGGTTCTACGTTACCGAAACGACCCGGATTTATATCCGGCCAAGGACTGTCACTCCAGCAGCATTCCCCGTATGTAAGTATGGGGAATGTTTATGCTGCTACAACAACAACAACAGGAGTAGAGTTTTCTTTGCATACAATTGTTAAGGACATCGAGGTGTCCCTACATCAGAAGGAGTTCACTGTAGGCGCCTTCCTCGACATTGAGGGGGCTTTTAATAATGTCCTCCCGGAGGCAATCACCAGGTCTCTGGGTAAACTAGGAGTCGGAACCGAACTTATAAGGTTTATCCCCATGATGCTTAGCGATAGAACGGGCGTGGCAGAATGGGACGACACCTCTCTCCGCCGGCAAGTGAACAGAGGCACTCCGCAAGGCGGTGTTCTCTTGCCACTTCTCTGGATTGCCGTACTTAACGATCTGTTGGACGAGCTGGAGAGGAGGGGTTGCAAGGTGATTGCCTACGCGGATGACGTGGAACTCATTGTATTGTCAGAGGCATATTTCTAGATACTCTGATGGAACTGATGCAGGGTTATCTGAATCTAGTTATGAATTGGACCGCAAACTGCGGCCTTTCCATAAATACTCTGAAGACGGAGCTCGTCTTATTTACGAGGAAATCCAAATATCTAGAGTGTTTCCCACCTCAATAGCAGGCGCTTCTTTGGTGCTCTCTGACAAGGTGAAGTACCTGGGACTTATCCTTGACAGAGGTCTTACGTGGAAGCCAAACATTGAGGAGAGGATTAGGAAGGCAACAGTTGCCTTGTATGGTTGCAGGGGCGCTATCGACAAGAAATGGGGCCTCACGACGCTGGATCACTGTACACTCACGCTAGGTCCGAGCGCACCTGTTTCTACTCATATTCCCTCAAGGGATGATTGGGCGGGGTGCAACATTTGGCGGCAATGTATGGCAAACATGTTCACGAATGGCTCGAAGTTGGACGTAAGGGTTGGTGAGGGAGTATTCTGTAAGAGCTTCCCATCAAACTTAAACTCAGGCTTCCGGACCACTGAAGTGTTTTCCAAGCGGAGGTATCCGCAATTAAGAAAGCAGTGGATTGGCTGCTTATCTCGGTAATTACCGTTAAAGAAGTAAATATTTACTCCGATAGCCAAGCGGCAATTAGGGCCTTGGGCTCGTTGTTTGTGCGTTCGAGATTGGTCGGGGAATGTCTGGCTTCTCTCCCGATTGCATCCGAATACCTCGACATCAGGATCATTTGGGTTCCCTGTCACAGAGGCATAGAGGGTAACTGCTGGGCTGACGAGGTGGCTAGACAGGGAAATTTGGAAACGGTTCCATCGCGAAATGAGAGGATTGGGGTTCTCTTAAGAATCTGTGGTCTGCTCCTGGAAAGATGGGCCTCGAGTCAACTCAGCGAGCGGTGGGCTAGGGCGCAAACGTGCAAGGTCGCGAGGTCCTTCTGGCCACGGGTAGATCAGGGACGCTCGAGGGAACTCCTACGGCTAACAAAGCCCCAGCTCTCGAATTTGGTGGGTATCCTTACCGGACATTGACCGTTAGGAGTTCATGCGGTGAGACTTGGGATTGCCTCAAGTACGTTCTGCAGAAGCTGTCTTGAGGACGAGGTGTAATTATCTCAACACCTTCTTCTCAGCTGCCCTGCTCACGTTTGGCAAAGATTTAGACATCTGGGCTCTCATTTTTTCGCTACGCCTGCGGATATAGCGGGTCTAAATATCAAAAATTTGGTGAAGTTCATCAGTAACTTTTTGCGGCTAATTACGAACGTAAATCAGCCACTGTCGGCGTCGTCGTAAAATGCATGGTCATCATCGTCTCCAATCCCAATGCTCCTTCTTCCTTCCCTTCTTCTTTCTCCTCTCCCCTGTATGGCATCACAACAGACGAATTTTCAATATTTGTCCAAGTGTGCCCTAAACTAGGGCAGCCATTTAACCTACGTCAGCAGACTCTATTGTGGGATGGACCTATTCATAGATACTCCAGAAGCGATGACGTTGGCACCTTTGGTGGCTATTCGGCTGCGTAAAAGTTGGCTCAAACATATATCCCACTGCTGATACCAGTAATCCATTGGGCCTTGGGCACGCTTAAGAGAATGCGGTAAAATTATTAATCTAATCTGAAGACACCATAGACGAGTAAGCTTATACGTGACTACCATTTGGTTGATTCTAGGCTCAAAGCACACTGTGAACACCACTCTGAAATATGGACATCAGGAAGCGATATTCAACAAGTCGCTCACCACCGCCGATAGCATTTGTATAATGAAAACACTTCACATAAAAACCATCTGCTGTTCGAAGGCGGCCCCTCCATTTGTATGACAACAAGACGTGCGGCACCAGAACCTCTATTTATATCCGACAAAATACTGTCACCTCAGCAGCATTCCCCAACATTTAATGGAAATGATTTATGGTGTTATAGAGAGCGTACAACAAACTTTGGCTTAACGCCCAACAAAGGATATACATATGAGACCAATATATTGGCATATGTGTGCAATACTTCTAATACAAAAAAAAAATCAATGAATTTCAGCTGTATTTTTCATTAAAAAATCGATCACTTAGTATATATTTTATCATATTTATTAGATTGAATTTCATATTCGTTTATACAAAACACGCATAGGATTCGATAATAACTACAATTCTATGCGTTCTAAGCCATGTTCACAGTAGTGACGACAGTACCACCGCAGCGGGTTCTACGTTACCAGAACGACCCCGATTTATGTATATTCGACCTAGGACTGTCACTACAGCAGCATTGGGGAATGTTTATGCTGTTACGACAACAAAAACACAAGCATACAATCTGAAAAATTTTCAAGTTTAAAGCAAGCTCTTTGGCTTGTTTACATATATGAATATTTCTGATATTATAGCTAAAACTTCTGCTTGCAATGGCATATTTGCCGCATCTTCAAAATGTAATACATTTCTGTTTAATTCAATTATGCACATTCCAGCGTCACTAATTTGGCTGTCGTAGGCGTCGCATTTGCATTTGCCAACTTCTGCTTCCATCTCTCCTATGGTAAAACAAATTCGTATCTTCATTTAACAAAGTTGTGTTGTATAATTTGTTTAGCAAATGTATTGTTTTGATGTTTGTTTAATGGTGTTTGGGTTTCAATTACATTAGCTCTTTGCTTGCTATCCAGCTACCATTCATTACGTGTTCTTTTGAACACATTTGCAGTATCAATAAAATACACATTTTCAAATAAATATTAATATGGATTACTTGCAACGGCTGGGTCGATTATCTGGGTTTTATTGTATTTTTTTTTTTTTTTTTTGTTTTTTTTTTTTTGTATTTTTTTTTTTTTTTTTGTAGTTCTTAAATTTTTTTTATAGTTCAATTTTTTTAATTAACTTAAAAATTCATTCGTAGCATATTAGCATATTTGCTCGACTCGATTAACTGATGTTTTAGCGATTGTGTGCGAGTGTGTCGAGGTACATTTAGTCTACACAAGCGAATCCGCACACTTTTTTTTTTATAAAGTATAAATCGATTTTACACTCGAACCCTGTTTGACCATTGTGTCCTTGTGTAGTTGATATTGCAAATTTTGACGACCCAAACGCAAGGCTTCCCTCAGTTTATTCCCGATTTCCAATGCGGCTTCTTCGTTATTGCCATTAGCCGTCCAAATAGCTACATAAATAATAAAGAAAACAAAAAATGTGTTCGTATTGGTTTGAATTTCAATTACGCATCGTTAAGCTTACAAATTTTATTATTTTTTCCACGTATGTTAACAACAGCTCCGCAAACCTCATCTGAATGATCAAACGCCTCACCAATTAAACAAAGGAGCTGCAAACAAAAAAATACGTAGTGATGTGTTTGTAATAGAAGTTTTTTCAAATGCCAATAACTACTTACAACATCAAGCCATAAGTTATCCAAATCTGCCTTCGAGCTCTTATTGAGTGTAATTACCCAGCGGCCGCCTTGTTTGTTACCCGCATCCTCCCACATTGGTCTGAAACAGTTAGCGAGATGTCATTTTAGCTATTTACTGTAAAAGTACATTTGGACAGAGGCGATATATACCTGATGCCTTTCTTGAACAGCGAATAATCACTGCCTAGTTTGATATCAGATGGTGGTTTGATGTGGTTGTAGAGGCTGAAAAAAGTTAAATAGATATAAAAATATATTTAATAGAATAGAATTTTAGCATAATACAATATATTAGGCATAGCTCTGAAGAAAATGATTTATTGTTGTTGTACAAGCCTTGTTAAACACAGAAGTAATTCTCATCAATCTCATCTAACTGAAGACAGAGAGAACTTGCTTCTTCGACGCGGTGGATCTAGCGGGGGTGTTAGATGACTGGGTTTCAACGGGTGGCTACTGTTGTTGTTGTTGTACCAGCATAAACATTCCTCGTGCATATACGAGGAATGCTGCTGAAGTGACAGTCCTTGCCCGGATATAAATCCGGGGCGTTCCGGTTACGTAGAACCAACTGTCGTGGGAACGACGTGGCTAGTGTTGTTGTTGTTGTTGTAGCAGTACCTTTGCCCTGTCAGTGTAGTGTAATCACCGGTCGTCTTCGTCTAGCTCATCTAACGGTTACACGAGTCTCACGGGGAAGTTGGAGCTCTTCGATCTGCAACAGTGGTTGGACTCTGATTACGGCATTCACAGGACGGGAGTTCATGAAGGTGGTGACGGTCTCCCGGTGGATGTCGTTTATTGACTGTCTAAATACTGTCCGGTCCAGTAGATTGCGGTCAGTTTTGTCCTGGATTTCGCCAGCGTAGTCTACCTATGCTGTTAAAAACAACAACAACAACAACAGGTGTCTCCTGACGTGCCTGGGAGGCGGCTCAGGCTCAAGCAGGTGTCTGCAGGGGTGAAACCTGCGGTAACATCCAAGCAGGAACTGCTTGCTGAGCAGTTTGTTATGCTCCACTACTGAAAGAATTTGTGCCTCGTTATGCAGGTGTTGAATGGGGGACATCAGGAGGCAACCGGTCGCTGTTCGAATGGCGGTATTTTGACATATCTGTAACTTTATCCACTGCGTGTCACTAGTTCCAGGCGAGCAGACGGGCGCAGCATAGTTCAGAACCGGCCGGCCAATTGCCTTAAATGTAGAAAGCAACAGTTATTTGTCTTTGCCCCAAGTGCTGCCGGCAAGCGATTTGAGGACCTTGTTGCGATTTTGGACTTTAGTGGCAATTGCGGTTGTGTGCGCAGAGAAGGAGAGAAGGAGAGCAAGCTGGTGTGTCGTCGACTTTTACCTTAAGGGACAGCTTGACCCCCTTTGTCCAGGTGGTAAAGAGGGTCGCCGTGGACTTGGTGGGGGAAAGTTGGAGATTCCTCGCAGTGAGGGTCTCAATAGTTAATGAATTGCTCGCAGACTATCGGTTGTTGTTGTTGTTGTAGCAGCATAAGCATTCCCCATACTTACATACGGGGAGTGACAGTCCTTGGCCGGATATAAATCCGGGTCGTTTCGGTAACGTAGAACCGACTGTCGTGGAAACGTAGGGAAATATCGGTCCTTCACGGCGGCCATTTGGCACCGCCGAGACGACGAATAACTCAATTACTGAACTTGGCTCAGAAAATATCGGTGATGGTATAGGAAAAGTGGTATGGCGTGCCATCCTGCTGTAAACAAGCGTCGTCCAAGTGCATGTCTTCATTTTCCAGCCATTCCAAATGGATTATCATGTCTACGTAGCGCTCACTGTTGACCAAAATGTTGAATCCACTAGCATTTTTAAGCACATATAATGCCACAGTTCCCAACTGTCACTCTTTGCGGATGCATTAGCACCTCGACGAACACGTGCGGGTTTTCCGATCGCCAGATGAGGCAGTTTCCGTGTTCTCCAAAAAGATGAATTATCGATTAAAATCATTAACCACCACGAGCGGCAGTAAAGCGTTCCCACGACAGTCGGTTCTACCTAACCGGAACGACCCGGATTTATATCCGGCCAAGGACTGTCATTTCAGCAGCATTCCTCGTATATGCACGGGAAATGTTTATGCGGCTACAACAACAACAGCAGTAAAGCCTAAACAGAAAAATTATAACGAAGCGGGTTCGAATGAGTTCAATTCAACAGTATCTCTACTCAATTCGCCTTGCCTTCAATTGGATCTTGTCAACGACTAGTGCTCGCGCAAAATTCGCTACGCTGGTGCGTAAAATGTTGAATAGTTGAGATGGATGATGAATCGATGTTCCAAGACAGAGTCGAACCTCACATCTTCGTCAGTGTGTACCTTACGGCGGCGGTAGCCGTGAATATTGTCTACTAGCATGCCAGCCTCACAAACTTTCGTACAGAAGGCTCGGTAGGTGCCTCATTTCGGCCAAAACTTCTTTACAATAAATGTACTCTTTGGGCTACAAACATTGACTTAATAAGTTTGCAGTATTTCCCTATGTTGCTCAAGCTTTAAGTCATTAATTTCGCTTCAAAATACGATATGACTAAAAGAAACCACTATTAAATAAATAAATAATTGGCGCGTACACTTCCGTTAGGTGTTTGGCCGAGCTCCTCCTCCTATTTGTGTTGTGCGTCTTGATGTTGTTCCACAAATGGAGGGACCTACAGTTTCAAGCCGACTCCGAACGGCAGATATTTTTATGAGGAGCTTTTTCATGGCAGAAATACACTCGGAGGTTTGCCATTGCCTGCCGAGGGGCGACCGCTATTAGAAAAATGTTTTTATTAATTTTGCCTTCACCGAGATTCGAACTAACGACCTCTCGGTGAATTCCGAATGGTAATCACGCACCAACCCATTCGGCTACGGCGGCCGCCGTCCAACATTTAAGAGGCAGCTGAATCTCAAAAGGTGCACAGAGAAAGTTGCCTTACTACTTCACCTTTTATTTTTCCGTCATGCCTGGTTACTAATTTAATTTTTCTCGTTCATCAAGTACCCACATAACTTCGAAATCAATGTCATGTAAAATAAAAATTTCAAAATAATATTCACTTTCATTTTATGCATCACTTACCTCCAAAAATCTTCTACTGTATCAAAACTGGTTATTTCGTTCTGCATATCTTCCCAAGATTTCGAGCGATCATTCTCCAAGTACCATAAAGTCCAGGTATTTTGCAAAGGATGCTTGAAGAGATGTTCTGTACGTACTTCTTCTGGCTCCTTGTTCTCCTCCTTCGAATCTGGACGACCACTAGCAGGAGTTGGCTGCTCAGCTGGTGCAGTCTTTTCCGTAGCTGTGGAATTCTGTAACAGAAAGCGCCGGTTAGCAATAAATTTTAATTGCAATTCTCATGCAAATGTAAACCATAATTACATTGAACAAATTAGGATTTGCGAAATTTTTCTTTCTATGGAAATCGCTCTGAAACATCATGACACGAATACCAATCAAATGTACAGTAGCAAACGCAATCTATTCGAGTGTGGCAATTAGACAGAAGGCCGGAATACCTAGTTTATACTATACGTATGATAAATACTCTTAAACAGTTACTAAAAGCGAAAGTGTGCTGTGTACTCCGCAAATACTGTCTGCAATTGCAAAGCCAACAAAAATTGTAGTCGTTTATGGGCCGCCGAGAGAAAAACAGCTACCAAAGTCCCACTGGCAGCGCTGCTCCCACGAACAATTCTTCAGCCCAGCTTTCAACTGAAGCTGAGACAATGCCTCTTGCACTTCTTTGGAGTTGCAAATTGTTTCGTTGGCCTATTTTCTTAGTGCTGGCGTATTACAAAATTTATTACTCGGTCACTAGCGGCTCCGATCGGTTGTCGGCTGATAAACAGCAGATGCGTTCGTATCGTCGTTGATGTATTTATAAACGTATTACTGCGACGGGCGTTGCTATTATTGCAAATGTAATTCCTTGACGACGTCTACGGACTCTTGACTGAGTTTCGCAACAGCAAGGTTCTCTTCGTTTGGAAATATGTAAATATATCGTTGTGTCGCTTGTTGTTGTGTTTTCCTCTTTACGCTTTTTGCAATAGCAACTCGGCTTCGAAATCGGTTCTTAGTTTTAACGAATTTTATTTAATCAGGATTTTTTACTATATCCAAATCAAGTTTTTTATTTTTGGCTATTTTTTGTTTTGAGAGAAAATTTTTGTGAACGAAACAAACTGAAGTGAAACGAAATTTTTAATTAAAACTCGAATAGATTGTTAAATAATTTTTTCCAAATTTGAACACATGTATGCAAGGAAAACTTGATGACTTCCAAAAAGTGTTATTGCTTCCGTAACGACGAACAGTGAACACCAAGTATTTATGTTGTGTGCGCAGTGAGTGGCGAGTAAACTGAATAAATGAGCCGGCGCGACAGCAACCAAACAACGAGACAATCGAGCAAGCAACTATTGTATATGTATACATATGTACATACATATACAATTATGTATGTGTACGAAGAGCCAAACTTGCCTGAATGTTGACTGGAGCAAGGCAGGGCGGAAAGAACTGAGCGTATAGGAGGAGAGTAAAGCAAACATAAGAGTAAACAGGCAGGTAGACGAGTATCACAAAACTCTCAGCTCCAGAGATCGCATAGCGATTCTATTGTTTTTCTCGTTTTTGCAGCGATATTAGCTTGCTGACTACTTATGTATGTATTTGGTAGGCTTAAACGTTGCACAGTAGTTTGTTTGCGTACAATACAGAGTTTTAACTCGAAAACCAATTTCACATCTTTATCCGGTAATATAATATTACGAAAATGCGAAAGAAATCATACGCCTTGCTAAAAAGGTGCATATTTCATGTTAGAAAAGTTCAACCATTCGACAAATTATTTAAATGTATATAATAGGTCTATTTATAAGTTCGTGCGGTTTTACAACAGATGGCGTAACTTGATTATTATTCCATCGATCCACATTTCCAAACATTCATTGGAGAGCTACTGTCGTAAGGCACAAACGTCAGTATAAGTTTTTTATTTGAAGCGTAAACAACAATATTTTTACCACACTTGAAAATGTCGAATTTCGTGCCAAATAATGTGTTTTTGCGGGGAATTCTTCTTCATTATTTTAATATGAAGAAAAAAGCAGCCGAAAGTCATCGTATCTTGGTGGAAGTTTATGGTGAGCATGCTCTATCTGAGCGAACGTGCCAGAAGTGGTTTGCACGCTTTAAAAGTGGTGATTTTGGCTTGGAAGACGAAGAACGCGAGGGTGCGCCGCCAAAGTTCATGGATACCGAATTGGAGGAATTGCTCGATCAAGATCCGGCTCAAACGCAAGAAGAGGTTGCAAAAACTTTGGGAGTTGATCAATCAACCATTTCCAAACGTTTAAAAGCCATGGGAATGATCCGAAAGGTAGGCCATTGGGTGCCGTATGAATTGAAGCCAAGAGACGTTGAACGCCGTTTTATGGCATGCGAACAACTGCTTCAACGGCACAAAAGAAAGGGTTTTTTGCATCGAATTGTGACTGGCGATGAAAAGTGGGTCCATAACGACAATCCAAAACGTCGGGCAACGTATGGATACCCTGGCCATGCTTCAACATCGACGTCGGCGCAGAATATTCATGGCCTGAAGGTTATGCTGTGTATCTGGTGGGACCAGCTGGGTGTTGTGTATTATGAGCTACTGAAACCGAATGAAACGATTACGGGGGATGTCTACCGACGACAATTGATGCGTTTGAGCCGAGCACTGCGAGAAAAACGGCCGCAATACGCCGATAGACACGACAAAGTTATTTTGCAACATGACAATGCTCGGCCACATGTTGCACAAGTGGTCAAAACATACTTAGAAACGCTCAAATGGGATGCCCTACCCCACCCGCCGTATAGTCCAGACCTTGCGCCATCCGATTACTATCTCTTCCGATCGATGCAACATGGCCTGGCTGACCAGCACTTCCGTAATTACGATGAAGTCAAAAAATGGATCGATTCGTGGATTGCGGCAAAACCGACCGAATTTTTCACAAAGGGAATCCGTGAATTGCCAGAAAGATGGGAAAAAGTAGTAGTAAGCGATGGACAATATTTTGAATATTAAATTTGTAACCATTTTACGTCAATAAAGTTTCAAATTTCGAAAAAAACCGCACGAACTTATTCATAGTCCTATTATAATAATAATTATCGTTCCCATGACAGTCGGTTTTACGTTACCGGAACGTATACATATGTATATTTTTTTTTTTTACGTCCAACGTATGCGATTCAATCTGAATAAGCGTTATGATACACCCATACAAGAAACGATCGGAGACTTGAATTGGCTGAGCGTGAAACAGCAAATACTTTACCACGCTATGAAATTCGCTTTTAATATAAAGCAAGGTAACTTTTATTATCTGAGCGATAATCTTAGATACATATGTATGTAAATGAAACCCATTCATGTATACTCAGGGAAAGTAATATTTTTAGACTACCACTGTTTAAAACAGAAGTTGATAAGAAAAACATTTTCTATAAAGGATTAAAATTTTTTAACGAGCTACCAACTCAAATAAAAAATTCTGTTAGCATGAGCACTTTCAAGGGGCTGCTATTTAATCACTGTAAAACGTTGCCGATTAGATACACTAGTCGGTACCCCATGCATAATCTGGCATATTCATAAATATGTATGGATGTACATATGTACATGTCACCAAAAGCACTCTACTCTGGTGTTGTTGTTGTTGTAAATCAGTTTGCAAACCCTGTCCAGTGCAGTGAGGTCACCGATCGTCAGCGTCTATCTCATCTAACCACAATCTCAGGAAATATGCTGTTTTGACAGGGTGGAACCAGAGGACAAGGTTAGATAAAGGGTACGTGGAGATGTGCTTAGTGCCATGAGCGTACTTTAATATGCCGGACAATGTACGCTGGTGTTATGGTGAAATTTGGTGCGAATTTGACAGATATGCCGATGTCATTCGTTTTGTGTTTCACAAAATTTAGCTTTAGCTTTCACAAAACTAAAGTTCCCCTAAATTTTCTTTTTCACCATACCTAACGAGCAAACCTAATATCTATCATCCTTGCTCTGGTGTAGCTTCACTACCGTCCCGGTTGTAGAGATGCCATCGATCGGTATGTTGTTGTTGTTGTAGCAGCATAATCATTCCTCATACATATATGGGGAATGCTGCTGAGGTGACAGTCCTTGGCCGGATATAAATCCGGGTCGTTCCGGTAACGTAGAACCGACTGTCGTGGGAACGTATTTTGTTTCAGCATAAACATTTCCCACAAAGCACTTTGGAATATTGGTGCGATCAGATATGCACATACATACATTCCTGTCATTCTGTTAACTAGGCATTTCGACATTTAATATTTTATTATTTTCAATGGTAAATTTTAATTTAAATGTCTATCGAGGCAGCAAATTGAATGAAGTTGGCAATTCATGCCATGAAAGATTTTCAGTAATATATTGCCAACATCTGTGAAGCAATGGACTGCCATTTTGCATGTTTAACAGCCAATTGGTATTTTTTATGACGCTCACATTGGCAGTTTCTTTGGTACATTTCCCTTCTGGCTTGCTTGGCAACCTTTTCAAAATGACGATAACATAAAATGGCAATATCTACATTTAAAATATTGCTATCGCATTCAATCAAATTCTACAGTCGTTATGAAATGAACAATTGAGTGTCGAGTTATTGGGTAAGGTACCTACATACATATGCATGGTCGTACATATGCACAAAGAAATTGCAGTGGGAATGCCACTGCTTTCGCTTTCTTCCATTTTCTTGCCATTCTAAAGAAGAGATAATTATACTTCAAACACTTGGTCATGCATACATAAAATCACATGAACATTCCGTACAGATAACTAATAATAATTTATCTAATAAAGACACTGTAAGAGTAGCCATCATATCAGCAATGCAAAGAAATTTAAGTGAAGTACACCACAGGGAGCGCCACCATACGGTAGATGAATTGAAAGTCTGGCCGGTTAACTGTCTATCAACTATATACTGTATTGCTGTCATACTTTTAATAATACTAAGCATTCGACGCACTGCAATAGGCAGACACATTTCATCCTCTCCTCTCGGCATCCCTCAATATTAATCACTCCGCAAAACGTGTTTGTAATTTTATTTCTGCGGATCTCTTTATTACCTACTCTCTGCCTTAAACTGTTCCTTTTAATACAATTCTGTTTGATGTTTTTCTTTATGTCCAAAGTGCGTTGTACTCTCATAGCAACGGTTGGTCAAGAAAAGCAACTCGCACACAAAAAAAATAAACACTAAATAAATAAATTACAATGCTGCATATAAAAATATGCATTTTACATATGTATATATACAGTGTAAACTCGGTAAAAGCGACTAACCATTAACGCTACAGTTCAATTTTATGCATTACGGGTTCTATAAGCGCGACATTCGAAAGAAAATCGGGTTCTGTTGTAGACTTTTTAATTTTTCTGTATTGGTTTGCAGTATATTACTAGACATCTCGACACTACATTAGTGATTACTTTCAATGGTCAATATTAAGGAAATTGTCAATTGAGACAGCAAATTGAATGAATTCGGCAATTCATGTTATGAAATATGTTAAGTCATGTATTGCCAACATCTGGGAAGCGATGGACTGTCATTTGCAATGTTTGACAATCAATTGGTATTTTTTATGACGCTCACATGGCAGCATCTTTGCTAATTTTAGTTTTTCAGGCTGTAAATTTTCCTTGTTTTGCAAACAAAGATTCACTAAGAAATCGTTTTTACAAAATGGGTTCAACGTATGGAAAACGATTTGAAGCAATGCTTCTATGTACACATCCTAAAAGTTCAGCGATGTCACGTGCATCTGCAGCAAAATATTTGCGGAAGCCGAAGACGTTCATTTAAAAATGGGTGCAGCGGTGTGCAGTAGTTAAAAGCTTAATTGACGACATCCCCGGCGAGGCCCAAAAAAAATACTTCTCCAAAGAAAAGTCAGAAGCGCCTTGTTTTTTTTTTTTTTTTGTGACAAAGCCGAACTTATCGTTGCGTGAAGCTGAAGCAGTTTCGAGGAAAATTGAGTTAATTTATTCAAGGACCTGGTTTGAGGACATTTACGTGCAAAATAACTCAAATTGTAGAGCAGATTGAAAAACGACTTGCATGGAGTAAGGCAAGTCCAGAACGGAATTGGGCAAATGTAATACTCATGAACGAATCTTCCTTTTGGGAGAACTGCTGGTTATCGACAAAATCAACAAAGTGTTTAGCATCCAGTTAAGTTCATGCTAGGTTAGGTTAGGTAGTTATGGTTGCCCAGAGAGTGGGCCCACTTGCACGAAAGAAGTTTGGTTCATCCTTTGTGATACCATTGCAAGAGGGAAATAGAGGTGAAGGAAAAAGGTGTTAGGGGATGCTTCTCCAAAAAAGGACTTAATGTTTTTTTTTATTAACTTTGAATTAAAAAGTGTATAATTTGGGAAATCAACATTATCAATATTATGATTAATCAATAAACTTAGATTGAGTTTTGGTTAATATTATCCCAAACACTCGATTTCTTTTTAATTAGTTTCGAATATCGAGCTTGTACTCTATATGTATGTATGTACATATGTATGTGCAAATATAAAATTGAACGAATGTTGAGTCCAGCATGTTGTGCTGTGCATGATTCACACACAATGAAATGGGCTACAAAATAACGGCAGAAAAAGAAAGCGAACATATGAACCGGCATGGTGTACACTCATGATTCAATAATAAAAGGTTTGCTCAGTAAGCAGCTTTCTCATTCCCTCTTGACAAATCGGCTCCCTTAGCAAGACACTGGGTTGCTAGCTCTAGAAATTTTGACTAAAAGTGGAGGAAAAGGAAAATTTGTAGAAAAAACATTTCATTTTCAAAATGGACTGCTTACGAGCAACAACTCGCTCAAGAGTTTTCATCGGTATATTCAGGATTATGGTAGTATGACATGGAATACATACCGCTTAAGTTAGGACATGATAGACTATTCGACATAATCCAAGATCGATGAGTGGAGAATTTACAAAGCTTTATTTCTTGTGATGCGTTGATTTAGAAGGAATTCATGTTTTGCTAGCATTTCCCAAAGAATTACGACAGGGATAATCCCGACGCGACCGATAGCATTGCATACTTCATTATAAAAAGTTAGGATTGACGGAGCTTGTTTCCAAATAGCCCACCTTACCATGAATGAATGAAGTGTCCAGAGGAGGCTTAGTAGAGCACAGTACCAGAATGAAAAAGCTACTTATAAAAAACCATCTGCCAGAACCGTCTTAAAACTGTAGGTCCTTCCATTTGTGGAACAACATCAAGACACGCGTTTCAAATAGGAGAAGGATTTCGGCCAAACACCTAACATAATTGTACGTGCCAATTATTTATTTATGTTTAACAAAATAGTTTCATATTGGCGAAGCTTCGCAACTTCGCGATCGCTTTTAAATTTAATAAATTCACAAAATAAAATCTTGGATTAAGTGAAATAATTTCTTGTTTTAATATTTGACGCAATTTCCGCTTATAACTTCTGTTTGTACCGTTATTTACATTCAAATATTAATTAAAATTAATTTTTTAAATCGTTCGCAGTTTGTTTCCATTTAAGCAAGAAAATACTTTTTTGCTACCATTTTTACCAAAAAGGGTTTAATTTGTTCCACTTTATTCACATTTTTAAATACAACCTTTTGTAAGGGAGTGTCAAAAATCGAATGTCACTAGTGAGCAAACCTTTAATAATTGAATCATGGTGTACACTTATGTGCAGTACATATTCGAAGTCTGCAAGAACTGCAGGAGGAAAGTTCAAATTAGTGAGAGGAAATTGAAAATTCTCTTGAAAGTTATTAAGAGCATAAACATATGTGGATGCATATGTGTGTGTACGTAGGCGTCAGTGTTGCCGTTTTGGTCCAATCGGACTATACTGCTTTTGAAAAACATAAAAAACTCGTGCCTGATGGAAGGATTGTTTTTTTTTAATTTCAATTTTTTTAACAATTAATTTTCGGTTTTTTATCGAAAATGTGAAAAAATTTTCCGGAGACCGCCATATTATGAGTTTTAAAAAACTAAAAAAACTTCGATCAGTCACAAGATTATCTATTAATAGAACTAATTTTTCTTGTCCGATTGATTTTAGATGAATGTCCAAGGACTTGTGATCATCACCACAAGGGATTTCTGGAGAAACGGGCTCCACACAAACAGCGATATCTTTTCACAATTATTAATTTTTTGTCCGGTCCCATTTAAGGGGGTATTCTAGTCTAGAAATTTGAAAAAATCGAAAATTTTTTTTTTTTCAAAATTTGATAGTTTAACTATTCAAAAATATCTCCCTAAAAGGATTTTTCAAAATTCGAATTATTTTCGAAGCTACAACTATTTTAGTGACGCGACAGCTGGACTGGTTTGAGCGGTCGGCGAACTTTAAACGTGTTTTTCTCGAAACTACTTCTTTCGATACGGTCGGCACGATATCTCAAGTTCGAATCAACCGATTTGCTTGAAATTTGTCATGAATATTCCTTAAGGGAGGGGTCTAGGGTTTGACTTTCAAAAAATCGATTTTTTGGAAATAGCTTTTTCTTATAGTAAATCATCTCAAAAATATTGTCCCAAAATTTCAGCTCAATCGGAGCAAAACTTTTAGAGTTATAGACGTTTTTGTCCCCACTCCTCTGCGACAGCTGCGAGCGTTTGGAGCGGAGCGTTACGTTTTTCTCGAAACCACTTTTTCAAAGTCCGTGACTATTAGAACTTCAACAATATTTAACCGATCCTTTTCAAATTTGGTATACAACTTCTATATATAAAATACCTCCCCCCTCACTTAGGTTTTGGTGGTAATTCTGTTTTTTTTATTTCAGGTGATTCTACAACTAGATACGATAGTCACCGCAAATCACCTTTTGGAAAAGGCGTTTTCGGAAAAGTTACTTCACCGGCTTATTTCCCGATATTTTCTTACAAAAATTTAGTACAATATTGTTGAAATGATGCTTTATAATGTACAAAAAGTTTAAATACATTTTCACTATTCATATCTCTAAAGCAAAGTCTCAAAAATTCATTAAAAAAAATGCTCAAATCCTAGACCCCTCCCTTAAATATATCTCTATCGTATGAAGCTCGAACACCTGGAAATTTCAATTTTTTAATATGTGTAAACAATTCGAGAAAGCTTAAAAATAAGAGATAAATCGACCTAAATTTTTTGAGTAGCCGCCATTTTATGGAACAATTTTTTTTTTCGTTTTTTCTGGTTCATACGATATTGACATTCATATTAATTAAGAATTTGTATTTTTTTTGTTTCAGATGACCACAAGGGTAGAAATCGTGATGACTGGGACACTGCCTTTTTTTCCCCCCTTCCACTTCAAGGACGCATAACTCCATGAAAATTCATATTTTTTTTCAAATTTATTTTGTGTGCTCCTAATATATGAATAAATAAATGATAAAAAAATGTATCGTAAAAATATCAATAGCTTTTTTTTATTCATCGTCAAAAAATGCTCGAAATTCGGGCCTCTAGACTAGAATACCCCCTTAACGCTCCAAAGCGCCACAGTTCACTTAGTTTTCAGCCAGTTCGTTATCCTGCACACCACAGTGTCTTGGCACTAACGCAAGTTTAAGATCATTCCACCCTCAACTTACATTCCCGCGTTTATTTTTGAAGAGGTCCGAGTTGTTCCGAAGTCCTTGAGTCCTGCTGCAGTATCCAGAACACAATTGGGCGAAAGTTACGCGGGTCTCGCGAGGCAGCTGAAGCTCTTCTTCTGCAATAGATGGTGGTTGAACTCCGATAACGACATTCGGAGGTCGGGAGTTTAGGAAGGAGGTAAGGAGATCCCGATGAATGTAGTTTAATGTTTGTCGGTATACTGGCTGGTCCAGTAGTTAAAATTGTTTTTTGTCCTATATCCCGTCAGTATAGTTAAAGAGATATCTCCTAACGTGCCTGGTAGGTGGATCTGACATGTCTGGAGGTTTGTCCACTACGTGTCACTGATGCCAGGCGACTAGACAAACCTTGCATAGTTCAGAATCGGTCGGCCAACTGTTCTAAATGTCGCCAGCAACAATACTTTGTGGGTTACATTATACTAGACAGGGCTAGTTTACTGGGGCGGCAGCCCTTGGTCAGGAAAAACCCGAGTCATTCCAGTAACGTAGAAGGCACCCAGCACGACACTAACCACCTTCTCACATGCCCTCTTAAACCGACTCATCTAACACTCCTCTCCCTCTGGACCCAACCTGTCGACACAGCATGTTTCCTGGGTCTACCTTTAGATGAGCTAGAGGAAGATGACCGGTGATTTGCCCTACACTGGCGCGGCTTCTATTACTGTTAACAAACAAACAAGTAACGTAGAACCGGCTGCCATGCGAATGAAATTACTTTGCCCCCTGTGTTGCCGGCAAGCGATTTGAGGACCGTCTGGTCGCCTGGTACTAAATATTCACAGTGGACTAAGCTTCAGACTTCTCAGAATACTACTATCAGGTTAGCAAGCAATTCCCACTGGGTTGCTACCATTCCTGGAAGCACTTGCTGGAGGCTGAGTCACTTCACAGGCGAGTCCCGAGACATCTCTTCGACTACACTGACGAGATCAATGATCGAACACAGTTTCTTCAACTGGAATGCATTTTTATTCTCATTTATTTCAATGAATACAAGTATGCAAAGGAGAAAAACACGTAGGTGATTGATTGTAAATGTTATGAATTGAAGCTTAGAAGAGAATATTTATATTTTAATGTACCAAACTATAGCGAAGACACTTCGAAGCTAAATAATTAGAAAACTATTATTTCAGAAATTTTGCGTTAGAAATCACTCCCTAACACCTCCATCAAGTTTCATTAAATAAATCATTAATCTTTGCTTGCCCATGTGGCATTATCCCAAACCCGGCACATCCAACCACCACCCATCGCAGAAGAGCTTTAGATGCCACTATGAGAACCGCGAAACTTTGACTCAGTTACGTTGTGAATAGCAGTTTAAACTGAAATTACAACGTTGAAGTCAACCCGTCGAAGCACCATGTTACCCGGGCCTATCGTTAGGCCAGATATACGATGGCGACTGATGACTACAATGTATTGGGGAGCCTTGACGAAATTCAACAACAGCAAAAACAACAACATTACAGCACGTCACCGATCAGACATATTCAGCTATACAATTAGTTTATATGAGGGTTGCATCGGAGCAGCCTTATGAGATACAACGTATTTGTAGCTATGTCTTACACACATATATCTTAATCTTGGACAAATATTTTTGGGGGTCGTGTGCCACTGTAGACGAGGCGCATGCTGTCATAACGCGACGTCACTCACCTGCTCAGTTTCAGATAATACCATGGTTCCTATTTACACCGCAACCGAATCAGTCCTTCTTGAATGATGTGGTTGGTATTTAATTTGCGTGCAAAAAACACGCGTTGATACTAAATAAATGTTTTAATGCAATTCTACACTGAATTTAACAATTTTCCTGCACTGCAAATCGTCTGGGACGATTCTTGTTGGAAGTGAAAAAGAGATAGAAACACTGATTTAATTGTTAGTTGTCTCATCTAACGAAGTTGGCTGCAATTGATTTATTGCATGGCGCAGCAATGCTGCCAGCTTCGAAAAAACGCTTTACCACGGTGAAAGCATTATTTTTTTTTAAATTGAGCGAATACGGTTCTATAACAATTTTAAATAAATACAAATAGAAAACATATATAGACTGGAATTTAGAATAATGTCTATTGGGCAATTTTTGGCAAACTATTATGTCTTTATTAATGAAGCTTGGTGGAGATGTTAGTGAGCTGTTAAGCAACACTCTTTATAACTCCAAATTATTCGGGAAATAATAATTTCGTAATTATTTGCCTTCAAAATGCCCTCGGGAACTTCACTATAATTTGCCACATTACACTATATATTTTTTAACACTTCACTAAAATTCACCAAATATACACTCACACGCGTGTTTTTATTTATTTTGATCCTCATATTCGAATTATTTTTATTAAAATTAAATGCAAATGCATTTGTTCATACAATCACTTTTCAATTTTAAACGCGAATAAGAAGAAGAGTGGAAACACAACAATATGGTGTTGCCGGATGCCTGCAAATGAAAATAAAAATATGAACAAAAATTAAGTATTTGAGTTTAGTGTTTATGATGGGGATGGGGGTTATTGTGCCTCCTTACTGCATACACGCATATGACGTTTTAATTTTGGGTTCAATGGTTTTAACACGGAAAGGAGTTCTACACAAAAATACTGTGGATTGCGTAGCCGGAGTTGGACTGATGAGGGTGTGAAAAAAGTTCTATGCATGAGGATACACTTATAAACCGCAACTTTTGGATTTTTGTTCTTCTTCTTTTGTTTTTAAGTTTCGATGAGTTGTATGTTTTTATTTTCAAAAATATTTCTCAATTTTAAATTACAGCAAAAAATATTGCAGTTTCACAACGAACCTTCCACTGAACATCCCAGCACACGAACTTCGTTTTTATTTCAGGTGTATGGCAACACCAACTTTTCGCTAAATTACAGAGCTTTAACATTAAATAACTTAAAAACTATAAGCCTCCGGTAGTTGCGTTTTTCAGTTTTAAGGTGGGGATACACCCCTCAATCCCCCCCTTTTAACCTTTTTGGCTGGAATTTAGAACAATCTATATTTTGGAATTTCTGGCAAACTATAATGTTTTTTTTAATGAAACTTGGTGGAGATGTTCGTGAGGTGTTAAGGAACACTCTTTATAACTTTAAATTATGCGGGAAATAATAATTTTTTAATTATTTACATTCAAAATGCCCTCGGGAACTTCACTATAATTTGCCACATTACACTCTATATTTTTTAACATTTCACTAAAATTCACCAAATATACACTCCCACGCGTGTTTTTACCGATTTTTATGCTAATATTCTTTTAACACGGAAAGGAGTTTTACGCAAAAATACTGTGGATTGCGTAGCCAGAGTTGGACTGATGAGGGTTATTTTTTTGAAGCGCGGCCGAAGGCCGCCCACGCGAAAAGGAGTTCCACGCAAAAATACTGTGTTAATTAATTAAATTTAATTTTAATTACTTTATTATTTTTTGTGATACGCTTAATATCATTGTTTTTAAGTTTAAATGAGTTGTATGTTTTTATTTTCAAAATTATTTCTCAACTTTAAATTACACCAAAAAATACTGCAGTTTTACAATGAACCTTCCACTGAACATCCTTGCTTGCGAACTTCGTTTTCATTTCAGGTGTATGGCAACACCAACTTTTCGCTAAATTACAGAGCTTTAACATTAAATTACTTAAAAACTATAAGCCTCCGGCAGGTTCTGTTTTCAGTTTTAAGATGGGGATACACCCCTCTATCACCCCCTTTTTAACGTTTTTTCCAAAGCTATATACATTATACTAAATTTTAGCCAAAATTGGTTCTCACATTTAAAATGTACAAATTATATCACAAATTAATTAAATCTACTTCATCATCAGTTTCAATCTTCAACAAAATTAAGTGATTTAAATTAACAAAATATGTTTGTTCAATATACATATGTATGTATTACCGTGTTCTATTTCTTTTTTGTTTTTTTTTTTTTTTTGCCGAGGTCCTCGTCCTACTTTGGGTGTGTTTTTTGACGTTGTTACACAAGGGAAGCCGTTAAGCCGACTCCGAACGGGAAATGGTTTTTTATAAGGAGCTTCCTCATCTGTCGATTTGCTATTTGTTTACAAGCAAACTAGTCCAGTCAAAAGAAGATTTAACTTAGTAATTTTAGGAGTATGCGAGTTTATGGTTTTATTATGTAAAGCCCATCACTGTGAACTTAAGTTTGAGTTTTCGGGGTCGGGGGTTGTGTCCCGCGGCCGCCATCTTGGAAATAAGGGTGCAACTGGTTTTTTGCGATTATCTCGTGAATTTCAAAAGTTACGAAAATTTTGCAAATTACTTTTTTGTAGATAATAATATTATCTACTACTTTCATTCAAAACTTTTTATTGTAAAATTAATCATAAAAAAGTTATAAACAAAATTACGCGAAAAATTAAGGGATGCATTTCTTTCAAGCGTAATAACTTTTTTTTTATTGATTTTATGGAAAATATACATTAGAGCTTTTTTATAGAGCATTCTTTTGTGAACATTTTTGTCCCTAAGTTTTTTTCGCTATCTTTATTAAGTCTTATGATTTTGAGCTGGTAAGCGGAGCAACCATTACATTAGCGCAGCGCGTACATGATTACACAGGCCGACAAAATTTAACCAAGATTCAGGCCCAGAAACCAGACTATATATTTCCGAAGGTTTATGATGCGCTGAATCCAAATCTGGCCTCAGAATTGCTCTATCAGCTCTGGTTTTCGAGATATCCTAACCCAAAAGTGCAAAAAACACCGTTTTTGCCCATTTTTGAGGTTATGTAGCCCAGCAGATGTTTTTTTTTCACCAAAATTAAAGGATGGCATCTTTAAATACAAGCCTTTTTTTCAAATGGCGTTGAGTTCGCTCAAATATAATTTTTTTTCACACCATAAGTATGCTAGCTAACCAAACTCCTACACTATCTAACCCACGGGTACCGAGTCAGACACATCCCTAACCCCTAGAAACCCCTCCTACCATACCACAAGCAAGTGTAGGGGTGTGGTGAGTCAGCATACTTATGGTGTGAGACAAAATTTTAAGAAAAATAAGACTCAATTCAAGAAAATTAGTAATCGACTTTATCATGTCTATGTTATCTCAATCGATTTTCAGGTGTGGGAAAATTTAGAAACATGAAAACTTCAAAATGCGATATCTCAGCGAAAAAAAATGATATTTGAGCAAACTCAACGCCATTTGAAAAAAGAAGGCTTGTATTTAAAGATGCCATCCTTTAATTTTGGTGAAAAAAAACATCTGCTGGGCTACATAACCTCAAATATGGGCAAAAACGGTGTTTTTTGCACTTTTGGGTTAGGATATCTCGAGCTGATAGAGCAATTCTGAGACCAGATTTGGATTCAGCGCATCATAAACCTTCGGAAATATATAGTCTGGTTTCTGGGTCTGAATCTTGGTTAAATTTTGTCGGCCTGTGTAATCGTGTACGCGCTGCGCTAATGTAATGGTTGCTCCGCTTACCAGCTCAAAATCATAAGACTTAATAAAGATAGCGAAAAAAACTTAGGGACAAAAATGTTCACAAAAGAATGCTCTATAAAAAAGCTCTAATGTATATTTTCCATAAAATCAATAAAAAAAAGTTATTACGCTTGAAAGAAATGCATCCCTTAATTTTTCGCGTAATTTTGTTTATAACTTTTTTATGATTAATTTTACAATAAAAAGTTTTGAATGAAAGTTGTAGATAATATTATTATAAAGTTGTAGATAATATTATTATTATAATTATAATAATATTATCTACAAAAAAGTAATTTACAAAATTTTCGTAACTTTTGAAATTCACGAGATAATCGCAAAAAACCAGTTGCACCCTTATTTCCAAGATGGCGGCCGCGGGACACAACCCCCGACCCCGAAAACTCAAATTTAAGTTCACAGTGATGGGTTTTACATAATAAAACCATAAACTCGCATACTCCTAAAATTACTTAGTTGGCTATTTTTTTTGTCTCTTTTGACTGGACTAAACGACGTGCCACAGAAGTACATTTAGAGGTGTTGCCTTTGTCTGCCGAGGGGTGGGCGCTATTAGAAAAAACTTTTTCTATTACTTGGTGTTTCATGCATGGAGATTCGAATCTGTGCACTTCCGAATGGTAGCCACGCACCAGTTCATAAGGTTACGGTGGTCGAATATAATAATATTAATAACCGTAAAACAGGAACGCCGCTGGCGACAATTAGTACTTAACAGGATTATGCTCAATTTTCCAGTCAAAGTGAAAATGAGGTTAGGTTAGGTTGAGGCGATGCCCTGATGCTTCTGCTGGCACGTAGAGAAGTTGTCTTTTCTCTCTTAAAACCAGTGTGAACTTTTAAAAAATTTTAGAACATTCCTGATTTACACAGTACTAAGGTATCCCAATCCACTACAAAATTGTATACTTAAAATGATAAATGTACGTCTGGTTTGAGCAGGACAATGCCACAGGAGGTGCGAAATCGACTCTTTCTCCTCCTCATGTAGACAGCTTCTGTTGAAGCCATGTGTTTGATGTTGTTGTTGTAGCAGCATAAACATTCCCCATACATATACGGGGAATGCCGCTGAAGTGGTAGTCCTTGGCCGGATAAAAATCCGGGTCGTTTTGGTTACGTAGAAACGACGAAAGACAGCGATGCCACTTAGATCACGAAATGGGTCCGCTGTCAGCAAGAGGCTTAAGTTGGCTTTTAGTAAAAAAATTTCTTCCAGAAAACTTCAGAACGCGTCCAATTCTTTAATGAAAAAAATTAGGTAGCTGTTTACACCTCTACCAAACTCGTAGCTACAGGGTCCGGCACTCGAAGTGTAACCAATTAAATAGGCCATAAATTTAGTTGGCTTACTTTTATTCAATTCAATATAAAAAATGTGTGAGAATAAGACAAAATTAAGAATCAATTTACTTTTGCTCGATATGACCACCTTTTGCCTTGATTATGGCCTTGAGACGGTCCAGAAACGAATCGCAAGCTACCCGAATGTGACCTGCACGTATTTTGGCCCACTCGCGGACAATGACTTTTCAGCGCCTCGAGAGTGGTGAATATTTTAGTTCGGAACTTGCTCCACATAATGGCCCAATAATCTATCGGATTCACGTCTGGTGTATTTGGGAGCCATTGTGTGGACGTTATGAAGTTCGGAACGTTGTTTTTAGGCATTCTTGGTTCACTCGTGCGTCCTGTTGAAACGTCCATGGTCTGCCACCGAAATATTTGTCTGGCCACAGCTTCAAAGCAACCTTCAGAATACTTTCCCAATAATATTTCGCATTTACCTTGACGCCAGGCTCGATGAAAACGATTGGAGAACGCTCATCTGCGGTTACAGCGGCCCAAACCAGTGCCTGTGGCGGATGCTGCCTCCTGGTGGCCAATCGATGACTCAAATTCTCGTATGAACGATCGGTCAAATAAATTCTAACGTTTTGGCCAAATATAAAGCAATTACACGTCAATAACGTTTGAAATCCATTATTGATTTCCTTTTTTCTGCTTCCGCGCGCTTGTAAACAATACTCTGGACTGTCATTTAACCAACTAACAGGCGTCTGGTACCCGTGCATCACTTCGAGTGCCGGACTCTGCGTGTTTACCGGTCATTGGACGATCGGCAAACATGAAGAAAACCTAGGCTTACAATTTAATCCCCTTTGCAGAAGTTGTGTTGACCTTTCAAAGAAGGCGACTGTTGAGCAGCACTTTCCCTGTAAAGAGGCGTGTTGGGCAGCTAGACGATTAAGGTCGCTGGGTGCTCCTTTCTTCGACCTCCAACCTAAATCTCATCCATCTTTTCCGTTACAAAAAACAGCTCTTTTTGGCTGTAGATATCTGACCGTGGGAGGTCTGCGCCGCTTTAGTGCTACTTGGCCGGTACCAGACTGGTACTTCAACCATTTCACTTACCTACCTACTAGCTTGTGTACTTAAAACATACGAATGTTTCAACAGGAGGAGCTCGGCCAAACACCCATAAAGCAGAGCCTTTCAAGAAATGTTTCTCACTTTAACTGTTTCATCCACCTGCCAACACCTCTGCTTCAAAAAGTGGGCCTTACAGTTTAAGTAGCTGACACTCGGAGATGGGCATTTCCTTCTGGCTGATCTTGAGTAACAGAGGCCCAATTGCTGCGAACGGCGACGAATCGTTAATTGATGGTCATCATTAACACTGGCCGATACAGCTGCGATATTTTCTTCAGTTCGCACTCTACGTAAGGGTGTTGGTGGTTTGATGTCCAATAATGTAAATTTGTTTCTAAATTTAGGCACAATAGCTCGAATAGCCGCTTCAGTGGGTCGATTAAACTGACCATAAAAAGGAAGAAGCGCGCGATTTCGGCTTTCTTAACAGAACACGCATTTTTATAATAAGATTCGATGATTTGCTAGCGTTGTTTGTTTGTAAGACGATTCATGGTTAAATTATAGACCAAACTGAAGATGTTTGACAGTGAAACAAAACACGAAACGTGCGTCAGCTGTTTAAACCATCTGTTTAAAAAGATAATAGCTAAAAAATTACCCGCTATAACAAACCCCAATCCAAGATTCATCCAAGTTTCAAACGTTCTTGCAAGATTTCAAGAAATAGCAAACTTTTTAATTAAAATTAACAAAAAACAAAAATCGGTATACAATTTCATAGCCCATTAAATGTTAGTACAACAAAATGCAAATTTGAAGAGAGTCAAAATTGTCGCTGAATTTTGATAATTTTTTAGGTAGTACCATTCGGAATTGGCCAGGTTCGAATCTTCGGGCATGAAACAGAAATGATAGAAGCATTTTTGATGTGAAACATCTATAGGCTCACTTGTAAACCGAATCGTTGGCGTGGCGACACTTGCCGTGGCGACGGGTCGCCACGCTATACTAAGGTATACATATATATATTTTATGTGTAGTAGTATGAGAAGTGCTAAGCCAATTTCAAAGGAACGACTCACAAATGATGTGGGTTAAAGTGTGTTAGTATGTGTGCCATGTCAGAAAGACAAATGTAGAGTTGCTAAAGAGCGGCAAGTTGGATGCTCGTGAGTGCTTAGTAAATGTTGGTGCGTTATGTGTTTTTGAATGTGTTCGGTAATTTGCTATGTAAATAATAAGAATTCGATTACAGAGAATTCATGGGAAACTGGAAGGCTGGCTAGAGTGGGCACCTTTGCGGCGCGCTCTCTGTGCGAAGAAATGACGAAGGTCAGTGTTTGAGTTTAAAAATATCAAAAGGTCACAGAAAGCGGAGCCACAGCAGAAAGAAATTTCATTACTCAATTATTTAAACCAAGTGGAACTATTTTGCAATGCCAAATTTATTGCTTTATTAATTCGAAATGAAAAGTGCAAACTTATTTAATAGCAAATTCGAGATATGCCAGCTCGTAATGAACAAAAGTTGAAATTGAATAAAAAGTTGAAGCCTATGGAGGAAGGCATATTTTAAAGACACATTTTGATTATCATACAAAGTGACACAAAATTCATAATGCTTCCGGATTATTTATATTTTTCACAAATAGTGCAGTACGTCAATCATAATTGAAATTTGTGAAGTGTAGAGCTGCTGTATAAAAACAGACAAGCAATGGCGGGCGTAAAGGTCAAAAGTCATCACTCACTATTATTTCTTTATTTATTATTTTTTTAATTTTATTTAATAATTTTCAAATACAAATCTGGATGATTAATTTTGCGCCACCTGAAAATTCAAAATTCCATCACTCAAAATCATTTTTTTATTTAATATTTTTTTAATTTTATTTAATAATTTTCAAATATAAAACTGGATAATTAATTTTGCGGCACCAGAAACGTCAAAAAATTTCATCACTCAAAGTCATTTTTTTATTTAAATTTTTTTAAATTTTATTTAATAAGTTTCAAATATAAAACTGGATAATTAATTTTGCGGCACCAGAAACGTCAAAAAAATTCATCACTCAAAGTCGTTTTTTTATATAATTTTTTAAAATTTTATTTAATAATTTTCAAATACAAAACTAGATGATTAATTTTGCGCCACCTGAAAATTCAAAAAATTTCAGCACTCAGTCGTTTTTTTATTTAATTTTTTTTTTAATTTTATTTAATAATTTTCAAATACAAAACTGGATGATTAATTTTGTGCCACCTGAAAATTCAAAAAATTTCAGCACTCAAAGCACACTTCAAAAAGAATTTCAATTGCAAATCAACAACAATCCAAGAGAATCTACTACCAAATATGGAACAACAATAGATGCTGTATTTGTGAGATATCTTGATAATATTTCATCCAATACTTTTGTAACGTACTTTAGTTATCATCGACCAATCGTCACAGTAATACCGGCAGAGGAAACATCGAATATAACTATTACTGAAGTCACAGATGAAAATATTTAAATTGTGGCTTGATATTAATATCGAGTTTTGATATCACATGTAAATAAATGTTTATTAAATAAAGTTAACAGTTTCTGTAAGAAGTTCGTAATACTTCATTTTTTCATTAGGCTATATTTAATTCCGCAGCCGTAGCCGAATTGGTTGGTGCGTGATTACTATTCAGAATTCACAGAGAGGTCGTTGGTTCGAATCTCGGTGAAAGCAAAATTAATAAAAACATTTTTTTAATAGCGGTCGCCCCTCGGCAGGCAATGGCAAACCTCCGAGTGCATTTCTGCCATGAAAAAGCTCCTCATAAAAATATCTGCCGTTCGGAGTCGGCTTGAAACTGTAGGTCTCTCCATTTGTGGAACAACATCAAGACGCACACCACAAATAGGAGGAGCTCGGCCAAACACCTAACAGAAGTGTACGCGCCAATTATTTATTAATTTTTTATATTTAATTCCTGTAATAATATTATCTTTTATGCATATTACTTGTACACACACGATGTTTCACATCTGCCAGGCGTCCCATGACGGCTCACATTTTTTTCTAGAAGTGGTCGCCCCTCGTCCGGCAATGGCAAACACACGGAATATACTACACATTGATTTCTGTTATGAAAAAGTTCATCATGACAAAAAAAAAAAAAAGGAAAAAAAAACACCCTCCGCCGTTCAGAGTCAGTTTAAAAAGTAGGTCCCATCAAGACGGAGATTCGGCATTTCCTGTGAGAAAAAACTACTTACATTTTTTTTTAATTCAAACAAAATCAAAATCGACGTACAACTTTTAATATTTATTTATTTCATTTTTAATAGTTTAATATTACATCAATATGGTTTCCGCAGTATTTTGATTTAATTTCAGTGTTTGTAATCAGTGATTGCTATTGAATCTACTCACGTGGTCACGATTTACATACATCTACATACCTCACACTTATAGTACATAAATCCATTGGTGGCACAATGTGCACAGAACATAAAAGTGTGTGTGTGTGTGTGTGTGCATAAGTACATTCAAACGAATGGCAATTTGAAAATATATCGCTAAATTAAATTATTTTAAAACAGTTAAAAGATTGTTCTGACAAGCATAATCGATACAAATTTCTTCGTTTGTGTTTTTGTTAAATATTGTAAAAAGGAAAACAAAAATAACAAAGTCTTCCCCTTCCATTAAATGAATACTTGGGGCAGTTCACAATTAGCTGCAAATAACCTGGCAGGCAACGTGACATTTGTAATTTATCAGAGTAACACAACAACAACCAAATGTACACATACACACATTTTTTGCTCTCATAATTTGCGCTTAACAGTGAATTGCCATATTTTTTATATTAAATAAAATGAAATCGAATAAATAAGGATTAGAATTATAAATAAATAGTGTAATTGGACTTTTTATGTTTATATTAATAGGAAATTATAAGTTTATTATTTGAAAATTGAAAATTGAGCTGTATACATACACATTTAAGGCAATTGAAACCGTGGGTTAAGACATTTTTGCTTTAGTTTTATGCATTAAATTCAAAGTAAACATAAAAATAAGGTAGTAATTTGTTTGTTTGCATGTTTTTAAGACTTATTTTAGTGTTTAATATTCGTTTGTATGTATGTATATTATTTTGTGGCATTCCTATTAAATATGTATAACAAAAACAAAATGGCTGCTCTTTTTGCTGTGACGATGTACATACACAAATAACAGTGATTTAATTGCTTAGTAAATTTGTTTATGTTTATTTAAATAGTGCTAATCTGATTTTTCTTTATAAGCTTAAATTTTCCTGTTTGACTTTTTAATTTTCTTAATTTTTAAATGCCCCTTTTATTGTTTTCCATAGACATTAGATTCGCTTACCCACCGGAAATATTTGCATACATTATTTAAATTTTTTTTTTTTTCATTACAAAGTGTTTTAGGCCGCATATTTTAATCAGAGTTTTAGACATTTGTATAATTTAGTGTTTTTTCTATACCTATAACAATTATAATTCCATGTAAATTTAAGTAAACTAATAGCTAGTAATTCAAAAAGTTTGCGTTTTACATATTTTTTTACAATTTTTTTATATTTTCCGTTCTCTGAATATGAATATTTTATTGCTCAAAAGGAGTTCCACACCTTCACGCTTCGAGGCCGTTAGGGTTGTTTAATTTTTTTCTTTTATTATTTATCTGATATTTTGTTTCATTAAAGTACAATAATTTTTCAGCAAGCTTTAATATTGCGTTTTTTGTTTTTTTTTCTTGTTTCCTTAATTTCTCTTGTTTATCATATATTTTTTCTTCATCATTTGTTAGAGAGAGAGAGCATGTCACGCCTAATATTTTCTTCTTTTTTTTTGCGTTTTGCTACATTGACGCCGCCTTCACCCTTACATAAGTCGCTGCTTGGCGCATTCGGGACAAATGATGTCCGGTCCGTCGGTGATGAAGCCGCGTCCGACTAGACTGGTCTTGCAGCTGGCGCATACGAAGCAATCGTGATGCCAATGGCGATCCTCAAACGAAATAAAACGTGTGCCGCCAATACCTAAGAGAGCGGAGAGCGGAATAGAAGTAATTAAGTATGATACAACTCGGTTATCAAAAGATTAGCGCGCGCATCTTACCGGTAATGGGTTTTTCGCATGCTGTGCAACGTTTAGCGAATAATTCTCCGAAGCACTCAGCACAGTAGGGCTTTTCATCGCGACTGGTGAAGCGTTGGCCGGCCAACGTGATGTTGCAGTGGGTGCAGGTGAAGCATTCGCGGTGCCAAGGCTCGTTCTTGTAGGTGACACCACCTGAGGTGATTACCTGGAATGAATGGCAAGAAGTATTTTTCAATAAAATTCTAATTTCTAAGGTCCCAATTAAGGGAAGCATACATTTTATAATAAAGTAGGAAGGAGGATGGTTACATATGTAGAAGTCCACGCAAGTGGGGAAAGTTACTGATCGCCATTCACTTGGGAGTGGCTAGGACGATTCTTCTGCATGTGGTTCAAGCAGCTCACAACGTCCGGGATTAACCCAAGTATTCTCTGGGTAGCTTCCGAACACCCGTTCGGGAGTGAGCTAACGTGAGAAGGCGGAGCATTCCAGGATAGCTGGTTGTGCGCTGGGTTTGGAACCCGCCACTTAAAAAGCCCCCCCCCCCCCCCCCCCCGAATGAAAACAGCAACAAAGCCGCCGGTTAGCACGAGAAAGAAACGACTGGCGCGCTTTGTTAAACTCCGCCAAAATTGCGTAAACGGTTATCGCGCCAATTAAGAAGAAGAAGGAAATTACTGAAAACAAAGTGAGAAACCAAGCAACGCCTCTATGCAGCAAGAACTGCTCGTGTAAGCGCAGAATGGGGATCCGAAACGGAGATGCCTGCATTAAGAACATTTTTCACGACAATGAGATATGAAGCACTGTAGTACATATGAAGGGTGATAGATTACGAGGCTTGGCCATTCGAAGCAAAATTTTGAGAATGCTTTTTGCTGCTACGTCGAGCGTACGGATACAGAAGCACCAGCAAAGAAAGTGTTCGGATGGCAAGTTAGAGGACAACGACGTAGGGGAAGACCATGTCTCTAGACAGAGCTAGTTTACTGGGGCAGCAGCCCTTGATCATTAGGTAACTTAGAACCGGCTGTCATGGGAATGTAAAGGAGCACAATAAACTGCTCAGCAAGCAGTTCCTGTTAGAGTGCTACCGCAGGTTTCACCCTAGCAGACACCTGCTTCAGCCAGAGCTGCCTCCCAGGCACGTCAGAAGACACCTCCTCAGTTACGCCGACGAGATCCAGGACATAACGAACAGACATCTACTGGACCAGATAGTGTTTAGACAGAAAATAAACGACATTCATCGGGAGACCATCGCCACCTTCTTAAGCTCCCGTCCTGTGAATGTCGTAATCGGAGTCCAACCACCACCTACAGCAAATGAAGAGCTCCAGCTTACCCGTGAGACCCGCGTAACACAGGCACAATTACGTTTTGGATACTGTAGCAGGTTAAACTCCTACCTATCCATAATGGACCCGACATACTAAACATATTTGTAAGACATGTGAAGGCACCCGCACGACACTAACCACCTTTTCATATACCCTCAAAACCCACTCATCTAACACTCCTCTCCCTTTAGACCCAACCTGTCGAAACAGTATGTTTCATGGGTCTACCGTTAGATGAGTAAGACGAAGACGACCGGTGATATACACTACACTGACAGGGCTTATATTACTGCTACAACAACAACAAAGACCATGCCTCCGATGAAAGGACCAAGTCGAGGACACCCCATCATCACTTGGTGTAACAAATTGAAGAAGACGCGCGCAAAGCAGAGACGCCTGGTGAGACTTGTTACAGTTGGCCTTAATCCGGTAACGGGTTGTGATCCTTGATCAGGCCATACAAGTAAGTAAGAAAGCGACTTCATCATGAATTCGGCAGCAGAATTCTGTCAGCTTATTTTACATGTATTCACACACTCCTTCAGATGGCAATAAAGTACAATAATATGGGCGGAGGTTGTGCTGATCTTTTTCGTGTATCACCAATACAATTTAAAGGCCTCTTTTTTTCGCCAAGACCAAGCAAGTGGCGAATAGATGAAGCAACTGGTAGAAATGAACATATGTTGGCAACGCGGGAAGGAAATTGCCATAAATTACATGCGTTGGTAAGGCAGTGCGGCCTACTGAGCGATATCCATACTGGCTAGCGGCGAATCTTATTCGATAACTTTGTTGTTGCTTTCGCATGCAAATTTTTCGTCAAGTTAAACATAGAAATAACGAGCGGGGAAATGTCGAATAGAAGGAGCCTTCAGTTTTGTCCTAACCCCGATTACGTCAGCAAATCGACTGATTCCTTCCAAATCTCTGAAAGCCGGTTAACGGTCTGGTGTTAGCCACACCTCTGCATGCTGTAAGTACTACATGACTTGCTGCATAGTGCGCGAATGAACGCAAATGAGCAGCTGCTCCAATACTTTTTTTATTATATGCGAATATCAAAATCGCAATTCTTAGGCCCCGTAGGGGTTGTGTTTTTGGTTTAATCTTTATATATTGTATAATAAATATTTGAATAGTTGTGAGCTACCTCTGGCTTCACTGACGGTTCCAAGATAGAATCAAAAGTCGGAGCAGGGGTTTTCTCTAAATCAGGCAAATGCGGAATGCTGCTGGTGTTTTTCATACGAAGCCTTTGTGATCCTGGCATGCAGAAGGCTTAAGCAACGCGATAGAAAGGGAGATATACAAATTTTGTCTAATAGTCATGCTACAATTAAGGCACTCACGACGCCATGGTGCAGATCCAAACTGGCCAACTCCTGTAAGCAGGAAATCAAATCTTTTTCGTTGTGCAGGTAACATTTCTTTGATCTGGGTTACATTGGAACAAAGAGGCAAATGAAATTGCTGATGAGCTTCTCAAGAAGGAGTCGACTAAATTGTTTTCAGATGTCTTGCACCCAGACATCGGCATCGCCTTGACTGCTGTTAAAGCGGAATTGTATAACTTATTTCTCAGAATAGCGCAAGACAAATGAAGCTCCATTTCTAAGTGTGCTATTTCGAAAACTCTTTGGCACCAATACAATTCACACAGGACGTAGAAAATTCTGGGGGCTCTTTGCGAATAAATTTTCAAACTCATAGTTGTGTTTACCGGAAACTCCAGATGTACAAAACTATAAAAAGACCGGTTCTCACCTACGGTTGTTAAACATAGGTACTTAAAATAAATTCATTGATGCGATTTGAAAGAGAAATCTCTTAGAAGAATATTCTGCCCTATACGATTAGAAGAAGGTGCATACCGTATACGATTACATACCGTATAAAGATTACGGTGATATGGACACAGCAGCGAAAGAGCGACCAAAAAAGTATTTGAAGCAAACCCTAAAGGAGCAAGAAGGAGAGGCCGGCCAAGGAGACGATGGTTGCAAGATGTAGAAGACGATAACGAAAGACGAAAATCTCACAATGTACATAGAGCGAAAGCGGACTGTCGAGAAAAATGGCTGCCTATTGGAGAGGAGGCAATGATCCACCCCGGACTGTAATGCCAAGACGTATCCGGTGTTTACCGGTCATTAGACGAACGGCACTCATAAAGAAAAGCTAGGTGTACCTTTTAATCCTCATTGCAGAAGATGTGGTGACCTTTCAGAGAAGGAGACTGTTGAGCACTTTCTCTCTAAATGTCTGGGTTGGGCAGCTAGACGATTAAGGTCCCTGTTTTAACTGGAGGAGCTAGCTAAAACACCCAAAAAGTCGAACCTTTCAAAAAATGTTTCTCACTATGTTTTCTGAATTTAAAACTAAATACTATTGCTGAAAGTTAATTACACTGAAGTGGCCCCACAGGGTTAAGCTGAGCATAATATTTCTAAGATTATTGCACGTAATAATGATAGATGGGGAAGTTAAGGCGGGATACGTAGAGGCTTGCCAAAACTTATCAAGGATGCCAGTAACTTAATTTTCGAGAATTCTCTCTCAAAGAGAAAAATATCAAAAAAATACATGAACACAAAAACTGTAACAATTTGCAAGTTTTACGAACAGCTGTTTAAATTGTTAGCAGGGAGAGTCACAAATATTAAAAAACTTCGTATTAAATTCGCAAACAAAATGCAAAGTAACGAGCTTCTGAAACGCATGATTTCATTTTGTGCACAATAATTTGTTCTATTTTATCATCGCTGTCAGATGAAGAACATCACCCATTAGCAATTGCAATTCGCAAATTTTAATTCGTGTTCATTTTTACTTTGCGATCAGCTGTTTTTCTCACTTGCAAATTCTTACAAGTAAAAATTTATCCAGTAAAAACATGCAAATTCCCCTCAAAATGAAATGTCGTTTCGCTCTCTCACTCTCCCCTACTTTGCAAGTTTTTTAGGTATATGAACACCAAAACGTGATAATTTGTAACATTTGTTACAAACTATTTGCTTCATGAACTAATGAACTTGCTAATAACGAATACTCACTTCGATAATAAAGTTCTATCAGAGACTGAATCAAGGCGAATCTATTCAAGATGATAACAGCTGATTTTACTTTTTTATTTGCTTTGGCTAGGGGATTGTCAAAATCTAACGCTTGTGTACATTTTAATTTGAAAATTGTATACGACTTTATTTGTATTTTTTAATCCAATCATCACTAAATATAAATTATTTTAATTGAAAATCAAATAGTTCTGTCTTTATTCCGGTCAAAGGAATTAAAACGTCTTAGAAATATCAACTTGCTTTGGCAATTTGAAAGCCAAAAGCACAAACAAAATGCATGTAATTGAATGATTGAAAACATATTCTTTCAACCATCTTTATCTCAGCGTAGTAATATAATACTACAATCTCTCACCTTCGGGCAGCGAATAGAGAATTTAGAGCACGCAACTTTGTGCCAGACATTTCAAAAGCGCTCTATTTAGGAGAAGCAAACCGAACAACACACAAAGTTATCCAAAGTTCTCAAGTGTCAAGCAGAGAAAGTCTGTATATGCATGCCATTTGTTTTTGTTTTTTCTCTCTTTTATCTGCTTATTCAAACAAATTAAGAAACATTGCTTTATAGTTTTACATAAAATGGTTGACCAATCCGTTATTTGTCACAGAGAGAACGATTCGTATTACAGCGTATTCTTTTACAAGTTATTTCATGAGGTGAGAAGCATGCGAGTATACATAAGTATAGTTAGGGGGCGTCCATAAATTACGTGAGGTGTTTTTTTCAATTTTCTGAACCCTCCCTCCCCCCCTGGTGAGATGTCGTGAGATTTTATTCAACCCCCTCCCCCATCCCCCAATCTCACGTGAGATTTTTCAAAATGTGGGTTTCTTATGTAAACGCGTTGGATTGTTATTGTAAAAAGAAAAAAAATTTGCTTCGTGCTTTTATTTACGACTAGTTAAGACTAGTAATCAATATTGCTGAGAGTTATAAATGTAATAAAAATTTAACAATAGAAGACTTAAATCGTAACTACTGCGATTAAAAAAAGAATATCTACTCTAATTCAGTCCATGGAGAATCATGCGCGGTCTCAAGAGAGACTATTGGGACAACATGTCCATATGATTTTCAGTAAAATCATGTTCTCCTTCAACTTCGTTCTATCTAGCCACTCTAAGCCGTTGACGCTTGCGCACAGTAACTCATTAGCTCGTCTTGTGACAATCCGTGAGGGTCGCACTTTGCGGAACATACGCGCTTGCTTAGCTGGTGCAATGTGAGCTGCTCTCCTGTGCTCTGCAGCTCTTGTGATAGATGCGAGATCAATAGGCGTGCTGATGAAGGCATTCAGCGGTTGAATCGGTACGCGTATTAGAAATGGAGCAAATGATTTTCCGTCATGTTCTTTAAAGTCCGGAATTGTCAAACGTCAACCTGAGTGATAGGGCGTTCGGCTCATAGTGGCGCGAAAACAACCGACGGGCTACACTGTACCGCAAATTCAGATTAAATTGAGCTATTTGGTATACAACAAATATGGTGGTTTGACAGTAGTAATGTATAACGTCGAAGTATGAATGAAATTATTTTCTTTCGAACGAATTAGTGAATGATCTTAATCATACTACGATTACGCTTGAGATTGAATCTTAAGCTTGTACAATTTTTTTATTTCAATCAGAAAAAAAATTGCGTGATATTTGCCGAGACCCCCCCTCTCTCCAACGTAAGATTAGATGAGATTTGACTCGACCCCCTCCCCCCTTAAACATCTCACGTAATTTATGGACGCCCCCTTACTCTCATTGCTCTTTCGAACTACTCGTAGTGTCTAATGCAGACCATTTTTGGGTTTCATGGTTTATTTATTTACTTATATTTATATTTATTTTTGTTTTTGTTTTCTGATACTTTTTATTACTGAACTTTATTTCTGCTATAAATTAATTTTTTGATTTTGCATTTTAAAATTATTCCTATCATTCCTTACCTTGTTGCATTTGATGCATCTAGTAGCGAATTTCTCTTCATAACAACCAGCGCAATAAATCTCCTGCTCTCTGGGGATGAACGACTTAGTGCCAATGGCCATTTTGCACACACAACAACAGAAACAATTCTCATGCCATTGGCGTGTCTTGTATTCCATTTTCTTGGTGCCTGCAAATAAATAAAAAAAGAAGTAAAATCAATTGATTTTATTAAATGCAAGTGCATGATAATATTAAAATTGAAGTTTGTTAAATTTTAGTTAAATTATTGTAAAATCCGCCTATCGATAAAGTTAGTTGCATACTTTTCAATGGCGCTGCAGCCTACGCCTCGTACCATTCGCCGACTGGTAAAACAAACAAGCTTTTGTTTTTTACTGCCATTGAAGGTCATCATTAAATTCCATTTGATTTTGTCTAGTGACAGTAGTTAGTGACAGCAAATAACCGTACTTTGTTTAAGGTACATAAAAGGGTTTTGTTACCCATACGTTGGATATTCAAACGGCGCTGAAAAGCCTTTTCTTTCCATTCTCTAGCTGTTTGTGGTGGATGTGGAGACATTGAAGGCGAGCATGCAAACATGCAACCAATTCACAGTTGAATAGACCAAATATGAAATTCGGTTGTGTTAACTAAGCGCTAGTATGGGTTTAATTTTGTTCTTCTTTCTATTTTTATAAGAGAAGGGAAATGTTATATAGCATTGACATGCAAGTATAAATTATTTACTTTAGTTTGTCAGCATGTTTTCCTACTCTGCTTTGGCGCTTTTTCACGCTCCGTTGCGAACTCGTATAACCGACAGCCATCCATTATTTGACAGTATATTTGGTACTACCAATATGTAAATGGGATAATAATACAAGCAGAATATTATGTGGCTATAAACTCAAAAAAAGGAGGCTCTATTAGTTGCATTGTGAAAAAAAATTATGTTGGTATCTATGCACAGTGAAAGTTCGTTAATCCAGATGCCTCTACGCCGATTAGGCCCATCACAATGGGTCCGTTGCGGCAACGAAATTGACTGACAGCAAAATAGTTTATTTGTATTTGAGTCGAAGATGTCACATACCTGCCGTACGCCATGCCGGCACGCACAAAAACTGGCAAATTTTTACTTTTGTCGTACGCCAAGTGCGGCGAAAATGAAAACTGTTTAAAGAAGCACAATTTTGACTCGCGCATATTTTGAGCGATGTTGTTTTTTATTATATTGCCGCTTCTGGTCAATCGCCTGCTTCAAACGGTCAAGTTGCTCACAGTAGAGGACCGAATTAAGGGTCTGGCCATAGTTGAGCAGCTCTTAGTGGATGATTGCCTTCCAATCCCACCAAACACACAGCAAAACCTTCCTGGCGGTCAATCCGGGCTTGCCAATGGTTTGGGCCGGCTCGCCGCTTCTCGACCACGATCTTTTTCGCTTGGCGTTGTCGTACGTGATCCACTTTTCATCGCCCGTCACCATCCGCTTCAAAAATGGGTCAAGTTCGTTCCGTTTTAGCAGAGAATCGCAAGCGTTCATTCGGTCCAAGAGATTTTTTTGCGTCAACACATGTGGCACCCAAACATCTAGCTTTTTTTGGAATTCAATCTTCTGCAAATGATTCCAAACGGTTTTGTGGTCTACACCTAGTACCTGACTAATCGAGCGAATGCTCACATGCCGGTCTCTTTGGATAATTTCAACGATTTTATCAGTCTCTACGACGATTGGCCTACCAGTACGGGGTGCATCTTCGACATCTACTACACCAAAATGAAATCGATCGAACCAACGCTATGCTGTGCGAATCGTTACAGTATCAGGTCCATAAACTTCACAAATTTTTGCCGCCGCCTTCGTTGCATTTTTACCTCTAAGGTAGCAAAAACGTAAAATATGACGAATTTCTTGATTGGTGGACTCCATCTTTGACGCGCTATAACTTAAGACTAAAGCGTACGATCACAACACTGTCAAGCAGACACTTGTAGTACAGATTGTTGTCTTCAAATCGCCGTTTAGTGTGACCCGATGCAATAAGTACAAGGTAAGATATGTTTAAATGTCGCGCTCAATTGACAAAATACGACATTACTTTTTTCCCAACCCAATATCAAAATGAATACAGAAAATAAATGGAATTTAAATTAATTGAGTCAATTCATAGGCGTCCTTATCTTTTCGATAACAGTTTGAAAGAATAGAGAAAAGGCTAGGCTTAACCAAAATGTCCTGAAAATTGAATGTGCGTTTTAGTCGAAATTATAGTCGCACCCACCGTCTACGACTACCATAAATTCTAAACGGTTCGCTAGACAGGGCTAGTTTGCTGCATGTGAAGGCACCCACCTTTTCACATGCCCCATCAAACCCACTCATCTAACAACCATTTTCCTCTGGACCCAACCTGTCGAAACAGCACGGGTTTTCTGGGTCTACCATTAGATGAGTTAGACGAAGACGGCTGGTGATATACACTACACTGATAGGGCTTAGTATTGCTGCTGCTGATACAACAACAACCACAACAGCAACCATAAATTCTATTAAAACGCTGTTTTGCTTCAATAAGCATAAATTTTAAAATATATTTCACAAGCAACAACAATAATACGCAATGAAATATGAATAATATCAGGTCAGTCCATAAGTTCGTGCGTTTTTTAAAGGTGGTTTTAAAATTAATAAAAAAGATGTTTAAAGTATTTATTAATCAATAATATATTTTCCTTCATTATTTACAACGTCTTCCCAACCTTTAGGCAAGTTTTTAACTCCCTGCTCAAAAAATTGTTTGCCTTTGGAGCCAAAATACGCATTAGCTTCCATCCGAGCTCGTTCAGCTTGCCTAATGTTTGCCTTGCGGTATGAGGTCTTGCGTTGTCGTGGTGAAACAAAACTTTGCGTCTATCCACTAAAGACAGTCGATTTTTTTAAGGTTTGGTTCCAGAAGTTCATAATAAACAATACCGGCCACATCCCACCAAATACAAAGGAGATCTTCTTGGGGTGAAGGCCATCTCTAGGGGTCAGTTCTGGGGTTTCATCTTTATCTAACCATTGGCGTTTGCGATCAGGACCCATTTTTCATCACCAGTAACGATGCGGTTCAAAAAACTTTCATTTTCAAGCCGTTGCAGCAGCTGAGAACACACACTCACTCTCTGCTGAAGGTTGGCAACGGAAAGTCTATGCGGAACCCATTTTCCCAACTTTGAAACCTTTCCCAACTGAACCAGATGCCTGTGAACTGTTCCATGCGATGAATTTAACCTCTGAGCTATCATATCGACTGTCAAATTTGGCTCAGCTTCCACGAGTTCGAGCAAGGCGTCGGAGTTAAAGACGACAGGACGACCAGCGCGCGGGGCATCCTCCACGTCGCAGTTACCATTTCGGAATTTTGAAAACCACTTTTGCGCAGTCCTTATACTCACGGTAGCCTCTCCGTGAACAGTGTTTATTTCTGCAACAGCAGTTGTTGCATTTTTACCACTTTTATAAAAAAAAAATACAAAATACGCGTTCGAAGATTCCATTTTATTTTTAACAACACGTGCTTTAATCCGCGCTTAAAATCACTTGTTGAATGCAAAATATATCAAAGAAAATATAGATAAATAGTTCCGTTATGTTCAGCGAATAATTTTTTGTATGCAAAAATCGTACAAAAGTGAAATTATGGGTAAAATACGCACGAACTTATGGACTGACCTGATACAAAGGTTGCAAAAGTAGCGCCACTGCTAACATTTTTATGTGCTCGTGAGCATTTTTGCTGTGGATTAGGCGTGAGCCGTCCCAGTTCTGTTTCGGTCTGGAGACAATCCGAATTACTATGGGGCTAATGCAATGGTGGTAAAATATTTTATGACAATGCGCCATTAATACGAGTATCTATGCGCCATAACAATGTCAACAAATTTGTTACACAAAATTACGAGTACTTAGTAGTTTTTAGATGTTGTTACATGCATACATATATACATATGTATACGAGTATATGTGCCCATTTACATAATATATATATGACATAATCAACTCATAATGCCTTAAAGTTCAGCGCCTTCTTCACGCAAGTCAAATCACATTATGGTTTTTTTATGAATATAAGCACATCTGTAAGTTCAAATGTTGATTGGAGATCATTGAACAGGCATAACGACGTTACGTACCACAAGGTCGCAGTCTAATGTCGATGTTATGTCTGCACGTTACATTAAAATGGGTGGGTCATTGTGTTTAGAAGCAACATGTTGAACTGAGTAGAAAGTAAGTGCAAACAGACATTTTTATGCCTGTAAGTTTGTATATGTGCGCGTACACAGGCTCGCCAAATAATGTGGGTGGTGGTGGAAGGTTATTTCCACATGAAATTTAGTGGGTGGTTGATTACCCACAGAGGAAACGCTTTCAGTAAAATTAATATTTATCATAATTGTTGCCAACATTGTAAGGGCCTCTTTACCCAACCATAAATTATGCTACATCAGTTTGACCCCGTGATTGATCTTCTCTTAATTTACCAATTATATTTTGAGCCTTTTCAAATACCTAAAAATGGTAAAATTTTGCTATGTGGCACGAGGTAACGCCATGATCTAAATAGGAGATAGTGAATATCGACAATTCGAAGCACTAGTCAATCATTTTAGAAAACAATCAGTGGTGTCACTAGCAAAGCGCTGGCGTACGTCCGTTTGCCAATCGATCGAAACGCCGCTACGTAGATTCACCGAGTATTTTTTACTGGTTCGCTGTACGTATTTGAATATAACTCGAAATGATTATACAAATTTAAGGGATTACTGAGCATAGTCGCAGCTTTAATGAAAAATCAATGAGGATGAAAAGTGTGTGAGGGTGTGAGGGTGTTTTCCACAAATGAAAAAAAAATGTTTCCCAAAAATTGAAAAAAAATCACACCAAATAAATATTAAAAACACAAATATATAAAAAATGTATATATTTAATATAAAATATATATGTATTTATATACAGGGCCGTCGAGGTAAATCCGGAAAACATTTCGAAAGCTCTGGAGCAGTAGCGTTAAGTCTTAAACCCCTGATAAAGGGACATATGTTTAGTGTATTGTTTCCTGATTGACATTGGAGTGCCGGAGTAAGTGCTAGTGAAACGATGAGTCGAGAGCAGGACAGAAGAGCTGCGATACTAGAGTCACTTCGCGCCGGAAAAAGCCCTAAAGAGATAATTGAGTGGTTTGGTTACAAAAAAACGCAAGTTGTTAAACCCTGGATGGACCGCGTGGCTGCTGGAAGAGAATATGTGTTTCAGCAGGACTCCGCACCTGCTCACAAGGCAAAGAAGACTCAGGCTTGGCTCCAGAATAACCTACCCTACCACTGGTCACCAGATTTTTGGCCACCTTCAAGCCCAGTCTGCAATCCTCTTGATTATTACGTGTGGGGCACAGTTGAAGCAAAAGTTAACGCGAAGCCTCATAACACTAAGGAGGCTCTGAAGACAACCATCGAGGGAGTGATGACCACAATGGACAAAGAGGAGGTAGCTCGCGCATGTGGGTGCTTCAGGTTCCGGCTGGAGCAGGTAATTGCACGAGATGGAGGTTACATTGAATAATTTTCAACTATGATATGTGTACTCACATTATACAAAGTTAAGTGCAAATACAATTATTTTTGAGTAAATATCCAATAGTTTTGTTTTTAAGTTCAACATTCCGGATTTACCTCGACGGCCCTGTATATGAAAATATATACTTTTTTTTAAATATATTTCTTAAAATTAGTTTTTAAAATAAAATACTTCTTTGTAATTGTATTTTTTGTTCCAAAAAAAAAATTATATATAATTATTTAATTAATTTTTAAATAAAAAATTTTTTTTTTCAATTTTAATTGGAATATTTGCTCCAAAAAACATAAAAACAGATTTTTTAATTCTAAAATAAATTTAAAAAAATGTACAATAGAAGTATTAAAAAAATATTTAAAAAAAATCTATAAATTTTAATTTGAAAATTAATTTAAAAAAATGTATTTAAAAAAACACTTAACATATATATACATTCTATTATATTATATATTTAAATATACTTTTTAAACTAACATATTTCCATATATAAATATATATTTTTTGTTGTAATAAACTTTTTTATTTTAAAATATTGTTTTTTTTTTTTAATTTTTTTCTCAATTTTAATTGTAATTATTTTCCAATTGTAATTGTAATTTTTGCTCCAAAAAATATAAAAAGAAATATTTTAATTTAAAAATTAGTTTTAAAAAATATATTTACATATCTAAATATATATTTTTTGTTGCAATACATTTTTTTATTATTAAACTATTTTTAAAAATTTTTTTTTTCAATTTTAATTGTAATATTTGTATATATATTATATACTATATTTGTATATTTAAATATACAATTTTCGTTTTCATTTATTTATTTTTTTATATTCATATATTTAAATATATAGTTTTTTTTAATAAGTTTTCAAATTAGAATATTTTATTTTTATTTTATTTTTTTTTAAATTTCTTGTTTTTAATTTGTTTCTAATTGTACTTTTGTAAGGCCTTGCTTCACTTGGTGTTTCTAACTGACGCTGGTTAGCACGAGAAAGAAACTTTGTACTTCATTAAACTCGGCCAAAATTGCGTTAGCGGGTATCGCGCAATCAAGATGAAGAAATGTTGTAATTTTTGTTCTAAAAAATTTTTTTTTAATTAGATTCTATCTTAAGAAAATTAAATATTTATAAAAATGTAAAAAGAACCGAAGATATTTGACTTTGAAAAGCGTCATACCAAAATTGTCAACCTTGAATAGATCTCAAAATTATTAAATTTGTTTCCAAATTGTTCCAGCTTACTTTTTATTATATTAAACCCTACAAATAAACCAATTTTCAAAAAAATTGAAGATCATTTCCAAAATTAAAAAAAAGCCATTAAAAAAAATATAAAAAAAGATAAAACAAAAATACCAATAAAAATAAAAAACCCACAAATTAAATTAAAATTATTCAATAGTGAAAACTTTGTAAAATGGCGCGCTGATTTTATTGTGAACGCCCCTGTAATGCTGTTGCTTAAAAGCGCAAACGCAAAATGTGAGCGCAGTATAAACAATACAAAAAGTGTTCCGTATTACTTTTTTTTCAACTGTCCCTTGATTTTTCAGTATGCGTATATGTATATGTACATCACGTCACATGCAAAAAATTCTCAGCAATCTTCTGAGTTTTCATACAAAAATCTGCTGGTATAAGGAAAAGCTGAAAATGTGTAACGAATGCTTTGCAAAACTTTCCAGACGCTTTCGTACAGAAATAGCAAAAAATCAAAATGCATATACATACATACATACATACATACATACATATATGCTTAATGTACTATCAAGATGCATAAATAAATCATAGCGCTGAGGTTAACGAACAGAGAAAGAAGTTCGGAACAAATTTATAAGTGAACTCATAATCTTAGCGAGACATACTCGTATAGATACAAATATGCGTACATACAGAATAGGAAATAAATGTCTGTATCATTTTTTATTACAACTGTGTATGTAGATACATATGAATATAAAATCATCGACGTGATCTCATCTAAAGCCTTTTAACAAACAACTTTTTTCCCCCAAATTATATAGCACCATAGTATTAGTCATAATTTATAAGCTATTTTTTGATACTCCAGTCAACGTTTGCGTGGGCGTTGTATTATTTTCTTAACAGTTGTGAAACGTTAATTTGGCAAGTTTACTCTGAAAATATAGAGAACTGAGTGACGTAGTCACATACTAATGCCGCTACATATGTATGTATGTGTGTGTATATACACAACAACGTATTTATAAACATTGAAAATGTCTTAAATGACTATACGAAGGCATCGGGGATGATGTCGTTGGTCGGTGTTTATTGAATCATAAATGTCAAGGTGAATCTTCTAGCATAACCACGACAATTAGTATCTGATAAGAGTATGCAATCAGGATTTCTTTTTTATTTGACATACATACATAAATACAACATACATACATACATACATACATATAATTTAAGAAATATTTCTCTATTTAATCAAAACAAGAATTCATTGCCGTAAAAATCGCTCAGCCTTGATTGACTTAAAAGCGATGAACGTTCGTAATTGGAGAAATGAGGCAAGAGAGAGACTGAATTGGAGGAGGATTGTTGATGAAGCTATGGTCCACCACACACTGTGTGCTAAGAGAGGGAGAGAGGGAGAGAGAGAGAGAGAGAGAGAGAGAGAGAGAGAGAGGAAGACCCACCAAATTTAGCGAAGTCCTCAACCATCTGTGCGATCTTTCTGGCAGAAAAATGTGAAACACAGGTGGCGCTCCAAGCAGTAAGAAGGTGTTGTTCCTAAGCAACGACAGCTGGGCATTCACACTATTTCGGTTTCGTCTCTATTGAAGTAAAGGAGCGATGTGTTCTTTCAATTATCAAATTGTCATTGTTCATTAAAAAACATTGCACGACGATGTATCATCCCACAGATGCGGCTATAGTAGATTAATCATACCTATATACTGAGACTTTTTTTTCAATTTTAAACGTTTATTAAAAAAAATGGTTACACATTTAATCTCCAAAATAATAGCCATCGCTAGTGACACATTTTTCCCATCTCTCAGGCAATTTGTGGATGCCGCGCCAAAAAATTGGCCGTGTTTGGCCGCAAACCAATCATCGAATCATTTTTTGGCTTCTTCGTGAGAATTGAAGCGCTGCTCGAAAAGTGCGTGGCCCATCGATGCAAACAAATGATAATCGGAAGGCGCCAAGTCTGGTGAGTAAGCCGCATGCACCAGCGGTTCCCAATCGTACGCCTCTACCAATTCCCGGGTCGCTCTTGTTCGATGTGGCGGTGCATTGTCGTCAAGAAAAATTACTTTGTGACGCCGATCGGCATATTCTGGGCGTTTTCAGTGTATAGCGCTGTTCAAATCGGCCAATTGTCGCTGGTAGCGTGTACCGTCAACTGTTTCACCTGATCCCAGAAAACACATAGCGTTGCCTTGCGGCCGAAGCGACTTGGTTTGGCCGTTGTTTTTGGTTTGTGGCCGGGCGGACCATACGGTCGTTTAGGCTTGGGATTGGAGAAATACACCCGTTTTTCATCACCGATAACAATTCGATGCAAAAAAGACTTCCTTTTGAACCGGTAGAGCAGCGTTTCACAAGTGGTTTTTCGATGCCCGCAAATCGTAGTTTGAAGGCACGAAATTGGACATTTTTAAGAGCGACAAACATGCATTGTTGTATTAAACGTTACAAACTATGAACTGAATATTGTTGACAGATGACAGACGAAAAAAACAAGACATTTGGGAAGGTTTAAAAATATTCCTAGCAGCATCTATGGATTAATAGCTGAAAGTCTCATTTCATAGGTATATGCCTTAAAAGAGATAAAGTTATGAACACTAAGAGAAAAAAAACGCAAAATCTGGATATTTTTTCATAGTAAAGTCACATAATTAATAAATATTTTACAAGTATTTTTGTTTGCCAAAACGTAATTTTTTTCTTGGGCAAAGCGTTCTCCATTTTATATAGTTTTATTAATTTTTGGCTTCATTACCTTAGCTTGAAAAAATGAATCATTTTAAACTTTCACTTTACCTGCTTTGGTGGCGCGCGGATCTCCCAGCCGACAAAAGTCGCCAAGTGAGCAATAGAATTTGCGATTCTCTTCCTTCGCTGACGCATTTGGCAGGAACATACTCAACACCGCAATATCCTCATTATTTTCTTTGGCCTTTCGTATGCGATCGGCGCCGATGGTTTTTGTTTGCAAATGCAGGCGCGATTTCATTCTGGAGGAGAGCTTGTCAACATCGCCCATTGTGCTTTAAAGGCGCTCGGCTCGCTTTGACTGAGATTCGTAAACACAAACAGGTATGCGCTTCAATATGACGCGTTCAATTAACTAAATATGCACTTTTTGTTCTTGTATATTAATTTGTTGTAACTAATTCACAAAACAAACAAAAATCCCATTGTAAAGCATTCAACCTTATACATGCGCACACATAACTACACACACACATACGAGTATGTATTCGATGGCAGTGAAAACAGCGTAGCGGAATGTGTTTTCATGAACGAAATTGATTTTTTGTAACTTAAAAAGTTGGCAAGTACTTACTTAATTTATAAAAAAAAACAAAAATACCAAAAAACAAAACCCCACTTGCATTTGGCGCAATGACACGCCGCCAGTCAAGCAACTCCAAGCTTTGCAGTGGCTGTCGCAGCGACTATCGCTTTTCCCTCGCTCAAGTACGGCATCAGCACCAAAGTCATGGCAATGGCAGCAAGTAGAAATCTGTGGAAACTGCACGCGCCAGCCCAGCGCTGCCTCTTTTTCCAAAGAATGCGCCAGGAAATACGAGTATTGGTTGTTTTCGCTTTTATTTAACTTTAAAGTTACATATTTTCTTTTCACCAATGCTTAGCCAATTAAATTGGCCAGTTTAGTAGGTAAAATTGGTTGGTAAAATTTGTTGTGAAATTTTTCGAAAATCAAGCAGTCATCGTAGGTCACGATTTTATTGCTTTTTTCACCATTTTCCAAATGAGGCAAACGAAATGTGGCGCATTCGTTATAGTGCTGGTATTTTAAATTTAAAAAAAATTTAAAAAAGTAAGGAACTCGTATGCAAAAGAGAGCAGCAATTTGCTAGTTAGTGTTTGTCATTTCCTGAATAAAGACAATAAATGGACAACACACAGAGAGTGAAACCGAAAAAGGACAAAAATAAATTAGCTAAAAGAGCAAAATTTGAATTATAAATACCGGTTGGCGTAGAAGACTGCCATAGGCAACTGATGGAAGTACCTCACTAATCGGCAATAAATCGCCGGCATGCGGACTTGGGCTCAAATTACTTTAGCGCGTTCGAAAAGTGATTTTATGTATATTATAAATTCAAATTAAAAGAAGTAAAGTGGACATAAAAAAATATGATGTCAAATGTATACAAAAGTTATATTGGAATCAGACTGCAAAAATCAGATTCGGAGACAGCACCACAAGAGAGACAAAAATCTACAGAGGAGTGAGACAAGGTTGCATTCTATCGCCACTATTATTTAATGTGTACGCAGAAAAAATATGTGAAGAAGCAATAAATGACGCAGAAATAGGTATTAAAGTTAATGGGATATATATAAATAACATTCGCTACGCAGACGATATAACGTTAGTAACAAACAATTTCCAGGATCTCCAAACTATTGTAAACAAAGTGGAGAAACACAGCAAAGACTTCGGGCTAAACATAAATATTGATATTGACAAGTATGATATTTTAAAACTGCTGAAGCAAGGAAAAATTGAAGCACAAAGAGGAATTGGTAGGAAGAAAATGACATGGCTAGGCAACATCAAAGAGTGGACAGGCCTCAAAACAATCGGCGAACTAACAGCAGCAGCGAAAAACAGACAAAAATATAATGGCATCATGACAACCGTACAACTAAGACCATAATGAGTTTTTATGCAATTTGCTCTTCGTTTATTGAATTTCACTGAACCCCTCGCCTCTTATGAATCACGTACGTCGGTTTGTTAATCTCGAAACCTTGAAAAGCAGAACGTACTTTCTCTCCTGCTCGCATGCAGTATCCAGGCTTAAAATTGCGAACATCTAATGCAATATGATAGAAAAGGTTTTTTTCTAATAGTGGTTGCCCCTCGTCAGGCAATGGCAAATCTCCGCGTGTGTTTTTGCCATGAAAAAGCGCCTCATAAAAAACTATCTGCCGCTCGGAGGCGTTGAAGGTGCCTCCATTTGTGAAAAACATCAAGACACACACCACAAATAGGAGGAGGAGTGCGTCCAAATACCCAAAAAAAGAGTGTTCTTTACGGCACTTTGATTATTTCTGTGATTTTATCGACATTTTCTTTAACATCAAAAATGCTTGAACGGAATCGACGAAACCAAAATTGCACGTAATTTGCTGTTACAGTAACGGCACACAATTTTCCATGCGGAGCGCTTCGTCATAATGGAAACAGTGGAGGAAATCATATCCAAAAGAGGGTTCGAGAAAGACAAAATTAAAATACTTTCGGACAGCCAATCGATTCTCAAAGCCTTGAATAGCTTCACATTCAAGTCAAGAGTGCTAATAGAGCGTAACAATACACTCAACAAACTGGCCACTCATAATCAGGTCTCACTGATTCGGGTATTAGGACACGAGGGACTTGAAGGAAACGAGAAGGTAGACGTTTATGCCAAAAAAAAGGGACAGAAGGGCTATTTATTGGGCCAACCACATTTTTCGGCTTTAACCAAAATAATGGTATAAAAGCGGAAACCAAAAAATGGCTCCAAACTAAAATCAGGGAACACTGGCACGGCACAAGCGGCCTTAATCATCATCATCATCAGCAGGTAACGATTACAGCTCAGGGTGAGCTTTAGCTTCATCCTCTTCCAATCTGCACGGTTCGTAGCAACAGATCTCCAGCTCCTAACTCGTAGCTTTTTCAGGTCGGTTATGGCTTGGTCAACCCAGGTTAACCTTGGACGTCCTCGTACTCGGGTCATTAGACAATTCGTTGATAAAAAAAAATATATAATAAAATTTGGATTTTAACAGACTTTGCTTTCTTATTTTCATTTAATTTTTATTCAGATGGATTCTTAAGCCACTGTTATGAATTTCTTATAATCTAAATATTGCATTAGAGCCCAGCAATTCAGTGCTTGGCAAGTATGAAGCGCTAAGTCGACTTATGTAATGTTTGATTTGTAAAAAGTACACAAATATTTATGTAACAGATTTTTATAGCTTGTCATTCAGCCTAACAGCTCCTTTTTCCATAAAAGTAATTTTGATGCTAGGTGCCAACATTTCCTATGCACAAAACCCGAGATATGCAACTTTTATGCGGTCTTCTTTACCCTTGCATTCATACAATTTATATTATTGCTCTGTGATTTATTGCAATTGTCAGTGATTGGAAGATTGCGAAAAAAGTGAACGTCAATTGCCTTTTGTCTATTGTCATAAGCTGTGTGGTGATCATCATCAATATCGATCTATGCGTGTGTTTATATGCAGTACGAACGTATGTGTGTGTGTGTGTATGTATGATATTTTGAAATCAATTGCGGTTTATTCAGATTGGCGCACACGAACAAAATTAGCTGCCCAGATGGAAAATTAATATAAGGATCTTAGAGTAGGCATATTAAGGGGTTACATGGGTTTCGTCTTGTAAAAAAATACCTATTTTCATTATTTTTTTTCTATGTAAAAAATTATTTATTTAATTCAAACTTTTTTCAGTCTTATAGATACATATTTAAAGAATAATTTCTGAAATTTTCAAAAAAAAAAAATTAAAACTCCTCCATTGTGACGTCATTTCCGGTGACACCTCGAAAAAAAGGTGCGTCCGCGTTGTCAGCATAACTCCTGACGGGATTATCGATTTTTTTATACAAAAATAATAAGACCATAAACTCGTGCTTGAACGAAGGAAAGAAAAAAAAAAGGAAAAATTGGAATGTTTGCAGACATTTTTCCAAAAAAAAATGAAAATTTCGGTGAAATTTGCTTGACATTTTTTTTTTTTTTTTTAAATAGTTGTAATTGAAAAAAAAAATCCTTCCTTCAAGCACGAGTAAATTGTGTCTCGAACACCTGTGTAAAATTTCATCAAGATCGGTTGAGTAATATAGTTTTCGAGAACATTTGACAACCGACTTTGAAAACACGGTTCCAGAAAAACCGCTTTAAAGTTTTGAGTAACAATAAAAGTGGCTTGGAGCGCACACCTTCCAAAGGCTGTATCTCCGAAACTATTATTTAGATCAACTTGAAAATTTAGGATAATATTCTCGAGATATTGTAGAAATTAATAAGCAAGAAAAAAATTGATTCTTTGAACCCATGAAACCCATGTAACCCCTTAAGGTAAATATTTAAGGGGTTAGGGGTAGTCAGAATTTTCGAAAAATTGTTTTTTTTTGTTTTTGCATTTTCTTAAAGTATAATATCTTAAAAATATTGTGTGAAAATTTGAAGTGAATCCGACAAATACTTTTCGAGTTAGTCAACATTTAACAAAGGGCGCTTGGGCGCTCCGGTAGCATCGATAGCACAACTTTAAATGCGTTTTTGTCAAAACTATGTTTTTTGAACTGGTGATCACTGTAACTTAAAAACCGATTGGTAGATTTCAATAAAGTTTATATTGCTTTTGAAAAACACAAAAAATTCGTACCTGATCGAGGATTTTTTTAATTTCGATTTTTTTTTTAACAATTAATTGTTGGGTTTTTATCGAAAATCTAAAAATTATTTCCTGAGGCCGCCATATTGTTAATTTTGAAAAAAAAAGTTTCGATCAGTCACAAAATTATCTATTAATAGAACTCATTTTTCTTCTCCGATTGAGTTTAGATTAATCTCAAAGGACTTGTGCTGATCACCGCAAGGGACTTCTGGAGAAACGAGCGCCACACAAACAGCGATAACTTTTAAAATTATCAATTTTTTTTTTTTTGAAATTTTGCTACAGTCACGTCCAAACCCGATATTAATATTATGGTTCTAATTTTTGTAAAATAAAGCAACTGACTGGCAAAAGAAATCATCATTTTTTCGGGCCTCTGTCTAATTTCGGTAACTTCGGGCGAATAACCGAGAAATAGTGTACGCAGCCATACATAGCAATATTTTTCCGTATACATAGGAACAATTTAGGTTAGGTTAGGTTAGTCTGGTTGGCAATAAGCCACGCATACACTTTTTGGTCCCTAGCGATACCAAATGGAGACCGACCTCTATGAATACCGAAAGTAGACATCATGTAGGATGTTAGCGCTTTTGGCGAATTTAGGCAGAGCTGGGAGATCCGCTTTTGAGACCTTCTCCAGACCCTCAAACAATGGGGCTCCCAGGCATTTTAGACGCGTTTTTAATAATGCCGGGCAAACGCACAGAAGGTGTTCTAAAGTTTCCTCAACGAGAAACAAATTTCAATCTTTTGTATTGTATTAAATTCTACATAGTATTCTACTAAGTATTCAATTATAAATTTTTTACAATTTAACTTGGCTATTTGAAATTTTGATACAATATTTATAAATTTTATAACACTTCAGCTTCCAAGTTAATTTCTTATAATATTTGATTGCATAGTTGGTATTATGGTATTAATGGTATTTTCCTCTAATGTTTTTAAATTTTAAAGCGCAGCACAAAATTACTTTCCCGTCCAACACATCAACAATTTCCTCTTATTAATTTCATTTTCTGCCTTTATTCAAAATTGAATTTGGCTCTCCGTTAATAATAAATTCCCATTTTGCTTTCATTACCATTAAAACTTCAAATAGATACATACAGTGACCGACAAAAGTCTGCATACACCTCCCATTTCCACTGGATTGAAAGTTCAAAAACTTTACTGAAAAATATGTTTACACAGTTTTATTTGAAAGCTTTTTCTAATCATTATAAACTTTAAAAAATCCATACATTAACATAAAATAGCAAAGCTGTGGCAAAAAAAACCTCAAACCAACGTTGACAAAAGCCTACATACAGTACACAAATGTCTTACTCCAGTGTGAAAAACTTCCTTAACTCTAAGTAATATTGCTTCTTGGTATTAAGTTGGTCCACCATTAGCATCAATTACGGCTTGAAGTCGTCGTGGCATCGAGGAGACTAAATTTGTTAGCTCTGCCGAAGTTATATTGTTCCAAACTTCTATTAGTCGTTCTTTGAGTACTGAAGCGCTTGAAATCGGATTTTTCCTAATTTTTCGATCTACAATTTCCCAGACATGTTCAATAATATTCAAATCTGGGCTTTGCGGTGATGTCTTTAATTGCCTGTTGAAATACCCAACCTGGACCAAACCTCAAATCATCCCCGAAGATTTCCGATTGACTTCCAATAGTGATTTGTATTTATAACGATCCATATTCCACTTCAATAAATACTAATCTTCAAACTCCAGATGCAGCAACAGCTCCCCAAACCAGTATTTGTTTGCCGCCACACTTTTGCTCTACCGAATATATTAAACTTCGACTCATCTGTAAACAAAACTTTTTGCCAAAAATCCATCCCCTTTTCCCTGTGCGCTTTGGCGAACTTCAGGCGAAGTTTACGGTTTTTTTTTTCAGAAATAAGGGGCTTTTTTCGTGGTGTTCTACTATGAAAGCCGTTTTTGTTCAGAGCTCTTTAAATTGTTCTTTGATGAGCGCACTTCTTGGATGCGCTTGCTATATCCTCGGCCAATTTCGGAGGAGAAACTTTTGGATTTTTGTCCACTTCTTTTAGAATCAAGCTGACGTCTCTGCGACATAGTTTGCTCGAGCGGTCACTTCGCGGCTTATTTTCGGTGGAACCACTATTTTTAAAGTTTTTTACAATGGTCTGGACTGTTGCACGAATTAAGTTTAAGATTTTCGAAATTTCGCCACATGATTTTTTTTCTTTCCTGTGCTGATTAACTAAATTTCTAACGTCTAACGTGTTGTTTTATGTTAAAGAATGGATTTGTTTTAGTTAAGTCGATTAGAAAAAGATTTCAAATGAAATTGCATAAACACATTTTTAAGCAAAGTGTTTGCACTTTGTAAACAACGAAAGGGAGGGGTGTATGCAGACTTCTGTCGGCCACTGTATGTACATGTATATGCATGCATGTATGTGTGTACGAATAAATATTATATACATGTTTACTATTAATTAAATTTTATTTTTGCGCTAAAATAGAAATTTCGTTGTCTTGCTTTTTGACATTTACAAATGACCATTATCGCATAGCCAAATTTAATCACAAAAAAGAAAAAAAATTAATTGAAAAAACTATATTATGAAAAATTGTTATATATATATTTTTTTTTTTTAATTTGCCGGTTAAACAGGTCTTGGTGTCGTGTTGGCAAAAACAACAACAAAAAAGTAAATACACACAACCAAAGATCAATTTTGGCCATGATGTCATACCCGTATCAGCTTGAGGCGCGAAGCACCGGTAGACTTTAAGTCGTCGCAATGACACCACGGAAAGTTGGTGTTGCGTTTTCTAAATGGTTTTGAGGCTTGTGGAATTTTTTTACTTGCATACTGCTTTTCACATGCTGACGAATCGCCTAATCTATAAATTTCGATTTTGCTGAGATAAGAAGTAGGAAGTTCAATTTTTTTGTTGCAATATAAAAATATTTAAACTGTTTTTCGGAAAGCTTGTAACTGTGCGCTTGTATGCATGCAATTAATTACTTTTCTATAAGCTTTTTATTTTTTTATATTAGAGTTACTCCAAAATGCCTAAGTAGTAACGACTCTCAAATAACTAGAATTTTTGTTATTGGTTCCTTCATAGTTGATATTAATTGATAATTTTGTTTTTGTTTTTTTCTTTTTGGTATAGAATTATCTTACTGGTTTTAAGCCGTAAACTCGCATACATATGCATATTATTTCAGTTATTTTTTGGCCTTCTACCAGTTTGAGGTGCGAAAAAAAGATGCCATCATAATGATAAATTTGTTTAGGTGTTGAATTCGTGTTTGACTCGATTTGAAATGAATTTATACAAATTAATAAAAATTTCTTAATAACACCACTGCACTGCGACTGCAATCATATGAGGAGAGCAGCAAATAATAGCTTCATTGTTTTTTTTTTTCAGCAAAGCAAAAATGAAATTGGATAGGTTTACAGTAACGCATAGACGGCGGTCGAGAATTTTTTCAATTTGTTATAGACTCTTTTGACTTCCTAGAGGAAGTGATTCAAAAAAACATGTGAGGTGATTTCCCCGCGAAGGGAGAGAATTGGGATCCCCCTGACTACCTGCGGTCTGCTCCTGGAGAGATGGGCATCGCGCCAGCTCAACGAGCGTTGGGCAAGTATACAAACTTGTAAGGCCGCGAAATCCTTCTGGCCACGTGTGGATCGGGGGCGCTCGGGCGAGCTTCTGAGGTTGACAAAATATCAGCATAGTCATCGTTCGTAATCCACACACTCTAAAACCCACCCTGCTAACCATCCCACCACCACCTCTACCCGTGCTCTCCCTGTATCCCATCGGGCCTTCTCTTTCACCTCACCTCCTTCAAAATGGTATCACAAAGGACGAATCCATTATTCTTCGTCCAAATGTGCTCATTCTTTGGGCAACCATACCAACCTAACCTAACCTATATATGCATATACTTATGCACATACATAAACTTCAAATTCATACACTACGAACTTAATTCAATATACCTATAGATGCCCACATATGTACGTACGTTTATATGCACATTAATTTGACCTTCGAAAAAATCATGATCACTTAACAGCTCAATTAAATTTTCCTAAAAAAAGTATTTGTGCGCATACTATCATACAAAAAAACATACATTCATATGAAATACATACAGAAAATTCGCCGTTTACCTACAATTTTCAATGTTTAACCACTTTCCGCTCGATATTGGCCATAAGCACTGTGGGCGGGCGGCTGTCGTCTCAATATCATATTTTCATTGCCCAACCAACGCAATTTTGAGGTCAACTACAGCTTAATAAAAATTAAATAGTACCTAAAAAATAAATAAACAATGCAAAATTGAGAGGTTTTTGTTTTTAAGAGTTTTATGTAGCCGCATTCGTATTTTTGCCAATTAGTTGTAGAGGCACCGGGGTAAATATTGATTGGCTTCCCTAATTATTGCCAATTAATTGGCAAATGAATTGATTAAAAACTGGCGGAGAAGTTGAAGAGAAAAACAGAGTAAATGCGTGAGTGTATGTGCGGCATAAATTTAACAAATTAATCAAAATAGAACGGCGCTGTTAAACTGCTCCGTTACAGGAAACCAAGCAAAAGAAATTACAATTACAATCGCCATGAAATAAGTTTGGAAAATGTATGTATGTATGCATGTATGTATGTATGTATGTATGTATGTATGCATAGTTAAGTAAATAACTAATAAGCATAAATATTTAAAAATTTGACGCAAGACGACTACAATGAAGCATAGCTTTGCTTATGTGTACACGAGGAGTGCCCGTCTGGCACCACTCAATGAAAGCGCAAGTATGACGTGACCACGAAATGACTGAAAGTTATTTCAGCACTTGAAGTGCAACCACTTTGGCATACGGAATGAGTGCTGGAGCGCATTGTGAATAATATAACAAATGCTACGGCACTTGAAATAGCAATGCTTACGGTTAAGTGCACTCTAAGGAAGCAGAAGTCAATTTATTGAAAAAAACATTTATATTTTATTTGGGCTGGGAAGAATAAAATTGCAAATATGATCAGTAGTTTTGGCAGAATAGCGACTACTCAACACGAAAAAAGCGGAATAGTAGGCATGGTTCGTCTTTTTGAACTGATTTTAAAGGTATATAATAATTTTTGTGCAATTTTTTTTCATTTTTGTATGTAAAAGAAGTTAAATAAAAAGCCTAAACAATTTAAATATCGTTTTCCATTTTTTTTCATTGTAAAAAAAATTTCTGAAAATACCCTAAATATTCGAGCTCTAGACCACTAGGATCCCTTCAGTATCTAGGACAACTTTTCTAGTACCCCTGTAGACAAACATACTTGCATAGCTTACACGAAACTATCAAACAAGTTGTATATGGAAATATTAGGCAGCAAACTTCAATTTATCCTAAGAGTAAAATTCACTTTCGCGTAAATTTAATAAAAAATGTTGCAGAGGTCTCTTCTATTCGCCATTTACCCGCTCACTATCTCTATGCTCGATTAACTTGTCGAAAAATTTGCAACAAAGCAAAGCAACAACAAGGTTATCGAGTAAGATGCGCCGCTAGTGAGTATGGCTATAGCTCAGTAGGCCGCACTGCCTTACCAGCACATGTGATTTAAGACCGCTCTCTTCCCGCGCTGCCAACATATCGTACTTGTTACGTTAAAGCGTAACAACTCAAAATCTGAACATTTTCAGTAGAGACGAAAAACTGTTTCCGTAAATATTAATAATATATTACAAGGAAAAAAATATGTAATTGCACGAAAATATCATTAAAAACAATATAACGGTTGTTTCATTCTTATTTGTTTAGTAGTTGCGCTAAAATAACAAATTTTTGAGTTGTTACTCTTTTCTTGAAATTTTTTTATACACTTAGTGGTATATTTTAAACAAACCGTTTGGTTGTAAACAGGCACAATTCAAAATGTTACACTTTATGTGACACAAATTTGGTCAAACACTTGGAGACAACTAAAAATGTAACTCTTTAGTTGAGACAAAAGAAGTCATTCTGAAAACAAAGAGAGTCATAGCGGTTTTTTTAAGGAAAGACTAGACAAACGACTGAACGATTTTTACAGTGGGTAGAGATGACCACTGTACATTGTTTTCTTGCAAAAAACTAAAATTTGGAAATTTTGAGTTGTTACGCTTTAACGTAACAAGTGCGATATGTTCACTTCTACCAGTTGCTTCACCTATTCGCCACTTGCTTGGTCTTGGCGAAAAAAAGAGGCCTTATAACAGATATATATTATTTAGTCTCCGCTTTAATTTCTCTCGACAAATGCGCAAAAAAATAATATTAAAAATAAAAAATAGTTTAAAAAAACTAAAAAACACGCTTTTATTGCTAATCGAACTAAAAAGTAGAAAATAAATTTTAATGACAAAGGGACCTATAATGAATGCTTGATATAGTAAATATTACAATCATTCTATTGGCAACTACCTATGTACAGAGGGTTATGAAAGTGAAGCAAAATGCATCCCACGCTTTTAACTCTAATTTGAATTACTCTATTTGTATCTTAATTTTTGTTATAATTCTGTTCTGAGGTAGTTGACTATGACTGATCCTTCGATTTGCTATTACTTCATTATAGGTCCCTTTGTCATTAAAATTTATTTTCTACTTTTTAGTTCGATTAGCAATAAAAGCGAGATTTTTATTTTTTTTTTAACAATTTTTTATTTTTAGTATATGTAGGTGTTTACGAGTAATATAATATTACACAACCACACACTAAATACTAACCTCAATGGTGGTGTGGACACTAAAAATTCCCAATTTTTATTTAAAAAAATACCCAATTCATGTTTCTACCGGTATGGCAATATTGGCAAATGTTATAAAAAATGCACATTTTTCAGCGCTCTCACGAGAAAAAGAGTTTCCCATCTAGTCATCTATGTTGTTTGTTCCGAGTCGATCAGATTTTTAGAAGCCAGTGAAAATTAAGCTCAAAGATTCCGTTACAGTCATTCATACATACAACCCGAGCTAATAACATGTCTCACACTGCACTCGTTCTTCGTGACTATTTCGCCAAAAACTCCACGCATATCGTTCCGCAACCACCGTATTCGCCTGATTTGGCTCCGTGTGACTTCTGGCTATTCCCAAAACTCAAGAGACCACTACCGGAAATGGACTATTTGGCATGTTTCGGGGATTGGAAAAATCGTTGGCATAAGTGTATTTCATCGAGAGGGCATTATTTTGAAGGGGATGAAATTGATTTACAAGAATAAATAAAGATTTTTCATTTTACAACCAAATTCACCTTACTTTTTGCCCACAGGTAAAAAAAGAAAATATTAATCCTGGCAATCCCAATAAGGATAATGGAAAACTTTTATCAAATTATTGCATTGTCATCGGTCCTTGATAGGTGTGCAAAATTTCAAGTCGATCAGATGTTTAGAAGCCAGTGAAAATTAAGCTCAAAGATTCCGTTACATACATACATACAACCCCACCTAATAAAAGTGTGTTAATAAAAGAAAAGATATTTTTTTTCAATTTATTTTTTTTTAATTCTTACAATTTTTTGGATTTTGGGGGATTTTCAGCATAGAGTTCTTTACCGCACAAAAAATGATATGAAAACTAAAAAAAAAATATATATATTTTTTTAATTTCTAATTTTGTTTTCTAATTCTTACAATTTTTTTAATTTCGGAGGCTTTTCAGCCTAGAGTTTTACGCCGCCTCTGAACGGCTGATGTAGGAGCCTTACGGCAAATTTTTTCCAGGCATAAATTGCTAAATAAAAAATTTTCAACTACTTTTTTGCAATTGTTTCTACATTAAGTCGCTTGTGTAAGTAATTACGATCATTTTGAACCCAGAATTATTAAAATCGGTTCATTTTTGACTAAGTTATGGGCATTTAAAAAAAATTTTTTCTTATAATATATAATTAAAACAAATCGAGTTTGAGGCGAAAAACAAAATTGCCGATAACTCTTGAAAAAAATTTTTTTCGGGTGAACAAAAAAATACGTGTCTCATTATTTCGACCAGAGAGCAACATATTTAAGTTACATCGAAATCGAAGAACATGACCCGAATAGCCCGGTTGAATTGAAATGGAAAGCATCACAAATTATTAAATTTGAAGCCCCGACCCGCAGGAGTTCAGGTGCGTAATATTTCAGGGGTAGCGTTTAAGGCTCAATCCATGGTGACAGATACTGCGCGAAATGAAAATAAATTTTCGAATTTCAGTATACTGCCCCAAAAACAAATAAACAACCTAAAAAAGCGCATAAACAATTAAACAAATATGTAATAACAAATGTCAAGAAATATGAAAGGTTTTGCCCATATAAATAAGAGAAAGTAATAAATTGTTCGCAGGCGTATTATGTCAACCAAAATATGTGCATAAGTAATTGCAATATTTTAATTAATGTATTTCCATAATAAAAGTCAGAAATTTATTGAATGGCCATAAAAACACCTTTAAACGCAAAATTTGCATATCAACAATCTTTATAAAGCAAATAATTAGCTGTTGTTGTTGTGGAGGCATTTACAATTCAAATTTCAAATTCATTCATAGAATGTAAGGCAATTCTTTTTCCCACCAGCACGCCAACATTTCTCAGAGCGTACACAACGAGTTGCATGCAATAACCAATTTTGCGAATTTCCACTGGCACACTGACATATCCATGATACAAATGTATGTGTGCTAAAGGGTGTGGGTTTTTGTTTTAAGTCGGGAATTGTAAATTGTTAAAACTGCTTTAACAACTCTCAGCTGTTTTGAGATGACTTTGACTTGGTAATTCTTCAAGACATGAGTTTAGCCGGCCGGAGTAACCTTTAAAATTTTTTTCAATTAATTGTTTTTTTTTGTGTTTTTTTTTTGTTTTGAAAAATAGGTTTAGTTCGTTATGATAATTTTTTTTTTTTTTTTTTTTTTTTTTTTTGAAATTTCACTACATCCGGGAAAAGTCAACAATTGTTGCGTTTTATGGGCTATTGTAATCACTGGCCATCTCCTTTGTGCGATTTGACACCTTTAGTTTAATTTCGCTGAGATTGCATGTATATGTACAGTTGCATGCGTGCATTGGTAAACCAGAAAAAGTGTAGAACTGAGCAGCCAAAGCCAACTTTCGTTGAGTTATTGGGGGAATATAGCCCGTACAAAGTGCAAAGAGTGTGTGACAATAGAACTGCCAGGCTACGCGATGAATGCGTCAGTCGTGGAGGCCACATGATCGATGTTGTATACCAACAACCTTTCATGGGTGGTTGACCGAGCTCTTCCTCTTATTTATGTTGTGGGTCTTAATGTTTTTCGCCTCAATATGGAGAGGACCTAAAGTTTTAAGCCGTTTCTGAACAGTGGATGATTTTTTATGAGGAGCTTTTTCGCGACAGAAAAACACTCGTAGGTTTGGCCTTGCCGGGTCGAGGTACAACCGCTATTAGAGAAATCCTTTTCTATCATTTTGGGTGTTTCGTGCCTGTGGTTTTCAAACTGTGCACTTCAGAATGTTGGTTACGCACCAACCCATTCGGCTACAACGGCAGCCAGAATATTAGTTTGGTGGAAAAGAAATCCATTATTTTCTCATTAGCTGGCTGTAGTGATCGATATCTCGTAAATTATCGATCCAACAACTTAAAGTTGATGCTGGTTGTCAAGGTGACATTTCATACTAAGAAAATTCGTTAGCTGTTTTTTGTGTGTTCCATTCAGTTGTGAGTTACAGCGAGTTAACATTGGAAGTCAACAAAGCGAAAATTCGGTACATTGTACAGTTTTTTTTTTTGATAAAGGCGAAAATGCGAAAATGCAAGACAGGCCTGACCAGGCTTAAACAGTGAATGGTGTTTATGGTGCCGCTACTGTAACAGCAAATTTCGTGCAATTTTGGTTTCGTCGATGCCGTTTAGGAATTTGTGATGTGAATGGGTTACGGGTAGTCAGAGGCCCGAAAAAATGATGATTTTCAATAATTTTTTTTTGCTATTCAATTGCTTTATTTTACAAAAATATAAACAATAATATCAGGTTTCAACTTGATTTTAGCAAAATTTCAAAAAAAAAAAATCAACTAATAATTGTAAAAGTTATCGCTGTTTGTGTGGCGCCCGTTTCTCCAGAAGCCGCTTGCGGTGTTCATCACAAGTACTTGGAGATTCTTCTAAACTCAATCGGACAAGATAAATTTGTTTCATTAAAAGAGAATCTTATGACTGTACGAAGGTTTTTTTTGTTTTTCAAAATTAACAATATTTTTAAGATTTTCGAGAAAAAAACCGACAATTAATTGTTAAAAACAATGGAAATTTGAGAAAAAAAAATCCTCGATCAGGCACGAGTTTTTTATGTTTTTCAAGCAGCTTAAACTTTATTGAAATCTACCAACCGGTTTTTAAGTTACAGTGATCACCAGCTCAAAAAACAAAGTTTTGAGAAAAACGCTTTTAAAGTTTTGCTGTCTGCTCCGGAGCGCCCAAGCGCCTTTTGTTAATTGTTCAATAACTCGAAAAGTGTTTGTCGGATTCACTTCAAATTTTTCCACAATATTTCTAAGATATTATACTTTAAGAAAATGCAAAAAATCCAATTTTTTGAAAATTCGGGTAGTCACAACCCCTTAAAGAAAATGTCGAAAATATCGATAAAATAACAGAAATAATCGAGGTTGATCGGCTTGTTAGTAGTCGTAACATCGCCAAGGAGTTAAAAATCGACCATAAAATAGTTTTAAACCATTTGCGCAAAGTAAAAAATAAAAGTAATGCATCTCTTTTCCTTAAAAGAAAATGAAGGGGGCCTCTTATCAGTCGGCTTAAAAAAATCGAATTTTTTTACTGCAATCGATAGATATATTATAGGAGAATATGCCCTCAAAATTTTATAGCGGAATTCAAAGTGCTTTCGGAGTTACAGGCCTGTGTTCCGTCCCTCGTGTGAGTATACTGTCTACCTTTTGAAAACTTTGAAACACGTTTTCTCAAAACCATGTTTTTGAAAATGGCGTGTAAGATTTAAAAAAAAAACGACGAAAGTTATCGCTTTAAACCGATAATCTATTGTATATAAAGATACTTAAAATGCGCAACTAATTAACTAACAAAATACAAAAAAAAAATCATTTTTTAATGTTATTTAACACCACTTTAAAAAAAAAAAAACACTTTTTTTCAACAAATAATTTTGTGTTAATTTTTTCGTATTTTTATACAAGAGTAGTCTATTTCATTTCATTTCATTTATAGCCCAAAATGATTTTAACATAGGAGTTTACAAAGTTATGATACAATTTTTTTATACAAGAGTAGTGACGGGTTCAAAAAATCGATTTTTTTGTTTTACATTTTTCGGAAGAAAAACATCCTAAAAATATATTATAAAAATTTCGGACAGAAATCTGAATTATTTTTAAAGTTATACCTAAAATAAGAGAGCGCGCCGTAGTGTGTATGAAAGCGTTGTCGAAACTTTAAACGCGTTTTTCTCAAAACCATGTTTTCGAAATTTCGGGGAATCACTGACTCAAAAATATTCAACCGATTTGGCTAAAAATTTAACCAGTTATTCTAGACACACATATCTAGATCCCGGACCTTTAAAACATTTAATTTTTTAATAATAAACGATTTAATTTAAACAATTTATGAAGAAAAAAATTAGATTTTGAGAACTTTTTTCACAAGTCCGCCATTTTTTATTTTTTTTTTTATTTTTATGTATATTTTAGGTTCGGGACCTAAAATAAAGCCTACAGAATAATAATCTCTTTAAATTGTTTACTTCAGATGTCTTTGGAAGGCTGTGCGAAGGCGAACCAACTCATCTTTTTTTTAAGGACTCCACTTTGACGTCAAAAATTTTAAACAAATTAATAGGACTATGAATAAGTTCGTGCGGTTTTTTTTCGAAATTTGAAACTTTATTGACGTAAAATGGTTACAAATTTAATATTCAAAATATTGTCCATCGCTTACTACTACTTTTTCCCATCTTTCTGGCAATTCACGGATTCCCTTTGTGAAAAATTCGGTCGGTTTTGCCGCAATCCACGAATCGATCCATTTTTTGACTTCATCGTAATTACGGAAGTGCTGGTCAGCCAGGCCATGTTGCATCGATCGGAAGAGATAGTAATCGGATGGCGCAAGGTCTGGACTATACGGCGGGTGGGGTAGGACATCCCATTTGAGCGTTTCTAAGTATGTTTTGACCACTTGTGCAACATGTGGCCGAGCATTGTCATGTTGCAAAATAACTTTGTCGTGTCTATCGGCGTATTGCGGCCGTTTTTCTCGCAGTGCTCGGCTCAAACGCATCAATTGTCGTCGGTAGACATCCCCCGTAATCGTTTCATTCGGTTTCAGTAGCTCATAATACACAACACCCAGCTGGTCCCACCAGATACACAGCATAACCTTCAGGCCATGAATATTCTGCGCCGACGTCGATGTTGAAGCATGGCCAGGGTATCCATACGTTGCCCGACGTTTTGGATTGTCGTAATGGACCCACTTTTCATCGCCAGTCACAATTCGATGCAAAAAACCCTTTCTTTTGTGCCGTTGAAGCAGTTGTTCGCATGCCATAAAACGGCGTTCAACGTCTCTTGGCTTCAATTCATACGGCACCCAATGGCCTACCTTTCGGATCATTCCCATGGCTTTTAAACGTTTGGAAATGGTTGATTGATCAACTCCCAAAGTTTTTGCAACCTCTTCTTGCGTTTGAGCCGGATCTTGATCGAGCAATTCCTCCAATTCGGTATCCATGAACTTTGGCGGCGCACCCTCGCGTTCTTCGTCTTCCAAGCCAAAATCACCACTTTTAAAGCGTGCAAACCACTTCTGGCACGTTCGCTCAGATAGAGCATGCTCACCATAAACTTCCACCAAGATACGATGACTTTCGGCTGCTTTTTTCTTCATATTAAAATAATGAAGAAGAATTCCCCGCAAAAACACATTATTTGGCACGAAATTCGACATTTTCAAGTGTGGTAAAAATATTGTTGTTTACGCTTCAAATAAAAAACTTATACTGACGTTTGTGCCTTACGACAGAAGCTCTCCAATGAATGTTTGGAAATGTGGATCGATGGAATAATAATCAAGTTACGCCATCTGTTGTAAAACCGCACGAACTTATAAATAGACCTATTAATATAAAATTAACTTTAAAAAATTTTTTTATATACTTCAAAACACCAATAAAAACATGTAAAAACTTTAAAACGAGCGCATTTTATTTTCATTTTAAAAAAGATTCATGAAAAAACGTCGAAATTTCGGTCGTTACACCGGACTACTACCATAAGACAATATTTTTCTTTTGTGTTTCAGGTGAAAACTACGACCGCAATCTTACACGCGCAACGCGAAGCTGTGCGATACACCTCATATGTCCGCCATTTTGTTTTTTTATTTATGTTAAAAAATTGTTTATTACTCTTCAATCATGCCTTCAAATAAATGCAAAAGATTATTCCTGTGTGTCGCTTTTTTCGCCTCGAAAAAAAAAAAATTGAGAAAAAACATCTTTTTTTGAAGCCACTGATAAGAGACCCCCCTTATGCCATAAAATCAACTGTTAAATGAAGTCAAGTTCGTGCATATTAAAAATATATTTCTGCGTGCTACTCGGCTTCTAACAAACACCCTTTATATAGTAAATATTTACGTACAAATATATATATGTGCCCATGTATGTGTTTAGCATTTAGTAATGGACACATCGATGTGGTGCAGCCGCCTACAAATTATCACTGCTGAATAGGTAGCCTGCTTCCTATTAACACATACATACATCCGCATAAACTTAATTGGCGAGTAGGCGCGAGCGAATAGAATCGTGAATGGCAAAGTACTCAAATACTGCCAAGTCACATATTAATAAACACTTGCGTGGAAAATGACATTGAAAGCCAACAAAAAACCCTATTCTATGCACCTAACTAATGAATTCATATACAAAAATATGGAAAAGTAATAAATTTATATTCGTAAACAAACCACAAATATTTATGTGTGAATATTTATGTTGAAGAAAAAAACAAATTAATTGTTGTTGTCCAAATTGTATTACCAATAATTAATGGGATTCAGAATGAGTTACAAACTACTTGCTTTAAGTATGGCAATTTGTTTATTTATGGCTATGCATGTAGTTACACTTAAATATGCAGTTGAGAACCACAAATTTCACTTTTCACTACGGGACCCATATCGTAAAATCGTACAGAAAGAGGTGATCGCTCGCATTGCTAGACTTTTGCTGTAATCTAATACTGTGGTTGAAGCCCATCAACGGTAGTTGACTTGCTTACATATCTACATATGCACTTAATCCCATCCCCACGCGTGTTAACGGTTGTTAAGCTCAGATGCGGGTGCCACAAGTTGCGGCAAATGTGCGCGCATTCGTGAGTATGGCGGTTCGGAAAGACACCGCATACTAGTACCGCAATCACATGTCAACTTTAACATAAATGTAAGAAATACTTATAGGCCATCATACACACACATATTCACAAATAAGTAGTTTCTCCTGTGCCACCATTTAAATAATATTTGCATTACAACTGTACAAATGGCCCCGCTAAATGACTACTAAAACATTTTATTAGCGATGTTGCTGCCTTGGGCTAAACCGAAGACCAAATATTTTTCAATAAGTACAATACAAAATTTGGGTTTTAACAACTAGAAGAACCACGGCTGTTTAAACATTTAATATACACTTTTTTCAGATTTAATTTTTTGTTTTTTAAATAGAAATTTAAAATTGGCACCGAAGGCCTTACTAGCCAGAGTGCTAATTAAGGGGTCCCCCAGTGGTCTAGAATTTTCAAAAAATCCATTTTTTGTTTTTTCGATATTTCGAAAGTATAGGCTTTTAAGGAGTTTTATACCTTGCGTTGGACTAAAAAATCGAAATCGAATCGAATTTTTTATGGCATATTCTAAAAGTACATCATCTTAAAAATATAAATTTAAAAAATCATAAAGATCGGAGCACTAGAACAAAAGTTACAGACCGTGGAAGCGCGCGACCTGAATAAAAATTATCCATAAATGAAATGCACGCAAAACTTTAGACGCGATTATCTCGAAGTCGTGTTTTTTGAAAATTACCGTCGCGGTGATCATTATTTATCAAAAACTATTTGCATAAACTTTTTTTTAATTTTTCGAAGTTACAACCTCGTGAATCTGAATGGTTCATTTTTTATAAATATTTGCATAGTTCGCTGGAATTAATTTTTTTTTAATTTTTCAACCTCTCAAAAATCGTTTTTTTGGTGCAAAGCGGTCCGTCAGTCATACTGATTAATCTTTTTTTTCGTTTTTGTGTTTTAGATAAATAGAAGAGCCAAAATGGGCAACACCGTTCAGGTCCAATTTGTTAGTAGGGTTATCTTCAGAGCCATTTTTAAATAATTAAAATTGAAAATTTTTTTTTTAATTTTTGTATGTAAAAGAAGTTAAATAAAAAGCCTAAAAAATTTAAATATCGTTTTTTGTTAAACAATTTTTTTTAAAATACACTAAAATTTTGAGCACTAGTCCACCGGGATCCCTTAAGTTAGGATTACGGTATATACCTATGAAACGAGTCTCTAGCTATTAGTCCATAGATGTCGCTAGGAGTATTTTTAAACCTTCCCAAATGTTTTGTTTTTCTCGTCTGTCATCTGTCAACAATATTCAGTTCATTGTTTGTTGCGTTTCATACAATAAAGAATTTTTGTCGCTCTTAAAAATGTCGAATTTCGTGCCTTCCAACTACAATACGATTTGCGGACATCGTGAAACCACTTGTGAAATGCTGCTCTCCCGGTTCAAAAGGAAGTCTGGTTTGCATCGAATCGGTACGGGTGATGAAAAATTGGTGTATTTCTCCAATCCCAAGCGTAAACGATCGTATGGTCCCCCAGCCACAAGCCAAAAACAACGACCAAACCAAATCGCTTCGGCCGCAAGGGATCAGCGAGGTATGATTTGGTACGAGCTATTAAAACCAGGTGAAACAGTTGACGGTGCACGCTACCAACGACAATTGGCCGATTTGAACGCTATACACCGAAAACGCCCAGAATATGCCGATCGGCGTCACAAAGTAATTTTTCTTGATGACAATGCACCGCTACATCGAACAAGAGCGACCCGGGAATTGGTGGAGACGTACGATTGGGAACCGCTGGTGCATGCCTCTTACTCACCAGACTTGGCGCCTTCCGATTATCATTCGTTAGCATCGATGGGCCACGCACTTTCCGAGCAGCGCTTCAGTTCTCACGAAGAAGCCAAAAAATGGCTCGATGATTGGTTTGCGGCCAAAGGCGGCCAATTTTTTTGGCGCGGCATCCACAAATTGCCTGAGGGATGGGAGAAATGTGTCGCTAGCGATGACTATTATTTTGAAGATTAAATTTGTAGCGAGATTTGCGAGATTTAAAAAAAGTGGATCCTAACCCACATACGAGCATACTTAGCGTTCTTCAGATAGTGCATCTGTGTGTCAAGTTTTCTAACCGAGTCGTTGTTGTGGTACAGGACATAGCGGTCAACAATGTACATGGATAAGACGAATATTTCATGTAGACTCTCTTTATTTTCTTAACGCATTTTGTCAGTGTATAGGCAGCTCTGTGTAGCCACTTGTTAGAAGCCTAAGAGGAAAGCTTAAAAGTATGATGGTATAAAATATGTCACACATCAGTGCTTAAATATTTTGCTTTCAATGAGTTGCACAAAGCATACAAAAGTACTAACCCCGCCATCAACTTGCATCTATATTTATTAAAGTTAAAAAGAAAATATATTTTTACAAAATATGCTCATAGACACACCCACTTCCATGTGCGAGTATGCAGGCACACTCTCATTGCTTTAATTTATATATTCGTGCATACAAACATTGCATATCTGGCATATCTAACATATTTACGTCACACTCTAGCTTGCGGCCAGCTGGAGAGGTACGAGTGAACGCATTTCCGGTTTACATTTTACAAGCACCGGTCTTTTGCCTTACATGTTTTCTTACATACAGGTTAGAAGGTAAGTATGCAAGTGACAAACATTTCGGGTCACCACTGAATTACAAACACACACTCGTATGTAAATATGTCTTACGAAAGTTGATGGCTTCTCAATTAATTTCTGTTTTTTTCATAATTTTTGTCTAGCCAGTTAAAGCTGATTGGCAACAGCTTGGCGCCAAATGCAGAGGCGTTTAAATGGAATGCTTGCAAGTTGTGGACCTGCACATACATAAGTGTACATACGTACACACATACTTAAGTATGTATGCATGCATATGCATATTCAGTTGCACATACCTCGTAGGAAAAATGTGAGACAATTTTAAATATTGTAATTTAAGCAAGACATTCCGCTTAGTGTCTAAACTCACTGGGGTCTCAGGCAGGAGCGACTTGAATCAACTAAAAACCAACCGCTAGAAAATGTAGAACGATTTTGCTATTTAAGTTGCAACCTTGACAAAAGTGGCGGCTCGTCCGCAAATGTTACTTGCGAGACTCTCGAGAGCAAGACAAACTGATGATACCCTTGGCTCACGGCGCACAAAACTATTTCTTATTTTAATTCTAATGTAGGTAGGTAAAATGGTTGAAGCGCACCTGGCACTCCTCAAGTAGCACTAAAGCGCTGTTTTGATACCATTATGAGACCTCCAACAGGCAGATATCTACAGCCAACCAGAGCTGTTGATATAGTTGAGAAGATTGATTGGACTTTGGTTGGCGCACTGCCCCAGGCTGTCGAAGAAAGGAGCTCCCAGTGACCTTAGTTTTCTAGCTGCCAAGCCCGGACATTTACAGAGAAAATGAATGAGAAAGAACTTTCTGAGTCCTCAGTAAATTGTACTGGTGCCAAAAGGTTTTCTAAATAGCACATGAAGAAATGGAGCTTCATCTTTTCTGCGCTTTCCTGAGAAATAATTTGCGCAGTTCCACTTTAAAAACTGTCAAGGGGATGCCGATGACCGGGTAGGAGGTTTCTGAGGCCAATCCAGACCCCTTCCAGGCAAGCTCATCAGCAATTTCATTTCCCTCTATGTTCCTTTGTCCTGGAACCCAGATCAGAGAAATGTTACCTGCACACTCAAGAGATGTGATATCTTCTTTACGTGAGTTTACTAATTTCGTTCTGCACCATGGCGTCGTCAGAGATTTAATCACGGCTTGACTATCGGAAAAAATGTTCATACCTCCCTCGCGGGGCTCCGCTGAGCTGATATAGAGAAAACCCCTGCTCCGACACCCGATTCCATCTTGGAACCGTCAGTGAAGACAGAGAATTCTAATGTAAAATCAAAACTTTTATGTGGTTGCGTAACTTGGAATGTGGCAGCAAAGGCATACAGGTCAACAAATGTCGGCGCCAAGTTCTCAAAATCTTCTAACCTAACACAAAAACAAACCACAGTTTGTGGTCCACAACGGGACAAACTACAATCAGCACTGAAATAAAAAAATGTAAACGGAGCTCAATTGGGGATTCCTTACGCAAATCACCTGATGAAATTGCTCGAAGAGTCATTATGCGGATGCCACAAGGCAGTAGGCGCAGAGGACGGCCAGCGCATACGTGGATAAGACAACTCGAGTGGGAGCTGGATATACTTGAACTGTGTTGGAATGAAGCTAAAACTTTTGCTAACAACAGAACGGATTGAATCTTGTAATAAAATAAAAAATCCTAAAAATGAAGCTTATATTATGACAAATGAAAAGATGAGTAGCTCGCAATGAATACGGCACAGTGATGAAATCTATTCCCGACAGAAATTATCAGGGTTGCGGACGTAACCTGACAGCTGTGGCCGACTCTCAATGCTAAACGCACGGAACTTCTACTAAGAAGAGACAAGCATAGTCTTAACATACTGATTTCAATCATTACGGAACATTGCCTAATCGGTAGGCACGCCCAAACACATGACTTCTGCAGAAGTTGTCTAGACGTGAAAGAGACGATCCCGCACCTTCTGTGCCACTGTTCTGCTCTATCCAGATGTAGACTCGCCGCTTTTGGTGGACAATCCTTTAATGTATTGGAAGATCTTGGCTCTGTCGAAATTAAGGACCTTACAAAATCTCTCTGATAAACAATGAAACATTCTGGGTGGTTGCGTATTCCAAGTTTACCAGACACCCAAAGAAGACAGCGATATTGCCATCTGGCAGAAGCAGGATAGTGGCAGAGACAGCGTTTAACACTCCCCATCTCTTTCTCGTGCCTGCAGTTGCAATAGAAATCATTAAAGAGAAAGCCCACTTGTTTCGCTTGCATTTCAATCAGGAAGCAGTGTCCTGTGAAGATGTCAACCACTGTATTAATAGAAGGTCGGTCGAGGTGGATGAGGTAAGAATACGAAAAATACGAGTACTTCCTTCCCCTTCATCAAGTTAGAGTAGCGAAAAATAGTAGCTTCGACAAAACTAGCGAGGGAAGTAGGCATTCAGCGGCTTGCATTGGAAAAATATTTGGCACGCTTTCCCTACGGGGTATATTCATGCACGCAGGTACAACTGCTGGCTTAAGAAAGTGCAGTGCATGTTTATATGCTACGTTTGCGCACGACCACTTGTCACATAATTTGAATAAAAGATATGGAGTTAAGTATTTAAAACTAATCGAATGAGTATGAAAATTAATTCATAGCAAAAATAATGAAAGCGTAAAATTTTGTTGAAAGGTTGTAAGAATGCGATATACTAATAAATATACATATGTGCGTTATATTATATTGCATTATAGTTATATGTTTATAGTACAAGGTGGCGCAAAATTAATCATTCAAGTCGTGGAAGATTTACCCCGATCTGGTCGCCCATCAACCTCTTCAACGGATGAAAACAAAGTCGTCGGCAAAGTCAAGGAAATGGTGCTGGAAAACCATCTTTCAAGTTTGAGGAGGGTAGCTTGTGACCTTAGCGTGTCTCGCGAATCAATTCGCAACATTTTACAGCAACAATTGGGCATGAGACGCGTGGCTGCTGGACTCGTGCCAAAAGAGTTGAATTTTTTTCAAAAATTCATCGGAAAAAGGTGGCTGAAGGCATGCTTGAGCAAGTGATTTCGGACCCAGCGCTTATCCAGCGCATCATACAGGTGAGAGGCGTAGTTATATGAGTTTGACATGCAAACCAGTAAACAGGCGGCTGAATGGCGCTATCCACATGAGCCGAAACCCGAAAAACCACGTCAAAGTCGGTCAAATGTGAAAGTTATGCTATTCGTTTGTTTTGATTATTGGTTCTACGCTAAATAAAGAATATTATTTGGAAGTTATGCGACGTTTGAGAGAGCATGTGCGTAGCAAACTGGCCAATATGTGGAAAGAAAACTCATGGATCTTGCACCATGATAACGCACCGTCTCACAAGGCTCATATTGTGAACACTTTTTTGACCAAAAACTCGACAAATATCATTGAACAACCACCGTATTCACCGGACTTATCCCCCAGTGACATTTTTCGTTTTTCCAAAATTTAAGTTGCCACTGCGCAGACGCCGCTTTGAGTCGATAGAGGCCATTAAGGAGAATTCGCTGAAGGAACTGAAGAAGGTCTCTTCAAACGCGTTTAAATTTGAAGTCGATCAGATTTTTAGAAGCCAGTGAAAATTAAGCTCAAAGATTCCGTTACATACATACATACAACCCGACCTAATAAAAGTGTGTTAAAAATAGGTATTTGATTGTTATGTGTTGCAGCGAATAAATAAAACCCCAAAAGAAAAGAAACTAAGATAAAAATATATAAAAAACGCAGCTACGCATTAGCAATTTGTTGCTATGATACTTTCGACACGGGAAGTTTATTCACATTCCGTACTTCTGCGAATTTTCGCTATACTCAAAGCTAAAACGTAGATTTACATACTCGTACTTTTAGGTATGCGCGCAGAATATGCAAATATCCGCTAGCGAAAAAAAAACATCATTGATTTAGCGCACATACAACGCACTGAGTAAGCACATGAATTTACATGTTTAACATAATCAATGATTTGTAGAACATTTGATGCGGCCGATTACTTATCCGCAATGGTGGGCCAAACAGCAACGGCAATGCTGATAGACTTATCACTGCGAAGAGCGAGAGAGAGAGAGAGAGGGAGCGTGAATAGAGTGTGTGCAGGGAATACAAGTAGTATTTTCTGCGTTGGAAAAATGTTGTTTGTTTTTTTTGTTTTTTGTTTGTTTTGTTTTTTGTTGTTTTTGCAATGGAAAACTACAACTACAGCAGGCATCAGTGTTGTGCGGTAAACAATCAGCTGCAAGAACATAAACATATTTGTAATTGATAAAGATAATAATTATGCGGATGCAGGCAAACAGAAATTACATAAAAACAAAGCTGTAAAGGGGCCAACACCAAACTGTAACAAGTAGGAGTGAGGACGGAAAATCAATCAAGAGCAGCTGTTAAGTGATAAGCGCAAATGTGAATGTATGTATGTAAATGTACACACGAGTGTATGTACATATATGCTTCCACATATGCATACAAGAATATACGCACTAATATTCATGCACGCAGGCATACAAAAGTACTCATTATGTATACTAATTAATTGCATGCCGTAAGTATTGTAGATACACCTGCAAGAACCAAGCCTCTTACATTGCGCTCGACTGAGATTCTATGTAGTAAATTTGTAGAAATTGGTTTTGGTTTTGAATTTGTGTAAATATTATTAAGGGATGCACTTTTTATAGCAGTCATGCAACGTGATAAATTCAAAGTGAACGGCAGGATTTAGTTATTTATTGGGGTTTTTTTATTTTCGTTTGTGTTTTTTGTTTTGTGAAAGTAAGTTAAACAAAATTCCAGGTAAGTTAAACAAACTTCCAAATTTTAAGTTAAAATTTCGATATTAATATATGTATGTATAAATATGTCAGAGTTTTTAATATAAAATTTCAAATTTCAAATTTAATATATAAATTTAAAATTTTATATTTAAATAACTCACATATTTATATGATATATTAAATTTGAAATTTTTATTTAATATTATTAAATCTAGATAACGTAACAGTTCTGAACTCGAGTGATTTGCATAAGTTAGTTATGAATTTATATCAGCACTTTGAGAGCTTTACACTAAAAAATATTTTTTTTAATATATGCGTGCATTGAGTATCCACAGCAGATACGTAAATATTTTCTCTTCAACTTAAAAGTTTAATATAAAAATAAAAAAATTAAGTGAGATCTGAAATGCAACTCAATTCACATATCAGTTCCCATTGGTGGTTCATATCGAATGGCTGAGCCTTTGCAAATTTATTTATGTATATATTCTAAAATGCAGTTGAAAAATTGAGCGGCATAGAAATTAAAGTAGCCACAACATAATTATTTTGATTAAGGTTTAAATTGGCAATGATTATTAAGTGGCGCAAAATTAATCACCCTAACAGAAGATTTATAATTTTTGCAAAATGTCGTATTTGGCACTTGAAAATAAAGATTTCCATCACTCAAAATCATTGTTTCTTATTTAGTGAAAAAATTTTTGAAATCCGCAATGGGATAATTAATTTTGCGCCACCTATTTTTATTGACTATTAATGACAGGAATACGTTTTCCTATCTCTTGATATTGATACAATTAACGAGACAAGAAAAAACGCAAGCAGATGGCACATAAGCAGGTTACTGGCGCACACAAATCCTATGATGGGAAGCTTCCCAAATGTAGAGAAATATAGCCTAAGCTTAAAAGAAAGACACCAACAGTTTCGCAAAGTTTCGAAGTCGGCTTAAAACTGGTTGTAGGTGCCCCCATTCAACGAACAACTTCAAGACGCACACCGCAAATAGAAGAAGGAGCTCAGCCAAACACCCAACATAAGTGTACGCGCCAATTATTTACTTTTTTAAATTTGAATTGTAAAATGTTGCTGTAAAATTCTGCGCATTCGCTTTTATTTATTTATGTCATTAATGCTTCGTTTATTTTGTTAAATTATCTTGTGGGCAATGGCCCTTCAATATCACTCTCGCTTTCGATTTCATCTTCCGATCTCCCGACAGGTGTAATATTTTATATAAAGAAAATCCTTAACCGCTTTTCAAACGATTAACATACAACTAAGGAATTAATTTTTGCATATCTTGATTTAGTTATTATTTCGAAAGAAAATCAAAGCTCTTCTGAATTCTTGAAAATTCGCACCTGCATAAAATAAAACATGCAGCCACCCTAATCAATTTAATGTAATATCTCGCGAAGTGCCCAATTTCTTCTCCCCAAGCCCAATTAATCTCATCTCATATTTTTACAGTAAGCAATTAAAGTCAATCGATATGAAAATTTAATGCCAATTAGCTTTTAATTAGATAATTTCTTTGACATTGACTGCCAATTTGAACGAAAAAACTGAGTGAAAGAATTAATTTATGAAATGTTTTTTACTTCCGCTGCCGTTTTCACACTTCACCAACGCGCATGTAATATAAATGGTTAAGCTGATCAAATAAAAATTGTATTGTATATCGGGTTTTGTTTATTCTTGTTTTACAAAATGCTTTCTTGATGTTTTTGTGGTCGAATTTTTGTAGCGTTACAAACAAATTTCTTTAAAAAACACAATTTTTTTTCGTTTCGTGAAAACACTGTGCGCGGGAATGCCATAAATATTTAAATGTTCATCAGAGTCGTAAAAATAATAAAGAAATTTACTCCAAATATTAAAAAACTTTGAATTTCAAAACTATTTCAACACACATACATTTATATTTTTTATAATTTTTGAAAAAAAAAGTTCATCTGTTTAAAGTCATTCGAATACTATTTAGCGCCAACGCGATTTTTTGTTTAATAAGAAAAAAATTGATAAACAGAAGATATGTAGAAAAAAGTACTATAATTTACTGCCGTAGCATTCCAAACACGTCGAACGTTGTTTTCTTACTGAATTGAGCTTAAATTGTGTTCGCATGGAATCGCCAATCGTTTCGATTGCTATGAGCGATGAGCAACAATGTGGAAGCAAGGCAAATAAATATTGAAATTAATGTTCGAGTAAAGTTTCCGTAGCACAACCAAACAACCAAACAACCAGTCAGCAGTATTGCCTCTCATCATTCGAGCGGAGGCAAGCATGGTTTCTGGTTCCGCGTAGCTCTGTTTACACGGTTTCTAATGGTAACCAGTAGCTGAGTAGCCTGAGGAAGCAGCTATGTACATAAGTGTGTATGCGTACATATGTACATACCTGTAGGCAAATGCACTGGTTTCTCAAAGTATTCAATATTCCACTCATTTAGTTTGCTTGAAAACTTTATTTTGCTTTGCCAGCACTTCCATATTACTCAGCACTTGGTTTCTAATTACAAGTTTATGGCGGCTCAGGTTGTGGATGTAGCGGCGACAACGCCAACGACAACGACAACGACTACGACAAAAACATCAATATCAAGTTTTGTTCCGAGCGTAAAAAAAGCTCGCTAGCATTCACTGCTCATGTTGACGATCGCTTTGCGCATGCGCTCACTCTTTCCTACGTAAGTAGCTGAGTAAACACCGCTAAATTATAGGCAACGAAGCAAGTTACCACTGATCGTTTTCTGCTAGCTACCATACTTTAGTGTTAACAGAGCCATTAAATTGGCGATATCAGGAGACAAAAAATACAATGCAAGCCGATATTAGTATGGGCACAGGGGGTTATGGATAACACCGCACGACAAGTATCGAATGTTTTTGTTATTCATTAAACGTTTTTTGTTATGCACGTGAAGAAATAGACATTTCATAAAGTAATGCCTCATAATTAGTTTTTGATTTTCTGAACAATTTAATTTTTTACAGGATATTAAAGTTTACAAAAGCTAAATTTTGAAAAAAAAATGGTTTTATACACTTAAACTCGCTCTACGAAGTTTGTTAGAAAAGTATCCGAACTTGTTTTTTATTTCTAACACCTTGCGTAGGCAGACCTGTAACCTTCCTGCACATGTGTGAATTTTTTCCCGCCTGTCGCTAGCGTCAGTTGCTGTCAAGCAGTGTAAACGTAACGTGGTATTTAGTGCTCTCGTATGAATTTAATATGGACATCAAATGAAAGAGGATATATCCAGCTAATAAAAAACAGATCCACTTGTCGTCAGCACAAATATTATAAAAATGCCATGAAGTTCTTAGAGAAATGTAAATATCCTTGAAATATCTAATGAATTATTTTGAAAAAAATATATATAATAGGTCTATTTATAAGTTCGTGCGGTTTTACAACAGATGGCGTAACTTGATTATTATTCCATCGATCCACATTTCCAAACATTCATTGGAGAGCTACTGTCGTAAGGCACAAACGTCAGTATAAGTTTTTTATTTGAAGCGTAAACAACAATATTTTTACCACACTTGAAAATGTCGAATTTCGTGCCAAATAATGTGTTTTTGCGGGGAATTCTTCTTCATTATTTTAATATGAAGAAAAAAGCAGCCGAAAGTCATCGTATCTTGGTGGAAGTTTATGGTGAGCATGCTCTATCTGAGCGAACGTGCCAGAAGTGGTTTGCACGCTTTAAAAGTGGTGATTTTGGCTTGGAAGACGAAGAACGCGAGGGTGCGCCGCCAAAGTTCATGGATACCGAATTGGAGGAATTGCTCGATCAAGATCCGGCTCAAACGCAAGAAGAGGTTGCAAAAACTTTGGGAGTTGATCAATCAACCATTTCCAAACGTTTAAAAGCCATGGGAATGATCCGAAAGGTAGGCCATTGGGTGCCGTATGAATTGAAGCCAAGAGACGTTGAACGCCGTTTTATGGCATGCGAACAACTGCTTCAACGGCACAAAAGAAAGGGTTTTTTGCATCGAATTGTGACTGGCGATGAAAAGTGGGTCCATTACGACAATCCAAAACGTCGGGCAACGTATGGATACCCTGGCCATGCTTCAACATCGACGTCGGCGCAGAATATTCATGGCCTGAAGGTTATGCTGTGTATCTGGTGGGACCAGCTGGGTGTTGTGTATTATGAGCTACTGAAACCGAATGAAACGATTACGGGGGATGTCTACCGACGACAATTGATGCGTTTGAGCCGAGCACTGCGAGAAAAACGGCCGCAATACGCCGATAGACACGACAAAGTTATTTTGCAACATGACAATGCTCGGCCACATGTTGCACAAGTGGTCAAAACATACTTAGAAACGCTCAAATGGGATGTCCTACCCCACCCGCCGTATAGTCCAGACCTTGCGCCATCCGATTACTATCTCTTCCGATCGATGCAACATGGCCTGGCTGACCAGCACTTCCGTAATTACGATGAAGTCAAAAAATGGATCGATTCGTGGATTGCGGCAAAACCGACCGAATTTTTCACAAAGGGAATCCGTGAATTGCCAGAAAGATGGGAAAAAGTAGTAGTAAGCGATGGACAATATTTTGAATATTAAATTTGTAACCATTTTACGTCAATAAAGTTTCAAATTTCGAAAAAAACCCGCACGAACTTATTCATAGTCCTATTATATGTGGAAGGTATCTAACTCCCAAGGTACCTAATTTCGTTCGTCTTACTACAGGGTTTGACTATGGCCTTGAGTCGGTCCAGAAACGACTCGCAAGCTGCCGAAATGTAACTTGCAGGTATTTTGGTCTACTCGCGGGCAATGGCTTTTTTCAGCGCCTCGACCCTGGCGAATATTTTAGTTCGAACCCTGCTCTCCAAAATGGGTTAAAGAGAATAATCCATCGGACTCGCGTCTGGTGAATTTGAGAGCCATTGTGTGGACGTTATGAAGTTTGGAACGTTGTTTTTAGCCATTCTTGGTTCACTCGAGCTTTGTGAGCCGTTGACACGTCCTTGGTCTGCCACTGAAATATTTGTTTGCCCACGGCTTCAAAGCAACCTCCAGAATACTTTCCCGATAGTATTTCGCATTTAGCTTGAAGCCAGGCTCAATGAAAATGATTGGAGAGCGCCCATCTGCGGTTACAGCGGCCAAATCGATGACTCAAATTCTCGTATGAACAGTCGATCAAATAAACCCTATCGTTTTGGGAGTTTACGAATTGCTCTGTTTGAAAAATTTTTTCGTCAGAAAACACAATATACATATATGTATATTCCTTATTTTGACCTTTAGGCGCTCCATTTCTTGTCTGTGTCTACAGCAGCTGCCTAGTGTCAAATATCGATAGGGTGAATATTTTTGTGCCACCCTGTAAAAATTAATTTGATGTAATGGACAATTTCCTACTACTTATATTATATTACATGCCTACAATTACGATGGACAGACAGTTACAGTTACAGTTTCGCTGACGTACCTTCTACTTAGCTTGCTAGTATTGTTGTTTCGATGATTGCAGTGCTTGTTGTAATAAGCAGCAGACAGTGTCATATGATGCGTGCATACATGCGTACATTCATACATACATACATACATACATACATACATTCATACCTGCATTCATACATACACATACACACATACATATGTTTGCACGCATAACAGCTTCTTTCAACATCAAATGTGAGATGATGTATTTCACTATTCCCAGCAAACTGCAATGCTGAGTGCTCATATGCATATACCCCGAAGCGAAACCCACTAGCACCGAACTGATGCGCTTTGAGGGAATGCTTCTAGTGGAATTACATTATTGCTAATTAATGATTAGAATTAGACCCGGTGGTCTAGAAATTTCAAAAAATCGATTTTTTGTTTTTTCAATATTTCGAAAGGGTAGTATCTTCAGAATATACTGTGAAATTTTCATGCGGCAATTCCCAATATCATAGCTTCTACAGCCCATTAACTATATAGAGAGCGGTCCACGCGCTCCTTTAAACTCATTTATCTCGAAACTACTTTGTTCGGCGTGGTGTTGTCAAAACAAAAAAAAAAAAGAGCTATTCAGCCGCATCATCTGAAATTTTAATTTGTTGTTCACCACATCAATGGCTATCGCCTCGCCCGTACCAGAATCACATTATTATTTCAATTATTTCGTATTTTTTTTATTAAAAAACTGAAAAGAACTCGATTTTTAGAGCGTCAAATTCAAAGCCGCGCCATTTTGTCAAATTATTATTTTTTTATTCTAGTAGCGGGACATAGCTACAGTCATACTGAGTAATATTTTTTTGGTTTTCGTGTTTCAGATAAACAGAAGAGCCGAAATGGACAACACCGTTCAGGTCCAATTTTTCGGGAGGGTCAACTTCAGCGTCATTTTGTAAATTAAAAAAAAAAAAACATTTTTGAGTGTAAAAAAAACATTTTTTTTATGTTTCTACGTAAAAGAAGTTAAATAAAAATCCAAAAAAATTTAAATATCGTTTTTCATTTTTTTATTGTAAAAAAAAATCCTGAAAATACCTTAAATTTTCGAGCTCTAAACCATCGTGTCCACTTAAGCATGCTGACTAGCACGCATTGCTGCGCTTTTTCCTATAGCCAGCTGGTGAGTTTTATACGGCAATTGTGCATCGTTTTTCGATAATTCGGTACTAGTACTAAATTTGAGTGTTCTTCTCGCTCTACATTCCTTATTCGATAACCCCGATCCAGTACACAGTTCAACGAATTATAACCGTGAGAAATAAAATTGCTTCAGTTATTTTGCTAGAGGTAGACCATTGAGATACCATCCAGGAGGCCATAAGTTCGATAATAGGGGGAGACCAAACAATTTTCAGTCTTTAAGTATTTTTGTAAATTATTTGATGGTATTTTAATTTATTTGTTAAAAATTTAATAATTTACATTTCAATAAAAATTCAAATACTACAACCGCAACTTAAAATTTCAGTCTAACTCGAACTAACTAGTCGTACTATTTTGTACTTCTACTATTTTGTTCCACTACTTCTACTATTTTGGTCCACTACTTCTACTATTTTGTTCCACTATTGCAGATTTCCCCTGTAGGGTATATATGTATGCACATACAAACATGCACTGAGAGTGCACGTGGGCCGTTTGAAGTGAACTTGGAATTGCAGTACTACAACTATGCTTTATGTATTTTTGTTTTTGTACACTGCATTGTTAGTGATAGCGATAATGAAACTGTAGCCTTCCACGCGGTTAAGAGGCATCAACAACATTTTGAGAACGCCCCAACACCAAATATTTACAAGTCAGTGACTAGTGAGATGAGAGGTTAAATGTACAGTGTGCACAACAAATACAACTAAACGAGCATAAACACACGTATTCACATATGCGCATACATATATACGAGTATGTAAATAAAGGTTGTACTTTGACGTTCGTTGGCACTGCGTTGGTGTTGTTGACCAGCTTGCCTTTGTGTGTGTTTTTGGATAAATAATTTGCCTTGTTACCAATATTTTTCATGTACCCATATTTTTAATATACATTTTTACAATTTAATTTATGATGATTGACAAATTTTATATGAGTGTGGGTGTGAGTAGCTTGTAAATATATCAATAAAAATCATATTAATATTGTATTGCAAATTGACATACATAAATGTTCAAGTTTAAAACATTTCACAAAAGGAAATAATATAGTTTTAAGCGTATAAAAGGTAAATATATATTAAGATAACATTAAAATATGAGGATAGGTCAATGAATTTCTAAATACTACATTTGCGATAGTTGGCGTTGCCACGCCAAATTCAATGCTTTGCTTGTCCAGCAGCATATTCCAAAATGACGCATCCGAATTTCATGGCTGGTTCGCGCGTCGATTTCCAAATTCAACTCATCACTTCATAGATGATTGCTAAAATTCATGTTATGATATTCAACTGTCGGTGAGTGAAGGAGCTTGCACTTGAAGGGCAGCGTTTGGACTTCATCATACACTGCGTTTTATAACTATAGCACCAGTACTTATCGACAAGTTTTCGTTATTTATATGTTTCTTATTTCGCTTAAATTTTTTCGTATGAAAATGTAACGGGTGATTTTTTAGCTATTATCTTTTTAAACAGTTGGTCTAAACAGCTGTCGCACGTTTCGTGTTTTGTTTCACTGTCAAACATCTTCAGTTTGGTCTATAATTCAACCATGAATCGTCTTACAAACGAACAACGCTTGCAAATCTGAATTTTATTATAAAAATGCGTGCTCTGTTAAGAAAGTTTAAGATCCACGTTCAGCGACGAAGCTCATTTTTGGATCAATGGGTACGTAAATAAGCAGAATTGTCGATTTTGGAGTGAATATCAGCCAGAAGAATTGCAAGAGCTCCCAATGTATCCAGAAAAGGTCGCAGTTTGGTGCGGTTTATGGGCTGGAGGTATCATTGGACCGTTCTCCTTCAAAGATGCTGCGAATCGTAACGTAACTGTGAATGGTGAGCGCGACCGTGAAATGATATCCAACTTTTTTTTTGCCCAAAATGCAAGAGCTTGACTTGCATGACATGTGGTTTCAGCAAGACGGTGCCACATGCCATACAGCACGCGTAACAATGGACTTGTTGAGAGGCGAGTTCGGTGAACATTTTATTTCACGTTCGCGATCTGCCAATTGGCCACCCAGCCTGCTTCAATTAACGCGTTGGAAGACAACATTAAAGCATTTATATGTGAGATACCGGCCGAAACATTGAAAAGAGTATGCCAAAATTGGACTAAGCGGATGGAGCGTTTGAAGCGCCGTCGCGGTCAACATTTGCATGAAATAATCCTCCAACATTAAATTATATGGACTGTACTATCGATTTCAATAAAAATTGCATGCATTTTTCTGAATTTTACGTGTGTTTGTTGGGGGTTGCTATTCATATTTCTGGCCTTGGGAACTTCTAGCGCTGGCAGGCGCCATCGGAACTTTCCATAGGTAATTTTGACACGTTTTGCCATAAACGCAAATATTTATAAGAGAAATATTAATGCATTGAATACTTTCATGACTGGATCGTCTGCATCCATTTGGATGCTTCCTTACCGGAAGTCCATAATTGCAGACTTGCCTAAATTTAATAGCATAATCCATATGCTAAAATAATTTCCGAGTTTATAAATCATTTTTTGCGCTTCATCTGCTTCTTCAGATAACACACCCCGCATACAGAAGAAGTCAATATAAAGAGTGGTTAAATTTCAAGGGCCGATGTGTTGAATGTGAACCACACCTAAACGTCAAGTTATTTCTGCATTTTATTTGACATTTTTCAATTTCAGACTAACTCAGTTTGAAGCATGGAAAGATACATAATCGAGCAATGGTCAGAATGGTGGCAGGAAATGGCAGAAGTGAATGACCAATTTTCGAAGAAAATCATCTTCAGTGATGAGGCACATTTTCACCTCAGTGGATTCGTCCATAAGCAGAATTGCCGCATTTGGGCGAATGATAATCCAAGAGTGATTACCGAAAAACTAATGCACCCACAAAGAGTGACTGTTTGGTGCGGTTTATGGGTCGGCGGCATCATTGGGCCGTATTTTTTCCAAAATGAGGCCGGTCAGGCAGTTACTGTGAATAGTGCTCGCTATCGTGAGATGATAACGAACTTTTTATACCCCGAATTGGAAGATATGGATGTGAACGATATGTGGTTTCAACAGGACGGTGCCACTTGCCACACAGCTAACGAAACAATGGCTCTTTTGCGCGAAAAATTTGATGGCCGAATAATCTCACGGCCCGTCGATGCCAATTGGCCGCCAAGGTGATGTGATTTGACACCGTTGGACTTCTTTCTTTGGGGTTATTTGAAAAAAAGGTGTACGTCGATGAGCCAGCAAACAATTCAAGAGCTAAAGGATGAGATAATTCGGCCCATTAACGGCATAGAACCTCAATTATGCCTCAGCGTCATCGAAAATTTGGACCATCGGATGGAGGCGTGCCGCCGAGGTCGCGGCGGCCATTCGGCCGATATTTTGTTCCATACGTAATTGAGCCATACCAATATTATCATAATAAAGAGAAATGACAATAATTTCTTAAAAAAATTGTATTTTATTCAAAATCAACACCGGCACTTGAAGCTTAACCACCCTTTATATATCGATAATTGACACAATTTCGCAAGCACAATCAGAAATAGAGTAATTTTACATGGGCATTTTTATGCTCAAACTCTTCTTCTTATGGAAATGAAATATTTCGCATGAAAAATCACAAAAAAATGTATTATGAAATTGCCGCAATTTCTATTTTCGCATTTCATATTTCTCATCTCAACATTTTGTTATCTAACGCACATTTCCCCTAATAATATCTGGTTACATTTTATTACTAGACAACAGCTTTGTATGTGCATTCAGTCACTGCTCAAATTAGAATTTCATTCTCCTTCGAAATAAGTTATAATGTGAAAAAATATATCTACAACTAAATAATGAATGCTCCTGTGCAGGAAATGTTTATGGATACGAGTATGAATGTAGAAATGTATAGAAAAAATTGGCAAGTTGGCAAACGATCACGCTGATTGTGTGTGTGTGTGTGTGTGTTTATTATAAGCAGAAGGTGTTTATGATTTTATTAATTGCACATACATAGCCATTAAAGACAAATAACCGCAAAATATGCTAAAGGCGGATGTGTTTAAATAATTCGAAAATCCCCAACACTATTCTGCTTTATTTGAGAACAACCTTTGGTGCACACCTACAGTAAACAGAACTGAATTTTATATCCATATGCAATAAATGCAAATGAAAATAAACTCTATGTGGCGGATGCATGCGGCGTGCGCAGCTTTAGAAGGACGATGAAAAGTAAGCGGTATGCCAACGCAAATATTATTATTTTGCCAAATGCATGCAGAACCAAGCACATCTACGCGGTAGAGCAGCTGCTGTGATTTTTTTTCGTAATTTTATCTGTTCTCTAAATTGTTAAATTACCTTCTGCATTGTTTTTGTCTAAAAAATTTAAATAGCAGAAAACAAAAAGCAAAAATACATGCCATTGTTATTTTTGCGCTACTACTGCTACCTTGGAAATGTGCCTTGGGTAGAACATAAATAAATATTAAAATGCTCACAGATCACAGGGCAGCTCCCAAACCAATGATAATTCGTACCACTACGATTTCTTCTCATATACACCCCAGTGCAAAATTATAAACTCGACTACTTTTTATAAGAATTTAGTTCACATTTTATTTAGTTTAATTTAGTTCACAATTTGAAAACAAGCCAAATAACGCAAATTTTCAAACTTTGTACAAAAGTTTTCAAAATTTCAGCAATACTTTAAACTTTTCAAAAACAGATTTTTCCTGTATTTTTTTAAGTATGCAGTTTTATAGCTCAGTGAATATTAGCATCACCAGGTGCAAGTTTTAAGTGACTATAAAATTCTCCTCATTTTTGACAATTTTTTTGCTGAAATACTACGCTGAAGTGTTCACAACGGACCCATTTCGTGGTCAAAGTGGCATTGCTGTCCCTATGCGCGATGAGGCTGCCAAACCTAACCTACTACGCTTTTTCTTCCATATCGATTTTTTTCATACCATTTGTTTTTTACGGAAACAGGATATCCGACTTAGGACTTAATGTCTGATTAAGCGCTTAATAAGAACTCAACTCTTCGTTGAGCACCCGAGTCAGGCCAACATTTTTCGACTTTGTAGGTGAATTTAACATATTTCTATTGCAGCTAAAAACTGTAGCTTCTAGGTATTTTCCTGAAATTTAATTTTTTTTGACGGTTTATGGATATAATCTTTTAAAAAGGATTCTCGAACAGGCCAGACCCGTGCGCCCAGCTGATTAAAGAAGCATTTCATCAATGTTTATTTAGCGCCCATCTACCAGCTAACTTCAAGTTAAGTTTGTCGAAAGATGGGCTGCCGCTTAACTGCTATTAAAAATTAAAACTGATAGCTAAAAATTAAAATTGATAGGTGACGAAAGTACAAAAAATACCGCAAAACTAAGTTTGTTTGGAGTATCTTCAATAGTAGATAATATTTAATGAAATGAAATTGAGTGACTGAACCATAATCCTAGGAGAAGTAGACGTTTTGTGAAACCTGAAACATATGTGAAATAATTAAACAAAAAAAAATAAAAATGGACTAAGTGGCCGTCATCCACAGATTCGTTCACATCAAAGATGCAGCAAGTGGAAAAAAATCCTAATCAGGTGATGCTCGTCAGGTGGACCAGGGATACTTCTTCTAAACGAATTAAGTAGTTGGTCAGTAAGTCAAGTTGAGTTTGAATTTCCCTCTTTTTGATCCTACCAATTACTTACTTCGGTAATGACTTCGAACCCGAGATATTTGGGCGGACTTAGTATCAATGTCTAGATTTGCTAAAAGCGTTGACATCCTACGTCACGTCTTTATTAAATCTTAATAGAGGTCAGTCACCATCTGGTATCTCTAGAGACAAAAAGGTCTATGCGTGTCCTAATGTCAGCTGGGTTAACCTAACCTAGTCTCAATATAAACTAATAATTTCAAATTCAAACCGGTAAAGAATGTCGCAATTTCGAACTTTATAATTAAATCCGGCCCATATTTTGATAATCATCAATTATTGCGCTCAGTTCAACGGATGTTTAGATAAATTGACAGGCGGAAATGAAAACTTGTTTCTGTGTGGGAGTTGATTTGGTAACTAACGAATTTCGGTGTTTTTAAAATAAAACTGAGTGCAAAAGCCATACTTAAAATTTGAGGCAGTAATTTTTGGTCAATATTTATATGCTGAAAAGTGGGACAATCCTAAAGTTTTATACGAATAAATTAAAAAAAAAAATTTAAAAAATTTTATAAAATAAAAAAATTTTAAATTAAAATAAAAAAAGTTTAAGAAAAAATTAAAAAAAATGAAGTAAAAAAAATTAATAAAAAAATTAAATTAAAACTAAAAAATAAAATAAAAACAAAAAAAGGAAAGGAATAAATAAATAAAAAGAAACAAAAATAAAAGAAAAATAACTAAATAAAAAAAAAATAAAAATAATAAAAACAGCAAAAAGTTAAATAAAAAAAATTAAAATAAAATGAAAAAAAGTTAAATAACAAACAAATAAAAAAATATTAATATAGATAAAAAAACTTAAATAAAAAAGTAATCGAAAAATAATAAAAAATGCAAATAAAAAAGAAAAATAAAACAAAAAATGGAGTTTTCATATTAAATAAAAAAGTAAACAAAAATAAAAAAAAAAATAAAAGGAAAAATTAAAAAAAATAAATGAAAATAATAAAAAATAATAAAAACAATAAAAAAATACAACAACTGAAATATAAAAAAAGAAAATAAAATAAAATGAAAAGAAAATAAATAAAACAATATTAGATTAAAAAAACTTGAATAAAAAGTAATCGAAAAATAACAAAAAAAAAAAAAAATAAAATAAAATAAAAAGGAAAATATAAAATGGAATTTTCATATTTAATAAAAAAAGTAAATAAAAATACAAAAATAAATAAAAAAAAAATTTAAAAATTAAATAAAAAACAAATAAAAAAATATTAGATAAAAAAATTGAATAAAAAAGTAATCGAAAAATAGTAAAAAAATGCAAATAAAAAAGAAAAATAAAATTAAATATGGAATTTTCATATTTAATAAAAAAAGTAAATAAAAATAAAAAATAAAGAAAAGAAAAATTAAAAAAATTAAATAAAAATAAAAAAATGAAAAAAAATAAAAAAATAATAACAAAAAATACAAAAAGTTAAATAAAAAGAAAAAACTAAATAAAAAATAAAATAAAATGAAAACAAAATTGATTAATAAACAAATAAAAAAATATTAGATAAAAAAAATTAAGTAAAAAAATATAAATAAAAAAGAAAAATAAAATAAAAAACGGAGTTTTCATATTTAATAAAAAAAACTAAATAAAAATAAAAAATAAATAAAAAGAAAAAGAAAAATTAAAAAAATTAAATAAAAATAATAGCAAAAAATACAAAAAGTTTGATAAAAAAAAAATAAAACAAAAAAAAATTAAAAAAAAAATAACAAAAAATAAAAAATTATTTGATAAAAAAAAAATTAAATAAAAAAGTAAAAAAAAAGTAATAAAATACAAATAAAAAAGAAAAATAACATAAAAAATGGAAGTTTTTGAATTTTCATATTTAATTTTCAATTTTCAGCTTCGCGTATTCACAATGCTTTTTTATTTTATTTTTTTAGTATTTGCAATAAGCGAACTAATTATATTAACTAATAAGAAGTTGGGTTCTGTTTCGGAAAACAAAAAAAAAAATTATTTTAATAATAGGATTTGTAGTAGCAATGTTACAAAAAAAATTTTTTTTTAAATAAGGAATTTTTCACGTGTCTTTTTCACGTATGTATGTTTAGTATCAAAACCCAAATTTTTTGTTGAAAAATTTACTTTGAAATATCATCTGCTACTCCATCAACTACGGCTAGTGAGCAATTGTTCAGTGCTGCAGGTTAGCTCTATGCCTAGCAAGGAGCCGCCAGCAAGGAGAAAATACTGATAAGCCATTACAATGTAAAATTACTAAACTTGAGTTTTAAATAATTTGTACATGAAAAAATTAGTTTGAGGAGAAAGAAATCCATTATTTTTGCATATATTTTTTGCGCAAATGGTTTACAACTATTTTAGTTGCTGGACGATCCTACGACTACTAACAGCCCGGTCAACTTCGATTATTTCTGAGAATGCCTGGACGGTGCGACGAAACCAAAATTGCACGAAATTTACTGGTACAGTAGCGGCACCATAAACACCTGTCACAGTTTCAGCGGCCTGGCTTGATTTTTCGCCTTTATCAAAAAGAAAAATTGTAAGATGTACCGAATTTTATTTATTTATTTATTTAATTGGTCTAAAAAGTACAGTATTTCTTACAGACTATGAAAACAGATTAATGCTGAATAAATTAATCAAAGTAAAATCAAACTTATAATTAACTAGTTTCAATTGTAATGAGTGAAAGAGTAAAGAGTTTCGTATAATTTACAGAGGAAGATTATGAGATAATACTAAGAATTTAGTTCAACAATTCATTTAGAATCAATTTGAAGTGATTCTTTGTGTAAGAAAAATCAAGGCCAGTATGATTTGAAAGCGAATTAAACTCACCCAGAATTCTAGAAATCGGAGCATTGGAAGCATAATTAGTTCTTACCATCCCTAACCAGAAAAAATCATGATTCCGTAAACTTCGGTGAGGAATATTGAAATTGATTTTCTCTAGTAGCGATGGGGAGTCAATAACCCCATTTATCAAATCGAAAAGGAAAGTAATGGAGAGAATAGTCCTTCTAATATCTAGTGGTTTTAGATTTATGGGCCAGCATCGACCATTATAGGATGGAATTGGATCAGCGAAATTTAAAGAACGCAAAGCATAACGCACAAAAGTTTTTAGTTTTCTCTTTGTAGACTTCCATTGTTAACTTCCTGTAACTAACAACTGAATGGAACGCAGTGTGAAGGCATGTATGTGGGGTACCATGTCCCCTTCACCAATACCTACAACTTTTCATCGCTAGGCAGGAATTGGCAATTTTGGCATATTTTGTGTTGCTAAAATTGTACGGGCTATAAAACTGCATTCTTGAAATTACAAAAAAAATACTGATTAAAAAGTTTGAAATTTTGATGAGAATTTGCTGAATTTTTTAAAGTTTTATACAAAGTTTAAAGCTCTAAATGAGGTGGGTTTTGTTGTAGTGTAAACTATAATTTTATAAGAAAATACAAAAATTAAAAAAAAGGAAATAAATACTCAAAACTCAAGTAGGAGTATTTGGTATATTACCTCAATAACGTATTTAAATGTATGTGCATGTTTGTATGTATGTAGATTAGAAAAAATATTGCACTGCGCAAATCAAAATCTCATTTAGTCAGCCCAGTCGAGGCATTCTAAGGTAAAAATAGGTAATTTTAATTTCCTAACGACAGTTGACAGTTGAACATTTTAATTTGCAATTTCAACTGAAAATGCGCAACTGATCGTATTTCAATTTTCTTGTCACTGGCTATTTTGATTTAGTACAAATAAACCTACACCCAGTAAAAGTAGTATGCAAATTAAGTGCCTTCAAAGCAAATATTTAGGCGGGATGCTGTGCATGACAGCAACAAACGTCTGTCGCCTGGTGTAGCAAGCAATTTGTATTCATTTATTTTGATGGTAAGCAAATTGTAAATATGTACATATGTACGTACGTATGTAATCTCTTATAACTTGAGAACTTAAAGCGTATAAAAACGTGTTTTTTTTTTGTAAATTAATCATATGTAAAATTAATTCAAAAGACGCCTGAGTCAAGTGTAGCCGACCAAGGCAAATTTGGCAACGCTTGGGAGATAATTGCATTTAAGGGTTTCTCGATTAAAATTAAAAACAGCAAACAAAAGACGACAAATGAGAAAATGTCAAACGTCACAGCGACTCGCCTTAAATGGCTTGAGATATACGCGCAACAATACAAACAGGAAAATTAAAATTAATAAGACATATTTTGCGACACGAGCCAGAACTAAAATGACTCAAACAGAAAATCAGGTTAATACGAGCGGATGTACGAGTATTAAATAAACTGAAAATAATATATTTAAGAAAAATTAGAAAAAAAGCATTTAAGCACAGTTCTAATTTTTATAATTCTTTAACGACTTGCTCTGCACTTTTTGGGTGAGTGATTCAAATACCATCTATGTACTGTATGTTTGTATGTACTGTGTGTTTGCCTGCAAATGAGCTACATACTCGTATGCCCCTGTTATTTATGAATCACTTTACTCACAATCACATGGCAACAAGCTTTTCACATCGTCTCAACAAAATGTGTGTGGGTGCAACAGATTTGTATGAGCTTCAATAAATCAGAAATTGCAAATATTTTTGCGAGGTTGAAAAGTGAGAGCAAAAATAAAAACTGCTCACATTTTGTGGGGTAAACATTTTTATTTTTCGTCACAGTCTCCTTTTAGGCGAATACACTTCGTCCAACGCTGTGGTGCTAACTTCTTGATCCCTTCCGGATAATAGGATTTGTTCAAGTTTGAAAAATAGCCATTCGTTTTCGCAATCAAATCAATCAATCAAACCTCCTCGTTTGAATAAAATCGTTTTCCCGCTCCACATTTCTTCAAATTAGAGAATAAATATTAGGCCGAGAGAGCCAAGTCTGGCGAATAGGGGACAAGTGAAATGAGCTGGAACCCTATCTTCATTAGTTCTAACGCATGAGCGGGTGCCTTGTCATTATGCAAAAAGAAAACGCACTCGACTTCCCCGATTCAAACGAATGCCAAGCACAAAGAGGTAAACCGATCTGGCTGAAACTTGGTGTGTGTGTTCTTCGAAGGGATGCTACTAACTAAATATAACATCGATACGCGCCAGTAGCGCCATCTCCTGCCATTGCACTGACTTTCTCGCGTACTAAGTACAGCACGCGAAAGAAGTACAGCAACGTTCCACGTTTTGAACAGTTTCGACAATTTTTTATTTTATTATTTATTTGTTTTTTGTTTTTTACAAAAGTACTGCTCCCTGTCTCACAAAAATCTATGTAAACTCAAATTTCAAAAACTAAAAAAATGAAACAAATTGCAATCCAAATTCCAAACTTTTTAGTCAGAAAGCATAAATTCCCGATTTTTTTTTTGCATAAAGGATCTTTTAAAAGTGACGCCTTGATGTTAGTAGTCAATAGTTCTTATACCGTAGCTTTATGCAAAAAATGTAATCAAAGTTTCAAACTTTTTAATAAGAAAGAATGGTAGGTAGAATGGCAAGAGTGCCACAGGCACACTTCAAGTACCACTTACGTGCCGTTTTGATACCATAATATGGACCACTCTACTTGTACAAAGAAAATTTTTTGGGAAGAGCCTTCCTGTGCTGTTGATGTAGTGGAGGAGAGAAAAGGGATCTAGACTGGAGAATTTCTTCAAGTCATCCCCAAAGGGCACGCTAAGGATTCTCAAGCGCCTAGCCGCCAGAGCCGGACATTTGCAGAGAAAGTGTTCCACAGTCTCTTTCTCTGCAGGATCCCCACAGCTTCTGCAATAGAGGTTTTACGGAATTCCATGAGTACCGATTACCCAGTGGCCAGTGAATACCGCATTGAGTTTGGAAATTGAATGGCGGGGGATTCCATCACCTTAAGCATTCTGTTTCTATCGTATTGGGGCCATAGTGTTTTCGAAATAGCGCACGATGAGACAGACCCCCATCTGTAAATACACAAATTTGGTTTTTTTTTTTTGTGACATATAGAGTACCTAAAAAATGACGCCTAGATGTCAGTTGTGAATAATGCTTAGACAGTACCTGCTTTTTATGCCATCTTTGTTATTTGTCGAGCAAACAGATATTGAATTTTAGAATTATAGAAAATGTTCGATTTTAGCAGCAACTAATCGCAAAATTCGTGATTTTTTTGTGGAGAAATAATCGCACGATTGAGTTGACAATTCAAAGTTTGGAGAAAATATTTCAAGAAACTCATTCTGCCGAAGATAGAAAAAGGACTGATAGGCAGACCAAAAAATGGACGTTCTGCTGAGATGATTGCAGCGCGAAGTGTTGCTGAGCAACCTTCAACATCGATATCTCGACATTCTCTACAACGACGCCATTCATGAGTAGACGGTTTGGCGGATTTTGCCCGTAGACTTGCTGATTTGGACACTGAAAATTTAAGTGGTGCCATTTTTACATAAAATTGTTAAGAGCCGTATTTTGTGTAAAAATAGTGCAACCTGAATGAATCAAAATTTGTACATGTTTTATTTTAAAACAACAGGTGTCTAGACCTATGACACACTTGAATGACACTTTATATGGAAAAAATACCACCATCAGAGGGAAAAATTATCAAAAATTAACGCGAATTTTGAGTGACTTCAAGCTTTTTTGCCCAAACTAATTTTTTTTTTAATTTTAATTAAACATTTTTAAATTTTCTTGGACATTTGTTGAGTTCTTAGAAATCCTGTACAAAGCTCGAAACTTGGATTAATATGATCTTTATATGGAGTGGACTATATTTTTATAAAAAAATATTTACTTTAAAAAATAAGTAGTCAAAATTTATTTATTTTTTCCCGGACTTTGCAAGATAATATGCAAAGTTTTTATACTTAGTTCATTTAAATATTTAATTTTTAAAAATTAATATTAATTTTAGTTAAATTTTTAATAATAATTCAAATTTAATTTTTACAAATAAAATATTTAATTTGTATTAATATTTATTTAAAAAAGACTACCCATTTTCAATATTTAAATAGTATAGGCCAACGATGAAAACGGCCAGTAACACCAAACAGTGCAATGTATAATACTAAAAAAATAAAATATAAATGCATTGTAAATACGCGAAGCTAAAAATTGAAAATTAAATATGAAAATTCAAAAAATTCCATTTTTTATTGTATTTTATTTTTCTTTTTTATTTGCATTTTTTTATTATTTTTCGATTACCTTTTTATTTAATTTTTTTTATCTAATATAATATTTTTTCATTTGTTTTTTGTAAAATTTTTTTTTTTCATTTAATTTAATTTTGTTTTTACTTTATTTTTTTGTCATTTTATTTTATTTTATTTTTTTTTTATTATGTTTTTTTATTTTTTATATTTATTTTATTTTTTTAAGTTTCTCTTTTATTTATTTTTTGTTTTTATTTCATGTTTTTATTTTTATTTTATTTTTTTATTTTAATTAAATGTTTTTTTTTTAATTATTTTGTTTTTTATTTCGTTTTAAAATTTTTTTTTTTAGTTTTATTTTACTTTTTTTTTAATTTTTATTTAATATTTCTTTTTTTTTCTTTTTATTTATTCTTTTATTTTAGTTTTTTTAATTTAATTTTATTTTATTTTTTTGCTATTTTTATTTTATCTTTTTTTAATATATTTTTATTTTTTTTTTGTTATTTTAATTAATTTTTTATTTTTTTTTATATTAATTTATTCGTATAAAACTTTAGGATTATCCCACTTTTTAGCATAGAAATATTAATCAAAAATTACTGCCTCAAATTTTAAGTATGGCTTTTGCACTCAGTTTTATTTTAAAATCACCGAAATTCGTTAGTTAACAACATCAAGACGCACACCGCAAATAGAAATATGAAATTTGAACCCAAAAACGGTGTAAGGGCCAATTATAAATATACATATATACATACATTCCGAGTGAAGTAGCGGGCCAAATCTTTTATTGTAAAGTAGATTTTCGGGCAAATTTTTCGTGCTGCCTTACAAAATCGTTCTACCAACTGACTGTACTTTTCTTTGCTCGTTCGAAGAACTTCAATCAAAGCAAATTTGTAAGAAGTTAATTATAGGTAGGTGGGGCAAACAGTGAATTCCATCACTCGTTAAGTTATCCAGCACACCTGATTACGTGGTCTGTCTCTATGATCTGGCACCCACACTAAGTTTGCGACGATTAACTTATGCGGAACTTGTCTGTTCTAGATCGCTGTTCTCGACGTACATTTTCAGCAGCCGCCCGACTAAGCGATTAAATAGTGATTTATTGACTGCAGATTGAGAGCAGCTTGAAAAGCGGCAGTGATTCGACAGCCGAAAACTAAGTTTAATTGAAATGAAGCTGAGATTTGCATAAGTTTGTATTTAAAAAACACTCGATTATAATTAAAAAATTAAAAAGAAAATTAAAAAAAAAAACAATTAAAAAAAAAATAAAAAAAACAATCACATGACATTTATGAAACATTACCCTACTTATGCCGCATTAAACTCGTCAAGTGTAACCGATTAAAGCAACTGCAGCCTTTTATAATATTATCGTGGGTATGAGGAAACATTAAATATGCACCGGCTCACTTCGGCCCAGGCGGAAATTTAAAACTGCTTGAAAAAGCTGCAAACCACTTAAAATAGGTATAAATATATATTTCAGGGTACATATACACATACACCTTTATATGTATGTACTGCATTTAAAAGTGAAAGTTTGGTATAAGTGACAAAACCTTTGGTGTTTTTGTAGATGCCTGTACGTATTTATATGTATATGCAATTAAGCACTATGCAGACATACAAATATCTAGACAAGTTGACAGTTAAAGTATTAATATAGAGTTCTTTAATGTAAGCGCACATGGGTTGAAAAGTCCCGGACCTCACTTACAGATGGCACTAGTTTTAATGCATTCACCTCTTTTTCAGTTAGTACTAACTTTAAAAAGACAGCTGTTCAAATTTCAGGATATTCTATTCATTAGTTCGTGAGTTATTGCGCTAAGAGTGACGTTACTTTTGTCACTTTCAAAACAGTGGATCAAAAAGTATTTTGCGTTTTAATTTTACACTGCTTCTTGATGAGAAAAAATACTGTTCAAGCAAAGCAATAGCTTGAGAAGAGTTATAGGGACTCCGCTCCAACAGAAACAACAATAAAACGATGGGTTGCTGACTTGTCCAAATAGACGTCCAAATGAGATGGTTACTCCAGAAAACATCCACAAAATCCACAAACCCGTTTTGAATGATCGAAGAGTGAAGTTGCGTGAGTTAGCTGACATCGTAAAGATATCAAAAAAACGTGTTGGATTTATATTGCACGAGCATTTGACTATGAAAAGGATCTGTTCAGAGTGGGTGCCGCGTTTGCTCACTGCTGACCAAAAACAAGAACGTGTTGATGATCCTGAGCAGTTTCAAATCTACATGAATCGAACTTCGAATTGCGCCAACATCCAACGTATTCGCCAGATTTGGCTTCCAGCGTCTACTGGCTGTTCGCAGACCAACAACAAAAATGCTCGCCGGTAAGAAATTTCGCTGGAATGAGGAGATTATCGCTGAAACTGAGGCCTATTTTGAGACGAAAGATAAATCATTCTACAAAAGTGGTATTGAAATATCAGCGCGACAGTGGAACGATTTCGTTATTCTTATTGGAAATTATGTTGATGAATAAAGCTAATTTTAAGCACAAAAAAAAACCTATTTTCTCTGTTACGCCCGGAACTTTTCAGCCCATGTTTTGTTGTATCTAAAGCTAACAATTTAATAATAGATATTTTAGGTTTTCCCCCTATGTGATCTTCATTGTGATTGCTTCCTATCTTCTGAATCATTCAAACTATTTATAGCTCTAAAATGCCTTTAGCACTTTTAGTTTTCTCACCACCATGAAAACGCAACCGTCGACAAAAAATCCAGGCACAAATTTAGTTGAATTTAGTTTAGTTTTAACTAATTTTAATTAAAAATGTACTTCAGTCTTTAACAAAACCTATATGAATGACAGTTCCAAACTTTGTATGAAATTCAGTGAAAAATTTATTAAATTTTCATCAAAATTTCCAACTTTTTGAACAGCATTTTTGAAATACACTTAAATATGCAGTTTTTTAGCTCATTCAATTAGCATAAAGTAAATTTTGAGGTGCGCCGAAAATCGCGTCAAATAGTAAAATGTGTGCTAACTTTCTATTAACACCCAATAAAGCCTCTTGTGACTGACCACTTCACAGAGGTTTGACCGAAAGAGCAGCTACACGAATCTCCTTATGATAGGTGCATACACATTTTCAAAGTTTCACGGCTGGTTATGGTTCGACTATCATTCCTGTTGCCCTAAGAAAATGTTTCTACAGAACAGCGAAAGCCTAAAGTCGCTTCTTTCGCTTCTATTGAATGCACGTACAGCGACTGAAGTTGCGTGGAAGGGTTCATTGCCATAGAATTGAAAAGCAAAGCGAGGTTTATTTGGTGTGCTACTATCTGTCCGGACTGAACTTTATATAGTCACGCATATTTTAGTAAAACTTGATTTGGCTTGGCTGTTAATTTTCGTAATCAAACAAACTCTTAGGCAATGCGAGTTATAGGTTGAAATGGACGGAAACATGGACGGAGATTTAAACGTAAAATATAAAAGTGGTCGTCATCGAGATATACAAAGAATGGCCGTATTGTAAATCTGTGTGTGTACCCCTTAAATTGACTAATCTCCTAAAAGAACCCAGAAAAAGTAAATAATAACATTTTCTTTGGTGGGAAATTAAATTTTTGTGGTTACGAGCTGCTCATAAAAAAACTACGTTTGTAGGTATTCGTATTCCAAAGTTATAAAATGAGAAAATTGTGCGATTGTAGAAGAAATTATTTAATCAAGGAATTATATTTCCGCCTCATATTGCAGTCATATAGCGGCATAACGCGGAATAGATAGGGGGCCCAAAAATATTTTTGAATAATGAAATAATGCACCAGAGCCAGAAATACGAGTAAATGGTTTTAATGAATCTGTACTCCTTATTCTCATTGCGCACAGATTTTAACCCGAAGCCAGATTTTAACCTGCCGCCGTGGTGTAGGTGTTGTCTAAGTGACATATCCCAAACCCAATTAGCACAAAAGCTGCCATTTTGATACATCACTTCTTGAACCACTGCCTTTTATTAGTCGAACCATCTTGATTTGACTGTGAATCTACCAATGTCGTCTATTTTCATTTCTGCGATTTCTTTTAAGCTAAACATCCTCAGTTAATTCGACCAGCATTCTATGTCGCAGACTTGGGCACTCACACAGATTGTGGAAGACTGTACCCTTAGCAGCTTTTAGAACAGTCGTTGTACGACCACTCCATCTTACTGGCATTATCTCCCAGAGGTCAGTACCCGGTTATTGTTGACGTAATTCTGAATCTGTCTGCTAGTGGCTTTCTTTCTTAACAACTCGTCATTTCTAGATTTGTCGAAATTGGGTCACGTATGTTTGGTTTTTTTGCAGGTATCCGTGTTACCCCATTTGGCGACATCAACTGCATTTGCGATAGCGAGAAGAGCTTCTTTTTGCACCTGCCTTGCGGACAAGACTATTTCTACCGCTTCGGATTCGTTATAGGATGCCCTCCGTCTTACCAGATCATCAGCTTTCTCATTTTCTTTTATGTTCCCATGGCTAGGTGCTTCAGGCTGTAGTCGAATTGGTTTGGCGCGTGAGTACGAGTTCGAAGCTCCGGGCATGGCTCAGCAAATAATAGAAACGCTTTTTCTAAAAGCGGTCGTCCCTCGGCAGGCATTGGCAAACCTCCGGGTGTTTGAAAGTCCATGGAAAAGCTCTTTATAAAAAACCATTTGACATTCAGAGTCGGCGTAAAGCTGTAGTGGAACCATAGTTTGCGGAGAAACATCAACGCGCACACATTAATAGGAGCTTCCCGACCAAAGCCAAACCCCCAACGAAGAACGCAAGCGCTAATTATTATTATCTGTCAATCCCACCTATGAATATAAATATGTTTGGTATGGATAAGCTTTTGATGAAAATCAGATGCCATTCGCAGGAACTACAGAGCCCATCCTTTGTGGGACAACATCATCTTCAAATTGAGTAGAAGCTCAGAATAAATTGTATATTATCTATATTTTGGTATCGAACATAACGAGATCTTTGAACATCATACGCAAGAACAGTGGCAACGTCTGATAAGGCAGCTTTTGGATTATACCTGGGGAAAAAAGCTCTCGAACGACACTGGCTATTCAGCGTCACTGTAATGAGCAACGTGTTCGCTCTACAAATTTAGATTAAAGTAAAAGTTTCATAAAAATAGAACGTAATTAATTTAAGTTCATCCATTTGCCGATGAAAGTGTATCTCATACACGCTGCTTTTTATGCGCTTGTAAGTCTTCCTCTTGTTGCAATTGAAGCCCGCCCGCCACTCGTTTCTATCAAGAGACCACATCTTAATTAGAGTTCAACACATACAGCTTAAATGGTTTATTTATATATGGTACTAGGTATGCCAACTCCGGGTTCCCGAAATCCCGAGAATCCCTTGTTTTTCATATGCCGAAAATCCCGAAATATTTTAAATATCCAATTGAACCACACTTAAAAAAATAACAATTGGCCCGTATATTTCCGTTAGGCGTTTGGCCGAGCTCCTCTTTAAAATGTGTGGCGTGCGTGCGTCTTGATGTTAATCCGCAAATGGAGGAGCCTACAGTTTTAAGCCGACTCTGAACGGCAGATATTTTTTATGAGGAGCTTTTTTATGACAGAAATACACTCGGAGGTTTGCCATTGCCTGCCGAGGGGCGACTGCTATTAGAAAAAACTTTTTCATTTTGTGTTTCACGGCGATTCGAACCTACGATCACCGAATTCCGAATGGTAGTCACGCACCAAACCTACATCAGCCGTCATACCACACCCTAGCCGATGCGAAACTTTGGTACACTTTGCTTCAACGTGGCCAAACCTTGCAAGATGATTTTCGTCCAAAGGCCGTAAACAAACGGTTGTCGTGCCTGAAACAAACGATGCTGTGAGTGAACTGATAACGCAAGATCGTCATATGGCATATCGCGAGATGGGAACATCAGTGTGACTAGCATTTCAATACTGCATAAGCATTTGCGCGGCGAGAAGATTTGTTCTCCTTGAATAACGCATAATTTGACAATTGCCCGAAAAAGGAGTCTTGACGATTGGTGTAAAGAAATATTGAAGAAGTCCCGACGCGGTTATTCAAAACACGTCTATGAGATCGTAACAGGTAAAGAAACTCAGATCTATGCTTATGAGCCGGAAATACAGCAGCAAGCCAGCTTAAGTTGTTCGTGGCAGAAGCATCTCAAAGCAAATAGTCGCCTTTTTCGGAAGTGTTTGTCATGTCGCAATTGCATCACTAGAAAAACTTAAAACAGTCAATTCTGAGTGGTACAAAACCATTTTTTGCCAGAAGTTTTCAGAGGAATAATGAAAACCAACCGCCGAAGACAACTCATCCTACATCAAGCTCTAACGTATCGGCTCATACAAAAGATTTTTAGGTAATCCGAATTAATAGGTAATCCGCCTTACAGCGCTGATTTGACACTTTACGGTTAATTTTCGTTTCCGAAAATCAAAAAGTAAATGCGAGGACAACGCTTTTCAACGTCTTCAGAAGCTTTTAAGCAGCTCATTTCAGAGGTATCCCCTCTGAGTCACAAAAGTGCTTCGAAAATTGGTTCAAGCAAATGCCTTCCAAGAAGAATATTTTGAAAAAGAATAAAGTCATTTTCATTGTTATTTGTGTTTTTATTATTTGGCATAAAGTACCGAATGAAACCCTTGTATGTATATGTATGAATGTATCTAGCTCTACAATCAGCTCGAAAGCAGCAACATCGGGATCCCGGTATTACTTTAAAACTATTCGCTAATATTGGCATCCCTATGCGAGTAAGTGTAGATGTACATATCTATGTATGCAGTGGCATGCAACATTTGCTTGTGGCGCTTCAAGGTAGAAACGAATACACTTTGCCTAATTCTTTGTTTTTTCCTTCAAAGCAATTTTGAGCTCCACCCCAAGGAGATTAGCACACATTTCGTATGCAGGTGTGTGTGTATGTGTATTTATAAGTTGAGGAGTCTTACGAAGTGAAAAGTGCCAAATGAAATAGATAAACTTGCAATAATACAATAAAAAAAACATGGCAAGTCCAGAAGTGAAGCAACAACCGTGTAGAAAAGGTGTAAAATACTCGTAGGCATACAAGTGGCGACAGGCTGGTGACCGGTTAATGAATGATACGGCTGGCTTACCAAAAGGAAAAAGTAGACAAAATTGTCTGTATATGCTTCATTTAACTAGTGCGCAAATGCTTAAAATACATATTTACATACCATCTACATATGTTTATATGGGTCTACAATACTTGTAAGTATCTCTAATGCCACGCTTACCAAATCTAAACTGGCGCACATGCGCATTCGTTCTTAGCTACCAAATACGCACAACTGACCCGGTATGGTGCGCGCATACATAACATACGAGTACATATATAAAAGCATGCAACTCTGCGGGAAAAAGCCAAACTAGTATAGAAACATTCTAGTTTTAGTTACTGGCATTTGGTAGAAGAAGTCATACCAATTCGTCATTGGTTAGAATAATACGAGCATGGAATTGATCAATTTATTGCAAATTAGTTGATTTTGTTTTGTTTTTAGATAAAAAAATTTTAGATTCGTCAATGGACTTGTGCGCTTTTGGTTATGCATAATTAGTCAAATCTTCATAAAACTTACTAGAGGTATGGTAAAAGTGGTGGCGCATGCTGATGATGTGGTGCGAATGGCAACAGGACTGTGTCCTATTATGATCAGCTAGGCGAACTTATCACTTGGGCTACAGGCCATGGCCTAAGTTTAAGTCCACGTAAAACAAAACTTATGCTTTTTACCGTCAGATACAAAGCGCCAAATACTAATGGACAAACTCTCTCACTTCCACCTCCACTGCACGTACTTAGTGGTAGTTCAGGACTCCAAACATAGCTGGAAATTAAACATTGAACAAGAATGCGTAAGGGAAGCAGAAATTGCTCTGTCTGCCCGTAAACGTATACTTGGCTAGCATGTGGCGGCTTCCTGGACAGGTGAACTACGCAATTCCGCCAAGACTTGCCATTATAACATTCATGACCCCCTTGCCCTCGAGGAAAGAGGGTGCAACGGGATGAGGTAAGACAGGGCGAGTCCATCCATGTATACACAGATGGCTTAAAGCTCGAGAGCAGGGTGGGCAGAGGTGTATACTCCGTACATCTAGGGAGCTCCTTCCGTTTTCGACTCTCCGACTACTACTATCTTTCAGGCTGACTTGATGACAATAATGAAAGTCGCGACACTGGGAGATGATATTACATTTTCACTGGCAGCCAGGCGGCCACAAAATTCCTCACAAAGCAATCGAAAACCTCTAAGGTAGCCATGAAATACCGCACATCTCTATACGAAATGACTGAGTTATTTCATCTAAAGGTAACATGGGGAGGAACCAGGAAGGCCATTGTCACATTGAAGGTAACTGCAGAGCCGATGAACTAGCGAAACTTGGCACCAAATTGACCGATGAGTACATAGCCAATGATATAGGATAGACTTGCAAACAAAATTTCTGCTAAGTGAGATAAGCATAATCTTAGCACCCTGATTTCAGAATGAATGTGTGAACACAGGGGACAACCGCTTCAACCTAGCCTAACCTAAACTAAACTATGCTTGGAAGAAGATGGGGTCTTCAACCTACTTGATGGCTGTATAAGGCGGTTATACAACCAATTTCAACCTACGGATCGCTAGTTGGGTGGAAAGCGCTTTGAAGAGATTACAATATTAAATTACTTGGCAGAATACAAAGATCAGCCTGGGCAGTAATGGTCGATGCAATCAGATCATGCCCTAGAGAGGCTCTTATCAAGACGATGGCAACCATGTGTGCCTTTAGGTTAAATGAATCGGGTCGCTGGAAAGAAAAACGCGTATGGTCATGTCAGTATTTTATTGTAATAAATTCAGTACACCGCGCAGAGGACTGGTTACATCGTGCCGACGGTAGTTTAATTCAGGTTAGGTTAAATGGGTGCTCTTGCGAAAGGCCCACTTGGACAAACATTTAAAATTTGTCCGTTGAGATACCATGGAGGGGTAGAGAAGTGGAAACGGAAAAGGGGGAGAAACCAGACAGATGGAAAAAAGGAAGAAGGTGCTTTGGATTAGTGGATGACGACCAACAGTGGCGATTTACGCTTGTATTAACCAATTCAAGCTACTGATGGATATCACCAGAAGTGAGAGTCCAGATGTTTAAACATTTGCCCGACGAGAGCAGGACAGCTGAGAAGGTGTTGCTGAAGGTGTTGAGCGGATTCCACCTCGTCCTTAAGACAGGTTCTGCAGAAAAGGCTTGAAGCAATCCCAAGGCTCACGGCATGGACACTTAACGAACAATGTCCGGTAAGGATTGCTGCGGCTTTGTTAGCCTTAGAACTTCACTCGAGCGGCGCCGATCTACTCGTAGCCAGAAGGATCTCACGACTTTGCACACTTGCGCACTAGCCCAGTTCTCGCTGAGTTGACGCGAGGCTCATCTTTCCAGGAGGTTCTCAAGGGTACTCAGGACGGTAACATTCAATAGGAATTTTGCCACTCACTTTCCATCTCAGGAGGAATGGAGTAAAAGATTCTCACTACCATAAATAACTTCGACACTGTTAAAATAGATTGTAGTAAATATTCAGGTATATATTCTCATAGATTTGAAAATTCTTATTGACTATAGACTTGAAAAATCTGTGCGTCTTCCTAATGTTTGCCATGTCCTCCAGGCGGAAGTACTGACAATAGGGACAGATTGTAGGTTACTAAACCCAGACTTCTCTTTTAAGGGCAAAATCGCTATTCTGTCGGATAGCCAAGTTACCGACCAAGTACTGCATTCCGCTACAACAACAAGATATAGTTTTACCACTTTCAATGTAAACCATAAAGTTACCTTCATCTGGATGCCGGAACATCGGAACATTGAAGGTAACGAAAAAGCAAGAGGGGCAAGACGGAGATCTGCCATGAAACCCGTTCTTGCAGAATCGGTATTCACAGCGCTGGATGCAATCAAGAATACAATTTCCTCAAAATACCTCCGAATCGGCGATTGTAGATGGAGAGACTAAAGACATGTAAAATTAGCAGAACGTCATGGCCCACCTGCAACCTCAAACAAACGTCAACATTGATAAAGATGAAGCGACGTAATGCCTGGAGACTCACAGCAGTCATAACTGGCATTTGGTCTATCGCGAAACAAGCAGCCAAAATAGGCATCCCTCACAACATACACCGTCACAGTTGTAAACAACTGGAGAAAAAGGAAACGATTTTCCATTTTCTCTGTCAAAGCTCAGTTTAAGCTTGAAAACGTCAAAAAAAAAAAACTGGTATTTTGCTAATTCATCTCCGGACACTTCACACTTTTGTAGGACCCGAACTGGTAGTATTCTAGTGCACAACTAGTAATTTTCCCTGCAGGGAATGTACGCACGCATACACACACATTCGCACAAGCATAAAATGTAAGTAAGCGCGCAACTACCAATTGGGAGTTGGTGGACCAGTTAGTCAATTTGTTTCACTTGAGTGGTAAAATACTCGACTAAATAGTACCAGCTATTTATGTTTGTGGAGCAGAATGGAAATACTGCAAAGGAATTCGAGTGGTTGCTGCACTCAATGAAGGCAGGCAACTGTGCAACTCGTACATTTAAGGCAATTTTGGTGCTCGAATGCATGCCAGTAATTATCTAGGTGTCCGAGGAGCTTAATAAAATTCCATATGGCTATTCGGCTGCAGAGCTAAGAAAGTGGTGTAAATGTGTAAGGGTATGGGTGTATGTAAATTAAACTAGTTTAGTTGCAGGTACTTTTTAATTTCATTATTTTTAATTTCATTTTTTTGCGTACTCTCATTAAGTACAGCATTTGCAAGGTTTGCTTTTGTTTTAACACCGAAAAGTATGCAACGTTTTCTACAATTTCTTTTTATTCGACAATTAAATCGTTTTTAATAAGCCATCTAAATATGTAAATATGTAACTCACCTGCTCGGAACACTTCACCACAGCCGTCACACCGTGAGGCGAATTGCGCATCATAGCAAGTGCCGCAATAGATCTTATCGGCCTTGGCGCCGAACTGCTTATCCACCAACGACAAATGGCACTTAAAGCATAGGAAACAGGCTTCATGCCAATGCTTGTCTTTGTAGGAAAGATCCTGGAAAATAATTGAAGTAAAATAATTTTATTATAGAAGAGTTTTAAAAAACTTATTTGCAAAAATTGCTGCTTTAGTTTATGAAACGCAATCATGTGTTTTAGTAACATAGGCCTGATAAAGCGATTATTTATACTCTTTTGAGGTTTGACGGGGGGGAGTCCATGTAAAATTTTCAAAAAATCTATTTATTTTTCGATATCACGCAAGTATAGTATCCTAAGAATACACGGTGAAATCTTCATGCGGAAATTCCTAATATTATAGCTTCTACAGCCCATTAACTAGGTAGAGCGCGTTCCGCGCGCTCCTGTACCTCAAATTTAAAACTCTTTTATCTCGAAACTGTATTTTTAAAAACTGCTCGTGTTGTAACTCAAAAAGTTATCGACCGATTTGTTTGAAGTTTGGTGATAAACCGAAAATTTCAGATATTTCGCTTTGATAAATTACTTTTTGGGGGTTAAAAATGTCAATAAAATAGCTCTAAATTCTGACTTTTTTTCAAAGGCTTATTTTATAATAAAATTTATACTTGTTTTTTAATTTTATAGGTTCATCCTTCTCGTTAATATGTTATAAAAAAAACCAATTTAATTTTTTTGTTTCAGATCGATAGATTAAGAGTAATAAATAGAGCAGTTTGGGACCTCGCGCCGTATGCAGTCGACAAGAAATGATCCTGAGCCGCCATTTTGGAAAACAAAAATGAAAAAAAAAAATTTTTTGTACTCTCGAAAGGTAAATAAAGTTGTGTTAAAACTTCAAAATAATATAATTACTTTATCACCTTTAAAAATATGTTTCAAATATGACCGATTTTAAGGCTTCTACATGGACTTCCCCCCTTAAGGCCCTCGCCTCATTTTAAATGGCGTTTTGGGTGTTTCTTTAAAAGCGTGTAAAACGGATATGAAAAAAGATTTTTTATTTTTGTTTTCAGTATTTTATTTTTTGATTCATTGTTAAGAAACAAAAAATGGGGTTTGGTCTTACGAGGCTCGTTCAAAAAGTTATCAGCCTCATTTTAAATGGTGTTTTTGGGTGTTTCTTTAAAAGCGCTTAAAACGGCAACGTAAAAAGCCATTTTATTTTTCTTTTGAGTATTTCATTTTCTGATGCATTGTGAAAAAATAAAAAATTCTTTTATGGCCATACGAGGTTCATTCAAAAAGTTGTCAGCATTCAAAAAATGCTCTTCACATGAACAATAGACACAGAGATAGCCGGTTCTACTGAACCGATTTTGATGAATTAAAACGTAGATGACGTTGTATTGATGTCATTATGGTGTGAGCTGCGATCATTTTGAAAAAAAAAATGTTTGTTTAAAAAAAAAAAAATTATTTTTTTTTAATTTTTTTTTCGGACCTTTAAAGTCAAAAAATGGCCAAGAAACTGTTTTTCATCTTTGAACGTCCGCCATTTTGTCAATTTTTTTTTTGTTTTTAAGATTGTAGTTCACACGATAATGACATTCCTACTGAACAAGAACCTTTTCGTCTCTTTGATTTCAGTCACCTGTGACCCCCGGAAACCATGTCGCCCAAGCGACATACTCGTACCTTGTTTTGGAATTCGTTTTTTTTTGAAGGCTGACATCTTTTTGAACGATCCTCTATGGCCAAAAATCAATTTATATTTTTTAACAATGAATCAAAAAATAAAATAAAAAAAAAAACAAAAATAAATAATTTTTTTTTTTCGTTTCCGTTTTTCACTATGTATTTTTCCATTTGAACTCACCTTCGAATCGATTCCGATGATCTTGTTGCACTCCTCGCACGTATTTGCGAACACATTCTCGTAGCATTTGATGCAGTACGGATGATCGTCACGAATGACATACCGTTGTCCAGTTAGACTTTCATCGCATTGCCAGCAGCAAAAATGGCCTGAGTGCCAATCCTTATCCATGGCCTTCGTATATTCGCCACTGAAAATCAACTGAAAATGGGAATAAATGGTTTTCGTTGATAAAAATTAAAGGCACTGAGGTTTCATTTAAATTAAAATTGTAATCTTTTTTTAATGTGTGTATGTACATATGTGAGTGTGTAATGCGCTTTATAACTGTATGTTGCTGAAGTTTTTTTTTTTGGTTTTGTTTTTTGCATTAAAACTTCTTTGTCTGAATTTAAAACGTTACTTCAAAATGTTGAGTATGCGAATTGTGTTGTGTGTTTGTGTACGAGTAAGTTGAGCTTTTTTGTTAACCTTTTAGTTTTAGTTTAGTCGAGTTATCAATTTGTTTGTACGGTAAGTATTTTGTGGAGTGTAGCATTTTTCAAATGCTTTACTTTTGATTTTATTTATACATTGAATTATGGTGTATGTAAAAGTGGTTGGAGTTTGTTGTTTTTGTTACTGTATATTTTACAAAAGCACTTAGTCATGTTGGAATATTTCACTTGTTTTGGAAAGTATCCCTTGGATATTTTGCGTAATGTGTTTTTGTTGTTAAGTACACTGAAAAAATATTTGATTGTTGTACCTTTTGCGTTAATCATGGAGGAAAGGAGTAACGTGTCGTTTTGTTTGTGCAAAGTGCATATCTCTCGAGTGTTTTGGGAATGCTTGAGATTTTTTGTTTTCTTAATACTACCCGAATAGTTTTGTTGTGTTCTGTATTGAGATATATCTTTCACTGCTAAGCGGGTTCTTAAGTTCTATCAGCAAATACATTTTCACATTTTGTATTTTGTATTGTAAATGGACGCCAAGGATTTGCGTAGTTTTGTTCGCTATTCATGTATGTTTGTATATGTGACTACACATTTATTCTATGAACACCTTACATACAGACAAAACGTAGACGGGCATGTATCTTTTTGATTTTGTTTATACTTTTGCTGTAGCTGTGAGCTTGTACGGATGTGTTAGTGGACTTTGTATCTCCTAATATTGTGGCTTTCAGAAAATGTATTTTTTTGTTTATGAAAAACCCATCAATAAATCTGAGTTTCGAAGAAAAAAATTTGTTTAGACTTTCGCTGAGCTTATTTATAGCTCAGATTTCAGCACATCCACAAACCACATCTTCATGTACATCAGAATACATACTTACATACCTGTGTACATGCATATATTTATGTAATTATAGAATATTCTGAAGATTCATTTTTAGTCAAAAAAAAAAAATGTATGAGTAACTAAGATAAGTGAATTTAATATCTGTTTGCCTTCCATCTTTGCGTAAAGTGTCTTAATACTTTATGATCAGTAATAAATAATTTTAAAACATTAAATACTTTTTAAAATAATTATGAAGTAATTCATTTAATAAAAAGAAATATTTTAATAATATATATTATTAAAAAAAAATTGAATAAAATATTGAAAAAAATAGAATAAAATATTTAAAAAAATTTGAATAAAAGATTCAAAAAATGCAATAAAATACAATATTAAAAAAACAATTTGAATAAAATATTAAATAATTATTTAAATAAAATATAAAAAAAAAATATTTTAATAAAATATAAAAACAAAATATTGTAATAAAATATTTAAAAAATATATTTTAATAAACTACTAAAATAATTATTTTAAAATAATTCTGATAATTAGTTTAATAACAAAATTTTTGAATAAAATATTAAAACCAAAAACATTAAAAAGAATTGAATTAAATATTAAATAATGATTTTAAAGTAATTCTAATATTGGTTTATTAAAAAAAATAAATTAATTAAATATTAAAACAAAAAATTTTAATAAAATATTAAAAAAAAGTATTTGAATAAAATGATAGAGAAAGATATTATAATAAAATATTAAAAAAATATATATTTGAAAAGAATATAAAATAATTATTTTAAAATAAATAGTTTAATAAAAAAAATATTAAAAAACAAAATATTTGAATAAAATATTAAATAGTTATTTTGAAATAAGTTTAATAAAACAAAATATTTCAATAAAATATGTAAAAATATATTTTAATAAAATATTAAATAATTATTTTAAAATAGTTCTGAAATACTAAGTTTAATACAAAAAAAAAAAATAGTTTAATACAATAAAATATTAAAAACAAAAACAAAAAATTTGAATAAAATATTAAAAAAAAAGTTTAACAAAATAATAAAATATAATAAAAAAACAATATTTTTAATAAATATTTTAAAAAAATTTCAAAAAAATATTAAACAAAATATTTAAACAAAATTTTAAATAATTATTTTAAAATAATTCTGAAATACTTAGTTTACTAAAAAAAATATTTTAATACAATAAAACATTAAAAACAAAAAAAAAAAAAATTGAACAAAATATTAAAAAAATATTTGAACGAAATAATAAAATATTAAATAATATTTAAAATAATACTGAAATAATTAGTTGAATAAAAAAATATTGAAAAAAGTATGAGTAAAATAATAAAATATTGAGTAATTATTTTTAAATAATTCTGAAGTTTTTTTGTTTTGATACCATACTTTTTTCTTAAATTAAAAATTTAGATATGTTTGAGCAGCTTATTTGGAATAATATTTAAAAACCTGGAAATCGAATTCGAAAAAAGCGTCTTAAATTTAATTCAAATTAACCAAATTATAATATTTAGTATTAATTAATAAAATTAATACAAAAAAAAAATATTTACTTAAAACATTAATAAAGTTTATTAAATACAACTACAATACACACAAATATTTGGTTTATGAAAAATATAAATTTTTTTTTTTTATTTGCTTTTAATTTAATTTTTATTTAGGAAAAAAGTGATTTTATTATTTAGTAGGTATATATTGTTATATTTTTAATAAAACAAATTTTTGTATAATTTAATAATATAGTTTTTTAATACAATTTTTAATTACATTTTTAAATTTTATTTTGTTAAAAAATATATCTTTTTTTATTTTATTTATTAAATTTGTTTTTTGTTAAAAAAATTTTAATTTTAATTTATTTCTATTTTTCATATGTTTTTAAATTTAATTTATTAGTAATATTTTATTTATTTCTATTTTTAATATTTCAATGGGCTGAAATAGGATGTTTTTAATAAAATTCTAATAATAATTATTTTTTAAAAATATCTAATAATTTTTTTTTATTTTTAGTTATATGAAATAAATATATGAAACATTAAAAATAGAATTAAATAAAATTAAATTTTAACAAAAACTTGTCTCAGATTCTAGCATTAAAAATATTTTTTTTCTAATACCAATATTTTAAATATTTTTTAAACAATTTTGAGTAAAGCTTGCTTAATGTCTTTTCGTTAATGAAAGTTTTCTAAATACTGAAATTGAGAATCTTGATATATAAAAAATTGTTTTTAAATAAAAAATGAAATATTAAAAATATTGGAGGAAAATTTTAAAATTCCCAAAATAAAAATACGGACGCTCAATATTTTAAGGCCACTAAAACAGTTTAAATCATATTTCTATTTTTGTTTTCAAACATTCAAATTCGACATACTTTTAAAACTTTTTGACAATTGTTTTTTTCGAAACTCAAAACTTTTTCACTTTAATTGAATTATGAAATATTTTACTTTTTATGTCTTTGCTCAAATAAGTGTATTTAATTTCTCATTTTTACACAAATTATTAATGGCATATTCCCACACATATCTATGTATGTATGTTAATAATTTTTCAATGAATGATTTTTCCAAAAATGTTTTCATGCACAAAAGAAATATTTTTGAAACAAAAATGTTTGCATTTTTTCTTCATTTATAAAATTTTGTCCTAAAATTGCTTCGTCATAGGTTCAAAGAAGCACTCCGAATTCATGAAGGGGACGAATAGATCTTTCAGGTAGAGTGCCCAGCTCCCTTCTAATAAGAATAACAAGGATAAAAAACTATATGTAATCCCAATAGGGATCCTCATTTTATACATGTTTTGCAAATTGTTCAAAACATCAACTGTTTATTAAGAAAGTGAAAGCTAGATTTCTGATGCAATCGATTTTTTCATACTCAGGACTAGCTGCATATACTCACTAACAAAATATACCCCAAATTGGTTATATTTTTCAAAAACAAAAAAAAAACGATTTTAAGCAATTGGAACTAAAACTTAAGCGTTATCGATGACTGAATTCACTTAGGTTCAAAGTAACCTTTTTTTGATTCGTAAGAATCATTTGATTCGTAAGAATCATTCAACACCGAAGTATTGATTTCATGCACCACATTTTATATCCTGAAGTGGACGGTAGCGCAACTTTTTCGCAGAATTAGATGAAAGTTGCCCTTTAGACGTTGCAAAAAATCGCTACGCCGGCTTTAAATCGTGCAACTCCGCAAATGCAAAAACTAACTAATTTCACAAATAATATATTAGTTCTATAAAAATTCTCAAAAATCAGGATTACAAATTAGTTTGATTTCATGTATCAAAGTTTAATGAAGCTCCCAAAAAACTTTGCATTGCCTGAGCTTGCAGATTTTGAGCGACTAAATATTACACAGCATAGATATGTAACTCCGAAAAAAAAAAAATCTCCAAAAACTTTCAAATATTTATGCTCTTTCTCGATTCTCCATTGCATATGCACTCTGCCACAAAACAAGACGGCACATACCCCTTCTCCTCATTTTGGTCGGTTTGCTCAACTTCGGTTATTTGAACTTCAGATTCGCGTCGTTTTGTTGTTTTCTTAACTTTCTTCGTCTTTTTCGTTTCTGAAACGCTTTGCATAATTTCCACGTCGGCCATATTTTTCTAGGTTTTTCCGCCCGCTCACTTTCTATATAATTTTCCAAAATCTAATCTCTAGCAATAAATCAATCGAAAATAAACCGTCCGATTTACGCGCTTATACCGTCGAGTGTGCGACTATATGGCAGTGTGTATATGGCAAGTGAGTATGTATGTATGTATGTACGAGTATTTCGAAACCGTTTCACCCGTCTTGTGAATTTCAACGTTTACTGAATTGTATTTCCGTGCACGCCGATTGACCGACTGAACTTTAGCTGCACGATTCAGCTAAAAATCGCCCGTGTTTCAATTTCCAATTCCAATCCAACTTTACTTCAACCCAACAAAATGTGTGCCGTGTGTAATTTGCCGCCGATACACTTTTCAATTTTCGATGCGTTTCGAGTTGTTCAAAAACGTTTTTAACTTGGCCGAGTCAAAATATCAACTGTTGCCTTTCACGAGCACTAAAATTTTAATTTTGAAACGATGATTTTTTTTTGAAATTGTTTGAAAATGAAAAGCATACAAGTACAAATGTGCGCATACATGTACACACACACACACACAGTAATGACGTGAGAAAAAGTACAAAAAAACAAAAAACGTATTTAAAATATGGTAGCAGTACAACAAAAAATATGAGCTGCTGAAAGGGCAAACGCAATGCCGAGCGCAATGAAAATTCGCTTCCTCTCAGAGGCAATGCATTTTATGAGCGAATGTATACATTTTCCGATCAGTAGATATGTACGTATGTGTGTGTATGCACATGTGACTAAGTAGTACAGTGAGCACTGCTGCTCTCTCCAAAAAAACAGAAAGCTTAATTAACACATGTTGAAGTGCATAGACGCATATGCCTTCTATGCGAGTTATTGCGGCACAGTGGCATAACAATGGTAAAATTGGGGGTGTCGGGACAGAGAACTTTTGAAATGTTCAAAGCTCTGAAAAGTTCGAAATAAGATCGAGACGTCAGCCTAGCAGATATATGAAAGTAGATCCGCCACATTTAACAGAGATAACTGCCGCAATCAAAATGATGAAAGATGGCAAGGCTAGGGGCAACGACGGCATCCCTGCTGAATTTTTCAAGGTCGACATCGAAGATATGGCGCTTGTGCTGTTGCCGTAGTTCTAGAGAATTTGGAGAGATGAAGAGATAGCCAGTGACTGGGAGGGAGTTATTATTATTAAGATACCAAAAAAGACGATCGTGAGAAGTGTGGAAGCTGGCGAGGGATATCTATTATTCTCCACTCAAATTGTCTTCGAGTAAATATTAGGCGGCCGCCGTAGCCGAATGAGTTGGTTTGTGATTACCATTCAGAATTCACAGAGAGAACGTTGGTTCGAATCTCGGTGAAACCAAAATTAATAAAAATATTTTTCTAATAGCGGTCGCCCCTCGGCAGTCAATGGCAAACCTCCGAGTGTATTTCTGCCCTGAAAAAGCTCCTCATAAAAAAAATATCTGCCGTTCGGAGTCGGCTTGAAACTGTAGGTCTCTCCATTTGTGGAACAACATCAAGACGCACACCAGAAATAGGAGAAGGAGTTCGGCCAAACACCCAAAAAGGGTGTACGCGCCAATTATATGCATATATATTATATATATTTAAATATTAGCTCCACTTGATAAGCTTATTAGGCCAAATCACAACGGTTTTAAACCTAGTCACTCGTGGTTCGATAATATCCATATCATTAGAGTTTTAATAAAACAATCTGCTGAGTACAATACCTTAGAAAGAAAACACGTTTTTTGTTTTTTTTTTTTTCTCAAAATTAGCTTTATTCATCAACGTAATTCCCATCAAGAACAATGCAATATTTCCAGCGCCGTTCTAACATTTCAATACCATTTTTGTAGAACGATTTATCCTTTGCCTCACAATAGCGAATAGCCTCAGTTTCAGCGATAACCTCCTCAATCGAGCGAAATTTCTTACCGGCGAGCATTTTTTTGTTTGGTCTGCGAACAGCCAGTAGCCGCTGGAAGCCAAAATCTGGCGAAATTTCTTCCTCGCGAGCATTTTTTTGTTTGGTCTGCGCACAGCCACTAGTCGCTGGAAGCCGAAATCTGGCGAATACGTGGATGTGGGAACAATTCGAAGTTTAATTCATGTAGTTTTGCCACAGCTCTGAATCATCAACACGCTCTTTGATATCTCTACGATGTCAGCTAATTCACACAACTTCACTCTTCGATCATTCAAAAAGGGTTTGTGGGTTTTTTGATGTTTTCTGGAGTAACCACCAAATTTGGACGTCCATTTAGACAAGTCAGCACATCATCGTTTTATTGTTGTTCCTGATGAAGCGGAGTCCCCATAACTCTTTTCAAGCCATGGCTTCGCTTGAACAGTATTTTTTCTCATCAAGAAGCAGTGTAAAATTAAAACACAAAATTCTTTTTGATCCACTGTTTTGAAAGTAACAAAAGTAGCGTCACGCTTAGCGCAATAACTCTCGAACTAATGAATAGAATATCCTGAAATTTGAGCAGCTGCCTTTTAAAGGTTAGTTCTAACTGAAAAAGAGGTGAATGCATTAAAACTACTGCCATCTATGTGGACCGGGACGTTTTATCCCATATGTTAATTGTCGCCTACACCCTTTTTGGGCGTTTGGCAAAGCTTCTCGGTATCCATCGAATACTTTTAGAGTCGGAGCGTTTGTATCAATTCGAATGACATTACCCAGCCAACGTAGCTGCTGGATCTTTATTCGTTACGCTATGTCTATGTCGTCGTAAAGCTCATGCAGCTCATTGTTCCATCGCCTACGATAGTCGCCATCGCCAACGTGCAAAGGTCCAAAAATCTTGCGCAGAATCTTTCTCTCAAACACTTCAAGCGACGCTTCATCGGATCTTGTCATTGTCCACGCTTCTGCGCCATACGTTAGGACGGGCATGATGAGAGTCTTGTAGAGTGTTAGTTTTGTTCGTCGAGAGAGGTCTTTACTACTCAGTTGCCTACTTAGTTCAAAGTAGCACTTGTTGGCAAGATTTGTTTTCCATTGGATTTCAAGGCTGACATTGTTATCGGTGTTAATGTTGATTCTTAAATAAACGAAGTATTTTACAACCACGAAATTATAACTGTCAACAGTGACGTGGGTGTTGATACACCAGTGCGCCGACTATTTGTTTGAAGATAGGTGGTACTTCGTTTTGCCCTCGTTCATCACCAATTAAGACGCATTCGCTTTGCTTCTTTATCCAGTTTGGAAAGGGCAAAACTAAAACCGATGATATCCATTGAGTAACGCATTTGTTTAGGTTTTGCGGGGATAACAAATTCATACATTGCGACTTTGGTTGGTTGGTTGATTAAAGTGGTGATTCTTCCAGAATCCAACTAACGCTTCCGCACCATTTTGTTGCCACATCCTCGTTATCAACCTTTTTAACGGTTATTTACAGCATTGCTGGATGTGCGGTTTAAGAACCTTATTAGGTTGTTGACGTCTAAGCCAGACAGTTGTTCGAGACTCTCGAACAGCGGTTGGCCCAGGGTTAACATTCTGTCCTTCTATAGGGCAGATTGTTTCCTTTTTCGCCATATAGGCAACTCGTTTTGGTACTGTCGAATGCAGCTTTGAAGTCGACGAAAAGATGGTGTGTGTTGATTCTCCTTTCATGGGTCTTTTTCTGGACTTAGCGTATTGTGAATATCTGGTCGATGGTGGACTATCCAGTTCTAAAGCCATATGATAAGATCCAATCTGTTGGTTGACGGTGGGCTTCAGTATTTCAATTACAATACGCTCACTAGAACCTTATAGGCGATATTTAGAAGACTGATGCCGCGATAATTGACAGAGATTGCAGGATTGAGGCAGAGTACATTTAAATTCCAGTCGGCAGGCTTACTTTCATGCGACCATATTTTGCCTAAGAATAGCTTCGGTTTGAATAGCTTCCAGTCCGTCAGCTCCCGCGGTTTTGATGTTTTTTAAGAGCGTCATAGCTATTTTCACCTTGTCATGGTCGGGTAGCGGAACGACAGTCCCGTCGTCAACGATTGGGCTGTCGGGATCTTCACCTTCCCTGAGACATGGGCAGTTGTTACTATTTAGCAAGTTCGAGAAGTGTTCCTTCCATAATTTAAGTATGTTCTGGAAGTCAGTCACCAGCGCGCCGTCTTTTCTGGTAGAAATTTCGGGCGTTCTTCCTATTAGCTAGCATCTCAAACTTTGCGCAGTCAAGTATTTCGTTCTCCTCGCTTCGTCCTTCTGATTCGTTTTTCAGGTGCAGTCAGATGCAAAGCCCTTACTATGCGCTTAATTTGTTTTGTTGGCGCTTTTCTTGTTGCTCTTGTTAATATAGCTGAAAATTGGTTCATATTTTATTCTGCACATGCATATTTATATGAAGAAATTAAATTTCATACTAAATCGGGATCCCTAAATTACTTCTTTTTCTTGCTCTGCGTATCCCTGCTGGATGTGCGCGTTTACATACAAACGTTATTCTGATCTGAGACATACGTTTGATAGGCCATCCCGACTAGAAATTTTGGTAAGGCGGTGATTAGGCGCAAATAAGGCAGACCGTATTCCAAATTTGCGCCTCATAAGGCAGCCAAACTAAGCCCAAGTCCCGAAAGGTATCGCCACATATCTGCCTCATTAGGCGCAGGTTCGAAAACCCGAAATTCGGTAACACTGCCACAGATTTTCGTGACCACAACCAAATTTGGTATTGTTCTGGCATGCCAATCTTTGCCTTGCCTAACGTGGGCCTGGTAAGGTAATAGTGAGGCGTGCCTCAGTAAGGCCTGCCTAATTCGGACCTAAATGATTCCTCGGCATGCCTCACTGTAATTCTAGTCGGGATATGCCTAATGATGCCATTAAATTCGTGTCTGTTCCTCGCTGCCCTTGTTAGTTCGTTGTGCGTTGTTTTGAGACCTGTGCACTCTTTCATGTTGTCAAGCCACATAATTTTTTTCCTGTCAACTCCTCTTCGTCCTTCGAATTTTCTTCGCATGAGCAGTTGTAAAATATCGTATTTGTTGCCACTTTTGTGTTAAAATTACTTACATATATAAGTACCTACATATATTTAAAATTTATACAGAAAAAAAGTTTGGTTTTTTCCAATATTTCCCTTCATAAAGCCTCGACATCATTTCACTGTACAGCTTTGAGAAAAGTTCACTGAGAGCAAGGCGTTCTGGCATACAAACAGGTATTTATTTTTAAAAGCATTTCCATTGAAGCAGAGTGCATGCTCCCAGTGTGCATACATAGACAAGTAGTTACAGATCCACCACATGGCCTCCATGCCATTCCTTAATGAGGGAATTGAACCGCTGCCAGCGATGGAATAAAATAAAAATCTCCAATTTTCACAAAGCGCAAATGAGCGCACTCACGTCAACAACCGCTGTGTGGCGCACCAGATAGTGAAGCAGCTCGTCCGTCTGGCTGATGGGCAGCCAGACTCAGAAGCAAACAAACGACTGTCAATCGTAGACGTCAGTGCTCGTTGGCAGGCACTTTAAAGACCTCCAATTGAACAATGCAGGTGCAGGGGTTGGAACAAAAGTATTAATTTACGCAATTTTTGTGCCAAAAATATATGTACACATGTTTATATGTGTATGTGTGTGTGTATGCGTAACGCATTTGTTTATGTTTGTTGGTGGATAACAACAAACAGGAAACATATGAAATAGAAATATTGAAATTTGCAATTTGGGTTAGTGAAAATTTGTACGATCAGATGTGGGATCTGGCGACGTGAAGCGGAGTAGGTGAACGAAATTTAATGGAAGTTGTAATAAATCAAACCGCAGACTGCTCATTCTGTTCGACGTGTCAAAAGTGTTAACGGAAAATTATGAATGTATGCTTAAATGTGCGAGGATACGTATAAAATATGCAAACATTTATAAGTAGAAATTTTGAAACATTTTAGTTTATGGCTGCTCCGTGTGGAAAATATGTCTGCATAAACAAATAATTGATGGAATTCATTTGGAAATGCAATGCAAGCGAAATAGAGAACAAAATACGCATACAAATCAGCTTTGATAATAAATTCGCTAATTATTAATTGAAAAACCAAAGTTTTCGTCAACACCCTTGATTATTGTTTAGACTAAGCTGCGGCTTTAATTTGTATACTTCCTCTGGAAGTTGTCCTGCGAATGGCGGAGGTTCTTTTGGAGGTTTTTGCTGCCTAGCCGACTAGCGGCTGATAGTTTGTGCGAAGCAAAATAAACATTGGGCGGCTCGCCATTGCCTACTGGGAGCTGCTCAACGTTGCGTTGGCAAGAAGCAAAAGAAATGAACAGTTTTTAAAATCACGCACTAACGCAGCGATGAACAAGAAAAACAAAAAAAAAAAAAATACGCCCACAAAACCCATTTAAACCCCTCGGCACGCTTTCATTATCACCATGCGGTTAGCTGTTTGCCTTCTCATAAGCGCCACATCATCTTCACGTTTCGTCGTTCGCCTCACGCCCGTCCATCTTTCCATCAACGCTTCGCTTCAGCAGTGCACACGACACGACAGTAGCGTCACGACACGCGAAATCCGATCAAGCATAAATGCTAGATCGGCGAGTCAGTGGGACGTCGTTAGACCAGCGATCTTAAGGCGTTGCGGGCGCGTACACAAATTTTACTTACTCTAATTATTTTCACTCACATGCAGAGGAAATGTAAAAATTAAATTATATTTTTGGAGCCAAAATTTTTGCTTTGAAATTTCTTTTGACATTGCGTGTGTTCTCATATTTTGAAACACTAATGCAAAAATATTTTAATTACACATTTTAGTAATGGACGAATGGGCGCACAAGATTTTTTTCATTGTGTGTGTGTAAATATGTATATACATACTCGCGTGTTTAGAAAGGCTTTTACTGCTCATTTTTCATTTGCTTTATCTTTTGCGCGTTTTTCAAGTTCCAATAAAGTTTTATTTAATCGAAAATAAAAAATATTAAATGTTGAGTGATTTTGTGGAATCGCGCGTATTGTTGACCCAAAAACAAAATCTGCTGAATTCAAATTAGTGGATTTTTTGAAAAGCCCACAGGTATCGACATTTGTATAAAGTTCTTTACAGTGGCTGCTGAGGCTTTTTTCATGATATTTGACAAGTTTTTCCAGTTTTTTTTCTTATTTTGTTTATTTTTTTGTTATTATTTTATTGTGCCGTCCGTAACCAAAGGCATCTAAATCGAGCTTTTAAACTTCATAGAAAATTAAAACAAAACATCAACATTTCATCTGAATTTTTAGGAAAATATTGTATAGTAAAATAAGTACAAGTCGTAAGCGGCTACAAATTAATTTAAATTAAAAAAAAATTAAATTTAAAACATTACCTATTTCGTAGCCAAACTCATATAAATCCTACTATCAAATTTCAAATTTTGAAAAAATAAAAAAAAGTTTCTTTCGAATTTAAAAAAAATTAGAAAAAATTCAACAAATTTACATCAAAATTTTCAACTTTTTAGCCTGAATTTTCAGATAAAAGTTTGTTTTTAGTAAAATAAGCTCCTGTTTTAGGCGGCTAAAAATGTATTTTATGTATTAAAAAAAATTAATTTGTAATATTAAGTAGATATATATTTCGTAGGCAAACTCATGTAAATCTAACTATCAAATTTCAACTTTTGAAAAAATTAAAAAATTTACTACGAATTTAAAAAAAAATTAGAAAAATTCAACAAATTTAATCCAAATTTTAAACTTTTCAGCCTGCATTTTTAGTTAAAAGTTTTTTTTAGTAAAATAAGCTTAAGTTTTAAGCGGCTAAAAATTGATTTTAATTATTAAAAAATTTTTTTTTTTAGTATTAAGTATTTCGTAGCCGAACTCATGTAAATCTAACTATCAAATTAAAATTTTTGAAAAAATCAAAAAAAAGTTTCCTTCGAATTTTCAACTTCTTAGCCTTAATTTTTAGATAAAAGTTTGTTTTAGTAAACAAGTACTAGTTGTAAGCGGCTAAAACTGTATTTGAATTTAAAAAAAAAATTCCATTTTTTAATATTGCATGTTTTGTAACCACACTCATAGAAATCAAATTTTTACACTTTAAAGTTTAGAAAATTTCAAGCAACAAAATCTTCAATCAACAAATTTCCATCTACATTTTCAACCTGAAATTTGATAGAAATTTTTGTTTAGTAAAATAAATACAAGTTAAAGTGGTTAGAGAATCGTTTTTTTTCCGACGGCTCCTTGATTTTATTCCATTACAAAAACGCTTTTCTTGTGGAAGAAAGGAAATGCACAAGATCACACATCTTCTGCAGGTGCTGGTGTTAGTTATGCCTAATTTATATACATAAGTGTTTGTTGCAGGTGAAGTGACCCTAGAGGGCGTCTGTGAGTGTGCGAATGCTCGTTTTTTTTTAACGTGTTAAGAACTTTTTGGAGTGTCTAAGACCCTGTACGTTGTTCCAATGCTGATTTATTAGAGTTTTGCCCCATCCACATGGTCAAACCACACTCCTTCACGACAACGCCAGACCCCATGTTGCACTAGTCGTCAAAGCCGCACTCCAAGAGCTCCAACGTGAGGTCCATCAGCATCCGCAGTATTCTCGGGACCTTGCACCGACCGACTACCATCTTTTCCGTTTCCTGTCAAACCATACGAAGGGCGTTAGCTTCGATAACAAAGAAGTCCTTAGAAACTGGCTCAACAACTTCTTTGATACCAGGCCAGGCGATTTGGTGTCATGGGGATTGGGTCAAGAGGTAGGAAGAGGTTGTAAACAACAACGGCGAATATATAATTCGTTAACTTATTGATAGAATTATTGTTTTTTGTTTAAATAAAAGTCTGCGGTAAAAACGCTACGAACTTACTCCCCAACCTAGTAAATATGTATATTTGCCCTGGCAACTATTAATTTGTACTCCTACTATTTCCTCTCATACACCCGTTTCCAAAATTATTAATAACTGACAATTTTTTTTGCTGAGTTGTCACGTCTTCTCTTTCACACAAAGTATAGGCAATTTTTTTTTTATATGGAAGAAAAAGCCTTGGAAAAGGCTATTGAGTCCAAACAGACAGCTCCATGTGCATTTATTGACATATCAGGGGCTTTCGATAACACTTCCTATGAGGCAATCTATAATGCCCTATATCTAAAGGAGGTACCTGAACCCATCACTAGATGGATAATATCCATGCTGAAATCTAGGACGATCAGCACCGAACTAGGAGGAACAATCAAATCTATTAAAGCCACAAGAGGTTGCCCTCAAGGTGGCGTATTCTCTCCTCTTTTGTGGACTCTAGTCACAGATGAACTCCTTCACAAATTGAATAACCTAGGATTTCACACTCAGGGCTACGCTGATGACCTAGTAGTTTATGTACTAGGCTGGCATGAGGAAACCATTTCGGATCGCATGCAGCAAGCTCTTACAATAATAAACAAATGGTGCACGGAAAAACGGCTCTCCATTAACCCATCCAAAACAACACTTGTACCGTTTACTAGGAGAAGGAACATAAATCTCAAATGTCCGACCCTTAATGGAACAACACTTCAACTCTCGACAGAAGCGAACTATCTTGGCGTCAGTCTTGACAAAACGCTTACGTGGAATTCCCATATTGGGAAAGTTACTTCGTAAGCCACAAGGGCATTCTTTGCCTGCACAAGGCTTTTTGGTAAGACATGGGGACTAAACCCTAGAACGACCTTCTGGACATCCACCACAGTTGTGAAACCCATAGTCACTTATGCATCCTTAGCATGGTGGCCCAAGGTCAAGCAAAGAAAAGCAGTAAACGAATTAAACAAACAGCATCGCCTGATATGTGTTGGTATTACAGGGGCTATGAAAACATGTCCCACCTATGCATTGGGTGTGCTCCTGAACATACCACCGCTCCCAATCTTGATTGAAAGGAAAGCTCGCTCGAGTGCCTTAAGATTAAAAGGTATATCTGAACTTAAAAGTGGGGATATAAAAGGACATTTAAAGATCTTAGAAGACTTCCTACACAGTCTCTTCATAGGGATATATAATACTATCACCCAAACCAATACTCTTCAGGAACTTCCAAGTTATAATTAATGAACGAACAGACTGGAGAACTAACTCTATCACTTTCAAACCTGGCTCCTAGCTATGGTTTACTGCTAGGTCCAAATTGGAAAATGGTAGAACAGGGGCAGGAATCAATGGGCCTAAATTCAAAAAATCGATTCCGATGGGATTCTACCCAACAATATTCCAGGCAGAAATGCATGCCATTGAAATATGTGTGAGAGAATGCCTTAGCAGGAAAATGAGAGGTACTCACATCTACATATTTTCAGATAGCCAAGCAGCTCTAAAGGCCTTTCTATCAACAACTATCACCTCTAAATTGGTAGGTGATTGCCTAAACCTTCTCAACACGTTAGGAAACCTCAACATAGTAACACTAGGCTGGATTCCGGAACATGAAGGACATGAGGGAAATGAAATGGCTGATGACCTCGCAAAACAAGGAGCAAATATGCAACCTACTGGTCCTGAGCCTTTCTGTGGACTCACAAAAGGTCACATTAATGAATTCCTTAGGAAATGAGAAGAAAGAAAATTTGCTGCACACTGGCTAAACTGTGCCGGTCAGCGTCAATCCAAACTATTCCTAAGTCCTAACAAAGGAATATCTGACAAGCTTCTCTCACTAAGCAGAGTAGATCTGCGTCTTTTAACATGATATCTTACAGGTCACTGCAGCCTGAGGTATCATCTAAATAATATTGGTCTATCTGAGACCAATGTCTGGCGCTTTTGCGAAATGGACATAGAAAGCTCAGAACATGTGCTTTGTGAATGTCCTGAATTGGGCAGACAGAGACTTCATCACCTTGGTGGTATCGTAGTATCTCCATGAAATCGTTGGAACAACAAACCCAAATTGTGCTAAAATTCTTAAAAAGCCTAAAAGTCTAGGGCTACAAAAATAGGCCTTTCACAATAGATCAGCTCTGGCCGCAGTGCGTAATGGCCTTCTAATGATAATAATAATAAGCCTTGGTCCATTGCGATTGCTCAGCTGCAAAATAGAGTATTTGGCGTACAGCAAAATTAAAGATTAACTCTCAACCGCAAATTCCCCACCGAAAATAAGTTGCACAGTTCTCAGTTCTCTAGTACTTTGTTTTTGCTCATTTAAATTATTCGCCTTATAATAATAGCGGAAAAAACCGAACACAAAACTTATGACTACAAAAGGTAAAGCAAACTTACAGAAAAACAGAAAGACACATTTCGATTGTAAGTAGGCAATTCAAAATAAAAATGTTGTACTATTTGTTGCACGTAGGACGAAAGTACATATATTTTTAAGGCTGGCAAGCGACTGATGTGAGAATTGTAAGAAATTTGCATATTAATCAAGACAAACAAATGAAATGCCACAATTAAAGGCGAGTACTTGTAGAGGAGAGATACGTAAGTGTCTAATCGCCATAGCAGATATGTAATGGGGTGGGGCAGAAAGTGGTTGGGGCGCGAGCAAGGGCGAACATCTATGTACAAAAATATGCATATAGAAATAAACAAATAAATAAACAAATAAATAAAATGCTTGTGAACGGACTGCTGAGACCCTGAGACCGCCCAACATCGCATATTTACAGACTTCTTTTGACAGCAGCGGGTTCCCGTGAAATATGAAGTGCATTTTAGCAAGTACTTATTCATGAAGAGTGTTGTATAAATGAATAAAAAAAAAATATATATATTAAATACAAAAATGTAAATTAAATACAAAAATATTAAACATACAAAACAATAAACAAATTTCGCGAACGATTATGGTAAAAAGTGCAATTAGGGAAAAATTACATTTGCGATCGCTGACAATTCAGAAACGTCGCTCAACGACAATGCAAAACGATATAATTTTCAAAAACTGCTGTCCACACGCAAAAGAGACTGAAAATTGTTAAGTATAAAAATATAAGGCGAGTACGTACATAGGTATATAGCACAGAATATATGTACATACATATGCAGTGTGTGGTACGTGTAAAAGTGGCATCAAAATTGCATTTGTGTATGTGTATGTATGCTTTAGAATCATATGCAGCTTGCCAACTGGTGTTTTTTCCGTATTTAGTGGACAGCAAAATCTAGAACACTTAAAATTAAAAAAAAAAAAGTAATAACAATAATGCGACAGTGCAAAATATCCATTGCATATACAGTTTCTAGCTTTGAAATAGTAAGAAAATGCTGCAGTAAAAACAAAAATGCAAAAATCGATGAGAATTCACAGCCAATTGAAAATTTCACTTTATTTTACTAACATTATATTAAAATGTCTATAAAACTGCATACCCAGAAATTTTTTTAAAGATTCTGAAAAAAAAACTTGGAAATTTTGCTCAATGTTTTGATTTTTATTTGATTTTTTTAGTTTTTCGTGGTCAGGCGGCCATTAAATCAATGAAAGAGGGTATACTAAGATCAAAGGCTGCACAGAAATGCCCAGCAGCCCTAAATTATATTAGCGACGTAGTCAAGGTCAGCCTTATTCGGGGTCCGGGGCACAGAGATATTGAGGGGAATGGTAAAGCCGATGAGTTAGCCGGGGAAGGTACTGCTTGTTTGTTTGTTTTGTTTGTTAACAGTAATAGTAGTCCCGCCAGTGTCGGGCATATCACCGTTCGTCTTCGTCTAGCTCATCTAGAGGTAGGCCCAGGAAACATGCTGTTTCGACGGGATGGGTCCAGAGGGAGATGGATGTTAGATGAGTCAGTTTTAGGGGACATGTGATAAGGTGGTTAGTGTCGTGCGGGGTGCCTTCACATGCCGGACATATGTTTTGTATGTCGGGGTAGATTTTGGATAAGTAGGAAGTCGGTGCTCTTCGTCTGCGATTGGTGGTGGTTGGACTCCGATTACGGCATTCACGGGACGGTATTTTGACATGTCTGTAGCTTTATCCACTGCGTGTAACTAGTTCCAGGCGAGCAGACAGGCGCAGCATAGTTCAGAACCGGCCGACCAATTGCCTTAAATGTCGATAGCAACAGTTCTTTGTCTTTGCCCCAAAGGCTGCCGGCAAGCGATTTGAGGACCTTGTGGCGGTTTTGGACTTTAGTGGCAATTGCGGTTGTGTGCGCTGAGAAGGAGAGCAAACTGTCAAAGGTTACACCAAAAATTTTGGGGTTGTTTACCGTCGGAATTGGTGTGTTGTCGACTTTTACCTTAAGGGACAGTTTGACCTCCTTTGTCCAGGTGGTAAAGAGGGTCGCCGTGGATTTAGTGGGGGAAAGTTAGAGATTCCTCGCAGCGAGAAAGGTCGGAGAGGTAGTTGTGCACTTTGAAACACAGGTCATCGATGTCATTGCCCGACTCCATTATCGTACAGTCGTCAGCGTATGAGACGAAGGAGTCTTGATACCACTGCTCTTCAACTGCGCAGTGATAAAATTACCATTGAGTTGCCTATGGCCACGAGTAAACGAATAACAAAAAAAGAAACATTATCCAAGAGGCCAATAGGTCATGGAGATATGAAGACACATGCGTAACAGCTAGGCTCCTATGGGCGCAAAAAAACAAGAAAAATACAAAGGAATTGCTTCGCCTCTCAAGAGATGATATCTCGAAGATCGTGGCTTGTATAAGCGGTCATTGCCTATTTGGCAGGCATTACAATACTGCGTTTCATAGGAGCCACAAAATAGTTCCACAAAGGAAAGTGAATGAGATTGCCGTGCAGCACATGGTTCATACCACGGACCTGTAAGGTCCAAGTGAGTAAGAACGAGTAGGAACTGTTCGCTCCTTGATGTGCCTCATTTTGTAGGTGCTGTAGTGGCGACATCGAGAGGCACCGAGGTCTACAGGCCCGCGGTCATTTGTGACCAGGGAGCATAGCTGAGCTTCAAGCTGCCGGGGAGTCGGCAGGTTGCGGATAGCGGGAAGGCCTGTAGTAGCAGTTTAGTTGTGAATAAGTCTTGACAAATAAGCAACCCCTGACAAAAAGCGGCAGAGGAGGAGGAAGCGGTATAAATCCTAGTGTCTCCGTTGATGCCTCTGCGAGAAGGTGACTAAACACCGTCTTTAAATAGATGCCTTTTGCGAGGACGCTATGATAAAAAAAATCCAGGAGCACCGGACTCAAATTGAGCGATTACCCTGGTCAGCGTCTGTTCTCCATTGTAGGAACGGCTGATTACAATATGTTAGCGTGACCTCCGGGTTATCAGGATTGATACCAGTAAGATACTGATTATGGCATACTAGTTTGGAAGCAGAAAGCGATCGGGCTGGAGCAGTGAATCTCTGTAATCTGAGTAAGCAGAGTGAAATCTAGTTGAAATGACTTACAGAAGGGTTTGTTACTCCTCCGCCCTATTAAAATTTGACAGGACTCACAGAGCGCTCAAAGCGCGTAGTCTTTATTGACTCTGTATGCTGGGTTGAAATGACTCCACATTAGTTCCGGCTTGCAGTCTGGCTCTGACTGGCTCTGGACTCCCTATTTCATAGATAACCGCAAGACAGGTTGTGAGTTTGGGCCCATATAGAATGGACAATTAATGCACAAATGACACAAAAAAGATTGTAAAACGATTGGAGTTTTGAGTTATATGGTTTTCATTCGATAACGCACTATACTTTAATAAAAACATTCAAAATTAAATACAAAACAAAAAATTTTAAATCTTGGTAATTCGACGTGCTCCTAATGCTTTGAAAACAGGCGTACATATGTATTGGTGTGACGTAATCAGACAAATCTCCAATTCTCTATAAAACTATTTTAGAACTACAGACACACATTTTTGATTGTATATAAATAATTTATTCCCCATTAAGCAATAAAATATATGTCTTAATACATTTTATATCGGACTTGTTTGTGGATATAAAGTTATGAAACGGGGTGTATAGAATTTCATGATTCAAAGAGGTATAAAATGTTTGTACCCACGACTCTTTAACTGCTAGCAACCGTTATATGTTACATTTTGCATACTTGCAATAAACAAATTATAGGAAAGCAGCAATAAAATCAAAAATTTAATAATAGTGAAAAAATTAAAAAATGCGCAAATGTTTCTCATACGCCTCGACACTTTTTCGCGATATTCACACAAACGAGCACACAAATGTATGAGATGCATTCCCTTTTGTTTTTTTCTTTTATCTTCATTTCGCAGTGTGATTTTTCGGCTAAAAATACGCGCCTGATTTTATGCTTAAACTCTGTGAATTTCGGTGGCTTTTTTTATTTTATTATCATTTTTCTTGTATTAATCTCTTTCGCTAGTCAGCATGCTACCACCAACCAACAAATCCGCCATTGCTTTGGCACTCGTATTAATAATATTGCAGTTTTATTCTGGCACTGGTCGAAATCCCCGACGTTCGTTCATAAATATGCATTTGTATCGTTGCCGAAAAGCTAATTGGAGCGTCCGTAACAAATTTAAGGCAGAAAAAATTATTGCTCTGCATCAGATACAGCGAAGTGGGCCGTGAAATACTATATGCATGCATATTTATTAGCAAAGAAAAAAAATTGAATTGCCACACTCATTGTTTTGACTAATTTGTGTACTCGTATGCATGCATATACTTATATACGCTTTTACTATGTATATATGTACATGCGATTCATAATTAAATCTGTTTGTTTTGTATGACATCTTGATACAGCTTTCGTAAAGTCGATTTATTAAGAATAATCTTGAAGTAATTTTCAGCAAATTGTCAAATTTGTCTTTTGTTTATTTTGCAAAGAAAATAGCAGTCGCGCTTCATGAAGAGGCGTCTTGTAAGGTGCAGCGCTTCAGCTCTTCATAATTTTATATCTACTTACGGTACAGGTACCAATTCTGACGCTTGCAATTTTCCAATTGAAAAAAAAAAAAAAAAATTACGTTGTATCTTTAGTTTCAAGACGAGTAAGACGACCATTATTAGTCTTTGACTGGTTAGCCGCAGTGGAAAAGGTTTAACTGGTTTTACTAGAGTTTGAATTTGGAAGTTTTAGCCATCGGTTCCTATTCTTATTCCTTAACTATAGGGTCCACCATTTGAGACATATACTAATGCCCGCCATACATTCGTCTTCGCCTCAATCAGTAAAGTAAAATCAAAAAATTTTCAAAATTTTAAACAAAATAAAAAAAAAATATTTTTATTAATTTTCTATCTCTACCCAGCGGATAAGCAACATTTTTGGCCTACTAATTTGGAGCATAGTTGAACAATTTATCTAATATAGGGTACCACGTCTAGCGTAAGCTATAAATAGTTGGCATGTTAAAATATCTTAGCCGTCGATTACTGCAGGTTAAAAGTTAAATTTAGTGATACGGACGCTGCGGTCAACCACCAGAAACGTTCACCTGTAACAATTGCCATAGCTTCCCCTTGTTTGGCTGTTTTTGACAAAATAGATTTTATTTTTTTTCCGGCATATTTAAAATTTCAAAAATACAAAAACGAAGTTTAGAAAAACACATAAACGCACAATAAAACTTTTTTTCTATTAACAGCACAACCTATATGACGCGTGTACGTGAATCACGAAAATTTAAATCAGAAAATTAAATTTGATTAACCTTCAAAAAATGTGCTTGCGAGAATAATTTTTCCCATTTTTTTCTTTTTAACCGACGTACCATAGAAATGAGTTGTGAATGGTAGGAAAGTATGTAGTTTTTAGAATGTGGAAAAAAATTAGGAGAAACAGAAAAAAATTTCATTCTCACGCATATGTATTTTTAAGGCATTACTGCTCAAATGACTATTTATCAATATGACAACTTAATAACTGCCCTATTTACTTATACCTATTTTACCAAAATGCATTTTTGATACCAAATCCAAAAAAAAAACTTTAAGTATTGTAATTTTGGAGACCTACAACTACTATTCATAAGTTTCCTCATTTTACTGAATTTTATTTTTGAAACAGTTGGCAACGCTAATAAAAAATATGTTCAAAATTTATTTTAAAAAATTTAATTAATAATTCTTTCTTTATTTTAATTATTCAATTTGTTGCATTTCATTTTTTAAACTGTTGGTAACCCTATTAAAAGTATTTTCAATACAATTTTAAAACCACAGAAAATTAATTAACCATTTCAAACAGATGTCACACATCTTTAATTATATTTTCTAAAAAATAAACTCCCTTATATTAATTTATTTTATTCTATTCACTTTAACTAAATACATTTTTCAGACAGCCCACTTCGAAATTTTTTCGAAATTAAGCTATCTTAAACTTTTTTTCATTTTCAGGCAGAACTGGTGGCGTTCAGAGAAGCAGGCAAATCACTAAAACGCTACAAGGAAGTTGGTGCAAGAGTAGCTATCTTCTCAGACAGTCAAGCAGCTTTAAAGGTCTGAGACTCCAACTCCATTCTCCAAACTAGTCTTACAGTGTAGAGAGGAGCTGGAAATGCTTAGTCATTGGATTGAAATCATTTTGATATGGGTTCCCGGTCACAGGAACATACGGGGTAATGAGATAGCGGATGAGCTAGCAAGAAAAGGTTCGACACTAGAAATAGCAGAGGCGGAGGCAGTTTCCACCCTACTGAACACAATAAAAGCATCCATTGCTTCACATATCATGCTTTAGCCGAAAGAAGATGGAAGCAACGAACTACATGTATTACAACCAAAAACACATGGCCGTCATACAAAATCCAAAGGACGAATGATCTCTTAGGATGCTCTCGGCCAAATATCTCACGCATCACTGCAACCCTTACAGGGCATTGGAAAGTTGGGAATCATGCAGCCAGACTCAATCTCCCCTTCAATCCCATCTGCAGAAGCTGTTAAGCGGAAGGAGCGAAGGAAAGCCTTTTCCACTACTTATGTGAATGTCCAGAGCTAGCTAGGGCACGACTCCGCTCCTTTGGTAAGGCTTTCTTGCAGCAAATTAATTAAATCTCAGATATCGAGATAAAGAATTTGCTGTTATACTTGGACCTCACTAAATGGATTTGACTTAGAACAAAAAAAAAACATCAGTATACGAGGACGGTGGTAGTAAAACGGTGTTGGTCACTAATTATGATTATTTAAGGGGAAATACTTAACCACTTCAACAACAACAATCCTGTCCGACTGCATATAATATTTCTGCTGGTCTAAGCTTAATATTACATGTCGAACTCAAAAAGGATTGCAGAAGCGATGACAGTCATCAGAGAGCATATAAAGTTGTCAGCTGGCCACTTTGAGCAAATTCAAATTTGTTGGTATGTTTTCACTAAGCAATGTGTTACATCGAAAAAATGAAATCGAATTGAATCGAAAAAACTGTGTGTATCCCCTAAAAAAGCTTTGAAAATAACATAATTTATTTTTTATTTACTATTCAAGGTCAATATCTCTGCTCAATTCGTATACAAAGAGAAAATGCGCTCTTGACTTTCAACTATATTAGTAAAAAAATGTTTTTTCAAATGCTAAATTTGACATTTCAAATTGAGTCCGAAAATTATTATTTAATTTATGTTTTTCACATTTTCAAAATAGCTCAATTAAAAGATGTTGGAAAAATATTCCTCATTTTATTTTTAGTCGCATAAAAATGAATGGCGTACTTAAAAATAAAACCTCTGCAATTTATTTTTAAATATGAATAAAAATACACTTCAAAAATATTTGAGATTCATAAACACTTGAAATAATTCACAAAGAAAAATTTATTGAAATATTAATATTAATCGTATAATTCAATTCTCTTATACTATATTAAAAACTTCATAATATTGTGATGATATTTCTAAAAAATATTTCCAACGAAATGCACTGACGAGTTTAGATTTTTCTTTCATTTTGACTTATATTTTGCTTGAATGGCGTGAATATTTATTTATATTATTTCGAATAAAATTCGCTTGCACATATGTACATATAAAGGTGCAGTTGAAAAGATCATTTTTTTTGGTATGCATTTACGCACATAATTTCTTCAATTACAAGCACACAAAATATTTAATCGGGCCACGACAAGTTTGATTAAGCCATCTAGGCAAACACCCGTGTTAATTGTATTTTATTGCTTGTATTTATGTAATATTTATGTAGATATTTATATGTATGTATGATTAATATAAACATACATACATATGTTATACAAAGATTGCACAATTTTAACCATAATCGAAACAATTCGCTGCTACTATTGGGTTTTTCTTAGCATTTTTGTATTTTCTTTTATTTTACAACGACTGTTTGCCATTCGGCAAAGGGTAAGTATTCATTTTATAGAACTCTTTCTGCTTTACAAAACTATGTTAATTGTATTTTTCAGTTATTTAATTTTTTAATCGTTTTGAGGCTTAGAAGGAAGCCAGGAAGCAAAAATCCACATTTTCGACACCTGCTCTTCTTTGCTTTCCATCGAGGTCAAAAAGCTGCCGAAGCAGCCCGGGACATTTCCGACGTGTATGAAGAAGGTGTCATATGCGAGTCTACGGCACGGAAATGGTTTATATATATATAATGGGTGGGCCATATAGCATTTGCTTTTTGAACCACCTATTTTTTTGAGAATGGTAACACAAATGACATGTCAAATGTGTTCATAATTTACTTAAAGGTTTGACATTTACGAAATTGGACGCTATACGCTTGAACAAAATTGGGAAATATTGAAAACCTATTTCCAAAGTGGTGAGTCTTCTTCTTTTCTGATTTTCACATCGGCGGCTACGTCAGAAAATCCACACGTTACTGTAGAGAAGCAAATGCATCCACAACGAGTCACTGTTTGGTGCGGTTTTTGGTCTGGCGGGCCATCGGGCCATTTTTTTCGAAAATGAGCGAGGAGCCGCGGTTACAGTAAATGGACATGGACGACATTTGGTTTCAACAGGACGGTGCAACTTGTCGCACTGCCAAAGTTACACTCGAACTTTTGGCTACCGTTTTTGAATTCCGATATCAATTGGCCGCCTCGAAGCTGTGATTTAAGCCCCTTGGACTATTTTTGTGGGGAGCCATTAAGGACAAATGCTATGCGAACCATCCAGAGACGATTGATGCTTTAAAACACGAAATCGAAGTTGTCATTCATGAAATTGGAGCCCAAACAATTGAAAATGTGCTTAAAAATTGGGTTGATCGAATGGCCTACTGTGAAGCCAGTCGTGGCAGTTATATGAACGATATTATTTTTTATTCATAAATGACAATGTTCAATCTTCAAAATAAAAAAAAGTTTGAAAAAATATTTATTAGTTTTTTTTTATAGCCGATTCAAAAAGCAAATTTTACATGGCCCACCCTATATTTTCAGGGAAGTCCCAAAATTCAAAGTTCTTACTAACACACCAAGAAACTTTGCAAATTTGAATTGTCGAGTGTTTGACCATATGAGTTCGAATTACCGCGTCGTAGCAATGACTTTTTCGTTTATCTTTTATCGAGTGCATAAAAATATATGGACATAATTCGAAATATTATAAAGAGATTTTGTAGGGGACTCGTGATAATTTTGAATTAATGAGAGGTTCGAAATACCGCTGATTTGAATTAACTAGAGTCGACTGTGAATGAATAATATATTTTTTACTCATTCGCAATCAAAAAAAAAAAAAAAAGAACTGCAACTTTGTCTGCTACATCAACAACGGCAAGCAAAATTGTAACTGTAAGTAAGAAAATCGTACAGCAAAAGTGTTGATATGCTCGCACTTTGAATAGTCCGGGAGCCAGGGTTCGATTTTGGACTACGTTTTAATACCGTTAAATTCTTGACTAAACTTGTGACTTACCTTTTATGAATAACGAAAGTGATCGTCAGCTGGCGCACCCGCGGTGGGTGTGATTGTGGGAGGGTACGAAACGTGTCGAAAAAAAATGTCTACCAACCAAGAATGTATCATTGCGTTCATAGATCTCGGCGGCGCGCGGAATTTTCAATGCTTCGGCTGACGGTCTTCCCACCGCTATAAACGCAGCTGACCATCATTATTTTATTTGCATATGTGTCCAAAATTATGTAAAAAAAATGTCAATCGGCATAAAGTAGTTTTATTTCTCAATTTATTTTACAAGTTCGCCTGTTCAGCGCCCTCTCTACGGCGCAGCTACTAAATGTCAACAATACATGAAAAAATTTCAGCCGGTATAAAATAAGTTGTTAAAAATTTTTTTTTCGACACGTTTCGCAGCATTTCAGTATTAAAATCAGTTGCCATGAACTGATGAGGTCAAAATGACCCCTGGCTCCCGGACTAGAAGTAGCAGGTGCGCGGAATAACGGTGGTTTTGATTTGCGATGTTTTGAAACTATATTTTCAGTATAACTGATGAAATTCATTTATTCGCATTTGTGTTTACTTTTTCACGTGTCCAATCATGCCTCGAAAAAAATTGATATTCGAGGAGAGAAAAATTGTTGTACGCATACATAAAAATGGAAAATTATACTCAGAAATCTCGAAAACCATCGGCAGGAGTAAAGCAACAGTGCAAAAGGTAATACAAAGATTCAAAAAGGACAAAAGGATCGAAAATAAGCAGAGATCAGGCCGCCCTATAAAGTTAACTGAGAGAGAGAGATAAACGCCTTACCCAGAAAACAATAGGGAAAAATTCTTTCGAAAATGTTCCGAATATATGTAGCTACTGTATTGCAAACATCTCCAAACACCTTCATTTCATCGGATACAGTGCGAAGGTCAATCAAGAGAAATGGATAAAAGGTAGGTATTGCTAGAAAAAAGCCGTTTTCCAGTGAAATGAATAGAAATAAATGGCTCGATTTCGCCAGAATTTGACTTTTGGGACAGCGTCAAAATGTAATATTTTCTGTTATGATGGGCGAATTAAAGTGTGGAGGAAGCGAAATGAAGAATTAAAGCCAAAATATACAATTAAAATGGCCAAGCATGGATGTGGAGGCGTCCTAGTTTGGGGCTGCATGCCCACATCAGGTGTTGGCAATCATGTTTTTATTGATGAAATAATGACAAAAGAAGTATATTTAGAAATCCCTGAAGAAAACTTGTTACAAAGCATTGAGAAAATACGATTGTCTGGCGAATTTTATTTCCAACCGGACAACGATCCCAAACACACCGCGCACATAGTGAAGATGTGGCTAATACATAAAGTACCTCGTTTTATTTATCAATGCCCCCACAGAGCTCATATATAGACCCTATAGAGCATTTATGGGATCCGATTAAGAAAAAACAACATAGCTTCCAAAAATGAACTTAAAAGCTCGCTTCAAGTCAAATGGCAAAATATAAATTCGGATTATACAAAAAATTTGATTCACTCCAGGCGTGACCGACTAAAAGAGATTATTCGATTACGAGGATATCCCACTAGATATTAAATGTAATTTTTCTCAAACTGTTTTTAAATTTTTTCATACATAAATACTTTACTGCAAGAGTGTAAAACACTTTTGCTGTGCCAATTTTCAGATTTTCTATGGGTTTTTCCTTCTTATTTGTGAATGAGATGGTTTATATTTTCTTATAGTTCACACGGGACCAATTGGATTTATTTAATTTTTAATAAAATATTAAAATACTCAACAACTTTCGTGAAACTTTTCATAAAATATGTTCAAAGTGATACCCTACCAAGACTTCTGCCGTACACTGTATGTTTTATAATATTATAGATTTGCATATACATACATACATACATACACACTTTCCACCTGAAGAGTTCGTTAAGTACCGAGTGATTATTGAATAAAATGTATGCACATTTGTATGCAGTTTATTTACTTTTATTATAAATAATTTTTATTTCTTTCCAGAACATTTTCAGAAGAAGTGGGTATGTATTTGCAGCGGAAGAAAACCAGACAATGTTGCTAAAATCTTAAATTAACAAGCGAAAGTAATAAACCAAAAAGTATTAAAATTTGCAAACGTAATTAAAAAGTAAATTACGAAGGAATTTCAAGAAGCAAACTGACAGTAATGACTTGTTGAAATTTTGTTTAAGATTTTTCGGAATTCCAATCCAATAAAAAAGTGCACGAATATGTTAAAAATTTGCTAACTAAATTTCGACTGTTGAGTGAAATGCATGAACATTCACAAACAAAAAGTTTGAAATAAGCATAAAGTGAAAATTAGAAATGTTTTTTACTAAAAATAAAGTTATAAATTCACGCTAAATTTTTTGCGCTAACAAATACTAAAATTTGGGTGTATGTTTTTAAACGCAGCTTGTGCCATGGCTATGAGCCTAATTACTAAGCAGATAAGTATGAAAATACGTCGAGCGACCGATAAGAAGGCGTTTTCATGACAGTCGATACTACGTTAGCGGATTGACTCGGATTTACATCTGGCCTCTGGCTGTCACTCCAGCAGCATTCGCTGTACATGTAAGGGGAATGCTTATGCTGTTACAACAACAACAACAACTGACAAGGAGGCTAACACATTTTTGCTAAGGAAGCAGCAGAAAGCTGCTTAACTCCATTTCACTCAAGGATGTTAGATTCCCAGATTTCTTTATCCGCAGCAAACTTGTGAGAGTAACTTTGGCCGCCATGTCAGCGGATGCTCGGCAGCAGAATTCTACCTGTTCATTTTACGTGTTCACACACTCGTCTACCAATCAGTCGTTATGCAGATGGTAACAAAGTGACATGATTGGAGACTGGATTGAATTCTTCGTATATCACCAATACAATCTCAGTTTTCTCGTAAGCAAACCGCTGTCATAACCCAATCAGTTGATTCTTTCGAATTCGCTGAGAACCTCTTAACAGCTCGATGTTGGCCATATATATGTATATATATATATAATTGGCGCGTACACCCTTTTTGGGTGTTTGGCCGGGCTCCTCGTCCTATTTGTGGTATGCGTCTTGATGTTGTTCCACAAATGGAGAGACCTACAGTTTCAATCCGACTCCGAACGGCAGATATTTTTATGAGGAGATTTTTCATGGCAGTAACACACTGGGAGGTTTACCATTGCCTGCCGAGGGGCGACCTCTCTTAGAAGCAACCTTTTCTTAATTTTGATCTTTCATCGAGATTCGAACCGACGTTCTCTCTGTGAATTCCGGATGGTAGTCACACACCAACTCATTCGGCCACGGCGGCCAATCCATTTAATAGATGTTGTTTATTTCATACATAAAGCGTGTGGGCAGTGAGTTCACAGACAATACAAAATTCTTTCATTAAAGCTGGGTTTGCGAAAACAGATATGCCCAATAGCAATGGCGGTTGGACCGCAGAAGATGAGCTTCCGCTATCAGCACTTGCTCAGTTCTCTAACGTTATTAATCGAGTTCAGAGCGAAATCCAAGTTGACCTGCAAGACTGTCTTAATTTAGATAATGAAATATTCATTAATGATGAAGATTTTGAAAATATCAATAATGGACGGTTAACTGTTTCCCAAGAATCGTTGGCCATCTCGTCTGAAGATGAAATAGAAAATGAGATTGCCGAGAAGTTAACTTCCCATAAAGAGGCTTATTTAGCTGTTTTTGTTTTCCTTGTTCATTTCACTCGGGAGCATAGGGCCTCGATAATACTCAGTCTTGCGTTGGTTTCGTTAATCTATTTTGCTTAGGGATCTTCAAGATATTAAGGCACCTTTTTTTGGTCTAGAGGCGTTGAAAATTGAAGAAAAACAATTGGAGTCAATTGAAAATAGTTTATATTCATTAAATCAATTCTTTATTTACAAAAAAAAAAAAAAAATTTTTTCAATGACAATAATAAAAGAAAAATGCTTCCCCTGACGTAACACATGCCACGTAACTGATTGGGCTGCTCAGGTACGTCTGAAAAAAAAAACCGGTCGATTACTCATCAGGAGATATGTTGCTATGGTGGGTAGCAGCTTTACAAAAAAACAATTTTTTTTCTAGATATTTTTTCTGTTATTGGAAAAATAAAAAAAAGGATTTTTTTTTTCACGTTCTCGCTCTTAAAAAAAAATAGAAAAATTGATTATAAAAATATAATTCTGCTACCCGCGCGAGCCACAAGTCTACTCAATAACATATTATAAATTCAAATCAATTGCTGCAGTACTTTTTGAGAAATTACCAACGCCAACTCGGAAAAAATAGTTTCGAGAAAAACACGGTTAACGCGCTTATACCTGGACGTCGTACTGCAAACCGGTCTCGTTTCAAATTTTCTCGTTTTTTCAATATAAAAATTTGCAAGTATATTTTTGAAAGTATAGAGTATTAATTACATAAAAAATAGCTAGTTTTTTTAAATTCTAGACTAGAAAGGTGCCTTAGGATTAAAGGAAAATCTCGCCAAGTTACATTTTTTTAAATGAGTTTGAACAACTTGTTTAATAAATTTTGCTTTTGAACTCTTGAAAAAATGTTGATGAAAATCCTTTCTTTATCTTATGTGCATGTATGTATGCATTAATATTCATATTTTGGAGAAAAAACTATTTAAACAAACATCTAATACACATTTTGGTGAACTCTTTTTATAGGGTGGGCCATGTAAAGTTTGCTTTTTGAATCGGCTATAAAAAAAAACGAATCAAAATTTTTTTTATTTTGAAGATTGAACATTGTCATTTATGAATGAAAAATAATATCGTTGAAATAACTGCCACAACTGGCTTCACAGTAGGCCATTCGATCAACCCAATTTTTAAGCACATTTTCGATTGTTTGGGCTCCAATTTCATGAATGACAACTTCGATTTCGTGTTTTAAAGCATCAATCGTCTCTGGATGGTTCGCATAGCATTTGTCCTTAACGGCTCCCCACAAAAAATAGTCCAACGGGCTTAAATCACAGCTCCGAGGCGGCCAATTGATATCGGAATTTGGCTGATTATTCGGTTTTCAAAAACGGTAGCCAAAAGTTCGAGTGTAACTTTGGCAGTGTGACAAGTTGCACCGTCCTGTTGAAACCAAATGTCGTCCATGTCATGCTCTTCAATTTTTGGAACAAACACTCGTTGAACATGTCACGGTAACGCTGGCCATTTACTGTAATCGCGGAAGAAGAAGAAGACTCACCACTTAGGAAATAGGTTTTCAATATTTCCCAATTTTGTTCAAGCGTATAGCGTCCAATTTCGTAAATGTCAAACCTTTAAGTAAATTATGAACACATTTGACATGTTATTTGTGTTACCATTCTAAAAAAAATAGTTGGTTCAAAAACCAAACGCTATATGGCTATATGGTATATTTTTCTCATAAGCGGGCATCTCTCATAAACGGACAAATTTGTCAGTCCCTTAGGTGTCCGTTTAAGAGAGAGTACACTGTAAGTTTTAAGTAAGAGTGTGTAAGTGTGTGTGTGCACTCGTATGTATGTATGTGTGTGAAAGGCATGATTTACATATCTCTTTTATTTAATATTAGATACAAGTATTAACAAACATCCCCATCTTCACAAATAATATACATGGAAGTATGTATGTGTGTTTTCTTACAAGAAAATTCTAATTTTTGAATGGCAATGCCTGTGCCAGCTAAAACTATAATTTTTCTCAATTTTTGGCATGCATTGCCGAGTTCGCCAAACTATATTTCGCCAAAAAATATATTCATAGGTGTATTTCTAAAAATTATCAGCAGTTTCTTGGCAGCCGCAAATGGCGACATTCTTATTACAGTAGATCTCCATACATACATACATATACACACATAAGCAAAGTGCAGTACCTGGCCATTGAATTATGACCGATGGCCTTCTTTCTGACAACTTCAAATATCAGATAAAACTTTCAATCTAATTTGGGATTTTCCAAATAAAAAAGGGTATTAAGGGGGTTTTAACTTGTTTTGAGATGTTTTTAGGAATTTTCGGTCAATTGGTCCGCTACGATTAGAAAAGGATCACCGTTTTTTTTTTACTTATAAGTGAAAAGTTAGGTATGCAAGTGCCAGTGCGAATTAATTCGATCTTTTGTGAAGAGCATAAAAAAACTCATTGAGATCGTGTGAAAAATGAAAGATTGAACAGTGAATATTCATATATTAAAAATATAACAACAGTTAGTACAAAATATACATATCTTTTGAATTTGTCACGTGGATTTTCCTTTTTTTCAATTCAACTTTAGAAAATGGGCCGAAAGTCGGATTTGACAGCGGGACAAAAGCAACAAACTGCAGTTCTTTTGAAAGCCACGAACCTGAGCTATGCAGACATAGCAAGAACCGTTGGAATATCCAAGGCGTCTGTGGTAAATGTTGCCCAAAAGTGATTTTTCCAACAACGTTTTAGCGGTAACTTCAAACAATCGCCAAAATTGTCGCCGAGAACGCATCACCTCAACCAGTCAGGATCGCAAAATCGTCCAAACAGTTCTCTGGAACAGAAATGCTTCAAGTCGGATGGTTTTAAGAGAGGTTCAGGCAGCTGGAGTAAATATTTCGGAAACAACGTTACGACGACGCTCATACGAAAATGGACCTTTTTGCATACGACCAGCAAAAAAGCCAAAACTGATACCGTGTATGTGAAATCGGCGGAAACTTTGGACACAACTTCACAGAGACTTCGACGCGGAATATTGGAAAAAATAAGTTCAAAAATATTTTTTTTGAAGTGAAACTTCTTTAGGCGCGTCGGGGGCCCCAAGGCATATTGAAAATAGGCGAGTGAAACGGTAAGTTTGGAGCGTTACCGAAATCCGTCAAATGGGCGGGGCCAAGGAGCAGCTGCTCCTTCCCACTCTCGCCTATTCGCTCTCTCTGTCGCTCTCTCGTATCGCAAGCGCTGAACGATGTGAGGGAACCACCGAGACACGCCGTCTCTCCCCTTCTCTCTCGAATGCCTTTCTTTCTCTCCCGTTTGCTCTATAGCAAACTACCCACGCCGTGCATCAGCCGTTCAGTAAGTGTGAAGCGAAGTTAGGATATTGCGTTGACCTGTGATTCGCACTGAACGAAGCGATATTCTTAAATTCAGTGTGTGTTGGTGAACAATTAAGTTACGAGCAAAATGAGTCAGAGTGAGACCGATGTGACGCAAACTTGCGCATCAGATGCGACTCATCAACAGATAGTTGTCTCCAATATGCCTGATGAAATACATGGCAATCCAAGGTAAATATATCAAAAAATATATCACATAAATGTACGATGAAATACATCACGAATGAGGGATTTTGAATACATAACCTCGTTACCGTGTGGGTTTGAATAGAAAATTCACTAAACTCGTAATTAATACACATCCCCGGTAAATTGGTTTATCGCGTTCTTTCTGTTGGGCTCCCATGCATGGAACAACCAACTTAGAAGTTTCACTTCTACCGTGCGTGAGTCTGACAGACTCTAGATTTTTTTTTCCTTTGTCAAATAGCAGTAAGAAGATGTGAATATTCACACTTTTTTGTGGTTCGGTTTGTCTTCTTACAGATCATCTTCAGCGATGAATGCCGATTGGAAGCGATCACAAAAACAGCAAACTTTGTTCGCAGAAGAGTCGGAGAACGATACTCTGAAGATTGTGTGCTTCCAAGGGTCAAACACCTCCCCAGTGTTATGGTTTGGGGCTGTATAACCTCAGAGAGACGAGACCCGCTACATTTTATTGAGGGAACAATGCGCTCTGTCCAGTACGTGGACGTGCTGGAAAACGTTTTCCTGCCATATTTAGAAACCCTGAAGTGTCCGAGAGACGAATGCACCTTTATGCAAGAAGGAATTCGATGTCACACATCCAGGATGAGCATGAAATGTCTGAATTCAATGGAAATAATGGCTTTGCCATGACCTGGCAATTCACCGGACCTTAACCCCATCGAAAATTGTTGGGCATACCTCAAATCGGCAGTATACCAGCGGAATAATACCACAATACAGCAGCTTAAGGAAAACATCGAAGATGTGTGGTATAATGACCGAAATCTTAAGATGAAGATAACACAGTGCGTAGCCAGTATGCCAGAATGAATTGCGGCCATCTTAACAGCAAGGGGAGGAGCCACGAAATATTAGTTTAAAATAAATATTTTTTAATGCAAAAATGTCACGAAGCTTTTAATAAAAACAAATATGTAAACTTTTTAAATGCTTTAAACCCGTTTGCTTTTTATTCGCTCTCAAAGCCATAAATATGTATTTTTTATCATCGGTCATAATTCAATGGCCAGGTACTGTATGCATCCTCGGTTACAAATGCATTGGTTTACATAGCCAACTTTCAAGTGCGCGGAGCTTATGCAATTCTAGCCAGCCATACTGCCCCACTGCGCTGCTCCAATAAATAATACAAATTTCTCTCATGAACATTAAGCTGAACACAACCACATACACACATACATACATACGCAGTTATTACACAAGTATTACAGCTGCTACAAACACACTTGCACAAGAGAATGTCTAAAAATACGCGTCTTGCGTTGGAAATTTGAAATTTTGAAAAAAAAAAAAAAAAAAAATTTCATGTATGACACAATTTTTTGTTCAGTGTCAAAAATTATTGGTAATATTTGAAATCGTACACGCGAAAGTACAACTAAATAAAACAAGAAAATATAAACAAATGCGAAATGAGAAGGCGACAAATGAAATAAATGAATTTGCAAGAGATGTAACAAGGCAAAAAAGCATAAAAACATTACCAAAATTTAAGAAAATATCCAAATAGTCAAAATGTGGTACTTGAAAGAGTATTCAAATTGACAGTTGGAAAAATAATGTCATGCGTCTTTGTGGTTGGCATATGCGACATTTTTTTGTGTTAGACAATAAATATAAATAACGCAATGAATGGTGTTATAAACGTTGTTGCTAGTTTGCTTATACGGGCATATTTGTATGTATGTAGATACTCTAAGTACACACACATTTGTTTGTATGGATGTATGTGTTTGTATTTTTCGCATCTTTGCCGTACGATGGCATGTTTCATATGCGAAAAGAGCAAACAAAATTAAACCATTCCACAAATTACATACATACATATGTATTGAATTTAATGAAATTCGTTCTATTTAAATTGTTTTGTATTTGCTTAATTTTTTGTAATAATTAAAGCTTTCGAAGTACGTGCGTATATACACAGATAAGTTAAAATCAGCTGGGCAACGCTCACCGTAATTTTTTGTAGGAGGTAGAAAATGCCACGCCACGCTTTTGCTTGGTCAGAGTAAATAATATGAGAGAAAATAAATGAAATAATATAATATGAAATTTGACACTCCCGGCGTGGGTCAAAATAAATGCAAAACCAAATACGATTAGTTTAACTGGAAAGCATCGAAAATTGCATTGGTCCTGAGTGCCGACAAATTGATTTCAACACAGCGTTTCAGTGTTTGTGCACCATTGCATGATTTTAGGCGCAATTATTTTTACGTGTTGAAAGTTATACAGAATGACTGGCAAAATTTAAATTTACGATCATCATTTCCACGCGTTTGCTGCAAGAAACGCATTAAAAACCCAGAATCATAGAGAAATGGATTGCGCCTTCCGAATTCGTTGTGTCGTAAGAGTCCATGTATTGTATAAACAAACAAAATGAAGGGGAGTTACTTGTTTGTGAAGAGGCAGAATAGGCGAAAGCAATAGAAACAACCAAACACAAGACGTTTCCACGACAGTCGGTTCTACGTAATCGACCCGGATTTGCATATATTCGGTCAAGGATTGTCACTTCAACAGCATTTCCCATATACAGCCATGGACAGAGTATAGCACACTTCTAATTTTTAAATGTTTATTACTGTAATGTTTTTATACACAGGCGTAGATCAATCACGTTTTTGTTGGTATATTGCACATTCACGTTGGACAAAGAAATAGCACAATTTCAGTTTTGTTTCTGCATTCATTCTTAAATCAAATATTAATCAGTCAATTTGTTGAAGTATTTTGTGTATTTTGTGCAAGTGGTAAAATAAAACATTTCTTTTAAATATGGGTCGAGGAGTACATTGCACCGTGAAAAAAGAAAACTTATTTGGAGTTTTTTTGAAAAAGGCACCAACAAATCGAAAATTACCGACTAGATTGTTCTAGAAAAATGGTGCATAGTGCTATTAAATTGATACAAGCAGACAAAAGTTTTTTGCAAAACAAAAAAATAAGAAAGCCTCCGCCACGTAAAACCACACCAAGATTAGATAAAATTATTGTACGGCAACGTAAGGCCGATCCTTTTAAGTTCTCAAATGCCATAATGACGGAAATTAATGAAGAGCACAACCTTGATGTATCCAGTAGGCTGGGTAGAAGACGTTTGAATGAAGTCAATTTGTATGGAAGAACTAGCAGGAAGAATCCACTTCATTCAAAAAAAAATAACAAAGCGCGGTTGACATTTGCAAAGCTGCATCAAAGTAAGGATGTAAATTTTTGGAAAAGAGTACAACTCAAGGTACACTAAGAAAACAGTTAAGCAGGGTGGAAGAAGTGTTATGGCTTGGGGTGCGTTTTCGTGGTATGGCGTTGGTCCATTGGTGCGAATTAATGACAAAATGGACAAACATATTTATATTATTTAGAATTACTTAAAAGTACAATGGAGCCATTTGCTTTTGAAAATATGCCTGTAAACTGGATATTCATGCAGGATAATGATCCTAAACATTCATCAAAGGTGATGAAACAGTGGTTCGATAAAGAACGTGTAGAAGTTTTGAGTTGGCCGGCTCAAAGCCTCGATCTTAAACCTTTGGAATGATGTAAAGGTTCAGATCGGGGGAAAAAATTTCAAAATGCCGATGAATTATGGGAAGGAATCAAAAAAGAGTGGAATTCGATACCGGTGAGCAGATGCAGGACATTAATGGAGAGTATGTCCCGAAGATGTGATGCAACTATAAAATTTTTTTTGCCAATCAACTAAATATTGAGGTAACTTATGAATCTGATGCGATTCGATAAATTTTTTAATTAAAATTTCAATAAAATTACAGCGTGTGCTATTTCGGTGTCCAGCTGATAAAGTGGCATTGCAACAATAATGATTAGAAAGGAAAAGCGGACGGACAAACAATTGTTTTTTTAAATTAAATTATATGTTATAAACAAATTGATTGTTTTTTGCAAGGAATAAAATGTTATTTATATGTTCTATGATGAAGAAAATGAATTTAGAGGTGAAGTTAGTCTTGTGTGCTATTTCTCTGTCCATGGCGGTATATATCTGGGGAATGTTTATGCTCCTACAACACAACAATCAAACACAAGAAATTACACACACACACACACAATCTCTTGCCATGGCGTCTTCCGCATAAAAAGGCAAAAAATTGCATTTGGAGGCTTTGTATTCATTTCTGCTTTCACAATTTAACACACGGACATGGTTTTCTTTCGTTTGATTAGTTTAAATCTCACAACTCACAATATGTCAAACTATTAACTGAATTTTCACAAACAAGTCATTTCTCCTACTTTGTTCGTTTGTTTTGTACTGCAAAGGGAGCTGACGTCAGACTTGTCAAAATCGCGAGACATTAAGTAACTGTTTTTAATGGCGCCACCTAAGGTACTCAATTCGCCTTGACTAAAAACAAAAAAGAGGTTGTCTGTAAAGTCGATTTAATGAAGAAAGTGACAACGTCATAAGAAAATACTGATGAAATGGTTGCATTTTTCAAAAGAAAATTTTAATTTTATTTGTTTGATAGATATTTTGTATGGATATAGAGAAGGAGGTAAATGGAATCGCAATGGAATTGATCACGTTTTAAATTTACACAAACGTGAAAAATGACGAAACATTTATCAAATTCATGAAAGATGTGTTCAATTTCGATTGTGCATCAGTCGTTTTATCGATTTACCTTTTTTAAGACACTTTACACTCGAAACACCCCCTTTCATTTCCTACTTTTTCTATCATCGTCCTATTCTCAACAGAGAAATGGTTCATTACCATGCACACAGATCCACAAATCTCTTGGATCCATTGATGAATTTTAAGAAATCCGAAAGAGAAAGAGTATGCACTTTATCCACACTCAGTATAAAAAAAACACAGATGATAAATTTTAAAATAAAATAAAATTAAAATTAAATTTGTGTGTTTCTATGTATAGGTATAGTAGATATATATACCATTTAATTGGCTTTTACATCCTTTGTCAGGTATTTGGCCGAGCTTCTGCTCTACTTAATTTGTGGTGTACCATTTTGATTCATTTTCATTCTAACGAAGATTCGCAAGTGAAAGCCGAGTTGCAGCAAGATAATATCTAATAATCGATCCCGAGATCAGCAAATTGTAGTCACGCACACACCCACTCAGTAGTTGTGTTGACCGCTATACACGCACACAGGCACATACCTACATACATACATACATTCACTTTATGTGCATTCAATTTGCTACAAATTTCAACAATCAATGACGCAACAGCTGATATTTTGGGAAATGACATCAATGGCACTGACTAACCCTACTAACCCACTCTCTTGGTTTGTGCCAATCGGATGCATGCCATCATCGCTTCACCTCTACCAATGTTTTATGTGTTTTTCGACATTTTTAAAATATGATACAACGACAAACGACGAACTTGGGGGTTTGTTGCTTTTCTTTGCTGTTTGCTGTCATGTCTCATGGGACGAGTACTCTTAGAGTGTATCGAAAAATTTTCAAACCAAGCAACTAAGTAACCAAGTATTTTTGATCTCTACATTTATGTACATACATCCACACATACATATAATTGCGGTTTATTTTATGTGCATATCTACGTTTGTATGTATGCGTTTTTAAATAATCTTTTTTGAGTTTTGACAATTGCTTTGGTTTTTTTGCCTGCATAGATGGCTAATAACGGTATTGTTCATATTTAAGGCATTGCGAGCAAGAGTGTAAATAAATTATAAAGGGTGATCAGATTGCAGGTATCGCGCGTAACGAGACCTCTAACTCTTTAGCTAGCATGGGTTCCGGGCCAAAGAAGTTGGCCTCAGAGCCCGTTCTGCCACTCCCTTCTGCTGTCATCAAAGCCACGGTTAGTAAACGGGTTACTTTAACTCACAAGCGGGTCTAGCAGGCTGAGATAGGCTGCAGATAGACAAAACTGATGTTACCTGTCATGTTCGATCGACTGTCACAGATCCGCCTGTCACAGATCCTCCTGTCATTAATCAGATGAAACTGTAGGCAGCTGATTCGACTGATGACGGACCCCTTGCTGTGGGTGAAGCACATGGAAAAGGTAGGCATCTCATGTCCAGCATGTGAAGAGGAGGATGGGACGGCGTACTACTTTCTGTGTACTTGAATCAGGCCTGCGGTGGCACTGATGAGTTAAGAAGCGGCCATTTTGGCTGTTTGGCACCACAAGATCTACTCAGATGTCTTTGGACGTCGCGCAGATTTAAAGAAAATGAAAAAAGCAACTCGAAAGCAGTACAATGGACTTAATATAGCCGAGTGCTGTACTTGCTAGTAAAAAAAAAAAAGCAGATTGCAGGTACTTTTTCCAACAGAATCTTTTTGATAGATCTATTGTAATTACGGTCAAACTAAATATGTACATCATTCTTTTCCGTATTCATTGAAATTTCATCATGGAAACACTTGAGCCTCAACAACGTTTACAAGTCGTAAAATTGAAAATTGACGCTCTGTGAAAAGTGTTCATCGCCCGCTCAGGCCAACTTATGTTGTTCAGTGATTCGGCTCATTTTTGGCTTAATGGCTACGTCAATAAGCGAAATTGCCGTGTTTGGGCTAAAGAGCAACCCGAAGCCATTCAAGAACAGCCTTTACATTCACTTAAAGAAATCGTTCGGGCCTATGGGCTAGGGGAATCATCCGCTCATATTTCTTGAAAGACAGTGAATGGCAGACGCAATCGCGCCATGATAAACAACTTTTTCATGACGGAAATTGAAGTCCGCGATCTCCACAATGTTTGGTCAAACAAGACGGCGCTACTTGCCGTACAGCCTGTGAAACAATGGATTTACTGCGCCGTAGTTTCGGTGAGCAATTTGTCTCTCATCTCGGACCACTGGATTGGCCACCAAGATCGTGTGATATCACACCTTTGGGCATTTATTTGCGGGGGTGTGGGGGTACGTAAAGTGCAAATACTTTTTAGAGAAGTCCTCCAGCAAGTCATTAAAAATTGGTGTTTACGGATGGTCGAATTACAGCGCAGTTGTGCCAATTTGGATTTTTGTTGTTTCAATTTAAAACCCGATACCTCTAAGTTGATCACCCTTTATATTGTGGCACACAAAAGTTCATTAATATTCATATACTCGTTCATACAAATGCATGTACGTGGATAACAGAAAGTCTTTAACATTTTTGGTGTTCATTCAAGATTCCTCTTGTATAAACAATTGATTTATAGGGTTGGCAGGTCCTACAAATATGAGCAAAATATTTTGGCGAGTGACATAATACGATTGCAGACGGATGCTGGGATAAGCGCACTAACTTAGCTGTTAGAAACATGAAGGCGAAATATTACTTACACTGGTTTACAAATATTTAGTGATTTTTTTACCCACCACCAGAGCATCTAATTCCTATGCTAAATTGGAGGCTGAGTCTGGTAAGCCCCGGCTGTACGATTTGATGCAGTGATAACCGAACGCAGTTAATAGTTTGGCAGCGGAAGGCAGCCTATCGATGATTCTCAAGACGGAGCTTGTCTTGTTTACGAGGAAATATAAATACAACGCAGAGCTCAACTCTCCTCAATATGGATGATGAAATACTTAAGTTTAATATTCATCAAAAAGCTAACATGGAAGCCCAATACTGAGGAGAGGATAAAAAACGCAACAATTGCTTTGCATGCATGCTAGGGAGCTATTGGCAAGAGATGAAGCCCCTCGCGTAGAGCTGCATTTGGTCTCTGTTTTACCATTATAAAGCCAATTTTGCTGTATGCAGTCAGTACCTACTGTAACTTACTAGAGAGGATGACCTCGGTGAAGACGCTGTAGAGGATTCAATGGTCTGTATTCATTGGAATCAGTAAGGCACTTCGAACTACTCCTACTCTAGCGCTTAACGCAGTACTAAATGTGGTACCTGTAGACATCGTAGGCGAAATTGCCGCTACACGTGCCGCAATCAGACTGAAAGGCTCGGATTTCTAACTTACGAACACCGAAGTGTCCTTTGAAACTTTGGATTCATCCCCTTGACGACGGATCCATGTACACGCGAGGTATATATGCGGTGAGACTCGGTATTACTTTGAGTTCTTTTGCGTCAGCTGTATGGAGAATGATGTGGAATCATCTCAGCACCCTCCCCTTTGCTGCCTTACTCTCGCGGGGCTAGAATTTAGGCATCTTGGGTCTCATTACTTTATTGCTAATATAGCAGGCCTTGATACTAAAAACCTCAACTTCATCAGCAGCAAAAAACGGAACCGAACTTCTTTCACCGTTGGTAATCCAAAAGTGTTCAAACTTTCCGCCTACAATTTCCTCCCACCTTCCAGCTGCCTTCCTAGCCACTCACCCGCGATGCAATTTCCAGGAACATCTCTGTGTCCAACAACCCAGAAAATGTGCGTGGTACACCGCTTAGTCAGCTCATTAAGAGTATATCTACATACAATTGCTACTTTGCAAGAAGTATTATTCCACTGTAGAGATTTTATGGCAGCTTGACTGTCCGAGTAGATCGTGATGGGCTGTGTTGCAACTGACGAGTTTCTGAGCCGCAGCGTAGCCTCCTCTATAACTACTAACTCAGCTTGAAAATCGCTGCAGTAGTCAGGTAGCCATAGCTAGTCAGGTACCCATAGGTAGTCAAGTAGACTTAGGTTCATCTGCAGCACTTCTGAGTGGATGTCACTCTCGACCTCATTATTTAGTCTTGAGCTGTCAGTAAAGATAGCCACTGAACCTGGGTCAAGGTCCTTAATGTTATACCATTCACATCTTTTTGTGGAGCAGTGGAATCACCGTGCGTGCTGCAATAGCTGAATGGCATAATCGCTTGAAGGCTTGTGGTGACCATTTCGAATGAAAATTAAAAATATATTTTTTTATACATATTTATTATAATACATACATAAAACTAACTGCATTAAAAAAAAAACTAATAAAAAATTTGTATATATGTAAAGGGTTTTCCAATAAGAGGTGTTATTTTGATATTCAAAGAAAAATTCTATTTTTTAATATAAATGATCGGATGTTTATTTCATTATAAAGAGGAAGGTATGTCGTTAATAGTGGAAAATAATGTCAGGCAAATGACCACCATGACCACGCTTATAGGACAATATCCTTTTCATGAAATTTTCCATAATCGAATTGCAAAGTGAATCGACCCTGGGCTGTTGGCGTAGACCTTTTTTTCACGTGGTCCCAAAGAAAAAAGTCACAAGGTGTTAAAACACAAGATCTCGGTGGCCAATTGATATCACCTCTTCGAGAGATAACACGGTCCAGAAACTTTTCCCATAAAAGATCAATGGTTTCGTGGCACGTAGCGCCGCCTTGTTGAAAATAAACGTTATCCAGATCAATACCATCCAGTTCCAGCCATACAAAATCGCTAATCATATCTCGATAGCGCAATCCATTCACCAATAACATCTGTTCTTGAAAAACCCTTTATAACGGCCCTAGATTTAGATTAGATTCGATTTGTGGGGGGTTGGACAAGTCCAAGCACTCAGTCAGTAGACCATTGTACTACACCCGGATAGATTTAAGTAGAAAGAATAGAGATACGAAAGATAAAAAGTAGGTGGTAAGATTAGTTTGAGGTCACCCTTCCACAAATCTCTTGGATTCATTGATGAATTTTAAGAGATCCAGAAGAGGAAGAGTATAAACTTTGTCCATACTCAGTGTATCGCAACCCAATATCCTAAGTCTGATTCTGGAAAACGTCGGACAGCTACAGAAAAAATGATCTGCAGCGTCGTCATTCTTAAGACAGGATAGGCATATCGGGCTGTCCACGACCCCCTTGGTAGCCATATGCTGACCGCAGACGTTGTGCCCTGTGATTACACCCACCAGTACACCCAGGTTCTTTCTGCTGAGTTTTAGGAGAAAGGACGCCGTGTTCCTGTTTGGTTCTTTCACAAAGCACTTGGCTACTCTGCACGAGTTCAACTCAGACCAACGACCTCTGTGGGTAGACCTCATGAAGTCGTCAATCCATAGTTGAATCGATGCGGAATTGTTCATTTTTGTTCACTGTTCAGTTTTGTCTTACATTCACCGACCAACTTCGAAGAGCAGCGTGGGTTAGCAAGCGCTGTCAGTGCAGCTTGACTGTCACTACAAATTCCAATACTGTTGCCCCGCCACTTTTTCTAACGGAACAGAACTTATGGCTGGACTAAGTATATATGTAAATAAAAAACAACAAATTATTTATTATTTTACCAGTTTGCATTCTTCATTAAAATATTTACGAAACTGTTGACGAACGTTCGCCACTTTACATGTTAGCGGGTTGTAGAATACGAGTATATCCGATTCAGAAGATGCTAAAGAAGTACGAACACCCACAGAATACAATTTATAACAACGAACTGCGACGATTTACTCCCGTGAGGGATCAATTAATTGATTTCATAGCAAAAACAACACTTAAGCCTAGGGGTACATGAATAAAAGATATTATTTTCGTTATTAGCAAAGGGCTGAGTCATCTGATCTAGAATTTCGATTCGAAAATCGATTTTTTTTCATGTTATCATAGTTTATACTTCCAAAAATATACTTGCATATTTTTGTATTGAAATTCGTTGTAGTTTAGACGTTACAGTCCTTTAAAACAAGACCAGTTTGGAGTACGACGCCCCGCCCAGGTATAAGCACGTTAACCGTGTTTTTCTTGAAACTAGTTTTTCCGAGTTGGCGTTGGTAACTTCTCAAAAAGTACTGAACCGATTAATTTGAATTTTTAATATGTTATTGAGTAGACTTGTGGCTCTCGCGCGTAGCGGAATTATAATTTTATAATCAAGTTTTATATTTTTTTTAAGAGCAGGAACGCGAAAAAAACTCTTTTTTTTGTTTTTCCAATAAACAGATAATAATATTCATAAAAAATATCTGCCGTTCGGAGTCGGCTTGAAACTGTAGGTCCCTCCATTTGTGGAACAACATCAAGACGCACACCACAAATAGGAGGAAGGAGCTCGGCCAAACACCTAACAGAAGTGTACGCGCCAATTATTTTTTTTTTTTAATAAACAGATAAAATATCTAGACATTTTTTTTTTGTAAATCTGCTTCCCACCACAGCAACATATTTCCTGATGAATAATCGACCGATTTTTCTTTTTTCAGACGTACTTGAGCAATTTTTTTTGTTATTGTCATTGAAAAAAAAATTTTTTTTTTTTGTAAAAAAAGAATTGATCTAATGAATAAAAACGATTATCAATTGATACCGATTGTTTTTCTTCAATTTTCAACGCCTTGAATTTTCACGTCTCTAGACCAAAAAGGTGCCTTAATGGAAAATGTGCGCTCAAGCATACGAAATATCAGCCAGATACAAGGAGAAGCAGCTCTTCTGCTGCCAGGGAAAAGAAAATCATAGTGGACACTTAAAGCTAACGAAATGCCACAAAAAAATGTTTGTATAAAAAAAATATATATATAAGTAATATAGGTATATATGTGTAAGTGTATGTACATGAAACTTAGCATAGTTCATTTAGCAGTTCAGCACTTAAACCAACTCATCGAACACCTCTTTCACTCCTGGTTTGACCACGTCGAAACAGCACCTTTCTTGGGCCTACCGATATGCGATCTCGTTGGTATGACGAGTAGGGCGCGGACTTTAAAATACTTAACATTAAAAAAACAACAACAAAGCCATACATAATTTTCTGCAAATAAATTCAAAAACACTTTTGAAACTTATGAATTCTCATTCCAAACATATTTTTATTTGCAAGCTACTTTTTTTATATTTTTATAAGAACGTAACTACTTAATTTAAAGGATTTGTATACAGATTTATTTAGTTGTGTGTATGTGTGTGTTTTCGTAATTATTCAGCAAATCGTCATTTATAAAATACTATACTCGAATTATCAGCAATAAAAAAAATAATAATTTGTCGGTATGTACATAAATTCATAAATTATGTTAAGCAAAAAAAAAAACATAAAAAAAATTATATAAAAAAGTAAAATGTCTTTTGGCACAATTTGGGATTTGCTGGTCGGATTTCGTTTAAAAGCGCGTTTAGGTCGGAGGTGAACTGTTTGATGACTGTGTTGCGGCGGTTCGATATGAACTTAACTCATATATATGTATATATACTTAAGTTGCTGTGTACGAGATGCAGATGCAGGTGCAGGTGCAGGTGCGGATGCAGTTTAAGGCTATTAGAGGTACTTTGGATATTCTTTTCGACTATGAGTTTGTCTATAAAAAAAGAAAAAACAGAAATAAATAGAGAAAAGTTGAAATTAAAATGCAAATCATCATTGGCACAAATTTAAAAAGAAAAAGTTTTTAGCAAAGAAAAAACAAACACAATCAAAACATACAACAACCAATAAGTAGTGACAAAGCATTTGAACAGAAAGGAAACGAAACGAAACGACATTACTTGCAGCGACATTTAGAAAAGCGGATAGAAATTGGCGTCCTTCAGCATATCGAAATTATCCACTGACGTTCTTGTTGTGGTCGTTGGTGTAGTTGTGGTGTGTGTGGCCGCCGTTACAACGGCATCAGGTGCTGTAGCTGGTGCCGTTAGCAAAGCATCTGCGGCTGCTGAAATCCTCGCCTCCACAGCATTGGTTTGTTGTGCTCGTTGCGTAGGTGAGCCTTCCGCAGAAGAGGCACTAAGCAATTCTTTCAATTCAGGTGTTTCCGAGTCGACGGAGCTGGTTGGCGTGCATATACTGGGTTGAGGACTCAATGTGGCGAGCGGATTAATGCCCGCTGTAACAGGAGAAACAGCCGCCGAGGCGGTTGGTACATTAACCGATAAATCGAAATAGAGCGACTGCATGCCCAACTCCTCTTTGATGTCAGCTTCAGGTGCGCCGAAAGCTTCTTTTGTCTTCTTGCGCTTTTTAAGCTTCTTCTTGGTGGCTGCTCCTGCTGCTGCTGCGCTACCTTCTTGTGTAAGACTAGCCAACGGTTCTTCGGCTACCACACTACTGCGCGGTGAAAAGAGGCTCCCACCATTCAATTCATCGTTGATCAAACTATTTTTGGAGTTGCGTCGCGATCGTGACACTGTGCGTTTTGGCGAATCAGTTTCCATTTGTATGCTACTGTTGCGCCGACTATAGCACTGATTCTCGGAGTCATCTTCGTCTTTAGTGTAATATTCTTTACTATTGTTTCGCGCCTCCCTACGTGACTTCTTTTTACTTTTCTTTTTCTTCACCGGTTTCTCCACCAACTCCTCTTGGTCTCTCACTGTTGTACTCAACTCCGTTACCTCCGCCACTTCATTTGTTGCGTACTCCGTTTCCTCTTGAATGGTGTCAGGGGTAAGCTGATTTTCATCAGCCTCGTAACAAACTCCTTCTGCACCTTGACTGAACAAAGTTATGCTCTCACCACCCAAGCTGAATTTTCTCAAATCGAAGTGTGATTTCTCTTCGTCTACATTAGCGCTTGTGTCAGTGTCCGGTTTTTCTTCCTTGTTTGTGTCTGCCTCATCGTCTTCGATTTTAAAGTTCTTGCGCCAATTATACTCTCTTTTCGGCTTGTAACTTAGATCCACTTCCACGTCTAAATCTTCCACACCACTGCCGTGCAGCTGTGGCATATAGCCGTAACGCGTGCGCAAGCGCGTTGATTGTCTTTCATGCACACTTGCATCGCCCAAGTATCGTAGCTCGTGTTCACGATACTCATTCTTTATCAATTTCAGCGTTGGCTTGCCTTCTTTTTTCGTTTCTCCTTTTTTGGGTTCATTATCGCTCATGGCGCTCATGTCACCTTCGCTGCCATCGGTCGTGCCCGCATTGTCAATGTAGTTCTTTTGCATTTCCTTCAGAATGCTGTCATAGTCGCGCAGAATTCCAGACTGTTTACGATTTTTGATAGCTTCATCGTAGATCTCATCGATTGCTGCTGAGTCAGAGTCATAATCCAAAGCACTAGCCGCACCACCAACCGCACCTTCTTCTTCACCAGCTATTAGAATATCATCTGCCAGCAGTTCATCGATATTGTCCACGTGCTGCCAATCGTTTGCCTCTCTACCCGCATAACGATCCATTTCTCGCTCTGCTTCTTCGCATTCGGATTGTTCGTGGTGGGACTCGTCAGCGGGACCACGTTCGTTAAAGTCACATATATCCTCATCGATTTCATCCTCCACCTCTACCACGGTTTGTCGCTCATCTTCACTGCCATCAGTTTCCTCCTCTTCCCAAACACGAAAATGTTCTTCCATTGCTTCGCTTACATCATCTTTTGGAATCGCAACATTGCCACCCATTTCTTCTGAAATCAAACTTATCTGATCGAAATCTTCGCTGTAGTAATCTTCTCGTATCCAGGTACGAGTACCTTTAGGTGTTTGCACTTCGATTTGTGAAACAAAAACGTAGTCATCATTAGGGTACTCCTCGATCGATTGCTCTTGATTCAATGAGAAACGCCGGAAATGATGATAATTCTCTGGCTCTACATCAAAATCCTCTTCAAGCTCCTGCAGCTGGATAATAACTTCTGGTTTCTGAATTAGCGCCGAGTCGGATGCTCGGCGTTCATTGTCAAGAAAACCAGCATTAAGATAGCGCGAGAATGTCTGAAAATTAATATCTGATTTCTCTATGCTATTCACTTTGTCTTCGAATTCCCGTTTTTTCGCCTCGCCCTCGATTTGCTGCACTTCCTTTGCCTCTACCTCACCAAGTGGTGAACGACTTTGACTACGCGAGCGCTGAAACTCTGCGTTCAGCCGTCGCAACTCATCGTACTGAGTCTCCTGAATTTCCTTTGACAATGAACGTAATTCTTTAGGCTTTGCACCCAAACGTTCCATATCGACTACTTGTTCCGACGCCAAAAGCAGTTCGCTCAGTATTTTGTCCTGTACCTCGCGCCGCTTTTCAGCTGTTTCTAGTGGTTCGGTAGCAACAAGTGAAGGCGATGGACTACGCGAGCGACGAAAGTGTGCCGTTTGTTCACGCAGCGGTGCAAATTCACTGCCGAGATCCAAAGACTCGCCGACATAAGTTGAACGCTTGAATCCACTTGCCAATATTTCATCCTTGATGCGTTGCACATCGTTCCACTCTTGTGAAATGGTGCGATCGTAATCGGGCGTGGTCGGTGAGCAACGCAGTTGGCGCAAACGCTCCTCGAACGGCATACCCATAAGTTTGTTCTTATCTTCACTCTCTGATGGTGTGACGGGTGTCACGGTGCGCAGCTCCATTTCCTCACTTGCGTTACTCAATTTACGCAAAGCCTCTGCGTCCACTTGCCGCTGCTTCTCAGCCAGTATGCTCTCCATTTCTTCGCTGCATTTGAAAAGTGTCCTATTTTGTGATGCTTCCAGATTTAACATCACATGGAAGTCGGTCTCTGCACTTGGTTGTGGAGAATATTTGCGGTTACGAGTGGGTGAAATCGATACAGAACGGGAAGGCGTACGAGACCTTCTATCATGTTCATCTTCGCCCTCACTCAATTCGTCTGATTCCATTATACCCACGCGCATATTACTCGGCTCTGGTGTGCGCTCTCGCTCAAGGCGTCTCATCGGCGATTTCGAACGTGAGCGTCGCAAGCGGAGTGATTGCACCAAACTATTAATGTTCTCAAGAGAACAGTCGCTTTCTTCACGCCCAGTAACTGTTCTCTCGTTTGCTGGTTCTTCATCATAATCTTGTATAGAAATGATCGGTGCAGTGGTTGACTTCATGTCCAAACTAGTAGACGCATTAAGCTGCTGAAAAAGTTCATCGTTTTGTAGAATTTTTTTCTTGCGTCGATGCTCTAAACCGGTTCTTATGTTCTCTGCCGTGGGCAACGGTGAACGCGAGCGCGAGCGTGAATGCGAATGTATTCTATCCACGCGTAAAGACTCCACCATAAGACTTATGCTCTCTTTCGAGTATTCGCATTCGGGGCTTTCAGGACTTTCGGGAGATTTATCGCTATGCAACTCCGTTGGACTCGGTGTCCGACTCGTGTTGATATCTAAACCAAGCTTTTCTATTAGCTCATCATTTTGTTTTATGCGTCTTGAACGCCGTGTTTCTAGGCTACGTGCAAGGTTGTTTGGCGTTGGGAGCGGTGAACGAGAACGCGATCTGGATCTTGTACGCTGCTCTTCAACTAGTAAGCTGGTACTGGCAGGCATGCTTGCTGCTTCAGTAGAGCTCGACGGAGACTCACAAATATTTAGTGTCTCCTCAGTTGCGTTAACATTATCCGAGATATGAAGATTTAACGCTTCCACACTACGATTAAGCTGGTCACCTGTTGGTAGTGGTGAACAGGATCGCGATCTAGATTGCCGTTCAACGCCCAATGTTTGAACTAGCAGACTCATTTCGAGTCGTGAACCTTCTTCAGCTCCTGCCTCATTAACATTTGGTGAATCGGCGACATTTTGCAATTGTTCGTTGATCGTCTGAGACAATTTAACGCAATCATTTTGCAAGGATTCTATGAAATTCACTACATTTTCTTTTGTCAGCTCGACCTCCACAATATGCCCAGTATCATCATAGACATCTACGGGAGTATCATTAATACCTTGAAAAGACTTACACTCTACATTCTTAGGAGCTGGTGTACACGGTTGTGAAGACGCGGGCGAAACTTGGCGCGATGTTGAGCGTGAGCGCGAAGGATTCACCATAGCAGTGAAGTCGTAAAAGTCACTAATTCCCTCCATTAAGAGCCCATATTGATCCCGCCAAGGCGCATTGTCTGGTGCTTTATTAATAGTAATGGAAGGGGTGTTCGGTGTAGTAGGCGTGGTTGCTGTTTGCGCGCTAATTGGCTCGTTGGCTTTGTTCCACATTTCTTCGTACTGGTCTATTTCGTCGATACGAGGACTGCGGCGCAAGCGAGGGGAAGCAGATTTACGGCCAATTGAAGAATTTGGAGTTATATTCTGTTCAGTTTGAAGCTAATAAAGCGAGAATTTCAAGCGGATGTGGGAGTGCATGGATGTGCGTATGTGTATGAAAGAGAGTTAAGCAAAAAGCGTTAAGATTAGCGCAGAGAAGCTTTGCAAAAGTAGATGGTAGTATAATTGGTGAAAGGGTTAAATTTGCTACGCTTACATTTGGTTGAATGTCACTTCGAGCTGGCTCATCAGACACCGGTTGTTGTTGATCGTCAACGGTTTCCTGAAAATAATAAACGAAATTGAGGAATTATTGGCTTTAGTTATTTTTATAAATAAGGGACTCACCTGTTCTTCCTTGGTCTTTTGTCTCTGCAATACGGTTATGGCTTCTTCGTTTTGTGTGTTCGTTGCTTCCTCAAATACTGAGGCAGTGGGTAAATTTCTGGCATTAACATCCCGCGCTTCCTCCTTCTCTGCAGCAGGTAGCTCACTTTCAATTGTTTCCTCATCGATGGACATGGACTTCTCATGCTTCCAAAACGGCATATCCTTGTAGTGCTCTGGTGCAACTTCACCCCATGGATTGGTATTTGCTTCTTCGTTAAGCATCTCCAAAGAACCTCTTAAACTTCTATCGCTTGGCTTAGCATCTTTTGCCGGGCTACGCTTGTGACGTCGGCGAGGTGGTTTTACCTTCAAAAGCTGGTCATTTGAATATTTTATTGGTGTGAAATCCGTTTCGCCCTCCTTCGTTGCTTTTAGCTCTTCCTCTTCCAACGAAGTGAACATTTTTAGTTCTTCCTCGCGTGAGGCGCGTGATTCAAATGATGAGTTCGAACTGCCACTGGAACGACGCTTCTTGAAAGCGCGTCTACGTCCAGAACCATCCTCACGCACCAAAGGTCGCTGCTTGATGCCATCGAGTGAGCGTAAATAGTCATCGGTGTATTGTGTGGGAGATGTATTGTCATTATCCTCACCGTCGGGTGCTTGACGCTCCAGCTGTGTAAATTGCACATCGATTGTGTTGTGTAGTGTTTCATATGCATCGGTCTCGAATTCGTCTGAGGGTTGTGCACTCAACGAGCTATGTGGCTCTAAAGATGGAGCATCATCGGATATACTCTTGAATAGTAGCGGTTTTGTTGTCAAAGAATATGGTTCGCTGCTGGTTTGGCCGAACTGTGTTTTAACAGTTTGTGTCACACGTTCACCGCCCCCACTGTCAGAGTTATCGGAGAGTGGACTCATCGTCTTTCTTATGCATGGTTCTTCGAAAACTGGCGATTGTGGTGCACTTTCTGTGGCAGAGAGGCGTCGTTGTTTTTGCACAGACTCAAGTAGTTGCTCCATTTCCTGATCGGCTTCGAGAAACTTACGTGCATTCTCCTCGATTAGTCTCTGTTTCTCGCCACGTTCACGTGCTGCCTCTTCTTCAAATTCTTTTTCACGCACCTGACGGTCACTTTCGGCATCGAGCAGTTGCATTATGCTATCCAAAGTTTCTGCTTCTTCCAACTCATTTTGTTTCTTGCTTGCAAGCGCTTCATTCGCGAACATACGGTTGAACTTAATCTCCTCCTCCTCCTCCTCGTCGTCTGGTGCGCTTTCAGATTCACCCTCATTTTGTGCTTCCTCCATATCATATGCTCGCTGTTCTTCTTCGTGCAATTGCTCTGCTTCAAACAATTTTCGCTCGTTTTCAGCGTCTTCTTCTTCGTCTCTATTATTAGTGCCAGTCCAGTTTTCAATGTGTCCTTTTATTGCTTCCTCTTCAGCTTCTCGCTTACGCTGCTCGAGCTCGTGTTGCCTCTCGGCTTCCAACAACTTTTGCGACTGCTCTTCAGCTTCCCTTACTTCACGACGTCGCTGTGCCTCTTCTTCCTCAGCAAGCTTCTGCGCCAACTCTTCTTCTTCGGCTGCTTTGCGTGCTTGCTTCTCAAGGCGGCGTTTCTCTTCTTCCTCTGCAGCACGTTTTTGCTTTGCTTCTTCTTCAGCAGCCTTGCACGCTTCCTCTTGTTCTTGGCGTTTTATTTCTTCTTCTTCAGCACGCTTTCTAGCAGCTTCTTCCTCGGCGACTCTGCGTGCTTCTTCTTCTGCTTCTCGCTTTCTACGTGCTTCTTCCTCTACTTCTCGCCTGCGCTCCTCCTCTACGCGCATCTGCTCTCTCTCTAACAATTTGCGTGCTTCTTCGCGCTCTGCTTCTTTCGCTCTCTCCTCCTCGGCTTGTTGCCTTGCCGCGAGCTCTTCAGCAGCTTGCTTACGCTGTTGTTCTAACTGTGCTTCAGCTTCCGCCAGTTGCGCACGTGTTTTCTCTTCAATCTCCTTTTGACGCTTCAATTCTGATTCAATTTCCTTTTTGCGCTTTTCACGCGCTTCCGGTGTGCTCTGCTCAGCTCTAAGACGATCATTTTTTAACTGCTCTGCATCAGTGCGAAAGCCGTCCTTGTAAAGCAAACCATCTTTCATAACCTGTGTACCTGCCTGCAATTCTTTCGCTTCAGCCTCCGCCAGCTCGTTGCGCATACGCTCTTGCAACCGTTTGAGACTTTCTGCATCATTTTCTGTTCTGGCCACATGGCCGCAGCTCCAGTGATATAGATGACGCACAACATAGAGAAATTGCAAAGCACCTGCATAGCCGATAAGTACCGAGAAGACAAGATCACCCAGTTCGGGTAGAAGGTCATCACCCATTTTGTTGTTGTTTACGTTCAGCAATGAGTTTCGGTTGTGGAAAATGTGTTGATTTCTTTATTGAAATCGATTGAGCTGGTGGCACAAGATTCCTTAAAATCACGCTCGTTCCTTACTTTACTACCTTAAACACCCTTGAAACGTACAAATGACCACAAATTCGGTAAATTCTTCTTTTCTTCAACGCTGCACTTGAGAATCGCACGACACCACCAATTTATTGCAGTTTCAGAAATATAAAAAAAAATCTAAAGTGATTGCAGATACGCACGCAATTTGTTTAGTGGCGGACTGCAGTGTCGGTCGGAGAGAATGCGTCCTATAAGCAACTCGCTACCGCGACCACAAGTGATACGACCAACTGACGAAGCCACCAACTATTCACCAACACTTGAACGATGTACGATAGGAACCAGTAGCGCGGTAAACTGTTTAATCGGCGTACTGTGTAGTTCGTATTTTTTCGAAGAAAAGGGAAATTTCGTGTTGAAGCGCTTACGAATTGCGCGCTGCTATAGCGGCCAACCAAACCGTCACTAGCTTCACCGGCTGGCTGGTTACATGTACAAATATGCACTGCTTGTCGCCCGCCTGCTCGTGCGCGTTAATATTATATAAATTTCACCACACCAGCCTTGCTGCTTCACTGATTGTGTAATTCACCAAATGAAAATTTTCAAAAATTCAATTTTAAATTTTCATATACACAAATTTGCATTACTCTTCCGAATCACACACAATATTTTGTTATGTACATGCATACGTATATTTGTATGCCACTTTATTTTATTTTTGCGAAAATTCAAGTGCGAATGCCTTGGAATTTCTTGGCACAAGACAAGAAAAATATGGACGCGATTTATGTGAGCACTTCGATAATCGCACTCGCGCCGCACACGCATTCAAGGTTAACAATTGCAAACCGTTACAAATTAGCAATTTTTTTATATAAATATTTAATTTTTATTATTTTTTTTTTAATTTTAATAATCTATGCGTGCTTGAAAATCGAGCGAACCAGCGGCGAGCACTGCCAATTGTTAAGAAAGAGCACTTCTTGGAAATGACTGCCTCGGCTATTTTTCGAATTACTTGTGGCAAGTGAACTTACTTGCGCGCCGTTAAGTGCAATGAGATCTAATACTAATCGAACGAACTGCGTCTAATCAAATGAGCGATGATATCAGCAAGAGACCGCACCGAGGCGTAAGTGAACGGACCGCCTAAATTAGAACTCTCAACGAAAACGAGCAGCAGCGGCTGGTTGCAGCAGACGAAAAATTGCGTTTTTTAACAATATGCACATAGCACACACACACACACTCACGCGCGCATTTGTATTTAGTTAAAAAACAAAAAAAAACAAGAAACACAATTCATGAATCACGTCCCCGCTGAGTGAAACCATAACAAACTTTTGGCTAGCCAACCGAATTGATGACTGAGCTGATGCGGTGACACGTTCAAAACCAATTGAATGCGCACACAGCCGCTGCTATTGCTGCTCTTGTTGTTGTTACTGGTGCACTTAACCAAAATCTTCAGCAGTGCAATAGGGAATGTGTAGTATCAGGGCCGTTTGTAAGTGCACGACTGAGCGATTAGCGCATTTGGTGTTGAGCTGATTTAGCGGCGCTATAGTGGCAACAACAGCACAAAAAGAAAAACAAAGAGGTATACAACCAGGTGCTAACTACGCGTTAACACTACTAACTTCAGTCAACTGCCAAAAGAAACAAACAAACAGCAAAAAAATGAAAACAAAAAAAAAAGTACGCGCAGTGCGAGTGTGGCATGCAACGCGTCAGCAGATAGGAAATAGCTGTGCGTAAAGGCATCAAACACAAAAAGCTTTAAAAAACAATGTTGTAAAAGAGGGCGTTGGAAGCGTAAACCAAAAAAAAAAACAACCAAGCAACGATAGCGACAATGTTGCAAATGCTCCAAAACGCAAACGTCATCATAAAAGCGCGAAGCCAATACACATTAAGGATTAGCTCACCGTGCTTTGGTTCGGCGCGCTGAGGCAGCACCGCAAGCGTTTGTCAGCGCACAGCTGGTTGGCGTCATCGTTGGCTGTTTTGATTCTTATTTTTTTGGTTTTTGTTTTTTTTTTTTGGTTTGTATGTATAAATATTTTTTTGCGGTTTTTCAATACGTAGTTTCGCTGCTATTTATGTTGATTTTACGTGTTTTTAGTCGATTATCTTTTTGGCTTTCAGCTTTGGCCTGTGGTATTTCGTTTTATTTTGGCTCTCATACACTTATGTGCTTGCACATACATACACAAATGCCTTGTTTTGGCTATTCGCAGTTGAAGCCAAATCTGCATCCCAGTTGGAATTAATTAGCAGTTACAAAACGTCTAAACGTCTGCATGGGTACTTTTTTATAATCGCAATGGAATACCGCAATGCAATTCCTCGAGCTCAAAGAGAGGCACATACAATGACCCTTATTTTAACGAAAACAATGATCCTTGTCATCAACTCAAAAAGAAAAAAAATATTCGAAAAAATCACATTACTAATTGGTAAGTAACCCACAAGCGAGCCTGACACGGTGAAAAAGGCTGCAGATGGACAAAACTGATGTCACCTGTCATGTCCGATCGACTATCGCAGTTCCTCCTGTCATTAAGCAGATGAGACTGTAGGCAGCTGGTTGGACTGATGACGGACCACTTTCTATAGGAAAAGCACATGGAGAAGATGGGCATCTCAGACAGTGCCCTCTACCCAACAAGTGGAGAGGAAGATTAGATGACGGACTACTTTCTATACGTCTGCCCGGCTTTTGCTCGAATCAGGCCTGAGGTGTTTGACACTGATGTGTTAAGAAGCGACCATTTTTGCTCCTTGGCACCACAAAATCTACTCAGATTTCTTCGGAAGTGGGATAGATTAAAAAAAAATGAAAAAGGGAACCCGAGTGCAGTACAATGGACTTAATTGTGTCTGAGTGCTGTATATGCTAGTTTGTCCCGAAAAAATTTTTTTTAACTAATTGGAATTATTTGTGCACATTGTGAACTTTTTCTAACGGTTGCTTCCCTTCTTGAAGGTATAAAACTCCGGACCATACTTGGACTGTAACAGCTTGCAAATCGTGGGTATTCTTTCGGCACTTTGAAAATGTGAAATTTATAGAACGGGTGCTCCTTAGATGCATATACATACATACATCTTCCCAAATAAAGAACTGACCAATATTTGGACTTTATTATACTGCAAATTGAATGTAATCTATCTCTACGGCGCGTCTTACGCAGACCATCCCGGTCGGCCCAATTCTGTAGAACTAAAGCGTTTTTCAGTAAGAGCGCTTCAACTTTTTTTTTTTGAATAAAACACAAACGGTTTGACTTTTTTAACTAATTTTTTTTTTATTATCGAGTTTGAACATATACATTTAAGTATGAAATTCAATTTCTTTTGCAACCACCGCGTGCACGTTTTACGAAGTTCAATCGTTGAACCCAATTTTCGACCACTCTTTTGCATAAGTCGGCCAAAATTCCAGCAATTTCGCGTTCAATATTGGCTCTGAGCTCACAAATCGTCGCCGGCTTGTTACTGTAGACCAATGACTTCACATAACCTCAAAGAAAGTAGTCCAGAGGCGTCAAATCACACGAGCGCGGCGGGCATTCAACCGGTCCATTTCTGGAAATAATGCGCTCATCGAACTTACTCTTCAACAAATCAATTGTAGCGTGTGCTGTGTGGCTTGTGGCCCCGTCCTGTTGAAACCACATGTCGTCTAAGTCCATACCATTCAATTGCGGCCAAAAATAATCGTTTATCATGTCGCGGTATCGATTTCCATTCACAGTAACGTGGCGATCGTTCTCGTCAACGAAAAAATATAGGCCAATTACGCTGCCGGCATGTAAACCGCACCAAACAGTGATTTTTCGGGATGCAACGGTGCCTCATGAATCACGTGTGGATTGCTTTCAGCCCAGTAACGCATATTTTGCTTGTTGACAAAGCCATTGAGCCAAAAGTGAGCTTCATCTCTGAAGAACCGTAAAATGGCCGTAATGCTCTTAAAGTAGCAGCAACAGAACGATTATTTTCATAAAAAATTTGCACGATTTGCAATCGTTGCTCAAGGGTGTAGCGTTCCATGATAAAATGTATACTAATGACGTTTACAAATGACAAGCGAAAAATAAAAAATATTGTGTCGTTCGACCTCCCTATCGGAAAAAAGTTGAAGCGCACCTATTGAAAAACGCCTTACTTTCAGCATTACTGAACCTTTTTTAGCTAATAATGCGTCAAATGTTGGAATCCAAACAAAACGTGCTTACCTCACATGACATAGGCGGTCAAATCACAGACCGCTTTTATACCCGGACACAAGAGATTGCTACAGACATATACGAGGTGTGTTCAAAAAATTAGGTGAATTTTCAAATTTCGCGGGCTACGAGCATTTGACTTTCGACTACAAGATTTGGCACCCTGCGACTTTTTCCTGTTCTCAAAATTGAAGAGACCCATTAAAGGACGGCGTTGCGCGACGATTGAAGAGATAAAAACCGAATCACTAAGAAAGCTCAAGGACATACCAAAAAGTGCATATCAGAACTGCTTTGAGAATTGGAAAAAACGCTGGCCCAACTGTATTATACCTGAGGGGAACTACTTTGAAGGAGATGAAATAGAAATTGATGAGTAAATAAATATTTTTGCGAAATATGAAATATTCTTTGAACACACTTCGTATACACCAAAATGCTCAGAAAGGTGAGAGGACTCGATTTCGCTATGCCTCGAGTTAAAATCAATAGCTTTTAATGAAATTAAGTGCGCATATTACTTTTCATCCAAGGTAGGTTGGGTGAAATTTAGTCGTATTATTAACCTAAAAAGTTTCTCTTAACTTGCCGAGAGTTCATTGAAGTAAAATTTAGCAAAATGTGTGTATATCGATAGCCACTTAATAAGACTCGCCCAAACTTGAAATTGAAAGTTTGAAAAAGTTGAGCCAAGGAGCCCCGCGAGAATGGTTACTCCTAAAACACTTAGGCTAAAATGTAAATTTTATTCGAAGCTTTGGAAAGTAAAAGGGTAGGTAGTCAAGAATGAAAGCTCAAAGGTGTCAGAGAGAAAGAGATAGGATGGAATAGAGACAGAGACAGAGAAAGAGCTGGCTCGTTCTATGAGAATTTTCCATATTCCTTCGCAAATCTTAAAAAAATCCTACAATTTGGTAGTCGCCGCAGGGTATTAGTGTAGATATTTTAAATGTTTTCTCTCACTGGAACGCATGTATCTGATGTATGTTATTCTTTTGCACATGAAAAATGTCAGATCTCGAGATTGTCGTCTCGCCACATCATATCATACTTGATTCGATCTCTATCATAAGCACAATATTTCCAGCTGGGGCTGAGTGGGTGTGAACGGACAAACGAGCAAGTTCAATGATAAATTTTGGAGCAAAAACACTTGCATTTTATTTAAATATAAATGTGGGAGGTACTAATACCTGCGTGTTACTCATACTCTACGTCCAAAACTCATATACATATATGTGCATATGTATCCTAAAGAAATATATGATCTCATTTGCTTTAAACGTGTACTTAAAATATTCATTCTGTATGCGCATTATTCGAGCAGTCAAAATTTGATGGTCAACATTGTTGTGAGTCTCGCCTCGTGCATTCAGTCGGCAGATGCACTCAGTTCCACCCACACGCGCTCTACATACTTGCACTTTGCCTGACTTTAACACCAATAAAATGTGAATGGGTTAATACAGTTATACCAAATGATATCATGTTTTTAAATGCATTTGTGAAAATACTGCTGTGTTCGTGTGCGCAAGCATCACATACTTTTAATATACTCGTATATGTATGTGCATGCGTATATTCAACACAGTAGTTGGTAGACCACAATATTGATAAACAGTAATTTGCAAATCTTTGTTCCTTTGCAAACACAACGTCACGCAGCAACATGTTGCCGACTCATACCAACAATTAGTTCATTTGTTTATTTCTCGTAGCCACAGCTCGTGCTGTGGTGAATTTGATTTTGCTAAAGTACTCGTGTATTTTTTGTTGCTTTAGCTTAGTTTTTTGTTCGGTCGCATTGCCAAGAGTTCCCATAAACATGAGTTTGTGTGAAGAGCATTTTGTGTGTTAAAAATGAAGAGCATTTCTGTAAACAATCAGTCCTTCTTTTGTGTCTTTTATATGTATGTATGTAGGTATTTTGTGTTAATTCTAATCAATGGCAACAGGTGTTAAATTTAAAGAACAAATTAAAAGAGAGTAAAATGTTAAATATTTCAAAAGTTGAGTTTTCAATATAAGTTTCCAGCACTACCTTAAGGCACATGCATAGTAATGTTAACCCTCAATTAAAGGTATGCAATGAAAGTTTAAAATTTATTATAAAGGGTGGTAAAGTTCAAGGGTCGGTGTTGATTTTGAATAAAATAAAATTTTTTGGGGAAATTATTGTCATTTCTCTTTATTATGATAATATTGGTATGGCTCAATTACGCATGGAGCAAAATATCGGCCAAATGATCGCCGCGGCCTCGGCGGCAAAGCTCCATACGCTGGTCCAAATTTTCGATGACGCTGAGTCATAATTGAGGTTCTATGCCGTTAATGTGCCGAATTATCTCATCCTTTAGCTCTTGAATTGTTGCTGGCTTATCGACACTTTTTCTTTCAAATAACCGCAAAGAAAGAAGTTCAACGATGTCGTTAACGTTTAGGTGTGGTTCACATTCAACATCGGCCCTTGAAATTTAACCACCCTTTATAAAGGATATGTATTTTGTATCTGCAGTGCATGAAATCTCTGATTAACAAGAGGATGGTCCACTTTGCTCTCTAGACCGATAAATAAAGATAGAAATATCGTTTTACTTTTCTTCGTGATATATTTTTAGCTTAAAAACCTTTTTTATCAGTTATAGGCAAATATTTAAAATTTTTAGAATATTAATGTCTACTGGAAAAAATCAACTGAAAATGCACTTTGTAGAAAAATATTGAAATACTTTTTTCCCCCAAATAAATTGGGAAATCTAAGTACAGGGTTGCCCATATTCGACGGACCCATCTGGCAACCCTGTACCCGCCAGGTCGCTTAATGACATACCGCGTTGAAAGCGTCAGTCCAAGCAGATTTTTACTATGGAACAGTACACGCCACGCAAGCGCTCCCAAATTGTTGAAATTTACATTCAACAAAAGAAGTCAAAAGAAGAAGAAGAAGAACAAAATCATCATGTCCGATGAGGCTCATTTCTTATTGAATGGGACGGTAAACAAGCAAAATTGCCGTATTTACGCCACTGAAAATCCTCACGAAATTCAAGAGGTACCTCTTTACGACGAAAAAGTCACTGTTTGGTGCGGCATTAGTGCGAAAACGATTATTGCGCCGTTTTACTTCGAAAATGAAGATGGTCAAGCTGTTACCGTCAATCAGGAGCGTTATCGCGATATGATAACCACTTTTGTGATGCCCATTATTCGTTGACAGCGTATGAGGCAGTTCTGGTTTCAACAAGACCGCGCTCCACCACACACAGCTCGCACCACAATCGATTTTTTGAAGAAATTGTTTCCTCGTCGTTTGATGTCGAAAAATGGCGATTTTGACTGGCCACCGCGTTCGCCCGATTTAACGCCACCTGACTTCTTCTTGTGGGGATATTTAAAATCAAAGGTTTATATTAATAAGCCAAAGACCATAAAAGAGCTCAAGAACAACATCCGTGAGGGAATAGCCGCTATTCCAGCCGAAATGTTAGCTAAAAATATGGAAAATGCTGCAAAACGGGCACAATACGCCGTACAGGCTCGAGGTGGCTATTTGAGAGATATCATATTCAAAAAGTGAAGTCAACAAATCTACTTGAACCAGATGAAATGATTATTATCCTCAACATCAAAAAGATTTTGTTTTTCTTTGATCTAAAAAAACGCATGGGTCCGTCGAATATGGGCAACCCAGTATTCCAACAGTTGCTTTGCTTTTTAATATAATATACTGACAGGTCACATTTTGCAATGAACTAGAAGATAGAGAAACTCTTGAACACTTTCTATGTTCTTGCCCTGCATTAGCTAAAACCCAAATGAAATGTTTAGGAGCTCTACAATATGAGAGGTTAGAATGTTTCGCGAGGTAAGAGCTTCAGAACTTACTTAGATTCACAAAAGACGCAGGCTTATTATCATACAAGAAGCCTACTACAAGGAAACGTAAGGGTCAAGCTCCATCTGGTACCACTAAGGACCAATAAGTCTATGTGATGGCTTTCAGCCAGCCAGGTCAACCTCACCTAACCTAGACTTTGCTTGTTAAGAATTTTTTGTCGGTAGTCTCAAATAAATTAGAAGAATTTTTATATTATTGAGAAGAGTAGTAGAATTGCAGCAATTTTCATTTGATAATTTAACTTGTTTTAAAAAGTATTTTACAATACAATCGCTATTTGCTCTCCGTGAGACGTGCTACCGTTCTGCGTTTTCATCGTCTTTGAGAAGAATTCAGTCGAAGCAAGCGATGGTTCGTTCAGTTTAGAACGCTGCAGAACTGCAAAGAGTTTTGTGGCAAGCCCAAACACTTTCTGCTACAACTTGGAAGAAAATATTTCCGGTTGTTGATTGGTATTATTGCAGGACGCAACCCATAGCGTCAGCATATGACCACCATTGGTACTATTGAGGACCCGATTCGCTTGTCTTGCTTAGAGAAGGCGAATAGCACCGAGCATTTTCTCAGAGAGTGTTCAGCCTTAGCAAGGTTACGAATTTTCGATTCCGATGTCATGAGAATGAGTAAAGTTCGTTCTACCAAACTGTAGGATATTTTGAGATTCACCAAAGAATCTGGAAAATTCTCATAGAACGAGCCAGCTCTGTCTCTGTCTCTATTCTATCCTATCTCTTTCTCTCTGTGTTCTTCTCTCCTTCCCTCCTAGACTATCTACCCCCTTTTACTTTCCAGAGCCGTAATTTTTTTTGAGCTACCAATCTCTTGGTGCTTCTTGGCTCGCCTCAGACCAACTCTGCCAAAGGCGATATTAGTTCAGAACGTCGTATTTTTTCATATTTATATTTTGACCGACATACGTCACAGCTACATTAAATTACACAGTAGAAAGTTTTACTCCACACAAACAAGCGCTAATAATTATAAAAAAGTATGTCTCTCAGACCCATAAGGTACTAGACCATAAGGTATGCGTTTTGTTATAGAGTTAAAGTTTTCAAATTTTGGGCGAAAGTGGGCGCTTTTCAATAAAATTTCTGTCCTCATACTTCTATTGTAGAATTTAACAAGGAATTTTTTATAGTAGATTTTAACCCTTTAACTCCTCCTCAAACCAGCATTTTTGAACTGCTTTCAAAATTGCTCTAGAAAAGGTCCTACGAAAATGTAACTATATAAGTTTCTATGGTTCCGCGTGGAACAAAGGGCCACTAAGGATCTTAAAAAATATATTAATTCAATTAGTTACTCAAAATTTTGCGCAAACGTTTGAAGCAGACAATTCTACAAGGGGTGAGTGCAAATGAGAAACTCGTACGGTTAAGATAAGTATGGAAGAAAGTTTAGTTCAAGCAAATTTCTACATTTTGGCCAAATATAAATTGCGAATACTTGAACTTATGAGCTCAAAACTTCTGTGTTTATATAAAAATATTAAAAAAAAAATCATAAAAATACTCAAACTGTGATATTTAATCAAAATATGAACATAAAATATGAAAGGAAAATTCAATGCGAACGAAAAGGAATATTATGAAAAAATAAATAAATAAATAAACAAAAGCACCAAATATTTAGACAAATACAAATTTCTTCAGATTTTTGTTTTCAACAACGAATGAAAGACATTCCACACAGAGTTAAAAAGAATTGCTTAGAAAAATATTTCAATTGAAGTTGAAAAAGCTGTCAATCAATGCAAGAGGTGTTGACGGCGCTAACAGGCAATTTGCTGCTACATATTTCGTTTACATTTTGGCAAGGAATGCGAGAACTGTGTGGCAATGGTAAGTGGGAGGAGGTGAAAAGAGTGGTGAAGTATACATTTAGAGATGATTGATTTGGAACAGTATGTCTTGGAATGGTGTAAGACATTTTATGGGTAATCATTTGATATGAAAGTAAAAAGTATAAAAACGAATGAGAAATGGAAGGGGTATTTTGATTGCTAACACCAGGTTTTCTGCTTAATTTGGTTACTAAAAATATTAAAGAAATATTGCAATTCTCCTATGAGGCTATTGCCGTATGAAAGATTCTCCGAACATCCGAACATTTTTAAAATGGTTATATACAGTTTAATGGTTATTTGTTCGTTCATTTTTCCGAACAGTTGGGGAATGTTGCTCTCGAAGATCGACCATTTTCATATAAATTTGAATAATTTCAACGCTTTGTTCTACCGCGCCAAATTGTGCATCTCTCTATTTGATAAATATTAAAAATGACATAAAAAATATGCCGTGTAGGAATTACTCACTACTGACATTTAGGCGTCACTTTTGAAACTAAAGGGTGGTTAAACTTCAAGGGCCGATTTTGAATGTAAACCACACCTAAACTTCCAGCTTTTTTCTGCATTCCGTTTGACATTTTGCAATTTCAGACTAACTCAATTTGAACCATGTAAAGATACATAATCGAGCAACGCGTTAAAGTTATTCAGGCGTATTATGAAAACGGGCGTTCAAATCAAAATGCATATCGCGCACTTTATCTTCAGTGATGAGGCACATTTTCACCTCAGTAGATTCGTCAATAAGCAGAATTGCCGCATGTGGGCGAATGATAATCCAAGAGTGATTGCCGAAAAACCAATGCACCAGCAAAGAGTGACTGTTTGGTGCGGTTTATGGGCCGGTGGCATCATTGGGCCGTATTTTTTCCAAAATGAGGCCGGTCAGGCAGTTACTGTGAATAGTGTTCGCTATCGTGATATATATGACAACGAACTCTTTTTGGCCCGAATTGGAAGATATGAATGTGGACGATATGTGGTTTCAACAGGACGGTGCCACTTGTCACACAGCTAACAAAACAATGGCTCTTTTGCGCGAAAAATTTGATGGCCGAATAATCTCACGGCCCGGCGATGCCAATTGGCCGCCAAGGTGATGTGATTTGACACCGTTGGACTTCTTTCTTTGGGGTTATTTGAAAAAAAAGGTGTACGTCGATAAGCCAGCAACAATTCAAGAGCTAAAGGGTGAGATAATTCGGCACATTAACGGCATAGAACCTCAATTATGCCTCAGCGTCATCGAACATTTGGACCATCGGATGGAGGTGTGCCGCCGAGGCCGCGGCGACCATTTGGCCGATATTTTGTTCCATACGTAATTGAGCCATATCAATATTATCATAATAGGGAGAAATGACAATAATTTTCTAAAAAAGTTGTATTTTATTCAAAATCAACACCGGCCCTTAAAACTTAACCACCCTTTATAAGTAAAGGCATTTTATATCATCAAATATTAGTGATTTTACCACTGTATTCCACGTCGTGCCATCAGTTTGTTTATGACTATAGTTTTTCGTAAACACGTCTTGTCACACAACCTTTTTATATTTTATCTACTAATTTTAAACAAAAGCGTCAACAGCCAACAATCACAGAGCGTACTTTTTGTTTTTGTTATTTATGAGCTACTTTTTTAGGTGTACTGATTTTTATATTTCTCATATTTTTACACAATTTCACTAAAAACTACTTAGCACTCGCAGACATTTACTAAAATTAAGAAATTTAGCAACCAAACTGGCAGCCAGCAAAACCAAGTATGCACTCAGAATTTCATGTCGCACAAAATTACACGCTTTACCTTTCTACTTTCAAAATTTGTTAAAAATCTCCTTTTAAACTTGAAAACGTATAAGATTAAACTCCAAACAACCTGCAGGCGACTTATAGACTACGTAGCAACAACAAGAGTGCTAACTGCAGTGTTGTTGTAGGCCGTGGCTAACCGGGTAAAAGGTGGATTTGACTTTTGATGATTAAGACTTGGCCGCTTGTTTGCCAGTTGCGCACTCGCCAGTTGGCAACAATATTGAATTACATCCAGCGTAACTTGACAGGCCATGATGAAAAAGGCCAAGCTACCGTTATTGCTGTATAAAAAAACAGTAAGCACAATATTTAACAAGAAAGCCACCAGCTTGAAGGAAATGAGCAAAACCTCAAAGAATGTGTCAAAGCTATAGTTGATGAGGGAAGAAACGCGCAACCAATGCGCGGCAACTGAAGCACGCGCATAGCCTTGATCGTACAGCTGACAATGCTGACAGTAGTGGCCAGTCATTAAGCGTGCACTTATCAGCAGATTATAGGGGTGTGGAGTGACGAAAGTCTTACATTACCGATTAACGCGCAGGGTGGCTGGCTAAAGGCAGCAGTTAAGTACTTATAATGAAGATTTATTAAATTTAAAAACCATATTGCCAGTTGACACGAACGTGTAAAATGTGAAGACATGTTTTATTTTTATCACTGTTCTTCTTTTTTTTTTTTTTTAATGTTTTTGCTTGTCATTTTGTTTGCTTGAGTTTCTTGTCATTATACTCAACATGGCGTATGAGTGATATTCGCAACTGCACTGCCATTACCCACATATGTACATACATATGTATGTCGTCTATACTACCCGTACACACTCACATAAAGTAACTTGCACCTATGTATGTATGTGCGCTAACCGCTTCACTTACCTCATCACAGCCAGCACAGCGTGGTTTCAACATTTCCGCATAGTGTCGTTCACAATAGATTTTGTCCTCGTGCACACAGTACGTCAAATCGACCAATAACTCATTGCAAGTACTGCACGTAAAACAGCGTGGATGCCACATTACGCTCTCGACAAACTTTGGCGCGGCCACCACCATTTCGCCGGTATTGATCTCACCCTCACAGTGGGCGCAATGCTCATCGTATGGCGCATCCTTAATGTAACCTTAAGTGAATTAAATTTTGTTCAGTTATTGTTTATTGTTTTTTTTTTTTTTTGCTTTTTGTTTCTTTCAATTAACACACGAATACTCGCAAAACGCTCACCAATATCCAATGCTATTTCATTGCGCGCCGTCACGAAATCCTCGAATGACGCCTCATGCTGCTCCTCCAAATGCTTGCAATGTTGCAGCGACAAATCCTGCTTGGGTAGCTGATAGGCGATTTGTTGCTCACGATAGCGCACCCCTTCCGTACCAATTTTCGGCACTTTGTCCACTGGCAACTGTTCGAAGTAGCGATTGATGCGCGAAGAGGCACGTATGCCAGGCGGTACCCAAGTGTAGCCGAGATCACGCGGCTCCACACCAGATTCCGCTGGCGATACTACCTTAAAACCTAAGCGCTCGTGCACCGTTGTGGTTTGCTGTTGGTAGATGGCGTGCGCTTCACGTGGGCATTTGCAGGATTGGCAAGTTTTTCTGCAAAAAAAAAAAGTATTAAATATCAATTTTCAAATTATTTTTTATACTTTCTAGCAATTTTATTCTACAATTTGTTATCAATATTTAATAAACAAAAAAGTCAAAGCAAACGCATTTTTCCATTTATCTGCCGTAACGGGTTTTCTGATTAATATTTGCTGCTACATTAACAGAACTTTAACAGCGCTGGGTGCTTTTTAGCAGAAAAGCTTACGACTTATGTTATTGCACGACAGCAGCACACCTTGCGGAATTTTTTCAACCTACAATAAGGTGTTGAAACAGAAATGATTTCTTAACCCTTAAACGCTTGGTGGTATAGCTAACGACCAACCACTGCTTTAGAAACCAGGGGTCGGATCATCACATCCGTGCAACGCCCCACAAGCATACGAAAGAAAATAAATCGTATAAGCTGAATCGCACTCAAACCAACGAGTGCAAGCGGATCCTAACTTTTTTTCAAGTTCCATACTGCTTTGGATCGTATTTTTAGGACACAATGACGAGGAACTGCGAAAACAGTTGTAAAATACAACAAAAATATAACCATGGATCCGCCTTTGTTTTTATAACAGGTGGCGCTAAAGTAATCCTCCTATCAGAAAATGCTATAAATTTTGCGATTGGCCCCTAATGTCAGTTCTGTTTTGACGTTTGTGTAGTAAACACATGCGAAATATACGTTAATAAACAATATTACGCTACACTGCTCCAGAACGCGAAATATTGCTGACTATTTATTTGACCAATAATCGGTCGGTGACTTTGGCACAACGTGAATTTCGTCGCATATTTCCTCGCCGTCCAACGCCTTCTGGCGAAACACTGCGACGTTTAGCCGCTCGGCTCGAAGAGACTGGCACAACACGACATGCTGCCAGGCGTGGCAGACCCCGGAGTAGCCGTTCTGCAGAGAATATTGCTGCTGTAGCCGAGGATGTCATGGAAGCGCCGTCGACATCGACCAGACGACGTGCCACGCAAATGGGTATCAGTCGACGGTCTTTACAGCGAATTTTGGTGCAAGATTTGAAGATGTTTCCGTACAAAGTCCAGACGGTGCATCAGCTGTTAGCTGCTGACCGCCAATCGCGTCTAACATACGCTCAAGCCATCCTTAATCACCACCAAGAGATTTTTCATCAAAAATAATCATGAGTGGTGAGGCCCATTTCCTTCTTAGCGGGTACGTAAATAAGCAAAATTTACGCTTCTGGGGCACTGAAAATCCGCGTATAACCCACGAAGAGCCATTACACCCACTCAAAGTCACTGTATGGTGTGCTGTTTTCGCTGGAGGAGTCATCGGACCTTTTTTCTTCGAAGACGTCGCGGGCCAAACGGTTACTGTGAATGGTGAGCGCTACACAACAATGATCAACGAGTTCTTTTTGCCGCAACTTGATGAATTGAGATTGGAAAACATGTGGTTCCAACAGGACGGTGCAACGGCATACACTGCACGTGCCACAACCGATATGCTGAAGGATTCATTTCTCGGGCGCCTAATCTCCCGTTTTGGCGATTTGCACTGGCCAGCAAGATCGCCTGATTTGACCGCTCCAGACTTCTTTTTGTGAGGCTTATATCAACAAGCCTTAGACTCTTGCAGCTCTTAAAGACAATATCCGTCAAGAATGTGAGGACCTATCGGCGGAAGTTTTGGCCAAAGTGAAAGAAAATGCCATAAAAAGGGCTCAAATGGCAATCAACTGTGGCGGCGGCCATTTACATGACATCATATTCTCGACTTGATGTAAAAAAAATTAAAAGACCAAATAAAAATAATCCACAAGAAGAATAAAAGTTTTTCATTTTTTTTTTAAATTACAGCCAAAAACATCGCATGGTTACTTTTGCGCCACCTTGTATATGAGTTCTAGTGAAAGCGATGGAGATGGAAAAATAGTGCGGAGGCAGCTCCCAAATGGATTAGTTATTCCAACTCATTTATATACTTTTCCTTGCAGATTCCTGAAACGGACAAAGAATAGAAGACCAAATAAGATGGTAGGTAGATAGGTGAAATGGTTGATGTGCCGGTCTGGCACTCCTCAAGTAGCACTGAAGCGCCGATTTGATAACATTATGAGACCCTTAGGTTGGCGCACTGCCACAGACTGTCGAAGAACGAAGCACCCAGTGACCTGAATCGTCTAGCTGCCAAATCCACACATTTAGAGAGAAAGTGCTCAACAGTCTCCTTCTCTGAAAGGTCCCCACAGCTTCTGCAATGGGGGTTAAATATAACCCTATCTTCTTCGCGTGTGTGCCGATCGTCCAGTGACCGGTAAACACAGCTACGAGTTTGGAAATTGAATGGTGCGGAGTCCAAACAACTTTCTGAGTCCTGCGTCTATTGTACTCGGAACAAAGGGTTTTCAAAATAGCACATGAAAAAATAGAGCTCCATTTTTTCTGCGCTTTTCTGAGAAATAAGTAGTACAATTCCACTTTAACAACAGTATGGGGGATGCTGATGGAGTCCTTTGAGATCAATTCAGGTGGCCTGTTCCTGGCAAGCTTATCATCAATTTCGTTTTCCGCTATGTTCCTATGTCCTGGAACCCAGATCAGAGAAATGTGACCTGCACACCCAAGAGAAAGATCTCTTCTTTACATGAGTTTACTAGTTTCGTTCTGCACCATGGTGTCGTCGGAGCTTTAATTGCGGCTTGACTATCGGAGAAAATGTTCATACCTCCCACGCTCCCGCGTTCCCTAAGCATTTTGCATGCCTGCAAGATCGCTAAGACTTCTGCTTGAAAAACACTAGCAGTGTTCGGCAGTTTAAAGGAGATAGATAAATAGGCTGATTTAGAGAAAACCCCTGCTCTGAATCCCGATTCCATCTTGGAACCGTCAGTGAAGACAGAGGTAGAAGCTTCAGTACGGATTTTCCCCTCGATCCAATCCAATCCAATTTGGAAAGATTGCCCTAGCACGACCCTCAAACTCTAGTTTGCGGATAGAGAGGTCTGTTCGAAGTTCAGAGAAATACGAATATTACGGATATGGAAAAGAAATTCCTTACTAAATATTTCTCGAAATTGAAAACATGGGTACAAATGCATGCGCAATTTTTTATACAGTTTTTAAAATATTTTTTAAATAAAATGGGAAGCTTTTGTACCATATTTAAGGTGAACTTCCTTTTCAATTTATTTTTATCATAAAATTTATTAATGGCCGCTTGTTGCATTTATCGCATAAAAATGTTTCGTCAATCATAGATACTTAATTCATAATCATACAAAGCAGGCTCAAAGATATCGACGACTCCTTAAGAGACGAGCAAGCTGATTTTCGTCCTCACCGAAGCTGTGTTGACCAAGCCAACACACTTCAGATTATAGTAGAACAATCAGTTGAGTGGCGCTCTCCGCTCTACACGCTGTTCTTAGACTTTAAGAAGGCATTCGACACTAGCAAACGAGACGCAATACGGCTGGCACTGAGTAGAAAGGGAGTTCGCGCCAAGGTAATCCGCCTCATTAAAGCCTTCTACGAGAACTTCGAACTGGCAGTGCTTCACAATGGCGATATCTGCGATCCATTCATTACCAACGCTAGCGTAAGGCCATCGTCCTTGATGACGTCATGAGCTTCCTGACCCTGCACAAAAAAGGCATCGCATGGGGTTTCACCAGACATCTTGAACACCTGGACTTCGTCGATGACAACTGGCTCCTCTCTCACAAACTCTCTGACATGCAAGCGAAGGCGGACAAACTAGTCGCGCTGGCACTCACTGTCGGACTGGAGGTCAACATCGCCAAGACCAAGGCCATTATAACGGGGAGAGGGGAGTTCGCAAATCTCTACGAATATTCGGCGCATGCGTGAGTTCCGTATTGTTGTACAGAAGCGAAACATGGCTGGTGTGTAACACCTTCACACAGAGGCTACAATCCTTTATCAACAAATGCCTCCGCATCATTTGCATAATATTCTGGCCGAACACCATCAGTAACGACACACTGTGGAGATTAACGAACAAGGAACCCATCCTAGGCAAATCAAACGCAGAAAGTGGCGATGGATAGGTCACACACTGAGAAAACCACCAGATAGCATCACGAGAATGGCTCTGGACTGGAACTTGCAAGGGAGCAGAGGTCGCGGTCGACCAAAAACCCTTGTAGAAGGTTGATATTGCGCGAACTACCACATGCCGAACCGTGTATGATGGAAGAGTCTTGTCGAGGCTCTATGCTCCCCAGAGGAATAAACAAGGGGGAAAATAACGTATAAAAACAAAAATTCTCCACTAAATACTTAAAGCTGAAATTAAAAATTGCAGGTACAGGTAGCCCTCCCACATAACAGCATCTTATAACACGGTTTCGCTATAACAGATAAGAAAATAGCTAAAATCTTTGTAAAGTACTGTACTTCTACAGTGTTGCCACTGCGATGTACACATTTCTATCTCAGTCAGTGTTGGAGAAATTATTTCTTTTCATCTCCGTGGCATGAAAACATAAGTGTCTCACGCTGCTGATTTGCAGTCGCGAAATGTTAAAGCATAACTTTTTAACATTAATTTTCAGGCCCAAGCCAGGCCCGAGGAAAAAAAACACTTTCGAAAGGAAATTTATTGCTTTAGAAGTTAAGAAATAAATCTTGGAGCGTCTTTTGAAAGGAGAAAAAGCATCTCACATCTCACATTAAATGAAGCAACAGTCCGGACTATCAAGAAAAATAAAAATGAATTACAAGTGCAGTTGCTGCAGGATCATTCACATCGGCAAAACGTGCAGCTCGCCTCCGAGCGTCAATAATTGAGAAAATGGAAAAGGCACTCAGCATTTGGATTGATGATTATATATATATAATTGGCGCGTACACCCTTTTTGGGTGTTTGGCCGAGCTCCTCCTCCTATTTGTGGTGTGCATCTTGATGTTGTTCCACAAATGGAGGGACCTACAGTTTCAAGCCGACTCCGAACGGCAGATATTTTTATGAGGAGCTTTTTCATGGCAGAAATGCACTCGGAGGTTTGCCAGTGCCTGCCGAGGGGCGACCGAATGGTAATCACGCACCAACCCATTCGGCTACGGCGGCCGCCTATCTTAAAAATACTGTGTGAAAATTGGAAGTGAGTCCGACAAATACTTTTCGAGTTATTCAACAATTAACAAAGGGCGCTCGGGCGCTCCGGATCGTTCGCAAAACTTTAAATGCTCGAAAAATTTTTTTTTTTCAAAATCTCGATTTTTTTACAGAACTAATTGTCAGTTTTTTTTTTCGAAAATCTGAAAAATATTTCCTGCGGCCGCCATATTGTTAATTTTGAAAAAAATCAAGCTTCGATCAGGCTTAAGATTATCTATTAATAAAACTAATTTCTCTTGTCCGATTGATTTTAGTTGAATCTCCAAGGACTTGTGATGATCACCGCAAGGGACTTCTGGAGAAACGGGCTCCACACAAACAGGGATAACTTTTAGAATTATTAATTTTTTTTTTTTGAAATTTTGTTTAAGTCAAGTTGAAAGATGATTTATCAATGCTATGTTTTTATTTTCGTAAAATAAAGCAATTGACTAGCAAAAAAAAGGTTTTTGAAAATCATCATTTTTTCGGGCCTCTGACTACCTCTAACCCCATAAACTATTTCTGCAAGTGGCCACATTCTATGCTTAGTCACAATAAAAAGGAAAAGATGCCAGTTTTTAAATTTAAATACACCCTAACTTAGGTGATTTCATATTTAATTAAGCAAACGATTTTAATGCACCACAAAGGCGTTTAAGTTTCTACTTCAAAGGCATTGAATGAAAAAGTGATATTCCACCCCACATTTGGCTAAGAGGAATAAAATTAAAAGTGCGCCAAAAGAAAGAGAAAAACAGTATCAATTTTCAAACTCGTTAGCCTCAGCAGTTAAACCGGCACACAGCCACATATTTTATAGTAGTTTCTGCACAACGTTCCGCTTGAGGGGCGAGAACAATATTTTCCATTTTCTTGCAACCTGACGAGCTCAAGTTCAAATAAAATAGATATTGTGGCTCATAAACTTAAACATTACAATAAATAAAATTTTTTATTTAATCGCTTTTTATATAATGGTGGCATTACGGGAAGGTATTGTAAGTGCGGTGAATATAAATCTAATATATATAAAAAAATAGATACAAATAAAAAAAAGGATGTTGCAATATCCACTTAAAAAGTCATTAGTTATGTTGAAGGAAAGCTCTGCTGAGCTGGAAATGTGGAAAATGAAAATGGAAAATAGGAGAAGATATAAGTAGATAGAATATTTACTGAAGTAGAGAATTTATTAGGTTCCTATGAAGAGTAACTCTCATAAAAAAATTATGAAATGTGAGTGAAGCCAACGCAAAGCGAATACCACGGAAGTAAATTCACAAAACACACACTTTAAAACGTAAATAAAATATACAGTGTTACACAAAAATTGTGTGAGTAACAAATATTTTATATTGAAAACGATGGTCATTCCTCTTTAGAGGCTGCTAATCTTTTAGCGGACTTATGCAGTACACGCAAGCGGATGCTTTATCTCAAACCGTCCTCACCTACAGATGCTGATGGTCGTTCAGCTATTTTGCTTAAGAATTGTGCAGCCTTAGCAATTCCTCTAGAGATTATTTTTAATAAATCTTTATCTACGGGCACTTTCTTTAATGATTGGAAGTTTTCAATCATTACACCTTTTTTTAAACGTGCCAGAAAAAATTATGTTCGGAATTATAGGCCGATTTCCAAGCTATCAATCATCTCTACACTGTTTGAATGTATTGCAAAGGACAAAATTTATTTAGTTAAGTCTTCAATTAACCCAAACTATTAACCCTTGTCATGTCGGTCTCCTTGCCGCGGGGATGAGGCTTAAGTGGTGATTAAACCCCATATTATGGAGATTAACTTACCACGAACTAAGAGGGCAGCTTCATATAGGAATTGGGTATCCACCCATCCGCGGAACGGCGGAATTGGTGGCCACCGACAACCTGGCAGAAGGTATAACATGCATTTCTTTTCCACAATTTGGAGGCTAACAAAGGATATTTCTGCACGAGGTAACCCACTTTCGGAAAATCCCCCCGTCAAGCAATCGACGGCTCGGGCATCGGATGTACAGGCCCGAACCTCACACCCCCCTATGACCGGAACTGACGCATGCCAATGGAGAGCCGAGTGGGTGTGAGCGATACACCGAACGATCCGAAGGAACTGAACAAGTTGTGGAGAATGTGGAGATGGCGGACAATCTCTCAGTAGACTCAGATGGATCTCCGGTACCGAGTAAGTCTTTGACAACAGGCAAACCTGGTGCGAATCAGGTAAGTACCGGTAAAAAGACTGAAGTTATTGGAGATTCAAACGCAGGTGTTGGTCTATACGCAAGGCAGATCAAACGAAGAAAACAGAAGACGAAGAAAGCCGAAGCATTAGCTAAGGTAAGTACTCAAGCTCCGTCAACTTCGACACCTTTAATGGAATCGGGGAAGCGTGACACTCTTCCGGAAACGAAACGGGGTCTGTGCCAACGACCGGGAAGAAGAGAAAGGCAAAGAAGAGGAAAGTCGAGAGAAGGAATTCGGAAATGCCTGCGTCCTCGACCCAAACCAAGGCAGACAAACCTAAGAGACCTCAAATGTGGACAGCAAAGGCAATGACGGTGGAGCTACATACCGACAAACAAGACGGTCTACTGTCCAAAGGGCAACTAGACTATCTTGACAGTTATCTTTGGAAAGCTATCGGTGAGTCGAAAGACGCTGGTCGCCTGGAATCAGTGATTCGCAATGGACGAAGCTTCAGAGACCTGCCTAAACACTGCATTAAGGACCGCGACAGGATGCCTTCTGATGTCACCTATGTATACAACATCTACATGATGAGGCCCTAATGCTGCCTATTAAGAAGCATAATAAATTGCTCAGTAAGCAGTTTCTGCTAGGGTGTTACCGCAGGCCTCACCCATGTAGACACCTGCTTGAGCCTGAGCCAGCTCCCAGGCACATCAGGCGGCATCTCCTCAACTACGCGGACGAGATCTCAGACAAAACCAGCAGACAGCAACTGGATCGGACAGTGTACAGACAGGCCATAAAGGACATTCATCGGGAGACTCTCACCACTTTCTTAAGCTCCCGACCCCCGAATGCCGTCATCGGAGTCCAACCACTACCAATCGCAGACGAAGAGCTCCGACTTTCCCGAGAGTCCCGCGTAACCTTGGCACAATTACGTTCTGAATATTGTAGCATGTTAAACTTCTACTTATCCAGAATCGACCCCGACATACTAAACATACCTATGTCCTGCATGTGAAGGAATTCCGCACGACACTAACCACCTTTTCACATACCGCTCAAAACCCACTCATCTAACCCCCCACTCCCTTTGGACCCAACCTGTCGAAACAGCTTGTTTCCTGGGTCTACCGTTAGATGAGCTAGAGGAAGACGACGGGTGATAACGCTACACTGACAGGGCAAAGGTACTGCTACAACAACAACAACCTGAAAGTCACATTCGGGCAGCTTGCGATTTGTTTTTGAACTGTCTCAAGGCTATGGTCAAGACAAAAGGTGGTCATATCGAGCAGAAGTAAATTGATTCTTAATTTTGTATTATTTTCACATTTTTTTTTTACTTTGAATTGAATAAAAGTAATTTTCCAAACTAACTTTATGGCTTTTTATCGAGTGCGGGACCCTGTCTTAAATACTTTTATAAAAAAAATATATTAAATACAAAACAAAAAATATTGTTAAAACTTGGTAATTCTTGACGCTGCTTTATTTAGAACACAGGTGTATGTGTATTTGGATTTACATGTAAAGCTGAGAGAGATGGCAGTCCAACATTTCTTCCAACATTTATAAACAAATCAGTTGTTTGCAATAACATCGCCAATATTTGAACGAAAAATTCGGTTTTACTATTGCCTTTGCGTACCATAACTGCAAATGTTTTATTCATCGAAAAAAAAAATCAAATTAAAAAAGAAAAAAAAAGGTTCTACAAAGAGAAATTGTGTGCGATAGCAGTTTGTTTTTACAAATAATATATTAATTGAAAAATTGTTCCTTTAGTACTTAAATTGTCTTACCTTACAATGAGATCGTAAATTTCCTTCTTATCGAATACTTTACAATATGCATGCAGGACATTTAGGCAGGCATAACGCATACCCGTCCAGGGGATGGACTGTGACGCCAATGCCTCCCACAAGGGGCAATTAGCGTGTCGATCCAAGTCGAGCATTTTCACCATGGTTTGATGATTTGTTTTGGTTTTTTGTGTTAGTTACTTTGCTTTCGAATATTTGCTGTGCCAAAAACATATGTATGTATGTATGTTTAAACACCCTGTTTATATGTTGTCACCGCACAACTGACAGCAGCATTTTCAAAAACATCAAATTCTATAAACATCATTTAGTTCAATTCTATTGTAAATTTGGCAATTTCCACATTTCCTCGTTTAATGCTTTTCTTTAATTCTTTATTTACAAAAACAACAAATAAAATTAACACATTAACGTCTAGGTAAATTATGCGCTGTAAACAAAATTTGAAAACCATTATCGTTTTGGCAGATTTAGGATGCAAATAATTTATGAGATGCCGACGTTCACTTTTACTGTTTGTTTTGGTGTGTTGGTTGGTATATTTAACGCCATCATTTTGACCTTAGGAATCAACAACGAATCATTGAACAACAACAAAATTTGTCGCAGGAGGATTTTGTTCAATACAAACAACTGTGTTCAAAATATTTGGAAGCCGAGGAATTACCAGGTTTTAATTATATTTTTTTTTATTTTTTTTTTTTTATTTTTTTTCATATTTTGTTTTATATTTTTTTTATATTTATTTTTTATATTTATTTTTTATATTATTTTTATATTTTTTTTAATATTTTTTTTATATATTTTTTATATTTTTTTTATATTTTTTGTATATTTTTTGTTATATTTTTTTTTAATTTTTTTTTTATATTTTTATATTTATTTTTAAAATTTTTTTTATATATGGGTAGTCGAAGAAGTCTTTTCGTATTTCTAATCAAACTTCAACCCATTTTTTTTTATATTTATAATACACTTTATTGAACCAAATATGTACCATTTTGGTCGACCACCTTTTGCCATTTTTCTTCTAGAGACATTATTCCATCAGTGTAAAACTTTTGTGGTTTCTCGGCGAAAAACTACGACAAGTAATTTTGAAGCCAACTTAACTCCATTAAGGGAGTTCTGCATTGACCGAAACAAATGGTAATCCGACGGTGCAAGGTCAGGGCTATATGGTGGACGCATCAAAACTTCCCAGCCAAGTTCTCTCAGTTTTTGCCGAGTCATCAAAGATGTGTGTGGCCTAGCGTTGTCCTGATGGAAGACGACGCCCTTTCTGCTGATCAGTTCTGACCATTTTTTTTCGATTGCTTGCTTCAATCTCATCAGTTGTTGACAGTAAAGTGTAGAATCAATCGTTTGAGCAGGCTGGATCAGCTCATAGTGGATGATTCCTTTCCAATCCCACCAAACACACAGCATAACCTTTCGAGGCGTCAATCCTGGCTTTGCGACCATTTATTGAGCTTCACCACCCTTGCACCATGATCTTTTTCACACATTATTGTCGTATTTGATCCACTTTTCGTCTCCTGTTACCATTCGCTTCAGAAATGGTTCGATTTCATTTCGTTTCAGCAAAGAGTCGCAGATGTTAATTCGGTCCATTAAATTTTTCACAGACAATTCATGTGGTACCCAAACATCGAGCTTCTTTTTGTAACCAGCCTTTTTTAAATGGTTCAAAACCGTTTGATGATGAATGTTTAGTGCCTTGGCGATGTCATGGCAGCTTATGTGACGGTCCTGGTCAATCTTTTCCATACTTTCATCGACTTTTTCAACGATAGGTCGACCGGAGCGAGGAGCATCTTTCCCATCGAAATTTCCAGAACGGAAGCGAGCGAACCATTATTGTGCTACACGAACTGATACAGCATCGTCTCCGTAAAATTCACAAATTTTATTGGTGGCTTGCGTGGCATTCTTCCCTTTTTTATACAAAAATTTCAAAATATAGCGAATTTCTTCATTATATTCACTCATTTTTGAACAGCTATAACTTTTTTTCAACTACTCCGAATTTAATTTTTTTTTGGTTAAATGAAGCTTAAAAGGTGACATTCACATTTACCAATGTGATTGGTAGCACTGGAGATGGATGACTCCAACGACATCTATTGACAAAATACGAAAAGACTTTTTCGACTACCCAAAATTAAACAAAAAAATTTTTTTAATATTTATTTTTTATATTTTTTTATAATTATTTATTTTTTATATTTTTTTTATATTTTTTTTTATTTATTTTTTATTTTCTTTTATATTTTTTTTATATATGTACATATTTATGTTTCCATTTTTTTTTATTTTTTTTATTTTGTAAAAAGTATAGTCCATTCTAGAACAAAAAGTATTCATTCTACAATACTTAAGTAGCCGAAATTTGTACTTAATTCACAAAAATTTAACAAATCCCAACAAAAAATACGTTTAGATTTCTAACTTTTCATTCAGCATTTTTAGAAAACTTCTGGGTGTTCAGTTTTACAATCCGGCAATATTAGTACAGCGAAGTGTAAGTTTCAAGTAGCTCAAACCGCTCGTTGATTTTTGAATATTTTTTGCGCTGAGGTGTGCAGCATTTGCTTTCACATAAAAGATTTCTGAATGCAAAAAAATGTCAAAAACGACAAACTTACACTTTAAATTGCACTAAAATTCAATGAGCTACAAAACTGCGTACCCAAAATCTAAAGCTTTTAAATAAAAAGTTGTAAATTTTGATACATTTTTTTTAATCTGTTATATTTTTGAGAGTTTTGTACAAATTTTGGAGCTTTGAGTTAAATGGTTTTTGTTGTAGATAGTGTATTCTACGTCATAAAAATAAAAAAAAGTACAAAAAATTGTTAAAACATGATAAATCGTCGCGTTCCTTTTATTTGGAACACAGTTGCATGTATGATACATATACTTATGTGTGTGTGCGTGCTTCTTTGAGTTTTGGCACTAGCCTGGATCGTTTGCAGATAAACATGCACATACATACATGCACATTCATGCACACACATGCATATATATGTATGCATGTACCAAAATTAACGTTAGAACTCTGTTAGCATGTTCCCATTGCTGATCTTTACTATTAAGAGAACATTTCGCACTTGTTACGTTAAAGCGTAACAACTCAAAATTTCCAAATTTTAGTTTTTTGCAAGAAAACAATGTACAGAGGTCATCTCTACCCACTGTAAAAATCGTTCAGTGGTTTGTCTAGTCTTTCATTAAAAAAACCGTTATGACTCTCTCTTTGTTTTCAGAATGACTTCTTTTGTCTCAACTAAAGAGTTACATTTTTAGTTGTCTCCAAGCGTTTGAACAAATTTGTGTCACATAAAGTGTAACATTTTGAATTGTGCCTGTTTACAACCAAACGGTTTGTTTAAAATATACCACTAAGTGTATAAAAAATTTCAGGAAAAGAGTAACAACTCAAAAATTTGTTATTTTAGCGCAACTACTAAACAAATAAGAATGAAACAACCGTTATATTGTTTTTAATGATATTTTCGTGCAATTACATATTTTTTTCCTTGTAATATATTATTAATATTTACGGAAACAGTTTTTCGTCTCTACTGAAAATGTTCAGATTTTGAGTTGTTACGCTTTAACGTAACAAGTGCGATTTACTCAAATGAAAGTACACAAATGAGAGCATTGAAACATTTATACCTTTCAACTAACAGTGCCGTTTCTTTATGTAAAAGTAGTGTTCTGCAAATCTCATGCTTTTTGTTTGACTTTTAGCATTATTACTTTCATAAGAACATTTACTGCACTTATCACAGAATATGCAGAATATAAATTAAGACTTAATTAAAGGTATATAAATTTATTTGAGGTTACATTAATATACATATAAGTAGTTTGTTCCATATTACATTAACATTTATGCTCTTCCTTGAATTATCCGACTTAATGTTAACGCACATTAATGTTAAGATAACATTAGCTGAGTATAAGTAAATAACATTAGAGAACATATCGCACCCTAAATACAAAAGGGTCACAACTCAAAATTTTCCACACTCGAGCTTGACTTGTTTACAGTAGCACAGAAAACAAACTATGTGACATATCACGCTGAAATTTGCCATGTAAGCTTATAACAGTCCTACCAAAAAACAAAAAATTTATTTTTGCCATATGTCATCCGCGGACCGTTTTATTGATAACGTCTCGTTCATATTTGAGCAGAAGGTACATTTTGAGTTGTGACCCTTTTGTATTTAGGGTGCGATATATTCAATGCATTACTTGGATAGATGATAAAATCCACCCTACATATTTTTGTTGCTCATTTGAAAAAGATCTATGCTTGGTCGAAGGACCTCTCTCATAATTGCAACTTTCAATTAACCATTAGATAGTGGTATGTTAGAAGGCGTAAATAAAGCATTTGCGGAGAATGCATAGTAGCCGGTCCAAAATGAGAGTTTAACA